>NC_133759.1:71934523-73184523 GCF_036562045.2 Rhinolophus sinicus
ATCTCCTTTAGAGCCTTCACCACAACCCTGAAGTGGGCACTACTGCCCACCTCTACTACATCATAGCTTGGGACTCTGAGGCCCAGAGAGGCTAAGCGATTAGTCCAAGGTCACACAGTCAGGAGTGTGGCTCCAGAGCTGGGGCCCTCATCTCCCCGCACTGTCTCCTGGGTCATAACACTTGCATTCGTCACAGTGTTGGGGTTGGGTGTGGTCTGTGAGGTTCCGGCCAGGCCCAGGCTGAGCCCACACCTGCCGCCTGCCTGGCGAAAGTACGGAGGAAGCTGTGGCTTCCGGTGAACTAGAGGTTAGGCCTCCTTCCCAGGCAGTGGAAGCCGTCACAATATAGTCCTTGCCCATGTGCAGGCTATCAAAGGGGCCTGAGCAACCTCCAGTGCTGCTCAGACCTGGGACCATAGCCCAAATGAGCAGGAACTGGGGTCTTGGGCACTTCATCTCAAGGCTTTGCTGGGCTCCCTAGACTGGACTGGGTGGGGCTGAACACATGTCTGGGGCTCCCAATGCAGTCAATCTGTGGGCTTGCTCCAGCCCTCACTGCACCCTGTCCGAAGCCCAGCTCCCCCTAGGCCTGGCCCTTCCTTCCTCTGCTTCTCTCAGACTGCCCCAAATCTGACCCTGCCTAAGTCCCCACACCTACCCCAACCACCCCCTGCTGTCCTGTTTGCTCTCTACCCTCCACCCATCCCAAGCCCAGGAACTGAAACTAGGCTGGGTGGTGCAGCCTCCATCTTCCTGCTCCCCAGATCCCCCAACCCTGCCCTTTTGCGCCAGGGTGAGGTCTCAGGGGAGGCTCCCTGGCCTCAGCACCCGCTGGTCTCCACCCAGGCCTCACCGAGGCTGAGCCGCAGCTCTTCACACTGGCTGATGTGCGGGAACTGCAGCATCTGCCGCCATTTCTTGCTTTTGCCTTTGCGATTCCCGCCACCACCTGTGGGAGCAAACAGGCGCTGAGTCAGCCGCCTTGGTGCCTCCCTTCCATCCTCAGTACCGTCCAGAGGCCTACAGGGACCGGCCTCAGCACAGCCCACTCTAGGAGGCACCTTGGGCCTTTCTTTCACGTGCTCCAACATGCCCTCACTGACTTCTAGGACACTTGTGGTCCCCTGGGCCCTCCTGCTAGGGGCTACTGGGCTGGAAGAGCCCAGAGGTAGGCAGTGAGGCCAGGCGGCTGGAGGACGGTGGGGTTTCTGGGCAGCCTCAGCAGCCTCAGCTGCTTCCTGCCAGGTAGCGTTTTCCAGGTGAAGAAAGTAGATAAGGATATGACAGTGGCGGGACCTGTGTAAGTCAAGACCCAGAAGAGATTCTTGGACGTATGGGATATGCCTGAGAGCTGCCAGAGCCAGAGAGCAGCCTGGGTCACCGGGCCCTGTGTCAGAGCTGTCAGAGACTCAAACAAGGTGATGGCACGAGGGCTGGCACTCAGGATCCACACCCCCGCACACAAGGCCTTCCCTGGCCCCGAAACCTGCCTCATTTTACCTAGCTGACCCCCCACCTATAGCTGCTGAGAGCAGGGTAGCAGCTCAGATGCCTACAGAGCCAGACAGGTATGGTGACTGTGGACCAGATGGGAGACAAGAAGGAGTGGTAGGGCGTACGGTGAACTGGACCAGGCATGCCCCTTCTAACGGGCAACTGAAGCACAAGTCCAGCTGCTGCTTGGTTGCTGCTAGGTGGGAATGCTGGCTCAGTGTGGCCAGCTCTCCTGAGTTTTCAAAAGCAGCTGGGAATCCGGACTGTTACACGAAATATCGGTTCCTATTTAAAAAAAATACCACTGCAGTCAAATAAATAAAACACGTCACTGAGAGAGTTAGACAGATGTGGTCCATGGGCCACGAGGTTGAGGATGACAGAGGGGCCTGAATCTTGGAGTCATAGACCTTGACTGGAATCTCCAACTCATAGTTTAGGCTCATCACTTGCCCTCTCTGAACCTTAACTTCTCCATGTGTAGTTTGGGTCCAAAACCACCTCCAGAGGCATTGTGAAGGTGATTAGGAGAGTCTGTGTCTAGCACCCAGTAGGGCTCTGGCAAGTGGTAGGCCGCCAGCTCCAACAACTCAATGGCAACCTCAAGCTTTCCCTTGCCTGGCCTCAGTTTCCCCTATGGTTTACCCAGCCTAGTTTCCATCTGGCCTGGCTGAAACATGGGCTGCCTTCTAGGGAGGAAGCAGGGATGGGTCCCTCAATAGGTTCCCCTACCTAAGCTGCCCGGAGGAGGAAGTATTGCAGGGTACCCGTTGGGAAACCTGCGAGCAGCCCTCCTGCAGCCTGTACCCAGCATACCCCACAGTCATTGCTCCACTGTGAGTGAGCAACAGACCCGCATCTCCAACCCCGGCAAGGCCTCCCCACAAGGGGAACTCCTCCCCACCCCCGCAGGTCCCTCACCCAATGCTCCATCCGCCTGCCTCCCCCATCAGTTACTTCCTCCTCCCCCTCCTTCCAGCCACATTAAGGCAGCAGCAGAGTCACATGCAAATATCCTGTCCTGGAACTGCCACCAGTCAGTGGGGCTCCTCCCCACCCTAGCCTGGTCCCCTTGCTGTGCCTCTGGGCATCTGGGAAAGGAACAAGTAAGTGAGGGTTCACACCCCAGGGCAGTCCCACTTCATCCTCACAGCAGCTCTACCAGACCTGGCCCAATTTCATGAGGCTCTGAAATAAATCAATTTGTCCAAGATCACAAAACCTGGAGGTGCCAGAGGCAGGATTCGAGCCCAGTGCCCTGGGACCACAACCCAAGCTCCTTTCCCACCCGAAGTATGCTAAGGAATCCATTAGGTGCCAACTCAATACATACACTAAGGGTTCTCAAACCACTTAGGACCTCAGATCAGTTGGGAAGCTGGCAAAGACCCAGTGCCAAACTGTCAGCCAGTTCATTACGGGATTCTGATGCAGCCAGTCCATGGGCCACAGTTCAGGACTCAGTGACAATTGGGATTTCCTTTAGTTTTCATATCCTGTCCACAAAAAGGTTACTGAAGTTCAGAGAGAAAAGACTTATCTAAAGCCACACAGTTGGGAAGGCCAGGGCCAGGTGAGGTGAGGGTTCTCCAGTGGAGGCACCGGTCCCCGGTCTGGCCATACCCTCCTACGCCTCACTCATGGCCTGAGGAAGCCTGTCTGAAGATGTCTAGTCTCTGGCCAGGCAAGGCAGTGCTCTCAGCAGCCTGAGGCCTGAACTGGCTACAGCCCTAGGAAGGAGGCCTGGCCAGGCTCTCCTCACCCCACCTCCCTGGCTGGCTGGATGACGAGGCAGAACAGAATGGGCAGATGCCCCCAGAGGCTGAGAGGAAGGCCTAGTCCCGGACTCGATAAGGGACAGGAGATAAGGAAGGGTACTAAGGACCCAGCCTGCCATGCCCATTCCCAGACAGCACTTCCCTGGGGTCAACATGCTCTGGGCAGCCAGAGGGTATCAGATGCTGTGCTAGCTGGGGGCTCCTCTGGGCTTCCTACAGATGGTGTGGAGGGCATCCTGTGTCCTAGGCCTGGGTCAACCACAGTCTTGCTATGTGACCTGGGGACTAGTCCCTGGTCTGAGCCTGTTTCCAATCTGTAAAACGGGGCAAGAAGGTAAAGCAGATGACTCTTTGAGCCTGCAAGCCCAGCAAAGAGTGGAAAAACTGTCATGACCTCCTGCCCTAGAGTTCCAAAAAGGGTCTTGTTCACTGCTGCTCGCCAGCACCCTGGACAGGACACAGCATATAGCGAATGTTTGGTGATTAAATTACTATGGTGGACAATACCAGGTGAGGGGCAGGCTAACCACAAGGCAGTGAGGACCAGTTCTGGTCCTTCTGTGTCGCCCAGGACCCTCTAGAGCAGATGTCTGCTAAGATCTGGGGAGGGAACCATGAGGAGCTCAGCACACACTCCGTTCACCAGTCGGGCTCCCTCTGCCAAGCCTTGTACTTACAGTCCTCCCAGCCCAGCATGCTCTCTTCCTTCAAAGCTGGCTCCCACTTATTTCTGTGTCCCTTTACCCCACTAGACCCTGGGCTTCTTGAGGGCAAAAATCGTGACCTATTCCATGGTCTCCAGCGTCATGAGGCACCCAGCAAGCGGAGGTCATGTTGGTAGCATATGTGTCCAACATTTTCCCCAAGTCGGGTGGCCGTTCATTCATTCTCCAAACCTTTAGCCTGCACCAACTTTGTGGCGTTCCAGGCTGTGCGCCGGGGTCTGGGCCTCGGCACGTGGGGTTAAGTTGCCCCTTCCAGGGGCATCTTCTCACCCCTCACCTGCGACAGGCCTCAGAGAGGGTCTCAGGGCCCACCCACGCCCCTTCCTTCCTCTCCTCTCTCCTTTCCTCACTCTCTCATCCTTTCCCCGCCGCGAGGGCGGTGGCCTGACCCCCGCCCCTTCCTGGGCCCCGGCTACCAGGGGCAGGTGCGGAGGAGGACGCCGTACCGGAAGGGCTAGTGTCTGAGTGGGGTGCGGGGCGCTGAGCACGCTGCCCTAGGGGATCCGGCGGCTGGGGCGCGCCGCCGAGCTCGGAGGCCGCGTGCCCGCGTTCTTTGCACCCCGCCGCCCGCCCGGCCGCCTCACCTTCCCGGGCCTTGAGAAGCACCGTGTTTGCTACGATGTTCTCGAGCTCCATGGGCTGCGGCGCCGCCGGGCCGCGCCGCCGGCCAGGATCGCACGCGGGAGCCGGTGCCGGATGGCGATCGGCGCGGCTCCGCTCGGCTCGCAGTGACCGCGCCGCGGCCTCTCCGGCCTCCCCGGCCGCCGCCGCCCGCCTCGCACTCTCCGCCCCCTCCCCGAGGCCACCCGGCCGCCGGCCCACCCCACCCCGCCCCACCCTCTGTTTACTTTACTCGTCCAATAACCAGGCGGGCGCTCCCCGCGCCGTCTACCCATTAGACAGCCTCTTCATTATCCTCCTCCCCCTGAGCCAGGGATTCGCTCAAAGGAGCAAGGAGGCGGGACTTAATACGTCATCTCTTCCTGGTTGGTTTGAGGTGGGGTTCGGCCCCTAGGTTCGAATTTCTGGGCCTTCGTAGGATACCGAACTGCCAATTAGGGCCGAGCCCTCCTGGGACAACGGAGGTGGGTCCTCTGGGTCACGCCCTGGAGGCCGGATGTTCAGTCTTTCTCTGCAATGCACTCTGATTGGGCCATTAGAGGGGGGTGTGGCCCGGGTTCCTGGGGCTCGCCTTGGCTTTTCTACGGTTTGTAGTGGATGCACTTAGTATTCTGGGCTTCTGAGCCGCGAGCTGGTTTGGGCCGTCTGTCCGGCGGTGTTCCTTTGGGTGGGACCATCCTGGAGGGCGCACATCAGAAGAGGGGAGAGGCTTCAGAAGCGGCCTCCGGCTCGGCCGCCGCTGGCGCCCCCGCCCCACCCCCGCAGCCGGATGTTGTGATTTCTCTCCACTCACACTGCCTCGCCCGCCCTCGGCCTCTGCTGCCTTATAAGGCAGCACTACCACCCCGAGAGGTTGGGGTGAGCTCACGCCCATTATACAGGTGGGGAGCTGAGGCGCCGGAGGTCCTGTGGCTGAAAAGAAAACAAGGCCGAAATTTTACAGCTAATCAACACCTTCTAGCTCAACATCCTACTCCCTCCAACCCCCACTTCACACACCAGGAAACGGACTTACCCAGACTCAGCGAGTAAGGCAGAACCGGATTCAACTAGGCTTCTGTTACCTATCCATTCAGTCATCCAAAAATACAGAGCACCCGCTTTGTGCCAGGCATCAAGCCAGGTGCTGGGAAATACAGTGGTGTCAGCAAGATAGCTAAGCTCCCTGCTTACATGCTAGAAAGGGGATAAAGATAATCCTGTAAGTAAGTAACTGGGACGGTCTCAGAGAGTAATAAGTGGTACTAAGACTGAAAATTAATAACGGGAAACTTCATTTAAAATGGAGTGGGGAGCCTGGAAGGGGGAACCCTGTTGCACTACCACTGGACATCATTTACAGACCCCAAGAGGAAAGAGTCAATTAGGGACCTCATCAGGAAGAGACACACCTTACAAGTTGGTACTACTTTACTCCAGCAGGAGGAAGATTTCCCTTCTTGCCCAGCAACTCAGCGGGTAAGAAACCGTCAGCACCCTGAACTATCCCTTTCCTCCAGTGGACTTTTCTTTTAAAACAACTTCTCTCTACTTCCTCCTTTTTATAAAATAACGTTTCTCTCCTTTGCTTGTTGGACTTGCCTATAGTTTTGTTATATATGGCATGCTTGTTGCAAATTGCGGTTCCCGGCTATTCCAGAATAAACCCCTGTTGCTGGTAAAATAACTGGCGATTTTATTTTTTAGGACAAGACAGAGTCAGGGGGAATGGTATCAAGGTGTGACATCTGAGCAGATTCAACCACACAGAGATCTGGGGGAACAGAGTTCCAAGTAAAGGCAACAGCAAGTGCAAGGGCTCTGAGCCTAGAATAAGTTTGGTGTGTTCAAGGAACAGGAAGGAAGAAGGCCTGCTTAATTTCAGGGCCCAAGGGTCTGAGATCAGATGAAGGAGCAAGGGCACTAGCTAGGTGGTGGAAAGCTTTGCAGACCATGGTGAGGAGTTTGTTTTTCTTAAGTGAAATGTGAAGCTTTTAAAAGGATGCTTTATACTTAAAAAGATAACTCTAGCTAGTGGATTTTAAGGGTGCCAAGAATGGAAGCAGAGAGAGCAGTTGGGAGGCTGCAGAATTCCAGGGGTGCAGAGAGGATGGTGGCTTGGACCAAGAAGGAGGCTGTAGAGATGGAGACAAGTGCATGGATGTAGGATACATTTGGGAGGAAAGGTAAGTACCTTGAAAGAAGGAAACCCAGTGGCTAGTAAGACGAGGGCAGGTACCTCACCCAATGAAGGCTGTTGTGTGCAAGTGACACCTGAGAGTTAAGTGAGACTGTGTAGGTTTCAGGGATTATGGGAGCGGGGAAGGAAAGAGCCTTTTGGACAGAGGGCTAGCGCGTATTCAAAGCTCTGTAGAGGAAGGCACTAAGGGCTCACACATTGGGTCCCTGAGGGCAGAGAACCAGGCTAGAATTTCAGGTGCACATTGGGGTGGGCATGGAGGCCAAGAAATGAGGTCAGGCCTTGGAAGGGCCTGGATCAGAGAGCTCTTTGGAAGCCAGGTTAAGAGTTTGGACTTCATTCTGAGGATAGCGCTGCGCTGTTGTGTGTGATCAGAGTTGCTTACTCTGAGCCAGATTGTGAAGGACCTGCTAGGGGTGGGGATCAAAGGTCGAAGAGAGGGGCTTAGGCTGACTTGTTTGGCTGCCTAGCATCTGAACAGCCCTCCTCTTTAGGAGGAAACATGAAATGCAGAGACAGGCCCTGCTTTCCACTGTGGAAATCAGAGGAGAGGCAGAATTTTCTCTCTAAGGTCACTGGTAGCTGGCACACGTTTTCAACACTTCCAATTAGGTATTTGTATCCAATGCAAATGATTAACATAAGACATCAGAGGACCATTTAGGATTCATTACGGAGGCAGAGGAAAGGGACCGGGAGGTGGTCAAGCCAGGCCCTTCCTGGGCAGGGGGATTCAGCAAGCACCCAGGAGCATCCATTCAATTCCTTCCTTGCCTGCTTGTTACCCAGGTTTATCTTCGTTGTTTGCAGCCAAGTATCCTGAGTAAGACAGGTGGGAGGCCTTTTAGGAGGAATCATTAGAAAGGAATGACAGTGCCCGGTGCCCTGTGCTGCAGCAGTGGCCAGGAGGTACCACAGGCAAGAGGCCATATTGAGAGTGATGATACAGCTGGGATAAGCAGGACTTGGTGACTGATATGGGGTGAAGAGGGGAAGATGTCACCCGTAGCTCTCAGGTTCTGGCTCATTCTCTACCTACAGCCAAAGTGATCTTTTTAAAAGGGGCATTTACCACCCACCATCTTCGATACACATTTCTAGGAATTTCTCCTACAAATATAATTTCACTCAGGCAAAACCAGAAAAGGATATTCAAGGTTATTCCTTGCAGCTGTGTCCAAAAAGATAAACGGCACTAATTATCCTAAATAGGACTGATTGAGTAAAATTTCGTCTTTTCCGGTATAGAAATGATGTAGCTGCTAAAAAAAAAAAAAGAAAAAAAAGGTCTGGGGGTGCTCTTCTTGTACTGATAGAAACAATCTCCAAGATATACTGTTAAATGAAAAGGACAAAGTGCAGAGTAGTGTGTAAGATTTGCTACCATTTTTGTGGAAAGGGACAGGATAGGCTAGGTTACGCTGCAGTAACAAACAATCTCTAAATTTCAGTGACTTAAAACAACAAACGTTTATTTCTCAGGCCCACCACACGTCCAATGCAGGTTGTTGGGAGGTGGGGAGGCTCCACTTAGAGCCATCACTCAGGGACCCAGGATGACAGGGGCTCCATTTGTATTTCTACAGTGGCAGCTGGAGCAAGGAAATGTGGTGAATCGTCCTATGGCCCTTAAAGCTTGCACATGAAAGTGACACAAGTCCCTTCTGCTCACATTTCATCTGTCAAGGCAAACCACATGGCCACAACTGACTTGAAAGTGGTAGGCGGTACGACACTATGGGGGAAGATTATATTTTCCAAAGATGAGCCTGGCAGTAAGCTCCCATCCCATAGGCACTTCAGCAAGGTGACCTTGCCACCCCCACAGCAAGAGGTGGTCTCTAACTTCCCTGTCCCTTGTGACTCTTGCTATCAGTAGAATCTGATGGCACATGAGATCTAAAGCTAGGTGAGAAAAGGCCATGCAGCCTGCTGCTCTGGCAGTGCTTACCCTCTGGAAGCTTTTCTTGGGATGTTCCCTCGGAATCAACAGCCAGGCTATGAGAAGCCCAAACTGAACAGAAAGGCCAGTAGGTGCTCTGCTCCCGTTGGCATTCTGATCGCAGCACCATGCGTGTGAGTGAGGAAGCCTCCAGGTGATTCCAGCTCCTGGCCTTTGGGATCAGCCCCAGCCATTCAAGTATCCCCCCTGGCCTTTGTGGCAGAGAGACGAAGCTAACTCTGCTGGGTCCTGCCTGAATTCCCAACCTTCACAAAATCCATGAGCATAATAAAATAGTTGTAATTTTATGCCACTAAGTTGGGAGTGGTTTTTTTTATACAGAAATGGATTCTTAGAATAACAACTGTATGCCTGGAAGGAAAATATTATTGGAAATATTTGGTGAACAATACTAACAGCTGCTACAGTTGGATTTGCTTTGATGGGGTGCTTCTGGAAAGCCCCATGAAGCCTGGGAACATTGGTTGCTTCTAGGAAGGGAAATGAAGTGGCTGGGGACAGGATGGGAGGGAGGCCTTATATCGTATACCCTTTTGGACTTTTCATCTTGTATCCCAAGACTGTACTGTTAATTTTTTTAAAAACCTGATCTTGTCACTTTCCTGCTCAGAAACCTCTAGCATCTTCCTGGGGTGGGTGGGCAGTCTCTCAGATGGCCCCAGTGATCCCCCTTCCTCATATTCCCCCTAATGTGATCCCCTTCCCTTGAGTATGGGCTGGACCCAATGACTCACTTCTAATGAAAAGAATGCAGCAAAAGTGATTGAATGTCACTTCCAAGATTAGGTTACTAAAAGGCCCTGGCTTCCATTTTAGGCGACTACTCTCACCTCTTCGCTGGCTCACTCTGAGGGAAGCCAGCTGTCAAGTTTAGAGCTGCCCCGTGGAAAGGCCTACATGGCAGGGAACTAAGGTCTCCCACCAACAGCCTTGTGAATGAATGTGGAAGTGGATCCTGCCCCAGTCAAGATGACCGCAGCCTAGTGAGAGACTGAGCCAGAGGCACCCGTTTAACAGTGCCCAGGTGCTTGACTCACAGAAACTGGGACATAATAAATATTTGTTGCTTAGGCTGTATCCTGTACTAAATTTGGGAGCAGTTTGTTATCCTTTATTAGCAGCAATAGACAACTAATACACTTCCTGTTACACTTAAAAATGAAACCCAAGGGGCAGCTGGTTAGCTCAGTTGGTTAGAGCGCGATGCTCTAACAAGGTTGCCGGTTCCATCCCCGCTGGGCCAGTGTGAGCTGCGCCCTCCACAACTAGAGTGAAACAACTACTTGACTTGAAGCTGATGGGTCCTGGAAAAACACACTTAAAATAAATAAGTTTTTAAAAAATAAAAATAAAACCCAAACTCCTCCCCATGACCTACTGAGGCCCAACTTGATTAGGCCCTTGTAGTTCTCATACTTTCCATCCCACCCCTCTCCCTCTTGTTGTCCTTGTGAAGGTTAGCTACACACCGCATCCACCGGGAGCTCCACTGTCCAATACAGTAGCTGCTAGCCACATGTGCCTATTTAAATCGAAATTAATTAAAATGAAATAAAATGAATGTTCAGTTCCTCAGTCACACTAGCCCCATTTCAAGTGCTCAATAGTGCCATGTGTGAGTAGTGGCTGCCGTATGAGACAATGCAGACAGAGAATATTTCCATCATCACAGGAAGTTCCATCAGACAGCACTGGTCTGGAGGAAGGAGTGGGTTCCATTTTTACAAGGGTTCCATGGTGACAACCTGAATGACTGAGAGAAAAATGGCACCCCTGAGAAGGAATGAAAGGTGGTGGGATGGGTACCTTTTGAGCTCCTAAACTTGTCTTTGAACAGGCAGTTCTGCCTATTCTGCCAGGTATGCCCCAAGTCTCCGTTACGGAGGACTGGGGTTTGTTTGTGTCTGCATGTATCCAGGCACTTGTGAGCAGGAACTTGATGGTCTCCCATTTCTCATCCCATAGACCCACACCCCTGCTGTAGAAGACAGAAGCCAGGGCAAGAAGATAGATGGTGCCTTTCTGCTCTGGTCCAAAGCAGTTGATGGAGGAGCCCCAGATGTGCAGGGAAGACTGGGGCAGATGTGTAGAAATTGCTGGCAAGGGGGAGGGTGTTCACATGGAGAAGTTTCTTTGTAAACTTCTGTAGATTGAACCCCAACTGTATGCCAGGCTCTGCCTTTTCACATGCATCCCCATGCAAACATCTCACTATCTCTGCCACGCAGAGTGCCCATCCTTCCCTCTAGAGGGGTGGCAATTAAGGTTCAGAGAGGCTGAACCCCTGACCCAGGGTTTTGCTGGGGGCTCAGTGCCAAGATGGGATTTGAAGATTTCTTGATTCCAGTTTATTGTTGTTTTTCTACCTCCAGTCCCTGTTTCTAAGGCCATTATTTTCCTGTTCATTAAGCTACTGATTTACAGAGCTGATCGTGAGAAGTTTTGTTTTGTTTTGTTTTAGGAATTTCCTGATAACAATGTATGAATACTTGAATCAGTTGGGACTTTTGGTTGCAACTAAAACTGGCTTAAGTAAAAAAGGAAATTTATTGGTTCAAGTAACTGAAAAGTATAGGTGGTAGTTCTGACTTTAAGTGTTGTTGGATCCCAGGTCTCAAATGGTGTCACTCAAAATTTGTCTTTCCCACATTCTGATTCTGCTTTTAATCTGTGTTGTCTTTATTCTCAGGCAGGTTTTCCTTTGAGATGTTAAAGCAGCTCCATGCTCATTTCTTACCACTGTGGCAACTTATATAAAAAGAGCTTTTATCTTGATGATTCCAGAAAAAATCCTGGGGCTGCCTCCCACTGGTTTGATTTGAGTCAGGTGTTCGTTTTGAACCAATCACTGAGGAGAGAGAGAGAGAGAGAGAGAGAGAGAGAGAGAGAGAGAGAGAGTTCTGATTGGTTAAGTCTGAATTACATGTCCACTCTAACCTCAGCTGAGGGATGGAGTAAACTTGATTTTAGCCATGGTGGATGAAATTGATGGTGGGGGAAGGGAATGGGTGCTTTCCCCAAAAAACACTGAGGGACTAAAGGGTTCCAGGATCCAATTCTCAGACACCAGCAGGGTGTCCAAGTGTTCAACTCAATTCTGATACTATCTACCTGGAGATAGAATCAGATTCCACAGGTAAAAGGCTCAGTCCCACAAGACCACCCTCCACGTCAGACACCAGGTTGTTATCTATGCTTCTGACCAACTGGCTATAAATCAGAGATTCTTATGACTGAGACTCTCCTTGGGTTCGACTAATTTGCTAGAATGGCTCACAGAACTCAGGAAAACCCATTTACTCACTAGGTTATCAATTCATTACAAAGGGTATTCAAAGATACAAATCAACAACCAGATGAAGAGATATATAGAGTGAAGTCCTGAACAAAGGAGTTTCTGTGTTCATGGAGGTTGGGGCCCTGCATGGTGGCACGTGGAAGTGTTCCAGTTCCACAACATGGCAGCTCTCCTAAGAATGGCTAATGAGCTGTCCTTTAGGGTTTTTATGGAGGCTTTGTTACGTAGTCGTGATTGACTAAGTCATTGGCCAATAGTGATTATATTTAACCTTAAGCCTCTCTTTCCTTCCTGGAAGTAAGGGGGTGGGGGCTGAAAGTTCCAATCTTTTGACCACATGATTGGCTCTTACTGGCAACCAGCACCCACCCTTGGGTGGGGTGCAAAAGTTATAACAAGAGAAATTCCCATGTACTGGGTTTCAGAGCCGTGAGCCAGAAACTGTTGATGAAGGCCAAATAAATGTGAGAAATATATTTCAGTCATCTGGATGATCATACTATCTATATATCTATATCTACATCTACATCAATATCTATATATATCTATATCATCTATCTATCTAGCTATCTACGAGGTTGGACAACTAAGTTAGCGAACTTGTTGCAACAATGTTGCTAACCTTTTTTGATACCATAGGGCTTATTCCTTAATGAATTTGTACCAACTAGAGGAACAGTTAACCAAGTTTACTATTTGGAAGTGCTGAAAAGTCTGTGTGAAAAAGTTAGATGAAACGACCTGACCTTTTCGCTAACAATTCATGGCTCTTGCATCACGACAATGCACCAGCTCACACGGCACTGTCTGTGAAGGAGTTTTTAGCCAGTAAACAAATAACTGTATTGGAACACCCTCCCTACTCACCTGATCCGGCCCCCAATGACTTCTTTCTTTACCGAAGAGAAAGGAAATATTGAAAGGAAGACATTTTGATGACATTCAGGATCTCAAGGGTAATATGATGACAGCTCTGAAGGCCATTTCAGAAAAGAGTTTCAAAATTGCTTTGAAGGGTGGACTAGGAGCTGGCATTGGTGCATAGCTTCCCAAGGGGAGTACTTCAAAGGTGACCATAGTGATAGTCAGCAATGAGGTATGTAGCACTTTTTCTAGGATGAGTTTGCAAACTTATTTGTCAGACCTCATATCTATCTATCTATCTATCTATCTATCTATCTATCTATCATCTAGCTTATAAATCACAATGTTACAGAGCCATTACTACTAAAAGGGACAATGAATGCTAAACAGGTGTGGACGATGAAGGGGGTATGTACTGAAAGTAACCTCACAGGGTGATCTGATCATAAATTTCTAACTGGGCGGGTCATGGTGGGTAGTCACACCCCAGGCCTATGACTTCTGTAGTAAAAGGCTTATCTTTGTAAGCAGCCCAGTCCACTGTTTCTGTGCATCCAGGTTAACACACGTTTGAAATACCAGAAGTAATCCTCTTTTCCAGACCCCTCAAAGGGGTAACCACCCTCAAGGGAGCACATAATCATGTTAACTATCCTGTCCCTTGCTTTCGCTCACCTTCCTGTAATCTTCCATATGGCCCCTCCTTAATTCCAAATGTGTAAAAGAAGCTGCAAAACTGTCATTCTCCAGAGCATTTCAGATCTTGCTTCCCAGCAATGTTGTCAGTTTGGCTCAAATAAATTCTTATAAAAATTCTCTACAGATTTGGATGTTTCTTATGTTGACAGAGGGGAAATGATAGATGTCCACCACAGGCTCTCAAGTTATAGTCACCTTGAGTTTTCTGGAAGTCAAAGAAAGAGGCAGTAGGAATGAAGAGAAGTGGAGGGATTTGAGAAACATGTAGGCAGTGGAATGAATAGAACTTGGAGGTTGATTAGACTTGAGGCATCAGGAAGAAAGAGAGAGTTCTTGGCTGCAAGCAACAGAAAATTAGCTACTTAAACAAAAGGCAGTTTACTTTACACAAAGGTTCTCAGGAGTTCACAGCATCAACTAGAAGGAATAGGCTGAAAATAGGCAAGAATTAAGGGCCCGGAGCGGACCAGGAAGCAGGAATTACAGCAGACACTGTAGTTGTCCAACTAACACCCCTGTCATTCCCTTTTCCTGTTTGCAGAGTCCCAATTCTGGTCCAGTGGCTTCTTTACCTCACACACCTCTGATCTAACTCCAGGGTTGATTGGTCTAAGGCAATTATGAAGATCTCCTACTCTGACCAGGGATTGGTTTAGGGGTGTCAGGTGACCCAGTTCTGGCCAATGAACCATGAGGGGAGAGGTCTGCTTGGGATTTTTGTGAGGGGGTGTCTTCATTTCTAAGAAGCATTTATTGGAAAGGAAAGTCTTTCTTTTTCACTGGAGTTTATGTGATTCCTGGAGCTGTGACATCCATCTAATGACTATTAGGGTTTGAACATTGAGGACCATTGAAAAGAAAAAAGGAAGAAAGAAGTTGGGGTCTTGATGACATTGTTAAACCACTGAAAGCACGACATGGTTTCTGGAGACCCTCTACTCTAGATCTCTTGTGATCATGACAGCGAATGGAAAAACAACCCCACATGAGATCCGCAGAAGGGGCTTCTGGCCCGTGGGTAACAAATGGCAACTATGAAGGGATCGGTGGCCTGATCACCTGGCACTCCATTTGGGGAAGCCAGGTCGACCCTATGTCCTTTCTCCAGGCTAATAAGTGCTGAAAGAAAGGCAGGAACTATAAAATGGAGTTCTATTAGCAGTCAGGCATGGAAAACGAAAGCTGGCAAATGGAAGTGGATACCAAGGAAAAAAAACTCTGGACTTTATATAGCTGAGGACTCTTGCCTGAACCCAAGGTTGTGCTAGGGGGCACCCTGCACAAGGTCTCTGGTTCCTTCTTGAGTACTGAGCCCCTACAGGGTTCCAGGAAAAGGTGAAAGAGGAACCACCATATCCACAAGGTCAGTAGTTCTCCCTAGGGGACTAGCCTCTCTCTCTCTCTCTCTCTCTCTCTCTCTCTCATCTTTTTTCTCTCCTCTGAAAACCTAGGCTCGTTCATTTACTTCCTCCCCCTTCTGCACTGCGTTATCTCCATCACTGGATCCGGATAATAGCTCAGCCAACACAATGAGACTAGCTACAAGTGTTGTGGCAGACTCAAAGGATCCGCTTGCCTGCGCACACTCAAGCCAATAAAGATCCGAGCAGGAGTTTGCAGCAAAGAAAGTAAAGGTTTATTTAAGGAGTTGGCGCCAAGCCTGAGACACAGGTGAGCCTGTGCTCTCAAAAACCTGGTTCCCCTGTTGCTTCTATGGCTCGGTTATAGAAGGGAAAAATCATTAATCATGGTTGCTATGGGAGCTGGGGAGGTGGGCTCTACTGATTGGTCAGGGCTCAGGCAGGAGCCATTGATCAGGGCTGCAGATCCTGGTGTCAGTTATGACATTGTTCAGTCTGGTCTCCAGGGGATGTGGTCTGTGGGGCTGTTCCACTTTCATGGGTCCGGAGCTGAAACGTAACTGAGGCCAAGGTGTTATCTTTGTTTGACTAAAACCTTATTCTAGTTTGAGGTTTAGTTATTATAATATATCCTGGTCATGGTTGACAGACCTGAAGCTTTATTTTTAAGTGAGTTTGACACGGACCAGAACCTAATGTCCTAAAGGGCTTAATGATTAAAAGGAAAGAACATACAGTATGTGTACAGGTAGGAGGATCTGGGGAAAGAATGCAAGGGAGTCATAGTTCTATCCAGCTAAACAAAGTTCACTTGAATTAAACCAGAATGCATGCTAAACAAATGAAGTTCACGTGGAGTTACACAAGCCTATGGGGAAGGGAAAAGGGGGCAGCTGAGAAGTCCTCACTGGAAATGGGGATGACATAATAGCTATCAGCAGTCCCTTCTCTTCAGATCTCTATAATTGGAAAGGTCACTCCCATGGGTAACAAAAGGACCCAGAGGGAGTCCTAAATCTAATAAGGGGCATCTTCCAAGCCCACAACCCCACGTGGAGAGACATTCACACTTTCCTGAATGTTCTCCTCACGGGAGAGGAAAAAGCCCTGGTCATTACCAAGGCTAGGGAGGAAGCCGACAAGGTAAACCGAGAGAATGCCAGAGAGCAAGTACATCAGCCCATCGTCCAGGTAGCCCCAGAGGTGGGCCGCAAATAGAATTATAGAGATGACGCTGGCGGGGGGGGGGGGGGCACCGTCTTTCCCACTTTAAACCTATGATCCTAAGAGGAGTTCAGGCAGCTGGGGAAAAAGGCCGATAAATTGGAATACAAATCAGGAGATTATCCAAGGACCTAAGGAAAACCCCTCTGCCTTCATGGAAAGACTCTGCAAATGTTTTCGCATTTATATTAATACCCTGATTCGATAGAGGGAGCAGCAGTCCTTTGGTGCCACTTCATATCCCAAAGTGCCCCCTATATCTGGAGGAAACCACGGAAACTAGAATCAGAACCAACTACTCCCTCCTCTAGACTGGTAGAACTGGCCTTCCGGGTGTTCAACCGTCAGGATCTGGAGTCCAAAGCTAAGGAGGAACAGAGCCCCTCAGCCTGCAGGGTCGGCCAGAGCCCAGGGCATGACAGGGCCTTCCCAGAAGAGACCCTACAACTCCAGTCAGTCACATGAACTCCCAACCAGGGGGATCGAAGAAACCCCAGAGACTAGGAGCCCACCATTGTGCCCTCTGCAAAAAGGAGGATCACTGGAAAGTAGAATGCCCCCCCCCATGCTCCCCACAACAGCCACGTAGCACACAAGGCCATGGCGCATCCTGACAGATGGCACAATCCGTGGGAGAAGAAGACTGGAGGAGACGTGAGGCACCTCATAAGGCCCTAAAGTCACTCCTGAGGAACGTCGGCGGACCCTGACCATAATGGAGGGGAAGATTGACTTTTGGTCTATACAGAGACCTCCTACTTACTTGGTCTTGAACATCTGGCAGGAAAATAGGATCCAAACAACTGTAGTATCGTAGGAGTAGAAGGAAAGTCAAAGAACAGGTCATTTCTAGCGTCTTTTGGATGTAGTTTAAAGAGACAGAGAAGCTGACCTTTAGACAACCTCTAACTATCTGGACTCCCCATCACACTCAGTCTCTCACAAGAAAAGGGGGCAAAATAGCTATCCCCAGGGACAACTCTTCAACTACATGTGATACTCCTAAACAACTCAAATTTAACCCTCAAAGTCTGTAATACATTAAACTGAGCCACCTTCCTCCCTATAGAACAGGACAATTTAACTCACAATTACCTGGCGATATCAAAAGAGGTATATTCCAACCGGCCAGACCTCAAAGCAAGATATACTATGGTCTCCCTTTTCAAGACCATGGAGGCTGGTGCTCTGCTACCAGGTGGCTCTGCCCAAAGGGCCAAACTAGTCACCTTAACCAGTGCTCTAGAGTTGGAAAAGGATAAAATTCTTCACATATATGCTGACTCTAAATATGCCTATTCCATTTTACGTGAGCATGGGGCTGTATGGAAAGAAAGAAGAATGTTAAGCTCTGGAAATAAACACAGCACTGAAATTCTATGCCGCTTAGAAGCTATTAAAATGCCCCAACAGGTAGCTGTAATACACTGTCAGGGACATAGAAAGGGGGGCACTGAAGTCATACAGGGAAACAATAGGGCAGACCTGGCAGCCCCAACGTGTGGCCATACAAGGAACTGCCTTCCAATTGTCTTTATTACCATCACACCTAACCCTCACTCATATACTCCCATCTATTCCCCAAAAGGACATGAAAAAGCTCTTAAATAGGGCTATACTAAGAGCTCTGACCACCCAGGATAGTTAATAAGCCCCCAAGGGCAATTTCTCTCCCCAAGAGCTGTAGCTCAACCATTAGAGAAGCCCACCAGGCCCCTCATTTTGGCCAGGAGACACTCTGTAACTGGCTGTGCAAAATAATGGTGGCCCCTAACTTCCGAGGCTTAGTCTGGGAGGCAATTGAAGCGTGTCCCACTTGCTATCTAAACAATCCTAGCACCCATTCCACCAGGGCCCTTGGAAAATAGGTTCATCCAACTCATTATTGAAGTTCCCAACCTGGGGAAGATTGGCAAATTGATTTTACCAACATGTCAAGGGCTCAGGGGAACTTCAAATATCTACTAGTACTTCTTGACACATTTTTGGGATGGGTAGAGGCCTTCCCCACCTGAACCAAAACCACCCTAGAGGTCTCAAAGACTCTTTTAAAAGAACTTATCCCAAGATTTGGGTTACTATGCTCCAGCTAGAGCAACAATGGGCCAGCCTTTGTATTGGCCATCACTAAAGATGCCTCCAAGGTCTTGGGCATCAAATGGCACTTCTACTCTGCCTGGAGACCCCAATCCTCGGGAAAAGTAGAAGACCAACCAAACACTCAAAAGGACTTTTGCCAAGTTATGCCAGGAGACCTCTCTGCCCTGGATTTCTCTCCTTCCTAAAACGCTGATAAGGTAACAGGTAGCTCCAAAAGGGGGACTTAAGCTAAGCCCCTGCAAATTCAGGTACGGCAGGCCTATCCCATCTAGACCTGGTTTGCCACCCTGATTGGAGACATAGTCAAAGACACCAAGGTCTTTGGGAAACCAGGGGTTACCCACCCCCTCTGACTTGACTTTTCTACATCCTTCCAACCTGGAGATTGGGTCTTCTTAAAAACTTAGAGGGAAAACGGGCCCCAAGGTCAATTAGAGCCTAAATGCAAAGGACCTTATTTAATGATTCTAACACCCAACTCTACCCTTAAGTCACAGAGAATATTGTCTTAGATGCCCTACAGAAGGGTAAAGCAGGTGACCAGCCCAGAGCCTGAGACACTCCAAGACCCACAATACTTTACTTCTGCAAGCCTATATCAGACCTCGAACTATTGTTCCAGAAGAATAACAAACCAGATAAATAATCTTCTAATACTTTGCTAACTAGCACCAATCTACAGCCTCCTCTTCGCTATAGGGTTCCTATTTGCTACTTTGAAGGGTATTCTTCTCTTCCCCTCAATAACTCTTTTATAGCATAATGAAGCTCTTCTAGCTTTTCCCATTAATAAACCTTATGTGGGTAGAAAGGGTACCCCCAACCCTATCTCTATGGGAAACAAATGCCCTAGTTAACCTCTCGTATCATCACATTAGGAAACAATGTATTTCGACACTGGATTTGTCACCATCATCCCCACACCAAGGGTAACTGGCCTCAATGTCATCCAGTCAAAACAGCAGTGAACCTCACATTTCACTCAGGCCTCCCCCAAATCTTTTCCTAACAGCTCTCCCATAGTCCTCAGACTAGACAAGACAGACAACAAACCTTGAATGCATATACCTCACCCAAATTTTTAACTAGTCTAGCAGAACTGGGGTTAGAGAACTTTACTGTAATTCCTCATAAACCCAATGCCTAGACTGCCAAAGTGGTCAGCCTATAAAAACTAGGGCTTCCTCTTTCCTCCTGCTAACATTCAATAACCCCCTGAGGTGCACTCCTAATACAACCCATTGGTGTCCTGCCAGCCATAAGATTAAGGATGAGAAAGAAGCAACAAGCCCCCGGGGTCGATGTACACTTTGGGAAGGGCTTGAGAACGAATCGTGGTGACTCTACTACCTACCTCCTAAAGCTGAGAGGGCACCAACGGGGCCCAGGGACCCTGAGTTTTGGGGAGGCCTCTTATCCTCCTGCTGTAATAAAAGCCCCTCTTGGGACCCAGTCTTAATCACATGGTTTAACTCTATCTCCCCTTGCCAATCCTGTACACCACCAGGATATGTCTTCCTATGTGGCCCCAGGTTTAAACGCCTCCCCAGCCAAGGGAGGCCCATCCCAACTTTTCCCTCTCTCCTCTTAGCTATAGCTTACCCGTGATAGACAACTCTCAACATGAAGGCCATTGTACCCTGGACTCCTAGTTCCTGCAGGCATCTCCATACACAATCAAACGACAGACAGTAATAACACAGGATATGAGCTACCGCCAGGAGATAATCAGACACATTTAAGATTAGCTAGGGAAAGGTTTCACTTCTCTAATGAGGCCCCTGTCATCATCTCTTCCAGCTAGAAGAAGCTACAGAAGACAGACCTTCGTCCCTCAGCACCAACTCAAGAATGAAGAGTGAAAAATCGGAAAGGGGGAATTTGTTACTCCACAGCAGATCTGTGATGAAGCCCTCCCCACTCTAACTCTATTTGTCTCTGAGGAAAGGAAGGCCTGTGGATAGTTGTTAAGAACTTGACCAAACAGGTTGAGACCAAGATGGCTGCCTAAGTGACCCCCCAAAGGATTTCAAAGCTCAGTATAATCTAATCTCCATGCTAAATGACACACCTACTGGTACCATGACAGTTGACAATTGTCATGAAAACGGGGAAGAGACCATAAAAGGACAAAAAGAAGGCAGAACGCTGATTCCAAGAAAACCACCACCCCTTTCCCAAAACACCCATGAATATTCCTCCCATCTATTTATATAAACCTCCTCATTTCCACTATTCTGTTTAGACAACCCTTCAACCCTTAACTGAGGAGAAGCTGAGCTGAGAGCAAGGCTCCACGTCTCCGTTCTCTCCTGCCATTGAATAAAGCTTGTGCTGTTAAGGTTCCCTTTCTGTCTCGTTATTGGCTTCACAGAAGGGGCTTTTGGCCCCCGGGGTAACAAAAATCATGAATTTGAACTTTCTTCCTGCTTAGGCTTGGTTTTTTTTTCCTCCCCCTTCTTCCGCCTTCCCCAACCCCCACTCAGGTTCATTTCTCAAATGACTCTCTTGGGCTGCCAGCCACTCATGCTCACGGCAGCACAGCTCCAGGGAGAGCTGTTGTTCACAATCTTAGCTGTAGAGGGCGCAGCTCACTGGCCCAAATGGGAATCGAACTGGTGGCCTTGGCGTTAGGAGCTCAGTGCTCCAACCACCTGAGCCACAGTGCCAGCCCTTAGGCTTGATTTTTCAATGGCATCCTGGCATTACTTGTAGCAGGGACAATCTGGTCAGGGCACAGGTGATGCAGTGCCAGACCTCCAACAAACAAAATTCAACTGAGTAAATTTGGAGATCTAGCTGGCTTTATTAAGCGAGTCATGAATCACGCAGCGTCCCATCTAGAGACTAGAAGGGCCCGCTGGAAAGTTGTACAAACTGGAAGGATTTTATAGTGATAAAGATGAACTGGAACTTGAAGAAAACATAATAGGGCAGGAAGGTCTATGGCAGGAGGTAGGGCTTATGGAAGTTCACTGGAGAACCCTACAGGAAGAACTGGGAGTCTAAGGAAACTAGTCAGGCTGAGAGGTATGTAGGCAGAGCTGGGTTCCTTGAACTTTAGGGTCCTGACTTCCTTTTCATAAAATCCTGTGGTTCTAACTTCCTGTCTCCCTGCCCTATATATACAGAGGGTGCCAAAAAAATGTATACACACTTTAAGAAATGAAAAAAACTATTAAAATTGTAATACTCAATATATACCATAACAAAAGGTGAATACAAGTCACGTTTGACTTCTGCAATTACAAGAGGTGCTCAAAGTGGTTACCATCAGCATCCAGACATTTCTGATTACAGCGAACTACTGCTTGAGCAACGTTGACCAAAGTGTCCACTTGTACGCATTTTTTTGGCACCCCGAGTATATTCACCACCTTGGCGTAGGGCAGAATGTGCACGTGGCTCATTGGGTCGCATGTTCTCATGTTGCTGCAGAGCTTTTTCTTTTTCCCGAATAAATCCTTTTGGTGACGGACTACCTAGTCGATGTTATTGTTCAGTCGCCAGGTCTAACTTCCTTTATAATAAAACTCTATGGCTCTAACTTCCTTTTCCCCTTCCTTAAATACCCCTCCGTCCCAGGCCAGAGTGTGCAAGTGGCTTGCCATCTCTGCATGTGCTGGGTTGCAAGCTTTTGCTTTTTCCTGAATAGATCCTTTTTGGTGATGAAATACCTAGTCGATATTATTTTTAAGTCAATGATAGGAAGAAGGGTGGGGCAAGGGAGCTAGTATTAGTGAAAGAAAGGATTCTTTTTGGGCCTGGACATCTTTTCTTAGTGGGGAGAGGAGGTGAAGGGTTTTTTATTATGGAGATTGCCTCTTCTTTCTACGGGGGATGGAGAGAGCCTATGTGACAGGTTACCTTACTGGTGTTGGCCAGAAAATTCCATACTGGTTGATAAAGATTGTGGGGGAGGTTGAAGCTGCAATTAGATCAGGTTTGGTATCATGGTCTTTTAGCTCAAGTGATGCCATTTTGGGCCTGTGTTTTTTTTTTTTTTTAAACAGTGCTCTCTGGCTATGCTATGGTAGGGAGAGGGTGCTCTGGCCCATTAGGCTTCCATAGTGGGAGGCGGTCACTAGAAATTATCCTTTCACCACACAGTGGGGGAGGGGTGATTTCCCAGATAGAAACTGGGAGACCAGAGGAAGAGGAAAGGGGAATGGATGTTGAGCACTCAACTCCCCATGAGTGTCCATCTTCAGTCCCAAAGGACTTCACGCCCCATCTCACATTCCCTACAAAGCGCCCTGTGCTCAGCACATTCCCCATCTGACATGATGCATCCAGGCTTTTGTGAAGTTGTATTACTCACTCTGAAAGCACCCCCACCCGTCCCCCACAAACCCTTATTCATTGTGAAGACTTGTTCTAAAGGCCCCTTCCTTTCCAATGGCGAGCCAGCTTCTCACGAGGAGGAAGGGGCCAATGTGTGATTGGCCCTGCGCAGTGGTCTGTACTCAGGTGCAATCAAGAACGAAGATGCTCTGGGTGGTGAACATACATGTGATATATAGATGATGTATTACAGAATTGTACACATGAAACCTATGTAATTTTGCTAACAATTGTCACTTCAATAAGCTTTAATGTTTTTTTAAAAAGAAAGAAATTGCCTTGTCTTTTCACCAAGGTGGTTTTATTTTAACTGTAGTGACATAATCAAATATAACGAAAGAAATATTAGATAACCAAAAAAAAAGAACTAAGACGCTCTCACTTTAATGACTTCATCTGTACATCTCCTAGTTTCACTTTCATCATGGTCTTAACAGTTGTCCATCCTGTTACCTTTGAAAACAATTGTTGAAAATGTGCTCCTACCTCTCCTGCCCTCCACTTGCTGGGTTTTTCTTCCAGGAAGTCTTCCATGGCCTGTCTTCCAGCAGAACTAAGAAATTGCTGCATTTTGTCTCCACTTCATTTCCCACAGATTATTTTGTATCAGTCAGGACTCCTCTGAAAAGGAAAGAAATCCATTCAAATTGATTTTGTTGTAACTGAGAATTCTTGAGGATTCTTCTAGTTTTAGCATCCAAGTTCTCCAACAAAGTTATCAGGGATCAATCCATTTGTACTAGTTGTCAAATGCTGGGTGACAAATCACCCTAAAATTTACAGCTTAAAATAGCAATCCATTAGGATTCCTCCCAGTTTCTGAGGTTCAAGAATTCAGGAGCAATAATGTTTTATGTTAACTATACCTTAATAAGAATAAAATTTCAGGAGCAGCTTAGCTGGCTGATTTGAGGTCTCTCATGAGGCTGCAGGTCAGACACTGGCTGGGGCTGCATATCCACTTCCAATGTGGCCCCTTTACACAGCTTTCAAATTGGTACGGTCTGTAAAACTGGTACTTTCTCCCCACAGGCCTCGCTGCAGGGCTGGTTGAGTGTCTTCACAGCATGGCAGCTGGCTTCCTCCAGAGTGAGTGATCCAAAAGACCAAGGCAGAAACTGCAATGCCTTTTATGATGTGGGCTTGGAAGTCAAACACCATCACTTCTGCCATATTCTATTGGACACACAGAACAGTTCTGACTCAATGTGGGAGGAGACTATACACGAGGGCATGAAATGCAGGAGGTGAGGGTCACTGGGGACCATCTTGGAGCCCACCTGCACGGCATGCCTGATCATTCCTTCCCTGTTGGCTCTGCTTTTCCCATGTGTAGGCCTCACTGTCAGGCCTTCACTGAGCAGACAAAGATGGCCATCAACATCTCCAGGTTTGCATTTTTAGCAACTACAAGTGGGAAGAAAGTACCTCTTTCACCAAAGTTCTGGTGAAATTCCCAAGACTGACTCTGACTGGCCAAACTTGTATATGTGCTTCTCTGTGAACCAACTGGTCAGACAGAGGCCACACCCCCAGTCCTGGACCGGAGGGTAGAGTTGATAGCATAGAGACTCATGGAGTGAATAAAGCAGTGGTTCCCAAAGGAAAAATCAGGGTGTCATTACTAAACCAATGTTAATGGACATTGGGCAGGAAAAACAACATGTGTTCACCCCATTGCCCTCCCTTATGCTCCAAGTGTACATTTTAGTGCCCCTTGTTTTAGCATTTTTCCCATAGGATCATTTACTTTCTTGGCTCATTTTCTGTGGTTCGTAGAATTCTAATATGACCCCTGAGATTCCCACCCCCTGGTGTACACTTACCTTCTCCCAGTTATTCATTCAAACACTAACCCAGATGTTTCTGTAGAAGAATGCTGCAAATGTAATTAAGGCTCCAAATCAATTGACCTTAAAATAGGAAGATTATCCTTGGTGAGCCTGACGCAATCAGGTGACCCCTTAAAAGGGACAGATTTCTTCCTGGAAAAGGAGATTCCACATGGGGGAGACTTTCTCTGCTGTCTTGGAAGATGGAGGGGGCCATATGGCAAGAAATGCAGGCAACCTAGGAGCTGAGGGTGGCCCCTGGCTGACAGTCTGCGAAGAAACAGGGACCTCCATCCTACAAATGCAGGGAACTAAATTCTGGTAACAATCTGACTAGTTTGGAAGTGGATTTTCCCCCAGAGGCTCCAGAAAACTCAGCCGTGGTCTCAGTTTTGTGATACCCTGAGCAGAAAACCCAGTCACGCAGTGCTGGACTTCCAACTTACAGATTTGTGAATTAATAAGTGGAGATTGTTTTAAGTTGTGATGTTTGTGGTTCATTTTAGGCAACAATAGAAAACAACCACACTTCGCAATGGACTCTTAAGATCGCTACAGTAGGGAGCTTCTCTTGGGTCTCTTTAACCCCCTCATCCCTAATGGGACCTGGAAACCAAGAAGACCTTCTTCCTGCTTCCAGTCGCACTGTCTAGGAAAGAGAGGGGGAATGCAGCTCCCCATCATTTTATCCCGAACCCCCAACTCCCAACTTCCCCACCCTTGGAGGCCTGCCAAAGAAGCTGCTATGCTTGGCTTTCCACAAACAACATGTGCCCCACTGGGCGCAGGAGGGCAGCTTGACCAATCTCCTCTCCCCATGTCTCAGAGACCTTTGGCCAACTCTATTGATCTGGACTCCTGGGCAGGCGGTTGGATCAACGGACAGACGCCATGAGGGCTCTGCTGCTCCTGGGGTCCCTGCTGGTGAGCCTGGGGTCGGCACTTCCGGTAAGGGCTGTGGGAACCAAGAGGGGTGTACTGGGATGGCCCTGGGCGTCCTTATCACAGCCTTGGTCTCTGGCTACGACCAGCCCAGAAGGCCCAGGCAGAGGAAAGAGACAGCCAGAGCCTATGGCTATGAGGGCATGGCCTGCGTTTCTGGGGAAAGGGACCTTGAGAAGGGAGGAGGAAGAAGGGGCCCAGATCTCGTGAGGAAATCTCTACATCTGTGGGCTGTGAGAAGAAGCTGGGGATGGCGTAGGATTCAGGGCAGGCTACAACTTTCTGGGCAAATTCCTTGCCCTCTTCTCCCCTCTTGCAGACTCCACCTCGGAAAGCCCCCAAGGCACATGAGCGCATAGCAGATGAACACACAGTGGGTAAGTAGCCCACTCTGCCTCCTAAGATACCCTTGGGTGGGAATGAGTACGGCTGGGAGTGCACCAATGGTCAGTCTCTTGGGTCAAGGGGCGGGATCCTGCGCACAACCATCAATCCTGTCCCCAGAGTCATCTGGCTGACATTCAGACCTGAGTGCCTGCTGTGCGCCAGGTCTGTGCTCAAGGGCACTGGGGGCCCAGAGTGGTAGTGTGCTGTGTGCTCCTTGAGGGCAGGGTTTGGGCTGTATCTGAGTGCCTTTCCACTGCCTGCCAGTCTTCCTCAGTTTCCCCAGCTTCCCCTCTTCTTTTCCTTTCCTCGATACATCTCACTGAGTCTTGCCACACAGTGGCCAGGGCCCTCCATGGACAAGGAAGGATCAAGAGCTGGGCTCTGGAGTTCAAATGCCTCTGAATCCTGGCTTCATCGTTTATGAGCTGGGTGACTCGGGGCGAGTGACTTGACTTCTCCAAACCTCAATTTCCCCATCTATAAAACCAGGCTGGTAATAGTAAACCTCTTAGGGTTGTTGGGAAGGAGAAATGAGTCATAAATCCATGTAAAGCACTCAGCCCACTATCAGGTGCATGGTAAATGCTTAAAATATATTAGCTTTTCTTATTAAGCTCCCTTTTCGGAGGGGGGTGGTCTGCCATCTCCCCCCTCCTCAAACCCTGCCATAGCTCCCCACTGCCTTCATTCTTCCAGGCACTAAATATTCACCTAGAGTTGTGAACTCATTGCCCCTGATGGCGAGTCTGGTGGGGACAGGCCCAGCCCCTTAGCATGGCACTGAGGCTCGGTATATCCAACCCCAACTGCCTCAGCCTCCTCTCATCACTTCACACTCAGCCAGACTGCTCTCGGCCCTCTTGCCTGATCCAACCTAGGGGTCCTGCCCTTGCCTAATCACCTACTGAGGATGATCCTCCTCTCTGTCCATCCCATTGGCATCTTAAAAGTCCATCTCAAACCCCTCCCTCTTCCTTTACTGTCCTGTCCCTGGTTTGGCCCTCAGCAAGTGCCATTGTGTTAAAGTGCCTTTAACAACAAAAGAGCAGCTAATGCTCATTGAGCAGGTACTATGTGCCAGGTTAAGTGTTTTATAGGTGTTATCTCATTTAAGCCTCACAGTACTCCTCTGAAGCAGATACAGTCAATTCTTGTTATGTGTGGTAGTCACGTTCTGTAAAGTCACTGCGAACACTGCGTTAGCAAATATACTGAACCATTGCTCCTAAAGGAAATATAGGGTTGGGTTCCTGTGAGCCTCTGGTCACAATTGTTTCATCAACTGTCAAAATATAACCTTGTTTTATGTGTGATTCTGTTTAAAGACATATTGCTTAATATGTATTGTTGATTTGTTAACATTGAATTCACAGCCAGTGGTACTATAACTCATGCCTAGACGAAACTTACCTAAGACACATATATTCTCCATAAGGCACATCACAGCCCACTTCTACTTTGGGACACTAGACAGCACTTCAGCACTATGGGGGTCATTTTCAACAGCAAAATCACCTACCAAAAGCACAAAATGTGAAAAACGTGGCACTCAATAGACCGTGAAAAGGACACTTGTTTACACTAGGAAAGCTGAAACAAGAAGTAGAGTGTCACCTGGTTTGACCTCAGATGGGAATGTATGCTTCTGCTAACTCAAATTTTTCATTGCTTTGTACATGTCTGTGAATGACCGTGAAAGCCCCTCAAGAATTGGTTTGGAGGGGTACAAATAAATTTTCGCAAGAAGGCAGATCCACAAATACAGAATCTGTGAATGATGAGGCTCGATTATACTGTTTTTAAAAATTATAATGGCAATATATTTTTGTTGCCAAAATTTTAGAAATTACAAAAATGCAAAAGAAGAAAGTCATCCATAATCCACCATTTTCCAAAAACCACTCTTACAAATTTTGAAAACGTCCTTCTAGATTTCTTATTTATGCATATGTATTTGTATAAAAATAGGACCATACTGACATGCTGTTTGTAACTTGTTCTTTGTTTAAAATTATGGATACCTTTCTGCACTAATATACCTACATCATTATTTAAAAATTTTTTATTGTGGTAAAATCCACATAACATAAAATTTATCTTAACCATTTTAAGTGTATAGTTAAGTGGTACTGAGTACATTTATATTGTGCAAATATCACCACCACCCATCTCCAGAAATCTTTTTACATGCAAAACTGAAACTTTTCGACTATATAATTATTGCCATTTTACGGAGAAGAAACTAAGCTTCAGAGTGGTCAAGTGACTTCAACATTTAACAAGGACTTATGAAGTGCCTACTTTGTGGCAAGTACTCTTCTAAAGTGGGGGACTGCCGACTTGCCCAAGGTCACACAGCTATAGGAGCTGGAGTCAGAGTCTGCTCCAGCTGCTTGACTCTGGAACCCAACTTCTTAAGCAGGATGTTTGAAGGCACAATGATCTTTTCAAGGGTCTATCCTTTTTCAACTAGACCTTCAGGGTGGTGCCTGGAAGGTTGGGCACAGGGAACATCCTCAGAGAGTGTGTTATCCTTGCAGTTCTCACTGTCACTGGGGAGCCCTGCCACTTCCCTTTCCAGTACAACCGGCAGTTGCACCACAAATGCATCCACAGGCGCTGGCCCGGCTCCCGGCCCTGGTAAGATAACCCAGACGTGGTTGGAGCAGGGGCCTGGGCAGATGGACTCTGCCCATCCTTCTACCCAAGAACACTGCTTGGAGAGAGGGCGCTGGGAGCCTTATCTTTCTCTCCAGGTGTGCTACTACCCCCAACTTCGAGCAGGACCGACAATGGGCATACTGCTTGGAGCCCAAGAAAGTGCAAGGTGACACACGTAGCCTCTGGGGTGGCCCAAGGTGCTCTTCTTCCCCCTAGTTACTCTCCTGGGTATCATCAGACCCTACACACCTGGGATTCTGGGTCTACCCAGCTCCTTCCCTCCCTCCAGAGGGAGAAGTTCTGGAAGGGGGATAGCCCCATTTTAAGGCCTGGAAACAAGGTCGTAAAACAAACAGGTTCAGGTACGGACATGACTACCATCTGTCTGACTCAGGCTCCCCGCCTGCCTCCCACTGTGTCCATCTCTCAGATCACTGCAGCAAACACAACCCCTGCCAGAGGGGAGGGACCTGTGTGAACATGCCAAGTGGCCCACACTGCATCTGTCCAGAACAATTCACCGGGAAGCACTGCCAGAGAGGTAAGGAGATGCAAGGGCCAGGGAGGGGGCTCGGGAACAGGAGCGGCCGGGGCCTACTGAAGAGGTCTCTGGATCCCTGGAGACTTGGCATGGTCCCAGCCTCTCCTGAGACCGCCGCCCCACTTTGTCCCCAGAGAAGTGTTTTGAGCCTCAGCTTCTCCAGTTCTTCCATGAGAACGAAACATGGCATAGTCTTGAGCCGGCAGGTGTGACCAAGTGCCAGTGCCAGGGTCCCCGAGCCCACTGCAAGCCCCTGGCCAGCCAGGGTGAGTGGATCCGTTGGGTGGGCGGGGAGGACAACCAAAGGTCAAAGGTCGGGAGGAGAAGATACCAGGACCCCAGGTGGTGTGCCAGTGTAAGGAGGAGAGCTCTCTGCTGGGTCTTTGGGCCCACAGGTGGCTCAATGTGCTCCTTCTCCCAGTCTGCCGCACCAACACATGCCTCAATGGGGGCCGCTGCCTAGAGGCGGAGGGCCACCGTTTGTGCGGTTGCCCGGAGGGCTACGCAGGACGGAACTGCGACGTGGGTGAGTTAGGGCAGAGGGGGAAGCAGAAGCCCCGCCCCAACGTGGGGACAGCATGTGGAGAGGAACAAGAGAGTGGCTGAGAGGGCGGCAAGACCATACTATCCCCTGGCAGCAGGGAGTCTCCTCTCTCCCCAGACACTGAGGCGAGCTGCTACGACGGCCGCGGGCTCAGCTATCGCGGCAAAGCTGAGACTACGCTCTCCGGCGCTCGGTGTCAGCCTTGGGCCTCGGAGGCCACCTACCGGAACCTGACTGCAGAGCAAGCACTGAACTGGGGACTGGGCGACCATGCCTTCTGCCGGTGCGCCGAGTGTTGCAGGGCAAGGCATCCCCTTCCTCTCCAGGGCCCCCTGGGGCTCCCCATGCTCTAACAGAGCTCCCTCCTGTGGTTACAGGAACCCGGACAATGACACCCGCCCGTGGTGTTTCGTGTGGAGCGGCGACCGGCTGAGCTGGGAATACTGCCTCCTGGCACAGTGTCAAGCCCCAACCCGGACGGCTCTCTGGGCCCCACCTGTGTACCAGGACCACCCTTTGCCCTCTTTAAGCAGCGTACATCCCAGGATCGACTATCCAGACCCCAGCTCAATCCCGCATGATAGGTAATAGGGAAGGAGCGGAAGTCCTAGCAGAGAGGGCGAGGGCGAGCTACGTTCCAGCCGCTCGTGGATCTCCCTGTCCTTAGCCCTGGCTCCTCCACAGCCTCGAGAATGATGCAGATGCAGCAGACTTCCTTGCCCAGACCAAGCCCGGCGGGCTGTGGTCAGCGGCTCCGGAAACGGCTGTCCTCGTTGAGCCGCGTCGTCGGGGGACTGGTGGCCCTGCCCGGCGCGCACCCCTACATCGCCGCGCTGTACTGGGGCCATCGTTTCTGCGCTGGCAGCCTCATTGCCTCCTGCTGGGTGCTGACCGCGGCTCACTGCCTGCAGAACCGGCCAGTACCGAGAATCCAGCGCCAGCCCGGGCCCTGGCTCCTCTCCTCCATGCCCAGCTTCCGCGCGACACCTTAAGCTCCCCCTTTCCCCTTCAGAGGGTCCCAGGAAGAAGCTGAACCCCAGGAAGGGCTCGAGAAGGGAGGCTCCCCAAGGCCGCCTGTGGCCCGCTCTGACCGCGTGTCTTCTCCCCGCCCTGCCCACAGGCCGGCGCCCGAGGAGCTGACGGTGGTGCTGGGCCAGGGCCGCTATAACCAGAGCTGTGAGCAGTGTCAGACGCTGTCGGTGCGCGCCTACCGCCTGCACGAGGCCTTCTCGCCCATCACCTACCAGCACGACCTGGGTGCGTGGGGACGCCCCGAGGGGATCAGGAGAATGAATGGTGGGGAGGGCTTGGAGCCTGGCGTCTCAGCCTCACACTCCTTCCTGCCCTGGTTAGCGCTGCTGCACCTGCAGGAAAGCGCGGATGGCAGCTGCGCGCGCCTGTCGCCTTCCGTTCAGCCTGTGTGCCTGCCGAGCAGTGCTGCCGACCCCGACCAACCCGAGGCCGCGCTCTGCGAGATCGCCGGCTGGGGGCACCAGTTCGAGGGTAGGCAGAACGGCTGGGAGAGGGAGGGAGACCTCTGGTCATCTGGCTAGGCCAGAGAATCCCACAGCGTGGCTACCACCAGGGACAGGAGGCTCTGAACTGGTGGGTTGTGAGGATGTGCAGGGCCATTGACCCAGTAGCCCGCTTCTCTCAGGGCCTGGGATTCACTGTTGGGGGCCCCCAAATCTCCTGAGGGGTACGGGGAGAATCACACTTTCTCTTTCTCTCTCTGGGCGCTGGGCTGCAAGGCTAAAGGACACCGTCCCTGCGCTCCAGCAGGGTGTATAGATGAGGAGTGAGGTTCCCTGGTGGGGAAGCAGAGTGGACTTCCAAAGCAGCCCTGCTCCGGGGGGGCCTATTCACATCCCGCTCCTTTTGGGCCTCAGTTTCTTGATCTGTGAAACAGGGTTACCGGGAGCTCCCTCCCTCATGAGCTTGCTGTGAAGGAGGCAGGAAATCAGTGGGTTTGGAAGAGCCTGGCTCAGCCAGGTCCACTGCGAAGCGGCAAGCCAAGTCCCAAGGGGTGTGAACAAAGTGCTTTCGGTTCCCAGGGGCAGAGGAATATTCTAGCTTCCTGCAAGAAGCGCAGGTACCGCTCATCCCTCAGGAGCGCTGCTCCGCCCCGGACGTGCACGACACCGCCTTCCTCCCTGGCATGCTCTGCGCTGGTTTCCTGGAGGGCGGCACCGATGCGTGCCAGGTGAGGCCTTGGGCCCGCTTGGCGCTCTCCTCCGACCGGGTTAAGTGCAGACCCCATGCCAAGGACGCTGAGCCGCGTTTCCTCTACCCAGGGTGACTCCGGGGGCCCGCTGGTGTGTGAGGATGAGTCCGCAGAGCGCCAGCTCATCCTGAGAGGCACTATCAGCTGGGGCTCGGGTTGTGGCGACCGCAACAAGCCAGGTGTATACACCGATGTGGCCTATTACCTGACCTGGATCCGGGAGCACACCGCTTCCTGACCTCCCAGGAGCTGGTCTTTCCCTCCTGCGCGATTCTGGATGGGAGAATGGCTGGGGCACAATCCTGGACGGCAATGATTGTGTTCCGGCACCACCAGCCCGTGTAAGGTATGGTGTGGGCACTCAATAAAGTGCTTTTGGAAATGCTTGAGAGGCACAGCTCTTAGGGATCCCGCTGGGAAATGCTGAGACAGTAAACTCGTGCACAGCTTCTACACACCCTTGGAACAGGATCTATCGATACCTTATGCAAGATTTAGATTCGTGTCCAGCTGATGTTTACTGAGCCTTGTGTACCCAGCCCTGAGCAAGGTGATTCCACATATTATTTCTCGTTTGAAACTTACCAATATTTTAAGTTTATGGAGACGTTCTCAACCTCGACTGTACATCAGAATCACCTGGGGGAGCCTTTTGAACCTATGCCCCAAATCCACCTCAGATCAATTAAATCAGTACGGATTTCTAGGGATGGGGAGTGGGCAGTGGTATGTTTTAAAAACGTCATAGGTGATTACATGTGCAGCTGGGGTTGAGAACCATGGTTATAAATGCTTAACTTTAAAACAGTAATGTGAACTCTTCAGGCTGGGGACCAGCGAGGAAGACCCTCACTGCCGCCCAACCCACACTAGGGCAGTGGGTCTCAAAGTGTGATTCCTGGACCAGAGGTAGCAGGGTGGGCAGGGACCTTGTTAGAAATGCATATGTTCAGGCTACACATCATACTACTGATCAAACTGAGCTGGGGCCCAGCAATCTGTTTAACAGTTTTCTAGGAGATGCTGATGCTCCTAACGTTTGCCAACCACGTTCTGGGGGTTGAATGGTTACCAGGCCAAGAGGTTCGATTGTCCAAACATGGCATTTTTCTTTTCGTTTTTAAACACATGTGTACTGTACTTGAAGGGTCATCTAAGTTGGATTTGGAGGATTATTTTGACTTTCATACGATCCCCTCCGTCAGGCTAAATTTAGAACTTCACCAGGGGTAAGATGCGAATACCTGCTCCGATTGTCCCGCAGAAGGTAGCTGCTCTGTGACATTTCCTTGCCTCAACGTCACAACCCCGCCCCCACATACGTTACAGTGCCCGGGGAGTTCTAGGAGGGAGCAGCCCAGCATCCCTCAAAAGTGCAAGGTGAGGGGCACACTTTGAGCCAGAATGGGAGAGTGGAAAGGCTACATCAGTGCTGTGCTGCGGGACCAGCGAATCGACGATGTGGCCATCGTGGGTCACTCGGACAATCGCTGCGTGTGGGCATCTAGGCCCGGGGGCCTGTTGGCAGCCATCTCACCGCAGGAAGTGGGTGTGCTCACTGGGCCGGACCGTAGCACCTTCCTGAAGGCGGGCCTCAGCATGGCGGGCCTCCGCTGCTGCGTCATCCGAGACCACCTGCTGGCGGAGGGTGACGGAGTGTTGGATGCGCGCACAAAGGGACTGGATGGGCGTGCCGTCTGCGTGGGCCACACCCCGCGCGCACTCCTAGTGCTCTTGGGCCGACGGGGTGTGCATGGGGGCATCCTCAACAAGAGGGTGCACGAGCTGATCCGTGGACTGCGCACTCATAGCACCTAGCAGACAGCCAGGCAGCAGAGGAGCCAAAATAAAGTCAGATCCGGGCGTGGCAGACTCATCCTTGGATTTTCCTTTTTTGGGGGGGAGGGGAGATGATGATGATGACACCGGTTTCATGGAAGATCCTTGCAGAAGGGTTACCTGGTGGGGCTGGGATTTTGGGTCCAGAGGCTTCCCAGCTCCCTATGCTCTAGAACTGGACCTGCTATTTGTTCCCCCACAGGGACCTCTGACCTGATTCCCCAGACAGGAGTCCAGGAGCTTTGCCGCCTTCCCCAGGGTCCTTGGGCCACCGCAGCTGAGCAAGAGTTCCAGGGAACAGCCTTCTCAAATCCTCGAGCTCAAGCCTGAGCATCCTTTCCCCCAAAACTTTCCTCACCTCTGGCCAGCACAAACATAAAAGGAGTCCCCTCACCAAGCTGGAGGTCAGTGTACTTCTCACACCCTCCATTTGGCAGGAGGGGGCACTAGCAAGGATTGTGAGCAGGTGACAAGATGGGGCTGTGGCTTGGGGAGCAGCGCAGGGACTCCCAGGCCCGGGCCCTTGCATTTCCCTCCACATACCTCAAAGGGGGTGGGTTGGGGGGATGTGGCCAAGACCACCACAGCTGGATCTGGGCCCGACAGCCTTCCTGCCGCTTTGGGGTCCAAAGGTTCCAGAGATGTTCCTGGGTTAGAGGGAGGAACTTTGGTACCTTCCAGCCCTTTGATCTTGTCCCAAAAAGAGGGAGGTGGGAATCAGAGGCAAGGAGAGACGGGGGAGGCCAGCCGGGTAAGTTGGGGGATGGAGGTGCAGAGAGCCCTCCTGACACTTGCTTTGGGGCGGGCCCGAGGCCCTGGGGTGCTTCCAGGCAATCTGAACTGTGGGTTGGACTCATTACGGCAGGGCCAGGCAGATTGTTGGGGTGAGTTTGCAGGCTAGCTCTCCAGGGCACAGTGGGCTGTCTTTGGGAGGGGAGACAGTGCTGCTGAACCCCAAACCATGGTCTCTTCTCCCCCTCCCCAGATGAGAGCAAACAGGCTTCCACATGCAGGACAAAGTTTCATTCTTATTTTTAATCGGGCAGTGTTGGGAAAGGGCATTTTAGTGATGATTCAGAAAGCTGGGTGAGGATGAGGAGAACGGTACTACGAAGGAAGGAAGGTGGCCGGGAGGGGGGAGAATACAGCCAGTGACTCAGGCACCACATCTATACACGAGCAAACAGCTGCAAGTCACTACTCAGACCTACCCTTACTCCTGCCCTGCCCTGTTGGAGTTATGTGCACACAAGGACACAAGCATAGGCCTCCAAGCATATGTGCAAAGGACAGGAAATTATACCCAGGTACCCTGCAGCCTGCACAGAGCCCCCACAGGGACACCACCACGTACACACGTGCAGGCTGACACACAAGCTCACACACCAGCTCTCAGCCACACAGCCCAGACCTCTGAGGACCTGCACAAGGACAGGCCCACGCCCACAGTACACAGACCCACCCCTCTGCCTTTCCACCTCTGGCACCAGGCACAGGCCCTTCCCCACCCCAGGTGGCAGTCTGGCCCAATGCCTAGAGGCGGGTGGCATTGTGGCGAGCAGGCAGGGCAAGGCGGGGAGATGGTGTGGCAGGGGGAAGCTCCTCCAGGAAGACCCTGGCGGGCAGTGGAGGAGAGCGGGGCAGTGGGGGGGAGCGGGGCTCAGGCCTGGCATAGCACAGGGTGGCACGGGTGATGAGGCGGTCCAGGGGCTTCAGGGAGTGCATCCAGGGGGGCAGGAAGTCCCACGTCTGCAGCCACTTGGGCAGGTGCCGGGGGCTGCGACTCTGCAGGATGCTGATGAGCACCACGAAAGCCAGCAGGGCCCCGAAGGGTGCACCCACACCTACCATGGCCCGCCAGCCTGCCATGGAGATGCCAAACACCAGAGAGGGCATGAGCAGGAAGCAGAGCAGGAGGTAGAGGACCGCGAACCAGCGGTACTTGGCGGTGCGCGTGCCCAGAGCCTTGGCCATGCGGATGGGCAGGCGTGTGCAGGGCACCGGGTACCACAGCAGGATACCCGAGATGTTGAAGAAGAAGTGGCAGAGGGCGATCTGCAGGGGAGAGGGCAAAGGGGCCCACGTGGGCACAGGCCCAGCTGGCTCCTGAGTCAGCTGGGCAGGAAAAGATAATAGGGCCCGGCCTGATTGGGGCAGCAGGAAAGTCACTGCTTAGGGCTGATGTGCCTCCAGTAAAATATGGACACACTCCTGGGCCAGGTGACAAACAACCACTCCCCTGAACACTCCACATCTCCCCCAGGGCCCCCTCTCCCAGGAATCCCCCAGAAGCTCCTGCCCAAATCCAGCAGCTCAAAGATTTCTCCTCATTAGTTTCTGGTGGCCTCCTGATGGATCCGCGCCTGGGCCCCAGCCCCTGGCTTGTCATTACTCCTTTGCAACCCCTCTGCCGTGTATCCCCTACTCATCCTTGATCCCCCAGACTGGGCCAGGCCCTCTCTTAAGCACCCCTTCCTAAGAGGGCACATCCCACGCACTGTTTATTGGTGTGATTCTAAGTCACATCCTCCTGGTAGACGCGAGGGTCCTGAGGATGGCACCAGCTCTACTTTGCCGGTATGGTTGCCACAGAGCCTGGCATAGTGGGTGGCCTCTAGTCAGCAGTTCAAATAATTTGTTACATGTTATCCCACCCTGGGTCAGTGCCACGCCCCAGTCCCAGCCCAGTCCTGCCTCTGGCACACCTGGAAGGCGCTGGACAGCTTCTCCCGGGGACTGGCCAGTGCAGCCAGGATGGCCGTGGTGGTGGTGCCAATGTTGGAGCCCAGTGTGAGGGGGTAGGCACGCTCGATGCTGATCACACCCAGGCCTGGGGGCAGAGGGCAGAATATGGTCTCCCCGCGCCCCGCTCAGCCCTGTCCCTGCTAGACCCTCCCCCCCCCAGTATGGGCACTCACCAATGAGTGGAGTGATGGCCGAGGTGAACACAGAACTGCTCTGGACAACAAAGGTCATGCCAGCACCCACCACCATGGCAAAGTAGCCTGTGGCCCAGGTGAAGGGGGCGGGGAAGTCTGCGAGGAAACCCGTCCCAGCAGGGTCAGTGGAGGCATGTGGGGAGGGCAGCCAAGGCCTTCCTTGGGGAGGAGGTCTTGGATGCCAACTTCCAAGGGGAGCTTGTCAGTTCCTGGTCAACTGCGGTGTCTTCTACTGGCCCTCTGATCTTGAGTTAAAGGCCCTTCTCAGCCTGGTTCCATCACACTTTTGCCCAGGCTGTTCTCTCTGCCCGGATACCCTCCCCACTCCTACATGTTCACCCTCAGGGTTCAGTGTGGATAGCACCGCCACTGAAAAGCCCCCCCCCCCGACCCAGCCCTCGGGCAGACTCTGTATCTCCCTCCTCTGAGCTCCCTTCCAGCATTTGTCATGCAGCCTCTGCCTGTGCCAAGCAGATCTGAAAGCTCAGAATGAAGCTTAAAATGAAAATCAGATGGTGTCAGTCCCCGCCCCCAACCCTCCAAGTGGCCCTATCATCCTTCACAAAATCCAGGCTCTGAGCACAGCCTGTGAACAGTGATCTGATCCTCCATTTCCTTGATGACCTTTCCCTGCCTCCCTCAGCCTCCCTCACTGAGCTCCCGCAGGCAGCTGGCCACCTTTCTGGGCCACAAACCTGCCCAGCTGGTTCCTGCTTCGGAGCCTTTGCACTTGCTGTCCCCTTCACCCAGAGGCACTTCAGCCATATCTGGATGCCTCATTTAGAGCTTTCTGCTCAAATGTCACCTCCACACAGAGGCCACCAACCGCCCATTAAAACCAGCCTCTCGCACACTCTATTGTGTTGCCATTTTTGCTTTCTCTTCGGCAGTTACCTCTCTTTTTCTCCGAATGTATCCTCCCTGGTCGTTTGTTTTTCATTGCCCTCTCTCCCTGTGGGCCCCGAGCCCCCTGAGGGCAGGATCCATCTCTGTGCGCCTCACCTCTGTATCCCCGGCACTATCCTACACTTGGCACACCGTAGGAGCTTGATGACCATTTGTTGATCAAATCAAACTGGTCTCTGAGAATCTTTCTAGAGCTACCTCCTAGAATGGGACCATAGCCAGAGGCAGGCAAAGATCCCTAGCTATCGGCACCTCAGGGGCCTAGAGATCACCTATTCCACTCGCTTTGATCACATGGGGAAACTGAGACTCAGATGGTAGGGCTTTCCCCAGCTCACAATGAGGCAGTGACAGGACTTAGTGAGATCTGAAAGGGCTCGTCCTGGGCCTGTCTACCCACTTCTTGGGCTCACCGGTGTTAATAACCTTCTGAATGACCTTGGCCACCTGGCCCTTGAGCAGAGAGTTGAGCATCTTGACAAGGAGGATGAGGCAGGTACACAGGAGCACCAGGGAGCCAGCCAGCAGGATGAGCCCTACAGCCAGGTCAGGCAGCCCGGTGTCCACGAAGATGTGGTTGCCTGTGGGGGAGGGGGTCAAGTTGCTGAGAACTGAGCCCCTACCTGGCTTTCAGGCCCCCACCATTGCCACCCTCTTCAGTTTGGAGCCTAAGGCCCCACCTCAGTCTCCTTAAACCTCGACAGCAGGCCTGACCCAAGCCCAGGAGCTGGGCTCGTTGGCAGCCACCCTTCCTTGGGCTGGAAGTAGCAGTGACCAAGTGGGGGATGGCTCTATCTCTGCCAGGCTCTGCCCCTGCCAGGCCAGACCTCTCCCACCATGCGGGCACTCACATTTCTCCATGGTGGCATTTCCAAGGGTCCGACTGGTGTTGGCCTCTGCCCTGGGCATAGGGGTGGGAGCCTAGATGAAGAGGAAGGTGACTTAGAGAATTTAGGAAAATGCAGCCTGGGGCTGGAGCTAATATGGAGATCAAGGAGAGGGATTTGGGGGAATGGTGATGGGCCTCCTTGCTACGTGCCTTTGGGTGGTTTGCTTGCCCTTTCTGAGACTATCTGCTCTGCTGACAAGATGGAGGAAAAATACATGCCACACAAAAATCTGGCCACGGTCAGCCCTCTGCAATTTTGCCCCATTAGTCCACTAATCTGGCTCTCTCCAGGCCCATGGTCTGGTGGCTTCTTGCCCTTGTTTCTCCCACCTCCCCTTGGCATTGGATGCTGCTGACCATAGTTCTCTTCTTCTGCAAACTCTTCCTTCCCCGTTTTTTATTACCAGTCCCTCTCGGTGCCCCTCTTCCCCAGCGTCCTTGCCCCATCCTCTCTGCTGAGGCACCTTGCTCAAGCCCCATTTCCTTCTTGCTAAATTCCTTATCTGGAGAGGGGCAGGGGGCAGGGGTCACTGGTGGGCCCCACATCTCTTCCTTCCCCACCTATATTATCAGTGAAGTGAGGGAGGTTTCTGGGGAGGCCCCCCAATTCAGAGGGCCCAGGGCCAGGCAGGTAGCTAAGTGAGGGGCTCAGGCTGAGCGTGGAGGTGGTGGGGGGAGTGTGTTGGGCCTATAGGGGCAGCAGCTATTTAGCTCCAGGCTACTGTCACCATTCAGGGACACAGCCCACATGGCCAAAGGGCCTTATCTACACGAGAAACCACAACTCTCTAGTTTTAGATAAATGTTGTAAATTTTGGCAGTCTGTAAATGTTGGCAACCCCTCTAAGGCGTGCTTTACCACTCTGTGGAGGCCAGTCTGGTCTGCAGACACTAATTTGTAGCCTCATTGGGTTAAAGAGTTATTTTTAAAATGTAACCTGGGTTGCCTTCCCTTTCCCCCAGATCTCTGAAAGGAGAAAGTGGGCTTGGCTTGGCTGGGGAGCCATGTCTCACACAGGGGAATGGAGCCCCAGAATGGACATTTACTCCCAGGGCCCCAGGCAAAATGCAAGAGCCACTACTTCCCCCATAGTGGCCCCCACAAACATATTCTGCCTCTTCTGGGAGTTGATATGGGCACTGGTTCCCTTTCCACCCCCACCCCCAGCTCTGCATCCCTCACACCTCTGAGCTCCCCTGGTGCGGAGGGTGGGGCTCAGGTGGGGTCCTGGCACTTTAATGTCACAGCTCTTTTAAGTTTGATTCTAAACTGTGTCATTTAAAAGGTGTATGATAGAGGTAAGATCTAGTACTTATAGCACCTACTTTTAAATCAGGAGAACCAGGTGTGAGGAACAGAGACAGGTGTTTGATGTCAGGCATATCTGAGTTCAAATCCTGCTGATTATACCAACTACTTTGGGCATGTTATGCCACCTCCCTGCGCCTGTTTTCTCTAAAGCAGGACAATAAAAGAGCTGTTAAAAATGTTATAGGAGAAAATGAGTGTGAAATGCTCAGCAAAGGGCTTAGCTTATGACAAGCCTTCAGCAAATTGTGCCTCCAAATAAGGACAGACGCTTCCCTCCCAGGGCCCATCTGGGAGTACACAGTGGAAAGGGTGTGTTCTGTGATTGACTTCCTAGTTCAGGATCAGTGGCTCCTGCAGATGTGTCTGAAGGTCTTGGCCCTTTTGGAGAAGAGCCTGGTGGACCTTCCTGGGGGGGCCCCAGTCTGGATCCCTGAAAGAAAGATGACTCCCTGAGATGGATGGGTGCCTGACCAACCTGTGCCCCACTGACTTTCCCTCGGCTGAGCCTGGGGTTCTCTTGGGGGAGGGGCCTGTGGGATCCTGGGAGGCTGGAGGACAGTAGCTTGGCTGGGGTCTCACTGGGGGCTGGCAGTGCTGAGACAGGGCAAGGGCCGGGGATAAGACCTGGGGTTTTGGAAACTTGACCTTCCTGCCTGAAGTTGTATGGCCCTGGCTAAGCTCACAGGGGGAGTCCAGAGACTATAAAGGGAAGGAAGGAGAAGATAGAAGCTCCGGCCTAGATAAAGAGCTAGCAGGCCCAGGGTCTAGGGCATACCCCCAGGATGTGCCCATCCTTCCTGGGCCTGGGGGCATGGTGGAGGTGGGGTGGGGGAGTGGGAGGGGTGGTGAATTCCGTGGGAAGAACAGAATGGTGAGCGTCAGACAGCCCTGGGCTCAAACCTCAGTTGAAACACTTCCAGCTGTGCGACGCTGGACCAATTACACAACCTCTCTGGGCCTCAATTTCCTCCTCTGCAGCAAGAGGTCCACAATGCTGCCCACCTCTCCCCAAGGGCTAGTTATGAGGAATCTTTGAAGCGAGTAGGGATTTAAATGCCCGCGGAGCCACCCCAAATTAAGGAGGCACCTCTCGGAACTGCAGGAGATGATTAACCTCACAGAGGAATGCCGGACTCTAAGAATCCTTCCGCTGGGAGAAACACCAGGATGTGGGCCTGCGCAATGGTTTCTCTTCCAGGGGAAGGGGAGCTCTAGGGTCTTTGTTTCTGGAAGCAGAGGGAGATCACCGTGCCAGCAGCGCCATCTAGTGGTGAAGAGGAGAACTCTTTAGAACAGCACCTACGACCTCTGAATGTCTGTGGTCACCTGGTGGCGCTCAGATATGGTGGGCAGAGTGGGGAATGGGCATGAATGGTGGGACAGCAGACTCTGTCTGGAAGAGGCAGCAAGTTGGGGACTCAGGAACGCAGGCTCCAAATTCCCCCAGGATTTTTGTCCTACTTCAATCGCACAGATTTGGGCCTCAGTTTCTCTGAGCCTTAGTTTCTTCATCTGTAAAATGGGGATGTAATAATTCCTGCTTCCAAGGTTGCAAGTCCTCAAAAGATGCTAAACCAGGCAGGTATGGTTGACAATCCACAGAATGAGAACAAAAGAAGGTCATTCCCAAGACAGCGTCAGGCCCAGAGCGCCAAGAGGTGTTGGAACACTAAAACTGCCTCTGTTTTTTCTTTCACCATCTAGACAACCACAGACTCTCAGTCCTCTCCTTGGTGACACAGCTCCCTGGAGACTGGTTTGGGTGGGGTCGGGTCCAGCTTGGTGAAAGCTGGAAGCAACGGGGATAGGTTGGAAGGGAGCACAGGGAGACTCGGTGGCCAGAGCAAAACTCGAGTCTTTGGTGCAGGAGGAGCCACCAGCACACGTCCCCTCCCAAGAGCGAGCACAAGGCTGCACAAGCCACGTTCCCACTGAAATGGTCCCACAGAGAAGGCGAGAACAGGGAACTCAGGTCTCACCCCCAGCAACTTTCCAGGCCGAGGAAACTGCTCTTAAGGAAAGGATCTCCTGGGAGAACTGAGCAGAGTAACCAGTGCTCAGGCAGGTGGCAGCTGGAGCAGTGAAGACCGCTCTGGCCCAGCAACCTTGGGTGGGTTGCTTCACGCGGAAGACGGGATGCTCGGGTGCTCCTGTCCACCTCACCAGCACAGCATGGGGGTTCCATCACTGGTACGTGCGGCAGGGAGATCTGCTGGGTGCAGGTGGGCCACGGGGTTTCAGAGCAGCGAGCGGGGTGGCCCAGGAGCTCCCTTACATGGCTCGTTTTTTGTGCAGATATCAAAGTGTGTGATTTCTCTCACTCTAGGTTTTGCTATGAAGCAGAGAGGATTGTGATGATTCGGAGAGCTTCGGGAGTGCCCCGCAAGCCCGTGAGAAGGTGGAGGTTGTTAGAGAAGTCACAAAGCCAGAGTAAAAGCTGCCTGCACAGGCTTTTTGATGTCAAACTGCTTTGGACACTCAGTGGGGCTGAGCCGGCACTTTGCCACTCAGATGCAAGGGAATCTCCCAGGGCAGGTTGAAAGGCGGCTCTCTGTTCAAGCCACAGGAGAGAAAGGCTCGGTAACATCAAGTAGCAGGTGGAGATGATGAGAAGGAAAGACCTGGGCTTTGGGTTTCTGTATATGTTGTTCTAAATGGAGTTGATCTTGTGTGTGATAATCAAGGCAAAGCAGGTGCTGGGCATATTTTGGTTTTGATGCAGCATTTCCCCATTTATGGCTGAGTGAGAAAGTGCGCTGATTGCCTGCTTCCTTGTTAGCTTGGTGTAATGGCCGGTCCATCAATGTCCAACTCATCCAAAGAGATTGTCATCCGGGCAGTAGAAGCCAGGAAGCAGCAGAAACCGTGCGGAAGGACAAGGGGACACATGCCTGTGGGAGTCTCCAAGGCAAGGAGCCCTGATGTTGGCACAACGAGCTGTTGTGTCTCCAGTGAGGTCTCCATGTGGCCCTGGGCTAGTATCCTGTTAGTCCTGCTTTCCTGCACTTCCTTATAGCATTCTCTCCCTGCCCTTCTTTCCACATTACCGGGGCCCCAAAACATGGCAGAGCTGAGTCACTAACCCCCTGGAACCCCTAGTGGGGAAGAGAGCGCCCTAGAAGGTGAGACCTGTGCTCAGGGACCTGACACAGCAGTACAAGTTCCAGCAAGTTTCCTAGCCTCTTGGAGCCCATTTCTCTACCTGTGAAACCAGAGGATTGAATTGGATCAGTGGTTCTTAAACTAGAGAGTGGAGCAGATGTAGTTGAAACTAGGCTGCCAGGCTCCCACCACCGAGTTTTTTCCCCCCGATTTAGTAGGTTGAGGGAAGGGCCTAATACTCTGTATCTCTTACAGGTTGCCAGGTAGTACAGGTGCCATTGGTACACACTTTGAGAATCACTGGGCTAGATCGATTACATGCCAACCCTAATTGATTGGTAATGGCTGTCTAAAGCCGGTGTGAGGCTGGGAGAGATTAGCAATGTCTGCCGTAGGTGCAGTCTCACAGTAAAAGTGAGATGTACTTGCCCACTGGAGGCTAATGCTCTCTAGGGTCTCCCTGGAGCATTTTGAACAGATGCTGCCGCTAACAATCAGCTGTCCTCTCACCTGGGGCCAGACCTGGGACTCACCTCCGTGGGGTCTGGGTGGCACCAGATCTTAATGAGACTGTGGTTCCTCAGGGACTCATCACCGGTGGCGATGCTGGTAATCACGGATTTGTCCAGCTGTGGGCAAGATGTGGGCAAGGGGAGTGAGGGTGGGGCCCTCGCTGTTCCCAGTGCCCCCTGTGCCAGCCCTGCTCCTACCTGGATGATGAGCTTAGTGAAGGGCTCCGTGATGATCTTCAGCAGGTCAGGGGCGTCTCGGCCACCCCGTATGTTGAAGCGGGCCACCACGAGTCGAGTGACATGGTACAGGTACCCGGTGGCAGCCTCCAGGGGCAGCAGGACCAAAACTGACAGCCAGTTAAAGCAGTCGTGCACGGTGGCCCCCGCGAAGGCCCTGGGCAGGGAGGCCACGTTGCAGGGCAGGCCCTTCCCGTGGAGGCTCCTGACCTCTGGGACTACCCTCCCCCACAAGCGCAGGCCCCTCGCCACTCTACCCCCTCACCGCCGAAAGTCCGTCCTGTCCCCTGCCTGCATCAGGGCCACGATGGTGTTGGTGACAGAGGTGCCGATGTTGGAGCCCATGATGATGGGGATGGCAGAGCTCACCTCCAGCACTGGGAGAAGAGGGGACCTCTTAACTAACTGGCTCACTCTGCTCCTACTCCCAAACACTTCCCGCCATACCCACCCACATCCAGGCCCCCAGTGGGCATTCCCGCCATGCTGCTGACTCTGCCCACCTCAGTGTCACAGGAACATGTGGGTACATGCTGTGTGTTTATATGTATGTGCATGCATGTGAACCAATGCACATGCACTGCACGTGCACATATGTGAACATGTGTGGGCACGTGCATATGAAGCCATGTGTCCTATATGCAAATGTGTGTCTTGCTTGTGTGTGCACATGTGTACATAAGTGTGATGGCTAGGCTATGGTACCCAGTTATTCAATCCAACACTAATCTAGATGTTGTTGTGAAGGTGTTTTGAAGATGTGATTCACCTCTACAACCAGCTGACCTTAAAGAAAGGAGATAACTTCAATAATCTGGGTAGGCCTCACCCAATGAGGTAAAAGGTTGTCAGAGCACATCTGCAGCCTCCCAAGGGATGAAGACATCCCACCTGTGCACTGCAGCACGGGCTTCTGCCCAAGAGTTCTGGCCTGCCCTTCCCACGGCCTGCCCTTCCACACGGCCTGCCCTTCCCACGGCCTGCCCTTCCCCACAGCCTGCCTGCCAGCTTTGGGCATGCCTCACCAGCCCCACAATCATGTAAGCCAATTCCTTGCAATAAATCACATAAGTATCTCCTGCAGATTCCGTTTCTCTGATTTCTTTGGTTCTGTTTTCCTGACTGATGGAATGAGTAACTGTGTGGCAGTATGGAGGTGAGCCTTCCTGGGGTTGTGCCCCCCATTTGCCTCCCTTCCAGCTCCTGGGGCATCTCTCCTTGCTGAGAGTCTTGGCCAGGCCTTGGAGGACAGAGTGGAAGACACCAGAGCTCTGCCCTTTGTCCTCAGCACCCTGTCCCCACTCTTGCCCCCTGAACCCCAGCCCTGCCCTGCCCCCCCCAGCCCTCCTGTCCAGCACACCCAGTTCCCCACACTTTCCCGGGCCCTGGTGGGCCAACTCACAGCCAGAGGAGACCATGCTGACAATGATGGACGTGGAGGTGCTGGAGCTCTGCACCAGCACAGTCACCAGGATGCCCACCACCAGTCCCGCCACCGGGTTGGACAGGATGACATTGTCTTTGAAGATGTCGCCAGCCACCTTCCCTGGGAAGCATGAGCCAGTGCTGTCTGAGGCTCTTCAGGGACCCTCCCCCAGCGCCCTCTCCTGGCCCTACCTCCAGCCAGCTGGAAGGCCGAGCTGAGCACATCCAGAGAGCAGACGAAGAGATAGAGGAAAGCGAGCACCAGTGGCACCTTGAGGAGGGTCAGGCCAGCCCCACGCAGCTTCTGGACCAGCCCGGGCTCTGGAGATGGGACAGCTGTGAGCACAGCAGCCAGACAGCTGGGGCACTGACTGCTGACGCCCTGACGCCTCCCCACCCAGGCCCACCTGGCTTCTGCTCCTCCTCCAGGGCCAGCTTGGCAGACAAAGGGTCATGGAGTTCCAGAACCTCCCCGAAGGGGCAGCTGTGCTCAGCGAGGGCCACGGGGCCCAGGCTGGGGAAGGCATAGGCGGAGGTCCCTGGGATCCTGTGCAGGACTGGGGAGGGAAGCTGGTCAGGAGTTCTCAGAGGCCCCAGGTCCAGGGGAGGGCAGAGGGGGTGGGTGGAGTGGTAGAGGCTTCGCCCAGGATGTGGGCAACTGAGGGCAAGTAGGGTCCAGGGGTGGGAGCACACTCACCCTGAGGGCTGGGCACATAGGCAAAGGCTGCCCCGTGCATCATGTGCCCCCCGCGAACTGGGAGTGGGGAGACAGCAGGGCCCCCCAGCCTTTCTCCATAGGACATCATCCTGGGCACACGCTGTGGAGCCTGCAGCAACACTGAATGACAACTGCTGTGTCCTGGAAACTCACACACACACACCCACGCTCACATCCACACTTACACACACTCACTTGCAGAAAAACTCATGGCATGTAATCCTAAACTACACACCCAGAGAAGTACACCCTCCACTCCCCCCCCCCCCCCCGGGGATGCACACTCAGGTGCTCGGGATGAATTGGGCATTCATTCATTCATTCATTCATTCATTCATTCAGCAAGTGTTTATTGAGCATCAGCTCTATGTCAGGCACTGAGCTAGATGTTGGAGGACAGTGGCAACTAAATACAGAAATAGCTCCTGCCCCCAGGAAGCTTACAGTGTGGTACAGAGACAGATGTCAATGAAATAATCCCTTAAATAGGTGGAAAATGACAATGGGGACAACTGTTCTATGACAGATATAGATGCCTGTGATGAATGGGTGGGCTCTTGGGGGAGGGAAGAGGGGATCAAGCTGAAAAGAATGGTCAGTAGGAGTTACCAGAAGGAGAAGGGGCAGGGCATGTGTGCAAAGGCCGTGTGCAGGGAGGAGCTGAGAATGCCCAGTGGCTGGAGGGGACCAGGGAACATGCTAGCTAGAGGCTGTAGGTGTGGGCCTGGGGCTGGGCCACGCAGGAGTCTTGACTGTCCAGTGCTGAGGAACCATGGACACCTGCTTGCTCATGAGGCCGGCTGGACACGCTCTCAGGAAGGGTCCACTGGCCTGGATCCCAAGTTCCTGGCTTCCCCTCACAACTGAAATGTTTTCCCCATCCAACCCCTACCCCACCCCCCAACAATAAACAAACCCTGCTGCCTTTCTCCCATGAATGAGGCTCAGACCAGGAATGGTTTAGGGAATGAGGGCCCTCCCACCCTGTCCCCTAGTCTGGGAAGCCCAGACTTGCTTTAGGCCCCACCCCTGAACTGCCCCAGGAGCTCTTGGCTGTTGGGGCGGGAGTGCTCCAGTCTGCTTCAGCGACCCCCCACTCCCACCCCCAACATTGTCCCAAGGATTCTTGGCTGTGGGGTTTGAGGAGTGGTGTCGAGCTGAATTCCCAGCCCTGGAAGACCATGAGTCCTTTTTACTTTGGGGAGTGAGCCAGACTGGGCTGGGCCTGAGATGTTGTGGGGGCAGGAAGAAGGCGCCCAGTTAGGACAGAGTGAGAGGACTGGGATGATGAGCTAAGAGTAGAGGATGAGGTTGGGATGAGAAGGCCCTGGGCTCACCTGGGGTTCTGTGTTTCAGCTCCTGCTGCTCAGCTGCTCAGGGAAGTCCCAGAGAAGCTGGGACCCTCCTCTTTATATCCTCTGGTCAAGGGCAAAGTTCCTAGAACCCTAGCTGCCCTCCCTCTGTTCCCCGATTAACCTCACCCCCGAGATTCCTCCCAGTTAATTGCTAATCGTCAGCTCTGCAGAGGGAGTCTGTAGTCAGGCTATCCCCTCCCCCACACAGACAGTCAGCCTGAGCCACCACCCAGACCCAGCCAAGGCAGGGACACATTCCCTACCCCCAGGCAGAGACCCTGAAGCAGAGACCCTGAAGCCACTCAGGCACCTTGCTCCCAGGGCCCCCAAAGAGATTCCATAGCTCCAGTCCCTTCCCCTCATTCTTGGCATGACAGGACTCCCCAGGGAGTGACCCAAATGTCCTGTTGTGTCTGTAGGTCTTGGGGAGGAGGTGTTTGGAGGGGAGGGAGTATGTGATGGAGGAAGCAACAGGAAACAAACATGGCTGCATAGTATGGAATCTTGAAGCATCTACAATGCCTGACCATTAATCCAGGATGTGAGTCTAACAGAAAGTGAGGCCCCTGGCCAGACATGGAAGGACCTGTGTGCATTTTAGAATGGTCCCTCTCAGTGTGGGGGTGGAGATGTGGATTGGGATGTGTCACAGGGAGCAAGTCTGAAAGCAAAGAAATCAGTTAAGAGGCTGATAAGATGGTCCAGGTAAGAGATAATGAGGTCTGAACCAAGGTGGGAACAGGAGGGATGGAGAGGGGAGGATGCATCCCAGGGATACTTGGGCAGTAGAATTGGTGATGGGGAGAGTGGGAAGGGAGGAAATATATCACAGTTGGATTTCTGGATTGGGAAACATGATTATATGAAACTCAGAAGGGTCTAAGGAAGCCTTTCAGAAGCTTGTTTCCCTTTCACAGGACTGTGGAGCCTGAATTAGTGACCAGATTCACAGAGAGGTGAGAAGGAAACTTCCTTTAGACTAAGGGATCATAGTTGGATCAGATCCAGCAATGGTGGTTCCATTTAAGATCTAGTTTGGCAACTGTCTGACTAACCTACCTAACATCATCCATCCATCCATCCATCCATCCAGCCAGCCAGCCAGCCAGCCAGCCAGCCAGCCAGACACCAGCTGGTCATATATCTGTCCATCTATTTCTAAGCATATTAGTTGAGTTCCTACTCTATGCTGAGCCAAGATTGGCAAGACCAGCTTCTCTCCTGGTCCAAGCAATGGTCCAATCCCTGAGTCAGCCTGGGATTCTGAGGCCAGTCATCTCACCTCTCTGAGCCATAGTTCCTTCACCATAATGGCAATTAGCTCAGCTTTTTCTCTGAGTTATAGAATTCAATGAGATAAATGACCCATTCCAAGCCTAGAACAGAGCCCCTCAGCGTGTTTGCTCTCTTTATGCTCTCATGACATTTTCACTGTCTCCAGGATGGCTGAAGTATCCTGGCCAGAAAAAGGCCCCACCTGCTCTAGAGTCTCAGTCCTGTTTCAGGTCCACAATTCCTCTTGGCCCACCAGCTACCACTGATTGCTCAGGGCCCCCTAAGCTGTAGTCCTACTCAATATTGAATGTATTTTATTAGGGTGACACAGACCCAACCTTCTTCCATCAAGGAAGGTAGACATTTCTGCACCGTTCCCTCTGTAATGTGACAAAAGTTAACTAGTTAGCACTTAATTTGCAGTGCATTGTGGAGTTGTCCACTGTGTAGTACTCAGAATGGACTCCATAGAAGTGACTAAGAGCAGAAAACATGGCAAGCCTGTGTTTGGATCCCAGGTCCATTACATCATGGCTGTGTCAGTTTAGGTCACAGAACCCACAGGGGAGAGAAGTGGGTGGGGGCGGATGTGCAGCTAGGATTGGTTTGGTAGAGTAACCGTAAGTCCCGGTTTTCCTGGCCAAGTCCTGGCAGGACTGTTGGCCCAGCATCCCCTTTCACTCTGGGAAGTGCTCGGCTTAGGACAATAAGCCATATACGAGACGTGATCAAACAATATGGTGAATGTTTGAATAAAAAAAATTATTACAGTAAAAGACACATTGCCATTAGTCCCCCTCAAAATACTCCCCCTCGCTTCGAACATACTTATCCCATCACTCTTGCCACTTTCTGAAGCAGTTCTGGAAGTCCTCTTTTGTGAGTGGCTTTAGTTGTGCTGTTGTAGCTGCCTCGATGTCCTGAATCATTTTGACTTTGGGGAAGAGCCAGAAGTTGCACGGTGCCAGGTCTGGTGAATAAGGTGGATGAGGACACACTGTAATGTTTTTATTTTGACAGAAATTGCCATATACCAGAAGCGATGTGTGACACGGAGCGTTGTCATGATGAGAACGCACACTTGAAAACACACCTTCCCTCAACCATAGCTCACATCCAACTGACGGCACCGAACAAGTTGAAATTTGTCACACACCGTTACTAAGTTTCGACGCTCCACTTCACACCGTGTTGAAGATCTCTGCCTTTCCGTTAGATGGCATGTGGCAGCAGCATTCACTGTAGTTTTTGATCACAACAGAAAGGCTCCATGTCACACATTGATTCTGGTAAGGCAATTTCTGTCAAATAAAAACATTACAGTGTGTCCTCATCTACCTTATTCATTGGATCTGGCACCATGTGGCTTCTGGCTCTTCCCCAAAGTCAAAATGACCGTGAAAAGTAAACATTTTTGAATTGATTCAGGACACTAGGCAGCCACAACAGGGCAACTGAAGACGCGAAAGAGGACTTCCAGAGCTGCCTCAGAAAATGGCAAGATTGATGGGATGTGTTCAAAGCAAGGGGAGTATTTTGAGGGGGATTAATGGCAATGTGTCTTTTACTGTGATACATTATTTTTTAATTTAAGCATTCACCTTATGTTTTTATCACACCTCATAGTCTTATGACTTGTTCTGGGAGATTCTGGGAAATTGAGGCAGGGAATCAGCCACCCGGTGCTTACTACAGAAGTCTCCACTCATAGGAAAAGGAAAATAAAAGCAACCCTGCTTCTCAGGACCATCAATGTGATGTTTAGAACAGTGCATTTTGTCCTTTTCTCTCTGCCTTTTTTAAAAAATTGAGTTTATTTGAGCCAAACCGATGACATGCTGGGAAGCAAGATCTCAAATGTTCCCAAGAATGAGTTTTGTGGTTTCTTCTTTTTCACCCCTAATTGATGTAGGAACCTCTTCAACCTGGAGAGAGTGGTTTGAGTAAGGTAGGGTTCATGCATGGGTGGAGGGATGTCCCCAAGCTAGGGAACTGCGGTTGTTACTGAGTTCTTCTGTCAGAGTTGTCCTTAGGCTCAGAGGCCCTGCTAAAGTCACATTAAGGATGGGTCAGAGGCTGTCTGAGCCTGAGCACCCCAACCCAGGAGCACCCGACCCCCGACAGTGGGTCCAGAGACTCCAAACTGCAGGCCCTTCCCCACCCCACCCTACCTTGTGCAGACGGGCGGGGCAGAAGTGGCGGAGACCTGCTTCACAGGCACTGCTTCGAGGCTGCCCTTCTCTGCTCTCATGGAGCTCAGGGGCTAGTGGGGGAGGCAGTTACTGATCAAACTCATCACAAAATATATCATTACAAAATACTGTGGACTTACACATTCAAAATATTCCCCAAAATTCTGGGTGTGGGATGGGGCTGCTCTAGCCCTAGCAAAAGCCCCAAAACGTGGGGCTGAGCAGGGCTGCTTCTGGGACTCCTGAGAGTAGCACAGAAGGAGGCTGCACGCCAGCCTCCAGCCTCTCAATCCCTTTGCTCATTTCAACCTCCTTCCTGCTCACGGCCTGCCTCCTCCCTGTCTATGACAGATTCTGTGTGTCCCCCGAAGGGTGACTCCTGTCCTATTTGGTCACATGCACACTGGCCACGGCCTCCCCAGACCTCTAGGCCTGGAGCCTGCGTGGTTGGCTGTGTTTCACATTGAGAAAAGGCTTCCAGGAGGAGTCATCCTGGAGGGAAGATGCCAAGATCTGTCTGTACCGCTGTGTCTGAGGGGCCTCTGGCGTGAGCAGTTGGATCTGTGGGTCTAAAGCACACACTGTGCTCCTTACCCCACATGGGGCCTCCTGCTTATCCCAACCCCAGGAAGCAGCATGTGGTCCATCGAGCTGGAAACGGAGCAGGCGTCTTTGACACCTCCTTCTCCACCTCCTCATCTCTAATCCATCACCAAATTCTCCTGATTTTCCTTCTCCAGGAGCTCTGGGCCACTGTCACTCACCTGGGTTATTGCAATAGCCTCCAAAATGCTCTCCCAGCTCTGCCCTCACTCCTTACAATCCAATCTCCAACAAAGCAGCCAGCCAGCTTTTCAAAGTGCAGTTCTCATCATGTCACCTCTCTCCCTTTTAAATCCTGCTCCTGCTAGCCTCTCAACATGAAGACAGCATTCCATCACCGCCTGGGAGCTCAACGTGACTTGGCTCCCCCTGTGAAGGTACCCCCCCAGGGAGAGTATGCACAATGAGGAGAGCTGGGGCCCAGGGCTGAGTCCAGAGGAGCCCCCACATTTCTGGGAGGGCAGAGGAAGAGGGGCCAGGAAAGGAAACTGAGATCCCCACCTGCAGAGGGGACCAGGAGGAGAAGCAGAAAAGCGGGTACCCCAGAAGCCAAAGTTGCCACGTTTTGAGAGGCGCCCTGGTCAGCTATGTCTGCTGAGAGGGCAGCTGATATGAGAACAAGAGCAGATTTAGTGATGTGGGAGAGCGCTGAGGGAGGAGGCAGCTGGCCACGAGTGGGAAGCGCAGACATCATGGCCAGTGTGCATGTGACATGCTGACAGATATGGAATTTCGTCACACCAACGAAAGCGATTTTCCCAGGAGCAGCATGGCTGCTGACCGGAGTAGATACGACGCCAAGAACAAATATGCCAGTCCAGGAACGGAGCAAGCTGTGGAGGCGGGCACAACCAGCTGTCTCTGCAATTCGCCACTAAGATCCATTGCTCCTTAAATACACACAGTTTTCAACGGGTGAATTTTCTGCAGGACCTAAAGTTTGAGGACAATCAAGGGAGGAAAAACTAACATTCCAGACCATCTGTCCAGGAACTGGAATTTGGGGGGATCTGGCTAATGAGCGGTGTAATCCCATAGCAGGGTTTCCCGACAGCAGTTTGAGAACTGCCTCCTCTAATCAACGTGCTATTTATTCACCCAACACATAAACCCCATTGAGTCAGCATGGGGCTGCTGTGCATTGGGAATACAGCAGTGAACATTCCGTTCCAGCAGTCAGGCCAGCATGGTTACACAGGGACACAGCTGCTGTGCATTGCACACACATGGACACATCCTCTCTGATCGGTGGTCAAGGCAGCCCTTCTCACCTGTGGGCTGGGTGAAGAATCGGAGCTGCTTGCCACTCCTGTTGGGGAACAGAGCAATGCGTCCTCTGACCCTCTTGACTTTGTCCTCTCTTGGAGAGCCTGGGCTTGAATCTGAGTTGCCAGCATAGAGCAGGCAGGGCCCTGAGACATTGTCCCATCCAAGCCCCATTTCCTTTCTAAGACGACATTAGGGCCTGTGGGGCAGGGCAGGAGCAGCTGACCTGAGAATGTCCTGTCTCTATTTCGGGGATAAGTGCCCTGGGTAATGATTAGTCCTGGTGACCCAGGCACTGGTCATTCATTGACTGATGAGGCCAAAGGCTGTGGCCAAAAGAGCTGAGGCTGCTTCAGGCTTTTCTCAGAAATCACCTCTCCACTGCAGCTCCCTTTCTTACGGTGGTGTTCCAGCCCTGTGCTCTTCACACTGGCCCAGGGGACCAGGCCTGAGCGGGAGGCTGTGGGCAGCATGTTCCCAGATGGCAGGCCCAGGCTCTGCCTGCTAGGTTCCAGACCTGAGACTCTGAGCTCTGGCTTTAGATTTCAGGTCCTGGGCTCCAGCTTCTGGGGTCCCCACCCTGGTTGTGGCCTGCAGCTGGGAGCTCTGGGTCCTGCCCCTAAGTTCTCAGGTCCAAGCTCTGGGTTCTGAGTCTGGGTATTAGACTCCAGTTCCAGGTTTTGTACCCAGGCTCCAAGCTCCTGTTCCACACTCCATACTCTGGGTTTTGAGTCTGGGTTCTGGGTTCCTTCATTCAGCTCCTTGGCATCAGGACAGGAAGGTGGTGGTCTCATTGGCTAGAAGGGTCACCCCTCCCCACCCATCTTAACTGGCACCCTGTGCTGGTCTGGAAGTAGGGCACTGGTTCTGTGGTGCTTTTCTTTGGTTTCTGCCTCTGCCCTACCCCCAAGCCAGTTCTCTGGAGATGGGAGCTGAGATGGCCACAAGCACCCATTGCTCAGACCCTGCAGAACTCACAGGACACATACATGTTAATGTCCCCAGATCTTCTTGGACCCCCTAGGACTAACAGAGACATGAATGGCAACTCCAGCGGTTGTGCAGCTCTACGGGCCTGTGCCCAGCCAGGCCTGCATCTCCTTCGAGGTAACCAACCGTGCGTGTTCCTCCCTAGCCCAGCCTGTGTTTCCTTGTGGAAGCTGAATTCCAACCTCTAACTCCCCCAGAAGTAAGTCACCTGACCAGCAGGCCAGGCCCCCTGCGGGGTGCACCTTGTGCTCACTCTAGGGGTGGGGGTGGCTGCAGGGAGCACCGACCCAGGGCTGCGTCAGCACTTTCAGTGGGCTCCAGGTGAGCAGCCCGTGCCTCTACCTGCCCCCACCCTGGCCCGGAGCACAGGTCACTGGGAGCCCCTTGCTGGCCAGTGCCTATGTCATATCCTCCCTTTCCCCAGCCCCAAGGCCATTAAGTGGGCTTGGACACAAGAGACAGGGGACAAGATTCTCTCTCAGAGGCTTGGAACCACATGGGTTTGGATCCCATGGTGTCCTCTATGAAGTCACACCTGCTGGCCAAGCCTGTGTCCTCTGTAAGATGGGGCTGTTGGAAGTTGCAGAGCAGTCAGCAAATGTGCGCTCTGTCCCTTCCTTCCCGCCAGGCACTGGGTAGATGGGCCCACACGCCTCCAGGCTTCCTACCTGGTGGGATGAGGAGAAGCAGTTCTGTGAACTTTCCTGACCACCCAGGAGTCTAGCTCTGTGCAGTGGCTTTGGAACACAGCCCGTGGGTTCACCAGCGGCTGCCCCTGGGCCTGGCCAGGCTGGGATGACGAGAGCCCAGGACCTCGAGGGGTTCTGGGAGCACAGAAACTGGGAGGAGGGAACTGGGTTTCCTTCAGCCCAGGGCTGCTGCAGGGGACATGTTGGAAGAGGGGATCACAGAGCGGATTATGGCAGAGGGACACACCCAGCCAAGCCAAAATGGGCCTCTGGGGTGGTGCGCTGAAGTCCCCAAAGGAAGAGTTGAGTTCTACTTCTGGAGAAAGAGATGGTGGACCAGCAGTGACAAAGAAGTGGCCTTGGGAAGTTCTTTGTGTTATGATTGTTTTTAGTCTTATCCTTTTAAAAAAAGTAAAGCTAAGGTGAAAGTCTCCTTTGACCTCTACCTCCAATCCTGGTGCCCTCCCCATCTCCTTGTCAGTTTGACATGTATCCTTTTAGAACATTCTCTCCCCTTTCTGTACACTTATAAGTCCCTGTGTGTTTGTGGTTTATATAAAGATTTCATGCACTGCTCTGCTTTTTGTTTTTTTTCTGAATAATGACACATTGTGGAGAACTTCCCACATCAGGACACACTGTACCCAGTTCCTTACCTGCTGTGTGACATTGCAGAGCATGGACACAACACCACCTGCTGTGTTACCTGACTTTCTACCCCCATCCACATTGGGCTGTTTGCCAGTTTTCAGGTCATAGACAACCGTGCAGGAATAGGTCTCCTGCCTGGGAATGAGCGACTCTCTAGTGGCACTGCTGGGGTCACACGAGGTTGTTTTTAATTTTTAGCAGAAACTCCCAAACTGCCCCTCAGGATAGCCATATCAATATCCCCTCCATGGAAGGGCCCTGGGGGTTGCTACAGCAGCCAGGCCCTCCCTGGGGTATATCACCAAGTCAGACAACATAAGTGCTGGTCAAGTTTCAGGGACGATTCCTTGTAGGATCCTGGGCTGGTCCCTTCCCCTCCTGCAGTGGTGGTTTCATCCCCACCAGGCTGTTTTATTGTGAGAACAAAAATGAGATAAAAGATGGAGTGTGCCTAACTTGGGGACCTCAGTAGATGTGAATTCCTCCCCCTGCAGGGGCTGACCTCTAGGGAGACTCTTCCACTTGACCCATGACCCCCATTCTCATGGGACCATCTCCTTGGTTCCTAAGAGTGACAGACATCATGAATCACTAGGGGGTCTGCAGAAGGATAGACGTGGCCTGCAGTATCTGCCAACTTTGAGAAGATACCCCATCTCTCAGCCAGTGTCCTCACTTCTCTAACCTTGGGCATGGAAGGGTGTTTCCTCCCACAGGGAGAAGTCCCAGGGCCCAGGGAAGGTCTTGGGCTTGTCCCTTCCTACCCTCATCTCTGGCCACAGACTGTGACCCTGGTGCTATGCGGTCCCTGGCCAGGGCCCCCACTGCCCTGTTGTTCCTGCAGCCTCCATTGGGACTATCTGAGGCTGCAGCCTCATTTGTCAGCCCACTAGGCCAAGGAAACACAGAAGTGACTAAGAGGCACGAGGTCCCTGCCAGCAGAGCACATACATCATATTGCCAGCAAGTAAATAAGAAACAGGATCATTACAGAGTGGGCTGAGTGCTGTGAAGAAAAAACACTGGATAGACTGGTAGAGAACAAAGTTGGGGAGCACTTCATATAGGGTGTCTTAGTCCGTTTCAGCTGCTACAATAAAAATACGTGAGACTGGATGGCTTATAAACCACAGAAGTGTATTTCTCACGGCTCTACAGGCTTCAAGTCCAAGATCAGGGTGCCAGCATGGTCGGGGGCTGGTGAGGGCCCTCTTCAGGCCATCTTCTCGCTGTGCCCTCACATGGTGGAGGGGTGAGGGAGCGCGTCCCTTTTATAAGGGCCCTAATCCCAGTCAGGACGCCTCCACCCTCATGTCCTATGCACCTCCCCTGCCCCACTACCTAACACCATCCCCTTGGGGGATGGGATTTGAACATATGAATGTGGGGGATACACACATTTAGACCACAGCACCAGGTGACCAGGGAAGGCTCCTCTGAGATGTTTAAGCCAAACTCTTCAATGAGCAGGGCTTTTGTGGGTGCAGATCTTGGAAATCCCATACAGAGTAACAAGTTTACACACATGGGGAAAATGTATTGGCTTGCCTAACGCCGAAGTCTAGGGGTGACTGACTTCAGGCATGTGTGAATTTAGGCATTTAGATAATTTTGTCAGTAATCTCCTTCCATCTCTCAGTCCTGTGTTGCCCTCATTTGCAGGCAGGTTCTCTTCCTACAGGTCCTTTCTGCAAATCCCCAGGAAATGATAGAAAATGACCAGGACTGGTATTCTGATTGGGTGAGAGGATCATCCCTGAACCATACTCACTGGTTGGGCCTGAGCATGAGCTCATGCCAACAGCCAGGGGTCAGGTCAACACAGCCAAATATGGACGGAGGGAGCAGAGGGCTGAGGCCCCTTCTCCTAGGAAGGCTTGGCTTCCACTTCTGGAGAAAGGCTCGGTGGGTCAGCAAACCCCATGGATCTCTCTCAGAAATTTCAAGGATGAGGAGCCCATTACATGATGAGGGTGAAGGGGGGCTGGGGATCCTAGTGGAGGGGACAGCAAGTGCAAAGAGCTGGAGTGGGGATGAGAGCTCAACCTATTGGAGGGGTCAGGAGGGCCACTCACTCCTCAGACACTTTCTCCAGGCTCCTGTGTCCCCTTGCTGCCTCTGTCAAAGCACCAGGACTCAGTCTGGCTTCTCGGCCTGCAGGCTGGGGCCCTCCGTCTGGGAGGTCTTCCCTGCTGCCCCTCCCTGTGTGAGGTTTCCTTGGCTTCCTGGGGACAGGAAAGACCATCCAGACAAAGCAGGCAAGGGGCAGAACCTGCCCCTACCACACCACCCAGTGTTCCCTACAAGGCCTTCAATGCCTCCAAAAGAACCGCAGCTAGAAACACAGTCACAAAAGAAGCAGAAGACAGCGACCAAACACTATTCAGATCAGAGACCGTAAGATAGCATGATGACATCTGGCAGAGGCACAGCTCCCCAGAGGGGCCTTCCCCTCCATCCCTTCTCTCTCTCTCTCTCTCTCTCTCTCTCTCTCTCTCTCTCTCTCTCACACAACACACACACACACACACACACACTCTGTGCAGTCAGGAAGAGAGATTCTGATAACAGGAAGTCAAGGGACACATCCTGAGGTCCCCAAGAGCTTCCGGGCACTGTGAACTTGGTGACAGAGGCAGTGCGGTTTGGGGGGAGGGGGGGAATACAAGGTACACAAGGAACACCCTCATGGCAGAATAACAATAATTATTATAATAACAATATCATACATCTAGGACAAACCCAGCTGCCCCAAACCGACTGCAAAATCTGTGTACGGAGGGGCTACCCACCTGCACCCCCAGGCTTTACTCATACCAGCTCCCTGAGGAGGGGCTGGCCCCTCTTCCTGCTCCCTGATGAGGCCTGGCACAGGGTGGGGAGGCTGGCACTGCCAACGCCGCCCCCGTGTTGGACATGCCTACACAGGGAGGAGTGTGGGGTGTGTCCATCTCCACCTACTGGCTTGGCTGTAAAGGATGGGTGGGCAAGCCTGTAAGGGACCAAGTGGTGGCAGCTGTGGGGTGTGGCTACTCTGAGCCCCTCTCCACCCCATCCTGACTCTTCCTACGGGCCTGCCCGTGGCAGGAAGACGCCAGGGACACTCATGGCACAGACAGGGCATGCAGAGCGGGCCTATGGCATGCTTGGCCCGCCAGGTGCCATGCAGCCAGCCTGGGCGGTTGGACAGCTGTCAGAGGACCGAGTGGGCAGTAGAGTCTGAGGTGCCCCCTTTGGGCTGGGCCGATGATTCAGTCTGTTGTGGGGCCTCCTGGGAGGTGGACCCTTGGGCAGGCAGCTGCAGAAATTCTGGAAGCACCAGGTCCTCTTTGCGGAGAAGGCCCCTTTGGTCATGAGCCCCGCTGCTTTGCACCCGGTTCAGCAGCTCCACCAGGCCTGGGGGTGGCCACAGAGTCAGGGGGCCCCCTGGTACAGACCTGCCCACACTAGTCCACCCCAGTTCTGTAGCCCATACTATTGCCACGGCCTCCCTGATCCCAGCACCATGCCCCTCCCGCCCCTGTCCCAGCTCCACTGGTTCCCCAACCCCAACGGCCCCCAGCCCGCCTGTTTCAGCCCCAGTGGCATCCAGCCTGGTCCCAACCCCCCTGGTCTTCTCTAGTCCCCACCATCCCCAAAGTACCTTCAATGTCACAGGTCTGTCGCTTCTCAGTGACACTACTGGGCGCCTTGGCCAGCAAGTTGAGGGGCAGTGGAGATGGATGGGTGGCCTTGTCCTGGGTTCTAGGTGGGCCTCCCTGAGAGAACTCGGGGTCAGAGCCACAACCAGGAGGGGAGGAGCAGCGCGCAGAAGAGGGGCGTCGCCTTTCGCTCACCTGGTTACAGCATGGGGATGTGACACTGGCTTCGGAAATCTTCGCACCTGCGGCAGAAAGCACCACCTTTTGTGTTTGCCTTCTATTTGGACCCCGTTACTCCTGGGCCAGAGCCGTCCCCAGGGGAAAAAGACCAGGGCCAATATCCCTACCTGGGATCGTGTGCAAAACCAGTCTCTGGGCAGCCATCGAGCTCACTAGCTTCCCTAGATCCAGCAGCTGCTTCTCACCTGGCTGCGGGGACAGGTCAGCAGCCCGCAGGACGGGCAGCCGGCTCCGGCCTCCCTGCCTGCCTGTTCAAGCTCCGCCCCCCGCTCCCCCCCCCTCCCCCCCCCCCCGCGACTCACCCGGCGCAGCTCCACCTGTTGTGGACTCAGGCCGTGCTTCGCTAGGATGGGCTGTAGCGCCTCCTGTAGCCGTTTGGTGGGCTTGGCGGAGATCCGCACCACGCGCTGCAGCGCAGCCAACTCGAGCCTGCGTGGGACCCTGGGGCTGCGGAAGGGTGGAGAGCCGACCCCGCCTCTCCCCCAACCCACCCACGCCAACCCCCGAGGCGTCAGAGTCTAAACTGGGGAGAAGGGCCAGCTGGCCTTGGGGCCTTAGCCCACCGGGCGGGGTTAGCACAAGGGGCGGGACCTGCAGGGGAGAACAGCAGCTTGAACAAGACCTGGACCCAAGCCTGGACTGGGGGCACTCACTCGAAGGTGATCCTGTTTTCCAGCCGCACTTCCTGGTCCGCCAGCACTGTGCAGTCCTGATCCAGGACCAGGGCCTTCTGCAGACGCCAGGCAGGGTCTGAGTCCCTCCCCCACCCCTAGTTAGCCCTGCTGCGGAGGGAACCACCCTCACTTCCTCACTGGCCACCCTAAGGGTCAGAGGGAAGGGCAGATGGGCAGGTGAGCAGTAGAGATGCGAATGGGGCAGAGGCCAGGCTGGAGTAGAAGCCTGGCATGGCCAAGGCCAGGGAGAAGGGTGGTGAGAAAGCTGGACAGACTTGCAAAAGGAACAGTTACGGGAAACATGGGGGTGGGGTCAGCACGAATGGTAATGGGGTTGCTTGGGCAAAGGAGCAGGCTTAGGTCCTGGGTCACAGGGCACCTCTTCCTGGGCCAGGATAGTATCTGCCTCCTGGACAGCTGCTCCTTGTCCCTATGGCATGTGAAACCCACCCAGACCAGCTAGACGAATTTCCTTCCTCACCACCCACCTTTGGTCAGCCACCCAGGCCTTGTCCCTTTTTGGACACTTGACCACTTCTCTCCATCCCCACCTACTATGGACACTTCTTGTCTCTTCAGTGCAAAAAGGGCTCTTCCCCCAAGATCTCTGTGAGAACAGGAGGATGTGAAGTGCCTGACACATAGTAGGTACATAAAGAGTAGCTGTAGTGATTACTGCCCCCAGAGGCCCCATGCCTGCACCAGCTGGGGGCAGGGAGGCAGCCCCTCCCCTGCCATAGGCCTGTGTTGTGCTGCAGGGACAGGTGGGGTGTGGGTGGTGAAGTTATATTTAGTAAACATGAAAGCCCATCTGGGCTCTGGCGGCTGCCTGGGAGGCCTGAGAGTGGGCGGAGCTCTTCCCACTGCTGCCCTCACACTCCCATGTTCCAGGCCCCTGAACATGCCCTGCACTTCTTACCCATCAACAGGTCTTCCCTTAAACTCTTCCTTCTGCCTGGAATGTCCTCCCCCCACAGCTCTGACAGGCAAACTCCTCCTCATCCTCGTTAACTGCTGCTTCTTCCAGGAAGACTTCCTGGGACAAACCAGAAATGTCTACCGTGCTCCAGAAACACTCTGGTGGTTGGATTCCTCCTCCCTGATCACATTCTGCCTGGCTCACCTCCAGCTGATAGACCTTGGGGACAGAGCTCAGGCCCAGGTCCCTCTGCCCACCCACCTGGCAGGGCCTTAGTACTTGTCTACTGGTTGATGAAATCATGTTGGGTCTTCTGGGATGCAGCATCCTTCCTTTAGCTCCCCCTTACTGGGTGGTTTAATTTAAAGTTGCGTTTTTCCTAGTCTCCTTGTTAAAGCTATGCTAGTTTGCACCTAAGGGAAAGTTTTTCATAGTTGTGCATGGGTGCTCCTGGTGACAGAGGAGGTGAGGGTTCCCCCAAATGGTCATTTCAGGGATGGGCAATCAGCTTGGAGTGATGCGGAAAAACCCAGCTCCAGCAGCGCTTCTCCCTACTCTACCTCCCAGAGATTGTCACTGTGAGGATGATGGGTAAAGCTGGAAACCAGGATGGGGGTGGGGTAGGGATAGGATTTTCGGGGGTTAAGAGTGCATATCTGAGTTTCAGTTAAGAGTTGGTGCTGGGTTGATTTGGAGTTGGGCGTGCGGGGAGGGAGTAGAGTTAGGAAAGGGGTGGGAATAGGGGATGGGGTTGCAATTAGGGTTGGTCCAGGGGATTAGGAATGGAATTAGGGTGGAGGTCATAGCTGAGCACAGAGAGAAATATGATTGGGCTCAGCATCAGGCAGGGAGTTAGAGTTGGGGACCAGGCCAGGTTCGCACCTGCTCGTTGCCCACCAGATAGACCTTGATGTCAGGTAGAGAGAGGCCACGTTTCTCACAGATGCCTGCCAGCATGGCCCGGATGGTGAGGCCAGGTCGGGCCAGGGCCAACGAAGCTGTGCCATCGGGCAGGTACACGCAGCAGTACTTCCCTGGCCGGCTTTCGCTCTCACCTTCTGAGCTCCCAAGGCTCTTCCGGTGGCTCTGATTCAGGGCAGGAGTGGGGGGAGGTCATGAATACACATGCAAGAACATGCAGACAGGTGAGCTCACTGGGGCACACACATGTACACATGCACACACACGTCCAAGAGCACACCTATAGGCAAGTAAGATAGTCCTTCTCCAGGAACACGTGTGTGCTCACCCAGGCACACAGGCACCCAGAGGCAAGTCCACCTACTGACCCCCACACAGGCACCGTGTACACCTCGACTGAAGAGGATGTGCACCCATGACATGCATGGAGACAATGTGATAAGTACAGGAAGAAAGTAAGGACGCTGAGGGATTGGCTTGAGGGGTCAGGGGGTGGGAAGTGGGGACAGTGACTGGGAATGATGGCGGCCGCCACACAAAGGGGCCTGAGTAGTGGCCCTAGACCACACTTCGTCTCTCCCGGCAGTGGGCTCACCTCAGATTTGCTGCTGACGAAAGCAAGGAAGCCGAGGTCCAGACTGGCGGAGGAGTTGAGGGAGCCCTGGGACTCTCGCCGCAAGGCCGAATTTGCTGCGGTGCCCGCCAGTTCTAGAAGAGAGGGAGCAATGAACAGGGCAGCCCCCCACCCCCACCCCTCTGCTGAGGCCTCTCCCCAGCCGGTGGACACTGTTGGAGGTCTCCTGCATGGGTCTAATGTGGCTTGGGTTCCTGCAAGCAATGCTATTGAGGGGGCTTCCCAAACTTCTGGGGTCTAGCCGGGGAACCGAACCACGGGGGAAACGTGGTGGTCACAGGTACCTGTATTTATTTCGGTTTTCACAGACTTACAGGCTGTGGGACAAGTAGGAGGAAGGGGGAGTTCTCAAGGCTTGCCCAAACTCCCGGCCCCCACTCTGCTATGAGGACCACTCCCGCTCTCACCCCTGCGGAAGGACTTGCGGAGCTGGCGGCCCTCAGCCGGCGGTAGCTGTCCCAACTCCTCCACACCCAGCGGCAGCGAATTCCCGGGCTTCAGCTTCGGCTTCTGCAGGTACAGGGAAGACGCTGGCACGAGTCTGGGCGCTAGCCTGCACACAGACGGTGGGCAACCCCCGCAGATCTGCACCGGGCCCCTTGATCCCTACAACCCATCGTCCGCACCTTCCTCGTCGCGTCTGGGCTGCCGAGGCGCGAGGAGCCAGGTTCCGGTAGGGGTCGTCCCTCCGCCTCCGCCAGGAGGCACTGGCGGTACAGCGGGGACTTGACAAAGCGCGCATAGCTGTCGAACTTCATCAAGTTGAAGATCTACGGGGTGGGAGCCCGGGCGGTGAGCCGGAGTCACCAGCCAGGCCCCCGGGGTTGCGTGGGTCCCCAACCTAGGGAGCCAGCCCCTAGCCCCGCACCCCCACCTCCAAGGCCCAGGCCCCTCCTGTATCCCGGCTAGGCCCCGCCCCTGGACCCTTCTTCACCGCAGCTTTGGTACCTACCTCTGACTGGCGCCCTGTCCCCGCATTTATCTGGCTCGGTGCCCACGTCCAAATTTGTCCCCTTCCCTACTCCACGCCGCTCAGGCTCCGCCCCTGGATCTGCGCCCGCCTCTGCTTCATTGTGCTCCCTTCCTGGGCCACACTCTCTCACCTGAAGCTGCTGTGCCCGGAACATGTCCGGTCGGGGCTCGGCCAGCACCTCTTCGCCGAGCCAGGCCTGCCGGTCAATGTTCACCGGGCTCAGTGCCTGGCTGGACAGGAACTCCTGATAGATGTTGCGGGCCTCCTGAGCTAGCTGGGCAGGAGGAACAGGAGAAGGTCAAGGGCACCGCCCACGCCCTGGTCCCACCCCTCTGCCTCAGCTCCCCCTTCCCCCTACCTGTTGGGTGTCACTGGCAGGGATCTGCTGGAAGCGCTGGCAGGCCTTCCAGAATGTCACGTTCTCGGCACTGAACTCCTTCTTCAGGAACTCCTGGGGAGGGGTGGGTGAGGAGGAGGCAGTCAGAGTCACAGAAACTCAGTCAGGGGATTTGGTCAAAGAGATTGGGATAGAGACACAGGGCTAAGAGGCCAAGCCAGACAGGCCAGACAGACAGATGGGGCCAGATCCAGAGGCACAGAGAGAAAATGAGTAGCAGAGACAAGGACAGAGAGAAGCAAAGTTCCCAGCTGGGAGAACAGGGAGAGGGTGCCAAAGAAAGGCTGGAAGACAGAAGAGTCCCACTGACCAGCCTGAAGCTCCATCCATGCCCTCTTCCATGTCCCAACACCCCCTCACCTACACCCCCAGTGGCTACTACCTTCCACCCTCCCTATCGCACCCCAGGTCTTACAGTGAAGTAAGCCAGGCCCAGTGGGTCCTGCAGCAGCCGCTCAAAGGACAGGCCCCAGCTGGCCACAGGCTGCTCCTCGGTGGGGAAGGAACTGCTGGGGCCACTGGGGAGGCTGTGGATGCTGAGGGAGCTGCCTCGGCCCTCGCCCTGGCCCTTGGGCCCTGCCGTGCTGCTCAGTTCTGCGTGGGGATGGACAAGTGGAGGTGAGCCTTTTGGCCTTCCCCAGCCCTTAGCCCAACCCCATCTACAGATACTTTCTGTGGAAAGATAGCAAGTAGAAAGGGTATCCCCACCCCATTTCCACATACACCACCCGCCACCCCCAGCCAGACTTCATACACTCTGTCACTTACCTCCATCTGAGACAGCTAGAACCTACAAGAGACCCAAGGTAGAAAATCAGAGTAGAGCCCAGGGTGGATTTTCAAAGACAGTTCTGGCCCCGGCCCCCAGGACTGGAGCTGTGTTTTCCTCTGCCTGGAGGGCTGTGCTGGGCATTCCCAGCCAGGTCACTGCTTGCTCAAGGTTTTGCTTAGGCTGTCCACAGCTCTCCTTCCACCATGTGCCAATCCCTGTGTGCTGGGACTTATGCCTGGTATCCTCCAATGTCCCCTGGCTCCCTCCTTCTCCAGCGCCTGCTGGGTGAGCCCAGGTGTACATATAGCATGGTTATGTAGGATAGGAACACAGACTTTGAATCCTGTCTCTGCCACTTACTAGCTATGTGACTTTGGGCAAATTACTTGTCTCCACCTGGAAATAGGGGATGATGATAATAGTAACTTACTTCCTGGGGCTGTTGTGAGGACCAAATTAGTTTAAAGCATTTACAGCATCTGGAACAGTGGCCAGGATGTGGGAAGCGTTATATCAATGTTTGCTCTTGTCTTTGAGGATGGAGAGGTATCTCTGTAGCTGATGGTCTCCTTATTGCAACCGTTTCCTCTTGAGGCCTACGGTCTCCCTTGAGTCCCATCCCTCCTTGGGTAGGTACAGGATGCTATTTTATACTGCAGAACAGTTGTTCTCAAACTTCAGTGTGCATTAGAATGGCTGGGAGGGACCCACCTCCAGGGATTCAGATTCAGTAGGTCCAGGATGGGGCCTGAGACTCTTCACTGCTAACAAGCTCCTAGATGATGCTGACGCTGCTGGTCCATGGGCCACACTGTGAGTAGCATTGCTGTTGAGGCCCACTCCATCCTTCCCCCCCCTCAACGCAAAATCTGAGTTCTCTGGGAATCCCAACTATTAGTGAAACAGAAAAACCCTCCTTTCAAAATGACTCTTGCTTGGTCTTCCCACCTTCCCAGCAGCTCCTCCAGCTTCCTCGTCATCTCCTACCCACACAAGGTGGCCTCTACCCCTCCCTGACTCTGTCTTGGGCCCTTTCTTCCACCCACATCTCCCCAAATTCCTGCTAACATCTCTGCAAAGTGTCCCACAAGCCCGTCAAACTAATCCAGTCCCAAACGGAAGCCACCTCCTGCCACCACAGCAGGGCACCCAACCAGCTTCCTTGCATCTCGTCTTTCTTCCCAGCACCTGAGCTCCCGACACCAGGGCTTGAGTCATCCCCAATTCTTCCCTCCCTCTCGCCTCCTACATTTTCCCTAGGTCGTCATGGGAGCTTGCACTACCTTCCCTTCTTTCCATCCCTGCTGGAAACAGGTCTGCAACCACCCCCACCGCCATCCCTTGAAGCCTCTCCCTGCCTTCCTGGCTGCCATCTCTCTCTCTCTCTGATCCCCACTCACACCAGGGGCACTCAGGTCACACGGAGGAGCTGGCCTGCAGGTATGTAGGACATTACTAATATCTTGGGCCTCAGAATGGTTTTTTCTTTTTAAGTTTAAAGAAGTTTCCCTCACTTAAAAATCAATAGTTTTACAGAAAACCCCAGCTTTCTGTCTCCCCTTTATGACTGTAATGCCCCAGCTATCCTGAGTTTCTTCCAACATGGCAACCTTGGCTGGCACCGAACAGCAACCAGTGCCTAGAAGGGGCACTGGTTGCCCCTCAGAGGTCCCTGGGGCCAGTTGGATGCATTTGTGTTACTTATGGAGGCAGGCACTGCTCTGGACTGCATGAGTTCAAATCTGTGCTGTGTGACCTTCGACAGGCTACTTCACCTCTCTGTGCCTCAGTTTCTTCCGCTATACAAATGGAGCAAATAATATTCCTAAATTTCTTTTGCCAGTAGCTGTTTTCTTGAAACTTTTGAGTTGTCTGGGAGAGTTGAGACCATCTGAGAGCTTTCATTACTAAATTCTAATCATATTTAGAGATTTAAAAAAACCTGATTCCCCCTGTAAGATTATAGATTTTTATATTGGCGAAGACTATCCAGTTGTGAATAGGTTATTTCCTGATCAAAAGGCCAGTTATATTTTGCATTAGTTCAAAGCTTTTCCAAGGGCCGCAGGTCCTTGACTATTTTTACAATATAGCAAGACCTATTAAAATAGAACGGCAATGCAAACAACTTTCCTCTTTTGAGGACTTTCATTAAATTCTGTTCTTGACTTCAAAGGGTTGCTGTGATTAAATAAGTTACATATATATACAGAGGGTGTCAAAAATGTATACACATTTTAAGAAAGGAAACCTGTATTAAAATGATAATACTCAATATACAAGTATACCGATAACAAAAGATGAATACAAATTACGTTTGACTCCTGCAATTACAAGAGGTGCTCACAGTGGTTACCATCAGCGTCCAGACACTTCTGATTACAGCGAACTACTGCTTGAGCAACGTTGACCAAAGTGTCCACTTTTATACATTTTTTGGCATATATATATTATATATATAATATATAATATATAGTATATGTTATATATGTCATATATATATATATATCTCAGAATACTATCTGCCAATACCAAAGGAACATTACTATTGTTGTTGTATTAGTATTGGTGTCTGACCCTGCTCCTGCTTTCAAATTTGCAATCCCTGCCATAGGGGAAAGAGCACAGGTGTCAGGGTCTGTCAGACCTGGATTCAAATCCCGGCCCTGCCCTTCTCTAGTTTCATAACCGTGGGTTCCTCCCTGAGCCACGTGTCCCACCTGGAGCACTGGGATAGGACGAGGGAAGGTTTGGGCAGGGCAGGGTTGGGCCTGGAATCTTTTCCAGCACACCCCGCCCTGGCCGCCCAGCCTTGCCCTCCTGCCTCAGTCTCCCCTATCCATCCCATGGCTGCATCCAACTCATCTCCCGAGGCTGCATGACAAAGTCTCAACTGTTGGGGTGTGCAAGGACGACGGAGTCCCCTCCAGCCTGCTCTTTCCCTTCCTGGGAGCTCCCCTGATCCCCGCACCTGCCTGTCCAGGCTGCTTTGCGGCCCTTCCCAGCCACTGTGCTGCTGTCTGTCCACGCCCTCCTCCCAGGTCTCTGGGAACCATCCTGACTCCCCTCTCCTCCCCATCCTCGGGTGCCACCTGGCCCTGCCTTCTGCCACACCCACTGGCCTCTCTCTGGCCTGCCCTCTAACCTGGGACTCAGCCTCTCCTTTGCTCAGAGCCCCCACAGCAGCTGGGGCAGGCAAGGACCCCAGAGAGCTGACAACCTCTGACCTGCCCCCAGTTCCCAGCCCACACTCCTATTTTGTTTTATTCTTTGCATTAGGTAGAATTGACTTTCTGTATCTTTAGGTGGGGCTGGCTCCCAGGGTCTTCCTGGGCCCCACTCCCTGCCCTGGGAGACGGAGCAGGCGCTGGGTTGTAGCTGAAGCTCTGCCTGGGCCTGACTAATGAACCCCTTCAGCCCCCCTCTTTCCCTCCCCCTCATTTCCACCCTACACTTTATCAAACTTTTCTGTTTTCCCCGCACCCCTACACACTCCTGCTTCCTGCTTTGCTGTTTCCTCTGCCTGGGTATCTGCTCCTGCTCCCCCGCCCAATGGCTCTCCAATATATGCCCGTTGATATTAGTCACCCACAAACACCAGCCACCCCAAATCCCCCTGCCCACCGCGCTCGTCTGGGCCTCTCTACCTTGCCAATCTGGTGGCTCCCAGAGGGCAGGCCTGTAGGAGGGAACCCACCTGAACTCCCTCCCTCCTTGCCCCGCGGCTCCCAACCAGCCATCAGGGCCCTGAGCAGCCCTCCTCTGCCCTCCTAGGCGGACTTGGCACCCCCCCATCAGGGATGCCCCACCACCGAGCACCCCATCTCTGCAGCCTGCATTCACCTTCCTGAGCCCCTCCTGCCCCACTGGTTGTTGATCTATGTGGTTGGGGCTGAGACAGGGTAGGGACCAAGATCCAGAGGGAGTGGTTCCAGTTCTATTATTCCAGGGCAAGTGACTTCCCTTCTCTGGACCTGTTTCCCCCTGGGGAGCATGGACTCGGCATTCCCAAACTTCTGGGGCTGCTGGGAAGGGCGAAGGAAGCCCGTATGTGAAAACAGCAAGCATGCAGTGGTCAGGGGCTCCGCTGACCTCATGCTGATGCTGCTGGCCGTGGTCTGACCTGCCCAGGCTCCCAGGCCTGGGGCAGTTGTGCTGAGCAGGGCTGGCCTTGCCCCACCCCGGCCTGCCTGAGGAGAAGTGGTGAGTGAATGGGAGAAAAGGGGAAGAGAGGATGAGGAAGGGTGTGGTGGCCAGTGACACCTCTGACCCATGGCCAGGCCTTGGTTTGCCATACTTTTTCCTTAGGAAATGGGCCCTGGAGGAGCCCCTGGTATCTGAGACTACTACGATGAAGGTGGCTTAGCATTTCTGAGCTCCAGTTGTGTGACAGGCACACTCTGACAGCACATGTCCTTGTTCTCACTCCATCCTCACATCCTGATCCTATGTGGCAACTGGTACTACTTCCATCTCACAGGTGAGGAAACCTAGGTCCACAGAAGTCATGCCGTTGGAAAACGGCTGAGCTGAAGTTGGAACCCAGGTGTGCCTGACTCTGGAGCCTGAGGTCTTCCCTCTGCTAAGCTGCCTCCCTGGGCAGACCGATGTCCCAGGGGAGCTGGGAGGCCCAGGACTTCAGCCCTTGGGCCATAGTTGAGCCAGGTCAATTGGGAGTAAAGGGCCCAGCGGCTCCTCTTGAACTCTGACCCCTGGAGGGGTCAGCTCTCAAAGGGAGGGCCGATTTACTGAGCATCTTCTGTGCTGGACACTCTACTATCGTCTCATTTCATCCCAGCTTAGAGAACTGAGGCCTGAGATCCTCTCTGGGTACATCCACAGAGAATCCTGGGAGCCTGGCCCTGTCAGTCCAAGCGGACCCCAGCTTTGGCCCCTTTGTAAGGCCACCCTGCTTCCCAGGACCTGGCCTTGAGCTGGACCATGCAGAGGTATAGTGGGCTCTACCGTGCACGTCTCCTTGTCAGGTGGGGAAGACAAACTGGGCCTGCTGAGAGTGACAGGACACAATAAACCCTCATCCCGTGTTTCCCCACATCTGGGCCTTTCCCCAGGCCATGCCCTCCTCCAGCTGGCACACCCTTTCAGGATATCTTACATGCCACAGGGCACCAAGTGAGTGGGGAGGTTAGTTCTCCCTCCCCAGGTCCCTCCCAAGCTTTCTCTACCCCTGACCAGTGGCTGTTACCCAAACCCGAATCTGAGTCTGGCATTTGTGTCCGTGCATTCATGTCTTGCCAGCCTGGGAGCTGCTTGAGGTCAGGGGCTAGGGTGATGGGCTTGGGTCTTGAGAGCCTGGGACAGGGTCGGTATAGAGCAGGCCCTAAGGAGGGGTTGTTGATTGAATGAGTGAGTGAACAAATGAAGTGGCATTTGGGGCTGTGTGACATCTCTGGCAGGGGGGTTGGGAGCCATCTCTAAGTAACAGGTTTCATTGCAACTGCCTGACAAGCTGAGTGGCAGAAAGACAAGGCTGACAAATGAAGCTGCCTCTGCAGGGAATGGCAACGGGTAGGGTGGTGGCAGGGAGAGGTGGGGGAGGACAGAGCCAGGTGGTTCAGGGAGGCGGAGGAGCCCTGGCATTGAGACAGACCAGCCGGGTTCAAATGCGGGCCCCTCTACTTGCTGGCTGCCCTCAGGAAGTCATTTCCTCCTCTGAGCTCCGTCCATGGAAGAAGCCAGATGCCTGGCTTGCAGCTACTTCTCTATGCACATCCCTGCTACAAATGCCCTGCCTGTCCGTCCCTGCCCATCTCAGCTGTGCATGGCCTCAGAAAACTCCTGATGACCAGCAAGTAGCCAACCTGTGGCCCCCGGGATTCCCAGAGGCAGCACAGAGCGTTTGGAATAGACCCAGGAAGGGCAAAGATAAACTGATGTGTGCAGGTTGCTGAGAGGAGCTAGGGCGCCCATGGGTTTGCTGGGGCTGCGGGCAGAGCTTGGGTGCCCGCTTTGCCCTGAATGACTTTGGGTAGAGCAGCTATGGTTGATACAGGAGGGGCAGAGGCTGGGTCTGTCTCTGGCACCCTCAGTTGCCCTTTGGGGTGGGTGTGGGAGTGGGCATGGACTCCAAGTGTCATGCCTTCAGAATAGGCTCACGAGGCCCATGGGTTCCTGAACTTTCAGTTAGGGTGACAGTAGAGACAGTGAAGTGGGGACTGGACCAGGTTGGAGGGGCCTGCCTCTCTCCCATCCAGCTAGCCTGGGGCTGGGCCATAGAGATGCTGGAAGAAGGGGAGATGGAGACAGATCTTGAGAATTAGAAGGGAGGAGTGGGGTGGCTCAGCTTCTTGGTGAGGCAGGGAATCTTTGAAGAGGGGCTGAGAATGAAGGGAGGGCATTAGGCTGACATTTATGGCCCCCCCCCCCACAAACACAATGGGTCGGGGGCCTCATATTCACCATTCCACTTAATCATGTCAATAAGCCTTTGAGGCCTGTTCTAATCTCTTCATTTTAGAGATGAAGAAAAAGAAACAGGGTCGGAGAGAACCCCCTAGTAAGGGCCAACAGAGCAGATACTGGAACCCAGGTCTCCCTAGACCCGCTGGCTTTGTCCCACAGTACTAGGCTGGGGCTAGGTGGGATGTTAGAACATAGTCTGACCTTCCTGGGGTTGTTGGAAGGGGCTGGGGACTTGCCAAGTGAGCTGGTATCCTAGGGAGAGAAGGGAGGCCCAGCACAGCCTGCCTTATCTGTTGAATGAATAAAGAAGCTGGACCTTCCAAGGGCAGCTCTGACCTGGGGACCAAGCAGCCAGGGAGAGGGTGTAGGGGGTGGAGCAGCTGCAGTAGCAGCCAGGGGCATCCTAGTACCCAGGCACCACTACCCTTCCCGGTAGTCCAGGAATAGAACAGACAGAAACTGAACCAACCTGGCCTAACCCTTCCAACCCATCCCAGACTGCCCAAGGACTGCTAATTTTGGCAGGAAGCCTCTGGAGCAGGTTCAGCCACAGGGCAGTGACCCAGTGAGGGCTGCCCCTGACCTGACCTTGGGCATCAGGACATGGGTGAGGAGGGGAGGGCTAAAGTTAAATGAGATGTGAGGGCTTGGGCCACCATGGGGGGTGTGCAAGGAAGAGGCATGCCAGGTGTCCCTGCTATGTTAGGATACAGGCAGCCCCAGGTAGTGCCAAAGTAGCAGGAGAGGGAGCAGTGGGGGCTGAACCAGAAGCCTGTGCCCGCTGTGCTCTGGTCCCATCCCCAGGATCGCCCCAGGTCCCCAGCAGGCCATTCTGGAAGGTCTTGGGCTGAGGGCAGCAGGTCCCACCGCTGCTGTCTGTACCCAACTTCTCCCGCCTGCTAGCAGCATGCAGGCTGTTGCCCAGCCCTGCCGGGTGTGTTCCTGGGCTCCACCCTGGGTGTACCCACCCCTCCTCATGGACCTGGCCTGGAGCCCACACTCACCATGCGCCCGTTGGGGACGCCCAGGTGCTTGGGCTTCCCTGGCATGCCGCAGCTGTTCACCGGTCCCCGCCACGGGGGGTGCCCACCATGGGGACTGTGGGCAGCACCGGCCAGAGCTTGCAGGGTGGCGGGCAGGCAGCAGAGAGAGCCCGGCTCTGCTCCTGCGGGCCCTCACATCCTGAAACACCAGCTCACTACCTCTTTTCTTTGCCACAGGAAGTGTCTCTATAGAAACCGAACCACAGAAAGAAGCAAGGTCTAAGAGAGAGAACGCCTCTTCCTACACACACACACACACACTCATGCACACACACACACACATACATTCACGCACACACATGCCACCAACGCAACTTTGGCAGCACCCCACACAGGCACCAACACACAGCAGAGGGTTATGTGTGCCCAGTGAGGAGCCCAGCCTGGTCTGGCCCTGCCCAGGGAGCTCCATGGCCATGTCTGGGCACACAGAAGTGCATGCTCACACACCCAGGCACCTTTGGGACACCCTGGCAGGGGCTCCCATGGACATGTGTACATATGCACCGAGTATCCACACGTGGGCCTTACTCAGCACACACTTATCTCACATCTGCTATGTGCTGGGCCTGTGCCCACTCAGCAGTCGTGCTCATGCAGTGACTTACTACCCCTATTCCCCAGATGCTTCCCAGGCATGTGCCCAGGTGTGAAGACAGATGGACACCTTGTATGCATGGTCATGCACGCACACCATTCCAGTGTGTATGTCATAAACATACAGGCTCTCCCTCGTAAGGACCACCTGATGTTCAGTCATATATATATATATATATATATATATATATATATATATATATATATATGCATAGTCCTATGGACATAATGCCTGACAGGCATGCCTGCACACAGGCACATGTGTATCACCCAGGCAGGGCCACAGATAAGGTTTAATTGTGCCCAAAGACACATGTGCATTTACACTCCTTTTGCTCACATCCTCTTGCTCACATATAAATTCCACCACAGTAGAACCTTTTCAACTGAAGAGTGCCACCCTGTCCTCTCAGCCTGGCCCTTTTAGCGTGGCCCAGACCCAGATGAATGTGGGCCTTTTAGCCAGCGTCCTCAGTTTACCTCTTTCTTACACATGCACCTACTACAGGGACTTGCATTTTACTTTAAGTATGGACTTAGAAATCTCAAGTCACCCACTCCTGTTTGGGCCCCTCTCTACAGGGATAAGGTAACACCCTCTTAGCCCGAGACACCCACATTTGTGACTCCTATGCTTACAATTATCCCATTGCCTCATTTTTGTGTTTTTTTTAAAAAGATTTTATTGGGGAAGGGGAACAGGACTTTATTGGGGAACAGTGCATACTTCTAGGACTATTTCCAAGTCAACTTGTTCCTTTCAATCTTCGTTGTGGAGGGCGCAGCTCAGCTACAGGTCCAGTTGCCGTTGTTAGTTGCAGGGGGCACAGCCCACCATCCCGTGCAGGAGTCGAGGAATTGAGGAATTGAACCGGCAACCTTGTGGTTGAGAGCTCACTGGCCCATGTGAGAATCAAACTGGCAGCCTGCGGAGTTAGGAGCATGGAGCTCCAAGCGCCTGAGCCACCAGGCCGGCCCTCCCATTGCCTTCTTGAAAAAGGTGCTGTTCCTTAACTGGGAGTTGAAAGGCCCTTTGAGTTCTGGCTTCAGCCAAACTCTCGCCCACCTTCTCAGTCATTCCAAACTGTTTGCCTTCCTTATGCTTTCAAGCATCCCTCCTGCCTTTGCATTTCCTGTCACCTCTCCCAAGGATGTCTTTCCCCTTTATAAGTAAACTACTCATTCTTCATGACCTGATTCCAGATTCTAGAACAAATACTCATTCTTTCACCAATGACTTATTAATTACCTCCTATGTGCCAAGCACTGTTCTAGACGCTGGGGATTCAATAGTGACCAAAGCTGACAAAAATCCCAGCCCTCGTGGAGGTCTAGTGGAATCTACATGTCCTTGTTTGTATGGATATAGATAAATCTCTGGAAGGGTATACCCCTTGGGAGAGGAGTGGCAAGAGGACTCTTGTTGTACATATGTCTGTATTGTTATTTATTATTACTTTAATAATAAAAAAAACTCATTAAAAATATATGACCCAGAAAAGATGTTTCAGTACTTAACCCTGAATAAGTTCATTCATTCAAAATGGAAGGTTCTTGAAATAAAGAGGCAAACAACCAACAATTCCACCTTGTGATCTATAACAAGGGTCATGAATTCAAATGTCTAGAAGGGTCAGACAGGTGCCGTAAAGTAGTGGCCAGTGTGTAGACTAGCTTAGAAGAGGAAGGCATTTGGGGTGGGGGGGGGAAAGGGGCAGCCCATGACCTTAGTGTGGTTGGATCTCCCAATTTTTCCTGAGAAACTGGAAATTTGGATTTCTAATGTGATTTTAAGACTCCTGGTTTAAATATCTCGGTAGTTAAATCATTTATTGAAATAGCATTAACAGGTAAAACAGAGCTCTACTTAGCTGCGGGCCACCAGTTTTCAACCTTTGGTCCACAGCCAGCTTTCCTGCACTTCTCACGGACACTGCTTGTTGCACCAGGCAGGCGCTATAAGCATTTGGATCCGGATGCGTCCCAACCATTACTAGCGTCCCAGAACAGGGTGCAGTTCTGCCGTCCTGCCGGAACCCGACAGGGGCTTAGGACCTGGGAGTAATGGACACTCAAATCGGTGGGAATTTTAAGTCTCCAAAGGCGTGAAGCTGGAGGGGATGAAGCCAGAGCCAGTTAACGGCTCAGCCGGAGTCACCCAGTGAGTCTGAGGCGGCGTGGGAGTTGGAATTCAGGCTTCCGCCTTCAATTTAGAGCTCCTTTCCCCAGGGAATGGGAAAGGTTACTTCAGGGACGCGATCAGTGGCCAGAGGCTGAGGGCGCAGTAATCTTGATTTGTCCAGCCCGCGGAAGCGGCCTACCGTAACTACAAGTTCCAGCATGCCGCGCTTCGCAGAAGACCCTCGTGTTGTCCTCGACTCAAACCATCCCTGTGCTCCCCATTGGCTCACAAGCCTAACGTGCGGTTCCGTGATTGGTTCTTGTTCGTTAGAACCCGTTGCTGAGGCTAGCCGACAGGTACGTTGGCGCCGCGGAGGAGATGGAACTACACTCGACCGGGATGCAGGCTGCTCAGCAAATAAAGCCGTCGTCCCCTCGGCTGCGAGGCTTTGCTTTTAACTTGCCGGTGACACTAGGGTTGGAGGGTTTCCGGCCGGAGGCCATTAGCTAGGACACCCGGAAGGCGGAAGTCCTAGAACGGAAGTGGTCGAGAGGAAAGGAGAATGGCGGCTGAAGGCTGTATTTGGGGCTGGGGCCGGCGATGCCTGGGGAGGCCTGGGCTTCCCGGCCCCGGCCCTGGCCCCACGACACCTCTACTTCTTCTCCTGTTGCTGGGGCCGGTGACTGCGGATATAACTGATGGCAACAGTGAACACCTCAAGCGGGAACATTCGCTTATCAAGCCCTACCAAGGTGAGGCCTGGGGCGGGAATGAGTGCAGGGCGAGGCTGTGTAGGGTTGGGGAAGGGGGTGCCCTTTCTGTCGAACAGGGCAGCTCTGTGGGTTTACTGCCTCCGGCAAGGCCATTCCTGGCATAGCCTTTTACGCACCTGTCTCTGCCGGTCTCTCTACCCGCAGGGGTCGGTTCCAGCTCCATGCCCCTGTGGGATTTCCAAGGCAGCACTATACTCACGAGCCAGTACGTGCGTCTGACCCCTGATGAGCGCAGCAAAGAGGGCTCTATCTGGAACCATCAGGTGAGTGGTTCCCCAGAGGGCCGGCATAACCTTAAGGCTTGCCCCTCCTTCCCCAACCCCTTCCCTATTTTGGTCACATTCACCAGTAATGATAGGTAATGGCTATTGAAGTTACTGGTGTCAGGAGCTGCACTTGATACTTTTCACCCTTCTCACTTAATTTCTTCAAAATCCATGTGAAGTAAGTGATGTTATTTCCATTTTACTAAGAAGCTAAGGCACAGAGTTGAAAGTTTCTTACCTAAAGTCACTCAGTAAGTAGTAGAGCTGTCAGGCTGTCTGAATTAAACCCTCTCAAACAGTGGGCTAAATGGAAGGAATGGGATCATTATGGGCATTAACATACCTGATTGCATTTAATTCTCAAACAGGCTGTTTGAAATAGGTGGCTATTGTGATTTTATGCAGAGCTAACACAGACAGTGAATCATTCAGCATATACAGAATTTAAACTTTGATCTATCCACCTCCAAGCCTAGCAATTCCCTCGCTACACTTGACACCCTCCCTGTGGATGGTGAGGGAATCCCTTAGAAATACTTGCAGACTCTGATCGCTCCTCAAGTGCTTGATTGAGGGTCTTGTCATCAGTGGTATGGAGGAGCTGGCCTTGTGGGTAGTTTAGTTTCTGTGACCTTCGCTGCAGATGTCAGGGAGCCTCAGGTGTCACTAGTATGTTACATATAAGTAATGGCTAAGATCAATTGCTATACAGACTCTACACTGAGGAAGTCTAGGTCAGGAAAGGAGTGGTAGGGGAATAATTTGGGGCTGGATTACAGAACCTGCTCCTGACCCAGCCTCCCTGACCTGAACCTATGCCTAAGTTGTTGGTCATTGTCCTAGTTTTCTCCATCACCCTGCTCTTTGGTCCCTTCTGGTTGATGTCCCCATTTAGTTGTGGGAGCCCACACTGTCCTTGTATTGCCTCATCTGCCGGTCTCCTCAGCTTCTCCTCTCCTTACTGCTAGGGGCATCTGGGGTTATTTTTCTCAGCCTTCACTCTGATCCTCAGATCCTGGGCTCTCCTGTGAAGGGATAAATATGCATTATGTCTATGCATTCTGGCCCCTGGTGCCTGGCATCTCCAGTCATTGCTTTGTTGATTTTGTTCCAGCCTCTCTGGCTGCCCTCTTGCCTCAGGACCCTTGCACTTGTTCCCTCTGTCTGGTCCATTGCCTCCTGGCTCTTCATGCCTGCTTGGTTCCTTCTCATCTGTTAAGTCTCAGCTCAAGTGCCACCCACTCAGAGGGTACTTTAGTAACCACCCCATCTCCTCTGAGTCACATTATTCTGCCTTAAGATTTTCAGGAAACTTATTAAAATGGTAATGTAGCCTTATCATCATCATTATTATTATTATTATTTTTTTTTTTATGGAAGTGAATTCAGTATAGCATTAAGGTTTTTTTTTTTTTTTTGTACGTAAGGTACAAATAGTGCTGGAACTATTGGAAATTGGGTTTAGTCACAAGTAATTATGGTTGTAGGTAGCTGGTGATTGGCATTGTCAGTGTGTGGCAATGTTGCGGGGCTGACAGATTTCTGTACTTAATTTCATCGAATTTTCACAGTCTGGAGTGTAATTGTCTTCCTTCCCCCACCTTCCCATTCAGCTCCAGGGACCTTTCCTGTTTGACCCTGTAGATACTCCCTGAAGGATTGGAGTGTTTCCTGTAATTCCTGAAAGAAATTGCTTGAAACTCTTAGAATTTTCTGCCCATTGTTTCCCAACAGCCACCTTTTCTTTTACTGGGCTGGAGAGATATTTTCTGGACTTTTCTCTCTTTTGTCTGGACTTTTCTTTCTTTACTCCATCTGGGAGAGGTAGCAAATTAGCAAACGTTGCTGAGTACCTGCTGTCTTCTGAGCAGAGATAAGACCCACTACCTGCTGTAGTGGGGGCAGAGTGGTCTGGGTGAAGTAGTGGCCCAACAGCGACTAGAACTCAAGTGCCTGTTGGCTGGAGCTCAGGACATGGGAAGCCCAAGGGACTGGTCGGGCCCATCCTGAGGGGTCTTGTGTGTGAGCTGCAGCATGGTCTTGAACCTTTTTTTGCTCATGTATTGTCTGAAGATATACACCCCCCTTCACTTTTTAAAAGTTGATATCTAATAATTGTTTGACATAAGTTTAAATATTTGCAAAGGATCTAGTTTCCAGCATATTTTAAACATTGCCATTTTAAAATAAGGCTATTCAGTATCCTTAAGCGTATTCAGTGGGATCTAAATATTGCAATTAGATACCTACTTTTTTTTTAAATTAAAGCTTATTGGGGTGACAGTTGTTAGTAAAGTTACATAGGTTTCAGGTGTACAATTCTGTGATACATCATCTATATGTCACATTGTATGTTCGCCACCCAGAGTCAGTTCTCCTTCCATCACCAGATATTTGATCCCTTTTAACCTCATCTACCACCTTAGATACCTACTCTTAAACACTATGAATAAGCCTAAATTGTATGTCAGTTTTTTTATTGAACTTGTTTTTTCATATCATTTTCCACACATTTTATCGCAATGCAGTATATTTAATGCTTGAAAATCTCAAATTGATCAACCTGTCATACGAGCTATGGTCAGACAATACGGTGAATGTTTAAATAAATAAAAAATATTACAGTAAAAGACACATTGCCATTAATCCCCCTCAAAATACTCCCCCTCACTTCGAACACACTTATCCCATTGTTCTTGCCACTTTCTGAAGCAGTTCTGGAAGTCCTCTTCTGTAAGTGTCTTTAGTTGCACTGTCGTGGCTGCCTGGATGTCCTGAATCATTTTGACTTTGGGGAAGAGCCAGAAGTCGCACGTCGCCAGATCCTGTGAATAAGGTGGATGAGGACACACTGTAATGTTTTTATTTGACAGAACAATGTGTGACACGGAGCATTGTCATGAGGGAGGGCACTTTAAAACACACCTTCTCTGCTGTAGGTCACACCCGACTGCACCGAACAAGTTGAAACTTGTCACACCCTGTTACTAAGCTTCGATGTGCCACTTCCGTATTGAAGGTCCCTGCCTTTCCGTTGTTTGGCACTCGGCAGCAGCATTCACCATATTTTGTGATCACAACAGAAAGGTTCCATGTTACACATCACTTCTGGTACAGCAATTTCTGTCAAATAAAAACATTACGGTGTATCCTCATCCACCTTATTCACCGGATGTGACACTGTGCAACTTCCGGCTCTTCCCCAAAGTCAAAATGACTGAAAGGTAAATGTTGTGAATTGATTCAGGACATCGAGGGAGCCACGACAGCGCAACTAAAGACACGAAAGAGGACTTCCAGAACTGCTTTAGAAAGTGGCAAGAACAATGGGATAGTGTGTTCGAAGCAAGGGGGAATATTTTGAGGGGGATTAATGGCAATGTGTCTTTTACTGTAATAACTTTTTTTTTTAATTTAAACAGTCACCATATTTTTTTATCATACCTCATATTCCTCTGAGACTAAAATAAATGTAATAATTTAAACTTTTTAACTTTGTTGGGACCTTGGAACTAAGTTTTAATATTTTCTTTAGGATTATTACCGGTACACAATTGATCAGATAAATGAATTACACAATTTTTGAATGATTATCATAGAAAAGTAACAATTTTTTTTAATTTAAACATTCACTCACCAACAGTGAGCTGTTGTTCCCCCACCCCGTCCGGATGGATCTTATTGTCAGAATGAAACAGTCCTTGGCCCCATTTCTGCGTTTTATTTATTTATGAATATGAATGCTGAGAATCTGTGTTCACTTAAACAGTAGATGGAGATGCAGGGAGTTTTATTATAGCAGGGTCACTCAATATTTTGAACTTCGTTTATAAACCCCACATCTTGCAGTGATCTTTCATCAGAAATTTTAATGATAACAGCTGACTTGGATTAGCTCTGCTTTCCACTCTGTTGTAAACAAGACATGGAAACCACCTAACTGTACATGCTGTGACTTCCAGGTGATTCTGATTTAGTTGGTCTGGGGGAGGGCCTGGGCATATAGATTTCTGGCTCCTCTCTAGGCGGCTTGGCTGTGCAGCCAGAGCGGGGAACCGTGGCTACCTCCTGTTCTGCCCCACAAAGCAGCATCCAAGTTGGTTCCAGCACATACTTTACCTGCATTAAATTTTTCAGAGGCTTTATGTTGTCTGTATCATAGTATTTCTATCTGCTGATCTGCAGTCTTCAATCTGCGGTATGTGGACACTTTCTAAGGCCTGCTTCGTCTTGAAGGAGTCAGTTTCCAGGTCCTCAGCTTCCACGTGTGCTCTTTCCTGAAACTGACCTCCCTGTGAAGGTGCCAAGGACCAGAGGGTAGGTTTTCCTTTCCCACCTCCCCATTCTCAGCTGCCCTTCTCAGAGGCATACCTTGCATCAGCTTGGGGTCGTGTCTCAGTGTGCTGTTCTCAGATGCAGAGAACTCCTGGGCACCAAAGAGACCATTTGAAATCTGGTTTCTGGGCTGACTTTTGTACATGTGAGATAGGTTGTTAAATGTTTTCAAATGTATGAGGGCTTTTCTAGTTATGTTTTTAAGTTATTTTTGATATCTAGTTAAATTTCACGGTCAAGGAACATACTGGATGATTTCAGCCCTTGGAGGCCTGTTGAGACTTGCGAATGGTCCTTCAAATGGTCATGTTTGGGAAAAACGGCCCGAGTGAGCCTGCAAAGCACGTGGCCCCTCTGCTGGTTGAGTCATCAGTCGGCCATTCAGATCCTTGAGGTCAAGTTTGCTGATTGGATTCAAATCTCTATATCCTTCCTGACAATTTTGTTCATTTTTATCAGTTACTAAGAGAGATGTATTAACATTTCTGTGTGTGGATTTGTTTTTTATCTTTTATAGTTCTGGTAGTTTCTGCTTCATGTATTTTGAGGCCAAAATTTTCCTAGTAAATGGAATCTTTGGTCATTAATAAGAGTCTCCTTTTAAACTTTGTTATTGGTATGAGCTTGCTTTTGGTTAGTATTTGCATGTTGTATCTTTTTCTGTTCCTTTTTCCCATTTCTTGATGTTTTAGAGTTGTCTCTTGCAAACAGCATATAATTAGGCTTATTGGGGATTATTATTGTGGTAAAATACATATCACATAAAGTTAACAATTTTACCCTTTTATTTTATTTTAAAAAAATCTAATGTATGAAACCATTCTCTTCAGTAGGATACTCTTTGGCTTGAAACAATTTTTTAAAATGCTGTGGCCATCAACAAAAAATTGGTTTTGATAACTGTATTCCTCAGACTTTTTTTTATTGTGGCAAAGTATACATAACATAACATTTACCATCTTAACATTTTTGAGTGTGCAGCTCAGTGGCATTAAATACATTCACCTTGTTGTACAGCCATCACCACCATCCATCCCCAGATCTTTTTCATCGTCCCAAGCAGAAACTCTGTACCCATTAAACACTAACTCCCTATTCCCTCTCCTCCCCACCACCCCTGGGAAGTCATATTGTACTTTCTGATTTCGAATTTGACTCTTCCAGGTACCTCATATAAATAGAATCATGGAATATTTGTCTGTGTCTGGCTTCTTTCACTCAGCATAATGTCTTCAAGTTTCATCCATGTTGTAGCCTGTGTCAGTACTCCATTCCTTTTTTTTTGGCTGGATAATATTTGTGTGTGTGTGTGTGTACACGTCATATTTTGTGTATCCATTGATGGACTCTTGGATTGCTTCTACTTTTTAGCTACTACAAATAATGCGGCTAGGAACATGAGGGTACATGGATGTCTGAGTTTCTCCTTTTACTTTTGGGGTATATACCGAGGAAGGGGAATTGCTGAGTCATGGTAACTCTGTGTTTATCTTTTTGAGGACCACCAAACTGTTTTCCACAGCAGCTGCACCATTTTACTTTCCCACCAGCAATGCACAAGGGTTCCAATTTCTCCACATCCTCGCCCCCACTTGCTCTTTTCTGTTTTTTTGATAATCGTCATCCTAATGTGTGTGAAGTGGTATCTTGTAGTTTGGATTTGTATTTCTAATGACTAATGATGTTGAGCATCTTTTCATGGGCTTTTTAGCCATTTGTATATCTTCTTTGGAGAAATTCAAGACCTTTTCCATTTTAAATTGGGTTATTTTGTTTTTGTTGAGTAGTTGGAGTTCTCTCTATATTCTGGGTATTATTAATTCCTTATAAGATATGGAATTTGAAAATAATTTCACCCATTCTATAGGTTTTGATGTGCAATAGTTTTTAAATTTCATGAAGTCTAATTTATCTGTTTTTGTGTGTGTGCATGCACTATTTGGTGTCCTACACACCCAAGAAATCATTGAATCCAACATCATGAAGATTTTCTCCATGTTTTCTTCTAAGAGATATATAGTTTTTATAGATTTATAGTTTTAATTTTAGCTCTTAGTTGAAGTCTTTGATCCTTTATTTACTTTTTTAAATTAAACTTTTTATTTTGAGATAATTGTAGATTTACCTGCAATTGTAAGAAATAACACAGAGCGATCGGTATACCTTATCAGCATTTAGTTCATTGACATTTAGTAAAATTACTGGTGCATTTGGGTGTAATTTACCATCTTACTGTTTACTTTCTATTTGTACTTCCTGTTCTGTGTTGATTTTTCTCTCTTTGGTTTGTTAATTTTTAATGACATTTTTATTCTTCTGTTAGCTTGAAAGTTCTGTGCTTGTTTCCCAATTTTGTAGTGGTTACTCTGGAGTTTAAAACACGCATCTGTATTTTACCAAAGTCTAACAATATGTACTCTTGCCTCCTTCCTGGACAATGCAAGGACCTTAACTTTAACTCCAGTTACCCCATTGTTGTCATTTATTTTAATCTTTTCTATTTTACATAACATAAAACAGTGTTTTATACAAATATTTATTTAGATATTTACTGTCTTTGCTGCTCTTCCTTTCTTTCTAAATCTCTGCCTTTACATTTGGATCACTTTCCTTCTCCTTGAAGAATTAAAGATAGTTCTAGTGTTTCTGTTTATCTGAAAATGTTTTAATTTCACCTTTGTTCTTTTTTTTTATATAAGAATTTATTTTCCAGTGTGTTAGTGATCAGTAATCCTTCAGAATATCCCCCTCCCCTGCTCCCCACCCAACTCCAGTTCAACCCATTGTTTCTCAGTCTAGTTGTGTAGGACCCAGCTCCCTGGCCCATGCTGGTGTTATGAGCCTTGTGCTCTCCCCTGCTGAGGCAGTCGGTTGCCATCTGCTGGTCTGCCGCTCACAGCTGCTCACGGCAGCCCAGCTCCAGGGACAGCTGTTGTTCACAATCTTAGCTGTAGAGGGCGCAGCTCACTGGCCCATGTGGGAATCGAACTGGCAACCTTGGCATAGGAGCACAGCGCTCCAACCATCTGAGCCACCGGGCCAGCCCTCACCTTTATTCTTGATACATTTGCTAAGTATAGAATCCTATGTTGATTATTGTTTTCTTTCAACTCCAAATGTATCAGTCTATTGCTTTCTTGCTTCTAGTGTTTCTGTTGAGAAGTCAGGTATCAGGCTAATCATATAGCTTCTTGGCAGGTAATCTTTTTCCTTTGGTTGCTTTTAAGAATGTCTGTCTTTGTTTTCTTCCTCCTCCGCTCCTTCCCTTCCTTTCTAATGTATAGGTATAGTTTTATTATTTATTCGTCTCTTTTGGTTTGTAAGACTTAAGATTTATGGCATAATTCTTTGAATGAGTTTTAGTAAGTGCTTAGGTAGCTCTTTAAATTTTTCTTTGCCTTATTCTCTTGCTGCTTATTCTGAAGCTCCAATTATACATACCTTAGACTTTTTCATTCTCTGCTCTGCCTCTTACCCACAGTTTTGTATCTGCCATCCTTTTGTTTTCTCTGCTTCATTCTGGATATTTTTATCTTACTGGACTTGAGTTCACTAATTCTCTCTTCATCTGGTTTTAATTTCAGTTATTGTATTTTTTGTTCTGGAAATGTTTGTAGTGTGCTTTTTAAAAATTTCAGTTATCTACCAAAATTTTCAATCTTATCTTTTCTCTCCTTGAATGTAATAAACTAGTTATTTGATTTGTTCTTATCTTGTTCCTTTATGTACCTGTTAGTTTTGATTGTGTACCAGATATTGTATTTATAAGATTTTTGTTGTTGTTAAAAAAATGTGCGGCCTAGGTGAGTCTGTTTAATTTCAGGGATTGAGAGGACTCCGAGCTGGCACAGCCCCTGGCAGGGCCTTTCTCATCTTTCTCACGTTTGCTGTCTTTGTGGTTCCAAGCTGAAGCAAGGTTGTTTTCCAGGCCTCCTACCCCCTCCACAGGCCGTGGACTCAGATTCCTTGTCCGTCTTTCCCTGAGAGCTGGTTTTCATCACCTCTCAGTTGCCCCCTCCAGAATCTGCAGATTTTTCCAGAGCCAATGACTGTTAAGAACTGGGAAGGCTGATTTCACACGACTTGCAAGCTGCTGCACAGGTGCCTGCTATCTCTGTGTTCTCGGGGGCCAGGGCTGGGTCTCATCTTCTGGGTTTCGGGTACGCAGAGCTGGAGCACTGGTCTGACGACTCAGTGAATGTACAAGCCAGTTCACCCGTGATGGGATGTAACGATCTTTGTTTTTTTCTGATTGCTGAGATAACATGTTTATTACACAAAATTCAAACATGGAAAGTAAACATTCCCTGTGGCACCCTTCTTCCCAAAGTCATCTGTTGTTAATGTTCACTCATATGCTTTTCATTTTTTTTCTCTACATATATACTAATTCTTTTTCAAAAAGGAGAACATAGCTCTGATACTGTTTTTTAAATTTTATCTTTGATATCTTTAAGTGTAAGTGCTTCTGGCTCTGCCTTGTTCTGTTAAAAGGCTGCAACAGCCAACTTGCCCCCAAGAAGATGGGAGCGTACGCAGTCCCACTGGTTGTTTGAGTGTGTGTTTCTCTCCATCCTTCTCCACAGTGGTATTAATGAGCTCTTTAATAGCTGCCAGTCTGATAGGTCAACAATATCTTGTTTCCATTTGCCTGTCTCATGGGCCTTTGTTTAATCAGTTGCTCACACACCCATCTGCAGACTTCCCCGAAGTGAATTCTTGTCCAAGTATGTGTCACACTGTAGTTTTCACAAGCAACTTCCTGGTAGTAAGCCCAGGCTGTTTCCCTTGCTGTGGGCCGTGCCCAGCTCTGCACCTGGTATTCCTGGATGCTGGGGAGCATCTGCCTGCCCCGTATCATGGCAGCCCAGAGGCCCCAGCGCATGACCCTTCCAGCCCCCAGCCCTGGTGCGGTCACCACACTGGGGCCAGCTGGGTCTGCAAGAGGCAGGAGGTGTGCTGGCCAAGAGTTTGGGGATTGGAGTTAGCCAGACCTGGGTTTGAGTCCCTAAGTTTGAAGGTTGCTTGGAAGGGGAAATAGGGGGATGGGTTGGGTAGAAAGTCAGAAAGGAGCTGATGCAGTTTCAGTGAAAGACCTGAAGGCCATGGGAGGCTTAGAAGACAGAGCATAAGCTTTCACGTCAGACAAACCTGGGTGTGAGTCAGGACCGTCCACTTACCTGTTGTGGACAAGTTATTTTGTCTGTGAGTGTGTTTTCTGTTTTGTAAAATATGTGGCTCAAATTGGGGTAGTAATCCTTCTACAAGATCCCAGGGCAGGAGCAGTGGGGATGGAGAGAAAACAGGGTTGATGGATTTGGCTAGTGTTGAGGAAAGTGAATCAAAATGGAGAAGACTGGGGCTGGGCTGGGCGGGGGCTGGGCCTCAGGCAGCCTTGGGAGCTGTGTGGCCTCCCCGTCCCTACCTGGGAGGCCCAGCAGCCCCCCTTCTTCCTGCTGAGAAAACTGGGGGTGTCTTGGTCAGTGGCACTAGTGACCCTACTGCCTGGCCCTGTTCCAAGGAATGCCCAGTCTCAGTGGGGGCAGGGTCTGTGCCAGGTCACCCCAGCTGGCAGGAAGGCCCAGGGAGCTCTGAGCGGCCCCTCCGCTCTCCCTCCAGCCTTGCTTCCTCAAGGACTGGGAGATGCACGTCCACTTCAAAGTCCACGGTTCCGGGAAGAAGAATCTCCATGGAGATGGCATCGCCTTGTGGTACACCCGGGATCGCCTGGTGCCAGGTAGGGCTGCACTCGTGCAGGTGGGGACATCTGTGGCCAAGGATCCTCCACTGGGCACCCTCCTGGTCGGGCGCTGCTGCTCCTCTTTGAGGAGCCCTGCTACCTCGGGTTGGCTCAGCGGGGCGTCCCTTAGGGAAGAGGAGGAGCTGGAGCCTGCAGCTCAACTCTGTACCCCATGGTGGCCTGGTGTTGTACACCAATTAAGAATGATTTTTACCATTTTAAAGGGTTATTTTTAAAAAGCAAAAAACAAGGCTATGTGACCGAGACTATATTGACCCACAAAGCCCAAAACGTTTCCTGGCAGGACGTTGGCAGAAAGTTGCTGCCCCCTGGATTAGAGGCTGGAGTTTCCCCAGTGCCACCTGGTTTCCACAGGCTGGGTACCCCTGGTCACCTGACTCCTCAGAGCACATGGCCGGTGCTGTCCCCTACAGTTCAGCTTTCAGACTTGAGTCCTCCCTGCCACGGCCCTGACGCCGTCGCAGGCTTTTTTCTTCAGAGGTGCCTTCTTTTCCTGGGTGAACGACTGACAGGTTGCCATCTCTTGCCCCACCCACACTGGCACTACTTTGTCCTCAGGTTACCCAGGGGACAACCCCAGTTTCCCCCATGACGAAAGCATCTCCTCCTCATTCCAGGGCCTGTGTTTGGGAGCAAGGACAACTTCCATGGCTTAGCCATCTTTCTGGACACGTACCCCAATGATGAGACCACGGAGGTAGGCCCTGGTCCCTCCCGCAGAGCAGGAAAGCAAGGGCTGGGCAATGGGGGCCGGGAGGTCTCCCTGGTCCCAGCACAGAGGAGCCTCCAGGGATTGGGGTGGTGGTGCCCCCGCCGCCTCCCCCAGGCTGGGCGGCCTATGGCCGTGCAGTAACTGGTGTCTTGGTCTCAGCGCGTGTTCCCGTACATCTCGGTGATGGTGAACAATGGCTCCCTGTCCTACGACCATAGCAAGGATGGCCGCTGGACCGAGCTGGCCGGCTGCACGGCCGACTTCCGCAACCGCGACCACGACACCTTCCTGGCTGTGCGCTACTCCCGGGGCCGTCTGACGGTGAGCAGGCCGGTGGGGGGGGGCAGGGGGGACGTGGGGCGGCGCTGCCTGTGCGGGTTCTGAGGCGCTTGGGGGCGGGCGGCGGGCCTGGGCGCGCTTGACCAGCTGGCCGGCGCAGGTGATGACCGACCTGGAGGACAAGAACGACTGGAAGAGCTGCATCGACGTCACGGGGGTGCGCCTGCCCACCGGCTACTACTTCGGGGCTTCAGCCGGCACCGGGGACCTGTCTGGTGAGTGGCTGAGCGAGGCCTGACGGCTCGGTTCTGACCTGCCCTGGTCTGTTGGGAGCTTGTGACATAGCTGATCACGTTCCTCCACTGGTTCCACACTGCCTGGCTTCTCCCTGCTCTTCCCGTCGTCTGTCAGGGTTGACGCGCCAGCGCTCAGCTGTGCGCAGTCCTCGGCGAGCCTCCCTCTCCTGAGGAGGCTCGGAATCTGGGCTCTGTAGACCCCACGTGTCCATCTGCAGCCCGTGTTACTAGCCCGCTGTCACCAGCAGCCCGCTCAGCGTCTCCACCCGGACGCCCAGCAGGCGTTTCGGCCTGCACATGCCCGCAACTGAAGGCCACATCTTGCCCCCAAGATGTAAATGATACCTCTGTCCTCTATTTGCTCAGACCAAAAACCTTGGTGTCATTCTTGGTTCCCCTTTTCTCTAACGTGCCACCTGTCATCCATCAGCGAGTACATCACCTCTCGCCCCTCCTTTACTACCTGGAGGGTCCGGACCGCCGTCACTTGGACAATGGCAGGAGCTCCCAAGCAATCCCCTCCCTCCACGCTGGCCCCTGACAGTCTGTCCCAGCACGGCAGCCAGAGCAGTGCCATTAGAGCTCTCATGAGGTGTCACTGCTTCTCTGCTTGGAGCTCTGCAGTGGCTCCCCGGCTCACTCAGAGTCCAGCCCACCATCCGCGCCAGCCAGGTCCTAGTGCCAGTGTCCCCCCACACCCTTTCCTCTGACTCTGCTCCCTGCTGCCTGGATGTTGCCTCCAGCTGCTCACACACCAGTGCCCTCCTGCCTCGGGCTTTTGTGCTTGTCCCCCTCTCATCTCTTTCAAGTCTGGCTCAGATGTCAGTTGTTCACTGGGGCCTTCCCTGATACCTTTATTTAAAATTGTATACGCATACCCCAGTCACCTGCACACTCTTCGTCACCTTTCCCAACTTATTTTTCTTCATAGCACTTAACCCTCTTGGAGTCTACTGTATAATTTATTTCTTTATCTCTTTCCCTCACTGAATTGTGAGCTCCATAAAGTCGAAGCTTTGTCTTTGGCCCACGGTGAGTCCTCTGTAAGCATTGGGGTGCCGCCAGCCCTGGACGGCACTTGTGGGTGGCCCTTGGCCGTGGTCCTCGGTCCACCTCTTGGGCCTCACGGCACCGGGCCCAGGGCCAGCTCCTGCACACCAGAATTGGGAAGCAGCGTGGAGCACCGATGGAAGGCTTATTTATCCTCTGGATAGACCTTTCTGTCGTCTGGAAACCAGCCACTGTCAGGAGCCTGCTCCCCATGAAAGCATCTGGGTTCACTTTGTCCCCGGAGTGTCCATGGTTTGGGGGTTTTAAAGTTTTTTTTAAAGATTTTTTTTTTAATTGGGGGAGGGGAACAGGACTTTATTGGGGAACAGTGTGTACTTCCAGGACTTTTTTTCCAAGTCAAGTTGTCCTTTCAGTCTTAGTTGTGGAGGGTGCCGTTCAGCTTCAAGTTGTTGTCCTTTCAGTCTTAGTTGTGGAGGGCGCAGCTCAGCTCCAGGTCCAGTTGCCGTTGCTAGTTGCAGGGGGCGCAGCCCACCATCCCTTGCAGGAGTCGAACTGGCAACCTTGTGGTTAAGAGGACACTGGCCCATGTGGGAATCGAACCGGCAGCCTTCGGAGTTAGGAGCATGGAGCTCCAACCGCCTGAGCCACCGGGCCGGCCCGATTTTAAAGTTTTTAATGTGGAAATTGTAATTGTGTACCCAAAAGAGGGGCTAGTGGTCCAGTGAGCCCCCTCGTGCTGGTAGTCCTCACCTGCTCTCTGATTACCTGGTAATCCAGTCACAGCGCATTCAGGTAGTCAGACCTGTGTCATCTCTGGATCCATCACCACCCTTCCCTTGGGGCTACTTTGAATTTCATCTGACAGAATTTCGGTATCTGTCTGTCCTGAGGGTTTGGGAATGGAGCCAGGTCTGTGGCAGATGCTTGTTCTCTAAGGCTGTTTGGAGGCCAGTGAAGAGTGATGCAGAGAGTCGTGCGTGTAGTAGTGACTGATCGTTCATCGGGGGGTTGTGAATGTCAGTCTCTACAACAGGCATCTTATGGGTAAAGTCAGGTGATATATGCCTAGGTAGCTATTTACACAACCGAGACCACTGGGAATTGGAGCGTTGAAGGGATTGCCCCAGGTTAACACCCGTGGAGTGGCAGAGCTCGTGTGGGAACTGCAGTCTGACTGCAGAGCTGGTGCCTGTCCCTGGGCCGCCAGGGGCTGCGCACTTTGGGCAGCTGGGTGCCACGTGGCTCTACCGACCTGGCCACCAAGTCCTTGCTCTTGAGGCTCTCCCTTTTCCAGGCACTTCTCAGATTCCAGTCGGTTAGCTGAGCTGGTAGCGGGAGTCAAGCTGACTGGGACCCCCACCTTGGCTCTGAGCCTCGACCTCCCCATCTCAGATGCGGGGTGATCAGTTACTGTCCAGTGGAGGTTCTTTCCTCCCCAGACTGGTTGGACCTGGGCCTTTCCCAAGTCTCCTCAGGTGCAGCCGCTTATGGTGTTGAGGGCCAAGCCCTCAGCCAGGCAGGAGTTGGCTTCTCCCAGGGGGACCTGGTCACTTGATGTGTCTGGCAGGGGCATGGGCCATGTGCCCTGTTGTGGGCTCAGGCCCTTCTAAGCTAACTGTTGGTCCTGCAGACAATCACGACATCATCTCCTTGAAGCTGTTCCAGCTGATGGTGGAGCACACTCCCGAGGAGGAGAACATCGACTGGACCAAGATAGAGCCCAGCGTCAATTTCCTCAAGTCGCCCAAAGGTAACGTGTGCGCGGCCCCTCCCAGTCTGGCCCATGGTCCCTCTGTCCTTGTCAGGTCTGGCTGTGGTTGTGGCCTGGGCTCTTGGGTGAGCAAACCTGGTGTCTGCTTCCGCCTGCACTTGCTGCTGAGTAAGGGCCAGTAAAGCCACAGGAGCGTTTGTTGGTGTAAGTGACAGCAGGGCAGTGATACCGCACATGCGTGACCTCAGTGAATGGCCTGGGAAGTAGGTCCTGCCACCAGCCAGGGAACTGACCCCTCAGGTTTCTTCAGCTATATAGAAGGAGGTAAACGTGTTTGCAAAACCCCAAACCTGGGCTCTTCCTATGGCACAAATTAGCCATGACTCCCTCCTCACAGAGTGAGGGTCTGGTTGGAGAAGGGAGGCCCCTGTGTGTGGAAAAACATGTCCCCGAAGCCCTGACGTCGTGCCTGCGGGCCCAGCGGGGCGTCAAGGGGCCTCATCCCAGACCTTAGTCATCGTGCCGAGCAGGAGCCAGAATGGAACCCAGCATTTTATGTGACATCTCACTTTTTTAAGGTTCAGATTACGTTTAAACATTTTGAGGGTCACACGAATCCTATCATAGGCCACTGTCTTGCCACCTTTGGTTCCAGGGTTTCTGGCAGCCAAGGGCTCAGAGACCTCATCTGCTCACCCACCCAGCAACCCCATGTGGTTGGCCAGGTGGGGATTAACTTGTTTGCAGACTTGTTGCCTTGTTCTTTCCCCCAGAAGATGGTTCCAAAGCTTTCATTCAGTGCCTAGCTATGGGCTGGGTGCTGTCCCTGGCTCAGTCTAGTGGGGGCAGGGGGACCGTGGGAGCGCCGAGGCTGACAGGCTACGGGGCTGCGGGAAGCACCTCTGCTTAGGAGCTCCTGGTTCGTTGAGCAGCTGTTACCGTCACTGCACGGGCGGAGAGGGGCCAGTGGTGGGACCGTGTCAGCAGGCCTGCCTGGTCAGGTCTTTCGGGAAGGGAGGGTGTCACTGGGCGCCTGGCTGGGAGGGGAGCCAGGGTGGTCGGGATTCTGGGAGATGGCACAGGTGTCAGGGCCTGGTACCTGGCAGTCATCAGTGGGCTTAGCGGGCGGGGCGTGGTGTGGGGCAGGAGGGCGGGGCGGGGGCTGGGTGGCCGAGACCCCGAGGAGGCACTGAGTTCATCTCGGTGCGAGGCAGGGTAGACGGGACCTCAGCCCACTGCACCGGGGTCGGGGGGTGAGAGGGGTGGGCTTGTGAAAGCAAATCCCAGGCCTCCCTGGGCAGGCCGGGCTCTCGGGGAGCCCTGGAATCCAGTGTTCACCAGCTTCGTGCAGCACAGAGGTGCCCCAGGCCTCGGTCTCTGGGAACGCGGGGTTGCCCCTCTGTCCACTCCCCGGCCCTCACCGGGGCGCTGTGCCTAGCCACCGCCTCCACCGTGGGGTGGGGTGGGGGCCTCGGGGCGCCCGATCTGGGAGCGCTGGGCCTCTCCGCTGTGCACCTCAGCCCCCCTTCTCCCTCAGACAACGTGGACGACCCGACGGGGAACTTCCGCGGCGGGCCCCTGACGGGGTGGCGAGTGTTCCTGCTGCTGCTGTGCGCGCTGCTCGGCATCATCGTGTGCGCTGTGGTGGGCGCCGTGGTGTTCCAGAAGCGGCAGGACCGCAACAAGCGTTTCTACTGAGCCGGGCGCTCGGCCCAGGGCTGGTCTCGGCCCCGGCACCAGTGTGAACTTTTCTTTTTACTGGGATTGTGAAAGCAACAAGACGACCTTATTTCTTAACAGTTTCAAAGAAATAGTTGAGGTATTTTCGTACATTTTGCTTCTTGCCCAGCAGGGCCAGGCTGCAGGCCTGCGGGAATGAGGGTTTGGCGTCCCCACAAAACAGAAGCCCTTGCTGGGCGTCAGCATCTCAGGGGCAGGGCGTCTGTACCTGGAGCGGGGCTGAGGCCCTGCTGCTGGCTGTTGACACAGGAGGCCCCACAGCCACACGGGGTGACCGCCTGAGGACATGAGCAGTGACTTTGTTCCCAGCTGCGTGGCGTGTGTGGCAGGAGACAGGCCCCCTGGGAAGTTCGGCCTCTGCGTCACCTCTGTGCGTCCTCCCGAGGCAGACCCTCCAGGGATGCTGGAGGAGCCGTTGGTGGGGCCCGGAGTTTGCTAAATAAAGTGACATAGCTACCCTCAGCTGTGTGAGGGCCCTGAGGGGCATTTTTCTTTTTTTCTGAGACTGCCAGGGTTCCCAGCTCTCAGCCTCATCTCCTCGGGCAGGTGGGTGCTGTGCTCCCCATTTGGGGAGGTAGGGGAGACAGCTCTCAGGTCAGGCAAAGCTCACCCAGTGCCCATAGCCAGGGGTGTCATGGGGACAGGTCCCTGTGCTGTCTCCCACACTCTGGGCTTCTGGGTGAAGGGGTCCAGTGGAGTGGATTTGGGGTACCATGCAGAGGGTGTGACCTCTGCCCATGCAACCGAGGCTCTGGCTAAGGGGGCTCCGGGATAATCTGGAAGGACAGGCTGGGGTGGGTGGAGGCATTCCCTTTGGGGTTCCTCGAGGGGACAGATGGCACAGGGAGTAAAGGACGTGCAGCTGAAAGGAAGTGCCACCATCTGGTTCTCCACCTGGCTGCAGCCTTCTGACCCCCCCAACTCCGTCTCGGAGCAGCGTGTCCTTGTCCAGTCCAGAGCCATCCTCAGTGTCTCCCCACTCACAGTTCAGTAACATTTGAGTCTCCATCCTAAAAGCAAGAGCTACCAACCCTATCTTTCTGTCGCAACCAGGCTTTTGTAATAAACACTCAATTAGATTCTCACTAAAAAAGGCGACAGTATAGGAGGTGAAGTGAAGAGAAGGCCCTTAGGACCCCCTCAGTCTTTTGGCAGCGCTCTAGAAGCTTCATTGAGCTGTGAACTGTTTCTTGTCCTCCTGGTGTTTCACAGGTTCAGTGTTGAGATTGTTCAGGAGCTTACAGCTACCGAGAGGTGTGAGCCGAGCTCCCCCACGGGGGCCTGGGAGCCTGTGCCTGAGGCTGTGAGAGCAAACACGATCCTCTTTATTGAGATATTTTGTTGAGCACTTTATCCCGGTTTCTTTACATGAAAAGCAGCAAACTGAGTGCTAGGTGCCAGGCGTGGTTTGAGCAGTTGACGTGTGTTAACTCATTTCGCTCCCCAACCTTCACCCATGTGGACTCCAGAAATGCACTAGGTCAGACAGCTCTGGCCTCCTGACCGTCTCCCTCTTGGGGGAGCCGTGCCTACACTGACACAGCTGGGGCCTGGAGCCTGGAACTCGCCATGGCTGCTGTGACCATGTCGTCAGCACCACACGTGCCGTACTTGGCCTTTAATTGTGGGCTCTAGCTTGGCCTTCGGATTCCTGAATTATTAGGCAGTTTGGCATCTGTTTGGCTGTCACCTTGGCTGCATATTAGAGTCACCTGGAGAATGAGTGTGCCTGCCTCGTTCTCCAGTTGTGTAAGAAGTCGGTGGGGCCTGGGCAGGGGCGGTTTTACAAGAACCACTGTGGGAGGTTCTGATGAGTGTAGTGGCTGAGAGCCTGCAGGTGTTGAGCCTGCAGTGAGTTAAGGCAGAGAGTAGAGCGACCGTGGCCTGTGCTGGGTGTCAGGGTCTTGTTGGCTGCCCTTTCAAAGCTCATACCTAGAGGTGCTTCCCCAGAAGGTTAGATGTGTGTCTTTACATCTGTCTTTTCACACACGGGATCGTCATGCCATCATCATCTTGGCCATGTGCATTTAAAAAGTTATTTCCGCATATAAGTTAAATATAAATGTGTATTCCTGGACCTTCTGTGCAATGTGAGAAATAAACATTGACACACGTGCATCCCCCTTTGCCCCCTGCCCTAAATGGGTACCCCTCCCCGTGGAGGGACTGGCTGCTGATTCTGACTCTATGTGTTTCTTAAAAACGTTAGCGTGGTCTGTATCCTGCAATACATGGTATTGTTTTGCATCTTTAAAAATTATAAATGATACATAGGCCTTCAAAACCCAGCATTGTGAGTGTTACAAGTGGCCTCCAGTGTCTCCATCCTGCACGGCCAGACATCCAGATGGGTTCCGGGTTTTTGTTCTTAGACCCAGTGCTGCTCTAAACACTTTTGTGCAGGTCTTTACGCACAGTGTGCCGGAGCTGTGTCGTAGCCTACGTCTCCTTCAGTGTCACTAAACGTCAGGTTGCTCTCCAAAGTGGCTGTAGCCAGTCGACTCCCGCCTTGGCGACTGGGCCCCCCTCTGCCCGCTTCTTAGCACTTGATATTGTCAGAGTGCTCATTTTTTGACGGTCTGATAGGTGCAAAAGTTGTCATTTGCATTTCTCTACTAGTCAGGTCGAGGACCTCTGCACTCTCAGAAGTGCCTTTGTATTTCCTGCATGGGGGTTTAATATCACCCCTTTTCTTTTTCTCCTGTCGGATCCTCGGGTTGTTGCTTTGCAGACATCTCCCAGTGTGCATGTCTCTGTTTTTCTAATGACGTGTGATACACCATCTGCGTTTTAATGCTATTTGCTAATCTTCCAAAGATGTTTTCTCCCCAGTTTTTTAAAAATTTGCTTTTTAAATGTAGCATTTAAGCTGCTTGGAGTTAATTTTTGTGTAGAGAGTGATATAGGGGTCCGATTGTTCCCCACTGTGCCCAGCCCATTGTCCCAGTACCTTTACAGACTCATTCATTTCTCTACGTGAGCCAAGCCGCAGCGCCTCTGAGGCAGGTGCTCAGCGAGCTGCAGCCGAATCCTGATGCCGCCCCTCTCCTCCTCTCCCGGGGCCTGGAGCTCATACTCAGCCGAACCGCCTAGCTCTTCGGTGAGGGTGGCCCGGTGAAAGCAGTGGCTGAGCAGACAGAGGCTAGTGGCATCTGTGGAGGAGGATCTTGGTAACAGAGATAGAACAGCTGATGTGGCTGCCTGCCTGCCCCCCTTTTCCTGCTGGAATGCGGTGACCCCAAAGATGCACAGGCCCCCTGACCCTTACCCGTGACCACGGGGGCAGTGGTGAACATGGAGCAGGGAGCAGGGTGGAGTGTGGGTCCTTATGACATTGCTGAAGTGCCCACCACAGGGATTTTATGTGAAAAAATAAATCTGCTTGTTCACACTCCTGTGAGTCATGTTTTCTGTTGTTTGTGGCTAAAGACAGCCAGCCCTGCCTCTGTCCATGGCATTTCTAATATGTACATGTCTGCTCTGGACTGCAGGTGAGACTCACAGGCCCACTCTGCCACACACTGGTCACTAGGACGCAACAGAGACCAAAGAGACAGAAACCTGTGTCCCCATGGAGCTTAGAGTCTAGTTGGGAAATTAGGTGAAATAAAACAGTAAAATACATGGTACGTCCGATAATGCTTGTATTTGTTTTGTAGAGCTGCCATTATAGAACCACAAACCGGGTGGCTTTAAACAACAGAAATTTATTGTCTCCCAGTTCTGGAAGCTGGAAGTCTGAAAACAGCGGTGTCGCAGGGCCGTGGTCCCTCTGGCAGCTATAGGGAGGAAACGTCCCTTGCCTCGCTCGTCCTAAGTCCTGGCGATTCTCCACAGTCCTGGTGTCCCTTGGCCTGTAGACACGTCACTGTGATCTCTGGCTCCATCGCCGCACGACTGTCTACATTGTCTCCCGTCACCAAATTTCCCCTTTATAAGGACACCGGTCATAGTGGATTAGCCACCCTCCTTGGCCTCATCTTAACTCGGTTAGGTCTACATTGACTGTATTTCCAAATAGTCATATCCTGACATGCTGGGGCTTAGGACTTCAACAGAGCTTTTTCTGGGAACACAATTCAACTCATGACAGTGGTTAGGAAGGAAAAGATTAGGGGTTAAGAATAGTCGGGCGGAGATTGAGAAAGACCTGCTGCGTCTTGGCCAACACCTGAGGAAAACGGAATGAAAATTCATTGAGCTGTTCACATAAGACATTTTTCATATGTAACATTTCAGTATATGTTAACTTAAATACATGCATTTCTGGGCCAGCCCGGTGGCTCAGGTGGTTGAAGCGCCGTGCTCCTAACGATGAGGTCGCCGGTTCCATTCCCACATGGGCTGGTGAGCTGCACCCTCTACAGCTAAGGTTGTGAACAACAGCTCTCCCTGGAGCTGGGCTGCCGTGAGCTGCCGTGAGCTGCCGTGAGCTGCCGTGAGCTGCCGTGAGCTGCCGTGAGCTGCCGTGGGCTGCCGTGGGCTGCCGTGGGCTGCCGTGGGCTGCCGTGGGCTGCCGTGGGCTGCCGTGGGCTACCATGTGCTGCCAGGAGTGGCCGGCAGCCAGTGTGAGCTGCTGTGTGCTGCCATGAGCAGCCAGTGGCATGAGTGGCCAGCAGCCATCTGACAACTGGCGACTGACTGCCTCAGCCGGGGGAGCGCAGGGCTCATAATACCAGCAGGGGCCAGGGAGCTGTGTCCTACACAACTAGACTGAGAAACAACGGCTTGAACTGGAGTGGGGGCGGGGGGAGGTGGGAGAAGGGGGGAAATACGCATTTCAAAATAGCTTTATAATAAGAATCTCACCATCAGTATTTGACATTTCTTGATTTCTGTCAATAATGTTGACAATGCATGTGTGTACTGAAATATTCTTTCCCATGGTTTTATCATGATTCATTTCGATTTTCAATTTCAGTTCCATCATGGACTTAAGGCTAATTCATTCATGCAGCTCAGACCTCTGAGCCAGTGGGACCCTGCGGGAACTTGGATTTCCAAGGAGGCACAGCCCAGTGGGCAGGGAGTGTGGAACAGCCGATGCTGCCACTGACGGGCAGGGCAAGGTCTGTGCTGCTGCCAGTGCTGAAGAGGCCGGAGCCAGCTGGCTGTGCTGCTTCTGGCCTGGGAAAAAGGAAGTCAATCCCTTCTGCCCCTTCTAATCTCCACCTAGTACCCACCAGCGGCAGGGCCTGCTGGAGGCCGGCGGGCTGAGGAGCCTGAGAAACAGTTATGAGTTCCAGAACTGTCCATATAAGAAGGTGGGTTTGCCTCAGAAATGAGGGTGAACAACCTGCAGGTAGCAGGCTGCTGGGCATGTGGCCATCTGCAGGGTGGTAGCCAAGGTCCCTGGACCGGCCACCACTGCAGACAGCATTCACAGGGAGAGAAACCTACTGTGTATGAGTTGGGTTGGTGTCATGCAGGAGACCCTGCTCGCTGCGCCATTTGTCATGCAGGGTGTCATGCAGGGTCTCTGGTCCCGCTCCCCATACAAGAACGCAGGATATGGTGAGGCCAAAAAGGAACACGCAAGGAGCCATAGATAGGGGAGTCATACTAGTATATTCTCGCTGGCGGCACTATACTCTCACTGGAGGCTGGATCCACACTGTCCGCAAACCGCCATCCACGCTTGCCAGCCCAGCCGCCATCTTCTTGCTAGCCCCCATTATTTCTCTCTTCTCCCTCTCTCTCCTCGTAGCCACAGCAGTTATATTGTGGCCAATGGCTCACTGGTTACAGCTGACGTCCAACTAGCCACAGCTGATGGCCATGCAATCACAGTTGGCCATTTACTACCTGAGCCAGCACCTGTCTATGTGAGGCCGAGAGCCTGGAAACTACTCTCTGGGGCTCCGCCCCCACAGTTGGGTTTTACTCACAGCTGAACTCAATCCCAACTCGTGCAAGTGGGGACTGGTGATTGCAGGGAGATTCTATTGTGTAGAAGCAGGGAAGGACATTAAATGGTAAATCGCACAAGTCAGTGAGAATTTGGGAGTCAGATCTATGGAGAGAGAATGTTAGGAGGGAACCTGGGCAAAGCCTGGACTGACTGGCGTGGAGATGACAGATACATGACAACCTGGTGACGTGTCAGGGCCGCGCCATGGCTCACCCTCATGGTCTCAGCCGACCACTGCTTGGCTGGAAACTCCAGAAACCTGGAATCCAGAGCCGGGCTGTGTCGGGATCCTGGGGGAGCCTGCCCTCACCACCATCCTGTGAGGGACAAAAAGGAAACCAACAGAAATTATGTGGGATTTTGGTGCCAAAATTGCTATTAATTTTTAAAAATACACAATTTTTCACTTTCCTGGTCTCTCTGTGCTCCAATTCTTGTGTCTCATGTCTTCCCTTTGCGTTTTCTGCCTTGTTTTGTGGTACATTCCCTTTAGGAACTCTTAGAGATTGTTCGGGGACATGATCATTCTGAATTCCCTGCCTGACAGTAGGTTTTATCTGCTCTTATACTTGCGTTTTGTGTTGCCAACTAGAAGTCTGATGTCATCTTTTGATTCTTGTTGCCTTCCAGTACATTCCAGTACATTCTTTCTGGAAGTTTTTAGAAGTAGTTATCTTTGTGGATCTGACACATTGTCAGGATGTGTACAGGTTGAATTTTTTTTCTTTTTTTTTCTCCTTGGCACTAGGGGTCATCTTTCAAGTTAAAACTCATGTCTTTCTTCATCTCAGAAATTTTCTGTTGTTTGTCATTTACTCTTCTGATGACCTACTGTGATGGCATCACACGTTGCCCCCAATTTGACGCTTCTCCCATTGAGAGGTAGGTTGATGTCTTATTGCCTTTCCTTGGGTCTGGGTGGCTTTTGATTGCTTCCATTGGTGGAATGTGGCTCTGCTACTTCCTAGGTCAGGTCATAAAGGCCAGGGAGCTTCGTCTGCTTGTGTGGGACACTGGCCCTCGAAGCCCCGAGCCACCATGTAAGAAGGCCCACCACCTGAAGCCCATGTCGGAAGCCCCGTGCAGGCCTCCGGCAGACAGTCTCAGCTGCTGTCAGCCCTTCATCATCAGGGCCCAGACGCCAGACGTGTGAGGGAAGAAGCCACGTGGGCCCCCGTGTCAGCTGCTCATCCCAGCCGAAGCCCAGCATCATGGAGCAGAGAAGAGCTCACTGAATCCTGTGCTCTTTCAAATCCCGACCCACAGAACCATGTGCATAAAAAATGCATTTTTTTCTTTACACCCCTAAGCTTCCGATGGCCTTTTATGTGGCAATAAAGAATTGTACCATCATGCCCCCCCAGAACCCCCCCAGCCCTCCTCACCATCTCCTGGTTCTCTCCTTCTGTGCTCCTATTGAAGGTAGTGGAGGGGAGAAGGCATTGAAGTGGTCTTGGCCTTGGTCATCCTGTGCTCTGTGCTTTCAGTCATCTGATGGTTGGAAAACAGGTGTTTCCCACTGCAGATGGGAACCACGAGCCAACACCTCATGTGGAGTCTGCAGTCCACGTTTGTGACATTTGCACTAAGGGTGCACACACCCCCTCTATTATCTGACCCTTGGGGACATGGCCCCCACTCACCTCCTCTGCGGCAGGCAGGAGAAAGGCACTTCTGCACGTGTAAGGCCACAGGTTTGCAAAATCAGGATATTTCACCTACTTTAATATACGTGGGTTGGACTGCGGTTCCACTTACATGCAGATTTTTTCAGTAAATACACGCACTGTTTGGAATCCATGGTTGGGAGCAGATGGACGCGGAGGCCGGCTGTGTGCACTGATGCATACCATTTTATACAGGCGTCTTATGCATCCACGGATTTGGATATCGGCAGGGGGGTCCTGGAACCAATCCCCAGCGCATACCGATAGGCAACTAAGTTTTGGGGGATTCAGAAGCTATACACGGATTTTCAACTGCGTGGGGGGAAGGGTCAGTGCCTCTAACTCCCCACATTGTTCAAGGGTCAACTGTGCAGTAAACATGCCATACAACTAATGAGCAGAGAAGTTTCTCGGAGCATTGGGTGCCGAAGCCCAAGTCTGAAACCATGAGCATTCACCTTTCCAGTCTCAGGGAGGTTGGATACAAACATCCACACAATTGGCAGAAGCTGGACCCTGCGTGGTTCTCAGGGTGGGCTCCGGGAGCCACCAGGCCTGCTGAACCCAAATGCTGGGGGTGGAGCCTGGGAGCCTGCATTTTTAATAAGCACGGAGGGGAGTGCTGTGCATACCACAGGTTGCGGGCCGCTGGATCAGACGCCTTGTGTCCCTGTTAGCATTCTGCAGGGGCTTACACAAAGCCACCACAAAGCATAGTTGAAAACCTATGGTAATGATAAAACTATCCAGTAAAAATGTTTTAGAATGAAACTTGGGCAACTTCAATACCCATCATCTTGGACACAAAATCTGTTTCGTAATGGTATTCCCTACTCTCCCCCAGAAAGCAGACAAACACAATGGTGAGACCCCAGAGCCCAAGCATTCGCCTCCGCGGCTGGTCTCTGCTTCTGGCTGGGTCCAGGTGCCAGGGTCCGCGGAAACCCCAGGAAGCACCTCCCGGGAGCTCATTCACTAACACTCCAGTCAAATTAGAATCATTTGGTAAGAAACTTCCCAAACTGAGGACAGAATCCGGTTACACTTTCAGCCTCATATTCTCTATCTATGTCAGAGACCCAGAGTCGGAGTTTTCTGTTTCTAAGAGCAGGGCCGCCTTCAGAGGAAACCTCATCTGAAGGGAAGCCTGCCGATTTTTCCTTGGCTGGTTTTTGAAGCCCCAAAATTGCGGTGGGAGCTAAATTTTAAACCCGGCGTTAGGTTATTTTCCCCCCTCAGCCTTGAGGTGTCTGATTCAGGATTCTGATAAGGCGCCCCCTCTCCCTTAAATCTGCTTAAAGAAATGTAATTTGGAATGCAAAACTAAATGTGTTTAAGGTGAAGTCTAATTCTTAACATCATTACTTGAGTTGGTTAGGTTTCTGTACGTCCCTGACCACCATCTGAGAACAAATTTAACATCCCACCAAGTGTGCACAGGAACATAAGTTCCCTTCCGTAAGGCAGCTCGCCATTTAAGTGAGAGGCTGTTCACCCCCGACTGACAGAGCCATGCCCTAGAAATGCTGATGACTCAGAAGGGATGAGATTCTCAAAGGAGAACCCTATCACGCAGGAACTGAAAGTTTTCACCAAGGAGAGAAAAGACCTTGCTAAAAACATAATTGTGTGGGTTAATTGAAATGATTTACTGGTAGTATTAATTCTGTTTTGTTTTTATTTAAAAACATCAAATAACATATACAATAATTTAAAAATCAAACACACCAAAGGTCCATAGCAACAACAAAAATGCCCCCCCTGTGACTTAGGAGCCATGGTTTTCAACTTTGTGAGCTCTTTTTCCTGGTCGTTACTTTTGTGTATCTAATTCATGTGTTTGTGTAGCTAATGCCTGTTTCGCTTTGTCTTAATGTGTAAGCATTTTACATTTATTTCAGCATTATGTATTTCATTCCTTGTATACTTGAGGTTTTAGTTCTTTTACTCCCCACCTTCTCTCTAACCTCCAAATGTGAGTATATCTCTGTTTTTAGCGAAGTAAATGATCAGTAAGTACTGTGATGCAGATAAATTCCACTGTCAGCCAGGTAGAGCGTTCCCATAACACCGCCCTGATTGTTTGACACTTGCCTTATTTTTAACTTGGATTATTTCCCATATACGAATCCTCACTTCTTTCTAAAGCTCCATGGCCATCCCATTGTTTCCACCTCCTTCCCTGGACGTGTCCTCTCCCCTCTGGTGTGGCCACACACCGCTGCCAGGTCTTTCCTTCTTTGCACCCCTGCATTTGCCATGGCTGGGACTCACGCCTCTGTCTTTCCAGGCACAGCTTCCTTGTTTTGCTGGAATCTAAACTGAACCCGGGCATGGCCTTGAGTTCTCTTTCTCTTCCCAACTCTGAAATAACCACACGTAGAACTGTCACCACAAACATCTGCCTCAACCCATCACATGCACCAACCAGGTCCCCTCACTCCTTCCAGAACACACCACAAAACAGAAACCTTAACTTGCACCATGTCCTATGTCAGTTATCTCTCAAGAAAGCTGGGGTGAGGGGACTACATGAAGTTTTAAGTGAACTGCGACAGTGACAGATGCGTGGCTGTAGACATCTGGCTGTGCTTGATTTCCTCTGTCCCTTTTTAGATGCAGGAAAGGAGCAAGTTCAGCCCCTTCTGTGTCTCACTGTCATCTTAAATAGGGGATCACTTTAACGTCTGCCTTGGGACTGAAGGTGAGACATTCATGAACCCATTAAACGGAGTTCTGTTTCTGCCACAGACGGAGCACTCACTACATGTTAGCTGTTACCATTATTACAACTTATTATGTTAATTCTTTCCCTTTAGTAACATAGACTTTCCTTATGTGCAGATCATTTTTGTGTCCCTCAATAAAGTTTGCAGTTTTCTGTCTAAAAATTTCTGAATATTTCTCATGACTTTCATTCTAATTTTATTGTATGGTTAACTACATCTAGCTTATTAATCTTTTCTGGTATATTTGCTGATTCCTCTTTAAAAAATAGGAAAATTTTATTTTGAATTAGTTGGAATTCAACGGCTTCCTTACTTTCTAATCAGAGCAAATATATCAGCGGTTGTATCTGTAAGATTTTATTTTAAATTCATATCACCTGCAAAAGATTTTATTTAAAATCTGAAAAAAAGGAAGAAAATACCCACAAGTTTCATATGTTCCCAATTGGGGAACTGCTAATTTTCTCCCTGATATGTAATAACTCCCTCTTCCCTCCTGTCAAAATCCAGATTTAATTTGGGGTGGCCTTTTCCAGCTCTCTTGCTGGTGGCGGTTAGGGAGAAGTTAGTGGGAGGCATCGGGTGGTGCTTCTAGAAAGTTCTTAAAGGGGCTGGTCACCCTTCTGCCCCTGCCCCTCCTCCTTCCTGGGATGTCCCATTACTGTTTGGCAATGCAGTGGCCATCTCAGGCCATGAAGTGAACTTCAGGAGTGACACCCGTGCCGAGGACGGCCTAGCAGAAAGGCAGAAGGAGCTGCAGGCTGTGCCATCCTACCAGCCCCCAACGCCTGACACCTGACAGTGAGCACGTCCTCTGCAGGAGAGAAAAACAAACCCCTGCTTAGTCAAGCCACAGGGTGGCCTTGTCATCAACAGCTAACTCCGTTTCTAACTGATGCATGAGAGACTTAATTATTTCATGAAAAGACCACTTTCCCTAAACACTGATTCTGGAGTCCCACTTAACTGTGAAGCAAGTTACAGTCACTCAAGAATGCAAGAATGTGTCTGGGACCCAATTCCTCACACTGAAAGGTTCAAATCCTACTTGAAGATAGAAAAGGAATGGCCAATTTTCAGGGAAAGCATTTACAATTCTGCTGTTCTCTCTTGTGTGTCTCAGTTCTCTCCCGAAGCCCAGAGCATGTTACTCAGCTGCCATGTTCGTCCTGTCTACAGGGCACCTGGGGGACACAGGACCCAGCTCACAGGTCTAGCTGGTATTTTCCCAAAGGTTTTTGGTGCTGTGCCCTGCACTCCTGCCGAATGTTTGAGACCCAACTTAGTCTGGTCTGCTCAAGGATTGATTCACTGTTTGTAGAGCAAATTCCATGCCCATCTCCCCAGACCACAGAGATGAAAAACAATGCCTTGTTTTAATTCCCGTTTCCTTAGCCCTATCCAGCGGAGTCACTTCCCATTTATTCTCCTGGTGTCACGCTGAACATCCTGTGGGTTTGGGGGTTTTGTTTTTTTTCTGCTTAAAATTTTCTGTCAATATATACTCAACTTCTAGAAATTTCTCTCAAAATTGTGAGAACCGGCAATACATTTCTAGAAACTTCTCTCAAAATTATGGGGTCTGAACACACCATTTGTGTCTTTTATTTAAATGAGATTCATGGGTTTTGGGGGAGATAAGTACCCCCATTGGGTTCCATCAGGATTATTCTTCGGGCAATCAGATGAGCTTTTCTTTGTGGCTTAAAATTTCTGTAGCTAGGCTCATGCCTCGTGATTATATAATTAGTCTTGAGAGCTGGAGCTGGAGCGTGAGATGTCTGTATTAGCCTTACTTTATACTTTTCCTTTTTGTGGTTTGTCTGATGAACAGTGAGAAAAACCAACTGAAGTTATTTGTTTTAGAGTACTATTGGTATTTTTAATGACTGTTTATGCATTATGTATAGCTGGTCTTTTTCAGTGTTCTTTTTTCAGAAATGCATATAAGGAAGCCCTTAATCTTTTCTCTCGATCTATCTCTAATCTGTATAGGCTACACTTGTACAAACTGGAATGTAACACCCTTGAATGTTATCTTGTTCCAACTGAATTAGAACAATCAATATTAAGGAAAAATATCCATTGGGAGATCATATGGATTATAAGCTACTGAGTTATTAGGAGATCTTAATAAGATGATGATTCTTTGAAAATATGACATATTGACTTTCCTCGTCTATGAAACTATCCAGAGTAGTGGTCAAATGTTAAACAAACTGCCTGTACCAAAATTTTTAAAAATTTTGATTAAACACATACAGCATAAAATTGACCATTTAAACCATTTTTAAGTGTACAGCTTAGTGGCATTAAGTGCATTCACGTTGTGCAGCCATCACCACCATCCATCTCCAGAACTTTTTCATCTTCCCCAACTGAAACTCTGGCCCCACTAAGCGGTAACTCCCCATTTTCCCTCCCCTGGCCCTTGGGAACCCCTGTTCTACTTTCTGTCTTTGAATTTGTCTGTTCTAGACACCTCATGTGAATGGACTCATATAATATGTGTCCTGTTGTGTTTGGCTTATTTCATAATGTCCTCAAGGTTAGGGTTTCAGTGTCATCAGGTTGGCATGTATCACAATATTATGGCCAAATAATATTCCATTGTATGTATGCACCATATTTTGTTTATCCATCATCCACTGATAGACTCTTGGGTTGCTTCCACCTTTTGACTGTTATGAATAAAGCTGCTCTGAGCGTGGGTGGCGGGATCTGTTGGCTCCCTGCTTTCAGTGCTTTTGGATAGATACCTAGGAGTGGAATTGCTGGGTCACGTGGAAATTCTGTGTTTAACTTTTGGAGGAGTCTCCAAAGAAGTGACCTGACAACTTTCCATGGCACTGTAACTGTTGGCACAGCCTCAGTCAGGGTTGGCCGGCCTTCCTGCCAGGATATCACCAGATTAACCAGACTTGTGACCATGCCCCTGCCCAGCCATGTCTCACTTACTCAGGGCTGGCTGCACTCTCAGAAGCCGCATGGCAAAGGTGCCTGCACAATGATCCAGGACACCGCTCTGATGCTTGTTTGATAGCCCAGGAAGTCCCAGTCTACAGACAGTACGGTCACGTCTTGGAAAGTCAGGAACATTGGCAAACATGGAGACCTCAGGAAAGATAACGCCCCTCTGGCTCCGGGTGCTGCCTGGAAAGCCTGGAAGCGGCTAGTTGGACAGCCCTCGGTTCCTGAATTCAAAGTGGAGAAACTGATAAGGACCATAAAAAACACTTCTGATAAAAAAAACAAAACAAAAAAACACTTCTGGCAGGATAGAAGTTGTAAAAAACATAACCCTTGGGGCTTTACCAAGCCCCAGCCTCAGTGCCCCAGGTCAACTTTTGTCAACTCCCCAAGGAGGCTACAAGTATTAAAGAACAACTCTTGTCCCACCTCTGCAGAGGAAACACGCACACCAAGATAATTTTAGAAATTCAAACCACGGGATGTTCTCACCACTCTGGAGGAACTCTTGGTCCCCTGTCCATCTACAGGTGACTGGATGAACAAATCGTGGTGAATTCATACAATGAAATAGTAACAATAAAAAGGAGCAAAGTGTCAAAAAACGTTTACGTGAAAATGGCCTTACACAAGAAAGTTACACTGTGTGATTCCATTGGTAAGACATCTTAAAGCAGGCAAGACTAATCTATGGTGGAAAAATCCAAACACTGGTTGCCACTGGAAGGTGCAGGCGGGGGATTGACTACCATATTTCCCCGAAAATAAGACCTAGCCGGACAGTCAGCTCTAATGTGTCTTTTGGAGCAAAAATTAATATAAGACCCTGTCTTAAATAATATAATATGACGTATGACCGGGTCTTACATTAATTTTTGCTCCAAAAGAAGCATTAGAGCTGACTGTCTGGCGAGGTATTATTTTCAGGGAAACATGGTAAGAAGGAATTGCAAATTGATGGCAGTGGTTTACATATCAATAGGGGTTTGGTTTACACAGGTGTCTGCATTTGTCAAAACTCATTGAGTATACAGTTGGATTTGTGCATTTAGTTGCATGTAAATTTTATCTTAAAAAGAAAAAAAGAACTATCAACATATGTTGAACCCTTGTTTTAAATGCCGAAGTATTTAGACGGAAGTAAAGTTTTGGCTAAAGACTTATTTTGAAACACATTGAAAAATCAAGATGATGACTGTATGGATGGGTGCTTGATAAAGTAAGTACAGTAAGTCCTCATTTAATGTTGTCTATAGGCTGTGTGACTTTAAGTGAAGCGATGTGTAATGAAACCAATTTTACCACAGGTTAATATAAACAAGAGTTAAGTTCCTACGCGTCTCATCAATGTTACAATGACACAATGTCAAATGAAAGGATGTTCTTCGAGGACCTGCCATACAATCAAATGTTAACGGTAGGCTCTAAGTAGTGCCTATATGATTGTTTGGTGTAACAGTCTTTTAACTTGTTTGGCATGCTTGATATTTTTCGTAATAAAATTTTGGGTGGCAAAAACTACTGGAGGGCTCTCTGGGTAGTAGATGGCGGAGCGCGGTTACAGCTTTTCGCTGACTATTCAGCCCGTCTGGTAAACTTGTCCAGATTGAATATGCTTTGGCTGCTGGGGCTGGAGGAGCTCTTCCAGTGGGAATTAAAGCTTCCAATGGTGTGGTATTAGCAACTGAGAAGAAGCAGAAATCCATTCTGTATGATGAAGTGTACACAAAGTGGAACCAATTGCCAAACACATAGGCTTGGTGTATAGTAGCGGCACGGGCCCAGACTACAGAGTGCTTGTGCACAGAGTTCGAAAACTGGCTCAGCAATACTGTCTTGTTTACCGAGAACCCATTCCCACAGGTCAGCTGGTACAGAGAGTAGCTTCTGTGATGCAAGAATATACCCAGGCAGGTGGTGTTCATCCATATGGAGTTTCTTTACTAATTTGTGGTTGGAATGGGGAATGCCCGTATTTATGTCAGTCAGAGCCATCTGGAGCTTACTTTGCCTGGAAAGCCACAGCAGTGGGAAGGAATTATGTGAATGGGAAAACTTTCCTTGAGAAAAGATACAAGATCTAGAACTTGAAGATGCCATTCATACAGCCATATTAACCCTGATGGGAAGCTTCGAAGGGCAAATGACAGAAGATAACAGAAGTTGGAATCTGCAATGAAGCTGGATTTAGGAGGCTAACTGCAACTGAAGTGAAGGATTACTTGGCTGCCATCGCATAAGACCGAAGGGACTGGAAAATCCAGAATTTCAGATAGTCTCTATCCTTAAACATGTTTAAAGTATAATTTTGTTTTGTTTTGCAGGCTTTTTGCATACTTATTTATACATGGTTTAATGGACCGATGTTTTTAAAATTACACTCACAAATCATAATAAACTGTTAAAAAAAACTACTAAAACAATATGTGGAATGTATCAGGGTCACAAGGTACAAGATCAATACACAATAGGCAATTGTATTTCTATAGTCTAGCATATCATTGGAAAATAAAAATGAACAAATAGTGCCACTTTTTAATGACATCCATCAAATGATATATTTAAGAATAAATCTAGTATAAAATATGTGCTGGATCTATATGCCAGAAACTTCAAAACACTAATGACAGAAATAAAAGAAGACCTAAAATGGAGAGATACGTCATATTCAGGAACTGGAAAATCAATATTGTTAAGGTGTCATTTCTTCCTGATTTGATCTATAGATTCAGTGTAATCCCAGTCAATATCCCATGAGGCCAGTTTTTTGTTTGTTTGTTTGTTTGTTTTGTAGTAATTGAATGCTGATCCTAAAATTTATATGGCAAGCTGAAGAAATTTTGAAGAAAGGGAACAAATTTAGGGGACTTGGCCAGTCCCTGATTCTAAGACTTACTATGAAGCCACAGTATTACAAAAATAGGATGTCAGTGTACAGATAGACACACATAAGCATATATTAATGAAATGGTATAGAGACCAGGATTAGACTCCCACGTGTATGGTCAATGATTTTTGATAAAGGTGCCAAGATATTTCAAAGAGGGGAAGATTGTCTTTTCAACAAATGGTGCTGGAGCTACTGAATGGGGAAAAAAAGTGGTCCTCTCCCCTTATTTCACATCGAATGCAAAATTAACTAAAAAATGGATCATTGCCTTTCTTTCCATCTGACCACAGCCATCAGGTAAGCTAAGATGGGCGCTTACAAGTACATCCAGGAGCTATGGCGGAAGAAGCAGTCCGATGTAATGCAGTTTCTTCTCAGGGTGCGCTGCTGGTAGTACCACCAGCTTTCTGTGCCCCACCGGGTCCCGCGCCCCACCCAGCCTGATAAAGCGCCCGGGCTGGGATACAAGACCAAGGCAAGGTTATGTCATCTATTGGATTCGTGTCTGCCTTGGTGGCCGCAAACGCCCAGTTCCTAAGGGTGCAACCTATGGCAAGCCTGTCCATCACTGTGTTAACCAGCTAAAGTGTACTCTAAGCCTTCAGTCTGTTGCCAGGGAGTGAGTTGGGTGCCACTGTGGGGCTCTGAGCGTCCTGACTTCTTACTGGGTTGGTGAAGATTCCATGTACAAATTCTTTGAGGTGATCCCCACTGATCCATTCCACAAGGCTATCAGACGGAATCCTGACACCCAGCAGCTCAGCAAACCAGTCCACAAGCACAGGGAGATGCGAGGACTGAGATCTGCAGGTTGCAAGAGCTGTGACCTTGGAAAGGACCACAAGTTCCACCATACTTTTGGTGGTTCAGGCCGTGCAGCTTGGAGAAGTGCAATACTCTCCAGTTCCACTATTACTGCTAATATGAGTAATGTTTGTAAAATTCTTACCTAAGAAAAAATTTAGGACAGTCATGTTTGCTTAAAAGTGTTCTTTAATTTGTCTGTTAAAACTAGTCTGGGGGCCGGGCTGGTGGCTCAGGCGGTTGGAGCTCCATGCTCCTAACTCCAAAGGCTGCCGGTTCGATTCCCACATGGGCCAGTGGGCTCTCAACCACAAGGTTGCCAGTTCAATCCCTTGAGTCCCGTAAGGGATGGTGGGCTCCGCCCCCTGCAACTAAGATTGAACACGGCACCTTGAACTGAGCTGCCGCTGAGCTCCCGGATGGCTCAGTTGGTTGGAGCGCGTCCTCTCAACCACAAGGTTACCGGTTTGACTCCCACAAGGGATGGTGGGCTGCGCCCCCTGCAACTAGCAACGGCAACTGGACCTGGAGCTGAGCTGCGCCCTCCACAACTAAGACTGAAAGGACAACTTGACTTGGGGAAAAAAGTCCTGGAAGTACACACTGTTCCCCAATAAAGTCCTGTTCCCCTTCCCCAATAAAATCTTAAAAAAAAAAAAAAAAAAAAAACACGAAAAAAAGCACACTAAAATCTCAATAAAATAATAAAAAGAAGACTTTTAAAAAAAAAAAAAACTAGTCTGGGGTGGCCATTTAGTTCAGTTTGTTAGAGAGTGGTGCTGGTAGCACCAAGGTTGCCGGTTCGATCCTCCGCTTGGGCCACTGTGAGCTGCGTCCTCCTTAAAAACAAACAAACAAAAAACTAGTCTGCAGATTGTTTTCACGAATACATTGTAAAATTATGAAAGTTAAAGTGCGATAATGTTTGAAGACTAAATGATGGTGTATTTTGTTTCTCATAAGATAAAGACTTTTGTCTTTGCTTTATCTTATTTAGAGAGTTGATATGTCAGTGTTTAAAATGCTGTTTGGTATAACAGGTGTAAAATAAGTACTGTGAAAGGAGTGCAAAAAAATGGATCATTGAGCTTAACATCAAAGCTAACACTATAAAAATTCTAGAAAAAATTTTAAGAGAAAAATATTTGTGACTTTGGGAAAGGCTATGACCTTAGGACACACAAAGTTATAAAAAAAATTGACAAATTGGACATTATCAAAATGCTCTTCCAAACACACCATTAAGAAAGCAAAAAGACAAACCACAGATTGGGAGATGATAGTCACAATAGCTATCTGACAAGGAACTTGATCTAGAACATAAAAAGAGCTCCTAAACCTCAATGATAACATTTAGTGGTGGGTTTTTTTTACATTAATGCAGAATCTATATGCATTGTTCTATTGCTAGCTTTTTTCAGTTAATAATAGATTGTGGGTGTGGTAGGCTGAATAATGATACCCCCAAAGATGTCCCTGTCCTAACCTTCCCAAACTTGTGAATATGTTTCTTTAGATGGCACAAAGGACATTGCAGATGTCATTAAGGATCCTGAGATGGGAAGCATAGCCTGGATTACCCAGGTGGACCCAGTCTAATCACAGGGCCCTTCGAAGAAGGAGACAGAGGGTCAGAGTCAGACAGACAGATCTGACGTTCCTACACTGTCGGCTGAAGATGGATGAAGGGGTCACAAGGCAGGGAGAGCAGGTGACTTCCAGAAGCTGGAAAAGGCGAGGGAATGGATCTTCCCCTAGAGCCTCCGGAAGGAACCCAGCCCTGCTGACCCCTGGAAGTTAGCCCCATGAGATTTCTGACCTCCAGAAGTATAAGATAATAAGTTTTGTTGTTTTAAGCCAAAGAAAACTCCACATAAAACTCAAGAAGACAGTTGATGCAATAATACAAGTATGCAAAAGATGCGAACATACACCTCACAAAAGAAGACACACAGATGGCCAGTACAACATGAAAAATACTCAGCATCTGCCGCGTCAAGCGCAACACGGGCAGTGAGGGAAGGAAAAGGAGCGGCTTAAGGTTAAGTTTTTTAAAAAAGAAAGAAACAGAGACTTAATGCAGTTAAATCTCAGAAGGCCAGGGGGCCTCACAGTCATGAAAGACAAACCCAGAATCAAGCCGACTGATGGCTTTTATTGATATTCACATAAGGCATTAGCATTATCTGTGAATCTCATACATCTTAATAGAAAACCAATTGGAGTCAATCACCCTTGCCTGCAGACAGCTGGACCCTAAGTCTCAACTTCCCCGAGGGACAAAACCTATATACATATGACTAGATGGAGAGCACCTCATTGAATCACTTCCCTTGCAGGTTTTGGGAAAAAATGCAGCCACAGAGGCTGAGGCTTTCTTTAGCCTGAGGAAGGTGGGGGCTGTGCCCACCTCTGTGAACCCCGTGGGTTCTCCTGTTGGTCCCCACGACTGCGTCTGGCTTGAGTTGTTCCTTCCGTGAGGAATCTTACTCGTCATTGACTGTCCAGTCATCTTTCTGGGACCAAACAGGGAGGCATAAGGTGCAAACACAAAGGTGAAGCAAAGTCCCTGAAAGGATCTATCTTACAGACTCTCCTTTCTATGGGGGCAGATAGAAGGAAACAAAAGGTTAAGCTGTTGCGTTTCTACAAGCATCATCACCTCTGCCTGCTTCCCTTCTCTCCTATTAAGAAAAATAATCTTCTGGATTGTCTTTTCACTTTATGTATGGCATCCACTGAAGCACAAAAGTTTTACACTTTTTAAAATAAACTTTTAATTTTACAGAACTTTTAAGATTTACAGAAAAATTGTGAAGATACTGCAGAAACTTCCCACGTACTCCACACCCAGTTTCCCCATTACCATCTATTATGGTACATGTGTTACAATGAATGAACCAATATTGATACTTCATTCATATTTCCTTGGTTTTACCTAATGTTCCTCCTCCATCTTACATTTAGTCATCATGTCTCCTTAGGCTCCTCTTGGCTGACAGTCTCTCACACTTTCCTGTTCTTGATGACCTTGACAGTTTTGAGGAGTACCTACCAAGTGGTAGAATGTCCTACTATTGGAATTTGTGGTGTCTTTTTCTTAATTAGATTGAAGTGACGTATGTTTTTTGGAGGAAGGCCACAGAGGTAAAGCATCATTCTCATCACATCACCAACACGACTTATCACTGCTGATGTGACCACCTGGCTGAGGTGTGTCTGTCAGGTTTCTCCACAGTGAAGTTACTGTCCTCATTCCCTTTCTATACTGTCTCCTGGGAAAAAAATCACTATGTGCCCCTACATTAAAGGACTGGGGAGTTATGCCAACTCCTTGAGGGCATAATATAGACATAAATTATTGAGAATTCTGCATGGCATTTTGCCCATGGAGCTGGGGTTCAGAAAATGGGGAATGATTGGGTCCAAAAGGTACCTGAGGGACCTTCTGTCCTGAGGTGTATTCTCCCCATTCCCCTGGTTGCAGGCTCACTTATCAAAGCAAAGCTGAAAGTAGGTTTGGGCCCTTTTACCAGGTACATGGTTGTCCAGGCCCCTAGGGCCCTGGGGGTGGTGAGTCACAGGATGGCAAGATTTCTGAGGTGCATGGAGCCTGCAGAGGAAATCTGAATCCCTTGTTCCAGTGAAGTCACACAGACAGGCCAGAATGAAGGCTTTCCCCAGGGATGAGGGAGCCCACTGGAAACACGAAGAAAGAACAGGCAGTTAGAAAGAAGAATCAGTTGGAGATGCAGGGCCTGAAACGTGTGATTGTTGACATAAAGAACTCAGTAGATGGGTTGAATAACAAAATGGATTTAACAGATAAGGACGTTGAAAGATCTGATCAACAAAGCAGCCCAGAGGCCTGGGGAGGAAATAGAGAGATGGACGTTCGTGAAGAGAAATGAAGAAATACAGAGAATATAAATGGAAATCAACAACAAAAAGATAGCTTAAAGACCCTTTGTATCTGGAAACTAAAAACATACCACCAAATAATGTTTCAACCAGAGAGGCAGTCATAATGAGAGCCATACACTACTATAACCTGAAGTTTCAGCCAGGTAAAGAGCGTCTAAAAATTGCAAGTTCATATAACTTGTGAATGTAGATGAAAATCCCCAAGCAAAATATTAGATAACTTTTGTCTCTGTCTTATTTGGGATCCAGGTTTGGATATTGAAACAGATTCTCCTCCCCTCCCACAATGCTTGAAACAGGATGGGAATGGATCCCTCACGTCAGTCCAGGGCTGGTCTGCTGGCTCCCCAGCACTAGGACCCAGGCTCCTTCTATCTTTGGGGTCACGGATCCCTAGGGTGTCCCCGAGTCCACTACCATCACACTCCAGCCAACAGAAATAGGTGCAAGAGCAACAAGAATTTACACTTTCCCTTTGGAAAGATCTGATCTAGAAGTCGCAGACCTTAGCTCCACTCACAATTGGCCAAACTTAGTTATGTGGCCATATCTAGCTGTAAGGCAGGCTGGAAAATGTAGTTTTCCTTTGGTGCATCCATGCATCCAGCTAAAAATTGGGGGGTCGTATTCTTACAGAAGCAAGAGAAAATAAATATAAACAACTAACCAGTTATTTCAGACATATTATCAAAATCATGTAGTGTATTAATAATAATAATAATAATAATACATCCTGAGCAGACATGTATCAATGTAATTCACCAAGTCAGTGAACTAAAGGAGAAAATTTGCTTTTTCTTCTTTGGTTGCAGAAAAAAATTATTTTTATTATTATTTTTAAAGCAAACACAAAAAGGAAACAGGAGAATTTCCTTAACGTTACAAAAGCTATGCAATAAAAACCTATAGCAAAAACCGTGCTTAACAAACCCAGAATCATTCATGTAGGCTGAAAATGAACAAGGATGCCAGCTAAACCAATACAATTCAATGTGTAACAGGAGTTTTGGACAACATAAGAAGAGAAAGAAATAAGTAGTAAAAAAGCATGGAAAGGGGAAGGACAAAACTGGCGTTATTTGCAAATGATATGATCAACAATATAAAAAACATAAAATACAATCATAGAATTAATATGAATTAATCTGAGTTTCCAGATACAAGATCAATTCCTAAAAATCAAAAACATTTCTCCACACCAGCAATACTCAACTAGAAAAGACAATAATAACAACAACAACAAAATCAAAGTATCTAACAAAATGCACAAAAATTTTGTAGCAAAAAAATACTTAAAGTTTTAAACTTATTTAAATGTTGTTGAGGTTGGAGAGTCCAATAAGTAACGCCCTTTTACACTGAGTTTGGAATAAATTGTAAGGTGGCCACAGAAACCAAACAGATGGAGCTCAAAGTACAATGGCAGTCCATCAGAAAGAGGTAACACATCTATTTGTTTGGGTTCACTGAGAAACAAATGCCACGACTGGCTTAGATGAGCAGGAGATTCTGGGATACTGGGAGCGGGAGAAGGTGGGGAGAGCCTTCAGATCACACCACAGGTCAGACACCTGTGAGAGGAGACAAGGAAGGAGGGAGAATCGGGTGGGAAGGTCTCAGACTGCAGCATGGTTGCAAGGAAGATTCAGCCAAGAAGACGGGACCTTCTCAAGCTAAGTGGAAGGCTCCCATGTCTTGCCCACCCTGTGCTCAGTCTTTAGCTCCAGCAGGCGTGACCATCGTGACAGCATGGCGGTGGGTCCAGAGGGCAAGCAGCCATGTTCCCAGCCACTACAGCCCACCCATTGCACCACACAGCTCCACAGCTCAGGACGGAGCTCATCCATGGTTCCTGGTGGCCTCTTTTCTTGGCAGGAGGGTAACTTAGAGAAGGAAGGTTAGTGAAACAAACTACAGTCTTGTTGCTGCAGTTGGCTCCAGGGCCACGACTGGGTTTCATCCTCACCTTCCTCCACTATCCATTCTAAGTTGCCCTCGCCCTCACCTATCACCTGGGCAGGTCTTGGTAGCTTACTTGGTAGACTAGCCCAAACCTTTACTCCCGAGAGAGCTGGACTTGGTGATCACATCTTTCCAGGCTGGGCTCTGCCTATGGACATTAATTAGACTACATCCTGAGGGGCTGAGGAGAGCCAGACCCAGGCACTCCTTTCCCTTCTCCTGGTACATTAAACACTGAGCCAGTGGTTTCCAGGGCCGGGCCCCTGATAGCCCACTGGGCGGGGGATGAATCATGATAATAGTAGACAGAGAACGGCAGTAAAGTTTGTGAGCTGAACGATAACATTTGTAGAGTGCCGTGGTCCCTTGAGGAGGACACCCTCACACTGACCCCATGAACGGCCCGTGACACATGATGGGGGAGCACCCTTGGAACAGGCCGAAATCCTGACTCAGCAAGGCTCAGAAGAAAAGGCGGAAATTGTTCAAGTGGCCCGGGAGCACAGAATGTCCCGGACACTAGGCACTTTCTATAAATGACTCAGTTGGCCCCACCGCTGGTGAGCATTGCCCGGTCCGTGGATCAGACTCATCTCACACCAGTAGGAGGGTGGTCACTCCTCATCCCCTTTGGAAGGACCTTTTCTAGAAACTGATGTAGCCAGTTACCTGTACACCCCAGGCACTCTGTCCTGGACCTTGGGTGCTCCACCGAAGTGGAAAAAGATGCTGAGTGCCCTTAGGCGCTCAGTCTCAGACACAGCAACTCAGAGAGGACCCAGCTTTGCAAGACCCATAATTTAGGCTGGAGATTCTCAGCAACAGCCCCCCGCCAAAAAAACACACAAAAAAAACAAAACAAAACAAAACAACAACAACAAAAAAGACAGAAAGAAAGAAAAGAAAAACAACAACACAGTGCAGCAGCCATCAAGGGTCAGGTACACCAACATCCAGCAGTCCCTTCACAGGCACTGGATTCTGTTGGATCCAGTTAGTAAACGAAGAGCAGCTTAAAGACACAGCATCTCTGTCTGGTGTCTGATCACTGTACCAACTGTAAGGGGACCCGGGACGTGTTTCATCAGGTGTAGTAAGACAGACACAGAAATGGGTGTCATAAAGGCAGACTTTTATAGTCACAGTTCCCTACAAACAGGAGGCACATCTGCCATGCAGGGCCACACAGGGAAGCACGGGGGGCGGTCAGGAGATGAAGGGAGAGGGGAAAATGTGGCCAAGAGCCTTTCTGTGGTTCCTGCAGGAAAGAATGGGCGAGGCAGGCTCAGAATTGACCAGTTTGAATAACTGCAGTGAACTCTGGGGTGTAGGGCTAGCCTGAGTGGGTACCTGGTTGTGGGGTGATCAGAGCAGGGGAGAAGCCCAATAAAGAGGTGGTGGGTTGTGGGCTCTGGACTGGTTGGACTGAGCATAAAAGGTGTGCTCGCAGGTGAGTTGTTCACTGTCTCTAAATTGGATGGGAGGGTGGCTATGAGGAAACCTGGGTTCCCAGGACCGTGGGTTCACCACCGTGTGGGACTGCAGCTATGCTGCCATCAGTTACTGGCAGCAAAAGTCAGTCATGGGATTTAGGAATGAGAAATTCAACGCCCGAGGAGTTGGTCCACTGGATGCACAAGAAAATGCAAAAATCACCAAAACTAGCAAAATACAGCATCCCATGATGATTATGAATAATAGCAAAAGGGACTGTTGGCACAGACCCTGAGAATGGGCTGGGCTTCTGTTGCAGCTGGTCTGAGCTCCAGCCATTAGTCTCTGGGTCACTACTGAAGGGAAAGTAATGTTAAAACAACAAACAGGGAAGACATTGGAATGAGTCACAAGGAGAAGGAGGAAAATAAGGGATGGTCCCGGGACTCATCCCAGCAGTGTGGAAATCTTTAAATGATTATTAAGAAATAGAATGAACAAGGCAGACATTTATGGGGTCAAAGGGCATAACCCAGCATTCTTGGAAGTTTTGTGAACTGATGGGAGTCCCTACTGTTCCCCAATAGTGCAGGGCCCTAAACAAGTTTGCCTTATTCTCCCTCCTGTGGAGGAATTTAAAAAGCTGGAAGGCAAAGATGGCTATGAGAAAGCAGACATCCAATCATCTGGGACAGCTGTCCTGCAAGGTAATCATGCTGAGGACCAATCCCGGCTGGAGACCCACAGCCATATGAACTTGGATAAAATGGTCAGAGGATGCAGAAGAGACTTTCTGGGGCTCCTTGATATGGGGCCCCCATACACTGTGATTCCAAAGCCTGTATGTGAATTCCTGACAGGCGTTACAACTGGATTGGGAGGATATAGGAATGTAGCGAGTGGTTGATAGGATAAAGGTGAAAGTATGGATGGAAATTGGAAAGTTTGAACGGACTTTATGAGATGTGGTTGCGTCTCCTTTACCTGAATGTGTCTTGGGGATGGATATTGTATCTGACTGGAGAAAGCTTCACTGTAAAAGAGAAGATGTAGCACTCTCCCGCTAGTATTGACTGGACATGTGAAATGGAGCCAGTAGCATTGCCCAAGCCCGGACAGGGTGTTAATTTGCTGTGGTACAGCCAGCCCCATTGCAGCCCAGACTGGAGCTTATGGCAGAAGCCTGTGAGTGTCACCTAGTGGCAACTGCTGGGATTTGGGACCAGAAAATTTCCATTTGAGAGACAGTTACTAACTAGCTTCCTATTGGACTTTCATTGAGATTTCCCCTATGACTGAAGGACATAAAATAACTTTGAAACCTGAGATACCCACAACGCCTTGGATGATGTTGGAGAAATGCTGTAATAGGACGGGCAATGCCCTGAAGAGTTCCATCACAAAACGGAAATGGTTTCTACAGGACCTTGCTGGGGGTGGGGAGGGAGGACAGTGAGAGGGACTCAGGAGCAGGGGGCCTCTTTTCTCCAAGGGCCGACTCTAGAACCACATGAGGGCTGCGGGAGCTCACGGCCCTATGAATAGCTTCCTTCCAACCCACAAGGAGCTGCTTGGTTTGTGCGTGGTGGTTCCACAGCGGATGCACAGCTCTTGTTTAGAAGGCCGCCACCCCGATGGAAGAATTCAATACAAATTGACTTGGTGGGCTGAATTACATGCTGTGTGCTCTGATGTGTGGGTTTTTAGCAACTCACAGGCAGTGGCCAATGGCCATAGGGTCAGGCTGAAGGCAATGAAAACAGGCCTATTGATGAGATGTCCGTCCGTATGGGGCACAGCCCTATGGGAGTCACTATGGGAATATGGGGGGTGCATTAAAGTCGGACAGGTTGATGCCCATAGGAAGAACCCCTTCAGGACTGGAAGGTGAATGGAGCTGGTGAGTGGATACTCTGGTGTGCTCACTTGAGGTGGCCACCTGGGCCCATGAAATAAATGAGTGGACATGGTGGGGGGGCTGTAGCAGTGCGAAGTGGGCTGAGTCTAGACATAGTCCGCTTCACAGTCTGAGGCACAAGATGCCAATAAGAACTGTTCTGTCTGTCAGCAAGAGAGACAGAGACTACAGGTGGCTGCTGGCGGACTCCGGAAGAGGGTCTGTGCATAGCTGGCAAGTCAGATTGATGCTGGGAGCCCTAAGGAGGGGGACTTGACAGGAACAGACTGACTCTGGACTGGCTGAGCTTACCCCATGGTGGCTGCCAGTGCATCTGGGTACAATAGAAAAACTGGAACAGAAGCTACTAGAACAATTTGGACTGCCAGGTCAGATATCTTCAGTGCATGAAACACATTTTACAATCCTCAGAGTAATGGTTTCATGAAGAATTGAAACAGGCAATTGAAACTTTTTTTTTGGTCGCAGATGGGGAAATGAAAGCATGAAAGGCTTCATGAACACCTTCATGAGTGTGTTCACATTCAACGTGCGGGGGTCAAGGGAGGGTCCCCACTAGATAGATTCCTTTGCTTTTGGGGGGAGGTTTGAGGGACAGGGTAGGAAGGATGCTGGTAAGACTGTACTTTTTTCTTTTTCCCCACATCACCTCAACTTTTGTCCTACCTGATGCAGGGACCCCAGGACCAGGGGTGATCCCGAAGTAAGAAACTGTAACTGTATCTTCAAACTTTACGTCAGAATTCCTGAGTCTGATGCGGTGGGTTGTGCTTTAACCCCACCTGGCAAAATTGGGGCTGACAGTGAATGTATCTGGATAGCTTAGGGGGTGGGACGGCCCACCAGGTCTGCACCTGTGTAACCCCACCCCCGGGAATGGCAGTGGCCCGCGGGGGGGTGCAGTCTAGACCAGCCCTGTGGCCCAGCCTAACACCCCTCCCAAAAGTAGAAAAGGCAGGGCATACATGGAGAGGAGGGGGAGTGGTAGCTGAGGGTTAAGGAATGAGTGAAAGGTTTATGGCACAAGAGAAATCCAGCATGCCGTCAGGGACTCGAGAGAGGCTCAGCACGAAACGTTACTCTTAGCTCAGTGATACCAGATGCCTGAAAGGGTGAAGACATATGTTCCTGAGACCACTCCTGCTTTTGGAACCTAAAAAACTGGATTGGCAGTCTTCAAACCTGAACGGCATCGCCCTGGGAGACATTTCAGTCACGCAGAGTGATGACAGACTGGACTAATTGGCAGTGGCTGAGTGGGACTCTGGTAAGGTGCCAGAGCTTTTCAGGACACATCTACTGCCACACTGCAATAGGGTGTGATACTGGCCTGGTCAGAATGCTGGTCTTGAGAGTCAAATGTATTGCGAAACTGAGTTATAGCCTTGTCAGGAAAACAGATGGAAAATGACTGGCCTGAAGAACTAGATTTACCTACCCATCGGCTAATTTCTATGCTAAATAGTTCTGCACACATTTATCAGAAGATACAAGGGAGGCAATTAATAATTTAATTAGTACAAAAATATGAAAACGTATGTACTGGCTTTAGAGGATGAATTAGTTGTTTCTTTCAATCTACCCCTTCCCTACACTGGCCCCTCCATATGTTAGGCAACATGACCCTTCTGCTGTTAAGAGTCTTGCCCAAAGGCAGGGATGGCCTGTGTCCTAAAGAATTTAACTTTGCCCTAGAAGAGGTCCAGGCTTTGCCCTCAGCTCCTGGGAGATAATCTTTGTTTGCCGAGGTCCTTGAGCTAGCCAGAGTAACAAGATGATTTAGGGTGGGGACTGGTCACACCAGAAAGACCAACAAGGTGAAGGAGGGTGGGGCTTTGGGTGTCATGGCATCAGTCACCTGGAGACGGAGATCAACAATATGGGTGATTAATCAATCAATCATGCCTATGTAATGGACTCCATCAATACTGAACACTGAGACTCAGATAAGCCCCCATGTGTGTTGTCACACCTTGATACTGGGAAAGTAACTTGTCTTGACTACATGGGGAGAGGGAGTGAAAGGCCCTTATCTTATACTTCCCCAGACTCACGAGCTTCTTCCCTTGGCCAATCTTAACCTGTATCCTTTCCCTGTAATAAACTGTATAATACAGTGTGTACCATGAGCACAATAGCTTTGGGTGGGTTCTTTGGGTCCTGGTAAATTATCATGCCCAACAGTGGTTTTGGGAATCCCCTGCACTTGCAGTTGGTGTCAGAAGTGACAGTAGTCCCCTGTGAACTGTGTTCCCTCTGACTGAATAATTGGCTAAATCCTCACAAAGCTCAATTCCAGAGGAATCCAAATGATAAGTCCCTTGCTCTAACCACCACAGGACTTGCACACTTTAGAAAATAAACAAAACAATATATACTTGATATAATTATACTCCATTATATTTTCCCTCACCTTTTATATTCTAGAATCAACAACAAATTAGAAGACATGAAAAGAAGCAAGAAAATGTGTTTTATTTTTTATTTATTTATTTTTTAGAAGGCCTCACATATTTATTACTGAACCAACCTACTAGTGCAGAAACATATTAAGAGAAAACTCATTTCCCCCATAATTTCCCAATAAAACACACCCAACTGTTCAGATAGTAGTGATCTTTTCAGTGCCATGGTTAAGATCCAAGCAACCCTGACATAGCATAAATATGTGGCGCCATCTCATGTGCGATTCCTTATAGATCCAGCTTGGTTCTTCTCCAATGTCTCCTCTTGGAGTTGTCTGATTTTACCAGTTTTCACCTGAATCCATTGGGGAATGGGCTGATTTTGCTTTTGTTTCTTTGCCAGGAACCTCTTGATCCTGAAAGTCTTGTGAGAAGACATAGTGAGGAAGAGTCAACTGCACGCCCTACAATGGCGGCGTAAAAGACAGCCAAGAAAATATGTTTTGGGCCGGCCCAGTGGCTCAGGTTGTTGGAGCGTGTGTTCCTCAACGCCCAGGTGGATGGTTCGATTCCACCATAAGCCAGTGAGGTGCGCCCTCTACAGCTAAGATTGTGAACAACAGCTCTCCCTGGAGCTGGGCTGCCGGGATCAGCTGGAGGTTGGCGTGAGCTGCTGTGGGCTGCCTACCAACAACCCGGCGACTGACTGCCTGGAGTAGGGGAGGGCAAGGCTCATAATACCAGCATGGGCCAGGGAGCTGTGTCCTACACAACTACACTGAGAAACAAGGGCTTCAACCGGAATGCGGGGGAGGGGGAAGCAGAAGAAAGAGGGTGGAGGGGGAAGAAAATGTGTTTTATAATCAAGAGAAAACACATTCAATAGAAGTACTACAAAAAACCCAAGTTGGTGCCGACCTGGTGGCTCAGGCGGTTGGAGCTCTGTGCTCCTAACTCCGAAGGCTGCCGGTTTGATTCCCACATGGGCCAGTGGGCTCTCAACCACAAGGTTGCCAGTTCGATTCCTCGAGTCCCTCAAGGGATGGTGGGCTGCGCCACCTGCAACTAACAACAGCAACTGGACCTCGTGTTGAGCTGCGCCCTCCACAACTAAGACTCAAAGGACAACAACTTGACTTGGAAAAGTCCTGGAAGTACACACTAAAGTCCTGGAAGTCCCCAATAAAGTCCTGCTCCCCTTCCCCAGTAAAATTAAAAACAAAAACGAAAAACAAACCCAATTTATTAGAATATATTGTAAATATATAATATAAATATATATTTATAAATAAAATGTATAAGTTATAATTTACATTATTATAAACATATAAAATAATTAATGGGAAAAGAATAATAATTGGAACAGAGAAGGGTATTAACCTAAAAATAAAAGGTCAAAGTGAGAGGCAACAAGCATTTATTTGAGATCCAAAAGAATAGCTATTAGGAAGCACTGATTCAGGAAGAAACCCAAACAGTGTTCTGATTAGGAGACAAAGGCAATGGGTCTTTATGAGAAGAGGATGGGGAACAATTACGTCAGTAGATGGAAGGCATTTCTATGGGTGTTAAAAAGCTAAGAAAGGAATTTCCATAGGTGCAGATAAGCTAACATAGTGATGCTAATTCTAAAGACCGTCTTCAATATTCAGTCTGGTAGTCATAATGTCTGCTTTCCTGTTATCTTTGCAAACAGTTATTTGGAATACAATGCCTTAGGCCCAGTCCAAAGTTTATTTTGCCCAGGTTTAACATTCAAAGGTTTGAGGAGTAAGATGTGCAAGGCAGTTCCTTTGAGATGGCAGTTCTGCCTCTATTTTAAAGTGACTCCATTTACATTATTTTCTACAAGGGGTATAATGAATTCAATAGTGAGTTGAATAGTGCCCCTCAAAATTTCATATCCACCCAGAACCTCAGAATGTGACCAAATTTGGAAATAGGGTCTTTACACATGTAATTAGTTAAGTTAAATGAGGTCACATTGATTAGAGTGGGCCCTTATCCAGTGACTGGTGTCCTTATAAGAGGGGAATTTGGACACAGAGACACAGGGGAGAATGCCTTGTGAAGATGGAGGCAGAGTTGAAGTGATATGTCTACAAGCCAGGGAATGCCAAGGATTGCTGGCAAACATCAGACGTGAGGAGAGAGGCCTGGAACAGATTCTTTCTCAGAACCCCCAGAGGGAACCAACCCTGCTGACACACAGATTTTGGACTTCTAACCTCCAGAACTGTGAGCGAATAAATTTCTATTGTTTTACGCCACTCAGTTTGTAATATTTTGTTATGGCAGCTCCAGGAAATTAATACACATGGTAATGAGCTATTCTGGGATGTAGCTAGAAAACTTGAAAAAATGAACCAAATGGAAATTCTAGATCTGAAACATACAATAGCTGAAATAAAAAGTACAATGGATGGGCTAAACAACAAGTTGGCTGCTAGAGAAGATAGACAAAGTGAATTTGAAGACAGGTAAGTAGAAATTATCTACACTGAAGCTGAGAGATTTTTGAAAACTGAAAACATTAACAAGCATCAGTTACCCTTGATATATTATCAAACTGGGAGATAGACATGAAATTGAGGTCAGAATAAGAGAGGAACTAGAAAGAGAATAGGGCAGGAAAAAATATTTGAAGAAATAAAGGCTAAAAGAGTTCCCAGAAGCTCAAACCACCCAAGCAAAATAAATACCAAGAAAACCACACCCAGGCGGTTGTCTAACCTTTGTCCTCAGGTTTTAGGAGACATCCTTTTTCCCCCCCTGGGGAACCTTGGGCTAGCCAGGGAGTAACAATGTGAAAATCAAAGATAAAGGGAAAATACTAAAAGTGGATAGGGGAAAGAGACATTACATATAGGGGGGAAGATAACAATTCCAGCTGACTTAGAAAAAAATGCCAGTCAGAAAGCAAAAGAGTGACATAATTCAAGGGCTGAAAGGCTGCCAACCTAGAATCTTATATCTAGTGTAAATATGCTTCCAAAATGAAGATGAAATAAATTTATTTTCAGATAAACAAATGTTGGTAGAATGTGTTGTCAGAAGACCCACATTACCAGAAACTCCAAAGGAAGTTCCCCATTCCCCAGGAAGACTGACCGTAAATGATGCCTGCTTAAACGCAGCTCTACAGGATGAAGTGAAGGATGCTGGAGATGGTAAGTGCGTAGTGGTGAAATACAAAAGAGTTTATTCTTAATTTTTAAAAAGGGAATTGACTGTTTAAAGCAAATTTGTAGCAATGAGTTTTAGGATTTATAACATGTGTAGAAGTAAAATATATAACAACAGTAGTAAAAAGAATGGTAGAGAGTAATGGTGTATGTTTTTTATGTTACATGTAAGATGTTTTCTGTATATATTATATATTATAAAATGGTACAGTATTAATTCAAAGTAGACTGCGATAATTTAAAGACATATATTATAATTCTTAGCATAACAACTTAAAAGAGGTACAGATAAGAAGCCAATTGTGGATACACAATGTAATGCTAATAAAGACCCAAATAACCTGAAAGAAGTCAGAGAAGAAGGAAAAAAAGGAAAAGGACAGAGGGGACAAATGCAAAATAAAAATCAAGATGATAGACCTTAAACTCAACCATGTCAAAAGAATTTTAGTAAATGCAATTCAAAGGCAGAGCTTATCAGACCACAGGGGGGGAAAAGCCCCAATGATATGCTGTGTTGAGAAAAACATATTAAATATTAAAGACATTAACAGGTTAAAAGCAAAAAGATAAGGAAAAAACTTACCACGAAAACAGTAATCAAAAGAAAGCTGTTGTAGGGTTGGCCGGATGGCTCAGTTGGTTAGAGTTTGGTGCTCTTAACAATAGGGTTGCTGGTTCGATCCCCACGTGGGCCACTGTGGGCTGCGCCCTCCACGGCTGGATTGAGGCGATTGCTTGACTTGGAGCTGATGGGTCCTGGAAAAACACGCTTAGATAAATAAAAATTAAAAAAGAAAGAAAGAAAAAGAAAGCTGTTGTAGCCTTAAAGAAAGGGAGATTGCCAAAGATAAAAAGGGATTTTTCATAATGCTAAAAGAATTAAGTCATCAAGAAGATATAACAATCATAAATGTATACTCGTATGTACTTAATAATAGGGTTTTGCACTATGTAAAGCAGAGTATGTCAGAACTAAAAAGATAAATACAATCCCACAGTTATAGTTGAAGATTTTAACATTTGTCTCCCGGTTATTGATAGAATAAGCAGGCAGCATAGCCACAGGTACTGTGGGCAGGCAAAGCAGAGGGGTGGGGAGTGCACAGGGGGCCACAGGGCTGCAGTGTTCAGGCTGACTGTGCAGGACCTGGGGGGTCTGGGACAGTGGTTCTAAGACCAGTCACTGCTAAGGGGGCAAGAGCACTGGAGGTCTTCTGCTTGGTCCTGCGCCCAGATGGTGCTAGCACTAGCATTTTCTCAGAGGGGCCAGAGGGGCATCCAAGGGTTTGGGGCAGGAATCCCATCATCCCCACCTGCCCTGCTCCCTGGGAGGTGTTGCTTCCTGTCCCCCTGGCTGGCGGCCCTGAGCCATATTCATGGGAGGCCTGAGGCCAGGCTGACCTAGCCTCCACATTGTTCTTAGTTCAGATTCTACCCATGGTTCCTAGGATGAAGTCCAGACTCCTCAGTGTGGTCACTCCAGCCTCCCTGCTGCCCCTGTCTCACTTCCACAACCTCCCGTGGGAGTGTCTCTAGCATTGCAAGTGTGCTCTGCTTCCTCCCTCTGCTGGGAACTCTCCTCCTTCAGAATCCCTCTCTTCATCTTACCCTCACACAAGGCCAGGCCACCTGGGTCCCTGATGTCTGACCAGTGGGTTTGTGTCTGCACTGTGTGGGTGCTGACTTTAGTGAAATCAAATTGTAAATTCATTCACAAGCCTTGTGACTCCTTTCTTCAAACATATGTAATTGTGGGTGGGGGTCTGCAGAATCCATCAGCCTGTTCTGGGCCCTGCCAGCCTCTCCAGGGCCGGCTTACACCTGCTCTTTGCTCTCTCTGTGCTAGCCACAGTGGCCACCCTTCAGTCTGCATATATTCCTTTCACTCTCTGGGCCCCTGCACCTGCTGTTCCTGTGTGTGGAATTCTCCGACATCTCTCTTATACGTAGATAACAGCTATTCATCCATTTCCCCAGAAAACCTTCTCTGACCTCCCTGATTAGGTCAAATGCTCCTTAGAGTGTGCCCTTTCAGTGTCTGTCCTGCCAGGAGCTGTCAAAGCTGTATCTCTATTGTGTCCACCTCCCTCTTCCTCTGTGATTTCTGCAAAAGCGGGAAACCTGTCTGATTTTGCACATCGTTCTAGTCTCCAATCTCAGCCCCAGTACAGTGCTCAGCAAATACTGAGGGGGCCATTAAGTGCTCAGCAAATACTGGGGGAGTGAAGGTCTGGGTGAATGGCTCAGATCTTGGCCAAGCAAGTCAGTGATTCCCCTAGGGGTGACTCTTAGAGAAACTCCAAGGTTTTTCCAAGGAGGCGAAGACTGACCGTCATGTGCCATGTGTTTACCTAGCACTATGTCTTTATAAAGAATCTAGTCCCTCCTCGTCCACCCTCTCCATTGCCCGGTCACTGACTGGGTCCGCCTGGCAGCATTGCTCCACCCTTTAGAGCCTTTCATCTCCCTGCCTCCGCACTTAGTCTGTCACTGTGCTCGCTGGTGTGGTGCTGGTGCTGCTCCTAGATGTCACTGCAGCTACTCCCTCGGGAGGCTAGGAGGTCACCAGAATTCTGCGGGAGGAAGAGGCCTGCGTGTAGTGGCCCGAGCCATAGAAATCAGTTGTACCTACCTACTGGGCGGCACAGGCGTGGGCTCTGAATCGTCAGCAACGCTGTCGCAGGGCTTCCCGAGCTTACAGGAGGGAGGTCACTTCCCAAGTCACGGAGCTGAGAAGCAGCAGTGACAGGAAAGGAACCCAACTCGGTCGGCTCCAGAACCCAGGGCTCGCTATCCAGCCGGTTAGCGTGCTTCCAGGCTGTGGCGGGGCTCCGGAGGTCGGTACACTACTGACATTTCGTAGCGACAGTAGCTGTCTTGCAGGTGAGGAGGAAGAGCCAGGAGACTATTCCCATTGGGAACCTGATGTCCAGCGGGGCCCACAGGGGCAGATGGCCAGGAGGCCAGGGCACAGACCCCGAAGCGCGGAACTGGATCCTCGCCCCCTCCCCCAACGCCTGCGCACTGTGGCCCCATTCCCCGCTCAGCCCCGCCCCCACCACAGGGTTTTCAAATTTGAAACCTGCTTCTTTTCCCGCCCGAAAGTGTTGACCAGCGGCGGGAGAGGGCGGGGCCGCGTGCAGCCAATAGTGCTTCAGAGGCTCCCCGGCCCCGCCCCGAAGGTGACGGCAGCTAGCCGCAGGAGGCAACCTGCAAGCGGGGTAGGGCGCCAGCCCGCCCCGCCTTCGCGGCGCCCACGTGCAGCGGCCCGGCCAGGGACCTTCTGGGGACGGACCAAGGGCCCCCAGAGCACCATTCGCAGTGCCCGGCCCTCGCCACCAGTGCGGGCTGGAAACTGAGGCCCAGGGACACCAAGTAGCCGGTGCCGGGTCACTGAGCAAAGTGAGCAAGACACATCAGCCCCTAGCCCTGGAGTTCGCCTAAAAGCCGGGCCTGGAGCTGGCGCCGTAGCGTCCCCGCGAGAGTCCAAGGGGGCGAGCTGCGGTCCGGACGTGCCCCAGAGGGGCGGGGCCAAGAGCTGGGCGTCCCGGGGGCGGGGCATCCCGGGGGCGGGGCTGCGCGCCTGTGTTTGTTGCACCGTGTCAGTTACATTGTAACAAAAGTGGTGCAGTCACCCCTCCCGCCCGCGCCCCAGGCCCGCCTGCCGCCAGCTGTCGCCGACATGGAACCTGTGGCCAGCAACATCCAGGTCCTGCTGCAGGCCGCCGAGTTCCTGGAACGCCGCGAGAGAGGTGAGGCAGAAGAACCTTTGGCCGGACTCCAGGCGGCGACCTCGCTGACACGGGCCTGGGCTGGACTTGGCTCCTAATTGGAAGGATGCATGCATGGACTTGGGGCAGTAGCCCCGGGACATCCCCACTTTCAACTAGAGAGGGCTCTGCTGGTGGTTGGGCTGTGAGGGGTTGGGGAAATGGACCTGGCGCCAAAAGCCCCTCCCTAACTGTGCCATGCCAGGGGCGCCCGCTGGGACCAGCCCCAGCTTGACGCGGGTGGGGGCTCTTTCTGGCAGAGGCTGAGCATGGCTACGCATCTCTGTGCCCGCACCGCAGTACAGGGCCCGTCCACAAGAGGAGGAAGCGATCCCCCCAAGCTCCTGGCGCGCTGGACAGTGGGCGGTGAGGAGGGCTGGGATCAACGGGGCGGGGGTGGGGGGCGGTGCGCGACGCCCCTTCTCGGGCCCCTCCTCGGCCCACTTCCTCCTTGTTGCTTGAATCTTCTGGGGCAGGTACCCTAGTCTGGAGACATTCAGACCCCTCCTGCCATCTCTCCACCCCCCAAGCACACACCTTTCTATTCACTCAAGGACTATTTCTTGCCTACCCCTGATATGCCAGGAACTGTGAACAAGGGAATTCTGTGTCCCGCTTCCACTCACACTCCTACACTCCACCTATCAAACCACTCACTTTATCCCACAGGCTTCCTCCTTTTCTCTCCTTGTCTCAACATTTTGCACATGATGTTCCCTCCAATTTGAGTGCTTCTCCCTTCACTACCTGCTTCGGGTAACTTGTGTTTCCGGCTCAGCTCAATTGTCCAGGAAGCCCTTCCTGACTGCTGGTAGGGGGCTTCATTTGGACCTCACAGCCACCATGGGCAGGCCTCTCTCAGCATTTGCTGCCCCCCCCCCCCACGCATCCCGTGTGTCTCTACTACCATCTGGCAATTCAGGTGCCTGAGGCCAGCACAAGATCCCCACACTGAGCTAGTTGGGGGCAGGCATCTGTAGTGAGTGGGTTTTGAGCCCCTGGGAGCCTGGGACTGAGGGTGTGGGCAGCAGCCGACACTCCTTTACCCCATTCTCCCTGGCATTGGCAGGTCTGTACACAACGAGCTGGAGAAGCGCAGGTGAGTACCAGCCCTGCCCTGACAGCACCAGACCCCAGGAACCGCTCCCTTTGGCCTGGCCTTCCCTGCCAGCCCTCTGGCCAACAAGACTGGACTGGCACTGCCCTCCAGACCCCTTCCCCTGCAGGAGGGCCCAGCTGAAACAGTGCCTGGAGCAGCTGAAGCAGCAGATGCCCCTGGGGGCTGACTGTGCCCGATACACCACACTGAGCCTTCTGCGCCGGGCCAGGATGCACATCCAGGTAAGGGGCTACCCTCGCACCCCGGGCCAGCGTGCCAGGACGAGTGGAGAGGTGTAGTAGGGAAGAGCTGTATGGAACTGGAGAGAGGCCTGAGGTCATAGCCCCAGTGTGTGACAGGGAACAGTTTTCTGTGCTTTTTTTAGTTTCCACATTTTTTTTAAATGTGAAGAAAAGCAAAAAATAACTCAGAGGATTGTTCTGAGGCTTAAGCTTCAGTGTTCACCCAGTACATGTTCACTGTTGTTTTTATAGCTATTACTCCTTCCATCCCAACTGTGAGGCCCTGGGCCAGGCTCTTAGCCTCTCCGGACTTCCTTTCCTCCTCTGTATGGGGGGCATGGCTGTTGGGTCATGTGTAAGGCCTGGGGTGGTCTTCGCTCTTCCTCTCCCTGTCCTTCAAGTCCTGTTCTAGGCAATCTCTCCTGAAGCCACTTTGGGAGGCAGCTCCAGAGGCCAGGAGGGGGAAGACACTAGGAGGGACTGTCACCCTTGTTCCCAGGGCTCTGATGCTGCCCCCTGGTGGACATGAGTGGGGTGTGCTGACTCAAAGCTCCAGGCAGCCAGAGACTGGGGATTAGGAGATCCATTGGAAATAACAGAGGCCTTTCCTGGCCCTTTTGTCTGGGGAAGAAATGGAGACACAACCCGGCTTATGAGCGGCAGATTCAGAACCCAAACCCAGGTCTTCTGACTTGCATTCTTTCCTCCAACAAGTATTTATTGAGCACATGCTCTGCCAGGCCCTCCTAGTCACAGGGGGTTGTGGCGGAAACAGATGGATGTGCTGTGGCAAATAAATCAGTGTGGGAACTGTCCGCACTGTCCCATAGGTGCCTGAGTTCCTGTTATGGTGGCTGAATAACACCGTGGCTGGATAGCAGGCCCAAGTTTGTCACATGGAGCTTGCCTGGCCTGGTTCTCGGAGGGATGGTGTGCCCCTCAGGTGCTGACTGGCTGGTGGGCAGGACCCGGGGATCGCTCCTTCCTTGAAGCCCCATCACCCCTTTCCTGGACTCCCTGCTTCCTGGTTTGCCTCCATCAGGCTGTCCTCCACCTTGCCTTAGGATGTTCTTTGCATCACATAGATCTGTCTAGGTCTGTCTCCTACGAAAACCTTCCACGGCTCCTGACAGGACAGTCTCAGACCTTATTTCCTGTGAACTCAAGGACCTTTACAAGTCAGGCCTTGCCGCTGGCCTGCTTTTTTCGTTTCATCTCTTCCCCATTCTCCATAAAAAAGCCGAACTCTCTGTGCTCTTCCCGGTCTCCGTCTGCCCGGCTACTTCTCCTCCCCCATCTTCACCCCGGCAGCTCTTACTCATCCTTCTACACCCAGTCCCAATGCCCCCTTGTCCTGTGCTTCCCTTCTTGTTGACTGAAGGCTTCTGCCCACAGGGCTCTGACGTGAGAACCCTTGGTCTTCCAGTTCCTGGTACTCAGGGCTGGCAGAGCTCTGGTGGGGGTCAGGGGAGGAGATTAACGCTGAAGCCTTAGGGATCTTGGGAGGGTCTGGACCAGGAGTTACAAACTGGTAGCCTTTTGTTTAGTCTGTAGTTTTCTAAACGTTTAAATTAGTTGGCAGACTTAAGAGGGCATTTGACATGAAACATCTGACTTTCCAGCTCTCTTAAAGAAACTGGGAGATCTGGCAGCACTGGGCGTTTTCACGTGGCAGTAACTGGCTGGAACCTGGAGGTCGCCTTCTCCTTCAGCTGGAGTACACGCTTGTGTGCCATAGTTTGTCCCTCCCATCCCTGTTGCTTGATACCAGCACACGCCACTCCTTCACATCACCTGACTAGGCCCCGAAGGTCTTTGAGATTGTGTTGCTCTCCCTCCCCCCACTCAGCTAGACAGCATTCGCAGGCCATTTACATGGGGCAGGAGGGCCTGGAGGATGTGGGGGCAGCCCTTTGGGGCCTAGATCTAGTGAGCCCCCCGCCTCCGTCTGGAGCAGGCAGTGACCAAGTAGCCATGGCCTGCTCCTGAGTGGTGTTGGGATGAGGCTCTGGCCCCCCAGGCAGCTGACCCCAGCCCCTTGCTCCTTCGGGATCTGCAGAAGCTGGAGGAACAGGAGCAGCGGGCCCGGTGGCTCAAGGAGAAGCTGCGCAGCAGGCAGCAGAGCCTGAGGCAGCAGCTGGAACAGCTTCGGGGCCCCACAGGGGCGGGTGAACGGGAGCGGCTGCGGGCAGACAGCCTGGACTCCTCAGGCCTCTCCTCTGAGCGCTCTGACTCAGACCAAGGTGAGTGCCCTGAGGTGGAGGGGTGGGGTGGGCAGTGGGGCCAGGGCTCCTGACTGGACTTGTCCCTGTGCAGAGGAGCTGGAGGTGGACGTGGAGAGCCTGGTGTTCGGGGGCGAGGCCGAGTTGCTGCAGGGCTTCAGTGCCGGCCAGGAGCACAGCTACTCGCACAGCGGCGCCTGGCTATGACCCCCAACGACCCAGAGTGCACCTCTGCCCTCATACCACCCTCGGCTCCACTTGGCCAGGCAGGAGCCCTCCCCAAGCCTCAAGGGCTGCTTGGTCACCTCCTGTTGTAATGGACTAAAAGGACCCTTGTATGGGAACAGGTGCTCTCCCTGGGCCCACTGCGGCCCCAGTCCCTCCTAGGGGTGGGGGCCTCGCCTCCCCTGAGCGCTGCAGGCAGGCTGCTTGGGCCTGGGCTGTCCTTCCAGGTGATTCTTTTTTGTAGCACTTGGCTCTGCTGTCCCCATCGGGACAGGAAGCCTCTTGGACCCTCATGTTCCTTCCTAGACAAGGCCGCTGGCCTTTACCCCAGATACTGTACAGTATTTTCATTAAAAGACTCTAACTTCCTGTCCATGGTTTTGCCTGATGAAAATGGGGGAACTCCCAGACACAAACTAGGAAAGAGGAAATGAGATCTACCACTAATACTGTTGACTGCCCAGCAGTGTTCCTTTAACCCTCAGAGATCAGAGGCCACCTGTCCCCACTTTTTAGGTGGCACTGAGGCTGAGTGATCTGATTTGCTTGCGGTCCAAAGCCAGGAAATAGGGGAGTCAAGATTCGAACCAAAGCTTTCGGACTCCAGAGCTGGGGCTGACTGAATTCAATAAGTATTTATTGAGTGCCTATTAAGTGCTAGGTACGGTTCCAGATACTTGGGACATATCAGAGAACAAAACAAAGGTGCCTGCCCTCATGGAGCGTACAGTCTAGCGTTTATGACCACTTTTCCTGCACCTTGTCTGTCACCCTAAGTAAGTCACGGCATCTCTGCACCTCGGTCCTCAGCTGCCCGATGCAGGAAGAAGCAGGCCTGACCCAGACGTGGGTAACGTGTCCTGTGCATGTAGATGCCAAACAAGACACCACCCCCAACCCACCACCCAGAAAGCAGATTGCGCTGGAAGTTGACGTTTAATAATAAAGTACAGGGTGAGGGCAGGGATTGGAGCTGGGGGGTCTGGTGTGCAGCCACACCAGCACCTGGGCTAGCTATACGAACTGCCGCTGCTGCTGCTGCTTCTTGGTGGCTGCCTTGCTGGCAAGGTCTTTGGCCTTCTCTGTAGCTGCCAGTGCCGTCTCCTTTGCCTTTTCCTTGGCTTCCTTGGCTGTCTCAACAAGGGTTTTGGAAGGGGCCTCACCTGTAGCAAAGGGCAGGGGGCTGGCTTCAGAGGATGCCAAGAAGACCCACACAATCACTTCCCCCAACATTCACCTCCTGCAGGCCAGGCCCCATTGGAAAGGCGGTATTTGCCCCAGGGTACACAGAGGAAGAGTTCCAGGCTTCGAATGGAGCAGTGACAATCCTAGGCTCCATACTAGTCAGGGCAGCTAGGACTTGACCCCAGCCTCTGCCTGGGAGGTTCCCCCCAGCAGTGCCCAGAGCTCTTACCTTGCAGCTTGGCCAAGATGTATTCGAAGCCCTTCATCGTCTTGGTCACATTGCTTTTGAACCGTGCGAGACCAAATTCCTGGCAAAAGGTGAGAAGGGGAAGGATTCTGAACTGCCCACTAACCCCCAGCCCAGTCTCTATGTCAAATGCCCTGGGCCCGGAGCCCCAGCACCACACAACGCTGCTCACCTGGACGGCTCTGGAGACGCCATATAAACTAGAGGAGACCCAGGCTTCCCGGTGGATTTCGGTCCAGCCGCTGTTATCAGAGTTCACACAGTAAACACATCGTTCCTCCACCACCTGTGCAGGGGGTCAGGCCAACCACAATCATGTGCGAGTTTCATTTTGCCAACTTGACATAAATTTGATTCCCTGCCTCTTTTCATGAGGGAAAGCAATAAAATGAAAATTCATTCCTTTACCTGCATTTATATGAAAAGCAAGAATGGAAAGGTCATTTTACTCCCTACAACTTCTCTGACCCTTTAAACTAGAAAGCACATCGACTCCTGAGATCAGCAGAGGGCCTTCCAGCTCCACCATGGCCCTGAATTTTGTTTTATACTTTTACGTCTAGATGTGTGCAGTCTTTTTAGCCTGCCTTCCACCCGATGCAGCTCTTGAGCTCCCTGGCAGTCCAAATAAAAATGGAAATCTGGCAGTTGTCATATTTCCAGGGAGGAGAAAGTGGACCAGTACTTCCAAGAGAAACACTGCAAAGACCTGTCCCCCAGCTGGACTGAAAGATATTTCTCACAGGAGGATCACTACCTGGGTAACTTAGAAAACAGAGGTAGTGCTCAGGGTGGTCTGCTGTGAGGCCTTCAGATAACTCCGGGGCACTGTATTAAGCTGCCTGCCCTGTGTCCTTGAAGGTCACTTCCCTTCTCTGAGTTTCACTTGTCTCTTTGCACATGAAAGAGTCATACCCACCTCCCAGGGTTATTGTGAAGATTAGCTAAGAAAGAATAAACGTTCTCTTACAGCCAAGAGATCAAAGGTGTATGGAATCCTCTTGCCCCCAAATGTCAGGCAGAAACCCATATGTAAGACACCCAAGAGTTTAACTCCTCTAGCCCACGTGGGTAAGAGACCCAGATCCTCCAGGAACCCTTATGGTTTGATGGATTCCTGTTTGAAAACCCATGCCTCCCTCCGTCAGCATCACTGGCTCCCTAACCACTTGTACCTGGAACTCTCTACCTTTGGGGGTGCAGGGCGGGCGGGACCAAAGGGGGTCTCACCATCAGCCGGCTGTGGTTGATGTTCCAGGTGAAGGTGGTCATGGTCTGGTTCTGTGGGTCCACAATAGAGTCTTCCAGGATGTACACCGAGTGAGCAACATTGGCAGGAAACAGTCGCTCGGCCCAGCGGGGCATCCTGTTGGTCTTGGTCAGGAGTCTCCGGGACAGGAGCTTCTGGTCAGGGGTCACCTCCCGGTGCACTATGTCTTCCGTTAAGACATGTTTGCTGCAGGTATCGGAGTAAAGGTGACTCAGGAGGCTGCCTCTGAGAGACTGCCCCTTGGGGTTCTACACCTGGAGCCTCCTGGCCAGAATAGCCAGGCCTTCCCCCAAACTTGCAGAGTGATCTGTGTTGTGGCTCAGACCTGGAGAGTCGCTGGAACCTATCCCAGGGCAAATTCCAACTTCTGCCCCCTCGCTGACCTGGATTCCTGGGAATTCCAGCAGGGCTGGCCTTCGCGATTTAGTGCACCGCTGGGGAGCGCCACAGGCAGAGGAGTAGGCGAGCGCTCAGAATGCCAATCCCAGGATCCCTCCCAATTCCTGTGCCGCCGCCTCTTCCTGTCTCGTTACCCCGAGATGTGAGAACTTTAGACTGGGCCTCAAGTAGACCGCCGCCCAAGCCCAGTCTCCTCCAGTACCTTGCAGGCCTGGCCTGGCCGCTTCCCCAATAGGGTCCTCTTGCCCTAAAGACGGCCACGGTTCCGGCGATCCCCTACCTCGGACTCGATGTCGAGTCTTACCCTGCCCCACACTTCAATCTCCAAACAGCGAGGGGGAAGCCAGGCTACGTACCTATAGGGATTCGGGTACCGCTGCCAGAAGGCAGCGAACACTTGGTCCCAGGAACTCCGGAGCACGCTCTGGCCCAGGAAATACTTCACCATCGTCCCGGCAGGGGCGGGCTCAGCACCCGCGCAGCATCAGGGGTGCAGAGCCCGGGGGGCACGCGGAGGCCAGGCCGGGGCTCGGCGCACGCCCGCCAGGCTCGCAGCTCAGTCACCACCGTGCCGCGCCCCGCCAGCCGCCGCCATGAGGAGTTGTCAGGCCGCTCGCCACTTCCGGCGCAGCCGCGCAGTCCTCACCACTTCCGGCGTCCACGCACGTGATCCAAAGCCCGCCCCCTCGCCCTTTACCCCTCCCCCGCGGGAGTCGCGGCGCTGCAGGCTGGAGCGGGGTTTGAGAGGACCCCGGGCTCGGTGGGGAATCCGAGCCTGAGCGGTGCCTGAACCCGGCGGCGAGCGAACCGAGCGGCGGCGTGCAGCGCCGCTTAGGGCGCTGCCCCGCGCGCTCCCAGGCCGTCCCGGGCCCTGGGATCTTGGAAGGATCAGCGCCCGGGGCCGAAGAGCGGGGGTAGGCAGGTCGCTGCCAGGGCTCCAGCCCGACGCGGGGCATCGACTGTGGCTTGGGCGCTGCCTGCCCGAGCGGAGATCCGGGTTTACCTCGTGCGGGGGCTCAGGACCCCGACGCGGGTGAGGCTGCCCCGGGAGCATGAGTGGGCAGCGCGTGGACGTCAAGGTGGTGATGCTGGGCAAGGAGTACGTGGGCAAGACAAGCCTGGTGGAGCGATACGTGCACAACCGCTTCCTGGTGGGACCCTATCAGAACGTGAGTGCGCGCCGCGGGTCCGGGCACGGGTGGGAGGGGGCTAGCTCGCACCCGCGGCCCTGATTGCTTCCCCCTGGTTGCAGACCATCGGAGCCGCCTTCGTGGCGAAGGTGATGTCCGTCGGAGACCGGACGGTGACTTTGGGTATTTGGGTAAGTTCCCTGGTCAAGTAGTCCTGGGAAAACCCATTCCTGAGAAGGCTTAGGTCCTGTCTGTCCCTGGCTGACTTGTGGCCTTATACAGCCCATTTCTCTTCTCTAGACCCCAGTTTGCAAATGGGGGTCTGGAGGACGTAGTATTAGTTTGCAGCCTTGTAGCTCAATAACTCAGGCCAGGGCTGAGCCACCCCCTGCCCTTCAGGACACAGCAGGCTCCGAGCGCTACGAGGCCATGAGCCGAATCTACTATCGGGGTGCGAAGGCGGCCATCGTCTGCTACGGTAAAGGGGGGTTCTGGCCTGTTCCTCAAACAAGGGGTGGGTACCAGGCGAGCCTTATGGAACGGCCCCTGACGCTTGGTTGTGCCTCCTCCGTGCCCCACACTAAGACCTCACGGACAGCAGCAGCTTTGAGCGGGCCAAGTTCTGGGTGAAGGAACTGCAAAACCTAGAGGAGGTAGGTGGCCGGACCTCACTGGAGGTCCAGGGGCGGGGGCTCTGGTGGTCCGTGCGGAGGGACCCTGACCTTGTGTTCTGCTTCAGGGCTGTCAGATCTACCTGTGCGGCACCAAGAGTGACTTGCTGGAGGAGGACAGGCGGCGAAGACGTGTGGACTTCCACGATGTCCAGGACTATGCAGATAGTAGCTGCTCCTCAGCTCCCTGGGGAGGGGGGAGGGAAGTGGCCGCTTGGGTGGGTCAAGAAAATAAGGGACTGGACTGCCTTGGCAGCCATGGCAAGATCTCCTGGGATGGCCTTCTGCTCCCCTGAACCTGTGGGATCCAGAAGAGTCCATGAACTGTCAGGCTTCCCCTTTGTCTGTGTCCACATGATTCTTAGGTATGAGGCTTTAGTCGATTTTCTTTACAGATATCAAAGCTCAGCTCTTTGAAACATCCAGCAAGACAGGCCAGAGTGTGGGTAAGTGCCGTCCTGGGTCTCACAACAGGAACACGCAGGGGCACCAGAGGAGGCAGAGAAGAGCCTAGAGGGCTGGGTCACTGGGTGATCCTAAGGGCTGTTGGCATTGGGTCCTCACTGATCATCCTTTTTCCTGCCAGACGAGCTCTTCCAGAAAGTGGCAGAGGATTACGTCAGTGTGGCCGCCTTCCAGGTGATGACAGGTGTGTGCTTCCCTAGCTTCTATGGAGACTTCCTCTAGGCCCTCAGCATCTGGCCCCCTTCATATTACCTGGTCCCCCAACAGAATGGTGCCAAGCTGCCACCTCTCTCTTTGACAGAGGACAAGGGCGTGGACCTGGATCAGAAGGCAAACCCCTACTTCTACAGCTGTTGTCATCACTGAGTCACCACTCATCTGGCCTGGGGGAATTAAAGGAATTCCCCCAGAGGGGCTGGACCTAGCTCTTCAGGGTTTGGGTGGTCAAATGTGAGCTACCCCAGGTCCACATGGCAGCAGAGGTGGCACATGCCTGTGCTGGCCCCTGGAACGGATACAGCATTGGGCAGACTGGTGGGCATCAGGAGGGTAAGGGCTGATTTGGACCCCAGGCTTCTGTCCTGGACAGCACTTGTGTCTGCAGATTACTTAAGTGGCTTCTGATTTGTAAATAAAATCAATGCACGGAGAATCACACTCAGCCCCTTTCCCTGCTGTATAGATTGGGTGTCAAGACACCTAGTTTTTTCTTGGGCCACCTGGCTGGCCTCACTTCCTTTATTAAGGTTCCTTCCAGCTCTAGTTTTCCTTTGGAAACCAAGTTCACTTTATCCCAGGGTTGCAGCTGAAATAATAAGAGAAACAAAAGGGCCATTTCCTGTACTTTAGTGGGGGCAAAGATAGGGTGAGGCTAGGGTTGGGGCAGTGCAAAGCTCACAATTCCTTCTTAGTGCTGAGAAGAGCAAGGCAGGCACTTAAGCGGTGTCCAGAGATCAAAGGATCAAGCATTCTACCCCAGATGGGCTGGTTCTACTGAGTCTGACACAGCTAGGTCCATGAGTCATGCCTGTGGCTCAGATCCCAAGCTTCTCGTCAGCATCCTACAATGTGTTTTAATGGTAGGAAAACCATAGGTTCTGCAAGACAAAGGTCTTTGGCATCTAGATTGGGATCCAATTCAGCTACTAAGTTAGAAAGGGACTTAAGCTCAGTCTGTTCTAAGTATAAAATGAGGTATCGGCTGCCCAGTGCAGGGATGTGAAGATCATGAGTGAAAAGTTAACTCCAGCACTAAGTCACGGGGAGGCATCCCAAGGTTCTCCCAAAGTGGATTTTTGGGCCTTGGAGACCCAAATATTTCTGAAGGATGATCAGGTGTTACTGTAGACAGGACGGGCACTTCCTGTCCAACCAAAAGGAAGCATATGGGACCCCTTTCCAGGACCGAGGCTTGGCCCCTTTGCCTCTGCTTTCCTGCCTTAGGCCAGGGCCAGGGCCTCTAGTACCCAGCACCTACCGCTGAAGAAAAACTTGGCCCAGATGATCTGATTCACTCAGGAAGTGCTTTGGTTCCACTTCCTTTTTAAAAACCAATTCCTCAAAATACCTTTATTTCATGGGTGACGAAGGCTTCCTGTGTAGGGACTGGAACTAACATCAGCCACTCCCCAATTTGAAACATACCCAACATCTCATGGCTCCTGGAAGCCCACACCACTCCCGTGAGATGCTTGGAGGAATGGCTCAGCTCCACTTTGTCCCCATCTGGGAACTAGCTTAGGGACTGGCTTCTGCTCCTATGCCAAACCCATCCTCCCTCCTCCTGGGCTACATCTCCCCATGGACAACAAAACACAACACAGGGCAAGGGCCATTAAGAGTAAAGTTAAACTTTACTTTACAGTAATTTTTTCTATATACAAAGAATTACAGTACATGTTTATGGGGACTCCTAGCACAGGGCTCCCCTTTTCCACTAGGAGTTTCACTTACAGCTGACAATCTATGGGGATTAAGGGAGACAAAAAACCAAAACAACCCCCCCCCCCAAAAAAAAAAAAAACAGTGATGGACCTCAGCTGATCCCCCCACACCCCTTTCTTAAAAATATAAAGCTAGATCTCTATTGTCAGCTTGTTTCTTTGCCACGGCATAGAAAGTTGATCTTCCGTGAGCGCCTGTGTGCTGCACCCACCCAGCTTCTACACTCACCTGGTCGACAGCGGCAGCACCCACCTCAGGCCTGGAGGCCACCTCTTCTCGGCCCCTACCCCGGAAGTCAAGCACCAGAACCATTCATTTGTTCCTCCTCCCTGGGCTCACAATCTGCAAAGCTCTGCTTGACTTCCAGGGTGTCACACCTAAAGCCCCTCAATAGCCTGATGTATGGAAAGTCATGGGAAAGCAGCTCTAGAGAAGGGAACACATACAAATTTAACATGCTGTTTTTGCTTATGTTGGTAGGAGACAGTTCTCCTAGGCTGTGGATTTCTAATTAAAATACACTTTCCACTTCCTTAAGAAAGATTACCTTTAATCTCCCTAAGCGATAGAGGTGCTCCCACAAGAGGAAGAAGTAGAGGGGCAGAAGGTAACCGAGGGAGACCCTGTGCCTGGAGCTCTCCGCCATCATGTTCCAGGCAGTGTGCATGGAGGCTACAGACAAAGGTGACACCAGCCTTAAGAAACTTGCCACCCTTATCTGGACACGTTATCTCTTCCACTGCTGGACTGCACTGGACCACTCCAGGGTCGGGTGCAGGTTTCACCAAGGCTCTGCCTTCTTCTCTAACAGAGCCTCAAAGAAACTGTTCGACATAACATCTCTTCCTCTCAAACAGAAACCCGGTTTTTTTGAGTCACCAGTCCCTTCACCCTTGGCAGTGCTTATTTATACCATGAAATTAGCACCATCGTTATTACATTTGTGTGTGTGTACAAAGCAATGATCTATTCTGATTTCAATTTATATTACAGCAACTCCTGGCCCTGCTGCACTGGTCCTAGAAAGCTCAGCTGAGAGCTGACTGGCCATAGCCAATGAAAGTCTCCTGCAGCAGCTACCTAGCTCTAAATGACCTGGAATGTCTAACACACTCAGCAGCCAAAACATTACTCAGTAGGAAAGGGGCTTGTGGCAGCTCCTTTCCTGCCATGATCTCAGGGAGGTTAGGACACGGGGCAACTCTGACCTCCTTCCTGGTTGAGGAACCCTAGAATGACAGTATCTCCCCCGCCCCAAAAGCCTTAGGAGAACCCACTTTATAGGAGCTGAGGGCAAAATCCATCCACGTTTAGTGCTCTCCTGATTCCTCTCCACAGGGGAAGCTGCCAGGACCAGACTTTCTTCCTGCCATTGTGTTCTCATGAGGCGACCTGGGAGTCCAGGTGAGGAGAGGCTGCCAGGCCTGGGAAAGGATCACTGACGCACCTCATGCCCTGACCATGGTGTGGGGCAGAGGAGGTGAAGAATAATTATTTTCATTAATGCCAAAGATGTAGATTTGGTAGTTCAGAAGAGGATCAACACAGTGGTTTAAATCACCTCAAACTCAGTAACTTCAGGGGGAAGCAGGTTTTTAAAAACTTGGATGCTTTTGTAGCAGGGACACCTGTTTTGCTATTAGAATGGGTTCGCTCCAGTAGGCGGCAAATGAGGCTTTAAATTCAAAATTTAAGTCTCCATAATTTTTTCCCCCCGATTTAAAAAAGGTTAGGAGAGGTATTGGTTTTCTAGCTACCTATGGAAGCTAGGGCTTCCCCCTCGGAAAGGCTTCCTGGGGAACTAGCTTAGAGAAAGACTCTCGAGACCCCGATTTCCAAGCACTCAGCCAAATATCAAAAAAACATCCTGCACAAAGACCAGGAGTTTCTAAGAGAAAAGATTTCCTTTTAACTGCCAATTCATACCCCCTGGAGGAAAGGTCTCAGTACAGGCTCCAGGAGTCCCCAGTGGCTGACAAGGTCACTCCCCACCCTCGTGAGAGTCTCACATCCCAACAGTCCTTCTGTATCTGCTTCCAATGGTTCGGTGATTGCTTTCGTGATGTTAACAATCTAGGATCAGATGCTGCTATCAGTGAGCCTGATAGTTGAATTTTTAGTTTCCATTCAACCCGAGAGACACTTCCAATGGCCCTCAGGAAAGCCTGGCAGCCCATCTATATAGATAAAGAATTGCCTCCTCCCTCCAAACCAAGCACAGTTCAGAAGTTGTTTTCCCAGGCAGGTCTGGAAGGAAGTTTCCAGTGAATGGTGGAGAATGGGAAGAACCAAAGCAAAACCACAGAGTGGCCAATCATGGCCCACCTTTCCCTCACTCCTTCCTGTCCTGTGAGACATATCTAGAGCGGCTGTCAACTCAATTACCTACCAAGGCCTACTTCAGAGAAGCTACTTCAGGATCAAACTTCTCCAATGAAAAATTTTTACATAGCCTGCACACACACACCCCCCCCACACAAAAAAATTCACAGTTTATTTCATGAAATAAAGAGCTACGGTAATTTAACACACAACATAGTGAAAGGAGATTCTGACAGTGCAGTGCAGATATCTTTTTCTGATCACAACTACAGATGACATGAGAGAAAAGGGCACAGGACTGGCACCAAGCAAACCCTACTCATACAACCTAAGAGATTAGGGAAAGAGACCTACTAGCTGCAGTTATATACTTATTATTCTCACACATGATAAATACTTAATATAATGAACTTTAATGTTCTGGGTGGATTTCTTTAAAAATATCTTTTCCATGGTTTAAAATTTTAAAAAAAGAAAATAAGATGCTTTGTTTTCTCTTCCTTTTGAGCAGAGCCTTTTCTCTCTGATGGTGTGGAAAGAGAGAGAGAGGATGAAAGGGAGAACTAGGCAGGTGGAATTTACAGAAGAGATTCTGAGGTCTAAGTGAGATGCAGGGATAGGCCCCTAAACTCAGGGCAGCCCTGCCCAGCCTTGTGCCTCTGCCTGAGTTCAAGTGTCTCAACCCCAGAGACAGACTTTGGGAAATAAAAGCAAATTCTCTTTTTAATCTTTATATAAAGCGCAAATGCTTCTATAACAATTACTGTTCCCTCCTTAGAGTAATGAGAGTAACCTCAATAGGAACTTGGGACAAAATACAGAATCCTGTTGAGGGTGCAAAAGCCGTAACTGAGACACAATGGCCAGGAGACATCTGGGCCCGATGGCCTGTTGGCTAAAGCTGCTGGCTAAGCTGGCAAAGCAGAGAGGTAAACACGTTTGGTCTAGGGACAAGAGGTGGGTGAATGGGAAGGAACTGGCCAAGCAGCACTTCATATTGGCCATCGGCGAGGCGGATGAATCGAGGGGGCAGGGTAGCACCAACAGATTCCCCAGCCCTTGAGCCCCAGCTCAGGGCAGCAGTAACAGATAATCAGCAGTATGAGGAGTCATCTCTTAGACTGGACATTTCTCTAAATGCCACAGCTTGCCAGTCAGAGTTCTGGCTTGCCTTTGAGCTGTCCACAGGCTGGTACTCCTAACACAGAGCCCAGCAGTTCGCAGGGGGAGGGTGGTAGAATCCACCAGTGAAGAAGAGGACCCCCTTCACTCATGTAGGAGAGCAAAGGATCAGGAGAGAAGTACTTTTCCATCAGGACCTGACACCCTCTCTGAGCGGGTGCTGATCTAGCCCAGAGCTTGCCAGAGTTCCCCTATGTCCACTGCCCGAGACGCTGAAATCTGAAAGCACCTGAGTGTTTGGGGTACGAGCATGGGGTAGGTTGATGTAAAGGGAGGAAAATCGGTAGAAAATAAAGGTAAGCTTGTCAATTGCCTTCTTACACTGTGGGAAAGCTACATCCTAGAGCCTAGCGCCCCAACCATCTGCTCTGCCAAGTACAGATCTTCAGACTCGGCACAGTCCTGGCAGAAGCAGCAGCGGCCACCCAGCCTACAGCCCCACTTGGACTCTGTGCAGCCCCCTCCCGCCTATAAAGGAGACATCCACATGAGTGTGCATGCGTGCACATACACACTTGACCAGAAGAACCTTACTCAACACAACCATTTCTGGGACCACAAAGGACATTACAAAATGAATCTGGAACCCGAGGGCCCCTCAGAACTTCCTGTTATTTCCTGGTCAAAGGTTCTTAAAAACAGACTAGAAACCCAGGCAGGCATGTTAGGCTCACAGGGATTAGGTCTTATTTATCTCTGTATCTCCTAGCAGTGACTAGCACCTGGCCTAGCACACGTGAATGCTCAAGAAATCACCACTGATTTGAATGGATTATCAGTTCCTCCCAAGGGTTCATCAGGTGCCCACAGCGGGGCTCCATGGGGCTAGAGAAATAGCGCTGAGAGCCCCTCTACCTTACAACCTGACCAGCAGAATTGAATCCCATGCTTGACTCCAGAGTGGACTTTTTATTTCAAGTTGACCATGTGTAAAGGTAGGTTGAGGGAGAGACCCACGTCTGTCCTCCTTGGCTGAGGCGCACTTGGATTTCCATACGTGGTTCACACAACCATAGCCCCCACTGCTAATGTCACAAGAGTTCTGAGTGTTGGGATATAAAGAAAGAATAACAGTGGGAAAGTGTTGGGGGTCTGTGTTTTAAGGGGAAAAAGGAAGATTTCCTTTCCCTAAGAACCCTGGGGGTAGCTGGTCTGGTCATGTGACATTTACTGGTATTATTTCTGTTCTGATTCTGCACACTTGTGACTGGAAGGAGCCTGGTTAAGAGCTGGAAGTGTATTCTGCTCTGGTTTGGGGTTCTGCCCTCTTCCAAGAGACCAGCAAGTCTGTGCCAATGTCTGTGTGCTCCCAGAAGACCAGCAAGACTGCGCCAGTGTCTGTCCGGCCACCATGGGCCAGAGCCCTGGCCCTGGTAAGGCCTTTCCCAGGGCCCAGGGGCTCTGCTCTGTGGTTGCCAACTTCTTCTCTTCAGTGGAGAGGGAGGATGGGGCCTTCCCAAGAGGCCTGAAGGACTGCCCACTCTTGGCAGCAAGTCCAGGAAGTTGCTGGCCTCCGGCCATCTGCTTCATCTGCTTCACCAGGCCCAGTGCTTGGTTGGGAGGCCCTGGGATCTGCTCAGCTCCTGCAGGTGCTCTTCCTGAGGCCTGAGTTGCTGGCTCATATAAAAAAGCCTTGGCAGGTGTCTGAGAAAGAAGTCTGGCCTGGGTGAGTGATTTAACAGCTTGCCAGGGGTGCTCCAAGGGGGCTGTGGCTTTCCCAGAAGCCTGAAGGACAGGATCTGACACACTGCTTCTCTCAACAGCTCGTGGCATCTGCCCCAGACCTTTGCTGGCAGGCCAAGAGCTGGACTCCAACACTGGCATCTTCTCATCAGCTTGTGGTGTGGCCTCAGGAGGAGAAGCTGCCCGCTCCTTCTGGCGAGGAGTCATGTCTATGAGATCCCTCACCAAAGCAGCTCTATTTTTTGACTGAGTGTTCTGGTCCACGGGCCTCAGTGCTTTTTCTTTAGCTACCAGGGTCTGGACCACAGCTGATAGCACTTTGTCAGGTGGGAATCTCTGGGACAAAGAGACATGGGATTTGTCTGGGGACCTGTCTGAAGCCTGGGGATTGGGGCTGCTGGTGACTAGCAGTCTGTCTGGCGGTGGAAGTCTCAGGCCAGTGGGGACTGGGGTTTTCTCCAGTGACTGGGGCCTTGGGCTGGCAGCACCTATGGATTTATCCAGCCTTGGGTCAGCTGTCCCCAGAGGTCTTTCCAGTGGTTGGGACCTGACTGAGGGTGAGGAGCTTGGGCTGGTCACTGGAGAGGGTTTGTCAGATAGTTGGGGTCTTGGTCCTGCCACTGCAGGGGGCCTGTCCAATGGCTTCTGGCTGGAAACCAAGGCTTGGGGTTTGGTCCCCGACTCAGCAAGGTCCCTGGCCCTCTCTGGAGGCTGGGGCCTGGAGTCAGTTCTGTCAGGAGGTCTCTCAGGCAGCGCTGGCCTCTGACAAGTCCCTGCCAGAGCTTTTTTGGACAGTGCCAATGTCTGGTTGGTATCAGCAAGTGGCTTGTCCGACATCTTGGGCCCCTGAGCAGCTACTCCTGATGATTGCTCTGCCAGGTGAGTGCTTGGGCCTGGAGGCAGCGATACTGGGGGAGGCACATACTCACGGATCTCCCCAGGTTCAAGCGGGTTGGGCCCACAGGGGTCATGCTCAGTACAAGACAGACGCCCATCCAGTTTGGAGATGAAGAGCATCCCTTCCCGATGCTGCTTGCAAAAGGAGCTGGGACACATCTCACAGAAGGAGGCTGCTTCCTTCCCGCAGATGTCACACTGATGCCAAGGACACTCCCATTTCCCTGAAAACACAGATGTGAAACCAAAGCTTAGGAAAACAAAAGATATATACGAAGTGCTCTGGAACCAGGTCAAAGGAGTGGTTTCAAACTGGCACATATTGCAGTGATCTCATGCTTCCCCTGCCCCAGGATCTCAGCTTCCTCTTCTGCACAACCACATATAAAAATAACAGCCAAGTATCAAGTAGCAGTTGAGTACCAACTAAATATACATGCAGAGTAATGCCTTATTTCTATTTCTTGCAAGAAAAAAACCCCAAAAAACAAAGCTCCCCTTAGGTGGAATGTGAATATTACTTTTATATTTTTGCAAACTCCATTTGTCGTATACAGCCTTTAAATATTCAATTCTAAGATGGAAAAATCTCAGCTATTTAAATTCCTGCTTATTTGGTTATTAGTAGGAAGAGGGAACAGATATACAAATGTAAAAAAAATGGAAGCAGATTTACCTTTGCTCAATTTTAAGTCTTGAAACTAGCAAAAACTTTACCTATGTTGTCCACACAGATGCAGTACAAAAAAGATCCAAAGCTAATCTGAACTGCAGTTTACCTGCCCCATTTCATGACGCCTGAATCTCTGTGAACAGTGTTCCCACCCTGGCTTCTTCCAGATAAACTCTGCTAGATCTTGCTTCTGGCTCCTAGGCAAGATCGTTCTATCTCAGCCCGTGCCAGCCACGGCCCTGAGAAATTAATTCTGAAACAATTTTCCATTTCCACCTCCTGGCACTGACAGGTCAATGTTATGGCCTTGCCCTCACACCACCTCAGTTTCTATTATTTCATTACTCTGGCAATCACAGAGTAATGAAATAACTCTGGGACAAAGTCCTTCTCACTCCCAGCCCACAGTTCTTTTCTTTCTGTAATTCCTGGAAACATGTTAGGCCACTAGTTATGTATAATCTCCTCAACCAGAGTGGCTTTCTACTGGTTGCCACTCACCTTTGTCATTTAAAATAGACAATAGGTCCAAATCCCTAAAATCTTCTAATTCCAAACCACCACCCAAAGGTTAGTGACTTCTCCAACCACAAATTCCTGGGTACCATATCTGTCTAAGCAGCTTTCTCACATGGTACCTGACACAGCTATAGAGGGAGCGGGCTGGAGGGAAGCTAACAGGGTGTCAGTCCGTACCTCACTGACTAGAACGACCCAAAACTCCACTCTGTCTCAACCTCTCTTTCTTTAGAAAGAGCACATGATTTAGTGGCCTTGAAGTCAGAAAATCTGGCTTTTAATCCAGCTCCTCCATCTACACGCTCTAATGTGACAAGTCATCTCACCAAACTTGACTCTCAGTTTCCTCATCTGCATCATGGGAAGGTGAAAAGGTCTCATCTTTATGGGTTGCTGGGAGGACAAAATAACATAACAGAAATGTAAATGAAGTGCTTGACACATATCAAGTGAATTTCTGTTCCCTTATCTGTATCTTGGGGTTCTAAACCTTTGCTGTCATTTATTTCCAGAATGAAAACCTGGGCCATATCCCCTCAACACTGTGCATGGGAAGACCAAAGGGCTCTGAGAATTCTGGCAGAGAACAAGGAGCACTCTACACGGATTTTGGTACCAACCTGCTGGTCGCTTGGTTAGATTGAGACAGTCTGCGTGGTATACTTTCGGGCAGCCCGGCTTCTTACAGGAGACAAGCTGGCCAGCATCGCCACAGCTGAAACACTCATCCTCTCGCTCCTTTGTGATTTCCCCTTGGCTCCTGCGCTTCCCCTGTTGCTTCTTCTTGAATTTCTTTGACTTTTCTTCCGTGGCAATGGGTTGATTCTAGAGGTCAGATATTGAGCAGTCAGCATTCTGTCGACACATTAGTTGTATGATCTTGACCAGGTTAACTATCCTCTCTGAGCCTCAGTCTCTCCTCTGGGAAGAGACAATCCTCATAGACTGTTGTAAAGATAAGAGAAAATGCAGAGAAGGCACCTAGCATGTCACAGATACCCAAAAAATGGTTGTATTAATTCTAACTTTTGTATCAACTACTCCTGCCACCTGAATAAAAAAGAAAAATGTGCTTCATTTTGTTGACACACAAGGCTGGTGTTAAAGGTCACCCTTGTATAAGTTTTATTGTTATGTTTGTCTTAACTTCAAAACTAAGGAAGAATTGTGTGTGTGCGTGTTTGTGCACATACATTTCTTAGCTTAGTCATCAACCCTTCACTGAGCGCTTAGTATGAGCCACGTGCTAGGAAGACACAGAAAACTAATTCACGGTCCTTGCCCTCAACAAGCTACACATCTTTAAGTCAAATAAGATTGATGTCCACCACGCCCCAAGACAGACCCTGGTGCAGTCAGCAGGTCTCTTTTGTGCTCCCTGCGGCCTATACTTAGTCATCAAACCTGGTGGTTTTCATCACATTATTTCTCTTGGCCTAGAAGCATCCAGGACAAATCTGATTTATTTCTAGTGATCTCCCATTTCTAATCTTCTGCTCTTGAATTTTTCTCTCACTGATTCATGTATGAAATGCTACACAGACCTTAAGGATGCAGAAACTGACATCCCCAGTGCATGAAACACCATTAAACTTGGGTTAAACTCAGCTACTATTTTAATTTATAGGGAGTAAGTCAACTGGACGTCTTAAGGAACAAGACCATTTAACCAACCAACTATAAACAAAAAACAAAACAAAACCCAATGTAGTATAATCTTATTTAATAAGATAAAATAATTAGTGGGTGATCTTCAGCTTCATGTGTTGCTGCTCAAAATAACTGCCCTCTTTAGTTACTGGTTTCTATGCTAATTTGCAGTTTTCAGTTCTTAATGTTGATTTTATAATTAAAAAACATAATGGGAAATGCCCAACTAGAGTCACCATATAATCAATCTACTGTGCATCAAAATTAAACTTCAATTTTCATTGTGCTGTTACTTATTATAGAGAAATCTGAAAGCATCCAGATGTTCACTTACTACTGTCCAGCCATTATAGAAAAAAATTAACTAAAAAATGATTAAGAAGACTATGTAATAGCAAGGAAAATTTTTATAATATTTATGAAAAGCAGGATACAGACTTGTAAACAATTCTTAACAGTTATAGAATTATAATTCAGTTAAAGTGCACATAAAAAACCAGGAAGACACAACGTTTATACTATGTTACAATGGTAAGATTAAGGGTCCTATGTTTATCCACAGTGTTATATTATGTTTAGAAACTTAAATTCATTGGGGGGGGGAGGAGGGAGGGACCGGGAAGGAGAGGGAGGGAGGGAGAGGGAGGGAGAGGGAGGGAGAGGGAAGGAGAGGGAAGGAGAGGGAGGGGCAGGCAGTACCAAGAATCTAAGCAGAAGCAGCTTACTAGGAAATGTGAATGAGATCAGCTGAGACCAATAAAGACATGAGCAGTAAACCACTTTACAGATTCCTATTTTACAGCTTTTTATAGCTAGAAAAGTATCACCAATTAGAAGTCAGATTGCTCAAAACACTTCAACAATACCCAAAGATACTTTCTCGTATAATCAAACTGATCACCGGAATGCTTAGTTAATTGCCAGCGGCCTTACTGACAACTATTCAATGTCATTATTTCAAAGAAACATCTTCTTAAAAGACTCAGGCCTGCACTGAGTAGGGCAGGAGGGCCACACCATTATTCCCGATGCAAATGTTTGGAAGGTACCTTTGGCCTTACACCCAAAAAGCCACTGCAATTCGGGGCTCCACATTTGCAAACGGTCTTTCCATTCCCAAGACATTCTAGGTTGTAGTTGAAGGTAAGTTCAGTGCCTGTATAAGAGACCGTGAAAATATTAATATCTATGGCTTTAATTATATTATTTCTGTATTAATCACAAAGGATATTGACTTAAGAAAAATAGATTAATTTTAAGAGAATAAAAACTTTATTAACTTCTAAATCCACTATATTAATAAATTCTGAATTCTGTACCATTAATTAGCTAATACAAACTAATAAGAGAAAAACGTAAGTGGATTAACAAGTAATACTTAAAATAACTTTTACTAATTATTCCAAACTTTTCTTGATTCCCTCTACCAAGGCCGTAGAGGTGTTAATATCCCGAGTTGTTTTTCATTTGTTTTCTAACCTTTCAGATTCAAAATATATTACTAAAAACAACTTATTTTACACTTTATTCCAGGCACCGGGAATGCGAAGTATGAAGAAAACCTGTTGGTCTGTGCCAAGGTGAGCACCAGGCAGCGCTCAAGGGACAGACATCTCAGTACAGAGTCATACCAGAGAGCTCTAGCCCACAGACCTAAGCCCTGGCTTATATCCCAGTAACACCACAATCTAAGATGAGTGACTTGAGCCCTGTGTCCATCTCTTACATGGAGAAATAAAAATCTCACAAGCTTATTGAGAGAATAAGACATAATGCACATAGCAGTAATTTGTAAACTTTAAAAACTCAAAACATGTTAGGGTAGGCCTAACAAACACAATAGTTTTTTATATGTATATGAAGAGGTTGTCTCTGGGCAGGGGTAATGGCTTAAGTGACAATCATTCAGTCAAAATTGTCTAATCTTAGAAAGATTTCCCAGTGCAGACTGACCCATCTTCTGTCACTGAGACTAATTAACATATATGTACTTTTTCATCCAATATTAGAAGTAGATTATTTGGTTGAGCAAATAAAGCAGTGGGCTTATACTTAGGGTACGAATGATACGAGTACTAGAATCACTCACAGCCTGGTGAGAGGCTCACACTGCAAGAGCTAGCAGGGTCAGAAACTAACCAAGGTTAGCAGCAGGGTCACGTTTCCCCGCTCACACCCACTGTGAACTTACTGAATGATGGGTAATTCTATCACTCTATTCTTTTCTTATTAAACAATTTATATGTACATAGCTTTCAAGATTTTAGTGTGCTTATAACATACCTCAGCCATATACACAAGTATAAGACAGCAGGATACGTGGCATAACCTGAAACTCATTCAGCATCTAGTATGTAAACATGACCACACAACAGGGTAGAGCAAAAATATCAGTGTACACCAAGGAAAGACTCATACCATTCTAGAAGAGTCCAATATACAATAATCCTTGACAGGTCTGAACTTACTGCGGATGGCCAAAGAAGAGATACGTATGAGTGAGTATGACATACATGGGAGACAGAAAATCACAGGTATGTGATGAGCCCAGGAAGTTGGATGAGTAAGGAGAGCCAGCAGCAAAGTTCTGATCCCACCTACCAAGGCCGAAGCTATTACAGGCACCTCGCATGGCACTCAGCACATTCTATCTCGTTTCCCCATCCCACCCATGAGGAATCAAAGTCAAGCGAGGACAATAACAAGGTCTATGAATTCCAAAACTATGCTACCTGAGCTGATATGGGAGTAGAGAGAACAGAAATTTGTGGCTAGACATGGTAGAGGCAGCCACCCCCAAGGATAAACTAAAGTTCTGAGTATAAGTGTGGAACTACAAGTTGTCAGGAGAGATATAAGAACTGAAGTCTGGGGCCGGCCCGGTGGCTCAGGTGGTTAGAGCTCCGTGCTCCTAACTCCGAAGGCTGCCAGTTCGATTCCCACATGGGCCAGTGGGCTCTCAACCACAAGGTTGCCAGTTCAATGCCTCGACTCCCGCAAGGGATGGTGGGCTCTGCCCCCTGCAACTAAGATTGAACAGGGCACCTTGAGCTAAGCTGTCTCCCGGATGGCTCAGTTGTTGGTTGGAGCACGGGCTCTCAACCACAAGGTTGCCAGTTCAATTCTTTGACTCCCGCAAGGGATGGTGGGCAGCGCCCCCTGCAACTAAAATTGAACACGGCACCTTGAGCTGAGCTGCCGCTGAGCTCCCGGATGGCTCAGTTGGATGGAGAGTGTCCTCTCAACCACAAGGTTGCCGGTTCGACTCCCGCAAGGGATGGTGGGCTGTGCCCCCTGCAACTAGCAACGGCAACTGGACCTGGAGCTGAGCTGCGCCCTCCACAACTAAGACTGAAAGAACAACAACTTGAAGCTGAACAGAACCCTCCACAACTAAGATTGAAAGGACAACAACTTGACTTGGAGAAAAGTCCTGAAAGTGCACACTGTTCCCCAATAAAGTCCTGTTCCCCTTCCCCAATAAAATCTTTAAAAAAAAAAAAGGAACTGAAGTCATGTATGACTGAGTAACATCTGAATAATTAATACAGAGGAACCACATGCCCCCTGACCCCCAGGTGGTTAAAGAATGAAGAAAAGAATGAGAGGAGTCAGACGAAGAAACCAAGTAACATGGATATAATACATATACTTTACAGCACTTTGGCAAGGATTGAGATAATATGCTTGAAACAGTGTCTGGCATCTGATAAATGGTAGCTTTTACAGCATTGGCTTGATAATTCTTGTTACAAAACAGAAATTTACCCAATGTACTCTGAAGCCACCCATTCAAAAAACTTGATACAAGTTACCATTTAAAAAATCAGTACCATAGTCCAGCAGAGTGCAGTGCAGTGATGCTCAAACATTGTTACCTTTATCATCTACTACTTTAAGTGAAGTAGTACAATACAAAAATATGAGAATTGTCAGAACCTTTAAAATTCTGAAAAACTTAACTCCTGGGCAGTATATTTAAACTGTAGAGAAAAAGATATACTGGGGTAGGAAAGAAAAATGTCTACTGATAAAAAAAAAAAAAAAAAAAAAAAGTGGAGCCGGCCCAGTGGCTCAGGTGGTTGGAGCACAGAGTTTCCAACGCCGAGGTCGCCGGTTCGATTCCCACATGGGCCAGTGAGCTGCGCCCTCTATAGTTAAGATTGTGAACAGCTCTCTCTGGCGCTGGGCTGCGTGAGTGGCCGGCAGCCAGTGAGAGCTGCCGACTGACACCTGGAGACCGGCTGCCTCAGCTGGGGAAAGCGCAAGGCTCATAATACCAGCATGGTCCAGGGAGCTGTGTCCTACACAACTAGACTGAGAAACAAGGGCTTGAACCGGAGTGGGGAGAGGGGAGGCGGAAGAAGGGGAAAGAAAAAAAAGCAACAGACCAAAAGCTGACCAAATTGCTCTTTAATTATTTTATCTTGATTAATGTTGCCTGAGGTAAACACACCTTGGGCAAAGGAGAACTTTGGTCTTATTCCAGGATGCTCATCTGGGATTTCTGCCTCCACAGTAATTGGACTGTACTGTCAATTACAAACTACCTAGGCCAGTCCCTTCTTAGTTTGAATGTAGGAGAATGATCTTTAAATTTAAATGTTTTGCTCGTGTCCCTACAAAACTCATTTTGAAAAATTATGTACTTCTTTGTACATTCAAAATTCATTAACTTTATACAAGTCTAAATATTTTCTTTTAAATCATGCAATTTAAACGGTGTCATGTGTATGAATATATGCTTAACATAAATTCATCAAAACCTTGATGTTTCAGAGTAAGCTCCTTTAATTAATGGAAAATATATATTACTTTACTTTCAAGCCTCTCAGCCATATCAGATTGACTTTCAAACATCTTAATAATGTCCTGCTTATAATACCTCACTCTACACTTAGTTCTTAGAGGCACAGGCACCCAGGCTGGGCATGACAGAGCTGTGCATTCTCTGAATGTCCAGTTCTTTGGCATCCTAGAGGTGAGTTGTTTGTGTTAAAGTAGCCATGGGTTCATAAACCATAAAATTCGGATGGGTAAAATAAAGTGGGTGAAGGGCAACTGTGAAAGGGATGATAAGGAGCCATGGATTGCTGATGCTTTCTAAGGCAGATCAATTTTCAGGGAGTTCATATAAAAGTTATGGAAAAGGTCAGGAAATTTATTCCGTTAAAACCATCCATACCCAGAGCTTGAAGACAGTAAGTATGCTAAGTGAAATGAGTCACTCACAAAAGAACAAATACGTATGATTCCACTTATATGCAGTTCCTAGAGTAGTCAAAATCACAGAGACAGAAGTAGATAGTGGTTGCTAGGGGGTGGGGGAGGGGGCGTGTGGAGTTAGTGTTTAATAGGTGCAAAGTTTCACTTGAGGAAGATGAAGAATTATGAAGATGGATGGTGGTGATGTGAATGGACTTAATGCCACAGAACGACACATTAAAAATTTTTAAAACGGTAAATTTTATATTATATATATTATACCACACCACCACCACCAACAAAAAAATTCCATGCCAAGTACTATCTGGAAAGTCTTTTTATATACCCTCAGAGTTTGCAAACCTCATTTTGAATTACAGGGCATGTGGGATTTTTGGATGATAAAATCTGAAATTCCTTTCTTAACTCCAGAATGCTTAAATGATTCTTACCTGCTTTAATGTCACTCAGGGCAAAAAGGCCAACACGGGTATCTCCATTCACAGACCATTTCTGTGTTTCACAGTTGGGCTGGCAGCAGTGATTCATGAACCGAGCATAGTTTCCTTTGGGACCAGCATCAATGATCCGGTCCTAGAATTCCAAGAGATGCTGCTTATCAGATACTTCCTGAGAATTCTACCACGCTGGAGTTCCTATTTGTAAAGTCTGAATCTCCCAGTACTTTTCAAAGTGTACTCCCTGCATCAGCACTAGCATCACCATCTGGGAACTTGCTAGAAATGCAAATTCTTAGGTTGCACTTCAGATATATTAAAACAGAAACTCTGAGGTGGGGCCCAGCAATCTGTGTTATAACCAGCTCGTTAGGTGATTCTGATATGTGAAGTTCGAGGACCACGCCCTAAAAGCAGCAGCTTGTCCCATCCTCTAAATTAGGCAGTCCTGAATCCTGGCTACACATCAGAAATCACCTAAGGAGTGATTTCTGATGCCAAGGCCCATCCCAAACGAAGATGAGAACAGCTGGAGGTGAAGACTGCACAAACCATAAGGGTACATACAATTTGATAAACGTCTACAAAGTTTCACACCAGGAAAGAGTTTTGTTGCAAAACTAGTGGAAGAAAAAATAAAGATAATGATGATGATAATAATAAAGCTAGCAGTACCTAATATTCAGGTACAAAAAGGAATCTCAGATATACAAAAAATAAACACATTAGAATGGCAGAATTAGGCATTAAGTTCCAAATACAATTCTAGGCCCCAATGAAATGAAACGCATCAGAAAATTCCTGTAATTGGAAAGCTGACTTGGGTTCCATAAGCTGAGTTCTATAGTCAATTTATATGACCTTCTCTATGCACTAAATAAATATCAACAGTCAGTTTGTCAATCTGTAGAATAAAAGAATGATTATTTACTTTTCTGGCTTCAAGTTTTAATCTGATAGGAAAAATACTAAAAGATATAGCCCCCAACTTACACTGGATAGATCAAAACTTACACTGGAATGCTAAAAGCAGCATAGTTTTTGGCTACAGACGTATAACCAGAAATGAGCAAACTTACTTATTCCATCCACAACCTTGATCGAGCAATCTCTAGGAACATGGGGAAAGACACTATTTGGGTAGAGTACGACATGCCTACAAACACTGTGGCTAGGACAACACTAATTTCACAATCTTACAAAGTCTGAAAATAACACTTTCCATTACTTACCTTGTCTAGGGTGAGCATATAGAAATTAGTGATATCGTGTTCTTGGGCGTAACGGATTCGGGCTCTGCATTCTTCTTCATCTATTAGCTCACCCACATACTCATTCACAAATTCACCCTGGAACAAGAAACAGCTCTTGACTTACTGGCAAAAAGCACAACTGTGTTCACAGGTACACCTTTACTTTAAAAAAAAAATAATAATGAAAATAACAGATTCATTATTCTCCATAGATTCTCCAAAGCAGTTCATGTGCATGTAACTCGTCACTTAACAAAGGTTTATTCAAGAAACATAAGAAATATGATGTTTCAAATATTTGACAATGAAAAGCACCTCTCTACTCCTGCCATTTGGAGAAACACAGGGATACGCTGGATGCTAAAGACCAACCAAAATGGAAGGAAGCCCACTAAGGCTCCACTGTAATGGTGAAATGGACAGTCAATCCCTTTACCTGCCCAAACACCTAAAAGTCAATTTCCCTAAACTATGTACTTTTCCCTTGGAACGTGCCCTGCCTGCTGCCCTTCCACATTTCACACCACTGTCCTCCAGACTCACTACATCACAGTCCTACTGGCTTTCATTCATGTTGTCCCCTCTACGCAATGCTTTAACACTCAACTGACTTACGCCAACAACTACTTATCTTTCAAGTCACAACTTAAAATAGTTTCAGAGACAAGCAAGTTCCAGGCCCTTTGCCACATGCCTCCAAAACCCTTTCTGCTTCCATACTGGGTTGATTACTTCTTCAGTGTCTGCCCCGCTCTAGAATGCTAGAATGTAAAATGTATGAAAGCATGGAACGTGTCCCTTACTGATCACTGCATCTTAGGCACAATGTCTCAGCAAATGACCAAACAGACCAACCCAGATTCACTTTCTTTCCTAGAAACAAACTTCAGTGAAATCCTTCACAAAGTATAACCAGAGTAAGATTTATTTTATTAAAACGTCAAATAAGATTTATTCTACACAAAACTACACAATATTATCTATTTTTCAGAAATCTGCAGATTCTTCCAAGTTTGAAGTTGAAAATGTTACTGCATTTTCATTAGAGAAGGCCTAACCCTCCTTCATGGTTTATGACCCCAAACCTATTTTCCCTGAGTAAAACCAGACTTTATTTGTAGATGATTAATACATCTGAATCCTGTGCTCACTATCCCCTCTCTCTTAACTACAGGTGCTAGGATTTTCATAAAAACGCAAATGAAGGCCACAGTGTCTCTGAATTTCCCTCATTTTTTCCATCCTCACACACAGTGAACATGATCAATACTGAAGATTTTGAGAGATGATGGAGCACATCTATCCTCAAACCTCTAAACTCTAGAAGGCCATGGCAAGACACAATAATAGGTTAATCCCTACTGTTATTTTCCTTTATGATCAATTTTCCCATATTCACCAAGAAGAATTACTCATATTACACAACTGCAAAGAAGGAAAAAATCTGGAAATTAAGAAACGTTTTCTTCACCTTTTTAATATCTGTTTTTGTTCGGAGACCCCAGCCCCTCTGTAATGTGCGAAAAATTTCAACCTCTGGGTACTGGCGCTTCGTGAAGCACTGGTTCTGGCAGCGTCCCCCAGCAGGACAGACCGTGGGGTGGCACTCATAGAGTAGCATGCGGTTGATGCACTCGGAGTCTATCCCACAGGGGTTCTCGTCAGTAGCTTTACAGTTGCAACGAGGAATCTCCGACAAGTCTGCAGTGAAGATCTGTACCCTGCCAATTGGACGGTTCACCTGGAGAAGAAACACATACTGTAGTACATCAGGCAAGTCAACACAAGACAATTCAGGACCTACAAAAGGCAGGTTTCTTTTCCTTCAAGTTGCAAGCCACATTTCACACTATTTTGAACAATCAAGATTTAGTAGCATTATTCACAATAGCTAAAATGTGGAAGAAAACCAAGTGTCCACTGACAAATAAGTGGATAGGAAAAGTGCAGTAAAAAATTAATGGAATATTATTCAGCCTAAAAAGATAAAATGTTTCGAAACATGATATAACATAGATGAACCTGGAGGATATTATATGAAACAAGCCAGTCAAATAGATAAATACTGTATAATTCCACATATGTAATTTAGAGTAGTCAAAATTAGAGACAAAAAGAATGGTGGCTGCCAGGGGCCAAGAGGAGGGGAGAATGAGAATTATTTGTTTAATGGGTAGAGTTCCAGTTTTACAAGATAAAAATTTCTAGAAATGGATAGCGGCAATAGGTACAAACACTATGAATATCTATGAACTCCTAAATGTGGTTAAGATGATAAATTTTATGTTACCTGTATTTTACCACCATAAAAATTTGAGGAAATAAAAATTTAGGCAGTTTGATATAGAAATAAAGCCTCACTTGACATACAAAATGTTAAGTCCCACAAAATTTTTTTAAAAAATTAATTTTAAAGAATCATAATTTCAAAGGAGGAAGGCCAAGTGAATTATATATAACTGGGTTTGTGCTGTTGCCACACGGTGGCGCCACATTAGCTGCTATAGAAAAAAACCACCTCTCGAAGTGGTAAAGCGGTTGTCATGCAAATGTCTTTGGGTTAATAGGGGTTCCTATATGTGAAGATATATTTTAATATTTACTATTGTAATTTGAAATATTTTTAATAGACTACAGCAATATCACTCGTGCATTTTATTTAGTAGTGCTGCCAGTACTGAAAACTACAGTGAAAAATCCAGTGTGATTAAACATAGAAGGTCATATAGCTGCTGTGACACTGAAGCCATTAGTAGTTTTTACAACTACGTACTTGCAACAATGCTGAGGAAAAAAATAGACATCCCATAATAGAGATGGATTTGTACACTATGAGAATGAGTCTCCCCTACTTGGTATTATTTCACTTGGGAACAGTCTGAGTCTTCAGAAACCTGTCCCATACATAAAATTTGACTATTCAGAAATTGTGTGATTTTCCTAAATTGCCTTGCAACATTTGTGAGATACGAAATATATGTAAACGGTCTAGCAGCCTTTCAACATGGTAGATACTATAATTAAGTTCTTTCTTTTAATGTTCCTTTTAATTGTTTTGTCACATCAAATATTCTAGATTACCAATTCTAATCAATCTAAAATCACTATGATTACCTAAACAGTTATTTCTATCCTCTAAATTCTCAAATGGTTTCACTTCTAACACTTTGCCTCTTATTCTTTAACAATATTATAAAATCTATAATTTGTACAAATATGTTGTTTTCAACTCAGTTTTTAATAATAACTTAAGAGGACAGACATCTCATTGCCAGATCTCTTCCCAGATTCTTCAAAATACTGGTAAACACTGCAAACCTCTTGTTAATGGAGGAATACCCTTACCACCTGCAACTGGAAGCCATAAACCTACTAAGGCAAGTTCTACAGGGATAGAAGACAAGAGCTGAGTTCAATCACCTGAAACTACACGTCCTACACAATGGGTTTCTGAACATTCACCCCTGATTCAAGGTCCCTTTACCTGACATCAGCAACCCCCTAAAAAAGTTTCATCCTGTTCCTCCTTTTCTTTATTTAAAGGTATGTTTCAGTCCTTCTTTCTTGACATCTGATCTAACCTGTTATTAATCCCACATAAATCTCTTGCCTAACGTAAAGCAAACAAACAAGTAAAGCAAAACACATGGTTAAGTAAGAACAACACAGATAAATAATTGTAGGTAAATGCTTACTCTAGATCAGGACTGACACACTTTTTTGTAAAGGACCAGACAGTAAATATTTTAGGATTTGTAGGCCCTAGATCTCTGGTGCACGTAGCTCAACTCTGACATTTAACCCAAAAGCAGCAAATATGTAAATGAATAAGCATGACAGTGTGCCAATAAAACTTTAGTTATGAATACTGACATTTGAATTTCATATAATTTTCATGTGCCAGGAAATATTTTATTTTTTTCCCCAACCATAGTAGGCCAGATTTGGTCCATGGACTAGAGTTTGCCAACTCCTGTTCTAAATCCTTTTCCTCGAAATATGTTTGTTCCAAAAAAAATGAAGACACTGGCCTCTAAATTGTGTGATTAGATCACTAATGGGAAGTTGCTCCATCAATTGTCAGGCTTTTAATATGGTTGATATGCTACTCTGAAATGTCTACCTTGTTGTTATCTGACATCTATGACTGTGGGAACTGGATCACTTTCCCTTTATTGAGGCTTACCTACATTTAGTATTATGTCTCTATGCACAGTAACTCCATTTAACTCTCAATATACAACCTGGGTCCAATCCTTTTAGATGCAATTTCAGGTTTTAAGGTTTTTTTCCCCAGCAGTTTTGACTATTTGTAAGGATTGGTATTTTATAATTTTTATTCTTTTTTAGAGGTTTACCAAAGATCAAAAAGAAAATTTACTTATTTTTAAAAAATGGAATGAAACTCATTCTATCCACTAGACCCTTTTATAAATCTAAGCTATGTTATGGAATTTTAGGGTTTACTATATCTTGTAATATTTTACTATTTCACAGTTATTATTATTCATCAATGACTCCTAACGATGCAAAAAAAAAAAAAAAAAAGACTAAGTAAGAAAATGGAATTACAAAAGCACGATGCAATAGTGAAATGGTCACACTAGTTTTTTCATACTGCTTTGCCCAAAGTACTGTATTATCTTTCCAGAAAGACTAGAAGACTAGATATAACATCTTTGTAATCTGTTTTTACTAGGGTTCCTAGATTTAGCAAATAAAAACCCAGGACACCAATTAAATTAGAATTTCAGATAAAGAACAAACAGTGTTTTCATTTAAGTATGTCCCATAGAAAATTTGGAACATACTTAAACACACTAGACTCTAAAAATGGTGGTGAAACTGATTTCTAAGTGAAATCTCAGACTATAAGACTTCAGAAACTCAAAACCAGTGAGTACAAAAACAATGCATTTCTAATGACAAAAAAGAAATATGGTATCCAGGAATGACCTTATCACAAATATTTTGCAAGAACCTGGGTGATCTCATTTTGTTAACAGAGCTAATAGTATTCTTTCATGTTTTCTGACATTTGAGTACCAAAACCAACTTGATAAAAAAGGTTTTTAAAAAGGTTTTAGTAAACACTCAAATGTCTAATAAATTTGTTCTATTCCTTTATCTTTAAATCGGTAAATTATTCTTGAAAATGACTTAAAAATATATAAAAAATACAAAGGGCCCACTGGACTCAGATAAGAAATGGTGACGACTCTTGTACCAGGTAACTAAGGGTTACACAGACCTAACATGAATTCTCCTGACCTTGGGAATCCTAGTCATCCTGGTCACTGAAATCTTTAGTCACCAGCCATTACCCAAGTAGACTTACCCATGTGTATTATCCACACTATCTGAGGACCATTTATCATTTTTTATCATGGCTCTTTGGTCCTTTCAAAACGCAAGATGTTGGCTATGAACAGAATCTAATCCAATCTTCTTGTATGAGAAGACTTCCAAGGCAACACAAAAAAAAGAGTATCAACGCACAATTGATTTTATAAAGTGCTCACAATGTGCTAGGAATGGTGCTCTGGCACTTTGTTCTTATCTTCTTTCAAGCTTAGACTTCTACTTAAAAGGCTATGCTTGTGCTTCCAATTCTTGTCATGAACAGACTGAGAAGAGGGCAAGCTATACAGGGTCTCTCCTTGGGATGGCCTCTCCGGAGGCCTATTCTTACCTTTATATGTTTGTAAGGCGGCGGCTTCTTATCATTCTTCCGGTCTTCCTGCAGCTGCCTCAGCTCCTTCTGAGCCTTCAACTCCTCGAACCTGGCTGCAGCTTCCTGAAGAGCTAAGACAACGCACAGCACAAGTCAATCTCTGGGGACAGCTATTGATTTCGCTTCCCCCCCTTTTAAGTGGGAGAAAATCCATGTTTTAGACAAAAATCATCAACACTATATGGAAAACTAAGAAGTATATATGACTTCTATTTTCAAGGAAGTGATAGTCCCCAGGGTATTCAGATATAGCATTAAGACAAAATATAATCCAGCACTAAAGGGCACAGTACAGCTTCAGAGGAAAATTTAAAACAGAAACAAGTTAAATAATTTGAAAAAGCCCACACGTAACATCTCCTAACAACCACTAGCCTGCACCTGCTCAGTGCAGTCACTGCCTTTAAGCCTAATTCTTTGCTTGGTCTTGAACCTCCTGCTTCTAGACAACATCTTGCCTCGTAGGTACCCCAGGTAATGTGACACATTCCTCTGGAAGAAATCCAAAGTTGAAGTTTTCCTCTCCTTTTTGCTTATTCTCTAGAGCACCGGTCCTACTCTTATTACTTATTAGCTCTGATACAAAGGCAGACCTTCATAGATAATCTGCATTCAAGGCCTATACTTAGTGCATAAAAGATGCTTAAAACATTGTAATATCTGAAAAGTCCAACAAAATCTTAAGATTCTCATTCTTCTCCATGTAAAGCAAAATTTTAATTCATCATTCCTGACCCAGGTTAAAAACTCTGAAAAGAATTCCAATTTTCCCCCCTTTCTTCTGTGGCTTTTCCCATGCTATCAAGATTCTTTAAAGAAAATCTCACCTCGGATACATCCCTTTTTCTCCATTTCTCTGTCATCATGCAGCAGAGTTTGTACTGTCTGGAGTCCTCTAACTTGTTCTAAAATTCCTTCTTTCTTCATCTTATTTTCTAGCATGTCCTGCCTATCTACTCAATGTCTATCCAGTACCCATTATCCTCTCCACCCCATAGCACTCCCTGTGACAGGCTCATCACCTATGCCCAGAACTAGAAACAGCTACATCACCGACATTCCTGGTGGCAGCCTCTCACCTTTTATGGTCCCTACACTCTACCCAGATTGATTTCTAAAACTCTGCTCTGACCATAGAACTTACCTACCTTTTCAGGTAAATAGCCTAGTGCTCCCCGCCCCGTGCTTAAACTATACCAAATACTTGCAGGTCACTAACTCAGCATGTTAGACTGAAGATGTGCTTTCACATTTGCTTTCTTCTTGTTACAACATTTTAAGTTAACTTCTTCACAGTCCGTGTAAGGTTAAAAAATTGGATTCTGGCGCCCAACTCCCAGCGTTTGAAACCTTCCTCTATCACTTACCAGCACCGGGACCTTGGGCAAGTAATTTAACTTTTATGTGTCTCGGTTTCCTCATCTGTAAGTTAAGGATGATGGCATTTAACTTACAGGATTGCCACAAGGATTTAATGCAGAAAACAAACTAAACAGGGTCTGACAACAAACGGCAACTATTACCATTATGGTTCATTCTTCAAAGCATCACATAGGAACGAAGCTACACGTTATTTCCAAACTTCGGTCCCTAGTACAGTCAGGCTTCCTCCTGGTGTGCTCCCATAGCATACCATGCACACTTCTACAACACTCAGTAAATGAAATTTTGACTGCTGGTACCTGTGTCTAAATCCCCTATAAAAACATGTGCTCCGTGAAGGCAGAGGCACCCGGCCAGCCCAGCATCAAGGAATAGAAAGAGGAGAATCCCAGAGCTTCAGCAGGCTCAGACTTGCAGTATTCCCTACACTCCACCATCTCCCACAGCCTCGGTGGTGGCCAGCTCTGTGCAGACAAAGATGTTGGAGACTGGGTCCCTCACCATTTAAGATGACAACAATCATGCTACAGTATTAGTACTGATAGCCCTTATCTACACAGAAACCACATGGCCAACAGGTGAGGACCCACTGAAGTAACATGAGGCAAATGGGACCTTTGAAAATTTCTTCCCTATGGACATCATTCTCATTTCCCATCCAGGAAGTTTTCACCTGCCTAGAATCTTCTTGCACTTCACCAGGCAGATTCACTTTCTTAGAACCCTTTTTGCCTCATCATGTGGACAAAATCTTATACTTAAATGTCCAAATAGATTCAAATAACAAGTGATACCTGTATTGCCTTTCAAAGGACTACTAATAGAAGAAGGTAATTATCATTGACAGAATACCAACTATGTGCCCTGAAGGTTGACTTTTTCATTATCTCACTAAATAATCAGAGCAAACTTTACTCATTATATAGTACAGAAAACAGAGGCTCATAGTTGATTTGACCCTGTTTGGCCCCAAATGTCCCCCACTCCTTCACTGCTAGGACAGCTTATAAAAATCTCTTTTGATTCAGAATATTTATGTTTTGACTTTCACTATCTTATTTTGCTCTATAATTTTGGGTGAGTTTTATTTCCCCCAGCAAACTAAAACAACAATAACAACAACAACAAAACCCTCCTTGGAATAAATGTGGCTCTGCTAGAGATTGTGACCCTTGCCTAGCAAACCAATGTTTATTCTATAAAACAGTTACAAAACTTCAGTACTTGAAGAGATGTTGAGAAAATAGAACTTGTAAGACAACAAAAACGTCCCTTAAGGAAATTCCAGTTAAGAAAAGGTTAGGCTCAAAAACAATGAGTTATATGGGTCAACTTCCCTGCAAAATCCTATAGCTGCAGCCACATGCACCCTCAGAGGGCAGAACATAGCTGTTAATGGAACGTATGTAAATTCTAACACAGAGCAGATACTCAGGCAACAAGGTCTGCGTTAGTCTGAGAAACAAAAAGTATAGTTACCTTTTTTGTATGTTCCATCTACTCCTTTGCCCATCTTATCCTTGCTGCTTACATCCCCTTCCATGTAGGGAAAGACTCGGGCCTGGTGAGTCCACAGATAGTCATTAGACCCAAAGAAAAGCACAGGGAACTCGCCCACATCATGTCTCATCTTATCGATGTTGGAAGGTACAGCTCGAGGATGGCAGATCTCAGCTGGCCACCACCTGGGAAAAGTGAAAACAAAGATGGGAAACTCTGGAAGACTGCAAGGCACTAGGAAAATAACCTACTTTTAGGATAAAATAAGGAATAGCAATGTCTGTCTATCCACATTAAAGTCTGACCTTCAGCAATCTTCTAGTCTAACCAGAGAACATCCATCCTCACACACATGCTTACACACACACACACACACACACACACACACACACACACACACACACTCCCTCAGACTCAGTTAGTCTACGTCAAGGAGTCTATAAAAGGAAATAAGTAGAAATAGAAACAAAGCCTTATGACTGTAATGTTCACTGAAGAATTATCTATAAGGATGACAATCTAAATGCTTAATATTAAGGGAATAATAAAAGTAATTATGGTACACTATACAATGAAATACAATTTGGCCTTTAAAAAGGAAATTTTCAGTAATTACTAAGGGATAGAACAATGGCACCAAGAAAGTCTCCCCGCAAAGCACATATATACAACAACTTTAGGAAAACAATTTGGCATCAGCTATTAAAGCTGGAAACCTCTACCCTGCTATTCTAGTCTGAGAAAGCCCTAGAGAAGCTCCTATGCGTGTACACCAAGAAACATTGACAAAACGTTCATGGTCCAAATGAGAACGAAGAGCTGAAGTAAACTACACCGTGTAACTATAGTGTACTAGTGAACTAGAGCATGGTGCTGACCACAATAAATCTCAAGAGAATAATAGTGAATGGAAAAAAAAAAAGTTGTGGGAAAGTACAGCAAAAATAACCCGTTTATATATAAAAGTCTAAAAAAACATGTAGCATAAAACATTATACATATGGTAAAACTATACAGCAAGGCAAAAGAATAAAAAACACAAAATGCAGTATAGTGGTTACCTCTGGGTGTGAGGGGCATGGAGGGAGACTCAAAAGGACAGTAACGCGCTTTCTTTAACTGGGTGGTACATACACAGGTGCACAGGTGTTCCTTTTGTTATTCTTTAAAATCATGCATGTTACAATATTCTTTTGTATATTGCATGATCAATAAAAATAATTTTAAAAAGCAAGACACAAAACTGAGTATTAAACTATAAGGACAATTATTTTGAAGGTGCATGTACTGGTGTGTCTGCAAGTAAATATGCCAAAATGTTAACAATGTATCTTCTGTGTTTGTAAGGCCATTCATTAACGAATTTTCTATAGTAGTATGTGTTTATTCCCATGACCACAAACATAAAGTGAATTCTTTTATTAGGTTGATACAAAAGTAACTGCAGTTCAAAAGGTTAATAAAAATTGCAAAAACCGCAATTACTTTTGCACCAACCTAATAGAATGGAAAATTAATGGGGGGTTGGGTGGACCTTGCTTAATCAGGGAGATCATTTTTTAAAAATTAAGTATTATATGTAAGAGATCCCAAGAAACGGGAAGGTGAAAGAAATGAGCGCTAATCTCCATGCTCACTCACCTGTATCGTCCAACCTTTACCCAGACAATTTCCCTGTAGTGTGGCTTTTTGCCTGCCTTACAGTCATTGCAATACCAGTTTCCTTCAGGGATATCAATGTTCAGGCATTCCCGATGAAAAGCAGCAGGACAAGAATCACAGCACAGAAGGCTGCCTCCTATAAGAATAAAAACTCTGTCACTCAGAATTACAAGGTTGCATATAAAGACCCAGCTAAAACAAATTGTGCTCAGCTCCTAACCAATTATTTCTCTCTCAGCCAAGGGCCTAGTAATTTAATCAGTTATTCAGAAAGACTTTCATACAAGAGCATTCCCTTTCCAATATTCGTGAACCACACCCCTGAGGGTTTGTTAGATTCACAGCAAATAAACATGAGATCTTATTGGCAAAATCAGGTTAGGGCAAACCTCTAAAAGTTGTGTATGTATATACACACATATATACATTACTTCCTCTTCACTAAAAGGTAACACACTAAGAGAATATCAATGACACACAACGACCAGAGTATACAGAGCACAAGCTTTAACTAATGTCAGATTTGAGCACTACGATCATGTGACCTTGGGAAATTTATTTTCCTGAGCTTTAACTTCCTCAACGGTTAAGTTGTTTTCTACAATGAACAATAAATAAGCAAATCTGTCTCAGGAGTAAACAAGTGAATAAACTGCCAAGTAGTGTCTGACAGGTAATCAGTCTCTGTAAGGTCAGTTCTTTCCTTCTTTTTAAATTACTAACTTTTTAATCTTTCTTATGTTTGGCACTCTCATGGCACTTATGACCACTTTTCAGAATAACGTTTATAAATACATAAATGTAATAAGTAAAATAAAAAGGACACTGATCAAAATGTTAGAACAAGAGATTAGTTATATACGTTTCTTTGCAATGCATAAATAATAAGATCTAGCAGTAGTAATGACTGCAAATATTTCAAAATATCAACTGCAATAATTGTTATTTTCATTGGTGACTAAAATCACAGGTACTAATGTGATTTGTTGATGTAAGTTTCCCCTCTCCATCCAAGTTTTCAGACACTAGGCTTATTACCGCGTTTCCCCAAAAATAAGACCTAGTCGGACAATCAGCTCTAATGCAACTTTTGGAACAAAAATTAATATAAGACCAGATCTCGTATCATATCATATCATATATCATACCGGGTCTTATACTAATGTTTGCTCCAAAAGACACATTAGAGCTGACGGTCCAGCTAAGTCTTATTTTCCGGGAAACATGGTATAGAAGCTCTCTTATCTGTGTTGTATACTGGAGCTCAGATTCAGAGTGAGATTTCATTTGGGAAAAAAGTCTGTTGCTACAAAACAAGTTTGAAGAACTTGTTTACTCAATACATATAGCCTATACTCTATGCTCTGACACTCATTTAGCTATTCTTGTGCATCTTGTGGATAAGTCAAGCACTGGGACATTAGGAGTTACCTAGAGTCACAAAAGTTTAACTGCCCCAATAATGTAATAACTTCTACAACATTCCTATCTATGCTTAGTTATCTGCTGAGTCACAATATAATAATAGCACAGTTTACCAACTAACTACATGGCCTTAGTAGAAAAATCCTTTTACTAAGCTGGCATTCATGACATACCAGAAGTATTTCACATGCAATAAGGCATTTGATCAAAGAAGGATATAACATAAAAACAAATCTAGACAGAATACCCAGTGAAAAAAGGCCAAGGGTCAGAGCTGAGGGGAATCAGTTTTGCAGGGAAGGACATAATGGGATATGAACTGAGGGGAATATGAGGAAAGAAGTCAACAGGATTACTCTAGGTAGACAGGTGGGAAGTAGGCAGGACAGTCTGTGGTAGCGGTATAGGATATATAGAGAAGAAACGACCAGAAGATAAAAGAGTAAAAACTGCATGAATCATCAGAGGAAACCAAAAGATGAAAAAGTGACATTTGGTGGAAGAGGGTAAGAGAAAATAAATTTGAAACATATTTCTGTATTCTAGGGATTGATTCCTTTCAATTTAGGAATTTACCATATTATTATCCTAATACTATGGATAGTTACCTTCAGTTTTCTCCTATACGTGGGCCCAAAAAAATGTCCTAAGAATAGTCTCTCGCTGTGTTCTAAACAGCAGGATAATCTTAAATAGTGGGATCAGAAGTTCCTCAGGCTTTTGGGCCTCAGGACCACTTTATACTAAAAAAAAAAATAAGGGAGATTCCCAAAGAGCTTTTGTTTATGTGGGATAAAAATGTTGATATTTACCAGAGATTAAAACTAAGAAAATTTTAAAAATATTAATTCATTTTTAAATTACAATAAATCTACTGTTAACATAAATAACATTTTTGTGAAAAAACTGTATTTTTCAAAATAAAAAATTTTTAGCGATGGGACGGCCAGTTAGCTCAGTTGGTTAGAGCACAGTGCTCTTAACAGTAAGGTTTCCGGTTTGATCCCCACATTGGCCACTATGAGCTGCGCCCTCCACAACTAGATTGAATAACCCACTTGACTTGGAGCTGATGGGTCCTGGAAAAACACACTTAAACAAATAAAAGTAAAAAAAAAAAAAAAAATTTAGTGAGCTCAGTGTTTCACACTTTTACAAATATTTTTAAATTTATTGCAATATGCTGTTTGGATGATGTCCATGAAAAAAACCTGATGTCACATGTAGTTGGAAAATGAAGTATTTTAATAATTTGCTTAGTAACTGTACATATTCCTTCTTTGATACTATTCACTAAAACTCCACATGGTGGACTTCATTTGCAATGTCAAATCTGAAACCATATCAATAAACTTTTAGTAGTATTACATTAAAATTCATTGATCTGTCTTGCAGTTTGAATGGTTCTTTTATATATGCATGCTTTTTTAACATCATGCATTGGTCATATGAAAAATGTTGGTTTGCTGAGTCTGGTAGATCTTCCCAATGTTGATTTATTTCATTGTGTACTTTGAAAATGTCATTTTTGTTAATGTCACTATGATTTCATCAGTAATACCAGGAAGCCATTAAGCTCAGGATGGTAGATAATATTTTCCAAAATTCTAATTTTCACTCATATTTTATCACTGGCAACAATTTCTGTCAGTTGTTTTCCTTCAATCGATAGGCTCATTTTCATGAAAATGTCTGACAAATATCCAAGTATAAAGAGCCATAGTTTGTCAGTACATTCTTACAACTAAAAATGGTTTGCCATGAACAAGGAAGCTAGTTCAGATTGGCAACTTAATCGCATGACTGTTTTTGCCATCACAGAACCACTTTACATGTACTTCCCGGCCGGGTGGCTCAGGTCGTTGGAGTGCCGTGCTCCTAATGCCAAGGTCGCCAGTTCGATTCCCACATGGGCCAGTGAGCTGTGCCCTCTACAGCTAAGATTGTGAACAACAGCTCTCCCTGGAGCTGGGCGGCCATGAGCAGCCGGAGGTTGGCGTGAGCTGCCGCGGGCTGCTGGGTGCTGCCATGAATGGGGTGATGGCCAGTGTGTGTCCAGCAGCCAGTGTGAGCAGCCGGCAGCTGGCGAGAGCTGCCCTGAGTGGCCCACCTACGACCGGCGACCGACTGCCTCAGCCGGGGGAGCACAAGGCTCATAACACCAGCATGGGCCAGGGGAGCTGTGTCCTACACAACTAGACTGAGAAACCACGGCTTGAACTCTAGTGGGGGAGTGGGGGGTTGGGGGGGGTGGAAGAAGGAAAGGGGAAAAAGATAAAACTATCAATTTTTTCCCTTCCACTTTATAATACCTTTTAGGAACTAAAATCCCTTATAGTAAGGAAATTCATAAATTTTTTCTCTTTCCTTTTGTTTCTTCAGTTTAAATCATGCAAAATTAATTTTTAAAAAATTATACCATGATACCATCTTCTAGAATTGTTTCTATCCAGTTATCTACACCTTCCATCTGTTTATATGCACAGATGTCTGGAGTAATATCACTTAATATTAAACGATGTTTTTTTTCTGATGGTGGGACTTTGGATAATTTGGGGTTCATTTGTTCTCTTGCCTCCAGTTGTTGTTTTTTCTTCTTTTTCCAGCTTTATTGAGATATAGTTTACATATAACACTATCTAAGTTTAAAGTGTACAACATAATGACCTGATATGTATATACTGTGAAATGATTATGCAATAAGATTAGGTAACATATCCAACATATCACACAGTTACAATTTTTTTTAAACGATCCGCTGTGGGGACAGAGCCAGGAGAGCAGTTTCCAGGCTCTCGGCCTCATGTGGAAAGGTGCTGGCTCGGTTATTAGATGGCCATCAGCTGTTACTGGTTAGCCACTAGCCACTAATATAACTGCTGTGGCTACGCTAGGGGTTGGTTGGTTGGTAGAGAAGCGGACTGTGGCTAACAAGTGGATTGCGGATTGTGTTGATCCTACTTCTGTGTCTCGCCCGGCCGCCAGCAAGACGGGGGTGCAGGAAAACCCCTCGTTGGGGTACTGGCAGATGTTTGCTTTTGTGTTTCGACCAGCTGCTGTCAAGAATATAGTGGTATGAACTCCCCTATCGATGGCTCTGTTGTTGTTCCTTTTTGGCCTCACCATATCCTGCATTCTTTTTTTTTTTTTTGGAAGGGGAACAGGACTTTATTGGAGAACAGTGTTTACTTCCAGGCCTTTTTTCCAAGTCAAGTTGTTGTCCTTTCAATCTTAGCTGTGGAGGGTGCTGCTCAGCCCCAAGTTGCCGTTCCCTCAGTCCTAGTTGTGGAGGGCGCAGCTCAGCTCCAGGTCCAGTTGCCATTTCTAGTTGCAGGGGGCGCAGCCCACCATCCCTTGCAGGACTCGAGGAATCGAACTGGCAACCTTGTGGTTGAGAGCCCACACTCCAACCAACTGAGCCATCTAGGAGGCAGCTCAGCTCAAGGTGCCGTGTTCAATCTTAGTTGCAGGGGGTGGAGCCCACCATCCCCTGCGGGACTCGAGGAGCCGAACCGGCAACCCTGTGGTTGAGAGCCTACTGGCCCATGTGGGAATGGAACCAGCAGCCTTCGGAATTAGGAGCACAGAGTTCCAACCGCCTGAGCCACCGGGCCTGCCCCTATCCTGCATTCTTGCGTGGGGCACGGGAGCTGAGTCCCTGCATGACATCCACTCTCTTAGCAATTTTCAAATATACAATACAGTATTGTTAACTATAGTCACCATGCTGTACATTACATCCGCCAAACTTAATTCATCTTGTAACTAGAAGTTTGTACCGTTTGACCACATTCCCCCGTTTTCCAAGAGTGATTCTGTTTCCTTTCTCGTGTATTTTTCTTTATTAATTCAATTGTTTAATATTTTAATAAAAATCCAGTCATTATTCAAAATAAAAATAAAAATAAAACCTCTCCCTAATGGAGAACAAAACCAAGTTTGAAAGTTCTGCTATGTTATTAACTCAGGATACCACCTCCCAATAGTTCTTATAGTGGCAATGTGAAGAAAACTTTCCAGTGCAATTAAAATATTGTATTAATCTCTTTTTAGACTTTTCATACATCATGAAGTCCTGTCTTACCTTCAGAGCACACGAAACACCAGCTCACATTAACGTGCTCATGATTCCGGCAGCCCCGCCTAGGTGCAAAGTGGTTGGGGCAGATGATGCTATTAGACGCTAGGATCTTTGAACCAGCAGCCAGGCAAAAGTCATTGGCATGGTATGCCACAGGGCAGCGGACACAGCGCATCAAACGACCTAGAAATATGAGAAGTAGGAAAACCAGGGAGGAGCAAAAGAAAAATAAGAGATTAAATACAAAAAAATGTGAGCTATTCAAGTGTATTTGCTAGAACTGAGAAAATGTCCCAAATAGAAGTAAGTACTACTACGGCAATGGGTCTTGAACATCCAGTTCATTATGAAAAGCTCAGGTGGCAGGTATGTGTAAGTCGCCACAAGAGTCAGAACCCACACTGTTTTAAGTGAGTCTGCATCATCAAGGAAAGCCCACTCAAACCCCTGCCTACTCCTAGGAAACCTGGAATCACCTGCAAACTAAATGGGGGTGGGTTGGGCTGGGGTGTGGGGATGTGCACCATGAGAATAAAAGGCCCGCTGGGAAAAACACTAACGCTTGCTTTTGTTGCCTGGTACTCTGATTCTTAAAGCTTTTCAGGTAAATGAACCCCCTACTTCTCCCAGATGAAATATATCCTCTAACATACTTCACCAACTACAAACCATTACAAAACAACCTAAAGGCAATCTACAATAACTACTGAAAGGGGAAAGTAGCTGATGATTAAACTGCAATTTTGATCAAGCAAGTTAATTTACTGTATTTAGGATTGATGAGATCTACAGGGCCTGGAAATCAACTTACAATAGGTACTGCCAGTCTGATTAAAAGAAAAGTCAACACTACTAAATTTTCCTGCTCAATCCCCCGTGGGTGAAGGGGGTTTCATTGGGCACATAACCATTTAACAGTAGAGAATATTTGGTGTTTAGGAAAATAAGTAAGAAACCTACTATTACTGAAGAGAAAGAAATGATTGTTTTCTCAACAGGTAACAAATTAAAAAACTTGAGTTTACCTACATACACATAATTTTGGAAACCTCAGTTCTCAACCTAACTATGAAGGAGAAAAAAGCTTTCAGGATAGGAGTTTCTATTAAAAAAAAAAATCAACACAAAACAAAAACCTCAGTTCTGACCTACGAGGTGTGATAAAAAAATACAGTGAATGTTTAAATATAAAAAAGTTTATTACAGTAAAAGACACATTGCCCCTCAAAATACTCCCCCTTGCTTCGAACACACTTATCCTATCGTTCTTGCCACTTTCTGAAGCAGTTCTGGAAGTTTTCTTTCGTGAGTGTCTTTAGTTGGTGGCTGCCTTCATGTCCTAAATCATTCTGATTTGGGGGAAGAGCCAGAAGTCACACGATGCCAGAGCCAGTGAATAAGGACATACCGTAATGTTTTTATTTGACAGAAATTGCCATATACCAGAAGTGATGGGTGACACGGAGCGTTGTCATGATGGAGGATGACTTACGGCACACTTTAAAACACACCTTCTCTCAACTGTAGCTCACACTTGACTGACTTCACCGAACAAACTGAAACTTGTCACAGTTACTAAGGTTCGATACGCCACTTCCCATATTGAAGATCCCCGCCTTTCCACTGGATGGCACTCGGCAGCAGCATTCACTGTATTTTCTGATCACACCTCATACATGCATGTCTGAAGGATATTGCATCTGACAACCACAGATATAAAGGGCCCAAAGGAGAAGAACACACTTGGGTCTAATGGAGTAAGGGGGGGGGGGGGGAACGACGACATACAGCATAATACTTTTTCAAAAGAAACAATATAAAAATCCAAATATTTAAAACTACCACATTACATTATGGCTCGATAGAATACAACGTGGTGACTGCTTAACTAGTCCATTACTCTCTTCTCTCTCACATAAAATGCTGGTACTCTGACAAAAGCTAGAGAGGTTACAAAGAGACATAACAGACTGCCCCTGGAAATATCCACTGCCAATGAAACCAACATTATATAATTAGATTGGTCCACATGAAAAACCCATACCTTTAGATGCAGAAACACTGGCTGGATTAGCAGCATGGCAGGTTATACAGATGTGGAGGGAGCACCGGAAGCCCTTGTTCTGCATGACAGTGGGTGGGTACTTCTGGACACATTCTTCATGGTAAAACTTTCCGCACAAGGGCAGAAGGCACCTTTTAACATCTTGCCCACTCTGTTTACATACAAAACAAGTATGGATTCCTGGGAAAGAGAAGGTAACAAATTAATAACAATTCAATAATTCATCCAATGCTAAACCACTAGATGAAAAGTTAGTGAGTACACAATTATACATCAAATTCCAACATGGGTTTTTGTGTGGGGGTGTGCGTTCCCACACCACCAAGCAATTCTTCAACACCAGCTATCTATCCTACAATTCAACTCAGACACTATCTACCTGGGGATAACATCCAAGGGCTCAGACCTGTAAGACTGCCTTCCTTGCCCTTCACACACCAGCTGCAGTCCAGGTTGTCACCTGTACTTCTGAACAACTGGCAATAAATCAGAGGTTCCCACAATCACCTTCTTGGGTTCGATTAATTTGTTAGAGCAGCTCACAGACTTCAGAGACTCATGTAACTTACTAGATGACCAGTTTATTATAAAAGGATGTAACTCAGGAACAGCTAAAATACCATGCATAAGGCAGGGTATGGGGAAAGGGCTCAGAGGTTCCTTGTACTCTCCAAGGACACCACTCTCCCATAATCTCCACTGTGTTCACCAACTCAGAAGCTGTCTGACCCCAGCCTTCTGAGTTTTAATGGTTTCTTCATTACATAGGCATGATTGGGTGATTGGGGACTGATTTAACCTCCAGCTCCTCTCTCCTCCCAAGGTCAGGGGGGTGGAACTGAAAGTTCCAACCTTCGTCATATGATTGCTTCTACAAGCAAACAGTCCCTATCCTTACTTAGATGGGTCCAAAAGTCACCTCGTTAAATACCAAAAGATATAGACAAAGGACATGTGCTAAAAACTTGACGAAAACTAAATATGTATTTATTATACATCACAGTATTACAGTAAAAAACTTTATAATGCACTGATCAGGCTGATGACATGAACTCACTGAACAATTTTAGTATCACTACTAAGCAGGAAACTAACAATACATGGTTCCTGACATGATGTAATAGGAAGTACACATCACCTTGCCAGAAGAAAACTGACGTGAAACTAACCCAGCCTCTAGATCTAATTACAAGTTTCCAGCAAATATGGAGGATAGAGAAGAAAGTTAGAGGGACACCTGAAAGATGCAAACAACCAAATTTAGATTGGGAAAAATTTAGCAGGAAAAATGATCACTGTCTCAAGACATAAATGACATTAAAATATAGGGCGAATGGGATAGTATAGGGAGAAGGGGATAGTACTGTTGTTGATTAGGAGAAACTTAAGAGAAATATCAAAAAAATCCAACACAGGGATCTTATTTGGATCTTGATTCAAAACACTGTAAAAAGACATCTTCAAGACAAGTGGGAAAATCTGAAAATGGGGCTGCATAGTAAGTAGGTTACTATGTAATTTTGCTACACATCAGATATATTTTTTTAAAGTTGTCAGAAAGACCTTTTGAAATAAATAGGTAAAAATGACTCAGAAATAAAGTTGGTAACTACTGAAGCTAAGTGATGAAAACATAGAGATTCTTTATACACTGCTCTCTCTACTTTGGTATATGTCAAAGGATTTCTGTGATAAAAAGTTTAAGGGGGGAAAAACGCATTTTACCTCTCTCTGAGAAGCAATACAATGTAAAGGAAAGAACCCAGGCTTGAGATCTGAACATGAATCCTGCCTCTGGTACTTGCTGGAAATAGCTCATTAAAATAACTCACCTCATCTACAAATAGTGAGATAACCCAGCTAATAATGATTTTAGGAAAAAATTTAAACATGTATTTGGATAGAAGCAAACTCTTGCCTGATGCTGAATAACTGACAGCCAACATTAACGAATGAAGGTGGGCCGCCCTACTGTAGGAAAACAGGGTGAGCCACAGCAGTAAGAAATGACTTCCTTATTCTTACTATATTCATCTTTACTAAAACTAGGGTAAAATTTCCTACCCTCAAAAATAATAACCTCTTTTTACCTCACATCATATACAAAAATTAATTGAAAATATAGATCATAGGCCTAAATGTGAAAACTAAAACAATAAAATGTTCAGAAGAAAATCTTTATGACCAGTGTTAAGCAAGATGTCTTAGCTATGACACCAAAGCAAAGTCCGTAAAAAGAACAACTTGATAAACTGGACATTATCAAAATTAAATACTTCTGCTCCTCAAAACACTATTAAGAAAATAAAACAAGCCACAGGTTGGGAGAATAATTTTAAAAAGCATATATCTGATTAGGAACTTGCACCCAGAACATACATAAAGAACTCTTAAAACTCAACAAGTAAGAAAATAAACAACTTAATTTAAAAAAAAGATTTGAACAGACACTACAGCAAAGAGGATAGCAAATAAGCCCAAAAGATGTGCAATAGCATTTGTCATTAAGGAAACGCACATTAAAACCACAATGAGATACCACTACACGTCTATCAGAATGGCTAAAATTAAAAAAGGCTGACAGTACCAAGTGTTGATAAAGATGTGGAAGAACAGAACTCTCCTACATTGCTGATGGGAATGTAAAATGGTGCATGCACTTTGGAAAATAATTTGGATGTTTCTTTACAAGTTAAACATATACCGACCATATGATGCAGCTATTCTACAATTGGGTATTTGCACAAGAGAAAAGACAATGTGTCTATACAAAGAATTGAAAGTTCATAGCAGCTTTATTTATAATAGCCTGATCTAAGAACAACCCAAATGTACATCAATAGATGAACAGATAAACTGTGGTACATCCATACAATGGAATACTACTTAACAATAAAAAGGAATGAACTCTTGATCCCTGAAACAATGTTGTTGAATCTCAAAATAACTATGCTGAGTGATGGTTTCATAGGTGTATATACACAAAGACACATCAAAACTTATCAAACTACACTTTGTGCAGTTTACAATTACACCTCAATAAAACTCTTTTAAGAAAGAGAATAAACCACTGATATACACATCAACGTAGATGAGTCTCAAGAAAACATGTTGAGCCAGACACAAAAAAACTACACATACTCTGATTCCACTTATATGAAATGCTAAAAAAAGAATAAATTTAATGTGAAAGCGTATCATCGTTTGCCTGAAATTGGGGAAGGGGTTGGGTGGGGTGAGTGAGATCGACTGGCAACTTTCTGGAGTGATTAAAATATTCTAATTGTCCTTGTGGTTGTGGTTATATGGATGTATGAACAGTATCAAAACCTATCAAAACATACATTAAAATACGTACATTTTATATTAGGAAACTTATACTTCAATAAAGTCTTTTTAAAAACAGTTTGGTGAGTCCGGGCAAGACGGCAGAGTAGGTAAACATTGTGCTTGCCTCTTCCTATGACCACATTAAAATTACAACTAAATTATAGAACAATCAACCTGGAGAACCATCTGACGACTAGCTGAACAGAAGTCCTATGGCTAAGGATGAAAAGAAGAAGCCACGTTAGGACTGTCAAAAGTCACTTCACACTTCTCCCTATATCCTGGATTTTAAAAAAAAAATTATTGGGCTGGATAGCAGTATTTCCCATAATGTTCAACAGCCCTCTGTGCAGAAGGCAAAATAACCCCACGACTATCTTGGCTTCCAGCTTTTGCTCCCATATTGCTAACAGTGGCAGCAGAAAGATGAAATAACTCAATCTTACAAGACCATCTATTTACAGACAAAAGTTAATTCTGTCTCATTTCCCACAGAAGCTGCTCTAAACCTATACTCTTCCTTTCAAGTTAGAAAGACCTTTCCCCATCATTCTCACCAAGCTAAGAAAAAACTTATTCAGCTTCCTTCTTCTGTGTCACAAGTCCATGGTGCATTCCCATTTTACCTTTTCATCTCCTCAACATTATCCTCTCCTGTCTGTGACTTTACTCCATCAATTATTCCCTCTCCTGCGAAAGAAAGTTATTTCCCTACACAGTTCCTAGGCTTCATTCTCCTTAAGATGTTCTTCCTTTTGACTCTATAATATTCTCCCTTCAGCTACTGCCCTCTTTTCTGTTGAAATCAGGCTTCTGTAAGAAACAGTGTATATTCAGTTACCCATTAACCCTCAACCTGGTTTAGCATGGCACCCTCTGCCAAAAGAAAAAGAAAAATATATATGTATGTGCATATATATATGTGTGTACACACACACACACATCTCACACACACACATTTTTTAAATTGCCAAAAACAACAGCCTCTACTCATTCCAGAACCATTTTGGTCTGTCTCTTTGTCATATCTGTCTTTGCTCATGACAATGGTTTCACAGACATTGTTCACTAGCCCCTCATCTGTAGCCCCTTTTAACTGGGTATCCCCAGGTACTGGCATTGGCCCTCTTCTCACTCTACAGATGTTTTCTCTTTGGGCAGCATCATCCACACCTACGGTTTTAATGACTTCTGAGCAGAAGATCTATACCTTCAGCCTTCATTTGTTCACTATTTAAATGCTATAACATCCACATATAATGCTGAATAAAGTACCACCTCCTTAGCAGTTTGTGAAGTGCTTTACAAGCTCATTTCGTCTGAATAGTCCTAGTTTCTGACCCAATCTCTGTGTTATAACTCTGAGAATATCACTTTCATTTTTTGGTAAACAGTTTTACTGACATCTGATATACACACGAAAAGGTATACATCCTAAATGTATGATTCACGAATAATCATGAAGTGAACACACTTACCTAATCACGACTCATATCAAGAAATATAAACCCTCACTCATAACCCAGAAGCCTCCCTTGTCACTAACCAGTGCCTCTTCTCTAAAGTACCTTAAACTGTAAATACACTGATCTATGCTTCCTACTCCCCAGTAGCCTATGCTTTTATTACAGGATGTTCTGTCCTTCCCATCTCCACACCAATTTTTATTTCTCTCTTAAAGCCAAACTCAGCTATCTACCCCTGTGGCATTGGCTCATCTTTCTTCACATACCACATTAGATGTGTCTCCACTATAACACTTTGTATTACATTATGCTGCACTGGACATTCATTGTTTACGTGGTGTACTTTTCTGAGGGCAAAGACCACACAGCACCTATCTCTGTCTGTAGCAACTAGCCCAGTATTGCGACAAAACAGTGCCTCCTATAAATGTTTCTTTCCCCCAAAGAATTTAACACGCAAACGTTCTTTGGGAGAAGATTCTTCTATATCTCACTTTACCTGTGCGACATTCATTGCAGATAAATTTTCCTCTGGGCATCTCAGTTAATCCAAGGCACTCCAGGTGGAAAGCCCCACAGCACTGAGCCTCACATAACAGCAGCTCACCCAGTTTCTCACAGTTCTGTTAAGAAAATAAAATAAGGTTTGTAAAAATCCCCAGAAGGCCCTCATGAAGGCACAGATTAACGAGCAGGTTTGCTAGATACAAGAAATCCACCGGTCATTCAGCCCGTATTTAATGATTAGGTCCTAATGCCAGGCACCACGACGTCACTGGCTCTCAGGGTTCTTATATTCTCAGGATACAAAATACAAGTAAAAACTTAAACAAACAATGATAAGCATTACGCAGAGAATTCAAATAGATACTTTGGATCGGGTTTTTAGGAATGGCCTCTCAGACTGGCTCTGAATGACAAGTCAGCCATGTAACATGAAGGAAGGACCAGGAAGGCAGCAAGTACAGAAAGTTGACTTCACAGGCAGAAAAATCCACGGCATGTCTGAGAATCACAAGGAAAACCAGTGTCACTGGACTCAAGTGAACAATGGTTAGAAGTAGAAGATGTGGTACAAAAAAGGCAAAAGGTCTCATTATGGGTATTCATTTGAAGATAGATCCCTCTGAATGCTACATGGAAAATGAGTTTAAGAGTAGAAAGGTGAGAACAGAAGCAAAGAAGACTATTGCAGCGGTTCAAGCAAGAGATACTGGCTAGCTGGCCTTGGGTCATAACTGTTCTTAAAGGGCTCCAATCAAGGTTTGAACAACCCTTGAGATATGAACCATCTCAGATCATCTTTCTGAGATGATCTCATCTAATACAGGGTGTCACTAAAAGGGCCTTAGGAATAAGGGTCTACATCTGTTGCTTTGAAAACAGTGTGAGACTTAATGAAAATTCTGCAAATCCCCAACATTTGTTAGTTTTCACCCCTCTAATATCCTAACTTGTTTCCCCATAGGGATTAGCAGAAAAATGCTAAAAATGAAGGGAAAAACACAAGTCTTTTTCTGTAAGACAAGGAAGAGGAAAGGTGGCTAGGCAGATCTAGTATCTTCAGGAACCCAAACAAACAGAACAGGTCTTGGCCACTTAACATCAAAGTTTAAATAAACAAATGAATAGAATTTTGGACAAAAAAGGCCAGAGGCAGCCAGAGATTAAAACGGGGACCCCAAGACCTTAATCAACCTGTAGTTTGAGCTAGTCTAACATGTTTGGCTCTCCCATTATCCACTAGTCATACATAAAAATTGACAAATGTCAGAAGTATTGTATATTTTGTTTTGTATATTGAGAGTGCCAGTGACATTAGCTTTAATGTACAATAAAAATCATCTTCATCACTGAAACAGAAAATCTTCAATTACAGTATATACTGAAGAATATATTTTTCAAATTAACCAAATGTATAGACTAACCCTTTAATTGAGATGACCATCTTCAAACTGGGATACTTGAGAGTGAAAAGGGGCACTATTCATACATTGTACAAGGACAACAAATTTCAATAAGGGCTGATCTATACAAGCCAATACCACTAACTGAATCCACACTTTTAATCATTTTTTGCGGATAATCTTTGGTGCATAACAGTCCTTTTTTTTTCTTTTTTAACTTTTATTTATGGTTTTTAAACGTGCTTTTCCAGGACCCATCAGCTCCAAGTCAAGTTTCAATCTAGTTGTGAAGGGCGCAGCTCACAGTGGCCCATGTGGGGATTGAGCCAACAACCTTGCTGTTAAGAGCACCATGTTCTAACCAACTGAGCTCACCGGCTGCCCCAACAGTCCTTTGATACACACACACACAATGTGTACATAATAGTGAAAATGAACAAAGAAACTGAATTGAAATTATATTGGCCATAACAACACATTCTGGATTTGGGTTAAATTTATTTTTAGTGGGCCGGCCCAGTGGCTTAGGTGGTTGGAGCGCCGTGCTCCTAAAGCTAAGGTTGCTGGTTCGATTCCCATATGGGCCAGTGAGCTGCACCCTCCATAGCTAAGATTATGAACAACAGCTCTCCCTGGAGCTGGGCTGCCATGAGCAGTCAGAGGTCAGCGTGAGCTGCCGTCGGCTGCTGAATGTTGCTGTGTGTTGCCATGGGCTACCATATGCTGCCAGTGTGAGTGGCCGACCAATGACTGGCGACCGGCAACTGACTGCCTCAACGGGGAGGGGGGGCGGCAAGGCTCATAATACCAACGTGGGCTGTACAACTACACTGAGAAACAATGGCTTGAACTGGAGTGGAGGGAGCGGGGGGAAATTTATTTTCAGCTGTTTCAATTAGAAGAAAACAAAAAACAGAAACTTAATATCTTCAACATTTTATATGCTAGATTTTTAAGAATTTACAAAGGTAAATCGAGACCATAAAAAGAACATAAACAAATCATCCATTTAATTGACTCTACTCCCAAGTCAAATAATGGCTCTTTAACAATAAAGTTGAATCCCATTTCACAGACAGGCAATACAGCATAGTGGTTTGGTTAAGATTCTAAACCCAGACTGCCTGGGTTTAAATCCTGGCTTTGCTATTTAACATCTCTGTGCCTGTTTCTTCATCTGTAAAATAAAGATAATAATGGTAATCTACCTCAAGAGATTTTTATGATGAATATGATATAATATTTATAAAGTGACTGGAATAGTGCTTGACACAGTAAACACTGTATAAGCATTTGCTAAATAAAGAGAAAAATACAGGTAGCAGGTTCTCTAAAGTTATTACCTTTAAGTAAATAAATAAATCTATCTCAAGGCGAAAAATTCCTGTGAAACCTAGATTCTCCCCCATGCCAGTTATAGGAAAATGATCTTTGACTAAACAAGCACAGATTCACCTTTCCCATCTCAGACCTACTTCAGGACATCTGACATCTACTCGGGGGCAACAAGGGCAAATGGTTCACCAGCACTAAATATTTATCTTCCTCTTTTTGTGGGGAAGGAGAAGTGACTCCACTGGAATCATCCAAAAAATTAACATAACCATGATTGGGCCATCAAAAAATGGACAGAGCTTCTCTTAAAAGCAAGCAATCATAATGCAAATGGCAATATTTTCTACCTGACAAACATTCTCCTTGAGTGCAGCTCCTCCACCTCGTTCACCCTGCAGTTTTTTAGATGCAGGCATCCCGTGGTCATTTTCTACACCATCTTCAACAGTCTCCTTAGGGCTTGAAGCTGTCCTGTGTGTCATCAGTTCTCCCTTGCAGAAAAAAAATAATGTCCAACATCTGCATTATTGATGTCTCCTCCATCTGACCCCCTCCCTCTGGGCTGCTATTTGTCTAGCCATTAAGCACTTACAGATGTTCAGCCAATCACGCGGGCGGACTGCATGCAATGTTAGTTCTAACCCTGCTGTGATTGGGCGGGTAGTGGGCGCCTCATGCCCTGCCACTAACTGCTCTGAGGCTGTTCCACTGGAACTTTTTGAGCTGTTCCATTTTAAGGTTTCACTAAGGGAGAGAAAACATTCTTAAGTTTATTTGATTACTTATTTGTCCTTCCAAGATCAGTGTTTCCTAAATAATGCCCCCCTTGGGCATTCTATTCAAATTGTCCTGGAAAGAAACACTCTTTTTATTATAATGTGTGATGCTGGCCTGACTTGTTCTAATTCTCTTTTAACCTGAGCTGGAAAAGCCAAAGATAGCATCAATGCCTACACTGATGCTCTGCAAGGAAATGGTTTTAAAACTATCCTTGTTTCCTAAAAGCCGATGCTTACACATTATTCTACCATTAAGCAAGAAATAAGCAAATGAGCGTTCCCCCTAAGTGCAGCAGTCTCAACTTTTTCAAAGGACAATATCCAAGTTCATTTGATCATATGGTTACTTGATACTGTGTGCTCTGGTTTTTAGAAAAAGTTTACTTTCATGATGAAACAGTTATATATTTCATCTGATACTTAGAACATAGGATGCGATCTTTTAAAAAGGTCATATCCACAGAACCCTCATGTGCCTTTTTACCAGGTTCAGGCTCTCCTTTTTCTCCAGGATTCCTTATAGCCATTAGCCATTTCAGCAGACTACTACTCTTAAATAAACTCGAGGGGAAGAGGGATGTGGCCTCTACTGTGAAAAGCAGCTTCGCTTTGGGAGGTCAAAAGATGAGGAACTGAGTAATACCTCTGAGCCTAGAGTTTCTTTTGATGGATCTTCATTTCTCACTTTTTTACAATGCACCTTGGCTGTAGCATGCCTCTGTCGTTTTCGCTTCCTTGGTTTATCAAATATCTTGGTAGTGCCTATGACAAGAAAACAGATGTTATCCACTGTCTAATCACACCCATGTCCAAGAACTCCTATCCTTAACTAAAGGATTCTCACAGAACGTTAGAGTAAAAACCAACCTTAAGACTAATTTAATTCTCCAACTTTGTAGATGAGGAAAATAGGCAGAGAAGAAAAGAGACTTACCCATGACTATATAACTAGTTGGGGAAATAGCTACATATGTAAAAGTTTTGCCTCATACAGATTAAATAGTAAATGTATAGGTAGGTTATTAAAGCAATTTCATTTTACATGGTTGAAATGAAAGACTTCCCAGTTCCTCAAAGGACTTTAATATACTATAGATGGGGAGAAAAATGCGTTTACTAGTTAGACAAAGATACTAAAACCTGAGCTACGAAATTAAAGACAGTAAATTATGTAACTATATGATTTTAGGATTAAGATGCAGAGTTGAAATATGTAAGATTTGGCTTAAAGGAAGGGGAAAAAGACCCCCCCCCAATACATTCAGTGGCTTAAAGAATATTCATGAGGTATTACTATAACCTTGAACATCCAATATAAAATGAATGCATAGTCAAATCTGGCCTATTTAGAAAATGAAATTCCAGTCTCTTATTTTCTATATAGATATTTCAACTCTTATAGAAATATGAAGAGGAATCTAAAGAGGTATTTCATAAAATGTTCCAAGAAAATGAGGCTAGATATCAACATGAAGACTGGACTTTAAAAAAACTGCCTTAGTGCTCTTTTGGACTGTCTGATGGAGAAGGTCTGCTATCAAAGCGGCTGATAGCCTATGACTAAAGGAAGAGTTAATACAATGGCAGAATAAAGGTTCAAAGTTCTCACAAGCCAAAATATTTAGATGAAATATACGAAGGATAAAGTGCAGGGTGTAGGTTTTACAAAAAACTGAAGTACAAGGGATAGGAAAATAGCTGTTACTATTTTGAAAACTTTTTTCGTAAAGCAAGCAAGCAAATTGATGAACCTAAGGAATTACAATCGTGCACAAGGTTAAAATAAGCTAACATATTGCTAGATTTACTTGCTAGAAAACTTAATAATCATAAGTTACATTTGAAGAAGTTGTGCATCTAAGGCCACATGAAGTATAATCATACCACGATACCCTTTGCTGACAGATCACAACTGATGTAGTCAGTGGGCCAAAATGTGGGCTAATATCTCAGGAATGACAGTAATAAACAATTGACATTGGCAGACAAATAGTTAAAGTGGTAGAAAGAACTGGCATGGAGAAAATCTGGGGTAGATAATGAAACAGTAGTGTGCAACGAATTTAATCAAGTCTGGATTTAGTTCCCCAGTATTGCTACCTCTTTCATGTTCATATTTCTTCTGTAAAATAGGGATAATACGGATGACATCCTAACTCTTTGCAATGCTTTAGATTGCTTAGAGGTAACAGTCCTATGCAAAGGACCTGGTAGAGCAAATGCTCAAGCTATGATTATACCTATTACTGAATGAAGGGCTGCCCATTCCTCCTGTGGGTTAAACCAAGATCACCAAACAGAAGTTCCAGGGGTCAGATTCCAATTTAATCTAAAAGATTTCCAAGCCCTTAAGAAGCAAATACAATGGACTAGGCTCAAATATAAGTTCTCTTTTTCAAGCAAATGCTCACTTTTTTGATGTGATAAAAGAAACTAAGACTCTTTATGAAAGACTGGCTTACGTGATTTATCATTTCCCTCTCAACTCAGATTCCCTATTTTCTGTCCTACAGAAACAAAACTGAATCAAAACCAAGAAAGTAGTGATGCAGTCTGGAGAATTATCTAAAAAGTAAGGAGCTGATTCTTCAATATTGTTCCTAACATTTCCTCAATCTAATATAATTCTAATTCCAATTAACTAATTTCAGCATAAAGTTGAAAATGATGATATAATTTTCTAGTGCCGTGTGTAGTTTTAGAAAGCACATTTTAGGCAAACAAGTCTTAGAAATTACAACCTCACTGGCCTTGCTTACATACGTAAAAACTTCTTTGGTTAACTGACAGGTGCTTCACACTTATTTTTTTGTTACATTTTTTAAATCTGAAAAATACTCACCTCTACCAAACTCTTTAGGATGAGATGCAGCACATGATTCAGTAATTTTATTCTCCAGGCGACCAGCTTCATAACACTACAAATAAGTAAAATGTAACATGGTTTACAAAGAAATAGAAAATAAACCCTTTGTACTATATGCCAAAAGCTGAACTGTCTATTGCCATAGATACAGAATCCTGGATGTTTTCTGACAATTAAAAGAATAAATAGTATGATAATAGTAAGGGGGTTCAACAGAAACTTCATGGGAAAGGCATCAGATTTTTTTTTTTTTTAAATATTCCAAACTCATGACCACCACATACTCATCAAAAAACAAACAAACAAACAAAAAAAGCTTACCCTTCCAATATATAAAGCAGATACAGAATGCAGCTGTGACCGAAGTGGGACAAGAAAGAGAAGGGGTATGTACCCAGACACTCATCTCAGTTCTATTCCCCACCACCCTGTATTTAAAATCTATCTTAACATTGTATTAATGGCCATTAGATTTTATGTAGACTTATTTACTTGATGAATTCTAAATATTAAAAAACTCTGACTCATGGAATGTCTTCCTAATTAACATAAATTGAAGCAACATTAAAACTCAAAACAAAGCACGTCAAGAATAATTCCCAACACATTTTATTTCCCTACTACTAATGCTTTTATGAATTAGTTCCATTCCAAGAAAATGTCTTCTCACACAAGAATAGTATTTTTCATCATGACTATAAAACAAAATTTAGTGGCCACAAAAAGTCAATATAATAGATGCTATTCTTGCTATAAAGTTCATAAAGTTTGAGGTCAAAACAAGATAAAGTACAGCTGTAAATTGCCAAATGCTCACTATATACATTAATAAATCGTAAGAATACTACTTTTTCCTCGTGTACAGTGTGGATAAGAATCTTACAAAGTCAAATAAAATGAAGGAGTAATTGTTAGGTATCCAGTTAAATGGAACAAGACTAGTAGACAGTTACAATTACAATGTGCCCAAACCTACAGTCAGAGAACAATGCAGAAAATATTCTCATTTCTAACCTCATCACCTCATTTCTAACCTCATCACCTTATTTTGTAAGTTAAAATAGATGTAACAGTACCAAACAACCACACTATATAAATAAAAATCCATCTGCTCTTCTTAGAATGAAAAAGACAACAGACTGTTTAAGTGCCTTGGAGAATGTGACTAAGATTCCCTTTAAGTATATGTAATTTACTTTACATGTACTCTGGTGTGGATATGCATTAAGCCAGTGCACCTTTAAGTTACCATTACCTCAACAGCTTATCCCTCTTTCTCTAACCCACTGATTGATTCATCTACAGACAGGGTGGCCCATGGAGTAGTCCCAACATGCAACTGAATCATGGCTTCAACCTAATGACAAAATATACCTCAGAGTGACCAAGACCTCAACTGTAAAGTTGACCAGGTCAGATGGTGGGACTAAATCCTAAAACAGAAAAAAACGTCACTCTCTCTTGAGTCTGATTCTAGACATCATCAATAATCCTGGTTTCCCTTGGTCTAATGCCAAATCTAATGCCCCCTTTCCTACCAAAAAAGCTAAAATTCAACAGTAAAAAATTTATTAATTCTATCTAATCCTTAAAAAGAGACCAAAAATATGAGACAGAGAATGAGAGTTATACAGATATCAGAGATTTTTTAACAAATGATGCTAAAACAATTGGACATCCGTGTGTGTGTGGGGAGGGGGATCACTTCAAAACTCTATCTGAAAAAAAATGAAGATGGAACAAAGACGTGCACATAAAATCCAGAATAAAACTAAAAGAAAACAAAGGAAGAACACCTTTGGGTCAATGGGGTAGGCAAAGATTTCTTAAAATAAAAAAAGTGTTAATCCTAAAAGAAAAATATTACATTAAAAAAGGTCTTCTCGTGAAAGAAAACTAAGAAAATGAATAGGCGAGCCTCAGACTGCGAAAAAAATATTTACAGTACATATATTTGACAAGGACTTGTATCCCAAATATAAAACATACTCCTAAAAAGCAACTAGGAAAAAGATGAACAGCCCAACCCAAACTGCAAGCATGCTTGAACAGTCACTTGACAAAGATACAGGTATGGAAAATACTAAGGAGCTCAACATCATTAATCATTAGGGAAATACAAATAAAAACCATAGTGAGGGCTGGCCCGGTGCCTCAGGCGGTTAGAGATCCATGCTCCTAACTCCGAAGGATGCCAGTTCGATTCCCACATGGGCCAGTGGGCTCTCAACCACAAGGTTGCCAGTTCAATTCCTCGAGTCCCGCAAGGGATGGTGGACTCTGCCCCCTGCAACTAAGATTGAACAGGGCACCTTGAGCTGAGCTGTCTCCCGGATGGCTCAGTTGTTGGTTGGAGCGTGGGCTCTCAACCACAAGGTTGCCAGTTCAATTCCTCGACTCCCGAAAGGGATGGTGGGCAGCGCCCCCTGCAACTAAGATTGAACACGGCACTTTGAGCTGAGCTGCCGCTGAGCTCCCGGATGGCTCAGTTGGTTGGAACATGTCCTCTCAACCACAAGGTTGCCAGTTCGACTCCCTCAAGGGATGGTGGGCTGTGCCCCCTGCAACTAGCAATGGCAACTGGACCTGAAGATGAACAGCACCCCCCACAACTAAGATTAAAAGGACAACAACTTGACTTGGAAAAAAGAAGTCCTGGAAGTCCCCAATAAAGTCCTGTTCCCCTTCCCCAATAAAAAAAAAAAAAATCTTAAAAAAAAAACAAAAAAAAACGTACTGAGATATCATTTCATTCCCACCAGAATGGCTAAATTTAAAATGACTGACGAACCAAATGCCAGTAAAGATGTGCAGTAACTGGAACTTGCATATACTGCTGGTGGGAGTGTGAAGTTGTACAACCACTTTGGGAACTGTATGGCAGTTTCTTTAAAAGGTAAACATGCATGAGCCAGCATCCCACTCCTAAGTGTTTACACCAAGAGAAGTGAAAATATTTATCCACAAAAAGAGAGAATAATCATTCACACCAGCCTTGTGATTAATAGCCCTAAAATGAAAAAACGCAAATGCGCATCAACAGGAGAAAGAATAAGCAAATTGTACTTGGAATACTACTCAGCAATGAAAGGGAATGAATATTAGCATCTTGTGGATGTATCTCAAAAACTTGTTGAATAAAACAAGCCAGATTAAGAAAAACAAAACAATATATATGACATTCAAGAACAAGCAAAACTAATCTATGGTGACAGAAGTAAGAAAGCATTACCTCTGGAAAAGACGAAAATGGGGAACAGAATGAAAAGGGCACAAGAGAACTTTCAGAGGTGAAGGATATAGAGCACACACCTAGTTTTGGTGGTACTCACGTGGTATATACAACTGTCTAGAGCCATCACACAGAACAATTAAGATTATGCATTTTATTGGTGTAAATAATACCTCAAAAAAAGAAAAAAAAAGAGTTCTGGGATATATTTCCCTATATAAATTAAGTATTATAAACTAAAACATGCTTTTTATCTCCTGAGGAAAAAACTAACCCTCAAACAGAACAAATCACATTTTAAATTAGAAAACTACATGAGTAAGATTATATTATACAAAATAACACTAGTTTTTAAGTAATCAAGTCTCAAAACCTTTGAGGATTCATCTTATTCCGTCAAATCATTCACTAATGTATATCAATTATATCTCAATGAAACGGGTGTAGGGGACGATCATTCCCTTAAGTGACCTGAATTCTTCCTTTCTGTGAAATTAGTCATCACCTCACCTCTAGCAGTAACGCCACAGCCTTCCATGACTCACCTTGTATACTACTAAATTTATCATCTGATTGTAAATGTCACTTCCATGCTCAAAATATTCACCTGAATCTCAGTTTCCCTGGCCATTTCCATCTATTTCTTCCAACAATCTTGCAAAGTGGCAAAGATTTGAATAAGACTAAGCCAGGAGCGAAAGCACTGCAGAAGGAGATTATCAGAGCCTTACTAGAGTACAAGGTACAATGAGAGGATGGTGAGCTGGAGACATGGTATTGTCACTGAAGGTTGTAAAAAACTGCAGAGAAAGTTCGGAAGGCAGGAGATGAGCCACAGAATAATTGAAAAGTCCATGTCATAAAACTGCTTTGAGAAGAATAAAAGAATTAAAGGATATAATGTAGTTTTTAAAATAAGGTATACTGGGCGATGAACACACAATGGGATTTATAGATGATGTAATACAAAATTGTACACCTGAAATCTATGTAATTTTACTAACAATTGTCAACCCAATAAATTTAATAAAATAAAATTAAAAAAATTAAAAAAAAATAAGGTATAAAAACAAATAAATTAAAATTTATATTTACATACTAATATAGTGGGTGAATATCTAACAAAACCAAAAACTAGAAGCCTTTAATGTAGGATTTTAAAAAAAGGAGTTTGCTATAGCTAAGGAAAGAAGCCTAAAAACCTCAAGTTATTTGTGACTTAATTACAATACGCATTTTTCCTTCAAAGAAAAAAAATTCTACTAGGAAATCTATGCATCCTATAACTGAAATTCTAACATTTACCAAGAGTTATTCCTCACACATAAGGGGCACAAGAGGGCGGGCCCGGTGGCTCAGGCTGTTAGAGCTCCATGCTCCTAACTCCGAAGGCTGCTGGTTTGATTCCCACATGGGACAGTGGGCTCTCAACCACAAGGTTGCCAGTTCAATTCCTCGAGTCCCACAAGGGATGGTGGACTCTGCCCCCTGCAACTAAGATTGAACAGGGCACCTTGAGCTGAGCTGCCTCCCGGATGGCTCAGTTGGTTGAAGCGTGGGCTCTCAACCACAAGGTTGCCAGTTTGATTCCTCGAGTCCTGCAAGGGATGGTGGGCAGCGCCTGCTGCAACTATGATTGGACACGGAACCTTGAGCTGAGCTGCCGCTGAGCTCCCAGATGGCTCAGTTGGTTGGAGTGTGTCCTCTCAACCACAAGGTTGCCCGTTCGACTCCCACAAGGGATGGTGGGCTGTGCCCCCTGCAACTAGCAACGGCAACTGGACCTGGAGCTGAGCTGCGCCCTCACAACTAAGACTGAAAGGACAACAACTTGAAGCTGAACGGCACCCTCCACAACTAAGATTGAAAGGACAACAACTTGACTTGGAAAAAAGTCCCGGAGGTACTCACTGTTCCCCAATAAAGTCCTGTTCCCCTTCCCCAATAAAATCTTTAAAAAGAAAAAAAAAATAAGGGGCACAAGATGTTTCCTAAAGAATCACTATCCAGCTGTTCTCCACTACAGAAAATTATTTCCTATTTCCATCTACTATTTAATGATGCTTTCTTGGCTAATGAAAATCAAGTTTGCAAACTCAAAAACGTAAGTTCAAATGTTTCTGCCTGGATTATAGATGAGCTGGGTCTTTTCTGAGGTGTTATGTAGACAGGGCAATGGGATATGAGTTGGTTAGTGGCTTGTAGAAACAGAAGTGAAGTAGAAATCAGGTACAGGAGGTTTTGAGCCCAGAAAAGAAATAATACAAACTTTACTCCATCTTAAGAGCTTTTTCTCATTTTCATTTGAAGAGAAAACCTAAAACCAAATGATACACATCTCCACACAAATGCAAAATAGCCCTTAATATAGGAACTCTCAGACCGACCAAGTATATGCTGACATTCTGTCATTTGAATTGACTAAAATAACATACCTTTTTAGAAAGGCCAAGATCCCCTTTCTTGGGCATAAATCCAGGGTCTAAATCATTTGATTCAAGAAGTTTCTTAGTTGGTTTTCTCTGACGCTTACTTTCATAATTTCCTGAAAGTGCATGTATCTTTTCATTAGATGATTTAGAAACTGGGCACAAGCTAATTTTTAAAAATCTATATACCATACAAAAATAAGTCACCATATTTTTTAATGTTCTTCTCATCTCGTGAGGAGGGACTAGGTAGAAATCCATTTATTCTAAAATATTGGTTAACATAAAACAAAACAAAAAAATAGTTCTCAATATAGACATAAACTAATGAGAGGATTCGTGTGTGTGCGTGTGTGTGTGTGTGAGAGAGAGAGAGAGAGAGAGAGAGAGAGAAAAGGGAGAGGGAGAGAGGGGGGAGGGAGGGAGAGAGAGGGAGAGGGAGGGAGGGGGAGAGAGAGAGAGAGAGAGAGAGAGAGAGAGAGAGAGAGAGAGAGATTGATTGATTGTGAGAAAAACAAAAGAACTAAGGGAGAAAGCAAAAGGGCAGAACTGCCCTTACAGCAATGCATCTGTGGTTAAGGACAAAAGGAGAAGTGAGGTGAAGCAGAGCCTGAATGCTGGGTATAAATGGACCAGGATCAGAATTTTTGTCCTCCTCCTAATTAAATAAAAGACATTTACTTACTTTGTAGGACTGCTCTTAAAAATTATATAAAAAGGGCCAGCCCGGTGGCTCAGGTGGTTGGAGCGCTGTGCTCCTAATGCTGAGGTCGCTGGTGCGATTCCCACATGGGCCAGTGAGCTGCGCCCTCTACAGCTAAGACGGTGAACAACAGCTTTCCCTGGAGCTGGGCTGCCATGTGCTGCCGTTCCATGCCAGGAGCAGCTGGTGGCATGAGTGGCTGGCAGCCGGGGAGAGCTGCTGTGAGCTGCTCTGAGCGGCCAACCGGACAACTGGCAACCAGCCGGGGAGAGCGCACGGCTCATAATACCAGCAATGGTTTGAACGGGAGGGCGGAAGTGGAAAAAGGAAAAAGGCGGGTGGTGGGGGGGGCGGGGGGGGCGGGACGGTGTATGTAAAAGAGCCTAACATTTTTGTTTCTGCCTTACTTGATTAAACATAACTGGGATACTTTTTTTTTTTTTAAAAGGAGTAACATCACAAGGTATCGTTGGTAAAGTTATTGCCAAAATATTTCTTGGGTGACTACAATACTGAATAATCAGAAGATGAATTAATGACAGTATATTTATATCCAACTCTCAACCAGGTGACATGTATATAAAGAATGACGAAGTAAAAAGCAATTGGTAATTCCCTTCAAGGGAATATTTACATTTAGCTGCTTACTGTGTGTCAAGTAAATTACATTACACATTATTACATTATGATCTCTATTTTATACATGAGAAAATAAGTTCAGAGGTTAAACAACTTCCCAAGAAACACAGGATTGGGGGAGCCAGCATGTGAAGCATAAGTTTCATGTGCTTACTCCATACTATGCAGTGCCCCTCCTAAAAACCCTGTTATCCGGGGTGTCACTTCATGCAGTGGGTGATAACATTCATGAACAGGAACAATGGAGTAAGGAGAGTAATTTTTGAAAATATGTCTCTGTAACAGTGTGCCACCAATTTATGGTCAGTAACTACACCCATTTAGCCAGCACTTTAGGGATCTGTCAGGATAAAAGTGGGTAGTGTGTTGTACAGAGATACTACTGGCTTTCTATCAAAATATACTAAAATCTCCTGCTTCCTCTAATTACATCCACTTACATACTGAGACCCCATTCGCATCTTACCTGGTGTTTTAACTAGCAATTCCTCAGACTCAAGGGGAGGCCGTGGAGAGACTTCCAGAGCCACAGGCACAGACAAGGTCAGCTGTGGCAACTCGGCATGTCCACCTCCCAGTTCTGACTGAGCCAAAGGTCCTTCCAAAAATGGAGCCTCCCTTTCAAGAACTGGAGGCTCTTCTTTGGTTGAAATCAAAGAATTCTCATCCACCTGCTTGTGCTGAGCACTAGATCGACTTCGCGCTAAAAGGTTTTCCTCTTCACAACGGGAACTTACCTAAGAGCAAAAAATAAAAATAGAATCCATAGGCCAAAGTTGTAATTTGAGTGTCAAAAAGAATAATGCACTTAAAAAGAAATGAAATTCCGACACATGCTACACCAGGGATGAACCTTGAAGACATTACACTAAGTGAAATAAGCTAGTCAAAAAGAATAAATATTGTATGATTCTACTTATATGAAGTACCTAGAATAGTAAAATTCAGACACAGAAAATAGGATGGTGCTTACCAGGAGCTGGGGGGATGGGTAAATAGGAGGTTTTTTAAAATAGGTAGTTTCAGTTTGAGAACATGAAAAAGTTCTGAAGATGATGAATGGTAGTGATGGTTGCAAAGCCAATGTGAATGTACTTAAAGCCGCAGAACTGTACACTTGAAAATGGTTAAAACTATAAATTTTATGTTATACAGTAGTCACCCTTATAGGCAGGGAATATGTTCCAAGACCCCCAGTGGGTGCTTGAAACCCTGAATAGCACCAAATCCTATATATACTGTGTTTTTTCCTACACATACATACCCATGATAAAGTTCAACTTATAAATTAAGCACAGTAAGAGATTAACAACAATAACGAAAAATAAAATAGAACAATTATAACAATCTACTGTGATGAAAGTTATATAAATGTGGTCTCTCTCTCTCTCAAAATATCTCATTGTATTGTACTCACCCTTTTTCCAGTGATGATATGAGATGATAAAATGCCAAACCTATTCCTGAGTCTGTAACCACCCCTTCCTTACTTGTAATAAATGGCTTGGTGTCTGTCACTCATTTCAGTGATCCTTTGCTGAAGTCTTCGTATAGACGCAATGCTTTCTGGTTCAACATGCTGCCCTCAATCGGAACACATTTTCTGTTCATGTCTTCTGCACACAGATTTAGTGCCTTTTCCATCTTAACGCACTTATCATGTACTATGGCTGTAACTTTTGCATGAGGTGCAACAGCAAAACTAACACAAATTTCTTTTTCCATCTTCACAATTCCATGGATAGATTTGTTCTCATTGTAGATCTTAGCAACCTCAGCATACAATTGTTTCTCTTTCCTTATTAAGTTGAGTCCTTTTAACTTTTCACTTACAAGAAGCACTTTAAGGCTTCTCTTTGGCATATCCGAACTGCCAGCATCACTGCTCTTGCATTTTGGAGTCATTATTAAATAAAATGAGGGTGACTCGAACAATAAGCACTGTGATACCATGATAGTCAATCTGGTAACTGAGAGGCGAGTCACATATACAGCGTGGATATGCTGGACAAAAAGGATGCTTCACATCCCAGGAGGGATGGAACAGGACCTGGCATGAGATTTCACCATGCTACTCAGAACAGTGCCCGATTTAAAACTTATGAATTGCTTATTTCTGAAATTTTCTATTTAGTAACTTCTGATCATAGGTAATTGAAACTGCAGAACTGGGGGGACTACTGTATATATTTTACTATAATTTTTTTAAAAAGGGAAAAAAGTGCAGTTGATTGTGATACATAGAAGCTATAAAAATTCATTAAGGCCACAGTGATAATCCAACAAAGAGAAAGAAAGAAAAAAGATTCCCTAATATGTCACTAATTAAAGCAGCTAATAATGAACTCCTAATGTTAAGTTGGTAAATAAATGGGATAGAAGCAGGACTTATTCTGCCTTTCATGTATTTCAGGACAATGAAAGGGTTCAGTTAATGAGCAAGACTGCCAGCTAATAAAAATAAAAGAAATAATAAAAATATGAAAATCTTCATTTTGTAACTCATAATGCAATTCTTGATATAGACAAGGACCTTCAATTGATAATTTAAAAAGCCATCAGGGAAATGGCTGATGGGAAACAGGACATTCTTTTGGAGCCAAAGTAATTACACATGTACTGCTTCTTGATCAAAAGGGGCAAAACAGCTTAAAAGAGAAGAATCAGTCAGTCATGGCTGTAAACAATTGGATGTTAAATAAATGCCTTCTGATGTCATGCAGTATCACTTAGGATGTAATCTAGCTAAAAACGTTCAACTTGGCTCTATCAAATTGTTACTTATAACTTCCACGTTAACAGGGGGAACATGGAGGATAAAAAAACAAGCTTAGTGACACCTATTAGGAAGCATTCACACACACTGAGGTTAAAGAGCGGATAATTCAAATGTGTCACTCACATTGCTTAGATAGATGGGCTAATGAAAAAAGGGGACTTGCCTGGATTTAAAGAGATTTATGAAATATAACAACCAGAATACAATGTTAAGTCCTAGACTGGATGCTGATTTGGATAAACCAAATGTAAAGGTTAGGGGACAAACTGGGGAAATCTGAATATGGATTTGTTATTAGATAAATTGATGTTATTACATATAATGTTAAAATCAGTTATAAGGGAAAATGTTCTATTTTTAGAGGTGTATATTATTTAGAGGTGATGGGTCAAAATGTCTAATTTACTTAAAAATACTTCAATTTAAAGAAACTAAATTTTAAAATAAAGCAAATAAGATATAACATTTATTTAAAAATTAGGATCACACTACATATTTTTATGTCCTGTTTTTTTACTAAACATTTTACCATAATGTTCCTAAATCATTAAATACACTTTGAAAGCAAAGGGGGAAACACACACACACGCACACACACACCAGTACAAAGACTCATTTGTACAGTTCCTGTATAACTAGTATATGATAAGTAGAATGCCAGAAGCTGGAGGCAAAAAACTGAAAACATTAGATCCCAGTTAAAAAAATTATTGTCCCATGAATACAAAATATGATATTGAAGGCAAAATTGCAGCATCTTAAAAGGGCTAATGAAAGATTGTTCAAATGTTGGAACATACCTTGTGTACCTGTTCCTGTACCTTCTTTTGTTTTTTCTTAGGAGCAAATATCTGATCATATTCTTCAGTATATTCCAGAAGCCACTTGCTTGGCTTCCTAAGGCGTTTCTTCTCTGACCGCACAGCTAAAAGAGCAGAAACACGTTCAATATTAACTAAAAGGTTAGAGGAAAACCCATTATTTTCATGCAGCCATCTCTGCACTCCCAAAAGTACAGAAATGGGAAACTCGCAAAAACAGTCTGGCTTAAGTCCCAAGAGAATAAAAATGATTTGCTATGGTTTATCACATGCAAAAATTGGGAGGGAAGGGGGAGACTTTTGTCGATCTCTCTCTCTCTCTACACACACACACACACACACACACACACACACACACACACACACACCCCCATCCAATCTTACAGAAAAGATTAAATTGAAACTAATGTCCTACAGTAACAGATATAACTAACATTACGAAATAGATTATACATCAGGTAAATTAATAAAATACACCATGAATTATTTTAAATAACATCTCTGGATTATTCAGAATATTGGACAGATATTCAGCGAGAATATTTACCTAATTAGTATTACCACATGGATTTCAAAAGCACTTTACACACACTTCCTATCACAGTGAGTTTCACATTAGAAAACAAATATTTCAAAACAAAAATCATCAAAAATATATAATTAATTACATATCTACCATTACCTCAATGTTGTAAAAAAATGTATACAATGTATGTCAAAGACAGAAAATAAGATAAAAATATAGAATTTTGGGTACCTGCTTAAAAAAAAGACTCATTTTGTGGTCAAAATATCAAAGTATCATACCATTTTCTCTTTAAATTAATGGTGAAACTAGTATCTATTATAATTTCCCTATAAAACTTTAATTTACTTAACACGCTATAGTAATTTTACTATATATACTATAAACTCTTTGGGAGCAGAAGGTAATGCCTAAAGAATGCAGGATAAAGTCGACATAAGAAGCAAGAGGCATTTCATGATATAATGATTTCAAGGTAAGCTATTCCTGCCTCAGCTGAATGTGGCAATGCGGACATTCTCTCAATAAAAGGAACCCAAAAGTTGAGGCCAAAAAGAAAAGGTCACAGGCAAGCTTGGCAAAAGCACCTACTCCTTAGACAGCAGATATGGAAACAAGGCATAAAACTGTCACTGAGACAAAATGTGGAAATGATTTCTTTACATTAATCCGAAATGCTGTAATTTCAGAGTAGCAAATATTAGTAATATGCCATTTCATTTATTTAAAGTTAGTATAAAAGGAGTTGAAAATTTACGTCCACACAAAAACCTGCACATGGATTCTTTTTCTCCCCCGTTTCTTTTGCCTCCCCCACACACACTCTGGTTAAAGCCCTTGTTTCTCAATGTAGTTGTGTAGGACACAGCTCCCTGGCCCATGATGATATTATGAGGCTTGCGCTCCCCCTGGGTTGAGGCAGGTGGTCACCAGTCATCGGTCGGCCGCTCACAACAGCTTTTGCCGGCTGCCGGCCACTCACGCAGCCCAGCTCCAGGGAGAGCTGTTGTTCACAACCTTAGCTGTAGAGGGTGCAGCTCACTGGCCCAGGTGGGAATCAAACTGGCAACCTTGGCATAGGAGCACAGCGCTCCAACCACCTGAGTCACCGGGCCAGCCCCACCTGGATTCTTCTAGCAGCTTTATTCTTAATTGTCAACAATCAAGAGGTAAGTAAATGGATAAATAAACTGGTATATCCAGACAATGGAATATGACTTAGTACTAAAAAGAAGTGAGCCATGAAAAGGCATGGAAGAAACTTAAGTGCATTTTACCAAGTGGAAAAAGCCAAGCTGAAAAGGCTACATACTATATGATTCCAACTATATGACATTCTGGAAAAGGCAAAACTATGGAGACTGTAGAAAGTGGTTGCCAGGGGATTAGGGGAGGAGCAGGAGGGAGACAGGGATGAAGAGCAGAGCACAGAGGATTTTTAGGGTAGTGAAAATACTCTGTTCAGCATAATGATAGATATGTGTTATGATGTATTTGTCAAACCCATAGAATGTAGGACACTAAGAATGAACTCTAATGTAAACTGTGGACTTTGAGTGACTATGATATGTCAGTATAGGTTCATCAATGGAAACAAATGTACCCCTCTGGCGGTGTATATTGATAATGGGGGAGGCTATATGTGTGTGTGGATGGGAGGAGGGGGATATAGAAGTTTCTGTACCTTTCCCTCAATTTTGCTGTGAACCTAAAACTGCTCTAAAAAAACAAATGAAGTCTTCATAAAAAATAAAAAGTTAATGGTAAAGGCAAAAATAGTTATCAAAATTGTATACCTACAGAGCTCCCAATGTAATGATGGGGCTAGTTAAACCTTGCAACCACTAGAATTTTCCTACTTCTCAGTTAGACCTGTGACTCAAATTGGAGAATTTTTCCCAAGCAAGTATTTCAAAAGAAGTTAAAACCACAAGCCAAGCAATTACTTAAAATGTTCCCCTCAAATAATTATGTCTGAAAAAATCTCTCTTGGAGACAAGAAATAACCAAAACACATCTTAGAATAAATATATGCATCTGTACCTATGACAACTGATATAATTACCATCAAACCTTACGTTCTGAGGCAAACAGATTATGTCTTTAATATGGTTCCATTAAATATGGCATCCAAGTTTTCAAATATCAATAGCAATTTTAAACAGAAATAATATTAAAGAAATGATAGTGAATAACGGGGTTTACTATATGCAAGTCACTGTTCAGCCATAAAACATTCATGAGTCTCTAACCCTCACTTTAACCTGTAAGGGAGGTGATAATATCCCCAATTTATAAAAACGTAACTGAAGCTCAAAGAGCAAAACTACTTGCCCAAGCCCATTCAAGTTAGTCCATTATGTAAGTGGCAAAGCCATGATCCCAACCAAAATCTGTCCAAACGCCAAAAACACTGGGTTCTTTTTTACTAAAACAGGCCCCTATGCTGTCACATCATATCCCTCATCCGTCCTCCATCACTACCTCTCCCACACTAATTGGATCTCAAGTCCCAGACAGGTTATGTTCTCTTCTTTGTCTTTTTATCAGGTTCCAAGGGCTAATTAATCATTCTTCCCTTTCCTCTTGAAGCTGCTGTCCCCTATGCTATCTTTGGATTCACTTCTCTCACAGAATAACTTCTCAGAATAAGCTGTAATACTCCAGTTCTCTATTTCTTTGATATCTATGTGAAAACCAACAAACAGCACAAAAGATTGGAAATTAATGTGAGCAACTTTGTATCTGACACACCCATTAGATTCCCATGAAAGTGCATGCTTGTTCCTCACCAAAATTTTATACAACAATCCTTTAAAATGTTAGGGCTTGGTAAACTACTAATAGGGACTGTTTTTGAGTGACTAAAGGTTTATTGTAATATAGCCACATTCATTTTTTTTTACAAATAGTCTATGGCTGCTTTTGTGCCAGAAAGGCAGAGTTGAGAGTAACAGAGACAGTATGGCTCACAAAGCCTAAAATATTCACTATCTGTCCTTTTAGGAAAAATTTACCAATTTCCCCTTTAAATGAACAACAGAATAACACACTGTAAATGTAAACAGCCTGGTCACAATTGAATGACTTAACACCAAGATGCTTCCTGGTGGTTCCTGGGCTCCCGTTTCTTCCCCTTCTCAACTACACCTGCCACAACACCCTCCTGCCCTGCCTAAGTTCTCACCTAAACTAGGTAGTTTACCAAGTCAAACCACTTCTAAGTTGAAAGGGCCTAGAGAACTCACCTAAGCCAAGCACTCTTCAAATGGGCAAACTAAGGCCAAAATGAAGTCATTTGCCAAGCTAAAGAGTATCAGGAACAAGGGAGGAATATGACCTTTTGGATAATGGAGGGAAATATTAAAACCAAGAAAATCACAAAAGCCAATGGAAAGAGGAGTAAATCATGTAAGCCTCATACATGCTAATCAGTACATACGAACCAGCAGGAGCCAAAGCACACCACCACCAGGTTTCCTGTCAAATACACATCAAATCCTAGCCCAGAGCCAAGACCTACTGTGAAGAATGGAGATAAACTGTACATACAGGACAAGTCTAACAATAGCTTTAGACTACAGAGTGTACACATATCAGCTAAAATTATAAAATAGCCAAAAAGTTGAATTGACCCCAAATGTTTGCCAACTGATGAATGGATAAATAAAATGTGGTATATCCATACAATGAAATACAACTCAACAATTAAAAAGGACAAAATACTGACATATACTACAATATGAATAAACCATACAAAAAATGCTAAATAAAAAAAGCAAGACACAAAAGATAACAAATTACATGATTCCAATATCCAGGGGGAAAAAAATCTAGAAAGGATAGAACAGGGTATGAACAAGGAGTATGAACAGGGACTAACTGTAAATGAGACAGAGGGATCTTACTGTGTGGTATAAATGTTCGAAACTGATTTATGGGGATGGTTAAACAACTCAGTAAATTCACCAAAATTCATTCACTTGTACACTTAAGAATGTGTGGATTTTATGGTATGCAATTTGTATCTTGACTACAGTTGTTTAATAAAAAAAGTCAAAGTCCCTTTAAGATTGAATTATAAAGTTTCTCCTTTTCATCAAAACAGTGAATTTTCCCAGAGAAGTAGAGTAATAACAGCAACATCACTTCTTCCATATAGATTATGAGTCCCTTTCCTTGTCATACCTCTACTTCCCTGGTTCTGGAACCTCAGAGGCAAAGAGTTTAAGGGGGAAACAAAGCAAAATGCTGAACAACTATTCATAATAATGGCAAGTATTCAGCCCAAACCTCCTATTGAAAACAAATAAAAATGCTGTATAAAATATTTTTAAAACTATCTTAAAAGAAGCAAAGCACTGACAAGACTGTAAAGAACTGCAAATCAAAAACGAATACCAAGTGACAACCAAGGGATATAAATATAGCGCTGAAATTGACTTTGTCCTGAAGACTTTTTGACAATCCTGTTACAGCAAAAGGGGCAGAAATTTGAAGGAGACTAAACTAGGGACCCAAAGGGCTCTATCCCCAGAGTTACAGTGAAGCAGAAGTACTCCATGTCCCAGCCTCCAGGAGACAACAGGAAAGGTGCCTTGACACAGAGTAGAAGAGGAGCAGAAGGGAGAACAAGTATTTGAGAAGTTGTGATTGGTCCTCCTATGGATTTGCAGTCTGGTAGGCTAGGAAAATTCAAGCTCTTGTAAGAAAATCAATCGAGAGTTGCAGACTTACGGTCAAGATGGTCGAGTAGGTAGGTACACGCTGTGCTGACTTCCTCCTACATCCACATCAAAATTACAGCTAAAGTATCGAAGAACCACCCTTGAGAACCCCTTGAAGACTCTCTGAACAGAACTCATATAGCTAAAGATACAAAGAGGAAGCCATGTCGAGACTGGTAGGAGAGGCAGAGGTGAAAAACAGGCTGGCACACCCACGTGTAGCAGTTTGGGAAGGATATCTCAGCTGAGGTCCCCACAGAGGAGCGTGAGATTTCAGACCCATATGGGGTTTCCCCAGCCGGAACACCAGTGCCAGGAAGATGAGCCCCCACAACATCTGGCTGTGAAAAACAGCAGGGATTCTGTCCAGGTGAGATGGAGGGCTGCTGCACTCAGGTGTTCTCTTGAAGGGCCTGAACAGAGACTCACTCACTCACTCACTCACTCAAAGATACTTGCCCGGAGCTCCAGAGAAGGGACAGCAGCTCGAAAAGCACTATGGACATACGGGGAGAAATTTAATTGTCTGGTTTTAGAGTAAAGGCTGGAGGGGCAGCTCTCTTCTGGACTAGTGCCAGCAGGCACCACTCAGTGTTCCTTTGTTGAGCCCTCCCCCCCACACAGCCAGCCAGTACTGGCAGGTGCCACATCTGAGTCTCCATTAACCTGGTGAACATTGCTCTCACCCCATCCTGGTGATTCTGAGACCTCATCCCACCCAACTCGTGTACTGGCCAAACCTCTTTCAGCAGTTGTTTCTCACAAGCCCTCGGCTTCTGCCCGTGCTGCAGACTTCCCAAAAAATCCCTCAAAGGGCTGCAAATACCAAACAAGCAGCATCTGGGCTCTGTACCACTTGCTAAGTGGCCCCATGCCTGGGGCTAGTGGCAGTTGGCCTCAGTTCACAGCTTAACCTCTCCCAGGCTCCTCAAGCACAGCACAGGCAACTACCAACTGCAGATCATTTTCTAGCTCTTAGATGGCCCCGGCCGGACACAAGCAGCAACTGAATTTTGCCTTCACCAAAGCGCCTTCCTAGAGGTCCCAGGATCAACACTCCTGGTAGCCAACTTCTGACCACACTAGAGCATCACGCAATTAGTGCTGCAAATGACACACTCAAAGCCCTGGTAAAACAAATCCCACTCTGTAGGGTCAGCCCATGTACAACAACTTGTCGACTGTAGTCAGAGCCAGTTCTCACAGCCAGTCAGTCTGAGTGTCAATCCCACCCACTGATGTGCTAACAACAATCAAGTCTCAACTATAACAGAAGAGCAGACACAACCCACACAAAGATACCCCTGGAGCACATGGCCCCAGTGAACAGGAAGAGTAAGCCAATGGGCCCCACAGCACACCTACTACATAAGGCCACTGTACCAAGACCGGGGGACAGCAGCTCTACTTAATACATAGAAACAAATACAGGGAAACAGCCAAAATGAGGGGACAAAGAAACATATCCCAAATGGAAGAGCAGGACAAAGCCCCAGGAAAAGAACTAAACAAAATGGTGGCAAGCATCTGCCAGATGCACAGTTCAAAACACTGGTTATAAGGATGTTCAATGAACTTAGGGGAAAAATAGATGAACTAAGTGAGAACTTCAACAAAGTGACAGGAAACATAAAAACAGAGATAGAAAATATATATTTTTTAAAAACAGAAATGAAGAATATATTAGATGGAATCAACAACAGATTAGATGAAGCAGTGATTGGGAAGACTTGGTAGCAGAAAACAGAAATAGCAAATTTCCTAACTGAAATAGCAAACAGAAAAAAATTTTAAAAATGAGGATATTTTCAGGGACCTCTGGGACAACATTTACATCATTGCGGTACCAGAAGGAGAACAAAGAGAGCAAGGGATTGAGAACCTATTTGAAGAAATAATGACGGACAACCTCCCTAACCTGGTGAAGGAAATAGACATACAAGTTCAGGAAATGCAGAGTCCCAAAACAAGATGAGCCCCAAGTGGCCCACACCAAGACACATCATAATTAAAATGCCCAAGACAAAGATAGAATCTTAAAAGCAGTGAGAAAAGCAGTTAGTTACCTACAAGGGAGCTCCCATAAGACTGTCAGCTGATTTCTCAACAGAAAGTTTGCAGGCTAGAAGGATTGGCAGAAAATACTCTAAGTGATGAAAAGCAAGGACCTACAACCAAAATTACCCAGCAAGGCTATCATTTGGAATCAAATGAAAGATAAAGACCTTCCCAGACAAGAAAAAGCTGAAGAAATTCGTTGCCACCAAACCAGTATTACAAGAAATGTTAAAGGCAACAAACAAGTGTTGGCGAGGAAGTGGAGAAAAGGGAACCCTCGGGCACTGTTGGTGGGATTGCAAACTGGTGCAGCCATTATGGAAAACAATATGGAGGAGGCTCCTCAAAAAATTTAAAAAATAGAACTACTTTATGACCCAGCAATTCCATTCCTGGGTATTTATCCAAAGAAATCCAAAACACTAATTCGAAAAAAATATATGCACCCCCTATATTTATTGTAGTGCTGTTCACAATAGCCAAGATATGCAAACAACTGAGAAGACCATCAATAGATGATCAGATAAAGAAACTGTGGTACATTTACTCAGCCATAAAAAGAATGAAATCTTACCATTTGCTACGACATGGATAGACCCAGAGAATATTGTGCTAAGTGAAATAAGTCAGACTGAGAAAGACAAATACCATATGATCTCACTTATATGTGGAATCTAAAGAACAGAAAAAATGAGCACACGAAACAGAAATAGACGCAAAGATACAGAGAAAAAACTGATGGGTGCTAGACTGGGGGGGTGGGGGTGAGTATGGAGGAGAAGATGAAAAGATCAGAAAGTACAAATTGGTAGTCACAATACAGTCACGGTGATATGAAATACAGTATGGGGAATATAATCAATAATGTTGTAAAGGTTATGTAGGGTGCCAGATGGTTACTGGACTTATCAGGGGGATAACTTAATAGACTGTGCGGATGCCTGACCAGTGTGCTGTACACCTGAAGCTGAAGTAAAATAATATTGAATGTCAACTATAATTAAACACACACACACATACACACACACACACACACACACACACACAGTGACAAAAAACGTAAACACATTTTAAGAAACGAAAAAACTGTATTAAAATTGTAATAGTCAATATATACCAATAACAAAAGATGAATACAAGTCATGTTTGACTCCTGCAATTACAAGAGGTGCTCAAAGTGGTTACCATCAGGATCCAGACACTTCTGATTACGGCGAACTACTGCTTGAGCAACGTTGACCAAAGTGTCCACTTGTATACATTTTTTGAGCACCCCATGTATGTACGCATGTGCATATGTATGTGTTTGTTTGTGTGTGTGTGTACACACATACGATGTAAAGTACAGCATAGGAAATATAGTCAATAGTATTGTAACAGATATAACGATGTCAGAAGGGTAGTAGATTGGGAGGGGGTTATGACTTTGTAAGGGGTATAAATTATCTAACTAGTACATTGCTTTGTACACCTGAAACTAATTTTTAAAAAAAGAAATGTTCAAGGGACTTTTTTAAAAAGAAAAAGATTAAAATATGAATTAGAAAATATCACAAAGAAAAAATTTCTCACTAACAAAGGAAAACACATAATAAAGGCAGTGTTGAATCAACCAACACTAAAACTAGTACAAAGGCTAAAAAGCAAAAGTAGGAAGAGCATGTGTAATTACAACAGTAAATTAAGGGATACACAAACACACACAAGTAAAAAATAATAACAAAAATATAAATGTGGCAAGGGTTGATTTAAAGTAGTAGTGATTCTAGAATGTGTTTGAACTTAAGCGACCATCAACTTAAAACAGACTGCTATAAACATAGCTTGGTATATAGGAAGCAGATGGTAACCACAAACCAAAAATCTACGAGAGAAATACAAGAAATAAAGAGACAAGAATCCAAACACAACACTACAGAAAGTCATAAACATATACGAGAAGAGCAAGAGAATAAGGAAGAAAACAAGAGAAATCCTACAAAAACAATAGGAAAACAATAAAATGAGAACAACCACATACCTATCTATAATTACTTTAAATATAAATGAATTAAATGTTCCAATCAAAACATGAATGGATAAAAATGTGGTACATATACACAACGGAATACTATTTGGCCATAAAAAAGAATGAAATCTTACCATTTGTGACAACATGGATGGACTTAAAGGGTATTATGCTAAGTGAAATAAGTCAGAAAAAGACAAATACCATATGATTTCACTCATATGTGGAATCTAAAAAACAAAATAAACAAACGAAACAGAAAAATTCACAGACACAGAGAACTGATGGTTGGCAGATGGGAGAGGGGTTTGAGGGTTGGGTGGAAAGGGGGAAAAGGATTAAGAAGGACAAATTGGAAATTACAAAATAGTCACAGGGATGTAAGTTATACCTTGGGAATATAGTTAATATTATTTTTATAACAATGTATGGTAGTGGGTACAAGACTTATTGGGCAGATCACCTCCTAAGTTATATAAATATCTGACTACTATGCTGTACATTTGACATTAATATAATATTGCCAACTGTAATTAAGAAATAAAAAAGTTTTTAAGAAAAAACAATCTGTCATTCGTACATGTTAACAGAATAAAAAATAAAAAGGAATGATCATCTCAACAGATACAGAAAAAATATCTGACAAACTAAAGAAACTAGGTATAGAAGGAAACTTTCTCAACCTGAAAGGCGATCTAAATCATAGTTTATGGTAAAAAACTGGATGCTTTCCCCTTAAGATCAGGAACAAGACAACAATGTCTGTTCACCCCATTTATCCTCAACACTGCACTGCAGGCTACAGCTAGAGTAATAAGGCAAGAAAAAGAAATAAAAGGTATCCAGATTGGAAAGGATGAAGTAAAACTACCTGTATTAGCTGATGACATAATCATGTATGTAGAAAATCCTAAGGAATTCACAATAAAATGAATAGAGGTAAAAAATGAGTTCAGAAAGGTTGCAACATACAAGACCAATATACAAAAATCAATTACATTTCTATATACTTGTGTTGAGTAATCCACAAATGAAATTAAGAAAAGTAACTTCATTTATAATAGTATCAAAACAGAATAAAATATTTAGGAATAAATTGAACAAAAGTAGTACAAGACTTGTTCAATGACAACTACAAAACATTGTTGAAAGGGATAGAAGACAGTCTAAATTTATGGAAAGCCACCCCTTTTTCAGTTTGGAAAACTTGATATTGTTACAATGGCAACACTGCCCAAACTGACCCGCAGATTCAGCAAAATCCATACCAAAATTCCAGCTGTCTTTTTGCAGAAAATTAATATAACAATGCTGTAAAAAATCCAGAGGAGCCAAAATGATCTTGGGGGAAAAAAGTTGAAGGATGCATTCTGTCCAATTTCAAATTTATAACAATTAATTACTACAAAGATAGGGTAATTAGGACTTTGTGGTACTGGTATAAAGATAGACACATGTATCAATAGAAAGGAAGGGAGGGCCTAGAAATCAACCACCACATTGATGGTTCAATTTTTAACTAGGGTGTCAAGACCATTCAGTGGGAAAAGAATACCCTTTTCCACAAATGGCACTGAGACAACGATCAGGCAATGGTTACACTTAGATATGAAACCAATCAAAGAAATAACAGACAAATTAGACTTCATCAAGATTACAAACATTTGTGCTTCAAAATACACAATCAAGAATGTAAAAGGAAAAACCCACAAAACTAAGAAAATACTCACAAATCATATCTAATAAAGGACTTTTATCTAGAGGATGTAAAAAAATCTTAATATTCAATAATTAAAATGGAAACAATCCAAATGTCTATCAATTGATAAAATATTTTTTCGTACAACAGAATATTATTTGGCATTATAACATGACATGCAGCAAAAGTGACAAAAGCAAGATGGCAGAATAGGAAGTCCTCACACTATTTCCTTCACAGAGACTCCAAATTAACAATATGCTCATCAAAATACCTTTATGAGCACTCTAGAAACCAGTTAAGAACTTGCAGTACCCCAGGCGAGTGCAAAGTCAACAATAGCAGCACTGAAATGGGTTTAAGAGCCAATTCACTTTTTCTGAAATTGCCACTCCCAAAGCAAGCACAACAGAGCTCCCTCCCCTTCATGGATCCAAGGAGAGAGGAGGGAGGTGGCACACGTGTCCAACATTCCAGGTTTTCAAGAGACAGTTTCTGTCTAAACTGATCAGAAGCACTAAAGGAACCCGCATAGTTTGGAATCCTGGGGGCCCGCTAAAAACAAGGGGGAGAGTGGGTAACACGCTGTGAAATCAGAGGGCCTGCAATTAGGCCGACAGAGGCCAGCATGGCTTAGTAAGATCAGAGACCATTGAATTCACGGCTTCTCTCTACAACGGAAGGGGAAAGAGTGGAGCAAGCATTTGGCAATCCAGATTTTTGGAGAATTGCCCAAGGGGCTAGTATCTGTCTCATCTGCTTCTGGGAACTGATGGGAGGCCAGCATGCTTTGGATCCACGGATAATGAGAGAGTGGGGACCTCGTTCCAGTAGCACCAGTGAACCTGCAGCACTGCAGAAAGACACTAGAGGGAGCAAGAGATTACAAGTCCTTGAAAAAGAAATGGGCAAACCTCTTCAATTAGGGAGTTATACACAGATGCCCAGAGAGGCCCATCCTCCAAAAGGTTCCCAGAATCTCTAGCAGACACGACTGGTTGAGTCTTCCCCTATATGAAGCCAGTTCATAAAGACTGGGAGAAGTGGTTGTTTATTCAAATGCATAAAACTCAGCCCTCCTCCCCCCAAGAAAGATCACAAAGTACAAGAAGAAACAGGAAAACATGGCCCAAAGAATCAAACTAAACTCCTAGAAACCAACCACAAAGTAACAGAGATCAATGAATTATCAGACAAAGAATTCAAGTAATTGTCTTAAAAAAGCTCAGTGACCTACAAGAGAACACAGATAAGTAAAAGAAACCAGAAAAAAGTAATATGAACAAATTAAAATATCAACAAAGAGTTAGTAACTATAAATAAGAACCAAACAGAAATTCTGGAGCTAAAGAATACAGTACCTGAACTGAAAAACTCACTAGAGATTCAACAGCAGACTTAAGCATAGAATGGAATCAGCAAACTCTAAGACAGGTCATTTGAAATTATCAAGTCAGATTAGCAAAAATTAAAGAGTGAAGAAAAGTGAAGCATAAGAACTTACAGACACCATCAAGTGTAATACACACATTACGGGAGTTCCAAAAGGGGAAGCGACATAGAAAGGGATAGGGAGCTTATCTGAATAAATAATGGCCAATAATCCCCAAATCTGAGGCAGGAAACAGACATTCAAATTTAGAAGCTCAAGATCTCCAACCCAAAGAGACCCACGCTGAAATACACTGTAATCAAACTGTCAAAAGACAAAAAGAAAACCTTAAATGCAGTGAGAAAAGCAACTAGTCAAGGACAAGGGAGCTCACATTAGAGTATGAGCAAGGGAGCTCAGCAGAAACCTCATATGCCAGAAGGGAGTAAAATGATATAATCAAGTTCTTTGCTGCATCTACTACGAGGATGAAGACCAATCTCAGCAACCAGATGGTGGACATTCCAGAAAATGTGGATGTCACTCTGAAGGGGCGCAGTTATTGTGAAGGGCCCCAGAGGCACCCTGCAGAGGGATTTCAATCCCATCAAAGCAGAACTCAGTCTCTTTGGAAAGAAGAGGCTCCTGGTTGACAAATGGTGGGGAAATAGAAAGGAACTGGCTACTGTTCATACTATCTGTAGTCACGGACAGAACTTGATCAAGGATGCTACGTTGGGCTTCTGTTACAAGATGAGGCCTGTGTGTGCTCACTTCCCCATCAACGTCGTTATTCAAGAGAATGGTTCTCTTGTTGAAATCTGAAATTTCCTGGGTGAAAAATATATCTACAGGGTTCAGATGATGTCAGGTATTGATTGTTCAGTAGCTCAAGCCCAGAAAGATGAGTTAATTCTTAAAGGAAATGATATTGAACTTGTATCAAATTCAGCTGCTTTGATTCAACAAGCCACACAGTTAAAAACAAGTATATCAGAAAATTTTGGGATGGTATCTGTTTCTGAACAAGGAACAGTTTAGCAGGCTGATAAAAAAGATCTAAGTAGTCCAGCTATAGAAACATCAAGATGTCGAGTGATTCCTCAGACTTATTTATGATATTTCAAAGATGGAATGGTGGGCTGCGCCCCCTGCAACTAAAGACTGAAAACAGCCATTGGACTTGAAGCTGAGCTGTGCCCTCCACAACTAGATTGAAGGACAACGGCTTGGAGCTGATGGGCCCTGGAGAAACACACTGTCCCCCAATATTCCCCAGTAAAATTTATTTAAAAAAAAAAAAACAAGATGCAACTATAACTTCTCTACAAGATATATCACCTTAGATGTAAAGACACACATAGGCTGAAATTGAAAGGATAAAAAAAGATACACGCAAATCAGAGCAGAGGTGGCCTGATTAGACAAAATAGACCTGAGTTAAAATTATCACATGACAGGGAAACAACCAAGATGGCGCATTGGGTAAACACTGTGCTACCTTCTCTCACAACCGCATCAAAAGCACAACTAATCTACAAAACCACCATTACTGAGAATCGCCTAAAATCAAGCTGAACTGAAGCCTTTCAACCAAGGACACCCACTCCAGACTGGTAGGAAGGGCAGAGACGTGGACCGAGCTGGTCCCACACTTGCATGTGATCATTAAAGATAAGGAGGGTTATTTCGGCTGTGGGAGTCCCCCCTCATCCCCCAAAGGAGTGAGAGGTCCCAGCCCCACCTTAGCCCAGGATTCCAGTGCCGGGAAGAGAAGTCCCCAGAATTGCTTGTTGTGAAAACCAGTGGAGTTGTGACTGAGCGAAACCAAGGACGGCTGTACTCCTAGGCTCTCCTCTTAGAGGGACCGTGCATGGACTTACCCACCAACAGAATCACTCACTCTGAGATCCAGCGCTGGGGCAGCAGCTGGAGAGGTGGCAGGGACACAGTGAGGAACTGAGTTGTCTGTCTTGGGACAGGGGCTGGAGAAGTGGCTTTCTCCTGGGTGGGGGAGCTGGTGGAGGCCACTGATTCTTTGCTGAGCCCTCCCCCTTTCCCATGTGCAGAAGAAGGCAGCTGCCATGTCTGAATCTGCTGTTCATTTGCCACGCCCAGGCAATTCAAGACCTGGTCCTGACCAACTTTCTGGAATACCCAGGCCGCTTCCAGTGGCTTTTTCATGCAGAACGCCTGCTTTGGGTAAAGCTACAGATTTTCCTAGGTTCTCTCAAAGGTTCGTGGAACCCAGACAAGCAGCAACTGGCTTGAGCATGTCCTGTACCTCTGGCTGAGCAGCCCTAAGCTGGCACTAGCAGCAGCAGGCCTTGGTTTGCAGCTTGGTCTCTCAAGGTGCTTTGTAGCACAGCACCGGCGGCAGCCGTCTGCGGATTTCTCTGTGGCTCCTGCCAGGTGGCCATGGTGGTGCACGGGCTGTGGCTGAACTTGACCTACAGTGCATGCCCACTAAGGTGGCCCTGGGGCTGGCGCCTCCAGTGGCCAGCTTAAAAATGAGCTGGAGCATCACCCAGCGGCCTTCAAGTATGACACACCCAAGGGGGCAGATTCGGTAGGCAAGTCCTGTTAAGGGAGATCCTGCTCTGTAGGGTCAGCCCCTGCATAACAACTCTTCCACTGTAGTCAAGGCCAGTCCTCAAAACCAATGAACCCGATGGTCAGTCCCTCACACTGACATGCAATTATCAACCACGGCTCAACTATAAGAGGGCACACACAACACACACAAGGGACACACCTGGAGCACGTGGCTCAGGTGACCAGAAAGACTGCACCACTGAACCCCACAGCACAGCTTCTACATAAGGCCACTCTACTAAGACCAGAAGACATAGCAGCCCTACCTAATAGAGAGACACAAACACAGGAAGACAGCCAAAATGGGGAGACAAAGAAACATGTCCCAAATAAAAGAACAGAACAAAGCTCCAGAAAAAGAATTAAGCAAAATGGAGATAAGCAAACTACCAGATGCAGTGGTCCAAACACCGGTTATAAGAATGCTCAATGACAGCAGGCAGAACTTCAACAGAGAAATAGGAAGCATAAAAATGGAAGATGGAAACCATGAAAAAGAACCAGTCAGAAATAAAGGATATAATAATGGAAATGAAGAATATATTACAGGGAATCAACAGATTAGACGAAGGAGAGGATCCAACCAGCGATGTAGAAGATAAGGCAGCAGAAAACACCCAGCCAGAACAGCAAAAAGAAAAAAGAATCCAAAAAATTGAGGAGCGTTTTAAGGGGCCTCCGGGACACTATCAAGCATACCAACATTTGCATTATAGGGGTACCAGAAGGAGAAGAGAAAGAGCAAGGAATTGAAAACCTATTTGAAGAAATAATGACAGAAAACTTCCCTAATCTGGTAAAGGAAACAAGCCCAGGTAGCACAGAGAGTCCCAAACAAGATAAACCCACAGGTAGCCAACACCAAGACACATCATAATTAAAATGCCAAAGGTTAAAGACAAAGAAAGAAGCTTAAAAGCAGCAAGAGAAAAGCAGTTAAGTTACCTACAAGGGAGCCCCCATAAGACTGGCAGCTGATTTCTCAACAGAAACTTCACAGGCAAGAAGGGAGTGGCAGGAAATATTCCAAGTGATGAAAAGCAATGACATACAACCAAGATTGCTCTACCCTGAAAAGCTATCATTTAGAATTGAAGGACAGATAAGGAGCTTCCCAGACAAGAAAAAGATGAAGGAGCTCATCACCACCAAACCAGTATTACAAGGAATCTCAGAGGGATTCTTTAAGATGGGAGGGGAGTTATAGATAGGTGAAAAGGGAAGGGATTAAGAAGTACAAATTAGTTGTTACACAGTAGTCATGGGGTTGTAGGTTATAGCATAAGGAATATAGTCAATGATATTGTAAAGGTGCCAGATAGGTACTAGATCTATCAGGGTGATAGAGGGGAATAGGGTTGGTGGCAGAATAAAAAAGGTGAAGATATTAAGAAATACAAATTGGTAGTTAATACAGTATGGAGAATATGATCGTCAATGTTGTAAAGATCATGTAAGGTGCCAAATGGGCACTGGATTTATCAGGGGGATCACGTCATAGACTGTGTCCAATGCACTATACACCTGAAGCTGAAGTAGAATAATATCGAATGTCAACTATAACTAAATATGTAGGTTTATATAGACACAGGATGTGGAGTACTACATAGGAAAGATAGTCGATGGTATTGTAACAGCTATGTAAATTGTCAGAAGGGTAGTAGCTTGGGGGGGGGTTGGTTATCACTTTATCAGGGGTTTAAATGTCTATTTCTTTGCTTTGTATACCTGAAACTAATTAAAAAATAAATAAAAATAAACTATCACAAGACAAATTAAGATCATTATATTATGATAAAATGGTCGGTTCACTAGGATAATAAACAATTTTGAACATACTTTAGAAGATAACAATTATAAACATATATACACATAACATTAGAGCACCGAAATATATGAAGCCAACACTGACAGAAGAAACAGACAGTAAAATAATAGTAAAATGCCCAGCTTTCAATAATGAATAGAACTACCAGACAGAAGATTAACATGAAAAGAGAGAACCTGAGCATCACTATAGACCAACTAATATTAACAGACATATATACAATACACATTCTTCCCAAGTGCGCACCAAACATTCTCCAGGATGGATCACATGATAGACCACAAAATTCAAGACTGAAATCATGCCAAGTATCTTTCCAATTACATTAGAATGAAACTATAAATCAATAGTTGGAAAACCGGAAAACTTACAAATATGTAGAACTTAATGCACTCTTGAACAACCAATGGGTTAGAGAAGAAATTTTTTTTTTTAATTTTATTTTATTAAATTTATTGGGGTGACAATTGTTAGTAAAATTACATAGATTTCAGGTGTAAAATTCTGTATTACATCATCTATAAATCCCATTGTGTGTTCATCACCCAGAGTCAGTTCTCCTTCCATCACCATATATTCGATCCCCCTTACCCTCATCTCCCACCCCCACCCCCAGAAGAAATTAATTAAAAAATCAAAAAATATCTTGAGACAAATGAAAATGAAAACATAATCTCAAAAATTACCAGACACAGCAAAAAAAGCACTAAGAGAAAAGTTTATAGCAAAAAGTGCCTACATTAAGAAAAAGGATTCCGGGGCCGGCCCGGTGGCTCAGGCGGTTAGAGATCCATGCTCCTAACTCTAAAGGCTGCCAGTTCGATTCCCACATGGGCCAGTGGGCTCCCAACCACAAGGTTGCCCGTTCAATTCCTCGAGTCCCACAAGGGATGGTGGGCTCCACCCCCTGCAGCTAAGATTGAACACAGCACCTTGAGCTGAGCTGCCTCCCGGATGGCTCAGTTGGTTGGAGCATGGGCTCTCAACCACAAAGCTGCCAGTTCAATTCCTCGAGTCCTGCAAGGGATGGTGGGCAGCGCCTGCTGCAACTATGATTGAACACGGCACCTTGAGCTGAGCTGCCTCCCAGATGGCTCAGTTGGTTGGAGTGCGTCCTCTCAACCACAAGGTTGCCCGTTCGACTCCCACAAGGGATGGTGGGCTGTGCCCCCTGCAACTAGCAACGGCAACTGGACCTGGAGCTGAGCTGCGCCCTCACAACTAAGACTGAAAGGACAACAACTTGAAGCTGAACGGCACCCTCCACAACTAAGATTGAAAGGACAACAACTTGACCTGGAAAAAAAGTCCTGGAAGTACACACTGTTCCCCAATAAAGTCCTGTTCCCCCCCTTCCCCAATAAAATCTTTTAAAAAAATTAAATTAAATTAAATTTAAAAATAGGGGAAAAGATTCCTAACATTAGAATGAGCAATGATATCTTTGATATGACATCAAAAGCACAAGTAACAAAAGCAAAAACAGACAAATTGGACTACATCAAACTTTAAAATGTCTGCACAGCAAAGGAAACAATTTTACGAAGTGAAAAAACCTGCAGAATGAAAGAAAATATTTGCAAACCATATGTTAAAGAAAGGGTGATTATGCAGAATAAACATCTCCCAGAACTCACTAACAAAACAAACAAACAAAAAAACCCTTTTAAAAAATGGGCAAAGAACTCAGAACAGACATTTCTTCAAAGAAGATATACAAATGGCCCACAAACATATGAAAAGATGCTCAACATCACTAATTACCAGGAAATTCAAATCAAAACAACAATGAGGTATCACTTTACACCTGTTAGGATGACCACTATCAAAAAACTAAAATTAAAATAACAAGTGTTGGCGAGGATGCGGAGAAATTGGAATCCTAGAGCACTGTTGGTAGGAATGTAAAACGCTGCAGGCGCTTTGGGAACCAATATGAAGATTCCTCAAAAAATTATAAATAGAATTATTACACGATTCAGTTAGCTCACTTCTGCGTATACACCTAGAGAATTAAAAACAGGATCTCAAAGAAATATTTGTAACACCCATGTTGTCTACAGCATTATTCACAATAGCCAAGATATGGAAGCAACCTAAATGTCCATTGACAAATGAAAAGCTCAAGAAAATTTTATATGTACATATAACATACTTTTATCCAGCCTCAAAAAAGAAGGAAATCTTGTTATATGCTAGAACATGGATAGACCTTGAGGACACTATGCTAAATGAAATAATCCAATCACAAAAAGACAAACACTGTAATTCCATTTATATGTGGTATCTACAGTAATCGAACTCAGAGAAACAGAATGAGAATGGTGGTTGCTGGGGCTGGGCAAAGGAAAAAACGAGGAGTTATTGTTCAATGGATATAGAGTTTCAGACATGCAAGATGAAAAAGTCGTAGAAACCTGTTGTACAACAATGTGCATATCGTTAATACTGCAACGTACGAGAGGTGATCAAAAAAATACAGTGAATGCTGCTGCCGAGTGCCATCCAACAGAAAGGCAGGGATCTTTAATACGGGTAGTGGCGCGCCAAACCTTAGTAAGACTGTGTGACAAGTTTCAACTTGTTCCATGCAGTCGGGAGTGAGCTACAGTGGAGAGGTGTGTTTTAAAGTGTCCTCCAACATGACAACGCTCCGTGTCACACATCATTTCTGGTACATGGCAATTTCTGTCAAATAAAAACATTACGGTGTGTCCTCATCCACCTTATTCACCAGCTCGGGCACCGTGCAACTTCTGGCTCTTCCCCAAAGTCAAAATGATTCAGGACATCAAGGCAGCCATGATAACACAACTAAAGAAACTCACGAAAGTGGACTTCCAGAACTGCTTCCCAAAGTGGCAAGAATGATGGGATACGTGTGTTGGAAGCGAGGGGGATTAATGACAATGTGTCTTTTACAGCAATAAAAATTTTAAATTTAAACATTCACCGTATTTTTTTATCACACCTCATACACTTTAAACTTGTTCAGAGAGTAAATTTATATGTTTTTACCACAATAAAAATAAAGCACTGATGCATGCTAAGTGAAAGAACCAAACACAATTATTGTATGATACCATTTATATAAAATGTACAGAATAGGCAAATCTATATAAATTGAGGACAAATGAAGGGAAATTGATAAAGGGGATAAGGTTTCTTTCTGGGGTGATGCAAATGTTTTAAAACTGATAATGTTGATTGCACAAGTCTATATTAAAAATCAGTGAAATATAAACTTTAAAAAGATGAATTTCATGGTATGTAGATTCTATCAATAAAGCTGTTAGGAAACAACCTACTATGGTAAACAATTTTTGAGAAATCTTATGTTTAAGAATAATCAGTTTTATCCTCAATAACTACAATGTATTTATTAATATCTTGAAAGACTTCTGTTTTCTTTCTGCTGCTGAGGCAGGATAGCTGGTACTTCACTCTCAAACCGTATTCTAGAAGTGATGTAAGACATCTACGGCCTTAACACACGTGCTACAGAACACTTGCATTTTTTCAAAAGCATATGTCCCCTCTGTCTACTACCTAACAGGTGGACTTTCCTTAAGTTGTGGTCAAAGGAAACCTAATGTTCAATAAAATCTATTTGCTTTTTGTAAGCAACTCGATTTAAATCTCAGGCTCAGAGTCTCTCAATAACCTACAATACCAGATCAAATCCCAAAAAGTTTATGGATTTAAAAAGGTAGGAAAACCAACAAAATGTTACTGAAAACTACTAAAAGCCAAAGGGGGGAAAAATGAGCTTCTGATTAAACAACTTCTGAAAATATACAGAAACCTGGTCCTCAACATTCAGACCCTTCTGCATAAAGCTGTTTCTTCAAGTGATAATCCCTCCCTCCCAGTTTACACTTAGCCCTTCCATTAAAACAGACCAACTTCAGAGGTGGTCATTATCACAACTTCCTCTAATCCCTTTCTACAGCAGTCAAGAATCCTTACCTGGTTCAGGAAGCTCAGGCTGGGGAGTCAAACTGGGAATTCCTGGCTCCTTTTCCATCTCCTCAATGCTGGCACTGGATTTATCACAAACATTCAACCGTGGCCCAACTGAATCTAAGCGGCCGGCATGATTTGGATCTGTCAGCACATCCTCCAGTATGTTTGTCGAAGGAGGAGGTCTATGCTCTGGGAACTCATCCCCCTTCTTTACAGGGTCAGCAGGAAGCAAGACCCCAAAGGCACCCTCAGAGTTTTCTTTCTCCCTAAATCTGTTAGTGCGCTTACGAGGTTTAGTGCGCCTTTGGTTTAAACGCTGCCATCGCTTTTTAGGCACCACTTGATTTAGACCACTGGGTTCATCATTCTCACTGTTCATTTCAGAGTCCAGCTCTGGGCCCTTTCGATTTTCAAAAGAGGGGCCTTTTTCAGGAATTTTATCAGGGTCAGATTGGTTGACTTTGTTGTCAAAATGAACATCGGAAAAACATGCACTGTCTTCATTTGTTAAAGGGCCCATTAATTGAAGGGGTTCTTCTTTAGCAGGGTTTTCTGCACCACCTCTCAAAAAGCCATTCTCTGAAACCCCACTCTCTCCCTGTAGTGCAGCCTCTGGAGTCACACCTGGAAGCCGGTTCAGTTTTCTTTTGCGCTCTGTCTTTAAGGCTTTACGGTTCACTGTGCTCTTGGCCATCTGGCCTGAAAAACCATCTCGCAATTTGGATGATGGCTTTGATCGCCCACAGTTGCGCCTAGTGACACAGTTTGAACGACTTTTGCCAGCAGCAGGGAGGTCTCTTCTGTTGGACACTAAGCCAGGTAGAGAGGCAGACAACTCCCCAGATAGTGCAGAGTCACCCCCGCTAGGGCTAGGATGGACTGGATCCTGAGTGCCATTTCCATTTTTTTCTGAACTGTGAGTGGAGCCTCCTGAAGCCAAGACCTTAGATGTCCCTACAGGACTACTGGTAGAACAGTCCCCAAGACCAGGACTCCGATAGGAGACCAAGTTTTGAGCAGCCATTAACCGCTGCTCCTTGGTCTTACTATCGTGCATATCTTTCAACATCATTAGCAACGTACTGAATTTGTAGTCCGGTTCAATAGGTATATGATTCTGACTGGAGGTGGAAGAAAAAAGTAATGGTTTTGATGGCTTTGATGTTCCAGAGTCACTGACATCTTCACTTAAGGATCTGTAAGAGAGCTCCTTCAACTCTGACAGAACATGTTTCACCACTGCTGTTTCTATGTCACTTGAATCCCTGGTTTTCTCATGCATGTTGCTCAGTAGTTTCAGTCCATCCACTTTCCCACTTTTGGAAATGCTAGCCAAAGGAGAGCCTTTGGAATCCGAAGAACAGCATTTCAAACTGCAGTCCTCATTTATAACTGGAGCTTCTACTACAACTGGATTTTCTTTATGTTTGTACTTTACATTTCGGATCTTGGGCTGTTTGCTTTTTGAATGTAACAGAGCCTGATTTGTAGCCCCACTCTTTATTAGTGGGTTCTCACTGGAAATGCTGGATGGGGTGTTGAATTTTGGAGGGAGGCCATCATTTCTAAAATCTGATTGGGGTTTGCGGACAAGAGTGGACACTTTAAAATCAGAGAGATTAACCTGAGATGTCTCAGTTCCAGACTCTGCTGTCTTAGTACAATCTGTTAAGTGATCTGTATGTGAGTTAGTAATGAGGGACTTCTGCTTTGCTTTTACCTTAGTGTTCGTGGCAGGATACCTAGCATACTTTACCTTTTCGCTTTTCTGCACGGATAACATGTTCCCTGTTCTATCAAAAGCATCTGTAATTTCAAGAACACTGTTATCAGACTCTGAACTATGATCTATAGGATCCAGATCACTACTTCCATCATCAGAAGTGGTACAGATACTAATGGAATCACTTCGTTTTTCTTCATCACCTGCTCCAATATAGCAGAGCTGAACTTTTGAACTGCACACCAGACCTCGTTGGAGCTTCTTCTTCTCTCCAGAACGCTTAGAAATCAAGGCACCCTCAGACAAGCCCAGTAAAGAGTCACAATTTGAAGTCTCAAATTCTTTCTTTGCAGTGTTTTTTGTACAAGAAGAAAACAGGAAACTTCCCGGGGCAGTGCCAGCCCCAGTAAGGCTGTTTGCTATCCTGGAAAGTTCATTAGAAGCCTGCTTATCAGATACATCCCCAGAAATAAAGTTTATGCCAAGGTTCTCGGGAATCTTTCCCCTCCGTTCTTCCTTATGTGATTCAAACTGCATGTGGCCCTTTTTCACACAAGTCCTTTTTGGATTATCAGTGCTCTTTCTGGCTCGAGACTTAGCACAAGGCTTTTCCTTCTCATCTGCAGAATGTTCAGAGTCAAACGCCAGAGATTTCAAGCAGCCATTAAGCAACAGGTCATGTTCAGATTCAGGATCATTTGTACAGTCCTCAAATGGCATATCCTCCTCACTGTCCAATTTGATCGAACTGTTGACACATTTTCGGTTCTTCGACCCTTTGGGAACATCATACTGTTCAGCAAGACCAACACTGGCTTCCCATTTACTCAAAATTTTCTGAGGAACCTTAAATTAAAGGAGAAAAAGATTGTCACTAATCAAAGAAAGGGGAACGGGCAACAGGGAGCTGATCAGTGGACATCTCACAAATCAGCTTTCAAAGTATCTTCTACTTCCTTCAAGGCCCTTTTATGGGACCAGCCAGGTAGCTAGCACTCCCAGCTTACCCAGAGCTTAACTAATGGGGAGTCCTCAACACTACATTACCACTAAGATCTGTCATCAGAGGAAAGACTGATCTCATAAACCCTCCATTCTCTCGGCCTTTATAAGCACAAAGGAGTGGACCATAACTTAGACTACAGCATTACATTACTAATCAACATCACATTACCAAATCAAGAAATAACCAGACCCTTCCGACTTACCTCTCCACACTTTAAATAAGGATTTATTTTCTTCCTGACTTATGAAGGCCAAGCACTTGCTCGGCTGCATAAAGAAAAAGGAAAAGGCTAAAGAAATGAATATGAAAAAAAATGAGAACAGGAGAAACGAATGCATCAGACCTGCCCTAGGAGATCTGAAATCTGAACCTCAGGTTATCAGTAGGCCCTTGGCTAATCAAAGTTCTTCTATACATGTTACATACAATCTGGATTACAACCAAGCAGTCCAGAGACACCAAAACACTCTGTGTATAACAAATTACATATGCTCTTTCCTTGATTCCTCAATGCATGAGGACGTTGAGGCTCTGTGAAATATACCTAATTTTCCCGACTCTTATTTATTTCTCTCCTTGGCTTCATAGAATAGGTATTAGTCAAGGTTCTCACTAACACTTAGTGTTCACAAATACTTAAATACTTGTGAAAGGGATGTTCTGCTGAACATGTAAAAATTCAGGTCACTAGACAGGTAGCCTCCTCTTATAAAGCAATAAACTGACTGTCTGGTTAATTTTACATACAAACACACACCCATTAATTCTCGCAACTGCGACCAGAGTAAGTCAATTTTCCAGAACCTGAGAGCTCTAATGAACATCTCAGAAAAGGGAGTTGGTTAATCTAATAGCTAAAGGTATGACACAAAAACTCTGACACTTCCCCACCACCAACTACCCAAAGTATTACAAAGGATGTAGCTATAAGCCTCCGTTAACAGCAGCACATACTAGTTGTTTTGGAGCATCAACCGTATGACATATTAAATATTTATAATTATTTCTAATCCACCCAAGGAACGTATTGTTACACTAGTTTTAGAATTAAAGACATTGGTCCTTAGAAAACTCAAAAATAGCAGGGACTGCATACTGACTCTAAATTATCCTAATTATGATTTTTATCGTCTAAAAGTATGTATACATAGAAAAGTAAGAAACACAAATCTAAGAGGAACTATTTCCCCTTCTAGAATTGACTATAAAAGAATATTAAAATATGCCAAAAAATTACTTGGCCAACATAAAACGCCAAGAAAACAAAAAAAAATCCCAAAATGTTCTTCATTAAAACATAACCAGTTTTGAAACTGCAATCTTAAGCATTCGCCACCACACACAAAAACAAAACAAAAATGTTTAAAGCTTTATCTTTCTCATTTTTAAGAGAAATGTTTAATCCAGAGAGTGAGAAGTAGAATATTGTTTTGATGATTATTTTCTTCTTACATAACCAAAGATGATGATTATGCCACTTTTTATTGTCACATCTAAGTGACATGGCAAAAATTAGCTGAAATCATCTCTCAAAAAACTGAGTGTAAATAATTTGGAAGGCTAGCCCCATCTCACCCCTGAAAAAGTAAAAAAACAAAAATCCTTGCCTTGTACCTATTTTCTCACAAATATCCTACTACTACAGGAAATAACTTACATTTCAAAAATATAATACTTCTTCTGTACCTTCTCCCTGCCCACCCAAGAAGATCATTTGAAGGTCTGTTGCTGTTTTTACCTTATGCCTATATCCTTTTTCTTTCTGCTTCCCTCTTCTTCTAAGGACAGGTAGCTCTTCAAACTGATGTCTGCCTTCAAACATGACAATTGCTTTTCCGGCCACCCAAGCTCTTTCAGAAGGGTCTCCGAAAGCCTCCACATAGTACTGCCGATAGGGCCTCCGGTTGGAAACTAGATAAGGAGAAGAACCAGTGTCATTACTTTAAAAACAGGACTGTTCATCATCAAGATAACAGGCACACCATTGTTGCCAAACAAGCTTCTGTTTACCAAATTAATTCAGTCAACGAGCTAAAAAATCTGAACAAGAAACTGAAGTAGGTGAGATAGAAGGAAAATTTTAACTATTCAATTAATGTAGCAAGAAAATGATTAAATTTATGAAAGAATGGTTTGGTCTGATAAGCTATATATTCTAAACCAGTTAGAGGTTGATTAGCTAATCACAGAACAAATTCATGTAGCAACCAGCTGAAGTTCCTTTTACCATCAGTCTATAAAGTCTTACACTCTTGTTACTAGAAAATACAAAGGGCATATAAGCTACAGCACCACAAATATAACAATGAACAAGAACTAACCACCACACAAACTCTAAAAACACTATGCTAAAATGTAATGAGGAAGAAACGCTTCAACACCATGCCATGTGTAACACACTAACGTTTATGGAGTAGCTATTCCAGGCCAGGCCCTATATTAGGTGCGTGGCATGGATTCTTCTAAACAACCAACTCTAAGAAACAAGTAGTATGATTCCCATTTTATAGACATAGTAAGTCCAATAACTTCAGAGAAGGCAAATTCAGAATACAACATTGGCTCTGCAGAGAAAGTGGAACTTGCTATTTCAAAATACAGAAATTTAAAAAAAAGAAAAAGAAAAAAAGAAATCCCAACAGCAATAAAAACAAAAAGAAATCTAGTTATTCTACAGTTTCCTGGTTGTTGAAAGTTCTATGCATACAATTACCAAAAATAAAAACAAAAATCTCATCCAGGAAAGATTATAATCAAGTTTATCTAGTATATGTATCCCCCATACACTTAGCATTTTTCATATCACTAAAAAATGTCAAAAAAGAAATATAGTCAGGGCTACAAATGATTTGTCTTTTTCTAGAAAAGGAAATCATTTTAAATAAAAATTCACTTTAACTCAAATCTAATTTCCTTACAAGAATCATATTCTGTTTCAAAAGGCAAAAAAGAATGTAAACAACTCTCTGAAAAAACAGGAAAAGCCTATTTCCTTCAGAATGAAAGAAAAAGGGAAGGAGAGATTTATAAACTGAACTTTAGAACAAGCTGTGAATACTTTCAAAACTCCTATCTTCATAGTAATTGGAAAAGTAGCCAAAATGTCAAGTTAATTTCAATAGAAGCGTCTTTATAAATGCTTATTTCAAAGCTGTAAAACCAAGAAATGAAACGTACCTATGAGTAGCTATCATAAACTTTAGTTGAAATGGTTGTTTTTCTATAAAAATACAGCTTATTAATAAAATTACAACCTGGTTAAATTTTCTGTTTATTCCATTTTTAAAAACTGAAACAACTGAATTCCTTAGACTCTACCTAGTAAGTTAAATCTTTCAATAGAAACCACTTATAATGAGGGATAAAAATTGGTCAGATATATATGTACTTATACAGAGGTTCTTAAAGTCCATTTGAGAATTAAATCATTCTCCCATAAATAAGTAAATTCAACAAATCTGTATAAGTAATACAGATTGAACATTTATGATGTGCCAGCAGTATAGAAAAGACAAAAGAACTCACTGCCTGTTGGGTAAGAAGTACAGAAATAGACTGTGGTAAAATGATGACAATTCCAGTAACATAAACATTCACTTTCAAAAAAATAACACTAGCCCTTGAGCCATTCTCTACTGTTCGGGTCCACTTCTATTTCTTTGAAGTGAATTATCTCTTCTAATAAACTACTCTTTCAGCACTTAAAGTAACAATAATAATAATAATATCAATAACAACAACACTAAAAAGTGGAAAACAATAACTGGAGGACAAATGGGACACCCGGGCAGAACTTTTAAAGGTAAACTGCTTATGAAGGGGAGAATTCCAGTATGAGGGCTCAGATACTCAAAGGCATGAATGAATAAAACCAACGAAAATGGCTGGAACTACAAGTACTTTAGAACACTAAATCATAAAGTGAAAGGAAAGGGAAACTAAACCGGTAAGCAGTGGCCAGACCTGAAACAGCGTGGATACCATGGTAAGAGCCAGACTATTACAATGTTGGCAATGAGGAGTCTCATTTAAACTGTGGAACCACAGGCTTAGTTTTGCATCTTAGAAAGATAAATCTTCTTGATCTGTGAATAACATATTTAAGAGGAAACAAGAGGAGACTCACTAGACCTGAGATTATCAAAACAGTGTACACATGAGATAACTAGAACCTAAACTAAGGTAATAGCAAGAAGAATTAAAAGAACAAAATTTGAAGAAAAAAAAAATTTAAGACAAAAAGACTTGTCATATAATAAAAAGTCAAAACAGATTATTTGAACACCAATGTTCATAGCAGCGTTATTCACAATAACCAAAGGTTAAAACAATCCACTGAAAGATGAATGAACAAAATGTAGTATACAGTAATTCCTCTTTATCCATGAAGGATACATTCCAAAACCCACAGTAGATGCCTAAACCACAGACAGTACCCTATATTTACTATGTCCTTTCCTATACACACATACCTATGACAAAGTTTAATTTATACATTAGACATAGTAAGAGATTAACAATAACTAATAATAAAATAGAATAATTATACTGTAATGAAAGTTATGTGAGTGTGGTTTCTCTCTCAAAATATCTTCTTGTACTCTCACCCTTCTTCTTGAGATGATAAGATCAAAGTGAACAGTGCAAGCATTGTGACACAGCGCTAGGCTTACTACTGACCTGTCGATCCATCAGGAGGAGGATCATTTGCTTCAGGGACCTGGGTCACTGACGCATAACGATGTCAATGGTTGGATGTCAGGCGCAGACTATGTGGGTGGTTGGGGAAATTTCCTATTTTTGGACTGCAATTGACCATAGGTAACTAAAACTGCATAAAGCAAAACCAAGGATAAGGGGGGACCTACTGCTTACATACAATGGAGTATTACTAAGCCTTAAAAATGAATGAAATACATAATACAACATGGATAAACCTTAAAGATACTATGCTAAGTGAAATAAGCCAGACACAAATGAACAAGGATTGTAAGAATTTTTAAAAAATCAATTAAATATTTTTAAAGTGGAAATCTTTAAAGGTAAAGAACGTAGACTGAATACTCAAATTTAGTTTTGTTCCTTTCTGAAACCCCACTAAAAACCAGTAAAAACAGTTTTTAAAAGGAACAAATACAAAAGACAAAGTATAGAAAAAGAAACAATAAAAATCTGGGAAAGCTGGAAGTCAGATGGTGATGCATTAAATCTAAGAGAGTTGAATGATAAGATAAGCCTGCCTTTAGAAAAGTTGGAAGCAATCTGATTTATCCCCAGGTTGCTGCTGTGTGAAGGATACCCTAGAAGAAGAAGTATAGAAAAGTCTAAAAACAAGATTGGCTGAAGGTCTGTTCAAGTTAAAGAGTATTTCCAGGTCAAAATGAAGTTAATCTCTACTAAAGCTACAGTAAAGAGACTTTCAAGACATAAATCCATTAAGGACAGGGAGAACAAGAGGACAGCTGAGTGTAAATTACAAGTGTGCTATACAGTTTTAGAAGCCGGGAAGCACATAGATAAGTATTATAGTAACTAACTTAATAGATCCAAGAATGCCAAATCAGTGAGCAAAGCCAAGAACCAACTTTAACTACACCATGCATCATTTTAAAGGCAAAGTAACTGGGAACACCTGGTACCTCTGGAGTTTAGGAGAGTAAAATGGAGGATTGGTTGAAAGCTGTCAAGCAGCGGCAGATACCTAAATTGCCTCCTCCAAGCCAAACCTCCAGATAATGCCTCACCCCTTCGCCCAGAGAAGACTAGAGCTCCTTCTACTCGACGGAATAAAACAGGTCTCTAGACTGATCAACACCAAGCACAATCCAGAAATAAAACCGTACCAAAAAACAGAGTAGGGAACGAGTAAACTGAATGCTACCACCACCCAGTCTTCTTTCGCTGCACTGAGCTCCCAGAACACAAGAAACCGGATTCTCACTCTCTTGGTAGGAGGCTAAAGAATCTTCTCTGAGGAGTACCACCACCAAGCCAAGAAAAAAAATGGAGAAGGTACTGACAAGAGACCGAGGGGGTCACCCTACAAAGAAACTAAAGGTTGACAACCTCTACACATTCTGAACTGCCCACATGGCTCTTTAGTTCTCACTCTTGAACACAGATATAAGGAAAGCCTCAAACATAAAAAAATAGAGAACAAAAAAAAAGAATATTGCGCTAATGAAATGAGATGCAGGGAACAAAAAGGAATTCTTGAGAATTAAAAACATAACAAAAATGTCAAACTCAAAAAAGGTTTGAAGACAAAGTTGAGGAAACTCTCTATGAAGTAAGAAGAACAAAACAACAAAAACGCCAAAAAAAAACAAAAAGAAGAAGAAAGGAAAAAAATTATGAAGTCCAATGCAGGAGAGGCAACATCTGATAAAGAGTTACACAGAAAGAGGATAAACAGAGCAAAGGAAATAATCAATGAAATAATTCAAGATAATATCCCAGAATTAAAGAAAGTAAATTTGTAGATCAAAAGGGCCCATATTAAGTGCCCACTACAATGGAGGAAAACAGAATCACAAAAACGTATGGAGCCTTGCAAACTATATGAACAAAGAGAAGAGTCTACAAGTTTTCAAAAGAGAGGGACAAAAATCAAATACAAAAGATCAAAAATCAAAATAACCTCAAATTTAATATAATAGCAACTCTGGAAGCTAGAAGACAATGGAGCAATGCCTTCAAAATTCTGAGCAAAAATTTCCAGCCTAGTATTTTATACCAGCCAAACTATCAAACAAGTGTAGGAAAAGAATAAAAAATATATTTACATAATGCAAGGTCTCAAAACATTTACCTCCCACTCCCTTTCTCAGGAAACTACTGAAGAACTTGGCATACATTCAAAATGAGTGAGTAAACCCAAAATAAGGAAGACATGAAATCCAACACTAACTAGAGAGTTGAACCGGATCCTTAAGATGACAGCTGTTCACCAGGCATAAAAGGTAACTAGTGTACACTGAAGGAATATATAAGGTGAGATTTCTTCAAGATGACGAAAATGACAAATTACCAATGTATCAGATCATGATGAAAAAATAAAAACTAGGGGAGTTTTATAAATATACAGAATATTAAAAACCATCTCCCTCACCAACACACACACACACACACACCCCTACCACGAAAAACAAAATGTGGTGAGGACAAAGCAAGCAAAGTACTGTGTACACTGATATAACAACGTACACACTGAATTCCTAACCAAAATCACAATACAATGGGGAAAACAAAAGGATGTTAGAGATTGGGTGGGAGGTGGAACCCAATGCAAGTGTATAATCCAGAAGGTTGGAATTTTGAGATACAGAGATAAATATCAAAAGATCCAGCCAGTAAAGTTGACCGGTGCTTAGAGGGAGCAATGGAGCGACAGCAGATTGTTTTCCTAACAAGGCTTGTAGAATTTACCATTTGACTTTTTAAATTATATGCACTGTATATGATATAATAAGTAATGACTTTTAAAAAGTGAAAACCAAAACCTTTATAAAAATTTGAGTTTATTTGGAATATTTTGCTTCACTAAGAAAACAAACATGATCACAATAATATAAAAACTGCACTATAATGTTTAATTTTTACACTGGTAACTTATACTGCTACAGGAGAGTCAGACATTAATAGTGGTCATAATTTCATTGTAGTGGGAATCAGGATTACTTTGATAGCTATCCAAAATTTCTGCTACTGGGCAGTATCAATAGCAAGACTGGTGCTTCTACCGGGAATGTGTTATGAAGGAGATGAACAGGAAAAGGAGCACATTCAAAGAAAAATGGAAAGTTAACTAAGAGTGTTACTTAAGCTTCCCAGAAGTTGGCTGACTATAGCTTTCCATAAACTATAGGGAAAAAGAAAGAAAACAAAAGGGAAAAGTACAAAATGCAAAGAGAAAATGGAAAACGTGAGTAATATGAAATAAGGAACTGTAAGGTTAAATAGATCCATTTTAACGTTTTATCATTTCTCCAGTAGGAAGCTATATGAATTCAGCCTTTCTGGGAAGCTCTTTTGAATTTAAAAGTTTTAACCTTTTCTAGCCCCCAAAACATGGTCTCTTCCTGCCAGTAAAGGCAATTGCTCTCTGGTGTGACCACATTCTTGACTCAGAAACCGGCCAGTTGGGAATCCTCAAGTAGGTTGTACCAGTCACTACATGCACCCTCAGCCACCCTTAACACAAACCCTGGAAGGGGGTGCTGCTCCTGCTCCCGTCAGGGCCCATTCCTCACTGCGACGTGAATCCCATCTCCGTCTTCCCTTCTCAGAAATCCTATGTTATGATCCCATCTTTGATCCTCCCCCACTCCCTTCTTCAGCCTCTCCCTATCTCCAGAGCTCTTCTCATCAGTACTAACTGCATGATCCTGCCAGTTTTTAAAAATCCTCTGGACCCCAAACATCTCTCTTGCTGTAGCACCCCCATTTCTCTGCCTTTGTCTCCATTTCCTCAAATCAGTCTAATTCAACTTCAGCCACAGTCATACGACCAAAAAAAACAATGTTACCAATGATCCTCACCTACTTATTCCTAATGGACATTTTATTTATCTCTAGGCAACATTCAACCAAATTGACCTCACCTTCCTTCTTAAAACACTCATCATCAGTATCACATTCTCCTGGTTTTCCATCTCTTTCTGACTCTTTCCGACTCTTTCCCAAGCTCAGTGTCTTCCATACAGACCTCAAATGTTGGCTTTCTCAAAGCCACCTTCTTACTCACTGCATATTTTGCCCCAAGACCATTTCGTCCACGCCCTCCCTGCACATGACTTCAATGAATACAAGCAAGTCGATGTCACCCCTGAGTTACAGACACTCGAGTACTCTCAATAAATGGCAAAACTAGTTATGCACTGGTGAAGCTAAAAACCCGGGAGCCATCCTGAGATACAGAAACCGGGGAGCTAGAAACCTTAGGATCTTACTCTCCCTCATTCCCCATTATCCATCCATTACCAAATCATACAGATTTTATCTCCTATTTTCACCACTTTCATCTCACCATAATCACCACAATGACACTTTTAACTATCTCTTCTAATTTATTTGTCCCTCCTATTCCATTTTCTACATTGCAATCAGAGTGAACCTTAAAAAAAACACAGACCTTGCGATAACATAGATGAATCTTGAGATTATAATGCTAAATAAGTCAGACAGAAAAAGTAGAGAACCATGTGATTTCACTAATATATGTGGGATATAAAACTAAAAACAACAAAAGAACAAGAAAAACAAATGAGAAACAAAAACTCATAGACACAGACAATAGTTTAGTGGTTACCAGAGAGTAAGGGGGAGTGGGGGTGGGAGAAGAGGGTAAAGGGGATCAAATATATGGTGATGGGAGGAGAACTGACTCTGGGTGGTGAACACACAATGGGATTTATAGATGATGTAATACAGAATTGTACACCTGAAATCTATGTAACTTTACTAACAATTGTCACCCCAATAAACTTTAATTAAAAACAAACAAAAAACACAGATCAGATCGCAACACCCTCTGCTCATAGCCCATTAATGGTATCCCATTGTTCTTACGGAAAAATACAAATTTGTAAATGAAGTTTGCAAGATGTTGCAGAATGACACATATCTACTTCCCCAGCCTCATATTGTGCCACCTTCCATCAGTCTATGGGCTGCAGCCTTCTCAGAGGTGGAGCAATTAATATTTTTCTGTACCTGGAACCATCTTCTCCTTTTGTCCTTAGTTAAGTCCTACTCATCCTCTCAGTTCTCTGATCAAAGATAATTTTACTAGCAAAACTGGCCCTGAATACCCCCTGCACCAAAAGTCCAGGGTTAGGTAGCTCTACTATATATCACTGACTGTAAACCAGTATTTTTCCTTGGACACGGGCCACAGTTAAGTAATTGTCTATTTCTCTGATCATTTGCTGGTGTCATGTCTCTTTAACTGAATTCTATTTATGAGGGCAAGAAAGACTGACATTTTGCTCATTACGGGATCCCTATACCTAGCACAGTACCTATACAATGTACTTAGTATTTGTCAAATAAATGGCCTGGACCCAACTGGTGCGCATGAGGAACAATATAATGCCCAGTAAGAAACCAGTAGTCCCACAGGCATAGAAAGGGAAGACGTGGGAGACTGAAAGAATTTTCTAAATTTAAATGTCCAAACAGACCACAAAAAATAAGATATTTTTTTAAAAAACAGAGAGCTGTCGGGCCGGCCCAGAGGTTAAGGTGGTTGGAGCGCCGTGCTCCTAATGCTGAGGTCACTGGTTCGATTCCCACATGGGCCAGAGAGCTGCGCCCTCTATAGCTAAGACTGTGAACAATGGCTCTCCCTTGAGCTGGACTGGGTGAGTGGCCGCCAGCCAGCGAGAGATGCCGTGAGCTGCTGTGAGCGGCCAACCGACAACTGGCGACCGACTGCCTCAGCCGGGGGAGCACAAGGCTCATAACACCAGCATGGGCCAGGGAGCGGTGTCCTACACAACTAGACTGAGAAACAACGGCTTGAACCGGACTGGGCGGGGGGAGGCAGAAGGGGGGGAAAAAACAAAACAAACAAAAAAATCAGAGCGATAAAGGTCTTTGGGCAACTCAATATTCAATATTCAAAATATAAAATCAAATCCAGCAAACCCATTTTTGGTAAATCATCCCCCAGATAAGTGGACACATGTATATATAAAACACACAGTTATTCTTCACATCATTGTGTGTACACACAAATACATGTATGTATGTATATACATATATACACATTTGTATATATATAGATGTATGTAATTGTCTTTACAACACAAGATTAGAAACAACTTAAACATCCATCAGCAGGGAAATGGTTATGTAAAATATAGTGTATTCAAAAAGTGAAAAACCATGCAGTTATAAAAAAAAAAGTTTTCAATGCACTAACATGGAAAAATCCCCAAGAAGTCAAAAAAGCAACTGTAGAACAATCATACAATATGCTATTTTTATGTTAAAAGAGGTAGGGAGATGAGAATGTGTATGTGGATTTACATAAAGAAACTCTAGAAAGAAACATTAATAATAATTGGTTAGTCCTTGAAAGGAGGGGTAAATAGGGCAGATAAAAGGAGGTAATGAGTTCATTTTTTAAATCTATGTGTATATGACCATTCAAAAACTAAAATACATATATTAAAACTACAGTAAAATTACAAAGCACATCAATAGGAAAAAGGGAGCTCAAGATCAAGTCTCCGCTCCATCATATACCATTCAAAGATAAGAGTCCTGAATTCAAACAGAACAAGCACATAAGTAACCAACTACAGTAACTAATGGCAATACTCTAAATCAAGATTTTACAATTCAAAATAACTTAAGCATTTTTTATCCCTGTTTCATCTTTAAAACAAAAATGATATAAACCTGAAGATTAAAGTAGAAAAACGTAAATACACTGAAAAGTGATCCTGGACAATGTAAACTTTAGGTAATAAGCCTAACATTTTCCTAGAATCTACAGATAGAATAATTGACAATTTTTGAACTATAGAGTAAAATAAAACACCTTTAAAATATCCAAAAAAGTAAAATATATTAATAGGAACTCATTCATGAAATGCTCCAAGGTAAAAATGGATTATTACTAAAGGCAACAAAAATTGGGTTGTACTATAGGCAACTGCAAGTTTATAATTCCAAACTCTATTTTACCACGTAGAATAAACTGCAAGCATTACCTTTCATTTTTGAGTGAGTGTTAATCAATGGATCAGAGCAAATCCTGCAGGGCCACCATGGGCGTCTCTTGAATTTTGCCCAGATGAGATCTCCAACTTCATACTTCAGTGGTGTAGACTTTGTCTTGGGCTGACACTTTAGATAAGACAAAACATGGGGCATCAATAAGAATCAAAATCTTTTGAAATAGTATCATTTTCTCACTAGCTTGAGCAAGCAATACCTAAAAAATTCTAGATAAAAACACTTCAGCTTAACAATTAACAACTAAACTTCTTTGTCTTAATTGTTCATAACATAACCCTTCATACAGTGGTAGCTCTCAATTTATATTTGTTTTATATAAGTAATTATCTACATTCTGGGAAAATACACAATTTGATTTATAAAGAGCTAAGAACTGAAATAATAAACAGAATCATCCTAAGGAAAAGATATCTTTGCCCTACTCCTTGGATCATAACACATTTGCAGGAAAAAGAGAAAATTATGAAAAAAATTTTAACAATGACAAGAGACTATTAGTCAGTCAATTATATGTCAATTATATATCAATAAAACTGGGGTGGGAAAAGACACCTTCTGCAGGTGATGTTCTACATCTTTCCCAAATAAAGACAGACATCCAATTAATTAACAATAATGGTTTGAATGAAATAATCCTGAAAAATACAGGCTAGATTCTAGCAATGCCAATACAACTGACTTGGATACTTCCCAGAATACATGAGAGAGGCTGCATCCAGAACAGTGCACTGCACAACTCCAAGGGACACTGGTCATGCAGAATACATTATGAATCAAGCTTCTTGGACTTGTTCAATGCAGAAACCCTGGCTGCATCTTTTCTCCAAAAACAGTATGTCTAATTCATCTGCAATCCAAATGCCACCATCTCAGCTCTAAACCACATTCATGCCTTTAACACCCCAAACAGTACACATCTCTTGCCCTGAGAGGAAGACAGCTTTGTGTTTTGTAGAACCAAGTTTCAAACCTGATAAACCACACAAAAAGTTACAATGTGATGAGATATTTCTGAGTAGCCAAAAGAAGCACCAAGGGTACTTGGACAAAGAACAACCTACACCATTTACTCCAAGAGGATGTACAAATATTATTACGATTTTTTGAAAGTGCCAAGTCTTCAAAAAGACTTGGTGAGCTCCTCCCTCAGACTCAATGTTCCCTCCTAAAAACCTAAATCAGTATCTACCTGGCACAGAATAAGTATACAAAAAAGAACAAGCTGAATGAATTGACTGAAGTCATTCAAATAAAAATAATGAATAATGATGAAGCCCAAGGGTATCATTGGATTGGTCTCCATTCAATGATTTGTTAAGTCCCCATTCAACTTTTAAGACTGCATTCACACAGAAGTTAAATTAAATCTCATAGAATGCCCTTACTAAAAATACTGTGATTAGTTCTTCACGTATCTAGTTACTAGGAAATGAGAAACTAAATCTTATTATATAAATAAATGTTTTTAAAAGCCCAAGGTGCCACTTTTCCCTGATATCAGTTTATAAGTTATGGGGGAGGAGGGGGGCACATGACTTCTAAGCTAATTGGCTTTGGACTTTAAAACCAAGATACCAAGATGGGATGGAAAAACAAGTCTTTTATTTGCCTGTACTGAAAACTACAATTTGAGTAGGCTTCCCATAAATTCCTAATATAATTTAATTTGTGATCACTTAATTTATTTTGCAATCTTGACTGAATATGAAACTTGCCTGATTAGTCAAGTCCTAAATGACTTTAAATACACTAACATTTACTTGATGTTTGCTATGTGCCAGGCACTGTTCCTCCTTTAATCCTCTTAAGGTAGATACTATATTATTATTCCTATGTAGTGGCAGAGCCAGGATTCAAATCTAGGCAATCCAACTCTGGATCCCAAACTCTCAACCACTACTTTATTATCCAATAACAATAAAACCCCACGATTGTTATGTGCTTTATGACAAATTCAGCCATAATCAACTTATGACACGATGTTGGTTCTGTCTTCCCCGCATATTACTACTACGAACTGATTTTATCATCAGGAAGTATAGCCATAAAACACAAACCTTCAACAGAGAGCAGAAAAAGACCATGAGTAGTGTCAGGTAAAGTCAGAAGCCAGAATCACACACCCAGACAAAGTAGTAGTGTGTTGTCTTCTGACTCCATCACAAATTATGCCACCTTAAACAAACCAGTTCATTCAGCCTGTTTCCTAAGCCATAAAATCAGGAAAGAAACACCTCTACCACAAACCATCAAAATAAAATAACTATTAATTCTGTTCCTAATATTTTCACCCAAAGGAAATAATCCAAATAAGTAAAAGACTGCAGAAAAATATTTAAGGCAAGTATTTATGACAACAAAAAACCTATTAAACAAATTATGCTGACAACTCAATGAACTATGCAAAGTGCAGATAAAGTTATGGGATACACACATACAACATACCAACCATTTAGAAAATATGCTGAAACTGTAATGATGATAAAAAAAATAAAGTCATTGAGAAACACAAATAAAGTTTTATTAAATTAATGGTATCACGGGTGGAGATTTTTATAAACCTGAAATGTTAATTTTCTCTTTACTGTCTTTACTGATTTACCATGATGACCATATAAAACAATATATGCAAACCCACTGGGAATAAATGTCTATACAAATACATATTGTTAATACTATTATTAATGGACAACATCCAAATCATACTGACCTTAACACATAAAGTCAGACACAGGCAAGAATGCCAAAGAGAAGCCTCAAAACATGAAAATAGACAAAATAAGAACATGGGGGGTGGGGGGAAAGAATATGACTCTTCTCTTCAGAAGAGCTTCAAAATTTCACCTTGCTCCCAAATAACTCCTTGTTAAATCAATAATTCAACTATACACAAACTTACAAGAGATACAAAGATGAATTCCTGATCCCAAGATAGTTGAGGAATAACACAAAAGACTAGAGTGAAGAAATGTCATCTGAGCTTAGAATGGCACGACAGGCATATTTCATAACAACTTTTCCTAATATCCCTATATGTCCGGTCGGAAGAAATCACTGAGGCTAAGCCTTTTTATGTACACTACTGCGGTGAACTGTGCTCACTCAAAAGATACACCTCCATACCTGTAAATGTAATTTTATCTGGAAATAGGGTCTTTGCAGATAATCGAGATGAAGTCAATTAAAGTTGTCCCTAATCCAATATAGCTGTGTCCTTATAAAAAAGAAAACTTTGGACACAGACACAGACACACATAGAGGGAAGATGATATGAAGAAATAGGGAGAACTCCATCTACAAACAAGGAATGTCTGAGGCCACCAGCTGCTAGGAAAGGCATGGAACAGATTGTCAGAGCCCTCAGAAAAAAACCAACCCTGGCAGACAACTTGATATTGCAGTTGTAGCCTCCAGAACTGTGAAACAATTTAATTTCTGTTGTTTAAGCCACTCACTTTGAGGTACTTTATTATAGCAGGCCCAAAAAACCGGTACACATACATTATCTTGCTTAATCCCCACAACATTATGAAATAACATTATCTCCATTTTACAGATAAACAAGATCAAAATGGTTAAATCACAATTGGAAAGGCTGAGATTTAAACCCACATCTGATTTGATTCCAAAGACCATTTTTTTGCACTACAATACCCTGTTTTCCTCTAATTTTAACTGTAAGTAAATACGGTCAGAATTTGTGTTCTGTGTTTAAATCAAACCTAAAAACTAACTTGATTCAAAATCTCCATTTCTTTTCCCTTACTGACAGTAACATGTCACACATTAAACTTGCCTGTAGAAGCTTGTCACTGCTTTCCTTAAAGGGCTGATAAATTTCTGCAATCAAAATCAAGAAGTGGCTCCTGAGCCAAAAGCTGTGATTAAAGGACATTTTAGGTGCAATTTGAGTATTTTCACTAAAAAAATTTCCATCAAGAGATCCAAACCAGACCTATATTGCATTTCTAAGATAAAACAAGCTCAGGTGGTCCAGGTATGTTCCTAGATGTTTGAGACAAAAACTTAAGTTGTGTTCTATTAATGTTACCACAGAGCCTTTGATACCAGGTACATCCAAAACTTACAGTTGAGTGAACTATTCAAAATCAGCTAAATCATAGTACTACGGTATCTTTTTTCCTTTATTTTAAAATTTGTACTGTGGTGAGAACACCTAAATGAGATCTATCCTCTTTAATTTTAAGCATACATTATTGTTGTCTATTTGTACAAAAAACAATAGCTTCTAAAATAACTTAAGAACGTACAGCGATATAGGACTTAAGGTAAAGACCTAGGGTGTGGGGAAAGCACTAGTACTTCGCATGATAATTATCAAAGAACTCTGTGTAGACTAAGTTCTCATTTTGGTTACTAAGAATTCCCATAAAATTAAACTCGCATAAGAAAACAATGGCAAAATAGAAGACAAAAATTTATCCTTTTAAGACAATTGATTTATGAGATATTGTAAAAGCTACTTTTTACAAGCTGAAACTGTCCATTTTGAGAATAAGTTCATCAACTCAGGAAGAGTATAAATGATCCGGCTTATAAACAAGTAAAATTCATATTCTGAACATTTGTTAACAGTCTGCTACTGCTTCTATCAATTCCAGAAAGAAAAAAAATTAAATAATTTGATTTAAAATTCCAAGTTTTAAATGTTATACTAAAGAATTATATTGTATAGAACTATTTGAATATTACTTTGAAATTTCAACTTTTTCCAACCTAGGCAAAAGTGATTCCTTTATTCTTGTGATGAAAACAGGTAGTTTCACTATTTTACAACTAGGACACCTAAGGTAAGAAATTAAACTCACATTGTTGTTCATTTAACAAGAATATTTTGAGTAAATAAAAATAGATAATCTTACATTTGTATAAATATGGTTTACAAAGCACTTTCCAATATAATCTGATTATCACTTGATAATACCAAAAGCTTCTCTTCAAGTCTACACAGCACCAATCCTACAGCAGAATTTCAGGGAGTATATTGCCGTAACAAAAATTAACAAAAAGACTCTTCCAGGGGGCCGGCCCGGTGGCTCAGGCGGTTACAACTCCATGCTCCTAACTCTGAAGGCTGCTGGTTCAATTCCCACATGGGCCAGTGGGCTCTCAACCACAAGGTTGCCAGTTCAATTCCTCGAGTCCCGCAAGGGATAGTGGGCTCCGCGCCCTGCAACTAAGATTGAACACGGCACCTTGAGCTGAGCTGCCGCTGAGCTCCCGGATGGCTCAGTTGGTTGGAGCGCGTCCTCTCAACCACAAGGTTGCCAGTTCGACTCCCGCAAGGGATGGTGGGCTGTGCCCCCTGCAACTAGCAATGGCAACTGGACCTGGAGCTAAGCTGCGCCCTCCACAACTAAGATTGAAAGGACAACAACTTGACTTGGAAAAAAGTCCTGGAAGTACACATTGTTCCCCAATAAAGTCCTGTTCCCCAATAAAGTCCTGTTCCCCTTCCCCAATAAAATCTTTAAAAAAAAAAAAAAAAAGACTCTTCCAACACTAACACTTAGTCCAGTACCTGGCAAAGAATAGATATTTGATCATTATTATCTAGCTGATTCCCCAAACAGACTAACATGCTATGCTTTATTACTAACAGAACACTTAAGCATGTATTTCAAGTTAATTCCAAGAGGAGCCCTTACTTAGCAAATCTACCTTATAAGAAACGCTACAGGGAGTCCTTCAGCTGAAATAAAGGACACTTAAACAATGACTCAGATGCACATGAAGAAATAACATCAAAAAGGTAATCAAATAGGTAAATATAAAATACAGAAAAAATGTCTTTTTATATTATAAAAAGTTTCTCGTATCTGATTTAAAAGACAACTGCATAAAGCAATAAGTATAAACCTGTGTTGATGAGCACACATTATATAAAAATGTAATTTGTGTGACAATAAAATGACAAAGGAGGAGCGAATGATAAAGCTAGAGTGGAGCTAAGTTTTATTATACTATTGAAATTAACTAGGTATTAATCCAAACTAGGTTGTAATAAATTAAGATGTTAGATGTAATCTTAACTACTTAACCAGAGCAACCAATAAGAAAATGTGTATGTGTATGTGTGATATAAATAACAAGAAAATTAAAATGTTACACTAGAAAATACCTACTTGACACAAAAGAAGGCAGTTTAACAGAGGAGTAGAGGAACAAAAGTATCTTAAGACATAAAAAATAGCAAAATGACGGACATTAATCCTACTTATCACTAATTACATAAAAAGCATGAGTTTAAAACTACAATTCAAAGGCAGAAATTAACAGAATTGGTAAAAAAATGATTCAACTACAGGCTGTATACAAGACACACTGTAGATCAAATTCAAAGAAGTGACAGAAAGTAAAAGGATGGAAAAAGAAATAACATGGAAACAGTTAAGAAAGAGGGGAGTGGCTTCTTCTCTAACAACAGACAAAATATACTTAAAAGCACAATGGTTACTAGAGACAAAGACTGACTTTCCATCTAATAGAAAAATATAACAATTATAAACATACATGCACCAAACCAGATTCCCAAATTCATGACGCAACAGCTGACAGAAATGAATGGAAAGAAAGACAAACAATAGAGACTTCAAAACCTACATTCAGTAATGGAGAGAACTAGACAGAAAATCAGTAAGGACACAGAAAACTTGAACAGCAGTATAAACGACGAGACCTAACAGACACTGTAAGAACATTCTACAGAACCACAGAATACGTAGTTCTCAACTACACATAAACATTCTCAAGGATAGGCTATATGTTAGGCTATAAAAAAGTCTAAACAAAATTAAAAGAACTTGTAATACAGAATTGTACACCTGAAATCTATGTAACTTTACTAACAATTGTCACTCCAATAAACTTTAATTAAAAAAAAATTTAAAAGAACTTATATCACAAAGAGCATATTCTAACCACAATAGAATGAAATTAGAAATCAAAAAAGACAAGGAAGTTTGGAGGCTTTAACAACACAATGCTATATGACAAATTTAAGTCAAAGAAGAATTCACAAGGAAAATGAGAAAATACACTGAATGAAAATGAACACAAAATACACCAAAACTTATAAAATGCAGAAAAAGCAGTTGTTAGCGAACGATTTACAATTATAGACATATATATTTTTTAAAACAATCTTTCAAGTACCCTAACATTTCACTTTAATAAACTAGAAAAAGAACAATAGACTATGCCCAAAACAAGCATAAGGAAGTAAATAAAGATTAGAAGGAAAAAACCAGTCACAAAGAACCACATTTTATATGATTCCACTTATATGAAATATCCAAAACAGGAAAATGCATAGAGACAGAAAACATATTGGTATCATATCACTACTATCATCACAGTAATCCTGCAATGTTGTAATTATTAGTCCCATTTTATGGAAGAGGAAACTAAATTTCTAACTGTATTGATATGATCTTCTCATGCCATAGTTATGAAGCCACCATTGTCACTAGTGAGCTTTATAAATATGATGGCCATTTTATGAAACATCCTTCTCAGCGTAATTACTCAGTCATTCAAGAGTTATTTACTGAACCATTTCTATATCCAGGCACTGTTCTAGGTATTGAGAATGCAGCAGTTATCTAAACAAAAACACCTGCCCTCATGGAGTTAACATTCCAAATAGGCATAGCAACCTCAAAAAAAGTAAATATCCCCCCCAAAAAAGGAAAATTTAAAGAGGGCTGAAGTACGAGTGAGTGCTTAATGGATATGGGGTTTCAATTTGGAGTGATAAAAAGTCTGGAATTAGACAGTGGTGATATTTGTACAACATTGTGGATGTATTTCATACCACTGTGTACTTTAAAATGATTATAATAAATTCTATTATATTTATTTTATCACACACACAAAAAAGAGCAGGAAGAGACACACATACCCATGTATGTATCTATACATATAAATATATAACAAAATAAAGAGAAGTTAGAGACATAAGAGGTAAGAGTATATAATGAGAAGGGCTAACAACACACTTAATTAGGGACTTAGAAGAGCAGAAGAAGAATGGGGCAGAGAATAACAAAAATTGGCTAAGAATTCACTAGAATTAGTAATCCATTGATTCAAGAGGCCAACAAATCAAGAGTAGAATAAACATACAGAAATCCACACCTACACACATCAAAATATTATAAACAAAACCAAACAACACTCCCGCCCCCCAAAAAAATCTTTAAACACAACCAGAGGAAAAAAAGACACTATTACCCTTCAAGGCAGATTTCTAATTCCCAACTACTGACCTCACCAGCAACAATGGGAGTCAGAAAACAGTGGAATGATATTTTCAATATGACCTAAGAAAATATATGCTAATCTAGAATTCCTTATCCAGCAAAAATATCTTTCAAGAAGTAGAGCTAAATACAGTTGTAGACAAACCAAAACTGGGAGAGTTAACAAACAACGTTAACTAGAGTTTCCTTTCCTCTCGGGAAGGAAAACTCTAGAAGATATACTTCAGGCTAAAGGAAATCACCTCGGGTCTGAGATGTGAAAAATGAAGGAGTAAATGTGCAAAATGAACAGTGATTGTTTAAAACAATGCCGAGTGCAGTTTAAAACAAAAACAAGAATGAATTAAAATTTACAAAAATATTCCATACTGAAAAGGGGTAAATGAGGTTAAAGTGTTCGTAAGGTTTACGTATTACTAGGGAGAAATAAAGTGCTTTAAAGTCTGTGTATTGTCAGGGAAGAAGGTAATGGGAATTTTAAATACCGAAAAGTTAGGGAAGCCTGTTGTAATTTCTGGTAACCTCTAAATGAAGAGAAACCAAATATGGAATTTTCAAACTTGAAGGGGGTAGGGGAAACAAAAGGAACAATGAAAAATGTTTTAAGTCCAAAGGAAAGCAGGGGAGGGGGAAAAAAATAAACAAGACAACTAGCACAAAACAACATGGTAAATTTAAACCCAAATATGAGGTGTGATCAAAAACTGGTGAATGATTAAATTTAAAAAAAAATTTATTATGGTAAAAGACACATTGCCATCAATCCCCCTCAAAATACTTTCCTTTGCTTCCAACACACTTATCCCAGCGTTATTGCCACTTTCTCAAGAGTTCTGGAAGTCCTCTTTTAGGAGTGTCTTTAGTTGTGCTGTCGTGGCTGCCTGATGTCCTGAATCGATTCAAAACATTTACCTTTCACAGTCATTTTGACTTTAGGGAAGAACCAGAATTTGCATGGTAACCAGATCCGGTGAATAAGGTGGATGAAGACACACTGTAATGTTTTTATTTGACAAAAATTGCCATACTAAAAGTGATGTGTGACACGGAGCCTTTCACTGTGATCACAAAATATGGTGAATGCTGCTGTCGAGTGCCATCCAACAGAAAGGCAGGGATCTTCAATATAGGAAGCAATATGTCAAACCTTAGTCACACTGTGTGACAAGTTTCAACCTTTTCAGTCCAGTCAGTCGGGCTTGAGCTACGGGTGAGGGAAGGTGTGTTTTCAAGTGTGTCATAAATCATCCTCCAACATGACAACACTCCGTGTCACACATCGTTTCTGGTACCTGACAATTTCTGTCAAATAAAAACATTACGGTGTGTCCTCATCCACCTTATTCACAGGACCTGGCACCATGTGACTTCTGGCTCTTCCCCAAAGTCAAAATGATTCAGGACATGGAGGCAGCCATGACAACACAACTAAAGACACTCCTAAAAGAGGACTTCCAGAACTCTTGAGAAAGTGGCAAGAACCATGGGATAAGTGTGTTCGAAGCGAGGGGGAGTATTTTGAGAGGGATTAATGGCAATGTCTTTTACTGTATTAAATTGTTTTTTAAATTTAAACATTCACCGTATTGTTTGATCACAGCTCATGTATCGCTAGTTAATGTGGACTAAATGTTATAGTTCATTTAACCAGAAAGATAATTGTTAAAATGCTGTATCTCTAACAGCATAGCCTCAAAATAAAGAAAGCAAAAATTGGCAGAATTACAAGAAAAAAAATTATAATCATAGTGGAGACAGACCTCTCTTGGTAATTAACAGAATAAGCAAAAAAATTTAAAAAATTAAAAAATAAATAAATAAATAAATCACTAAGGGTTTAGAAAATTTCATCATGAATAACAAACCTGACCTAATGAATATATATAAATTCCTATATTCTAATTGTGGAATATACATTTTTTCTAAGCACAGGGACTATTTATAAATATTTACCATGTACTGGGCCACAGAGTGCATCTCAACCAATTTGAAAGGACTGAAATCACTTGGAATAGTCTCTGTCTATAATGTAATTAAGTTAACAATGAATTACAAAAACATAACTAGACTATTTTTGTTTGGAAATTAACAAGTATACTTTTAAATAATCCTTAGGTCAAAGAATAAATCATAATAAAAGAAAACATTTTCAACAGAATGATAAAATACCACATCAAAGATCATGAGGAAGGAACATACTCTAATATTTTTCAAAGAACAGCAAGAAAGTCAATGTGGCTGGAACAGAGTGAGCAAGTGAGAGAATAGGAAGAAATGAAGTCAAAGAAATGATTCAGGGAGAGGAAGACATATGCTTTATTATGCCCTTTTACTCCGAGTGAGATAGATGGCTTTGACGGGTTGATATTTTGAAAGGATCACTCGAACTACCATACTCAAAACAGCCTTCAGGGGGGCTGGGTGTAAACAGAGATATTGCAATAATAATCCGGGTGAGATATAACAATCCTGTGATTCTATCTGGAATTAGTGGAAGAGGCGAGAAGTACAAAGAATCGAGGAAGTTTGCTGTTGTTGTGGATATAGGTGCCACAGAAACAGAAAACTCAAGCACTACTCCAACGGGTTTATGTTTTTTTAATTTGGTTTTTTTAAAGGCTTTTTTTTTTTTTTTTTAATTGAGGAAGGGGAACAGGACTTTTTATTGGGGAACAGTGTGTACTTCCAGGACTTTTTTTCCAAGTCAAGTTGTTGTCCTTTCAATCTTAGTTGTGGAGGGCGCAGCTCAGCTCCAGGTCCAGTTGCCGTTGCTAGTTGCAGGGGGCACAGCCCACCATCCCTTGCGGGACTCAAGGAATTGAACTGGCAACCTTGTGGATGAGAGAGCCTTACTCACCCATGTAGGAATCAAACCGGCAGCCTTCCGAGTTAGGAGCATGGAGCTCTAACCGCCTGAGTTACCGGGCCGGCCCGGGGTTTATGTTTAAATATGGGAAAGATGAAGTCGCCATTTATTAAAAATGAAAAAAACTACACTGGTACCTCATTATCTGCAGTTTCCCCTTCCAGTTTCAGTTGCCCTCTGTCAACTGAGGTCCAAAAATATTAAATGGAAAATTCCAGAAATAAACAATAATTAGTTTTAAAATGTGCGCTGTTCTTAGTATGATAAATCTCAAGTAGTCCTGCTCATTCCCATCCTGCCCAGGATGTGAATCATCCCTTTACCCATCGTATCCATGCTGTATAGGCTACCTGCCCATTAGTCACTTTGCATCCAAATCAATTATCAGGTTGACAGCCCAGTTATCACAGGGCTTGCATTCAAGTAACCCTTATTTTATTTAATAATGGCCCCAGAGCACAAGAGCAGTGATGCTGGTAATTTACACACGCCAAAGAAGTGCTTATTATATATCAGCAGGTCAGTCGTAGCCTAGCACTACATCACAATGCCTAAATCATTCACCTCATTTCATCTCATCACGTAGGCATTGTATCATCTCACATCATCACAAGAAGGGTGAGCATAGTACAATAAGATATTTTGAAAGAGAGGTCACATAACTTTTTATTACAGCATATTATTGTAATTGCCTTATTTTCTTACTAATTATTGTTGTTAATCTCTTACTGTGCTAATTTATAAAATAAACTTTATCATAGGTATGTATGTATAGGAAAAAACATAGTGTATATAGGGTTCAGTACTATCCGTGGTTTTAGGCATCCACTAGGGGTCTTGGAATGCATGCCCATGGATAAAAGAATACTGTACACAAGAAGTAGGTTTTGGGAATAAACATCTGGAATTTGGTTTTGAACAAGCATGAAACTCCAATTTTACAACCTAGTGAAAACGCCAAGCAAGTCACTGTATATATGAATCTGGAATTCTGGGAAGAGGTCCAGGTTAGCTAGAGATATAAATTTAGGAGTCATGAGGGTCCAGATAAAAGAGCATCAAGAAAGTGAGTATAGACAGAAAAAGGCATCTGATGACTAAGTCCTGAGGCATAGAAATAGGTAAGGATTCTTTTTAAGTTCTGCAGGGATCACTTGACCAAGAGATTCCTTAATTCTCTTCATATTCTCGGGGGGGGGGGGGCGGGGGGGTTACAGGGAGAGATGGAAAAAGGAGAAAAACAGCGAAGTTCTTAGAAATAACTTACCCCTATGGTCTAATCAATTTTAATATCGCCTCCTTGGAGAGCAACATGGCATACCCTTTGACGCAATACTCACATTCCTGGAATTCCATCCTAAGAAAATAATCCAAAAGAAGGAGAAAAAACTAAAGACTATAACATTTTCTCTGTATCTTTAACTGTAACAGCAAAAGTGAAGACAAAAACTAACTGAAAGTACAAGAAAATGACCAAGCAAATTTAGAATAATTTGCTGGTTTAAGCAGTCATTAAACTTTACTATGTGAAGCCAGAAAAATATAATAAAAAAATACAAAACCTTTAAAGATGTCACTACCACTATGAAAAAATTAAATGTGCATAAAAGAATATGCAAATTTTAATTGTTATGTATAGAACTCTGGTTAGTTTCTTTTTTTTCCTTTTTAAACTTTCTTTAATGGAATTGTTTTATGCAATTCAGGTTAAAAAGATATAAAGAAGTAAAATTTGCCAAACAAGTTTTTTCATTTCTCTCATTTTTCCTCTAGTCATTTAAGGATACATTGTTTTAATACTAGGGGCAGCCGGATGGCTCAGTTGGTTAGAGCAAGAGCTCTCAACAAGGTTGCCGGTTCAATTCCCACATGGGATGGTGGGCTGCGCCCCCTGCAACTAAAGATTGAAAACAGCGACTGGAATTAGAGCTGAGCTGCACCCTCCACAACTAGATTGAAGGACAATGACTTGGAGTTGATGGTCCCTGGAGAAACACACTGTTCCCCAGTAAAATTTATAAAAAAACAAACAAACAAATCTTAGGTCACTTGATAGTAGAAACTATTGTCTTATCTCATTCTGTCTCCCTAGGCAACCCATATTAGTAGATGCTCAGATGTTTGCTAAGTTTAGATAAAATTTAGTTTAAGTAATTCATGTCCAATCATTCATTCAAGTATTTCCTAAGTATGAAAAGTGGTAAACCGTGATTACTTCTACAGGATGAAAATTAAGGAAGATTCGCTTTTTCTCTATTTTTTTTACAGCAAACACTTATTTTCAAGGAAAATATTTTGATTTATATTTAAGCATTTTATAAATATTCTGAGTGGCTTATAACTAGACACAGGGATGGAACAAACAAGTCCTCTGGGAGCTCACTGTCTCTTGAAGAAAGAAATTAGCAAAACAAAACACTATAGCTGCTATGGTCGGAGTGGAGGAGTCTGAGGGAAACGTCACTAGCTTTACTATTAGTAACAAATTTCTCAAAACAAACTTAAAGAGATAATGACAGTCAAGATAATACGTGGCTCCTTCTTGTGAAATGAGACTACGATCTAGATACTACTTATTTTCAATTCATATTTCACTATTCCCACCTCAAAAGCTTATATACCAAGCTGTCCAGTTTCTTTTTTAGACAATGCTCTTTATCTTTGCATCTCCTCTCTGCCTGGAATTCATCTCTTTCTTCTACGTCTCTTCAGGAAGCCTTCCATCAACCACTATCCTTTGGCTGGGCCAAGTGCCTCTCCGCTGCATCCTATGCCTACCTCTTAGCTCATCATTAAACTGTGTTTCCAGTTTATGTTTATCTATTCCACCAGTCTTTAAAGTTCAAGGTGTTATTCACCTTTACATCCCCATTATCTGGGACAAAATACATGTTCAATAAAATAAAAGCATTTTAACTGAGCGGAAACAAGCTACAATGAGCCATTTCCTAAGCAGCAAAATTAGGTGCTGTATTCTGTCAACTTGCGCACCTGTCAAAACTTATGGGTTGGGCTGGCCCAGGTGGCTCAGGTGGTTGGAGCACCCTGCTCCTAATGCAGAGCTCACAGGTTCAGTTTTGATTCCCACATGGACCAGTGAGCTGCACCCTCTACAGCTAAGATTGTGAACAGCTCTCCCTGGAGCTGGGCTGCCATGATCAGCTGGAGGTTGGCGTTAGCTGCCCCGGGCTGCTGTGTGCCGCCATGAGCAGGTGATGGCCAGTGTGGGTGTCCAGCAGCCAGCATGAGCAGCCGGCAGCCGGCAACAGCTGCCGTGAGCGGCCGATCAACAACTAGCGACCGACTGCCTCAGCCAGGGGGAGCGCAAAGCTCGTAATACCAGCATGGGCCAGGGGGCTGTGTCCTACACAGCTAGACTGAGAAAAATGGCTTGAACTGGAGTGAGGGAGGAAGCAGAAGGGGGGAAAAAATAATTCATTTAAAAAGAAACTAAAAAAAAACAACTTATGGGTCCTTCGAGCACATTAAGCTAAGCAACATAGGTCAGACAAAGACAAGTACTGTATGATAGCACTTATATGTGAAATCTGAAAGTTAAACCTGTAAAAACAAAACAAAGGAGCAAAATTGTGGTTATCAACGGATGGGGCAGGTGTTTAAGGGCATAAACTTGTAACAAGTATTAAATAAACCACAGAGATCTAATGCACAGTATAATGATTATAGACAATACTGTACTATAATTATGAAATGTGATATCACTACCTTAGCAATCATATTACAATATACATAAATGTATCAAACTAACATGCTATACTCTTTTAAACTTACTCAATGCTACATGTCAAATTTATTCAGTTAAAAAAAACTTACAAGTCCTTAATCCACAAAACCCTCATTTGTCTTAAAAAGATAAACAATATAGGGGTGGATGGGTGGCTCAGTTGGTTAGAGCGCGAGCTCTGGGCAACGGGGCTGCCGGTTCGATTCCCACATGGGCCAGAGAGCTGTGCCCTCCGCAACTAGAATGAAGTCAATGAGCTGCCGCTCAGCTCCCGGTGGCCAGATGGCTCAGCTGGTTAGAGTGCGTGCTCTCAACAAGGTTGCCTGTTGGATTCCTTGACTCCCGGCAAGGGATGGTGGGCTGAGCGCCCCCTCGCCCCCTCCCACCTCCCCCAACCCCGCAACTAAGATTGAACATGGCACCTTGAGCTGAGCTGCCGCTGAGTTCCCGGATGGCTCAATTGGTTGGAGCGTGTCCTCTCAACCACAAGGTTGCCGGTTCGACTCCCGCAAGGGATGGTGGGCTGTGCCCCCTGCAACTAGAAACGGCAACTGGACCTGGAGCTAAGCTGCGCCCTCCACAACTAAGACTGAAAGGACAACAACTTGACTTGGAAAAGTCCCAGAAGTACACACTGTTCCCCAATAAAGTCCTGTTCCCTTTCCCCAATAAAAAAATCTTTTTAAAAAAAAAAAAAAAAAAAGAAAGAAAGAAAGATTGAGGCCGGCCAGGTGGCTCTGGCGGAGCTCCGTGCTCCTAACTCCGAAGGCTCCCCGTTCGATTCCCACATAGGCCAGTGGGCTCTCAACCACGAGGTTGCCAGTTCAACTCCTCAAGTCCCGCAAGGGATGGTGGGTTTTGCCCCCTGCAACTAAGATTGAAAACGGCACCTTGAGCTGAGCTGCCGCTGAGCTCCCAGATGGCTCAGTTAGTTGGAGTGCGTCCTCTCAACCACAAGGTTGCCCGTTCGACTCCCGCAAGTGATGGTGGGCTGTGCCCCCTGCAACTCGCAATGGCAACTGGACCTGGAGCTGAGCTGCGCCCTCCACAACTAAGACTGAAAGGACAAGAACTTGACTTGGAAAAAAGTCCTGGAAGTACACACTGTTCCCCAAAAAAGTCCAGTTCCCCTTCCCCAATTAAAAAAAAAAATCTTAAAAAAAAAAAAGATAAACGATATATTTAAACACATCTACATTAAAGGTCTTTACTTCAAAGATTGTGAAAAACCCGTCTCTATCCCCCAAACTCCCCGGTTTCGGAATGGACAATACAACTAAATTTGGGACAGGGGTAGGGTAGCACATCAGAATTAAATCAGGCTATTAAATGCCCCCCACCCCACCCCCGGCAGTCAGTCACCGGCTCACAGCAGACCCCGGCAGCTCTCACCAACTACCGGCCGCGTACGCTGGCTGCCAGCTGCTCCTGACAGTACACGGTAGCCCGGCATCACTCAGCAGCTCACGCCAACCTCCAGATGCTCACAGCAGCCCAGCTCCAGGGAGAGCCCGTTGTTCAGTGTTAGCTGTAGAGGGCGCAGCTCGCTGGCCATGTGGGAATCGAACCGGCAAACTCCGCGTTAGGAGCACAGCGCACCAAACACCTGAGCTATTCGGCCAGCCGGAGGTTATTAAATTTTGAAACTATAGTTCCATAAGCAACCTTCAGATTACCAATAAGTATCCCACATATCCAGATTTTGGAAAGGGGGTACTTTGGCTATTCAAAACAAATGTTTCAGTATGATAGGAGTAGCTCTTTCCCCAACACTTATTCACCATGGGAGCTTAGTTAATTATTAGACTAAGTTATTAGACTAACTTAGTTATTCACGTTAATCTAATCAGACATTGGGTACACTAAAATATTTGGTTTTCTGGAAAGCTATGGAGTAACCCTAGATTTTGGGAAGGATCACAGATCAACCTTCCTCCCTGAAGACTCTCTCAGCTCTAACTTCAATCTCCCTAAGCACAAGTGAAAATGGAAACCCACTTCTAATGTGTTACTGTATATTAGAAACATCCCCAGACACTTTTCAACCTAAGCATTCATAATTGTGTGAGTATTCAAAATCATTGTAGGGTCCCCAGCCCTCTTCAAAGAACTGACAAGAAAAACAACAGAACTCCAGCCCAGTTCCACAACTATATTTCATTCAGGTCAGAAATGAAGAGGGGTTCCAGTGCACCTCACCACATCACACACTGGGCATTTGCCAAGTAAAATAACTAGCAAACATAGTGAGCTAGTCAGCTGCATTTGGGCACAGTAAGAATCGGGCACTGTGCTGAACACTTAATTATCTCACAACCTCTTAGCAGTAGCTTCTAAGGATAGGCTAGGAGGGCATTTTTCTCCATACAAAAGATGAGAAAATAGAGGCAGAAATTAAGACATTTGCCCAGGTTCACAAAACTAGACCCAAAATAGCAATGCAGGGATTTAAACCTGACTCCAGTAATAATGCTTTTTACATTGCACCAGTCTAATTCCCAAAATATAAACCAGAATTTTCTTTACATGGGAGTTTACACTTTACAAATGAATTTTCCACGGTATTTAAATAAAACTCACATTTCCCCATACATTTTGGAGATCCAAATATTCCTTGATCAAGAACAACTTTAAAAGTCTATTCACACAAGCAAAGTCACTGCACTATTCCACAGCCATCAACACATTTTCGGATTTGCAAACAGCCTTTTCTTGAGCCAAGTAGGGCACTTACTAGGATCAGTTTGGGAAAACAATGCATAGTTTAGAAAAGCAATACTTTAAATGTACTTTAATCTCATCACTTTTTAAATGGCCAAGAAATGGAAATAATCTAGATGTCGGACAGCGACTTAGCTAAATCAATTACAGAACATCTATACATTAGAATGCTATACACACACCCTTAAATACTAAGTTGGGAAAAAAGGTAACAAAAACGTAGTTACACAATGATCTCCAATTTTATAAAAACATACTTTTCAAATGCAAATTTACCTAGGGAAAATTCTGGAAGGCTAGAGGTCAGAATGATAATAACTGGATCTCTGGAATTTTCCAATTCTTCTACACTGAACACATATTATGCATATAGTTTTAATTCGATTTTTTGTCATACATCACAAAAATAACCATTTTAAAGTGTCTGATCCAGTAGTTTTTAGTATATCTTGCATAATATTTTTAAGTGAAATATTCTTAGTTGGTAATTATTAATATAGTTCTATCATGCAAGAATTGATTTTCCCAGTCTCAACTCAAAACTGCAAGGGAAATGTTCAATTCTAGAGTGGTATGATGTGGAAAAATATTATAAGCATATGCATTACTCTCATCTCCCTCACAGCCACATAATCTAATAAATGCATATTTTAATTATCAAAGCTCTTTCAACATCCATTATATCACTGGAATATCAAAAACCAGGTGAGGGAAGTAACACAGATTTTATCTCATATTTACAGACAATGAAACAGAGGCTCAGGGTGACCTTTCCCGAGATCTAGAGCCCGTTAGCAAAAAGCAGGGATTAGAAGTCAGCATCTTCTGACCCCTCCTCCATCACACCAACCACAGAGCACAGAAGTGAACTGGAATCCTTAACATCTTCTCCCACCAATCCGACCTACCGGCGAGGGGGAGTCAGAGCTCAGTCTGTTAACTTCTGCTGAGGAAAAAAATGGGACCTGGCACCCAGATGAGCAAATCTAGCAAGGAGCAGCTAGACAGGTGATCTCTGGCAGCATTCCAGGTTTAGCCTGCAGCAGTCTGAGGCAAAAGACTCAAGATTACTGTGTAAAAATTAATTATAACTAAGAAATGACCCTTGCTTACTGGATAGATCCCAGGGACAATAGAAAGCCTGGATCAAAGGGACTCACTGAAGTCTTAGAAAAGGACAAAGGAAAAGCAGAGAATTGATCGAAAGAAAACTGGAAAGCAGAGCTGGGTTGGTCATGGAAACTGATCTACTGAGGACCACTTGGTGAGGTTGGGGCTAGGAGGCTATCAGCGGAAGCCCAGCTGGAGCATGTACCTGCTCAAGAGGTAGAACAGAACAGAAGGCCAAGGCCTTTGGCTTAAGCCTTTTGAATTCTCAGACCCACAACAAAACAGGTTAGGTGACAGTGCAGAAGACAGGCCTGCAAGGGTGCAGCCTCTAGTAGCCCCTGGAGGTTTAAAGAGGGAGGACAACTATACTCTGTGGCCTAAGGCAACAAAAGAAACTTGTAGCAGTTGCTTGTATGTTATACAGGAATTGAATGATTTAAACATTAATTCAGGGCCTTCCATGGGCTTTTAATCTGGGGTATTTCATTAACACTGACCATAGGCATTTTCCCTACAATAGTGCCAAACCATTTCGACATATTAGATAAATCGATTTTATTCTGTGTAGTCTTTCTGCCCATATATTTTTCTTTCAATGTTTGAGAAATCTACTATGCACCTAGCACTTCTCATTTATTATTATATCATCATGCAACTGCTGGGTATGACCTGGAGATTATTTTTCCTTAGACTTCTGCTTTAGTCTGTGCCTTTTAGAGATCTGTTGAGTGCTAGAGGAAGCAGATCAATGGTTCTCAACCCTGGCTGCACATCAGATTCACCTGAAAAGGTTTATAAAATAATACAGCCCCACAACCACCAACCTGGAGATTCTTCTGATTCAGTACATCTGAGGTTAGACTCTTGACACCTAATTTTTTAAAAGAGATCCATGGGTGATTCTAATGAATAGTCATAGTTGGAAACGAATGCATTATATAAATAGTATTTGACTATAATTACAGCACTGAGTTTGTTTTGGGTGGGGGAAGTAGGATAAAACAGGGTAATTTCCAGAGGTATGATACTGACACACAAGAAAGAGGCAACTGACTACACAATTCCAATGTTGTCTAACTCACAAGAAAAAGGAAGCTTTTAAGTCCTCACTTAACATCGTTGATAGGTTCTGCGACTTGAAGCAAAAACAACATGAGGGCAGCTCGATGGCTCAGTTGGTTAGAGTGCAAACTCTGAATAACAGGGTTGCCGGTTCGATTCCCACATGGGCCTGTGAGCTGTGCCCTCCACAATTGGATTGAAGACAATGAGCTGCTGCTGAGCTGCCAATGGGGCGGCCGGGCGGCCGGATGGCTCAGTTGCTTAGAGCACGAGCTCTTAACAACAAGGTTGCTGGTTCAATTCCCACATGGGATGGTGGGCTGTGCTCCCTGCAACTAAGATAGAAAATGGCGACTGGACTTGGAGCTCCACTAGATTGAAGGACAATGACCTGGAGCTGATGGACCCTGGAGAAACTGTTCCCCAATATTCCCCAATAAAATTTATTATTTAAAAAAAAAAAAAAAAAAATATATATATATATATATATATATATATATATATATATATATAGTAAAACCAATTTTGCCAAAAGTTAATTGCTATAAACAAGAGTTAAATTCCTAGGCATCTCATCAACATTTTAACAAAACACTGATCGAGGACCTGCTATATTAGATGCTCAGAACCAGAAACTAAGAACATTAATATATTTTCTCTTTTAAACTTCCTAGTGACAATGAGGCAGGTATTAATTACTATCTCCTTGTTATATAGGTGTAGAATTTGAAGCTCAGAAACGGGAAGTGAGCTGGCCAAATGACAAACAGTGCCATGTCTGTACTCTGTTCAATTGCCCATGCTCTTTCCACTAGGTCACAATACAGAAGACAAAAAAAGAAACACCAGTATGTTTCAACTTTTAGTGCTGGTAAAACCGCACTTGACACATTAATAACCTCTGTCTTTCCATGAGGGAATTTTACTTCTAAAACTCTCGCTGGGCAAATGTTCCTCACAACACCTTTACACTACAATTCAACTAACAGAAGATGCCCATGATCTCTTCAAAACAGACACATCATACATATCTGTGCTCTTTATTGTACTTCTTTAACCTGCATTAAAAACCAGTCAGTGTTAAAAGGCAAGTCACCAATGGCAATACTAAACTTGAGCCTAGAGTTATCTTATGTTTAGAACAAAGACATAATCTTCAGAAAACATAACCAATTTGTATACAGCTTTCTGAAATGAAAAAGAACAAGTGTTACCCATAGTACCCTAAACTTTTCATGTACCTTTAAAAAACAAAATGATGCTCTCTGATACATCTAAGGGGTTTCCTCAAGAAAACAAAAAGGCTAGAACATCTGGCCTTCTATTCTAGTGCCTTTTCCCTAAAGCCATGCTGTCTTAATGTCATACATCCCGATCCCTCATACCATGGAAAGGCCCAGGAAGGACACAGGACATTTTAGCACAAGCTGTGGTGCTCTACAAAACTAGGTATGACTAAATCCTAACTGTAAATTCAGACAAGTTACTTAACTTCTCTGAACCTCAAGTCCGTCATTTGTAAAATGGAGAAAATGTAATTAGAAATAAATGTCTACAGAGGGTCTGGCACAATTCCATTACAAAACAGGCACTCAATAAACGACTGGCATATATTACTTTTGAAATTCACCCACAGCTCATAATTCAAATAACTGATAACCTTAAGTCAAAGATAAGCTTTGGTTATCCAGAGAGTTTGCCATTTTGGGGTCTCAGTGACTCAGCTCTGCCAGGTTTCTGAAGTCCCTCCATGGCTACTCCAAACCAGTTACCACCTCAGCAGGGAGAATACAGGAGGAGGAGATGTCTCACAAGGACAAGGGTGTGAGTTCTTCTGTACTTGTTTTTGAGGCAGTCCTTTTATGAAACTAAACTATAATAAACCTGCAAAATGGCACTTTCATTCACTCAACAAATATTTACTGACCTGGGACCAGACCCTGGGGCCTGGGGCTACAGAAATAATTACAACAGAAATTAGTAAAAGATAATAAAGTTGCAACAAACAAACAAACCAAGTCTAGTTTAAGGCTTGAATCTGTCTTCCAACTTTATAACAACACACCAGTCTTAATTCTGGTGGGAAGCTCAGCCTTCAAATAAACAGGATGACAGTCCAGGTCCCGCAAAGGCTCTACAACATGTCCACTCCCTAGACCCAGTCAATGTATAACCTCATGCTGTTAATTCCCTTCGAGCGCATTTATAAAATGGATGTGGTACAAATTTGATATTAGCTAGTGCTATAAGTACTTAAATATATATAAGTTGTAGGACTTTAATCAAAATGCCAATCACATTAAGTCAGTCTCATCAGAACAAAGCTTTCTAATGAATTAAAACCAATTCTAAAGCAACCCAAACTTAAGTAAATTAATCTGTTTACACTTGATTATTAATATGCTTATAACTGATAGTAGAAATTTGTCAATCACCTGAAGATATTTTAAAAATTGTAATTACTCATATCCTTCCTTATAATTACTCATAAAAAATGGCTTAGTTTAAAAAGCTAATTAGGCGTTATTCTCCAGAGCATGTTTAAGATCGTGTTTCCTGGCATATGTTGTCAGCTTGGCTCAAATAAACTTATAAAAATTCAAAAATAAATAAATAATTTTTTAAAAAGCATAATTAGGTATAACACTATACTTGGATACTTAAATAACTGAAAACAAGTTTCCTTCCAACAAAAAGCACTAGGAAAATGATAGAGCATTTTCACATATAATTTGAAATTAGTTTTTGAATACATTTAAAAATACATATTTGTCTCAGCACTAGTTATTTTTTTATCATAATCATTAATCAGTAAAATAGAAGTAATTTTTCCACTTAGTCTAAAAAAGTAGTCACAGAATTTCTTTTTTAAAATTTTTCATGGAAGATGTCAAATATACACAAAAGAGAAAAACAGTATAATGAATTTCTTGGCAACCATTACTCAGTTTCAACAAATATCAATTCATGCTCTTTGTTCATTTATAACCCTATCCACTTCCTACCTACAACTTGCATTCCACAGCCCCCATACCTGGATTATTTTAAAACAAATTCCCAGCTATATCATTTCATTCATATTATTTCAGTATGTATCTCTAAGAGGACTCTTTTAAAAATTAACGTTAATTATCTCTTTTAATAGACTATAAAGAACTGAAGTAACTAACAATTTCAGAACAGCCCAAACATATTTGGCTTCTTACCCCCTTGCCCTCCTTCACACATTCGTCACACAAAGTTATTCCCAACTCTAACAATGAACAGTAAGTCCTCACTTAATGTAGTTGAAAGGTTCTGTGACTTTAAGCGAAATAACATAATGAAACCATTTTTACCAGAGGCTAATTGGTATAAAACAAGAGTTAAGTTCCTTCATCATCAACTGTATTTTTACATTTACTGGTTTAGGTGATCTCTCCCTCAGGGCTTCTCAAAATCCTTCTGCTGAAACTCCGTCCCAGAGGTAGTTTCAATTGTGGTCCTCAGAGGTAGTGGTCTGGAGAGTCTCAGGAGCTACCCAAGAGATTAAGAAGAAATCCTGCCTGCTCTCTAACCCAAATCAAAGCAGCTCCATCCTTTTTTCCTGTTTGATACTGGTGTTCTGTATATGTCGTTTGAAGTTAAAAAGTAAAACACAGGGCCAGCCTGGTGGCTCAGGCAGTTAGAGCTCCATGTTCCTGACTCGGAAGGCTGCCGGTTCGATTCCCACATGGGCCAGTGGGCTCTCAACCACAAGGTTGCCAGTTTGATTCCTCGAGTCCCTCAAGGGATGGTGGGCTCTACCCCCTGCAAACAAGATTGAACACGGCACCTTGAGCTGAGCTGCCTCCCGGATGGCTCAGTTGGTTGGAGCGCATCCTCTCAACCACAAGGTTGTTGGTTCGACTCCTGCAAGGAATGGTGGGCTGCGCCCCCCTGCAACTAGCAACAGCAACTGGACCTGGAGCTGAGCTGCGCCCTCCATAACTAAGACTGAAAGGACAACAACTTGACTTGGGGAAAAAAAAAATGTCCTGGAAGTACACACTGTTCCCCAATAAAGTCCTATTCCCCTTCCCCAATAAAAAAGAAAAAAAAAAAAAAAAAACCATAGGTGATTATTATTTAAAAAAAAGTAAAAAACGCAAACCAAGTCCAAGTTCTTAGACTGACAAATAAAACCCTTCCTGCTTACCCATTCAAATTCAAGGCCCACCACTGCCTGCATCACACGATTTATACTTAGCAGTTACACCAAAATCTCATACTGTTATACTTTTAAGCCCTCAATCCTGCTTTTTCATCTATTAAAGGCATTCTTCCTTTCCCTTTCTGGCTAATGTCTATTCACACTTCACGATTTGGCTCTAAGAAGCTTCTCCTTGGACCAGGCAAATGTTCTCCTTGGGTCTACTTTACCCCCAGTAAGCTTCTGCATGTCCCCCTATGCGTACCTCTCATTACTGCACTTCCCATATTACATTGAAATTAACTCCAGATTCTAAGTCTCAAGGACAGGGACAATCATTTTTTTATTCTTTTTGTTTTTTTGGGTCTTACTCAGTTTTTAAACTCCAATACTTACTAGGTCCTCAAAAGTGCTCTATCAAACACTATCATCAACAAAACTTAAGACAATGCAGGTGCTCAATTAAGTATTTGTTAAAACAAATAATTCATCCTGTAGATACATGCCTTGCTTCCCCGAAAATAAGACCTAGCCGGACAATCAGCTCTAATGCGTCTTTTGGAGCAAAAATTCATATAAGACCTGGTATATAATATAATATAATGTAATATAATATGTAATATAATATCAGACCGGGTCTTATATAAATTTTTGCTCCAAAAGACGCATTAGAGCTGATTGTCCGGCTAGGTCTTATTTTCGGGGAAATACGGTACATGCTCAATTATGGAGTAAGGTACACACAAAGTTCATGGCTACAGTACTATTTGTAATAGCAAAAGTTCAGGAAACTAAACATCACTAAGGGGCAAAATTAGGTACATCCATATAGTAATCATTCTGCAGCCATAAAAATGAATGAAACAGTTCTTTGTGTACAGATATAGAATGATCAGATATAGTAGGTGGAAAAAAGGAAAGGTGCAAAAAATGGTATAGCATGCTACCACTGGAAAAAAAACAAACATACCTGGAACGGAGATTATATGCATTTGCTTGCATATGCATAAAATATCTGAAAGGACAACACACAAGAAACTAATAACTAACTGCCAGGGAGGGAAATTAGGTGATTTAAAGACTTTTCACTATAAATCCTTTTAAATTTAAAGCATGTAAGTGCTACAAATAAATGATGCCATTTTCAAGCAGGAAAACACAAAAGAATGGTTGTAAAATCCTAACTGGAATAAAACGTTTCTTTAAAAGGCATTTTGAGAGAGAGTGAGTCTAGAGCAGAGAAAAATGTGGGTGCTGGTTGGTACGAAGCGTTTCTTCTCACCCATACTGATGCGCACACACAATCTAATACTGAATTTTAAACACAAGGAAGCGCAACAGCAGACCCTGGGGATGTTCACAGACTTTGCAAAGTGACTAAAACTACTCAGGCTCCCTTTGGCCTTTACTCAAGGTGGTCCCTCTGCCTAAAATGCTCTTTTAATTCCTGTCTCCCACTCTCATCCCCACCCTCCCAGCCCCTTTTATGCCCACATTAACTCGTACTCGACCCTTCGCACCCAGTCTCCATGTCACTTTCCTAGGGAAGCCTCTTAGAGCCCCAAACTAGATCAGGTCTCCCTGGGAAGCATGCTCAAAGTTACTTACACTTCTCTTCCTAGTCCTCAGTTTAACTCTAATTATATAACTATTGTGGGATTACTCGTTTAATGTTTGTCTTCTTCCCACACCCCCAAATGAAATACCCATGAGGGTAGTAGATCCATGTGTTTTGCTCATTGCTATATTCCCAGCACTTAAAACAGTGCCTGGTACATTACTGCTCAGTATTTGTTGAAATATAAATGAATAAATGAAAGAACAAAAAACTTAATGTGCAGAATACATGTCGGTAGGAAAACATGCACTTAAACACACATGCAAAGAGAACGCTTGAATGCACAAATCTGCAAAGCATCTGTTGAAGTGTCACACGCATTTAAAACTGTAGTCAATGGGCACTTTGTCCTCTAGCTGCCAAGTCTTCTACAGTATTCCAGAAATTTAGCTAGTCTCCTTCAGTGGTGTATGGTGTGATTCCCACACAGAGGTAGGGATGACACAAGTACAAAAAGCAGTTGAGAAAAGAAAGTTATTTATTGCATGTGCTAAGAGGCTCCTGATACTAATACTAAGGGACTAGAAAAAACAATGTAACTCACAGTTCATCAGTATTTCTTAGATTCTCAAAACTAAACCTGTTGGATTTATGTAAATTCTGTATCCAAAGTTTCTGGTGAATAAACTGGATCAAATACCAACTTGATGAATATGAAGAGCCAACAGCTCTTAAATCTATTGAGTCAAATAAGTATGTTGAGCTTATCAGCAGCATGTATAATTTGAAAACCCAATGTTTGGGGGCCAATATTTAAATTTTTAAAGAAAAATCTAGACATTTTAAAAACTGGGAACAAGTTGAATCTCAGGCTAAGAGAAAAACATTTCTGAGAACTACTATGTGCCAAGACCTTTCACTTGTAATACAACAGAATCACAAAAATTCCAATAGGTAGGTATAACCTCCATTTACTATTGAAAAACCCAAAACAGAAATCTTCCAATGAGACCTCAATAATTGCTGTGCTCAATTCTGACTGATCCCCCAAAGTCTGGGTATCTACCATTTTGCTCTCTCCAGTAAGTTGGACCTGGGCTCTGGACTAAGTTCTGAAGTTAAAGAAAGAATCCTGAGGTCACCTGAGGCTTTTTCCCAAAAATACAAAAAAAGGTTGTTAAAAGCTCTTCCAACAATGTGTATCTTGCAAAAATGAGACCTTCTAGATTTTTAATGTACTAATCAGGAAAAGTAATAACAAAAGCCAATTTAAAACACTATAGGTAGGGGCAGCCAGATGGCTGTGGGTTAGAGCACGGGGTCTCAAAAACAAGGTTGCCGGTTCAATTCCCACATGGGATGGTGGGCTGCGCCCCCTGCAACTAAAGATTGAAAATGACGACTGGACTTGGAGCTGAGCTGCGCCCTCCACAATTAGACTGAAGGACAACTACTTGGAGCTGATGGGCCCTGGAGAAAAACACTGTCCCCCAATATTGCCCAATAAAATAAAATAAAATAACCAAACAAACACACACACACACACTACAGGTAAATGCAGACAGTATACTGGATATACAACCATAAAAACTAGTATTAATAATCTGATATTTAGTTTTTAACCCCTCAATTTCAAAACACTGAGTGTGAAGTCACTGAAATTAAGAAAAGGTAGAATTTTTTACACCTGAATGTTCGTATCACATAACCTTTGCTGTAAAATAGATAGGCTATATCACTTGCCTTTCTGAAGATTAGCTTTTTAAAACTTTACCTTGCAAGTTATTATTTTAAATGACATTCACCACATATTATAGTCAAATCTTTAACATTATTTGCCCTTCCAAGAATAACCTCTAAACAAGACTTTCAAAATATTATTATTTTCTGTAATTCATATATACATTCAAAGTATCTTTCTACTCATCACAGAAATTAATTACAGGAAATTAACCCTAATCTACTGTGACCACATCTGTGATAATATAGGCCAAAGCCAAAATCAATTAAATAATATATATTTACAAGCTCTACTTTGATGAGTTAAAAGGCAGATAACTATTTTGGACAATGGTAACTTGAGTGTATAATAATTTTCTCCAACTGATATAGTCTCTGGCAAGTCCCAACTTATTTTCTTTTTACATCTCAAAAATACAAACCTAACTTTCCTTTCTGCAGGCGGATCAAAATGAGAAATGACTTAGTTATTTACCTCCCAGAATATTCATTCACTCTTCCTGCAAATATTTATTGCTTACCTACTTACCAGAAACCGAGAGGCCTCAAGGATACAAAATAAACACAACAAACTTCCAAGCTTGAAGCTGTAAGTTTAGTAGGGAATACAGGCCTCAAAAGTAATCAAAACATATTATGAAAAATGCTGTAACAATATTAGGAACACAGAAGAACTTTTTACCCTCTTTTCTGAAAACCAAGAAGACATGCTAACCAAAATGACAATATGACTATCAGACTACCTAGAAACATCCTTCCTATTAACCACCAAAATTGTGTATGTAGTTAATTTAACTAACAAATTACTGTTTCCATTTATTAAAACTTAAAATAATAGATGTGCTTATGAACAAAATATTTTGACATACCAGAAATTTTTGTATGAATAAGTATTGTCCTGATGAGACCATTTAAAAACTCTTGGGATACACAGGAAATTGATAAACTTTTCTGCTAAGGGCCGGATAGTAAATATTTTAAGACTCTGTAAGACATAGTCTTTTTTCCAACTACTCAACTCTCTCAACACAAAAATAGTCAAATAGTCAAAGACAATATGTAAAAGAGCCATGTTCCAAAACAATTCTATATATGGTTACTGAAATTTAAATTTCATGTAATTTAAATAAGCCAGACACAAAGAGACAGATTCCACTTATATGAGTAACCCAGAGAGAGATTCATAGAGAGATCTCTATAATTGAACAGAGGTTACCAGGGGCTGGAGGGAGGGAGAAATAGGGAGTTACTGTTTAATGGGTACAGAGTTTATGTTAAGGATGATGAAAAAGTTTTCACTACAGAGAGTGGTAATTGTTACACAACATCTTATATATAATTAATGCCATTGAATTGTACACTTTCATATGGATAAATGGTATTATGTATACTTTCCCAAGAAAATGGTACCAATCAAAAAAAAATCAATGTAATATATTACATTAATAGAACATGTGAAAAGAACACATGATCACCTCAACAAATGAGAAAAAGGTTTTATCAAAATCCAACACTCTTTCACGATAAAAACACTCAACAAATTAGAAATAGAGGGGAACTTCCTTAACATAATAAAGTGTATTTATGAAAAATCCACAGCTAATACCATATTCAATGGTGAAAGACTGAACGTTTTCCCCTTAAGATCAGGAACAAGAACACAATACTTTAACAACTGCTATTCAACACTGTACTCCAAGTTCTAGGCAGAGCAATCTGGCAACAAAAATAAATAAAAGGCACCCAAACTGTAAAGGCAGAAGTAAAACTATCTCTACTTGCAGATGACATTAATACTATATACAGAAAATCCCTTAGAATACACACACACACACACACACACACACTATTAGCGCTAACAAACAAATTCAGCAAGGATGTAGAGTACAAGACCAACACTCAAATATCACTTCTGTGTCTATATAAGAGCAATGAAATATCCAAAAAAGAAACTGGGGAAGAATTTCACTTTTCAATAACATCCAAAGGAATAATGGTGAAGGACTTGTACACTGAAAACTACAAAAGATTGCTGAAAATAAATGAAATGCCAAAATGAATTAATAGGCATCCAATGTTCACTGATACGAATTCTTAATAGTTAATATAGCAACACTCCCCAAAGTCATATAGATATATACTTATGAAAATTCCAAAAGCCTTTTGGAGAAAAGGAAAAGCCAAATCTCACATTTATATGGAACTGCAAGTAGACAGAACAGCCAAAATAATGTTGAAAAATAAAATTAAAATAGGAGGACTCATACACCCTGAATTCACAACTTAACTACAAATCTACAGTAATGTAAACAGTGTGATACTAGCTTAAGAATAGAAATATAGATCAACAGAATAAAATTGACAGTCCAGAAAATAAACCCTCACAAATATGTTCAATACATTTTCAACAGTAGCGCCAACACCATTCAGTGGAGAAGAATATTCTCTTCAACAAATGGTACTGAGACAACTGGATCACTACATGCAAGACAATAAGGTTGGACTCCTTCCTCATTCCATATTCAAAAATTAACACAAAGTAGATCAATGGCCTAAAGAAATAACACTCTTAGAAGAAAACATAGGAATAAGTCTTCATGACCTCAGATTTCGCAAATGATTCCTAAATTTGATACCAAAAGAACAAGCAATAACAAAACAGACAAATAAGACTTCATCGGGGCCAGCTGGTGACTCAGGTGGTTGGAGCTCCGAGCTCCTAGCACTGAGATTGCTGGTTCGATTCTCACATGGGCCAGTGGGCTCTCAATCCCAGGGTTGCCGGTTCAACTCCTCGACTCCCCCAAGGGATGTGGGCTCTGACCCCCCGCAACTAAGATTGAACACGCCACCTTGAGCTGAGCTGCCTCCCGGATGGCTCAGTTGGTTGGAGCACGTCCTCTCAACCACAAAGGTGGCCAGTTCGAGTCCTCGACTCCCTCAAGGGATGGTGGGCAGCGCCCCCTGCAACTAAAATTGAACACGGCACCTTGAGCTGAGCTGCCGCTGAGCACCTGGATGGCTCAGTTGGTTGGAGCGCATCCTCTCAACCACAAGGTTGCCGGTTCGACTCCAGCAAGGGACGGTGGGCTGCGCCCCTGCAACTAGCAACGGCAACTGGACCTGGAGCTCAGCTGCGCCCTCCACAACTAAGACTGAAAGGACAACAACTTGATTTGGGAAAAAAAAAGAAAAAGTCCTGAAAGTACACATTGTTCCCCAATAAAGTCCTGTTCCCCTTCCCCAATAAAATCTTTAAAAAATAAAAAAATAATAAAAAATGAGTAAAGGAAAAAAGTCTGGAGATGGATGATGGTGATGGCTGTACAACAATGTCACTGAAATATACACTTAAAAATGTTTAAAATGATTGTACACCTGAAACAAAAAAGGTCATAGGCAGGATTTAGCAGGGGATGCTGAAACCATATTACAAGGTACCAAAAAAAAAAGTTTAAAATGAACAATTTTGTTATATATATTTTACACTCATTTTTTTAAAAAAATTGGGCAAAGAAATAGATATTTCTCCAAAGATAAATGGCCAATAAGCACATGAAAAGATGCTCATTAGCCACTAAGGAAATGCAAATAAAAACCAGGAGACACCACTTTACGCTCACTAAGATGGCTATAATAAAAAACAAAACAAAACATGAAAACTAGTAAGTGTTGGCCAGGATATAGAGAAATTAGAACCCTTGTACTTTGCTGGTGGCAATATAAAATGGTGCTGTGGGATACATTCTGGCAGTTCCTCAAAAAGTTGAACAAGTGCAACATAATCAAAAAGAAAAAATAATAAAAAACCTGCCAATGAAGAATAGTCCAGGACCATATGACTTCATAGGCAAATTCTACCAAACACTGAAAGAATACCAATCCTTTGTAAACTCTTCCAAAAAATAAAGGGAACACTTCTGAACTCATTTCATGAGGCCACCGTCACTGATATCAAAACCAGACAAAGACCACAAAAGAAAACTACAGATCTGAAAGACAGATCCAAAAATCTTGAACAGATTAGCAAGTCAAATTCAATAGCATGTTAAAAAGAATCATACAAGGTCTAACAATTAAGTTCACAAACTTGTTGCAATCATGTTGCTAACCTTTTTTGTTATCAGAGGGATTACTCATTATGAATTTGCACCAACTGGACAAACAGTTAAACAAGTTTACTATTTGGAAGTGCTGAAAAGGCTGTGTGAAAAAGTTAGATGACCTGAACTTTTTGCCAACAATTCATGGCTCTTGCATCACGACAATGCACCAGCTCACACGGCACTGTCTGTGAGGGAGCTTTTAGCCAGTAAAAAATAATTGTATTGGAACACCCTCCCTACTCACCTGATCTGGCCCCCAATGGCTCCTTTCTTTACCCAAAGATAAAGGAAATATCGAAAGGAAGACATTTTGATGACATTCAGGACATCAAAGGTAATACGACAACAGCTCTGACGGCCATTCCAGAAAAAGAGTTCCAAAATTGCTTTGAAGTGTGGACTAGGCACTGGAGTCAGTGCATAGCTTCCCAAAGGGAGTACTTCGAAGGTGACCATAGTGATATTCAGCAATGAGGTATGGAGCACTTTTTCTAGGACAAGTTCATGAACTCAACTGTTAAGATCTCATATACTATGACCAAGTCAGATTTATCCCTGGGATGCAAGGATGGTTCAACATTCACAAATCAATCAATGTGTTACACCACATTAACATAATGAAGGATAAAAATCACATGATCATCTCAATAGATGCAGAAAAAGCATTCGACAAAATCCAATACCCTTTCATGACAAAAACTTAACAAATTAGGTATTGAAAGAAGTTACTTCAGAACCAATAAAGGTCGCATATGAAAAGCCCACAGCAAACATGATACTCAATGGTAGAAAAACTGAAAGCTTTTCCTCTAAAATCCAGAACAAGGAAGGATGCCAACTCTTACTACTTATATTAAACACAGTACTGGAAGTTCAATTAGGCAAGAAAAATAAATAAAAGGCATCCAAATTGGAAAAAAAAGAAGTAAAATGAATCATTTGCAGGTAACATGATACGCTAAAGACACCACCAAAAAAACTAAGATTAACAAATTCAGTTAAGTTGTAAGCTACAAAAATCAAAATACAAAAATCAGTAGCATTTATTTACACTAACAACAAACTATCTGAAAAGGAAATCAAGAAAACAATGCCATTTAAAATAGCATCAAAAAGAATTAAATACTTAGGAATAAACTTAACCAAGGAGCTGAAAGACATGTACACTGAAAACTATAAAACACTGATGCAAAAAACGGAAAAAGAAACAAATAAATGAAAAAGACATCCGTATTCATGGATTGGAAGACATAATATTGTCAAAATGTCCAAACTACTCAAAGCAAAATCCCAATGGCATTTTTTACAGAAATAGAAGGAAAAAAAAACTAAAATTTATATGGAACCACAAGAGATCCCCCAAACAGCCAAAATATTATCAAATAAGAAGAACATAGCAAGAGGCCTCATACTTCCTGATCTCAAATCTATTACAAAGCTACAGTAATCCAAAGAGACATAAAAACAGACATTTTGACCAATGGAACAGAAGAGCCCAGAAATAAACCAATACATTTACAGTAAATTGATCTTCAACAAGGGAAAGCAAGGATAGTCTCTTCAATAAATAATGCTGGGCAGAGGGATAGTGGATGGGGGGAGGGGGGTTCACACAGTTTGAGGGATATAAATGATAAACGTCTAAGTACTGCTTTGTCTAGTGCACCTGAAACTAATAAAAAATAAAATAAAATACACATTCTACCTTAAAAAAAGAAAAAAAGAAAAAAAAAGAAAACAAACAAATAAATAAATAAATAAATAATGCTGGGAAAACTGAATGTCCACATGCAAAAGAATGCAACTGGCCCTTAACTTACAACATACAGAAAAATCAACCCAAAATGGATTGAAGATTTAAACAGAAGACCTAAAACTATAAAACTACTGGAAGAAAACAGAGGAAAAACTTCTTGACATTGGCCTTAGCAATGATTTCTTGGACGACACCAAAGTACAAGAAACAAAAGGAAAAACAGACATGTAGAACTACATCAAACTTAAAATTAAAAGCTTGTGAACCACAAAGGAAATGATCAGCAAAGTGAAAAGGCAACCTATGGAATGGGAGAAAATATGTATAAATCATGTATCTGATAAAGGGGTAGTATCAAAGTATCTAAGGAGTTCTTAAAACTGAAGAGCAAAAAACAAATAATCTGATAAAAAATAAGCAAAAGCTCTGAATAGAAATTTTTTCCAAAGAAGACATACAAATAGTCAAAGACGTATGAAAAGGGCTCAACACCACTGATTATCAAGGAAATGAAAATCAAAACCACAATGTGTTATCACCACATCTGTTACTATGGCTATTATCAAAAAAAAACAAAAGTGTTCATGAGGATGTGGAGAAAAGGGAACCTTTGTACACTGCTAGTGGCATTGTAAACTGGTACTATGGAAACCAGCATGGAGGTTCCTCAAAAAATTAGAAACATACTATCATATGATCCAGAAATCCCACTTCTGAGTATATACCCAAAAGAACTGAAATCAGAATCTCAAAGAGATAACTCCCATGTTCGCTGTAGTATTCACAATAGCAAACATTTGGAAACAACCTAAATGTCCACCAACAGATGAATGGAAAAATATGGTATCATACATTGTAAACATAAGAAATGCCACTGAACTGTATACCTAAAAATGGTTAACATGGTTAAATTTAACCTCAATATGTTTTTTAAAGTGTCTAGCTTCCTAAGTATTTTTTAAATGGAACATTGATATGTAGTATGAGAAAGTGAAAAAATAAAACATTACATTACTTCATAGCTACACGTGCACTGGAGTTGTTTATTAGCAAACAGATATGATGTAAAAGTCAGACAAAAATAAATCCTCATACTAGACAGAAGTTAACATTTGGCTTTGAAGTACAGGGCAGATTTGCAGATGACACTGCCTTTCTATTCATATTTTTAAGCCAATTGACATGTAGAGTTGAGAAAAACTAATAATCAGATTTCTACCTCTTATTTTAATCTCCCATTTACAAGACAAGAGTCCGCTAAAAATACATTATATAATGAACAGTGCCCTCAGTTCTTTGCAACACAGGAAGCAGCATAGCAGAGAAAATGCCCTGAAGCCAGATGACCCTGGCTGGAATACCAGCACCAGTTTCCCAGTGATTTGGGAAAACACTTAGTCTCTCTAAGCGTCCATTTCCTAACATGTAAACCTGAATTAATGGCTATGCCTAGCAACTCATGGGGTCATTCTGAGGATTAAATGAGGTAATACTTATTAAGTGCTTAGTACAGAGCCTGGCTGCCTGCCATATTGTACTCAATATATGTTCAGTATGATAATTAACAATAGCAGCAAATACCCACCATGTGCCATGCACTGCGCTAGAAGTTAACTTTCAAAACATTTTATAGATTAAGAAATTAAGGTTGAGAGGTCACTTGTCTGACTAAGGCAAACACGAGAGTCATTCTGGTCTCAAAGTCTACAAAGTCTACATTCGTTATACAATCCCAAGCTGCTTTTCAATATAAGATACTTCACCCATCTTTGTCACTTAGTCATTATTTGTCAACTGAGGGGAAGTTAACTAAATTACTTCACAATTACTAAAGAAAAGAACAAACATAATAAAGTTAAATACAATACTAATAAATGTTATTTTTTTAAACTGTAGTAACAATTTTAACAAATCCTCAGTAACAGTGTGGAAAGACTTATGACTTTTTTGATGAGATTTAATCTATACTTTGTCCTAATGAGTAGCAGCCAAAATTAAGAAACAGGTTAATACTAGACAGAAAAATCAAGAGTTCACAAGCAAATACAAATGGAAAAAATATATAATTTCAATCATTTAAACAAAAAAAGGGATAGAACTCAAGGAAAGTGCTAGACCTTGACTACCCCCTTCCAATTATCATCCTGTCCTGGTCAACATTCCCAGTCTAATCATGCCATATTGAACTCCTTATTCTCCCAAAGCAGCAGCTATTTCAAACCTTGGAATCCTAAACCTAGCCTCGCTCAGATTGTCCTGCTCTAACTTCCACCACATTGTCTTAAGAATGCCTGACACGCAAACCATCACTGAGTGATAAAGGAATGTACTATGTCGCGGTTAATGTTAGCAATTTTCAAAATGCAAAAGTACAATAAAATGGACTTCGTAAAGTTACTTTCAATTGAAAACTTAGAAAGTAACTCCTATTATAAAACTAATCACATAAAAATGAAGTCAAACTCATTCTATTAGGACAGTATTTACACTGACACCAAGACAAAGACATCACAAGAAAACCATAGACTAGTATCCCTTATGCATGAAGATGCAAAAATCCTCAAGAAAATAATACCAACCCAAATACAGTGACATATAAAATACAGTGACATGAACAAGTGGAATTTATCTTAGCAATGCAAGGCTGGTTCAAAGTAACCCACCCAAAAAAATCAGTCAATGTAATAGATCATATTAAAAGAATGAAGAGGGCTGGCCCGATGGCTCAAGGGGAGAGGGAGGTAAGAGGCGACAAGGGGGAGGGGGAGGAGGGGAATGGGAGAGAGGGGCAAGGCTCATAACACCAGCATGGGCCAGGGAGCTGTGTCCAACGCAACTAGACTGAGAAACAACGGCTTGAACCGGAGTGGGGGGGGGGGAGGGCAGAAGAACGGGAGAAAAAAGAAAAATAAATAAATAAATAAATAACGAAATGCAGCAGGGGAAATATGATCATCTAAATAGATGAAAAGATGTTTGACAAAACCTAACACCTATTCATGATAAAAAACATTCAACACGCCCCTTCTAAAACCCTCTTGGTTCGTTCTGGACTTTAGAGATCCTGCAGTAGCCCATCCTGCAGTGGCCTATCCTGCAGTGTGGCCCAGCCAGGCTCCAGCCCGTCCTCAGCATCCTCACTGGATGTGTGGAATCCACTGTCAGACACACCTCAAAATTTCTAAGAGATTACACTTAAAATGGTACTTACTAAAGTGTGTATGTGAAAATTCATCAAACTACACAATCATGACATACACATTTTTGTTTTAAAAAGTTTGTTTGTTTAAAAATAAATTCAACAAACTAAGAATACAAAGTACCTTCCTCAATCTGAAACACTCAGACAAAATCATACTTAATGAACAACTGGATGCATTCCCCCAAGATCAGCAGTAAGACAAGGATGTCCACTCTCACCATTTCTATTCAACATTATACTGGGGATTCTAGCCATGAAATTAATCAGGAAACAAAAACAAAGTACTAGGATTACCAAGGAAAAAGTAAAACTATGTCTGCAGATGACATGATATTATATATACAAAAATCCTACAAAATTTTTCAAAATTTATTAAAATAAAGGAATTCAGCAAGATTGCAAGATACAAGATCAATATACAAAAACACATTGTATTTCTATACACTAACAAAGAACCATCCAAAAACAAAATTAACAATTCTGTTTGCTATAGCATCAAAAAATAAAACATTTGGGGCAGGCCCGGTGGCTCAGGCGGTTAGAGCACCATGCTCCTAACTCCGAAGGCTGCCGGTTCGATTCCCACATGGGCCAGTGGGCTCTCAACCACAAGGCTGCCATTTCAACTCCTCGAGACCCGCAAAGGATGGTGGGCTCTGCCCACTGCAACTAAGATTGAACACGGCACCTTGAGCTGAGCTGCCGCTGAGCTCCCGGATGGCTCAGTTGGTTGGAGTGCATCCTCTCAACCACAAGGTTGCCAGTTCGACTCCCACAAGGGATGGTGGGCTGTGCCCCCTGCAACTAGCAACGGCAACTGGACCTGGAGCTGAGCTGCGCCCTCCACAACTAAGATTGAAAGGACAACAACTTGACTTGGAAAAAAGTCCTGGAAGTACACTGTTCCCCAGTAAAGCCCTGTACCCCTTCCCCAATTAAAAAAAAATCTTTAAAAAAAAAGTACAATAATTATTAAAAAAAATAAAAAAATAAAACATTTAGGAATAAATGTTTAAAAAGGAGCACAAGACTTATACACTGAAAATTACGAAACACCACTGAGAGACATTAAAAAAGACCTCAATAAATGGGAAGGTATCCCATGTTCCTGGATTGGAAACAATACGATGATGATAAGCCCCAAAGTGATCTACAGACTCAACACAATCTCCATACCCTTTTTTGCAGAAATTGACAAGCTGATCCTAAAATCTGTATGAAAATGCAACAGAAAAAAAAAAGCAACAAAATGCAACAGACCTAAAATATCTAAAACAATCTTAAAAATGAAAACCAAAGTTAGAGGACTCACACTTCCTGATTTCCAAACTTACTACAAAACTACATCAATCAAAAATGTATGGCACTGGGCCGGCCCTGTGGCTCAGGAGGTTAGAGCGCCGTGCTCCTAACTCCGAGGGCTGCCAGTTCGATTCCCACATGGGCCAGTGGGCTCTCAACCACAGGGTTGCCGGTTCAACTCCTTGAGTCCCACAAGGGATGGTGGGCTCCACCCCCTGCAACTAAGATTGAACAGGGCACCTTGAGCTAAGCTGTCTCCCGGATGGCTCAGTTGTTGGTTGGAGCACGGGCTCTCAACCACAAGGTTGCCAGTTCAATTCTTCGACTCCCGCAAGGGATGGTGGGCAGCGCCCCCTGCAACTAAAATTGAACACGGCACCTTGAGCTGAGCTGCCGCTGAGCTCCCGGATGGCTCAGTTGGATGGAGAGTGTCCTCTCAACCACAAGGTTGCTGGTTCGACTCCCGCAAGGGATGGTGGGCTGTGCCCCCTGCAACTAGCAACGGCAACTGGACCTGGAGCTGAGCTGCGCCCTCCACAACTAAGACTGAAAGAACAACAACTTGAAGCTGAACAGAACCCTCCACAACTAAGATTGAAAGGACAACAATTTGACCATTGTTCCCCAATAAAGTCCTGTTCCCCTTCAAAAAAAAAAAAGATTGAAAGGACAACAACTTGACTTGGAAAAAAGTCCTGGAAGTACACACTGTTCCCCAATAACATCCTGTTCCCCTTCCCCAATAAAATCTTTAAAAAAATAAATTAAAAAAAAAAGTATAGCACTGGCTAAGGATACACATATAAATCAACGAAAGAGTAGATTTGAGACTCCAGAAATAAATCCTTAAATATAGTAGTCCCCACTTATTCACGGTTTCACTTTTCTTCAGCTTCAGGTACCTGCAGTCAACCATGGTTCAAAAACATTAAATGCAAAATTCCAGAAATAAGTAATTCATAAGTTTTAAATTGCATGCCATTCGGAGTAGTGTGTGAAATCTTAAGCCATCCTGTTCCAGCCATCCCAGGAATCATGTATTTGTCCAGCATATGCGTGCTGTATACACTACCTACCCGTTAGTCACTTAGTAGCCATCTAGGTTATCAGATTGGTTATGAGAGAGAGAGAACACATTCATGTAACTTTTATTACAGTACCTTGTTATAATTGTTCTATGTATTATTGTTGTTAATCTCTTACTATGCCTAATTTACAAAATAAACTTTATCACAGGTATGTATGCGTATGTATAGTGTACATAGGGTCTGATACTATCCATGGATTGATTCAGGGATCCACTGGGGGTCTTGGAATGTACCCTCTGAGGATAAGGAGGAACTACTGTATTTTCAACAAGGCCAAGATCATTCAATAGGGAAAGAATAGTCTTTTTCAACAAATGATGTTGGGACAACTGGACACCCACATACAAAAGTTGGGCTCCGACCTCACGTCATAAACAAAAATTCAAAATGATCAAAAACCAAAACGTACGAGCTAAAGATATTACTTTTAGGAGAAAACATAGAAGTAAATCTTCCTGATCTTGGATTAGGCAATGGTTTCTTGGATATAACACCAAAAGCATAAGCAAAGAAAGAAAATAAACTCAACTTCATCAAAATTAACAACCTTTATGCTTCAAGGATACCACCAAGAAAATGAAAAAGCCCACAGAATGGGAGAAAATATTTGCAAATCATAGCTAATATATATCCAGAATATATAAGGAACTACTACAGCTCAACAATAAAAAGTAAACCAATATTTAAAAAACAGGCAGCGGTGGCCGATTCGCTCAGCTGGTTAGAGCGTGGAGCTAATAACGCCAAGGTTGCCGGTTCATTCCCTGCATGGGCCACTGTAAGCTGTGCCCTCCTTTAAAAAAACAAAGAAAATAAGCAAAGGATTTGCAGACTCGCCAAGGAAGCTGTACAAATAGTCAATAAGCACATAAAAGGATGCTTGACATCATTAGTCATCAGGGAAATGTAAATCAAAACCACAATGAGATACAGTAACACTTGACACTCAATAGGACGGCTAAAATTAAACAATAATAACAAGTGTTGGCAAGAATATGAAGAAATTAAAACCTTCATACATTGCTAGTGGGATTGTAAAATGGTGCAGCCACTGATCAAAAGTGTGGCAGTTCCTCAAAACGTTCAACAGTCACCACATGACCCAGTAATACCACTCCTAGGAATATACTCAAGGGAACTGAAAATATATATTCACACAAAAAAACCTGTTCATAAATGTTCATTAAAAGCATTCCTCCTAACAGCCAAAAAAGTGGAAACAATATGTCCATCAACTAATCAATGGATAAACAAAATGTGGTATATCAGTACAATGCAGTATTATTTGGCAATATAATGGAATTAAGTACTTATACATACTACAACATGAATAAACCTAAAAACGTTATGCTAAATGAAAGAAGTCAGACACAAAAGGCCAAAGGCCACAGATTAAGATTCCATTTATATGAAATACCCAGAATAGGTAAATCCACAGACAGAAAGTAAATTAGTGGTTGTCAGGGGCTCGGGGAGGGGAGAATAAGGAATGACTGCTACTACAGGGTTTCTTTTTGGGTAAAGAAATGTTCTGTAATTAGTGGTTTTGTTTGTTCAACTCTGTAAATATACTAAAGCCACTGAGTTGTCCCCCTTGAGACGGTGTATTTTTCAATAATTTTTAAAACGGCAGCTACTATGTTTTTTTAATTTATAATTATACAAGTAATATATATTTGAAGTTGAAACACTGAAAAGAATTCTTATGTAAAATGATGTAAATGTAGGATGTTGATTTAATTTTTAAAAGTCCATGCTTTTACAACAAAAAATACCTTAGAAAACTTTTTTTAAAAAGGGAAAAAGTGGGGGGTGGGGGGTGGGAGATGAAGGTAAGGGGGATCAAATATATGGTGATGGAAGGAGAACTGACTCTGGGTGATAAACACACAATGGGATTTATAGATGATGTAACACAGAATTGTACACCTGAAATCTATGTAATTTTACTAACAATTGTCACCCCAATAAATTTAATAAAATTAAAATTAAAAAAAAAAAAAGAAGTGCAGAGAAGCAAAAGATGAATGTAAAAAAAAAAAAGGGAAAAAGTACAAAATATCTAAACTCTGGGTAATTTGGGTACCAAATAAAAGTTTATTATTCCTTTCCCCCTCAGCTATAAGAAGTACCTTCATTAAGAATCCCCACTGGGGAATGGCTGGTTAGTTCAGTTGGTTAGAGCATGGTGCTGGTAGCACCAAAATTAACGGTTCGATCCCCGCAGAGGCCACTGTGAGCTGCGCCCTTAAAAAAAAAAAAAGAAAGAAAGAAAAAGAAGAGAAGAATCCCCACTGAATCCCAAAAGATTCATTTGTACACCCATGTTCATATCAGCGTTATTCACAATAGACAAAAGGTGTCCACTGACTTGATGAACAAAGAAAATGTGGTGTTACATACAATAGGTTATCTTTAAAAAGGAAGAAAATTCTGACATGCTACAACATAGGTGAACTCTGAATACATTCTACTAAGTGAGATAAGCCAGTCACAAAAAGATAAATACTATATGATTCCGCTTACATGACATATCTAGAGCAGTGAAATTCAGGGGCAGAAAGTAGGATGGTGATTGCCAGGGGGTGGGGGCTGGAGGGTGGGAAGTTGTTTAATGGATACTTTGTTTTTCAAGATGGAAAGCATTCTGGAGAATGGTTGCACAAAAATGTGAATATACTTAAAATTACTGAACTGCACACTTAAAATTGAGTAGGATGGTAAAGTTTATGCTATGTGTATTTTACCACAATTAAAAATAAAAATTAAATAAAGAATCCCCATTGAAATAGCCACATTCAATATACTGCTGATTGGGAGTGTAACTATATACACTTTTTTAATGGGGAATTTGGCAATATCTTTCAAAATTATAAACATATTTAACTTTGACCCACAATTCCACTTCTGGAGATTTATCCTACAGTTGTATTTGCATACATTCAAAATTGCTTATGTGTACGGTTATTCACTTTCAGCAAAAGAATGTCTGAATTAAAAACGTCGCATACACTTATACAATAGAACACTATCCAGTTGTAAAAAACAACGTGAAAACTATGTTCTAAAATGGAAAGATTTCAATGATATATTTTTTTTAAAAAGTCAAGATTAAGGGTACATAACAATCCGCTACCTTTGTCATAAAAAATGATGGGAAGAGGCCACAGGAATTGAAGGTGTTAACCGAGCAGACAAAGTACAAGGGTGCTTCACTGGTTACCTTTTTATATTTTTGAATCACATACCTCTTCAAAAATTAAATGTGAAAAAACAAAGTCCACTAGTTCAGCTTAAAAGTGAAAAGTGGTTCATTACAGGAGACACTTGTATACTTAAGCTAATTCTCCTTTAATTAAACTATTCATTTGTTTTGTGGATGTGGTAACCAGCCCCCTGGATGGCCCCCAATGGTTCCCACCTCATGGTATTCAGGCCCTTGTGTAGTCCCTTCCCAAATTGTGTCCCCTTGGATGTTCCTGCTTGGTCCCTCCTCCTCTCTTGGTTCATTCACTCTGGGGGAAGTCAGGGACAAAATGAGCAGCCCTATGGAAAGGCTCACATGGCAAGGAACTGAGGCTTCCTATAGCCAGCAGCCACGCGTGAGCCATCTTGGACAGGGATCTTACAGCCTTCAGATGACTGCAGTTCTAGCGTCATCTCAATTGCAATCTCATGAGACTCTGAGCCAGAACCACCCAGCTAAGCCACTCCCTGATTCCTAATCCTCTGACAATGCTTGTTTTAGGCTGCTAAATTTGAATGTAATGTGTTAGGCAGAATAGATAACTGATACAGAGGAAAACATTCTTTCCACAGTTCTAAGAATTTATGTTTTCAACAAGGATATTAAAGGCACTATAAAAAATTATCACCAGCATAGTACTAGATATTAAAATAAAATCCCTATTAAATCAATAAGACTGCAGCAGATATTTCTTCAAATTTTTACAAGTCTATAAAATTCTATATCAAATATATAGAAGCATAATAAGCTATGAATCAATTTTTTAAAAAAATCACTCCAAACCACAGATCTGGCTATACTGAAAATGAAACTTCAGCTGTACAACTACAGAAAATCATTAACTAAAATGAAAAACAGATTGAGAAGAAATATTTATACCCAATGAGATAAAAGGGTAACAGCTATAAAACATTAAAATCCAAACAGATAAGTCAGCAAAGGATATAGACACAAAGGTCATAGGAAAAATATAAACAGTAAACTAACAGAAATCATTTTTGATAATCAAGTTGTATTAATTAAATCAACCTGTGGTAGAATTATATACCTATTTAATAAAGAAAAAAAATCAATGCTATAAAAATTGGCTTTGTTATCCAAGTGTGGAAAATGCTAGACTCATACACTACTTAGATCTGTGCAAAATGGTACAGTCCTTTTGGAAAGCCATACAGAAAAGAAGTAGGTACATCAAGAGACACAAAAAATTTAACCCATTTCCCTGGTAATTCCACTATGAACAGTTTATCCTTAGGAAAGAGTTCCACATACTTTACTATGAAATTAGTAAGGTACCTTTCAAAACTTTACTTATAACTCTAGTCTACTCCACCACAGAACTAATTTCAGTGGTTTAATTACCTGCACTACTATATAACACTTCTGCCACAAAGCTCTACTACGTTAAAAAGAAAAGCACTTTAAATGTAGAACTTTATTGCTTCTCTCCAACTGCTCTGCAATTCTTTACAGATCATGGCATGGTGAAGTGTTGTTCTTTGATATACTAATTATAAAAATAGATTCAATACATTGTCAATTGAACCAACTACAATGTTAAAGAAATGACTTTGAATGTAAAATTCCAATGACAATTACATGACATCAATGTCTGTTATTTTTACTCGGTACAGATATAACCTGTACATCACCTACTTTCACCAGGGATTTCAACAGTTCCAATTACAATATCAAGAGAAATTAGATGGGGCAGCCACTTGGCTCACTTGGTTAGAGTGCAGTGCTCTTAACACCAAGGTTGCCTGTTCAATTCCCACATGGGCCAGTGAGCTGCGCCCTCCACAACTAGAGCGAAAACAATGACTTGACTTGGAGCTGATGGGTCCTGGGAAAAAAAAAAATCAGTTCCCCAATATAAATTTTTTAAAAAGAGAAATGAGAAATGACAAGGGGAATATACTCTCATAATTTACAAAGAAAGACTACCTTCAGACTCTTCCTAGTATACTAGGGGATATCATATAACCAGTAATTATTTTTAATTTAATCCAAAATGGATTTTATCCTTCCAGCAATCTTTAATAGAATATTATGGCATTTTACATAAGGTCACTGGAGATGTGGAAAGAACTTTAGAAGCCTTAATAAAGAAATTTCAACTAATACCAGGAACAAACACTAATATCTGTTTCAATTTATTAAGGGGAAACCTGAATAAGATTGGTGTATTATAGCAACGTCAAATCAATATCCTAGCTGTGATATTAGATGTTTTTGCAAAACATTACCATTGCAAAACGAGGCAAAATATACAAGGGATCTCTCCAGATTCTTAAAAATGCATGTGGATCTATATTAACCCCAATAAAAATTTCAATAAAAAGAAAAAAAAGAATGGAGATGTATGCTCATATAACAAGATGTCCCTAACATATTAACCAAGATATCGAATAATACATCTATTAAGACACTTGTGCTACCAAAAGATTTACAAAGAAAATTCTAATAGAATACCAACAGTGCAAACGAGGAAGTATATGGGGGTGACAGAAAAAAAGACTTTTACATTCTATTTTTTAATTTGACTTTTTTTAACCACGGATATTAATTACTTTTCTAACTAAAAAGATTCATAACAATTTCTTCAAAAGGCTGCACTTGAGATCATTTGAAAAGTTTCAGGAACAACTGTTAATTGAAAATCAAACCCAGAACCAGAAAAGAGGCGGGTCTCTTTTCAATGGGCTTCCCAGAAGGTGGAAATGAAACATTTATATCCCTAACAAAATACAAGCAACAAAAGCAACAACGTCATAAAGTTACACCACTTAATAGTTAGGCTACAGAAAGATACTGATCCTACTGCACAAATTAAATACTCCTGATTATCAAACAAAAATGGATCAAATTCCCAATTGTTAAACAAAAATAAACTGTCAACAGTTTAATGTCCTTATCAATTAGCAAGAAAAGAGTTTTGGAATAGAGACAAAACTAAAAATGCAAAGATGTTTCTCAAAATTCACAGCTCTTTCAAATTGCATTTGGCTCTTGGCATATAACAGGCATCACTTAATGAGCTCCTCCTTCAGAACTAGTTGCTTCAAATAAATTATCTTTTACACCCTCCTCTCAAGCAACCTTGCATGTTAGGTATCAGCCCTAATTTAGAAATAAGGAACTGGGCCTCAGAGAGATTAAAGGAACTTCTCCAAATAAACAGGTAGCACAGTATACACTGAGATGGGTCCAACATAAAATCATTACGATTTAATATACTTAATTAGGAGATTGAAAGTGAGAAGCGAGAGAAAAATTAATGCTTGAGATATTAGGGAGCTCAAATTCAAAGGCCTTAGAAATTGAGTGCATAAGGACATGAAGGCAAAAAACACCTCTTAAGTTTTGAAATTTGGTACATTGAAGACGAGAGCTGAGATTCCATCCATCATCATCCTAATCTAAAATTTAGCCCCCTCATCTCTGTAATAGCACCATTCATTCTTTTACTCAATAAATATGAGTGTCTAATACAAAGAAGGCACCATGCTACACATTGTTAAGATGCAAAGATGAAATCAGACCAGGAAGATGAAGGCCTGAGCCAGGGGACAGTATGAAGCAAGGCACCACTAACAATCCAGGATGACCTGGGTATAGCATATGATTTGGAAAGGTCATGACGGGGGTCCTATCTATTGAAGGACATTGAATTTGGGCTTTATTTGGTAGGCAAATGAGGAGAGGAATAGGCATTAAAGATAAATCAGAGACCTAGTATTTCTCATTTTCAAGGCCAAAAGTAACTTTGTATAAGATAGACTGGAGAGAAAAATTGTATGAAGATCAGTGATAAAGACCTCATAGTAGAATGGGAATGAAAAGACTGAAGAGATATGTATTATTGAGAAGTAACATAAAAACTCAGCTCTATAGCAAGGCATACAAGGCCTATCTTTATCTCCTGACAACCCCACTCTTCCCAGATTCCCATCAAAGGATTTCTTGAAACTTGTATATGCTATTCCCTGTTACATACAGCATGTCTCTTCTCAAATTATATACAACCCCTCTGTGAAGTTTGTCCTGATTACTCCAGGCATGCCTCCTCCACACTCCTCCAGTACTGCATCGATAACACCTCCCAAACCACTTAGTATTCTGTATTGTCATTGTTGACACTTGTCTTCCCCACACAGTCAAGTTCCTTAAGAACACAGACTTTCTTTCATACCAGCAGTGCCTAGCATGGAGGAGGCAGGCATTCAATGTGCTTTGATCATGCAAATGAATAAGTGACTCCAACGTTTCCTGCCTTGAAATGAACAGGAGGATGATGCCATCATTAACACAGAAGGAAATGCATGTTTGGCAATAAAAGAGAAGCTTGGTTGGCAATTAGACTTTCTTGGTCTGATGCTCAGAAATCAAGTCGCGAGTTTCCACACAGCACAGTAGCAGCAAAATGAATCAATGAAAGTGGATGAAACTGCAGAGAATTAAGGAAAGAGGAAAGGAAGAGAAGAAGCAGTCAAAAAACACGTGTGCTCCAATGTTCACTGCAGCTTTATTTACGGCGGCCAAGACATGGAAACAATGAAAATGTCCTTCGAAAGATGAAAGGATAAAGAAGTCGTGGTATATATACACAATGGAATACTGTTCGGCGGTAAGATGAAATAGTACCACTTGTGACAACATGGATGGATCTTGAAACTATAATGCTAAGCGAAATAAGACAGAAAAAATAGACAACCATATGATTTCACTGATATGTGGGATATAAAACTGAAAACAACAAAAGAACAAGACTAACAAATGAGAAACAAAAACTCATAGACACAGAAAACAGTTTAGGGGTACCAGAGAGTAAGGGGGGAAGAGGGCTCTAGAAGAGGGTAAACGGGGTCTAATATATGTCTAATATATGGTGATCGAAAGAGAACTGACCCTGGGTGGTGAACACACAACGTGAGACATAGATAATGTATCACAGAATTGTACACCTGAAATCTATGTAACTTTACTAACAATTGTCACCCCAATAAACTTTAATTTAAAAAAAAAAAGAACTATTTAAAGGAGTAGTGGTGAAAATACTGCAAATCTAGTAGGATAAGTATGGAAGTGTCATTTGTGATTTATGAAAGAACAGCTTCAGTAGAGTGGAGGACAGAGAAGCCAATCCAGAGAGCTTTAAGCAGAGATAAATGAAGCAGACAATTCTTTCAAGAAATTCACCAGTAGGGGTGGCCAGATGGCTCAGTTGCTGCCTGCGAGCTCTCAACAAGGTTGCCAGTTCAATTCCCTCATGGGTTGGTGGGCTGCATCCCCTGCAACCAAAGATTGAAAACAGGAACTGGACTTGGAGCTGAGCTGCGCCCTCCACAACTGGATTGAAGGACAACTACTTGAAGCTGATGGGCCCTGGAGAAATAGTTTCCCAACATAAACTTAAAAAAAGAAAAAAGAAATTCACCAGTAAAGGGGAAAGATAATTAGAGGGTTACAAGATAGAAGAAGGTTCCTTTAGAATAGGAGGATGTCATCTTGTTTTTAGGCAGAAAATGTGATGCAGTAGAGAGGCAGAGAATACACATCCCAGAGGGAAAGAGTAATGAATAAAACAAGGTCCTCCAGCAAGGAGGAAGTTGGATAGCACAACCTGAGAGGTGTGGAGATAGGATCAATTTTCTTCCGAGAGAGGAAAGGAGGGAGTAGAGAATTGCTGGGATGATGAGAGAAACCCTAAGGAATTGTTTTTTGGCTCAGTCACCAACATGACAAGCCTTAGACATCATCTACACTTCTCTCTCTCCTTCATTCTTCAAATCCAGGCTCCATTTTTCCTCCAATCCAGGCCGTCCCCAAAGGGCTGTCAATTTTCCCCTTTGAAATAATCTTGATGGATTTACCCCTTTTTCTACTGCTGACTCTGCTCAAGTATAAATTCTCCATAAAATATCTAAGTGAGGTAGAAAACAAACAACTGCAGCAAATCAGCCTCGTGAGAAAACCAGGAGTTACTTCAGGCCCAGGAAAGTATCAGAGACCTTCAGAAGACACTCAAGAATGCCAAGAGTACTCAGATAATTCCATGATTTCAAGGCTTTCAGTCTTGTCTCCAATAATCTCAAGTGCCTTGAAGGTTGACCTGTCTTCTATGACATCTCTTTGTACTAAAAGGCTATGAAGAGACCCAGAGACAACACAGAGCAAAGCACTTAATAAACTACGGTATCGCCTGTTTAAACTTGGAGCTCTGGGGACCAACCTTCCTTCAAGATTTTATCCAGCACACAAAGTACTGTGCACTATATGTACACTGGCAGAAATGAGAAGGTATCAACCCCATTAAATATAAAAGCAACAGGTCAGAATTATTAAGTATAATGACAATCACATAATGACATCACTGTATGCGAACAAAATAACTGAAGAGCACATGAGGGTAAACTGCTCATTCATGACAGGAGGCAAACAGTGTGCTTATATCTAGATACACAAAACAACAGACAATATGATCTTGAATTATGTGTCTTTCTCTAATTCCAGACATGAGGTTTACAACCCTAATAACTACTCTTACTCTCGCCAAGAGAATCTTTATTCTATCACAATATTACAGACAGACTAGAAGAAAAACAGCATTTGCTAGAGATTTTGCAAAATTTCCAGCTCTGAGCACAGGACCTAATACAGAGTAAGCGTGCTATACCTGCTGCACTGAATCAACTGAATAGTCTGAATACGTCAATAGTGTGTAGCTACATACGATTTTATACAGCTTTCCCAAACTATATTTTTCAGTTAAATTTGCATTCTGAGATTGACTTCATGTTCTTAAATCCTCAGATAAAAAATATCACAGGCAAAAATCAAAGCAATAGTTCAACTTTGACCCAAAGGCCTAAAAGAATAAATTAAAGATACTTGTTTCTTCAAGCCCATAATCTCTTTAACAATTTAGATTTTCTGCCTGAAAAAAATGTTTCTACATTTATACAAGTTTGCTAACTCTCATTTTAAATACACAACATACTGTCTATAGGCTCTAATATTTTCAACTGTTTTTAACAAAACCAATACTCCACCGATATCTCTTTGATGAGAATCAAACAGATTTCTACCTCTACTCGTATGCTTCTAAAGAAACATCTAGGGGTGGCCGGTTAGCTCAGTTGGTTAAAGCCTGGTGCTGACAGCACCAAGGTGCCGGTTCGATCCCCGTGTGGAAAGCCATTATGAGCTGCGTCCTCCTTAAAAAAAAAATAAAATAAAAAAGAAACATCTATCTCCACTGTTAGATCTATGTTTTCATGTAAATACAAAGGCAAAACTATGTATGTGTGCATAAAATCAATTTCAAAGTGAACGCAAGAAAATGGATTCATCTGAGCTGCCGATAGGTTGCCAATATAGCCTATTCACCCTAAAAAATATCTAGCACAATACAGACTCAAGGTAACTACCAAAACAAAATGTTTAAATCTACAACTGCCAAGCTAAGAAACCAAGAAATATTAAAGCATATTTAAGATACGAATCAATAGAAACAAAAGTGACACACCCACATTCTCCTTTTGTAACTTTAAAGAATAGCAGGGCTATATGGTAAAGTGACTATTTAATGCCACAAAACAATCACCACACACGCTAAAATTCTGTCTGGTTAAATCTTTACATAGTATTTCAGAGGCATTTGTTGGGGGTAGGGGTGGGAGGAATCCTCTTTGGTGACATTACAGGTGACCATGACAGGGTGTCTGGGCAGAAACAAAATCAGAACCAAATATTTAAAGCTGAAAGGAACGATTTTAACAATCAAAGTTTCAGATTTTAAAGGTGATGAAACTGAGGCTAAAGGAAGTCAACTAATCACTTAGGTAACTAGAGACAGTTGAGAAATTCTGCCTAAGATCACATAAACAAGAATTTTATCACTTTAAACACCCTGTATTACACAGCACTACTGAATAACTCAAATTTTTTCGATTTCTACACATGTACACACATACGATATATATATATATATATATATATATATATATATATATAAAATCTAGATATACATACATACACACATATATACTTCAAAATTAAAAACTAGGAAAAGTTCAAGAGCCTACTGATAGTCGTAGTTATCTAAAGTATACGATGCTGTACCTTCACAACAGGTAGTTCAGAAAAATTAGTCTAATTTAAATTTGGACTGATGTCTCATCTTAGTTACTTCCAATTTTTGCCCAAATTGGACTTCAACCTGCAACAAGAGTCACCCAAAAAAATAAGCCATGCCTTATGTGAAAACAGGACTCCAAGTAATTAGTTGGTTCACTTATACTCAAGATACCAGCAAGCCAACATCACTTTAAAAAAAAAAAAGCTAAACAATGTACACCTCCATCTTGGAAAATTAAATCTGAACTAAATCAAAAACGCTTAAAAGTTTAACTCTTAGCCAGTCCTCAAAGGAGAGTTAATTGGGAAAACCTAAAAAGAACCAAACTCGTACAATAGAGATAAATTTAAAAATCAAAGTAAAAGTTCCCCAAAAAGCTTATCATTAGCAATAGGCTTTCAGCTGTGAACTGATAAACCAAAAACCAATTAGTTATGTTTCCTTTTAAGTTGCCTGTACATATACATTTGTGTATATTTAAGTTGTACCAAAAACTGCTTACAAATGGCAATTCCTGTGAAGTAGATGATGATGAAGTTCCAGGTAATTCTAGCATGTTTCCTAATGTACTGGTACTGGACTCTGGATCATCCTGAAAAGATAAATTTATTGAGTTTAATTGCTCTTCTATGGTAACGTTTGTATCTCCTAGTGAAAAGGGGGCTGGGAGAAGGGCTGCTTTTTCATTGCTGCCGTCCACTTCATTTCTTTGCTTATTTTTCTGTGTTTCAGTTTGAGGAGCTAATGGCAAGAATGGCGATTTGACTGCACCGTGTCTACTCTCTGGTGTGCTGTCTTGTTCATTTCCCATGGCCACGTCTACACCATTCTCTGATTTAGGCTCATAATTGCAGGTGGCATTGGTCTGAGTGTCCTCAAAGATCTCCTCTATACTCTCATCCTCTGTGACTGGCTGTTCTGGGTCCATTTCAGAATCTACATCGTCCACACAAGTAAAACTCTCAAAGTGCAGAAAGCCATTCTTGATAGTCTTTGTTACTTTTACCTGGAGTTCGGGGGAGTTATTACAAGAGGGTTCCTGTTTCATAGCAAGTGCTGTTGGACCACCAGGACTCAAGGAAGTGCAAACAATTGGCGACTGAGCTCTTGAATCACTTTTTTCAGGGTCTTGAAAGGATTCTGATCCATCAGCAGACCCATTTAAATACTCTACATTGATCATGGAGGCCAAATCCTGTAGTTTCCGCAGTGGAATGTAACAAGATGGAGAATCTTGTCCATAAGCATTTTGGGATGTTCCACTGGCAGTCGATAACTGCATAGTACACCCATTAAGTGGCTCAGAAAAATTGGATTGACCATTACCGAAAGGGCTGTCCTTGTCTTCAGGGGCATCTAAATTCACTGGATTGGAAAAGGGCAGCAGACAATTTCTTCTAGGTAGTTCACAGGTCTGATCCATCCTGGGCCAGCATCAACCTGGAATCCAAAAACACAGAAATTAATCTGAGTTAACAGGCCATTGGACTCTTATCTTCAAAATGGCAGCCATTTCTCAAGGCCTAGTGGCCTCGATGCCTTTCTGCTGCACTTCCATGGGCGGAAAAGTTCCCCAACCGAGGATGGAAAAATGGCCTCGGAGAGGCTCCACAAACTCCATCTTCCCGGAGGTGGGCAGATCTTGCCACATGGAAACAGCCCGTTCCTTTTTCCTGCACTGCAGACTGGTGGACAGTTGGGCTGAACTAAAATTAAAATCCTTTGGCAGTAGAAATTCCCAAATCTCAAACAGGAATTGTCTTCCTCCTCCTCCGCTGGGGGTCCAGCGGCCAGATTTCCCCGTGAGGTTCGGAGGGTCGGGGAGGGGGGATCCCGGACGCTGCACAAAAAAGGTTACCCCCTTCCTGGCTCGCTCGAGCGCAGCGGTCACAATAGCGCTGCACCCTGCGCCCAGCCGGCGCCAGAGCCTTTACAGCGGCCGTCCGCAGGCCGCAAGCCAATCGGCAGAACCGGGTGCACCCCGAAGCTCGCCTTCCTGACTGCAGGCCGGCTCGGTCCACGGCTGCAGGGCCCAGAGGCCAGGACGCAGCAGTGGGAGAAACGGAGGCAGCCGGTGAAGCCGAGTCAGGGCAGCAGCAGCAGCAGCTGCTACAGCTTGACAAACATGGCTGCTGCCGACGCCGCCGCCGCCTGCCCGGGCCGCGCTCCTTCCCGCAGCCACGGCAGCACCTCCAGGCCGAGCCGATCACACTCATCAATATTCAGCAACAAGCAAAGTTTGCTGCGGGGGGGCAGCCGGCCCCGCATCCCCCAGCCCGCTACCTGAGGGGAAGCAGAGGCCGAGGTGTGCACGATAGGCCGGCGGGGCACGGGCCGCGCCGGGAGGAAGTTCGCGGCGGCCGGGCGGGCTAGGCCTGAGCCCGACTGGTAGTGATGGAGGGGGAGGGGGCCCGCGGCTGCAACGCCGCGGGCCACCAACACCGCGCTGCGCCCGGCCCTCCCCTGCGCCCCTCACCTCACGGCCACCACCATCTTCCCCGCCCGGCCGCCTCCTCCCTCCTCGCGCCTGCCCGCCGCCCACCCCACCGCACTAGTTACCGTGCCCCGTGCCCCCTCCCGGGCCGGCTGGGGGGAGGGGGTGACCCTCATAACACTGGGGCGCGAGCGGAGGGGTGGGGAGAGAGCGAAGCCGCTCGCCGTACCCCCCTCCCCCCCGCGTCTCTCTTCAGGGGAGAAGGCAGCGAGCGCGACCTGCCCCGGCCTAGTCCGCCGCCGCCTCCTCCGCCTCCTCACACCCCCACCGCGCGCGCCCCCGTGGCGGCGCGTGCGACCGAGCGCCTCGCGCCGGCCCGCGTGCTGCTGGCCCGGAGTGCGCGCGCACCCCTGCCCCCACCGCGCGCGCGCGCGCGCGCCCCCTCGCCTCACTCTTCGGGGTTCAGGGCGGGTGAAGTCAGGCTCGCGAGCGCGCCGCCCAATCAGCGGAGCCGCCGCTGCCGCCCCCTCCCCTCCCCCTGCGCACCCGCTCGCGGCCCGGGCCTACGGGCGGCCCGGCAGCCCGGGCGGGGCCTGAGGCGGGCTCCCTAGGGACCTCGCGCGCCTCCCCGGAGAGCCGGGGCCTGCGAGCGTCGTGGGTGGCAATCCGGTCCCCTCACCTACCTCGGGGCGCTGGGCTGGCCCCGAGCTGCACACGACTCCAGCACCCTACCTGTCTTGAGCCCCAACCCCAGCGACACCTGGCCCGGCTGAGGCCTGTCCGACCGCCCCGCCAGCCTTGCTCGGGCCCGCGTCAGTCCCGGCCTCCATCTTAGGTTACAGCCCGGGCTCCCCATCCACTGGGCACCTGTCCTCAGCCCGCTCGGCTCGGCCCGAGGCCAAGACAACCCCCCTCCTACCGCGGGTCTCACCTGGGGGCTCGGGCTGGGGTCTTCGAGGCCTCAGGCCCCGAGCAGGCACGACCGCAGGTGAACCCCCTGCCCAGCCGCACCCCAAACCCACACCACCATCACCACCACAGACCAAGCTGAGCAGGAAACAAAATGGAGGCAGCAGCTCGGGTCTTCCTCCCTGAGCCAAGCCTGTGCAGCCCCAGGGCTCCCTCCTGCCGCAGGCCCGACGCCCGCGAGGCAGGGGACTGGTTCGTCCCGGGCGCCGCAAGCAGCCGCCCTAGAGCAGCGTAGACAGGCCGGGCACTCGGCCCTGCGGGCCCCACAGCCCCTCACCCACCACCCCTTCCCTTCCCCCTCTCCCCATTCTTCTCCCTCCCCCCTGCCCGGCCTTGCGGGGTGAGCGGCTACCGGGAGCCGGGTCGGGTCGGGTTACCCGCCTGGGCACTGCCCGCCCAGCCGTGGCCTCGGCGGGGGTATGCGGCCGGGCGACCCCCGCGCTGAGCCCACCCCCCCCGCAACCGAGCCGGACAGCAGCCTGACAGCGCGCCCGCACCTCGCCGTGCGGCCCCCGCCCAGTGAGGCCGAGTCCCCAGCCCGGGTACTGCCGGGACGAAGCTCCCTCACCACCCCCGGGCCCAGGGGTCCTCGCTGCCTCGGGCGGGGCGAGGGGAACGCTGGGGGAGGGGTCCACTAATCCCTGCACCGCCTCCCGCGCCTCGTCTGGGTCTGGGCCTGGCACCGGGACTCGGGCCGCGGGCGCAGGCGGGCGTCGGTCGGTGTGTGCGCGCGGGGCAGGGGACGCGGGCCCGGGGCCCGAAGGGGCCGCGCCTCGCACCGCGGACGCTGCAGTTCTCAGCACCCAGGCAGATGGCCCTCTCGTGCCACCGCCGCCTGGCGCAGGCCGCCTGCTCCACAGCATCGCTCCCCGAGGAGCGCGCGCCTCGCCCCTGCGGGCCGGGCATCGGGACCCCGGCGGAACTGCGCTGTGAGGGCGGACTGCCGTGCTGGCCCCGCGAAGACTGCTGGCCTAATCCCCGGCCTGGGGCTCTCTGTTCTTGAGTGCCTCGGACCTCGAGGCCTGCACCCAGGCCCCCGGGGCTCCGCAGCACCAGCCTTGCACGGCCATGGCGCGTTCAGTCATCCAAGACTGCATTAGGGCAGGTCAAGGAACCCAAGCCCACGTTGACCCCACGACTCCAGTTGCCCTCGCCCAGGCCCTTCCCCCAACCTGCTCCGACCCTCTCTTCCCCTAGGTTTGCTTCCCGGCAAAAAGCTCACCTTGGCAGCTAGCTGGTCCCTAGAGTGCTAAGTGCATCCTCGCTGTTCAGAAAAAACCACGATGGATCACCACAGAAAATTCCACCTCCTCCAGAAAGCCTTCAGTGATTAAAGTTAACTCCATCTCAAAAGCTGAGCACCGCCCTCGAGAGCCACGTGACTACCATCCCTCCCAGGGCTTAGTAAACGTACATAATTATTGCCCCAGTGGAGCGTTTATCCACAGCCCTTCTATCTGTTAACCGTGAGCCCACCTGGGAGAAAGGCCACTTTTGGCATTGCCCTCCATGGCATCCTTACGGAGCTCCCTACAATCCATCCTTCAGACTTTCCCGACCTTAACCCTGGGACCAGAGACGGGCCCCAGTAGACAGTAGGCTTGGAGCTCAGAATGCCTCTAGTCTCCTGCTCTCCATGGCTCTGGGTCCAGCCGTGAAAGCACACTACAGGATCTTAACACACTAAATGCTGGGATGCAGGCCCTGCCAAGACAGCAAGCAGGTTTTCTCAGATGAAAGGTGCCCCACTGAAACCTGAGTGATGAGGGGGGCACTGATTCCCCCAGAAGCCCTCCTGTTGAAGAGAATGAGGTACATTGAAGGTTCCCAGGAGCAAAGTCAGGTTGGCAGTGTTTTGTGTGCTAGGACCAGCCAGGGAAGAGCTGGGTCTACACCCCAGGGTCCCACCCTACAGGGACCAGCCCTTTGTTCTGCTAAGGAGTCACTCCCGCTAACCTCTTCTAGGCAGTTCAGTGAGGAAACTCTGAGTGGTTCCTTTCTCATACCTAATAATTTGAGCCAATCATTTCTGACTGACGATTACCCCCTGCCAATTGCCAACTCATCAAGATTCTTCTCAACTTTCCCACAGACTGTCCTGAGGGCCTGGGAGCTGCTACTATATGTATAGCCTTGAGCCAGTCACTTAACAACCCCAAGCCTCAGTTTCCTTACCTGCAGCTTCCAATGCACAGGGCCCTGGGAGGATCCCGCAAAGTAAAGGTAAGTGCTAGGGGCCTGTACAGACTAAGCACTTGATGAATGCTTCATTCAGAGACTATTTCCTGCATTCCAGGCAGTGTGCTGGGTGCCAGGGAAATAAAGGATGAGATGCCTGCCTCGGGAAGCTCCAGGCCTCAGGAAAAGACAGTTAAATAAAGGTGCTAAAGTGTGAAGAGGGGCTGGGACAATGGTTCCTCCCAGAGCTGACCCCCCATGGAAGAGGAGCAGGGCCTACAGGGGGACAGGCAGCTGGGGAGGAACAGGTCAATGACTGGTCTCAGGGGAAACCTCTTGGACTTCCCTGGGGTGACCTCAGTGGGCCCTTCCTGCCTCTTGGAGTAGAACTTGGCTTCAGAGGTCTCAACCACAGCAGCCCCCTCTGGAGCCTCCCCATCTAGCAGGCCCTAGTCAGGCACCTCACACATGCCAGCACTGGGCTGAGGGAACCCACAGGGCCACATACTTTTCACATGGCTGCTGAAGGGGGGAAAGAAGGCTCTGTCCTGCCCTCCTCATCTCAGCTCGGAGACCCCTTCTGGGCCTCCCATCCTTAAGACAGAGATTAGAATCAATAAATACTTGCTGAATCTGTGCTGTGGACTGGGCCCTTGACATGCAGTACTTCCTTTAACATTTTAGGGGCCATATGAAGAACTGAGGTCCAAAAGATCAAGCCCTTCTATAACGTCTCAGAGCCCTAACTGTCACCTGGTGTGATTAGCCTAATATCCATTGCTCTTAGCCAGCACACCTTCCAACATGGTGAGAAGACCCAGCACAGGGGCTTGCCTACAGGAGCTCAGGAATTTGAGTGTTGGGCAAAGTAAAATTACCTTAGCCTCAGTTTCCTCATCTTTAAACTATGGTTACTGAGAATTCCTATCCTGCTGACATAGATACCTGTGGAGACATTTGGCCAGCATACAGTGATCCATTTTTTCTTAAAACTACCCCACTTTCATTCATGAATTCAACAGATACTTATTGAGCTCCCCCTCACAGCCTTGTGGGTGGGAAGACAGGTAAGTAATAGGTAGAAAGCTGAGCACAGAGAGAAACCAGAAGTGCTAGGGGAGCTTGAGGAGGCCTCAGGAGCAGTCAGAGAAAGCCTCCCGGAGTGGCATCCAGAGGGAGTCCTGAGGGACATGCAGAAATAGCCAGGAAAGGAGGGGATGAGGTAGAGGTTCTAGCAGAAGAGCCCAAAGAAATACCAGGCTTTGGAGAAACTGACCACAGTTCAGTGTGGCCAGAGGATAGTGGCGGGGAGTGGTGGGGCACAGAGTACAGAAAGAGCCTCAAGCAAGGATGGGGAAGGCACAGGGGCCTGTCCCTGCAGGGCCTTGTTGCTCAAGTTAGGCTTGACCTAACTTGGTCAATTTAAGCTTTATCTGGAAGGCAATAGGGAGCCAAGAAAAGTTAAGGAGCAAGTTCAGGCTTGCATCTCTGCAGTAGAAAGCTTGCTCCAGAAGTGCCAGAAGAGATAGAGCCCACCTCTGGAAACAACCCTGGCCAGCGCCTGGCCGATGGGATAGGCCAGGATTGTCTTGTTTCAATAACAGTTGTGGCTTCTTCTTTCTGTGCCAGCTACTCTCCACGACACCCTCTGATTTAATGCTGAGATGGGCACCATTGTTATCCCTATTTTCTGAAGAGGAAGTGTCACCTACTGAGAGCCCAACTCCCAGTGCAAGTAAGCAGCCTTGCACTTCCATTTCCAACTAAAGGAGCAGCTTCCATTTCCAACTAAACAGCCAGGTCTTGGGAGAGGCATGGAGGCCTTTGATAATCAATCCCAAATGCTGATGAACACCACAACCATCTCTTCTGATGGGTCCAAGAACTGTTTCCTTCCTCTCCCTCTCACCCAGGGGTTTCCCCAGAACTGGATCAGGCTTCAACTTAAAAGCAAGGAATGCATGGCCACATCTGAAGCCATATGGCCCTCCAGCAACGTTTATTTCCTGCCCAAAATACCATGTTTCTGTCTGCTGACCTGACCCTGCAGCCTAAGCCCCAGCCCCAAGGACTCAAGGTTCCACCTTCAGGTGTTCTTTCTCTCATACATTCTCTTTGGAAAAGCCTCTGTGTGGTGTCCACTAATCTCTGCCCTCATCACTTCCTGGCTTTGCAGTCTACTCACTGTCCCAGGATAGGCCACATTCCATCCAGCCTTGTGCTCATGACGGTCCCTCTGCCTTTCCCCCTAACTGTCTTACAAACTGCTCATCCTTCAGGGCCCAGGTTAGAAGACTCCTCCTCCTGGAAGTTTTCCCTGATCCCAACCCTGTAGGCAGTCATTTTTCCCGGATGAGCCCCTGCTATTGGCTTCCCAATCTGGTCGAGTCAGTAGGTGAACCCCTTACAAGACTCAGGGCATATGCTTCTCTGACCTTCAGTGACCAAGCCCAGGACCTTGAGGCTCAAAGTAAGTTCTAGGGAAACATTTCCTAATGCCGATCTATCTCCTCCGCTCCTCTCCTACAGACAGAAGAATTATGTTTTGATTATGGACCGAATGGGTTGTGCAGAACTTAAACTCTCCCTAACAGGATTTGGGGGTGTTTGGAAAAGACACAGGCCTCTGTGCCAGGCAGCACTTTCAGAAAATTGTAAGAGAACCTATTGAATCTAGAGTCAGATAGATGTGGGGTTGAATCACAGTCAGGCCACTTATCAGGCAGTCCCTTGCCCTCCCTCAGCCTCACAAATAGGGTGATTGTGCAGATTAATATGTGAATGTGGGCAGGGCCTGGCACTAGACACTGCCCAGAGCAGCTGCCTACTGGACATGTCCTTCAGGATGCCACCGGGCTCCACCCAACATATTCTTCCCTCCCCCACCCCCAACCTGTGCCTTCTCTGGGTGCCTGATTTTGTTAGATTCACTCTCAGCTTCCAACCAACCATTCTGAACATATTGATTCCTAGGGGAAGAGGGAAAAATAAGAGAACGCTGGGCTATGGCGGGGAGGGGAATGCATCATGGAAAGGGGGAGGTCTGCAGCCTGTGGCCAGGAGAGTGGCTGCACCTTCTGCCTAAGGGTTACCATTTTACATTCACCCACTCATTGTCTCCCTGCAAGGAGAGGATATTATCTTATTTTATAGATGAAAACCAAAGTTGAGAAAGGAGCCTGTGAAAGGTCCTGCTCTGGAAAGTGGTGGAGTGGCATGGAATTTATACCCAGTAGTCACTCAACAAATACTAAAGGGAGTCAGGTAAGACAAAGGCAGAGATGAGACTCTAGCGTAAGGGCTTAATGAAGTAGATGGACTTCTAATTTTCTGATCAAGTGCCCCTTTAAAGAATTTTGAGATAGTATGTATATAACCCACAACCCAGAAAGTGAGCATCTAATTTTGTTTTTAAGTCATATGTTACAAATAATAGAATTTTTGATTTGTGTGCACTTTAAATACATCTTCATCAAAACTTGCAGGACTATAGTTTCAGCTCTATTGATTTATAGAAAATGTCCCCCATGTGTCTAAAATGGCAAAGCCATGCCCTATCATCAAATCCCTCAGCCAACTGACTGTCAGTCAGAAAATATCTGACTCCACTTCTCAGTTACAACCAGCATGTTACCATGCGTCCCCATGACAACCATTCCCCTGCAGAGTTCTAATTTAGGACAGAATGACAATGCCAGAGTCTTACTCCCCTGAGACTGGTGAGGTAAGTCCTTGGGAAACTCTCCCAGCACCCTCTCCTGAGGTGTCCTGTCAGGGAGATTCATTTGGTGACACGTGGCTTTTCTCTTGGGAGATGGAAACTGTCTGAAAGGAGACCTGGAAAAAGGAGCTTTCTAGGGCAGACCACGGATTTCATATGGAAGTTAAAGTTCTGGGAACTTGTTCCCTTAACTCCAGCCATGCTCAGAATAATCTGGAAAATCTTCACATTCCCCAGGTGAAGACCTTAGGCAAAAACTGTGATTGAAAAACGTGTGGCTATGTAGAACAGGAGACAGCATTTGCCAAAGAGGGACTAGGGAGGGAGGGCTTTTTCTAAAGGCAGAACAGACTTGGTCTTGTGTAAATCATTCCATTTCAGGGCCTGTGTTTGCTCTTCCCTCTGTCTGGCAGGCTCACCTCCCAGCTTTCCCAAGGGCTTGTTCTGTCAATCAGTTCAAATGTCCCTCTTCAGACAGGCCCACCCGGCTCCTCCTTCACTTTGAAAAACGCCCTTTGACTTCCAGATCCCTCTATCACATCTTCTTGTTGAAGTGGTTTATAGCAATTACCATTTTCTGAAATTATCTGATTTTTTTCCTATTTATTTCTTTATTTTCTTTTTACTGAGATAGAATCCACATATTATAAAATTCACTCTTTTAAAGTGTATAATCCAGTGGTTTTTAATATACTTACAAAGTTGTGCCACGATTACCGCTCTCTAATTCCAGAGCTTTTTCATCATCACCCTAAAGAGAAACCCTGTCCATTGGCAGTCACACCTCCATTCTCTTCCTCCCCATAGGCCCTGGCAACCACTAATCTACTCTCTGACTCTGTAGATTTACCTATTTTGGACATGTCATATAAATGGAATCATACGATATGTGGTCTTTTATCTCTGGCTTCTTTTATTGAACATTACGTTTTCCAGATCCATTTATGTTATAGCATGTATCAGTACTGCTTCCTTTTTATGGCTGAATAATATTCCATTGTACGGATTGACCACATTTTATCAGTTGATGTCCATCAGTTGTTGGATATTTGGGTTGCTTCTATTTGGGGGCTATCACAAACAATGTTGCTATGAACATTCATGTACATAAGAGCACATTTTCATTTCTTGTGGGCATTTACCTACCGGTAGGAGTGGAATTGCTGGGTCATGTGGTAACTCCTTATTGAACTTTTTTTTTCCCCTTCTTCCGCCACCCCCTCCCCCCACCACTCGGGTTCAAACCGGTTGTTTCTCAGTCTAGTTGTGTAGGACACAGCTCCCTGGCCCATGCTGGTATTATGAGCCTTGCGCTCCCCCGGCTGAGGCAGTCGGTCACCAGTTGTGGGAATTGAACCAGTGACCTCAGTGTTAGGAGCACAGCGCTTCAACCACCTGAGCCACCGCACCATCCCCCATATTAAACTTTTTGAGAGACTTTGAGGACTGGTACCAAAGTGGTTGCACCATTTTATATTCCCACCAACAATGTATGAGGGTTCCAATTTCTCCACATCCTCACCAACACTTGTTATTATCTGCCTTTTTGAGTATAGCCATCCTAGTGGGTGTGAAACGGTACCTCATTATGGTTTTAATTTTCATTTCCCTAATGAATAATGATGTTGAGTGCTTTTTCTTGTGTTTATTGGCCATTTGTATATCTTCTTGGGAGAAATGTCAACTCAGAATCTTTGCCCATTTTACAAATTGGTCAGTTTGTCTTGTGTTGTTGTTGAATCGTAAGGGTTCTTCATGTATTCTGGATACAAGTCCTTTTTTGGATATAAGATTTACAAATATTTTCTCCCATTTTGTAGGTTGTCTTTCCACTTTCTTGATGGTATCCTTTGAAATATGAAAGTTTTTAATTTTAATGAAGTCCAATTTATCTATTTTTTCTTTTGTTGCTGTGCTTTTAGAAATATCTAAGAAACCATCGCCTGACCCCAGGTCATGAAAAATCACTCCTATGTTTCTCCTAAGAGTTGTATAGTTTAGCTCTTACATTTAGGACTTTGATCCATTTTGAGTTAATTTATGGTGTGAGGTAGAGTCCAACTTCATTCTTTTACATGTGGGTATCAGCACTCTCCAGACCATTTGTTGAAAAGACTGTCTTTCCCCATTAAATGGTCTTGGCACCCTTGTCAAAAAAATCAATTAACCATAAAAACATGGGTTTATTTTTTAATTCTTGATCTATTCCATTGATTGATAGGCCTATCTTTATGCCAGTGCCACACAGTCTTGATTGTCTGGGGTTTTTTTTGTCCCTAACCCCATCTTTCTAGAATGAAAGTACCAAGGGGGTCAGGACTTGTTCACTGTTATGTTCCCAATGCCTAGAATGAGGCCTGGTGCAGACTAGATGCTTGATAAATATTTTTGGCTTGAATGAATAAATTCTTGAATGAATTTCAAGTGTTGTTGGGAAGAAGCCAGTTGAGAGGGGAAGGTTGAAGGTACAGGACCAAGAGGTCACTGAGGTCAAGGAGGTGCAGGGAGTGTGAATGGAGTCATGGGGTCATGGGCCTGGGTACAGAGGAGAAACCCCTCATCTTTTGAGACATGCAGGGAAAAGCAAGGTGGGGCCTCAACTCTGTTTTAATTGGGAAAGGAAGGAAATTGAGGGAGGTCCCATCCAGTGCCTCTGTTTTCTTGGAGAAGTAGGAAGTGAGAGGGAAGGGAGAGGCTGTAGACTCAAGGAAGCTGAGTGACCTTGGGGCCCTGAGCCCAGGGGTGCCTAACTGGTGGGCACCCTCCACTCATGATTGGATCCCCTCCAGGGTTCTGGAGGGCAAAGGGTGCCAGATGCAGGGTCAAGGGATAAAGTGCTGGAGAGAGTACATGTGAAGTCATGGCCTAGGGACCCAGGCTGGCAGAGGCAGGAAAGAAGCCACAGCACAGAGCCCGTGACCACAGGCAACATTTCCAAAGCCTCAGTGCCAGCCACCCCTGGACATACACAGGACAATGTGCAGTCCTGGGGGGAGGTTGGGCAGGGCTACCTCCTATGGGTGACTTCTTGAGGCTGGAATGACCCGTGGCAGCTCTCCTGGCCAACACAGTTGGGGTGGGGGCAAAGGCAAGCTATGAAGCCAGCTTGGGGGCAGAAATAAGGACAAGCTAAATGAGCACACATGTCTGCCCCTGGCAATGAGTTTGGCTGGTACCTGGACTTGATGTCTACACATTTTTGTCGGCAGATTTGTAATATTCTCAAGCTTTCAGGAGGTCTTGAAGATATTCTTAAAGTATATAAAGAGGATATAAAGGAGCCAAGTGGTTGAAGGTGGCTAAAATGAAGAGAGGAAATTTTTCAGAAGTCATCAGCAGCAGACTATGAAGGGCTTTGAAGCATTGGGGTTTAATTCTGCTGGCATGGGGAATACCACGACCAGATATAACACTGAGAAAGATGGCCCTGCAACTATGTGGAGGGCGAGAATGGACCATTCTCTTTGAAATGAATGAACCATTTCAAAGAGAGTGGAAGCAGAGAGACTTAGGAGGATGCTTGGGCCATAAGGGTAGAGGCAGCTGTGACTTGGACAAGGGAAATGGGGATAAAGGACGGACTAAGAGGGGTTTCAGAAGGTAGAATGAACAGGATCTGGAAACTGGATGCAAGCATGAGGGAGTATGAAGTGTCCAAGTGGGGTCCAGATTTCCAGCTGAGGTGGCTAGATGGAGGCATCAACCATGGAGATGGGCAGACAGAAGGAACACAGCTGGGGCAGGAGTGGGAAATACATTCGGGTGTGTTTTTTTTGTTTTTGTGTTTTTTTTTAATATTTTGTGACTTTTTCAAACATACAGAAAAAGAAAAATATTAATATAACCGATACCACCTAGATTCAACATATGTTAATACTTTGCCATATTTCATGTTTAAGATTTTATTGGAGAAGGGGAACTTTATTGGGGAACAGTGTGTATTTCCAGGACTTTTTTTTTATTGGGGAACAGTAGTGTGTTTTTTCCCAGGACTCCTCAGCTCCTTCCAAGTCAACTTGTTGTCCTTTCAGTCTTAGTTGTGGAGGGCGCAGCTCAGCTCCAGGTCCAGTTGCCGTTGTTAGTTACAAGGAGCGCAGCCCACCATCCCTTGCGGGAGTCCAACTAGCAGCCTTGTGGTTGAGAGCACACACTCCAGCCAATTGAGCCATCTGGCCACCCAGGAGCTGAGTGGCAGCTCATTGACTTCATTCTAGTTTCGGAGGGCGCAGCTCACTGGCCCACGTGGGAATCAAACCGCACATGTGGGAATCGCTGGTGCTCTAACCAACTGAGCCACCCGTCCACCCCTACTTTGCCATATTTGCTTCACAGATAAAGAGATTCATTTCTGGACCATTTCAAAGTGAATTACTGACATTCTGATACTTCTCACCTAAACACAGCAAACTTCTCCAAAACATGAGGACAATCTCCTACATAACCACAGCACCATCCAATAATAATTCTCTAATATCTAATGCTCTTTCAATATTCAAATCCCCTCCCTCCCAGAAAAGAAAATCAATTTCCTCAAAATGTCTTTGGTAGATGATTTTTCTAAACTATATAATCCAATCAAGGATCATATATGACATTGGTCCTTGTATCTCTTCAGTATCTTATAATGTCCCCACCTCACGTTTTCCATGACTTTTGACTTTTGAAGTGACTGAGCCAGTTATCCTAAGAAGGCCCCATGTTCTGCAGTTGGCCGATGTTTCCTCATGGTGACATTGAACCTGCTCCTCTGCCCCTGCATTTCCTGTGAACAGCACATTAAGCCAGAGGCTTGATTAGATTTGGGTTAGCATTTTTTTTTCCGGCAAGAATGCTTTGGAGAAAGGCAGCTGCTGGTGTCTTGGCATGTGAGGCTTGGAGAGCCTGAAGGATGTCAGGGGCTCACATGTTAGTGGTTGAACATACATGTGGTTGGAAGACATGGAGGAAGAACCAGGTGAGGGAGAGTACCTCACGGATCCTCATAAAGGAGATGGGACCTGAAGCCTTTGGTGGGGGTGGGAGCAATGATGAGAAATCCCAGGAAGTCTATAGAGGAGACCCCCCCAGGGGGTTTCCAGAGGAATCAGTGGCGAGACAGGACTCATGAGATGATGACCACCTCAGGGCTGATAGTCAACAGAAGCCCTGCCCTGCCCCACCCCAAAAAACACCCTGGGCCCCTTGCTTGGAAAGTCCGTTGATGTGTCTATAGTTGACAATAAGCCCAAGGAGACTTACATAGGCTTTAAATAATAGGGCATATCCAAAATCAAAACTGGAAGCGCAGGGCTAGGATAGCCAATGGGAGGATGGAATTGATTTTAGAAGGCCTGTCTAATTAGCTGTATTAATGAGCTTAAGGCAAAGGATGAAACTAGAAAGGAGTGGGGAGCGCGGGCTCAAATTGGTGGTATCTCCAGCTCTGCCCAGGGAGGGAGCCCTGGGGCAGCCAGGGGACTTAGGGCTATGAGGGGCCTTGGATCTCCAGGCTGGGCAGGGACTGAAGCTAAACCATAGTGAGAGACTGGCTCCTGCTGCGTTATACAGCCCAAGCCTATGGCAATGAGGGGTCAGAAATACCCTCACAACACCCAGTCACACACTTCTCCGTGCTAACAACAGTTCCTCAGTGTGGCCTAGAACACCTTGCAAGACGTGGTCCTGACTGCAAGTCCAGGCTCATCATCTACCCTGTTCCCCTCCCTCTCCACCATTCAGCCACACTGGCCTCCTTTGGTGCCTGGATGCAGAAGACCTCGTCCTGTTAGTGCTAGCCCTCTCCATAGTTCTGTGTGCCAGCTGCCTGTGTGGTGTCTGAGAGGCAGCACACTGTGAAGTTATGAACACAGACTCGGACCCACAGACCTGGTTTGAAACCCCAGCTCTGCCACTTTAACAGCTGTGTGAACTCAGGCAAGTTACAAAACCTCTCTGTGCCTGTGTATCCTCTCTGTAAAATGGGGTTGTTAAGAGTTAGCATTACTGAACTCAAGGGTTTTGCCACTTGGGGTGTTCTATTCAAGAATGAGACAGTTGTTGTTAGGCAGTTTTATTCACTTGCAGCAAGTAACGGAGACGGGTTCACATCCACGGCTCTCTAAAGGGAGGCTTAGCCATTTCTTATATACACTATTTGGAATTACATTTTGAGTTCTTCTTTGCAGTTGCCTACACTTATTGGTTTGGGTTCCAGTGAAGCTCATCTGGTTACAGCTGCTTCTGCGAAATGCTATGCTACATTTTAACGTTTAGCAAATAGAAAGAACCACCCAGACCTTCAGACCCTTGTCCTATCTAACATTAATGACCTTCAAATAGTGCCTGGCACCTTGTAAGTCCTGTGATTGTTATAGTCATGATTATTGTTCTCATGAGGCTGAAAGAGGTCAAGATCTGCCTGAGCTCACAGAGCTGATAAGTGGCCTCCTTCTAAGATGTTTTTCAGTACACCAATGTTGCATTATAAATATCCCCACCTAACTGCTGAGATTTTCCATGTTATAAATCCCATGATTTTGCATACTCTATCCTACTACTGTTTCTGTAATTTAAATTTACCCTTGTCAGACTAAGGGGATTGTGGAGTTAGAAGACTGAAAAAGCATAGGGGCACATCCCTGTTGGCAAGCAGTTTACACACCAGTAAAACAATAGGAATAAAAAGTAGCCTTAACACAAGGCGGTGTGAGATGAGAATTATGAGTTCCTGAAGGGTAGAAATGTCAACAATCATAAAAAATATAACCAATGTTCTTTGGGAGCTCACCATGTACCAGGGACTGTGGGCTTTACAATCCTCACAAAAACACCACGGTTGGTATTTAGTAATTCCGTTTTATAGACGAGGAACCTGAGGCTCAGCAATGTTAAACATCTGTCCTAGGTCACATAATAAGCGAGTTACTTGAACTTCGTTCTGTCTTCCTCCAAATCACCACTTTGGACCAGTCATGACAGAAGGGACTGGGATGAACACACCCAGTATGTGTCGCATTAACTGGCGAAAGAGAAGAACAGGATTTAGCAAAAGGACACAAGGGTCGTAGCAGTCGGGTCTCTGGAACCTGACCGGGAACCTGCCTGGGAATCCGCCGCAGAGAGCGACTGTACGCACGTGGCCCGCACCACCTACCCGCCACAGATCTGGCTTCCACTCTGGCCACACTAAAGGCCGCATTCCTGAGAGAGCGCCTCTGATTGGCCAGCTCGGTCAGATGGCTCCCGCGGGCCAATCAGCGGCGGTCAGGCGTGGCCTGCACTATCCGAGCTGCGGGCGTGGAGCCTGGGAAAGGTGATCTTTGTGCGCTGGACGGTGCGGAGAAAAAGCTGCCAATACCTAGTTGTGCCCAGCGTGCCCCAGATCCAGCTAGCGATCCCACTGTCCCTGGGCTCCTATTTGTCTGAATTCGCCTCCAGCCCTGCCCCAGCGCTCGGTGATAGGGAAGAGACGGAAGAGGCCTGGGCCGGCCCTCCTCTGGGCTCTGGGTCCCGCCCTAATACTTCCTCCTGCTTTTGTGCATCTTTTTCCTCTCGCTCCTCTGGAGCGCAAACCCTTCCCGTCTAATTGCTCCTTCCCAGCAGCCCACAAACGATGTAGTGTTCCCTTCCTTTTAAGAGAAAAATCTCAATACCCCTACAGCCAGGCTCTGCCGCTCCTCGGCTCTACTGCCCCAGCCTCCTCATCCCACTGCCGTCTAGCTTCCGGTTACCAACAGTCCCACTCTGGCCAAATCTGGTGGCGTTTCATAATCTTTGCTGTTCACTTCAGGCAGCATTCGACTCTGTTGACCCTTGGAACTGATAAGGTTTCCAGGGAATTCTGCTTTTGTCTGGTTCCTCTTGTCTCCTACCTCTTTCACAAGCCCTTCTCCATACCCCCACATCATGGGCTGGCAAACAGGCCCACTTTGCTGATCGTTTACTCAGTCTCTCTGACTCCGTCACTGGCATCCCGTAAATGCTAGCAATGCCTGAGCCTCCATCTCTAGCTTAGATTTGTCCTAGAGGTCCAAACTCACTACCTACCTGCATGACTCAGGGGTACCTAAGGCTCAAGGTAGGTCATTCATTCAATAAATATTTATTAAGCTGAGTGCTCATTTAAAACAAATATACTTTTAAAATATATCTTTATATCTAAAATAAATATATATAAATATTTATTTACTGCTGTGTGCCGAAAGCTTGGGATGACTGTGTCTCCTGTGACCAGCACACAGTGGGTGCTTCATTACTGTATGCTGAGTTCATGTAGGAATGAATGCCTGGCTTAGTGCCTGGCACAGTGGAGGTGCTTAATCTCAGCCCGGCTCCCCTCTACCCTAGGGATGGAAACTGTCCCATCGTCTCACCCCCAGTGCAAAAGCTACGTAAGTGAGCTAAACTTAAGAGAGAGAAAGCCAAAATGAAAGTCCTTCTTGTTCTGTCTAATATTCTACACGCAGGGCAGATTAATCTCTTAGCTCAACAAAGGCAGCACTTCCCATTGATGGGGGCAGGAGAGAGAACCACAAACTTCCATCCTACTAGGACAGGTAGCTGCTGCAGCCAGACTGGGAGATGCACAGATCAGGGTTCAAATCCTGGTTGGATGATCTTAAGGGTAGTATTGGACTTCTTGGAGTCCTCATTTTCACCTTGAAGTTGGAAATATGAATAGACTACCTCACAGAGATGTTGCAAGGATTCTTCCTAGAGCTTTTAGAGGCACGTAGAAGGCATTGTTTGGGCTGAAAGACGGGATGGGAGGAAAGGCAGGACTTTTGTGGTGCAGTATCGCCACCTTGTGATCAGCCACAGAATTACATGGGGGAGGTTCTGGGAACTAGGAAGGGCTTCCTGGACTCAGGTCTTCTCTGAAGACTGAGTATGTGCTCCCTGTTGCCAGTGCCCACTTTTGTCCAGGCTTCCTGGGGCCTCCAAGGCCAGTGTTGGCACCTGTGGAGGAGAAAGCATCCCACCCCTGGGTTTAGGGCAGTGGCTGTGTCTTCTCTGACTCCAGAACTTTTGGTGGCTCCTCGGTGGCATTCAAGGCCCTTCAGAGCTGGTGCTCTTGACACCTGCTCTGAGCTTGAAACTCAGGATGACTTAGCTGTGAACCTGCCCTGATATGGTCTCTCTGCTTTCTCTGTTCCCAGCCCTCCCGGAGCTCCCTTTGTCCTCCCCCTGATTCAAGAGTGTGAAATACCTTTCCTTAGTGAGCATGTTCAGTTCCTGGGACAATATTCATGTGAGCACCTACTGTGTGCCTCGAGCTCTGCTGGGCCCCTTATGGACATTTTATTCCGTATACTCTTCATTAACCCCATAGAGCAAGTTATTGTGATTGCTCCCATTTTGTAGAGAGGACACTGAGACAGAGAAAGGTAATGTGACCAACCCAAAGTCACACAGCCATCGAATGACAGAGCCCTGCCTATAACTGCTAGGCCACCTAGTATGGTAGAGGAGATAGACAGAACACGGTTCAAATCCCATCTCTGCCATTCACTACTGACTTTGTAGTTTTGAGCCCAAGCGTCCTGTCATCTAAAATGTGGTGGGACCACATTAAGAAAGCTGGGCTACAAATGCATGAAACAGAGAATATATATAATATAATAGAAATTACACATTTGAGATGTTTCTCATCAAGATGGCAGAGTAGGTAAACACTGTGCTTACCTTCTGTAATGACCACATCAAAATTACAACTGAACTACAAAACAACCATCATTGAGAATTGCCTGAAGTCTTGCTGAATCAAAGCCCTAAAACCAATGACATACAGAAGAAGCCACCTCAAGGCTGGTAGGAAGGTCAGAGAGTAGAACGAGCTGGTCCCACACCCATGTGTGACCATTAAAAATATGTAGGGATATCTAAGCAGCTTAGATAGATATGAAGGCAACCAGCGTGTCCCTGAATGGAGGAATGGATAAAGAAGAGGTGGTGCATATATACAATGGAATATTATTCAGGCATTAAAAAGAGTGAAATGTTGCCATCTGTAACAACATGGATGGACCTAGATAGCATTGTGCTGAGTTCAGGAAGTCAGACAGCGAAAGGCAAATGTCATATGACTTCACTTATAAGTGGATTTTAAGGAACAAAATTAAAAAAAATAAACAAAACAGAAACAAATTCATAGATACAGAGGACATTTTGATGGTTGCCAGATGGGAGGGGGTTTGAGGGAGTGGGTGAAAAGGGGGAAAGAATTAAGAAGTACAAATTGGAAAGATTTTGTAGGGTATCCAATGGGCACTTGTCTTATTAGGGAGTCCGCTTCAAAGATGGTGTAGATGCCTGACCACTGCAGTGTACACCTGAAGCTGAAGCTGAATAATACTGAATGTCAACTATAATTTAATATCTATCTATCTATCTATCTATCTATCTATCTATCTATCTATCTATATTTGGTCACAGGATGTGGAGTACAACATAGCGAATAGAGTCAATGGAATTGTAACAGCTATATACGATGTCAGAGGGGTAGTAGATTGGGGGAGGGGGGTTATCACTTTGTGAGGGGTGTAAATGTTTAACTATTGCATTGTTTAGTACACCTGAAACGAATAAAAAGAAATGAAAAAAATAAAATAAAATAAAATGTGGTGGGAGCTCCCACAAAGCACAGGTGCTGGCTCTGAGGGGCAGGCAGTGCTTGGGGACCTAACACCAGAGGATGAGAAGTGGGGAGGGTGTCACAGTAGGCAGCCAGAGCTGGTGTGGAGCACACTGGAGTAAGTCAGGGCCCCCTCAGGGAAGGTAAAGCCCCAAGTCAGGACCTAGCCAGCAAGAAGTAGGACTCAGGGGTCCAAGCCCCCATCACCTGTCACCTATGTAGCTCCTGCCTGTTCTCACCACGCCCACCCGAGCCTCTTTAGTGCCTTTCTCACTTGGCAACTTTGTGTGAGCCTTTCCAAACACACATCTGATTATATCCTTTGCTTCAGCTCTGCCAGTTCTGTCAGTCTCTCTGGTCTCTGGTCCCTTCGCATCTCCCTGAAGGCATCTTAGGCCTTTGCACATGCTGTTCCCATTGCCTGAAACACTCTTCCCTTCCCTCTTTGCCTAGTTAATGTGGAAGCGTTGGAAGGTCTCCTCCTGAGGCTTAGGGAATTTGAAACCTGAAAGAAGACTAGGAGTTTTGAAAACGAGTAGGGAGTGGGAGAGTGCTCCAGAAAGAGAGAACAACCCGTACAAAGGAAAGGGGGGTGCACAGATTGGGGGAGGTGGGAGGGAGGAAGGAGGGATTGAAACTAATGAGAATGAGGTGTGCCTAAGGCCAGGGCCAACTCCTTAATGCTGTCTTAGGACCTTCGACCCAATCCTGGAGACTGTGGGAGGCTTTTGAGCAGGGCTAATTATAGTAGTTTCGCCCATCATCTGTTCCGTAGGTGGGGTGGAGAGGGGCTTGCTTATCAGCATCACTCTGAAAAATACAGCATTAAGAACTGACCGGTCCTCCAGATAACCTGATCACCACCAGCAGGGAAGGACATCTCTTCACAGGATCTCTACCTGAAACCTCTGTGGGTGCAGCCCAAGGCCCCTGCTCCCACCTCACACGAGGCTGAAGTGGGAGGCTGCATTTCTCGTGCCTGCCACGAGGTGGCACCATCACCCCAATGTGTCCCTTCCAGTCTGCTCCCTGAGCTGGAGACCCTTCCCACAGCGCAGTTATGCCTAGGACAGAGACCAAAGAGGAAAGAAGAGATCGGTGAGGTAAAGAGAGGAGGCCAAGCGATGGGCTGGGGGTGGTTTGGATGCAAGGTACAAGGACACAAGGACGGGGGAGTTAGGGTGGTGCTAGCTCCCTGTTGTTTTTTTCAGGGTCAAGCACGAGTCTGTCTGACTTAAATTTTCACCATTATCTGCCCCTCCAACCTCCATGCATCCCTCCTCAGGTCCCTGGAACACTCACATGGACTCTGCCTGGTCACCCAAGTCTTGGCTCTTTCCCACCTGCAAGTCCCTGACCACCTTCCTCGCCCTCCCACCACCATTAGTACCACCATTAGCAAACCCTCTTATTCTACATCTTAGATCAGCTTCTATCCCCAGGTCACTCCCTAGTTCAAGCCTGGGAGACAGCAATATGGCTTCACAATGGTGTTGGTCCCAGGCCAGAGGATGGGAGGGGAAGTGGACAGTAGAAGTATGGACACTGGGGCTCATTGTTTCTGTCCCCTGGGAGACCACGGGTGTATTTTGGGTGTATTCGGGTGTATTGGGAATACACGGGTGTATTCCATCTCCATCTCTAACTGGACACTGCAACAGGCCCTTCGCCCATCTCCTCACATCTGCAGTAGCAGCCCCTGCTCTCTGGTCTCTTCACTCCCCTGGGGATGAAGTCTGCAGCCTGCAAGTTTCACTGTGCTGTGGTCTCATCTGGCACTGTGGTCTTCCTTACGCTGTATGTGCTCTGTCCACATGTCAGATTGGAGTGCCTTAAATTCTCCCTACTCCTGCCTGCCTCGAGACCTTTGCAGAGTCTGTGCCCTCCGCCTGGAATGCTTTTCCTCCCTTTCATCACAAGACCAAGTGGTCCCCTCCTTCAGATCCAGTATCACTTCCTCGTGGAGCCCTTCCCTGCGTCAGGTCAGGATCAGTCCCCACTGTAGACACTCACAGCTGCAGCCAATTGACCTTCAGAGCCTGTGTTTAATTCTAGTCAGCACTTTCCTGGGCATTTGTTTAGTGTCTGTCTCCACCTCCAGGTTTTAAACTCTTCAGGGCAGACCTGTCTTCATCACAGGGTAAACCAGTGACTAGAATGACACCTGACCTAGAATAGGTGCTCAATAAACATTGGAGGCCCCCAATCCCCCCCACACACACACCCCACACCTTATTCTACCTGGTTAGCTCTTCATTCTTTTTCAACATGGGCACCCAGGTCATCTTCTCCAGGAAGCATCGCTGACCCCTCCCCTGCGTACCTGCTGCTCTTGGACCTCACTCCTTTGTGTTTTAACCCTTTGGTCCTCATTCCCCACTCTTATCACCCTGCTCCCCAGGCAGTGTGCTGATGGTCTTGTGCCTGTTTTTGTACGCTCTTTTCTTTTGTTTTCCCCCCTTTCTTCCGCCTCCCCCACTCCAGTTCAAGCTGTTGTTTCTCATTCTAGTTGCGTAGGACACAGCTCCCTGGCCCATGCTGGTATTATGAGCCTTGCGCTCCCCCCAGCTGAGGTAGTCGGTCGCTGGTCGTCGGTCAGCCACTCACAGCAACTCACAGCAGCTCTTGCTGGCTGCCGGCCACTCACGCTGGCTGCCGGCCACTCATGGCGGCACACAATAGCCCACAGCAGCCCACACCAGCCTAGCACACACCAGGCAGTACACAGCAGCTCACGCCAACCTCCGGACACCAACCTCTGGCTGCTCACGGCAGCCCAGCTCCAGAGAGCGCTGTTGTTCACAATTTTAGCTGTAGAGGGCGCAGCTCACTGGCCCATGTGGGAACCGAACCAGCGGCCTACGGCGTTCCAACCTCCTGAGCCACCGGGCCAGCCCTGCTCTGTGTTTTCTGTGTCATCATTTCTTTCGTGCAAATGGCTTTTTCCTTTAGAGCTCATTGTGTTTCTTACCATTCCACTGAGTCAGCGCTCCCTCCACGTGGCTCTGCATCCCCGTCACACATTACCCATCCACCTCCCAGTGAAGGACTCTGATTGCCTCCAATCTCTCCCCGACCCTTTACCTCCTGTCATAGTTTTTTTTTTCAGGGGAGGGTGTCATGCGGGAGACCCTGCTCGCTGCGCCATTTGTCATGCAGGGAGGCCTAGCGGGGTCTCAGCTCCCGCTCCCCATACAAGAACGCAGGATATGGTGAGGCCAAAAAGGAACACCCACGGAGCCATAGGTAGGGGAGTCATACCACTATATTCTCTCTGGCGGCACTATACTCTCACTGGAGGCTGGATCCACACTGTCCGCAAACCACCATCCACGCTTGCCAGCCCAGCCGCCACCTTCTTGCTAGCCCCCATTTTTCTCCCTCTTTCCCCTCTCTGCTAGCGTAGCCACAGCAGTTATATTAGTGGCCAATGGCTCACTGGTTACAGCTGACGGCCACAGCTGATGGCCATGCAATCACAGTTGATGGCCATTTACTACCTGAGCCAGCACCTGTCTATGTGAGGCCGAGAGCCTGGAAACTACTTTCTGGGGCTCTGCCCCCACAGAGGGTATGTATTTCAGGGCAAAATTGCTAGTTCATAGGGCTTGTGTATATATAATTAGTTGAAAGCTCCCAGATGGCTCTGAGATGGCTGTGCCACCGTCCAGAAAGGCCTCCCAAAGCTCTGCGACTCCTGGCAGTCAGGCTCTGGCTTTCTAACATTTGCCTGTCTGATAGTGCAAAGTGAGAGCATCTCTTGCATTATGCTTAAGTTTCAGGATCTCCTCAGATGCTTGTCAACCTCTGGATTTCCTTGTCAGTCAATCGCCGCATCATACCCTCTCGGTATTGCTTGCCTGTCTGTCTTTTTCTTGTGGATTTGCAGGCCTTCCTTAGATATTGGCTCCCTGTGCCCTTGAGACAGTATGGGGGAGTGCTGGTTTACAAGCACACCCTGAACCTAGAGGGACTTTAATGGCAATGACAGTCCTGAGCCCTCCCCGGGTTCCCAGCCCCACATCAGGGCTTGGCCCCGGGTCAGAGGACGGGACGGGGTTGACTGTCCCTCTGTGGACACTGTGGGGTTCATCAGTACACCGTAGTGTATTTGGGGGGCACTGTCCTAGCCCTTAAAGGGTTTGGGGAGCCCCTTTGAGATCAGCTTGCCAGCTAGAGATTTGAATTTTGAATTTGGGAAACTCATTCAACATATATTCATCCATGAACATCTGTGGGGCTCATTTGAGGTACAGCTGTGGACAGGACAACCCCTCGACCTCTCCGAGCTCACCTTCTAGTAAGGTGGCAGCTGGTAAAGAGTGAACAAATAAGATCATTAGAGAAGAAAACAAACAAGGGGCTAAAATGTGGACTAACCAAGGGAGGACTTTAGCCGGGGTGGTCAGGAGAGGTCTCTCTGAGGAGGTGACCTTTGTTCTGACAGGTTCTAGGTATTTTTGCCGTAAGCACCTTTGCTGTAAACATCTTTGCCACACAACTAATTGGCCATTAGGCAATCTTGCTGTAAAAGATAAAATGATGAAAAAAATAAAAGAGGGACATTAAAAAGGACAGAATGAAACATGACAAATTAATCACAAAATTGAAAAGTCTTTATTGTGAGAAATGAAAATGCATTGTCTTTGAAGTCTTTCCTTCGTAGTATTATACTTTTTATTTTTTCCTTGTTGATTCATCTCCTCATCTGGGATGGCACTTTTTCTTTTTCACTGTGACTTCTTTGTTAAGAGAGGTGTCAGTTTCCAACTAAAGTATCGATAATTAGCACTCTGAAGACTGCTGTGAATTAGTAGCGGACGTTTATATTTGCCACAGCTGGGTTTGGTGTTTCGGGTGGGAGGAATGACTCTGCTTACCGAAGGATTTGCAAACTGATACGTTATCATTTGGTAGCAGAGTGCGCACTCCAGCTTGTCGCAGAGCTTTGCAGTCTGGCTTTATGCTTAGTAGCTATCTCCCCCAGGTATCACCCCCAGGTATCACCCCCAGGTCTACTCATCACGGTAGAGACCATTATGAGCGCTAAGATTTCTATGACACCAAAATGGGCATAACAGCCAGAACTTCGTCAATGGATAATGAAACCAAACTACCAACAAGCTTCAGTACATTGTCTGCCGAATGTAAACCAAACTGTTAACCAGTTCATTCCACCAATTAGTTGCCGTGGGGTGAAAACACTTGTGGTGAAAGCACTTGTGGCAAAGATCTTCACAGCAAATATGCCTACGGTGAAAATACTGGACGCTGTGTTGACAGCCAGCCGGAAGAACCAGGGGACTAGCATTCCAGGCAGGCAGGGACCTGCAAGTGCCAAGGCCCTGAGGTTCGTGTGAGCTAGGGGAGGTGGAGAAACAGGAAGGTCACTGGGGCTGGAGACTAGATGGGGGAGGGGTGTGCAGGGAGTTTGGGGAATGTGCAGGGGTCAGTGGAGGCCGCATCTGGTGGGCCTGGGTTCTAGGCTGGGTTGGTGTGTGAAGTGGGCAGGAGATAGAACGGCTGTGTAGGAGAGTGCTGGGCCTTGGAGACTCCAAAGCTGGCTGTGGGGCGGCCTGCGGTTTGTTTTTTTCTTAAGTTTTTCCCCCCTTCTTGTACCTCTCCTCACCCCCACTCCAGTTCAAGCCATTGTTTCTCAGTCTAGTTGTGTAGGACACAGCTCCCTGGCCCATGCTGGTATTATGAGGCTTGTGCTCCCCCCGGGTGAGGCAGTCAGTCGCCAGTTGTGGGAATCGAACCGGCGACCTTGGCATTAGGAGTATGGCGCTCCAACCACCTGAGCCACCGGGCCGGCCCAGCCTGCGGTTTTGAGGCTAGAAAGCTTTGGAAGCTTGTGTGTACTCAAGGTGAGACTTTTCTTCTTTGGTATTTTTGGGGAAAGTTTTTTTCAATTTTTGTAAATAAGTAATGTACGTACCAGGCACAAAAATCAAAAGAAGCAAATGTCCCCTCCCTCTCTGACCCCAGGCACCTGGTTCCCCTCCCCAAAAGCAACCATTGTGACCACTGTCCCCCAGCGACTGCATCCCTGCATCGTCAGGCACACCTTTGACATAGGTGGGAGCACACTATGCACACGCCTCAGACCTTGAGTTTCCCCTCGGTGGTGTAAGTTGGAGAGAAGTCCCCTCCAGTGCACTGAGCAGCACCTTTACAAAGGCTCTAGAGCTGTCCTGTCAACACACATCTCTTTAAATTAATATTTCAATTAGTTAAAACAATCAGCTCCTCAGTGGCACGAGCCACATTTCAAGTGCTCAGTCGCCACACGTGGCTAGTGGCTGCCATCTTGGACAGCACAGATATGGAACATTTCCATCACTGGAGAAAGTTCTGTAGTACAGTGCTGCTCTAGAGAATTCCACGGCAGCCATTATTTATTTCTATTCTGTCTGTTTTCAGGGGATGTTTGGAAGGAGGCAGAAGCTCGGCTGTGTTGGTGCAGCCCTTGTATTGGGCAGGTCTGAGGTGGAGCACATTCAGTGGGTCCCCCAGGATCTGAGAGCTACCCCTCCCTGATGTTTCGAGAGCTGTGCTGTCCAATATGTGTCTCGCTGTTTCAGCTCTGCCAGTCAACCCTCCTCTCTTGGGACCTGATTTCCTGTGGAAGGAACAGGTGTCCCTGGCCGGGAGTCTCATCACCCTTACCAGGTCATTCAGTCATTTGACAAGCCTTAGGGAGGCCTGCTTTGCACTGGGCCTGTGTTCTGAGAGATGGAGCCCAAGAGGCCCCTGCCCTGTGTGGGAGAGAGAGGGTCCTTCCAGTCTTTCATAGAGGCAAAATGCCAAGGCTGTGTCGTGAGGTCAGCCTGGCCTTCCTGGATGGGGTGATAACTGAACTGAGTCCTGAAGGGTCCTGGGCTGGCCTGGAGGTTGGGGAGCTGCTTGGAGCCCGCAGCCATACCTCTCAGGACCAGACAGTGAGATCAGCAGGGCCAGGTCAGGCTGGGCCCCAAGTACCAGCAAGCCCTGGAGCCTGGCACTAGGGGGCCGGAAGGAGCTGGTTGTGGAATGTGAGCAGCCACTGGCTTGGAGGGGATGTGGGGAAGTCTGGGTGAGTTCAGCTGTTGGTGATTTCACGCCTCCTCCTCTGCCACTTCTTGGGGACAGGCCCCAGCCAAGGGGCCCAGGTGCCAATGAAGGTCAGATTTCGGCAGCAAGAGAATAAAAGGAGATTTCCTCTGGAGGGGAGCCCTCTCCCCCAGAGAGAGCTGCAGCTGCCTCCCTCCGGGATTAGGCTAAATCCTACAGCAGGTGGAGGGGCGGGAGGGGGACTCCCAGTTAGGAGCGGAGTGTGGGAAGGGGCTGAGTGTGCATACCTGAGTGTGTGTGTACCTGGGAATGGGTCTCCTGGGTCCCTTCACTCAACACTTTACTGCCCCTCAGATCTGCGCAGTGTGGTCCTGGGTGGGGGTTGGGGCGGGGCATGGGCAGTAACCACCAAACTGAATCCAGGGCTATAAAGTGTGCAAGAAGACACAGAAAATGGGGGCAGTTTCCCTTGGGGGACAGAGAGAGTGGGTGCTTGGGGTTGCTTTTCATTGAAAATCTTTTGTGTTGTTGGAGTTGTTGAGCTGTTTCAACCTGGAACAGGTAATACCTCTGTAAAATCCTGGTTCCCAGACTGTGGCCCAGCAGCTGCATCCCTGGTAATGTGGTAGAAATGTTAGTTTCCAGGCTCCACATCAGACCTGCCCAGTATGAGATTTTGGGGTGGAGCCATGTAGTCCAAGGCCTCCAGGTGATGCTGAAATATGCTGAGGTTCCAGAATGACTGACTCCAAACGTTTCCAAGCAGTGCTGGCTTCCTGGTACTCAGTTTGCAGGAAGGAAACTGAGAGAGCATCCACCTCTACAGCCATGAGCACCTCTGAATGGGGGCCCAGCCTGAGGTGGGCCAAACTTGGGAGGGGGGCTGGGAGGAGGCCCTGAAAAATGAGGTTTGAGTGAGATGCAAAGGGCCAGGAGGGCTTGGCCAGGTGAGAGGGGAGGAGTGTTCCCCAGGGAGGAACAGCCTGTGTGGGGGCCTTGAAGTGGCAGAGACCAGAGGCCATGGGCTTGGAGCCCAAAGCACTGGACCTTGTACACCTGTGCTCGGGCCTCCTGAATGTCCATTCACCCATGTGCGTGGACTGTCCATTGACAGATGTCCCTGCTTCTGCAAACCCAGAGCCTCCCCTGGTTCTCAGAAAGGCCGGGCCCCCACGGCTGTGGGAAGGAGCTCTGCAGTGGCACCTGGTCACAAACACTGACTCTCTGACTTACTCCCGTGTGACCTTGGCCCAGTCACTTCCTCCTTCTGAGCCTCAGTTGTCCTTATCTGGGCAACAGGGATAAGAATGTCTTCCTGATAGGGCTGCCTGGAGGTGAGAATGGGATCCTGGCAACTTGGCACTGGGGCCATTTCCTCCTAATCCCAGTTGTTGACTGAGCACTTAAAGTCACTCTCCAAGGAGTGTCCGCATTCCTGTGTTTCAGGCTCCAGAGGGTAACTGCAGTCATAGCAGCCCCCCTCCCTCACTGAGGCCCACCTGACCCTCCTTCCTAGCAGCCTCCTGTCCCTGGGCTCCCCTCCCAGATCCAAGTGGCTATCTATCTGTTGCTTCCACCAGAGCCCTGACTAACACACGGAACCAGCAAGTGGCAGAATCCAGAGGTGACCAATGCTTTTCCTACATGCTCCTGAGACCGCTGTCACAGGCTAAGAAGCCTCTTAGAACCCAGGCTGACCAAGGGGCTCAGGCTCCAGCTGCTGCCATGCTGTCCAGAGCGGGGGGGGGGGGGGGGGGGTAGCCGAGCTTGCACGGGAATTAGCAGCATGTGTCTCACAGTGACATGCAACGTCAGGAATGTGGAAGGGCCCCAGCAAGCGTGTGCCTGCCAGGGATGTGGGCAGGGAGGGGCATAGGGTGGGCAGCTGAGCCCCTCCTGGCCCCTGGGACCTACCAGGCAGCAGCTGCCCCTGTCACTCTGAGTGACCTGGCTCTGGTCTCCCATGTGCGAAGGACCCACTGGGAACCTGGGGCAGGGGGTCAACTCAGCACCTTCTTCGAGCCCATCCTTGTACCCTGGGCCTGTCACATCCCTCAGTTTCTCCACATTTAAATGGGAAGAATGATAGTTATCTGGTGAGGCTGTGTTGAGGGAGAGCGGTGGGAGGCTGAGCCTGACAACAGTGAGCTCATGCTGGGGAAGTGGAAAATGGTGGGGAGGGGGGCTCTCATCCCTTACCCCTTGTCCTTACATACTACTCTAATCAACCCCTTCCTTCCCCAGGTGGGATCTGAGGGACCTGCCTCTCCTGTGATTGGCTGTGCTGGCAAAGGACAGTCACTGGCCAGTGATGACCAGGGGGAGACTTGAGCTTGGGGTTGGGGCTCAGAAAGTTTGGGGGCTCCAGGGAGCCAGTGGGGGTCCTTCAGTGCAGGCAGTACATAAGCTAAGAGCTGCTTTTGGGAGCTTTCTATGGAGCTGCCTGTAGGGGAATGTGAGGGAATGGAACAGAGACCTCGGGCGGACGGGGACACTCAGGCTGCTGCAAATCCCAAGCACTAGTTCTCAGTGAGACACTCAGGAAAACCATGTGAACTCTGCACAGCGTCCTTCCCCAAGCCTGCGCTCATCCAAGTCTTGTTTCATCTTAAACCAAAGCCCAGACAGGCAGAGAGGGCAGGAGCCCTTCACACATTCAGCTGAAGGAAGTCACCATCAGAGAAGTGATAGCACTGGCCTTGGGACACTGAAAGTGACAGGCTTTGAACCTCTTGGCTTCCAGTCCGCTCTTCTTTCTACCCTTTTGGGGACGAGGGAAACTGAGGGAAAGGAGGTGGTCGGGATGACTCACTGGTTTCTGACCTGTGCCTTCTCTGAGACGGAGGGCCCTGGAGGAGGCAGTTTTGGAGGGGTATGAGTAATTCAGGTTGGGACATAGTGAGTCAGAGAGGCATGGTGGGGGTGTGGGGAGACCCAGAGTAGGAAAGAAGCATGGCCATGAACTGCTGCTCAGTCTTCCAGGGTGGTCCCAACCCCAAATTCTTATATCCAATCCCTCTGACCGACCCTGTACGTATTTTCAGCCGCCACCCCCTGGGAGGCTGTGGGGCAACTCAGGGGGCCTCCACAAAGGGTCTGCCCTGGTTGGGCTGTCCTATGCCTGGAAGACAGGGCAGGAGAGCCACGCACTGGATCACACGCCCCCACCCCACAGTTCAGGGGCTAGAGAGCAGCAGTAACTGCTGGGATGGAGCTGGGGCCAGGCCCAGGTTCAGAGCCCTGGGAAGCTGGTCCTCCCCACCCACCCAGAGGGCATCTGAGAACAGGGCCATGAGGGCTCCCCAGGGAAGGACCAGGCAGGCAGGGACAGCTGCAGCCCAGCCGGACAGGCGGCAACCAGCTGCTGCCTGGGAGACTGGCCAGGGTGAAGTGGGGCGGGCACGGCCCCCACAAACCCTCAGCCTGAGCCGCAGAGCGTGGGAGCCACCATGGGAGCCGCTGACAGCCTCGAGGCTGGGTTTTGGGCTTTCACGCTGTGTTTACGGTCAGCTTGGTTAATGCTGAGCAGATGGGGGAGGGGCGCTGCCAGCTCCCTTGGTGACAGGCCCAGAGCACGCACACACGCACATGTGCAGAGGGTACAGGAGTCCTGCCTGGTAGGCTCCTCTGCCCATCAGTATTCGTTCACACCATCACATACACAAGATGGTGCCAGCAAGAGACCAAAACAGAGACGCTACTGGGTCTGCTGTGAGGCAGCTGGAGGGGGATTTTGAATCTCTGGCTGGGCACTGAGCTCTCCGTCTGTCACACAGGCAGAACTCCCAGCTTGGGGTCCCTCCACCCTGTTCCCGCTCCATCCGCTGCAAGGAAGACACCAGGCACACGGAGGCTTATTGCAAAAAAATAATTTATAAAAGGCCAGTGGCTTCTGGAGCACAGGGGCTGAAGCTCCTACCACCAAGACACTGGGACAAGAATCAGAGGGGAGGCGGGGAGGCCGGGGGAAGCAGGGAGGTTTGGGACAGCCCTGCACCCAGGTCCAGCCAAACCCCTGGAACCAGGACCTAGTGCCAAGGCCCAGAAGCCAGGCAGAGCCCTAACACTTAGGCCGTTCGAATGCTGAGGCCTTTAGAATGTGGGGGCCATGACTCCCAGGGCAAGGGCAAGGCCTGAGACTGGAGTTGAACCCGAGGCCAGAGCCAGAAGCCTCAACTAGGGACCCCAGGACCCAGGACAGACCTCCCCAAAGCAGAACTGGAGATCTGGGACAGCACCCTGAAGCCGGGGCCTACAGCTGCCATGGTCAAGCACCAATGGGTCGCAGCTGAGCCAGCAGACCCAAGGCTGCTGGCTGTCCTGCTCACACGACCTCGTGCCCCCACTCAAGTCTGTACCCCAGAGAAGGGGAAAGAACTAGACCCCAGTGGCAGGGGGTCGTGGCTGAAGACAGAGTCGCTGGAGGAGCAGGTGCTGCTGGCATCCCCACCGGCCAGGGAGTAGGGTCCAAAGGTCAGGCGGAGGTCAAGGTACTGCGAGGGAACGGTGCTGGTCAGCCCTGATAATCAGCTCGGATGAGGGCCCAGAGAGAAGTGGGCAGAGGGAGGTGACAGGGCAGGAGGGGGCAGTACCTCCTCAGAGACGGCCAGCAGGACCTTGTCCAGTGCCTCCACCAGCTGCTTGAAAGTGGGCCTCTGAGAGGGCGCCGCGTGCCAGCACTCGCGCATCAGCCCATACCTGGGGGAGACGGGGCAGTCAGGAGCCTCACGCCTGGGTGAGAGAACCTCATGGCCCTGGTGGGGGTCACTCAGTGAATGGGCACAGAAGCCACGCCAGCGCCGCCCCCCCACTCGGCCAAGGAGGCAGTCAGACGCCACGGGGAAAGTTGGTGCTGACCACTCCCCGGGGCCAGACCCTGAGGCCAAGGTCAGGCAGAGGATGAGGACTGGAAAGTCGGGGCGAGTGGGGCGAGGGCTCACAGCTCTGGAGGGCAGTGAGGGGGGCGGTCCATCCGATGGCCCTCCCGCAGCAGTGAGAACAGCTCCTCCACAGGAATGCCAGGGTACGGGGAACCCCCGAGGGTGAAGATCTCCCACAGCAGGATCCCAAATGACCACCTGGAGGCAGGACCAGGGCTCAGCAGGGCATAGCTTCACTCCCTACTCCTGGGGCTGGGACAGGAGACCCTGCAAACATGATCTGCCATGGGGTGTGGGGACTGGGGCTTCTTTTGAAGTCTGGTTCCACTCAGGTTCCAGGGCTGTATGACCCTGGGCGAGTGCTTTGCCCTTTCTATGGAGTAGGACAATGATACTGGCAGAACTCTGGACCTCCACCTTCCAGGACTCACACGTCACTCTGGTGTGTGTAGACTCGGTCAAACAAGGCCTCAGGTGCCATCCACTTGACAGGCAGGCGGCCCTGGAAGGGACAGGAGGGGGCATCGGTGCCAGTCCCACAGGTGCCCCCGCCCCCAGCTCTGCCCACCCTCCCTCACATTGCTGGTTTTCTTGTAGTAGTCAATATGATGCACGCCACGGGCCAGCCCAAAGTCAGCGATCTTCATCACGTTGTCCTCTGTCACCAGCACATTTCGGGCAGCCAGGTCCCGGTGGATGCACTGGGGACAAGGCAGGAGACAGGCGTATGAGGACACACAGCACTTCCTAGGAACCTGGTGGGTCGGGATCATCACCCATTTCACAGATGAGGAAGTCAGGATTCAGAGAGGGGACACCTAAGCAGTCTAACTTCCAGGCCTGCCATTCTCTCTTGTGTTGCCTCTTTCCCTGCCCTGCCTCTTGGTTAGGGAGCATATGAGGATGGAATGGGGACGTGCAGTCAGCTACGTACAGATGCAGGGTAGTAAGGACTTAGGGTAATGAAAAGGGGAGGGAGAAGTTGGGGACATTTGATGCCAGAGGCATAAACGTGTAAAAACGAAGCAGTTGGAGTGGCCTAGAGTGCTGCCCATTGCCCGAACCTTCCGAGACTCCAGATAATGCATGCCTCGGGCCACCTGATAGGCGCAAGAGACCAGGGCAGGGAAGGAGAGTGGCCCCTCACTGCTCCGCAGCCCGTCGGGGCTGAGGTCAGGGCCTGGGGGGCGTCGGGCCCGCAGGAACTCCCGCAGGTTTCCCTTGGCGGCACACTCCACAATCACATACAGGGGCCCTGTGGAGGCGAGGGGGGACAGAAAGGCTGCTGAGGCTGTGCTCTATGCCCCAGCTGCCCCCCGCCCCAGGCCCACCCTGCCCCACCTTCCTGGGTGCAGACACCCAGCAGATTGATAATGTTCTTGTGCCGGCCAATAAGCTTCATCACCTCCATCTCAGAGACCAGATCTGCCAAGTCCTTGTCGGAGGCGTTGTCTGCAAGGGGACAGCCAGGATGACTACACAAGGGAGGCCGTGGGTAGGGGACAGGACATGGAGTGCTGGACCAGGAGTCACGAAGTTCGGGGCCTGAGTTCCTACAAGGCTGTGTGGCCTTGAAAAAGTCACCTAACCTCTCTGAACCAGGATCCTCTTGTATGAAACGGGACAATGGATCATGCTCTACCACTCAACAGCAATTGCGAGGATGCAAAAAGATCAAGGATCTAAAAGAGGTAGGCCTGCCAGTGGGGGGAACAGGAAACAGGAGAGGGGGAATAGGAAGGAAGCTTCGTCTGCAGGGCTTGGCGTTAGTCCCTGAACGGGGTGAGAGCTCCTGGGGGCGGAAAGCAGGCTGGCGCCCAGAGGTCTGTCTGACCAGGATCTGGCGTCCATCTGGCCTGGGAATTCAGGGAGCTGCCAGTGGGGCGCAGCTAGGGGAGGCCTGGAAGAAGGCTGTGGAGCAGGGGCTGGGCCCCCAGGGCTGACCTGTGGCCCTGGGCCAATGACATACCCTTGCCGCCAGACCTCACAATGCACATTTCTCAATCCTGTCCTCCTTGAAAGTGCCAGGTGGCCCCAGCTGTGCAGAGAGGAGGGTGGGGGGCGGTGGGAGCAGAATATGGATTTGGATTTGGACTGTTCTTACAGAGGGGGCTGGGGGACAGCGGCGAGAGGCCCCAATGGTAGGTCCCAGGTGTGTCCCGAGCTCCTTGGAGCTCCTATTTGGGGGTTGGGACTGAGTTTAAGCAGACGGGCTGTTCTCCTAGAGTGGTAGATACAACAGGACAGACCTGGGAAGGGCCCAGGGGAGGCTGAGAGTGTGATTAGGGGGGAATCGTGGGTAATGAGGTGGAAGCCTGCAAGGCTGACAAGGTTACTTGAGGCCAAGGCTGACGTGGGGCCAAAACTGACAGGGGGATCTCAAACCCCAGTCACCCCAATCCCTGTAGTCTCCATTATCTCCATGGTACCGATTTAATGCACCAGGCATTTTCTGTGCACCTCAGGACTGGGAGGTAGGAACATGTGAGGAAACAGGCTCAGAAGTAACTTGCCAAGGTCAGTAGCAGAGTTGGACCCCAGGCCCAAGGTTGGGAACCCGCAGCCTTTCCTGGCCCCCAGTGCTCACCTGGTAGCACCATGAGCCCCTTCTGTTAGTACCAAGGCCACAGTACCTACCCCGCTCCCTCCCGGCCACCACACTCACCCTTGAGCATCTTGACGGCCACAGTGCTGGCTTGGTCAGGCTGGGCCGGGTTCATGCCCAAGGCCTCCGCACGCACGACCTGCCCAAAGCAGCCCTCACCCAGGGGCTTCCCAAGCACCAGCCTGAAAACGGAGAAAGCTGAGGCCTCAGCCATCTGGGGATCATCTCTGCCTGCCATCCACACCCTCACTCCGTACAGTGTACCTGTCCCGGGGGAACTCCCACAGCGGGTCCAGAGGGAGGTCTAGACTCACGAGGCCAGCGAGCAAGGGGGGGCCGCTCGACGAGAGCCGGACGCCCCGCACCAGGGACGAGCTTGACTTGGCTGAGGAGCCCGACTCCAGGGAGAACTGCAGAATGGGAGACTATGTTGGTGAGAAGGCAGGCTGCGAGCCTCACTATAGGACACGGGGGCAGGGATGGCATGGTACCTGTCGGGCCAGAGGGAAGCGGGACAGCTTCTGCACTGCGGCGGGCTGCCGGGGCTGCCGGCCGTGGAGCACCTGCCCACGATACAGGCCAGCCAACAGCAGGAGCACCACCAAAGCCAGAGAGCCCGACGAGTACAGGATGATGTCTGTGTACTTGGCCTCGGGCGCTGCTGCTGTCCATGTGACATCCTCCTCTGTCCAAAGGCAGGCACACAAACACATAACTGACCAGTCATTGCTCAGATGCCCAGCCGTATGCCCTTGAACTCGGGCCCTCGCAGCTCCCAACACACACGGGGGAGCACACACCAAGAAAGCTGCAATTATACCCAATCCCGCATACCCCTGGGTCACACTGACAGTCACATGTGGACATACAAAGGGACTGCTACATGCAGAATCATACACACAAATCCACACACCATGTCCCAAGCTCAGATCCCACAGGCCAAGGAAGAATGTCCACCCAGCAGGTCATAGCCCACTTTCGGATCAAATGAGGATCCTGCCGCCCCTCCTGGCCCCATCAGGTGCTCACCTGGCAGCACCGTGAGCCAGGCCGACTGGTAGGAGAGGCCGATGGAGTTGCCTGCCAGGCAGGTGTACTCGCCTGCATCCTCGGCCGACACGTTCCGAAGGTATAGGACCTCTACCTCCGAGCTATTGATGTCTGTAGTCTGGGGATGAGAGATACACTCAGGGGTCACAGCAGGGCCTGGGGCCACACTGTGGCTAGCCAGGGAGCTGGGGACTACCCTGTAACCCCCGTGGGAGAAGGGTAGGGCTCAGGAGCCACAGGGGCTGGACCTTCAGGACTTGCACATAGGGGAAGCCGTCGGCACCGAAGCTGCTGCCGTTGATGACAATGTGCTTCAGCCACTGGATGTGGGGCTGGGCATCGCTGTACACCTTGCACAGCAGCTCCACGTCGCTGCCCGCCACTGCTGTGGTGTTGGCCGGGAGCCCCGCCTGCAGGATGGGCCGGTGCGGGGACCGCTCTGGGGTCCAGGCCGGCCGTCAACCCTGACCAGCGGCACCCACAGATGCACCCTGGTCACCCGCCTCTAGCTTTCACCCCAGCTCAAGGGAGGAACCTTCCCGATAAGCAGCTCTGACTTTGTCCCCTGCTTAAACCTTCCATGGCTCCCCACTGCCTTTGGGGTCAACTTCTCAGCCTAGTATTCAAAACTCTTCATGGCCTGGCTCCCCACTTACATGCCACACCCCAGGCATACACCCCTCCACAAATTCATTGTATTCTTTATACCTAAGGCTGTAGGTATATGCAGCCTGTACCCTCTGTCTCCATGTCTTTCCCACTTTTCCTCTCGGCCGAGCCCTGTACCTCCAGGCCCACATTACCCCGTGCTTCCCTCAGACCCACCGGGACACTTTGAGCAGCTTGAGTAAGTCATCTACGAGTGAGTGCATGTTGCCTGGCAGACCGGGCCCTACCTGAGGGCAGGGCCTGGGCTGCCACCCCCACACCGCCTCGCCTGCCTGTCCGCTCACCCAGCACATCCAGCAGATAGCTGTAGCGGATGCTGCCCACTGAGTTCTCCACAAGGCAGGTGTAGGTGCCACGGTCCGAGGGCACCACACTTTCCATCACCAGGCTCCAGTGCTGATGGCGCAGCTGGGAGAAGGGGAAGTGTCCATAAGGGGCCACAGACCCCTGCCCACAGGGGTGGGGTGGGGGACGGTGAGGCCAAGGCCAGGAACTTTGGGACAGAGGAGAAGGCTCCAAGAAGTTTTAGTCCGGCCTCTTCCTGCCCCTTGAGCCAGTCTTTGCCCTCTGGGTGTCGGTTTCCTCAGCACAGCCTGGAGCTGACCCTGCAGGATCTCATCATTGAGAATGAGCTGCCAGAACTTACTGATACCAGTCAGTGATCCTTTCCCCTTTACAAATGGAGTCACTTAGGCTGCGAGGCTGTCACTTGCCCGAGAGTGGCAGAGTGGGATTTGAACCAGAGTTGTCCAAGTCCACAGTCTAGTGCTCCTTCTGGGACCACACAGCAGCCTTCATTAGAGAATGAACTGGGGGGTTGACTTATAGGTAAGAGGGGACCAATGGGAATGAAAGTGGAGGAGCAAATGGCTTTGGGACCTGGAAACTCACCCGAACACCTCCAATGCGATGCTCTCCGTGGAAGTCCTGTCCATCCTTGAGCCAGCGGATGGTGGGAGTGGGGTTGCCTGCCGCTGGACAGCGGAACTTGACGGTGTTCCCAGCAGGCACTGCATGCAGTTTCTTCTCCATGCGCTGGGGGTGTGTCCAGTAGGGTGCTGGAGGGGAGGGGAAGGGACAACTTAGTGCCCCCAGGGTGACCACCTGCTTCCACACAGGTCTTTTCTCAGGGACCAGCTGGGAGATAGGGAAATGAGTCCTTGAAGATTTCTACTGACCGTGCTGTGGGTAAACGTGCCTATTTGAAGGGCCACTGTGGGCCTTAGGGTCCCCATCACCATTGCTGAAGGTCGAGGAGTCTATGTCAAGGACAGAAGAAGGTGTCGAAATCTAGGATCTAGGCCGGGGTTCTCCCCCCAGGTACCCCTTAGCCCCTGCCAAAGCCCCTTACCATCCACAACCAAGGTGACATTGTGCAAGATAAGCATGGAGCCTCGTGCTAGGCAGAGGTAGCGGCCAGCGTCCTCAGGTATGAAGCTGGCAATCTCCAAGCGGCCCCTCCAGCCTCGTACCCGGCCGGCAGCTGCCAGGCGACTGCCCTCCTTGTACCAGTGGCCACTACGCTCAGCCCGCCCACAGCATAACTGTACAGGCTGCCCAAGGGCCACAGTGAGCTCCTGCTCTTGCTGCTCCAGGCTGGGGGCCAGGCAGGGCTCTGTGGGCCAAGGGCAAAGGTCAGTGAACCCCACAGCCGTGGCTGAGGCAGCCCCCGACATACACAGAACATGCTGCACACGCAGGGCATAAGCATCTCAGACACGTGCTGCACACTTACTGCCCCTTGACATACACACAACCACATGCAACAGACGCTACGCACAGGGCAAAGGCCACTCCTCTGGTGCACAACACACACGGTGCATAGCACACATGCTGGACTAGACATGCCACTGTCCACACACACACGGCACATGCTATAGGTGCCACATACAGGGTACACGCCACACTCGGGGGCACATCACTCTCACAGTGTATATAACACACGTGCTGCCTGGGCCTTCCAAACTACACACACAGTACACAGAACACACACACGCGCACACACACAGCCAAGGGGCTCACCACCAGCTCTGCAGCCCAGATCAGGGCCCTGGGCCCTGCAAGCCAGTCCTCTCACGTGGACACAGAGATAGGTGGATGCTTGCTGGGAGCCAGACACTGAGTCTCAATGGTTGGGCCCTACCCTGCTGCCACCTTCTCAGGGCTTGGGCCAGGATCCTCTCCAGCTTTGCTTAGCCAGCAGTCCCCTCCTGGTGCCCACTCTTCCCACCCCTGCCACCCTCTCCCACCTTAGAGGTCATACCCAGCTCCATTTCCTCAGAGGCCTCAAAGGACAAAGCTGGAGCCCAGCGCGCCCTCAGCAGGACTCCTAACAGGGCCAACAGTAGCTGCATCTCCTTCCTGCTGCTCACGGGGCCCAGGCTGGGCTTCCCACCAACGGCCTTCCTGAAACAGGGAGGGAGAGGAGCCCCTGCTTCATGTGCACCTTGGCTGGCGCTGTTCCCCTATTTTGTGGATGAGAAAACTGAGACAGGAAATGGCGGGCCATTTGTCTGAGCACCCCCTCCCCCGGCAAGTGGCAGGGCAGACTGGAAGCAGGTCTGCTCTTGCAGAGCCCAAGGCCGCCCCACAGGAGGTTGTGCAGGGAGGTGAGGTGGGGCTTCCTGCTCTCCGAGGGTCCTGCTGAGCCCCTGGCACAAGTTCACAGAAAGGGCAGTTTGGAGATTCTCTCCTTGGAGGCAAGCAGAGAATGAAGACGCATCTTCTGCTCGCTCTCAGCACACATAATTTATTTTTTTGCTGAATAAATGAATTTATTGCTGAAGAGCGGGGAGGAGAATCTGAAATATAATACAAGGCCAAACTTCAGCATCTGGATGTTATCTGATCTGACCCCCACTCCTTATTAGCATTGCTGACATTTCCACAACCAGCTTTGGATACGTCCAGTGGCAGGGTGCTCACTACTAACACAGCAGCCCATCCCATGGCCAGCAGAAATGCTTCCTCATTTGGCACCAGAATAGCATCCTGGGAATACCTCTGCTTTCCCCCCACAACTTCATCTGAGGCAACAGTGGCTCTTGTAAAGAGTATAGACTCTGCTGTTTGACAAAACCAGGTTCAAATGCTGACTTATCAACTTGCAAGTCCCTGGCCCTGTCTGGGCAGCTGTCCTCACAGGACTGCTTTGAGGAGGAAAGAGAATATATATATGCAGGAGCTGGGTACATAGAATGTTGGAATGTTCTCCTGCCCCTTCCTCTCCCCATGACAGTTACTCTGGGTTTGCCCTCGGCCAGTCACCTCCAGTTCTGGCACTGTTCCTGTTAGGTGTGATGTACACACCCACCCCATCTGGTTACCCTCTTCCAGATGCCACCAAGGATGTCTCCATCCCCTAAAAGGAACACTCAAACCCAAGCATCAGCTGGGGCAGGGGAAGAGGGTGACCAGCGTAGTCCAAGGGGCCTACTGGCTATTACTTGGGGCTGGGTAACAGTTAGGTGGCACTAGTGTCTCTGGATCTACCTTGCCCAGGAAGGCCACTGCACCCTCTCGCCTCAGCTGCTGCCCCCCCACCCAGTCCAGCTCTGGCTCTGAGGCAGGGGGTACTTAGCTCGTCCTGGCCAAAGCCATTATCTCCCCCTCAAACTGCTTCTTTCCTGGGTTGCACCTGTAGCTGGAGCATCATCCCTTTCCCCGCCCTTCCCAACTTCTAGTCCATTCTGCTTCCTCAATTCCTCTCCAGGACAACCCACATCCCCTGCCTGGACCCAGAGTAGGCCGTGGTCATCTGTAACTTGGGCCTTTGCGAACACTCCCTATGCTTTCCAGCCTCGACTCACCAGCAGGACTTCAAAAATTACAAGCCGGAACTGTCACCGCCTTCCTGCCAGCTTCCAGACCTTTAATGGCTGTCTGTGTCCAGCAGGATTCAGTGCCCACTGTCTGTCCAGCATCCTAGGCCTCCTTGGCGGGCCGATCTTTGGTCGGGCAGTCAGTCCCTTCAGCCCCTTCAGACACAGGCTTTCAAAACTGGGCATGTCTTTTCTGCTGCTCATACCTCTGTGCCATTTCTCTTCTACACCTGGCTCAGATGCCACTGTCTCAGCACCCACCTCCAGTTTCTGTGGCCCCTCCTCTGTAAAAATCCTCCCACCCTCCCCTCTGCAGGGAGGGTAGCTTTCTGGGGCCACAGCTCCGGTTGGAAGTGGGGTGGGGAGGTCTGGGGATTTTATTCCACCCCCAGGCTACCCTGACCTCAGCAACTCGGCGTCCTTAGTTGGGTCACGCGGACATGGGGCCGAAGGGCCCGACTCTAGCACGGGGCAGTCTTGGGTTCGCCTCCAGCCGCCCGTTCGCCTCTAGCGCACAAGCACTGGGGGACCCTGGACAAATGACTGCACCTCTGGGAGCTTCACCGTTCTCATCTCGACTCGGGGTTCGCAGACGGTCCAGCAGCTGAGGGACCGGCGCGCTTTTCCTCCTCCACCCCTACCCGGCCACCCTGGGGGGAGGTGCGAGTCGGCGGGTCCTCAGGGGGAGCTGCAGAGACAGCCAGCCCGCCCCCGCCCGGGTGGGCAATGAGTAACCAGCTCCGCGGGCAGGGTGCTCTTTGGACGGAGTGGGACAAAAGGCCCTGTGTGCGTTGCGGGTTACTGATTTACCGTCCCCTCCACCCCCCCCCACCCCCCCCGCCGAGCGGACGCCCAGGTCCCCAGTACTGGGAGGGGGCAGCTCCCGCAGCCCCGCCGCCGCTCGCCCCCTGGCGGCTGTGAGCGCAGGCTGTGCCCGCACCAGGTCCGCGCTCACCTCGAGCCTCCGCGGGCCCGCTCCGGGCAGAGGGTCCCTGCTCACCTGGGTCCTCCGCGGCCCCGCTCCTAGCTCCCTCCAGCCCCCGAACCCGGCGGGGACCGCAGACTCAGCCCGGGCGCTCCTCCGCCCGGGGCTGGAGAGCCAGGAATGCACCCACGAAAGCGGCGTGGCCGCGGGCGCCCCGGCGCCCCGCCCACCTAGGCCCCGCCCCTCCTGGACCAGCTCTATCCTGACAGCGGTGTGGCTGCGGGTGGCACACAGTCCCACCCACCTGGAAACCAGTCCCCAAACCCAACAGCGTGGAGCGACCGACGGGGCCAGCCCAATCCCGGGGCCCTGCCCCAGTCCGCTGCACACCCCCTCAGACTCCGCCTCTTTCGCCCCACCCAGGCCAGGCTTCGAAGTTCTAGTCTATGCTCTACCTCCAGCTTGTCACCCCTGGGTCCTGAGCGCCCCCCTCCGCTAACCTTGGCCCAACCTAGCTCCTCTGTCTTCTGAGCAAACCCCCTCTGACCCCATCCCCATCCAATCTCTGCACAACCTTCAGGGTGGTATTTAAAATACAAATCTGACTGTACCAACCACAATCACCCCTTTCAAACTTTCCTTGGCATGATCTGCCCCCTCCCCACGTCTCCAGATGAATCCTTCATTCACTTTTTCCTTGCACACACTCTACCTCTGGGCCTTTGCACCTGGGGGTTCCGCCTCCTAGAAAGATCTTTCCCGGATAGGTCAGGTCTGGTTAGTTCCACCTCATTCTTAGATCTCGGCTCACTTCCTCAGAGAAGCCCTCTGGACTTGGCCAGGTTCCTCTTCTTACGTCGTCCCTCCTGTGAGCCCGGAGAAAGAAGCGGAGGGTTGGGTGGGCTGGTGAAATGATTAAGAGACCAGATTGCAGGACTCAAATCTCAGCACATCAACACATGGCCTTGGCAAGTTACTCCATTTGTGTCTTCATTTTCTCCTCGGTAAAACGGGTATAATGATAGTGTATCATCCTCAAAAATCGGTTGCAAAAAGTAGACATGTTAATATATGTAAGCCTTTGGAACACTGCCTGACGTAGAGCACTTGCTTTGTAACACAGGCTATGATTATTTAGGACCTGTTATTTCTTTTTTTTTCCTTAAAATTAAAAAAATTTTTCAATTACAATTGACACAATATTATATTAGTTCCAGGTGTACAACATAGTGATTAGACAGTTATATAACTTACGAAGGGCTTCCCCCCAAAGTCTAGTACCTCTCTGACACCCTACATAGTTATTACAATATTATTGACCATATTCTCGATGCTGTATTTTTACATCCCCGTGACTATTTTTATAACTGGCAATTTTTACTTCTTAATCCCTTCCCCTTTTTCACCCTTCCTCCAACCTCCCTCCCATCTGGCAACCATCAATTTTTTTCTCTGTATCTATGAGTTTGTTTCTGTTTTGATTGTTTTGTTTTCTAGATTCCACGATAAGTAAAATCATATGGTATTTTACTTTCCCTTACTTATTTCACTTAGCATAATACCCTCTAGGTCCATTCATGTTGTCACAAATGGCAAGATTTGATCCTTTTTTTAATGACTGAGTAATATTCCATTGTACATATATACCACTTTATCCATTCATCTATCTATGGAGACTTAGGTTGCTTCCATATCTTGGTGACTGTAAATAATGTTGCAATGAACATAGGGATGCTTAAGTATTAATAGAACCTGTTATTTCTTAATTGCATGTTCCAGAATTGTAACTAGACAGTTAATTTTGTAAATGGAAGGCAGAAACTGCCTCCAGACTTCACCATTACAACTCAAGTGCCTGACACACAGTAAGTGTCCCCCAAATAGTTCTGCCCTTTCAGGCTCAGGTCTGCCTTACTTGCAAGCACTTCTCTCCTGAGCGTCTTGACAGTGGCCAAATAGGAGGTCAGCTGATCTTTGACTTCTGTCCAACCCTAACCTGAGGTCCCAGCCCTTCACTCCTCTAGGCTCCTGGAGGAGAAAGGGAACCCCTCAGTTGGGGTCTCAGCTCACCTCCCAGTTAGCCCATGACCGGTGGAGCCCGTGGCCAAGGGGAAGCAGTGTCCTTTCCTATTGTTATGCCAAGGAGTCTAGTCTCTCCACCCCTACGGAAGCTTTTCCTTTGCATAACTAAAAGGCTCGTTAAAGTGATTTGTTTCTTTTATCTTTCTTTTCCTCCTCAAACAAAAGAATGGTCTCCTTCCAAAAATAAATCAGAAAAGAATCAGCTGCTATCTTTTCAAAACAGCTTGTCCTGGTTCCCCACCTCCGGGGTCCCTCCTTGCTGGAGCACCCAGGAAGCTTGAGACGCCTGGCACTGGTGTGCCAGCAAATGGTAGCCTCCTTCCCAGAAGGGGTCTCACCAGACTCCCAGAAACTTGGAGAGACGCAGCCCCCACCTCTGGTCCTCTTCTGGCTCTCTTACTGAATGTGGTTGTTGGGGGCCCGGTGGCTGCCAGCAGGCGCTGGACCCCACACAGCTTTCATTCAACTTCCAGGAACTTTCCAGTTTACCTGAGCCAAAGGCGAAGCCTGCCTGCCTCCTGAGATGGTCAAATCCCTTAGATGGGCAACCTTCCCCCATTCCACCGCACCCACACATCACTCACCCGGCCCCCCTCCCACACTCACAACCTCTCACGTTGACCCTCTGCAGTGTCTGACACTCTTCTCACAGGTCATTCATTCATTCACTCATTCATTCGCCAAATGTTTATTATATGGCGTGCACTGTTCTAAGTCCCCGGGGAAAAGCAGTGATCAGACCCAGTCTCTACCCTTCTAGGAGCTGCTGACATTGTAGTGGGGAGAGATCTATAAGTAAACAGAGCACAGAAGGAGACCTGCTGAGGGTCCACATCCAAGCCTGTCTCCACCTCAGAGTCTCACTCTTGTTAACCATCTGTCACCAGTTCACATTTGCAGTCTCTCCCAAAGACTTTCAAACAGACACACACCCTAGCAAGGGTTCAGGAGCCTGCCATCCTAAGATCCTGCCTTTAGCTTGCCTCTGCCTCAGTTTCTTCATCCAGAAAATGGGCATAGTCCTGCTTCCTTTTCCTCAGAGATGTTGGAGGAAATGCACGAGTTAAGAGATGGGAATGGGTATCTCCCAAACAGGAAGTAGAGACGTCCTGGCCTTGGCTGAGCTCCGGGTAGCTGCTAGGCACATGCCAGGCTAGGTGTCACGCATACATTATATCTTTTGACCCTTCCCCCAAGCCAAATGGGGGTAGGGCTCCTTAGTTCCATTTTGCAGGTGAGGAAATGGGAGCTCAGGCAGATGGAATGACTTCTCTGAAGTCACATAGCAAGCGAACAACAGAACTGAGACTTGAACCCTAATCATTCAGGACCATGAGGGAGAGTTCAGGGTGACCCCATGGAGCTGGGATTGTCTTGCTAACACATGGACACACTTTCTGCTCCCATCCTTAAACGTGACTGGGAAGGTGGAGACCCACCTGAGGGTGAGTGGGGAGGGTGGGCTGGGTCCAGGCGTTTTTCTCCCTGCCCATTTGGCCAGTACTGATGGGGCACCTATGAGGGCCCTTGTCAGGGGTTGGAGATTCTGGGCTCCTGGAGTGCCAGGTTGGGCCAGACCCCACCCCCACCTGCCTGGGAGCGTGGTGCCAACCATGTTGCTCTTGGATGGCAGCCGGGCCCAGGGAACACTGGGGCTCTTGTGCTGAAGGGCCGCCGGGAGCCCCTGCCCAGGCTTCGCTCCAGACCAGGCCTGGCCCATCCTCTGACCCAGCCCTGGGATTTCTTGTCTTCTTTCTTTTAAAACAATTTTTATTTTGAGAAAGTTTTAAAATACAGAAAAGTACATAGGGTAATAGCACACAGTTGCTACTCAGAACTCACCATTGTTCTTACTTTACCATTTTTCCAGGCCTTTTCTACCCTGGCTTCTCCCACAGGCTCCAGGGGAGTCTGGCTTGACTCATTGAAACGGAGGTGACGTGAACAGCAACTGAGCAGTGGTGAATGGTTGGGTATTCAAGCCAGGCAGATGTGGATTTGAATCCTGAAACTTGGTGCGCTTGGATAAGTCACTTAATGTTAAGCCTCAGTTTCGTTTTCTGTAAAACGGGAATAATAGCTCTTCTGTGAGAACTCAGCATGTTGATATAAAGCCTAGTGCACACAGCCTATGTTCACTAAAGAGTGGCCAATATTAATGTTAACAACTATGGGCCCCAAGGTATGGGAAACATACTCTTGTGACCAAGAGGGAGGGACTGTGAGGGTCACCCCTTCTCCAGCCTTCATGTCTCCTCATTCCCCACCCATCGGGCACATCTATGTCCAGTTTCTATCAGAAGATGACAAAGCCATGCACCGCAGGCTGCCCGGGGCATTGTGCTAGAAGCAGGGAGCCAGGGGGAGCTTGTGGGAGGCCTTTCGGGCCAAGCCAGATGGAAGGGAATGGGCTAGGCGAGATCTGAGGCTTTCTCTGGGCCAGTTCTGTTGTTTCTCCGAGTCTCAGCAGCACCCCAGTTCCTTTGTCCCCCGGTCCCAGATGCTGGGACATAGATCCTGCTAGATAGGACAGGGGCGTCTGCGGGCTGTCATGGTTTGCCAGAGTCAGCTCTCTCTAGATGTGGGCTTACAAGCCTCACACCCAACTGGGTCTTGGCTTACACATTTGTTTGGAGGAGAGAGGGAACCCAGACAGCTGGGAAGTGGCAGAGGCTGGGCAGGAGGGATAAAGGGTTAGTTGTCTGAAGGGAATCAGGAAACAAGCCCCAGAGGAGTCCTCACCCTTCTTTGTCTTGCCTGATGCCCATCTGGACCACGTAAGATTTTGTTTGGGCACAAATAACAGAAAACCTAAATGTCAAGGACTTACACATAACAGGGATTTATTCATCCGTCGCTTTGCCCCAAGTCTGGAGGTGGGTGAAGGTAGGTCAGAAGTCTGGGTTGTGGATCTTCAGTTCTCTAAATTTTCCCCTCATGGTTGCAAGATGGTGGCTTTAGCTCCTGCCATCACATTTGTACTCAGGCAGGAGGAAGGCAGAAGCCACGAAGAGTTGCTACACCCAGCAACTTCTGACTATCTCTTTGGCCAGACTGTGACACATGGCCACCCCCAGCTGCAAAAGAGGCTGAGAAGTATATTTCTTCTGCTGGACATATTGTCTCCCCTGACAGAACCAGGGCCTGTTGAAAAGAAGGGTTGCCTGAGCATTGGGTAAGCACTTAACAATCTCTGTACCACCAATCTCCTCATCAGTCCCCAAATGACTTCTTTAAAACACAGACCTACCCAAATCTTTCCTCAGCTTCATCTCTCTCCCCACTACCCACTGGCATCCCCAGCAACTCAGCCTGGCACTTAGGGCCCTTCAAGACTGGCCTGTGTTTCTCTCTCCTGTCCCCTCTCCCGTCTCCCCAGAGACACCTACTCTGTGTTCCAGCTGTTCGGAGCCCAGGCAGGCCATCCTGAAGACGTAGCAGTGTTCTCACTTTGGCGTTTGCACTTGCAGCCCTTGGTGCTGGGAGGGTCCTTCCTTGGTTCTGCCTGCCCCTCCTCCTCTCCCTCTGCCCATCGCACCTGAAGCCTGCCATTCAGCTTTCTGGACTCCTCTCAGGTATTTCTTCTTCTCTGAGACCCTGCCTGACCACCCCGGACTGGACAACTAAATCTTTTTTCTCTCTCTCTCTGAAAACAGCTCCTGAATTTTCTTTGATGTCCTGGTTTTCTCCTATTCCTAGTCCATGGAGTGGATTGTCGATGTAAGAAAAGTCCAAAACTGTAGAAAGACCAAAACTTTGCTTTGCTTAAGGCAAAAATTTTTATAAGAGTTTATTTGAGCCAAAACCGGCAACATATGCTGGGGAGCAAGATCTCAGATGCTCCCGAGAATAAGTTTTGCAGCTTCTTTTATGCATTTGAAATTAAGGAGGGAATGTACCGAGGGTTACATGGAGGTGGGAGAAAGGAAGGCAGAGATTGGATTACAGGATAGTTAACAAGACTGTGCTTTCTTAAGGGTGGTTACACCTTCTAGGGGTATTACTTCCGGCATTTCAAAGATGTGTTAACCTAGATGTACAAGGGCAATGGACAGGACTTATAAACCTCTCACTGAAGATCTCACTGTCTCTGCCCAGGAGTTCAGTCTTTTACTTCACTATAGGCTTGGGGTGTGACTACCCACCAACCTTCCCAGTTAGGACTTGATTTATTACAGCACCCCTTTTTTCATAAACAGCGGTTTGGGTGCAGCCAACACTTCTCCCTGGCTTCCAGGGTTTGTGCCCCTGGACCTGACTAATGAGAATATTCCACCTCCCGCCCCCAGGCCATTGTGATTGGGTCAGGGATGAGCATGTGACCCAAGCAGGACCAATGAGGTTATTGGAACTAATAGGAAACTACCCATCTCAGACGTTGCTGAGATATGAATTTGGAAGCCTGGAGCTGCTTGAGAAAGCCTGCTGATGAATGAAGCCAAGGCAGGAACCAGGAGGGCCAATGGGGGGGGGGGGGGCGTGTGCCTGGATTTAGCCATTCCTGAAGCCAATTATCTCTGAACATTTCATTTATATGAGCCAAATAGTGTTTTTTAAAAGCTAATTTAACTTTTTTTTTAATCTTTATAAATAAAAACCTCCTAATAAATGACACTCCCCTACCCCCCAGTAGAAGTTAATCCTCTTTTGTGTCTCCACTATCCTCTGTTGGCTCCTAGGCCATAATACTCATTTGTTTACGTCAGCAAATTCATTCTGTCATTGCCCCTATTTGTTGAAAACCTTTCATGGCTTCCCATTGCTTCTAGGATAAAGACTTGCATTTAGATATCTACTACCGAATAAACAAATTACCCCCAAACTTAAAATAACAAATATTTGTCTAGCTGCTGGCAGGAGACCTCCATTTCTCTCCATAAGGCTGCTTGCGGGGCCTCATGACATGTCAGCTGGTTTCCCTCCCAGCAGCCAACCCAAGAAAGACTGACACTGCAATATCTTTTATGCCTACTCTCTAAAGTCACACTCCATCATTTCCACCTTACTCTAATTGTCAGAGTGAGTCACTAATGTTGATGTAAGAACATCAAAACTTATAGAGAATTTTTACAAAAATTTATTTGAGCCAAATAGATACTCCTGGAAGCAAGATCTCAACTGAGATCTCAACTGAGACTGAGAAAAATACTTTGGAGAATAATAGTTTTGCAGTTTCTTTTGTGCATTTGAGATTAAGAAGGAAATTTAAGGGAAAAATTACATGAAGGTGGGAGAAAGCAAGGTGGGGGGTGGATTACAGGTAGTTAAGATTATGTGCTCTCTTGAGGGTGGTCATGAATTAGAAGGAAGGGTCTGAAAGGAAGTATTTCAAAGGTGTGTCAACCTGGATGCACAGAAACAATGGGCAGGGCTGCTTAAGGCAAAGATAGGTCTTTTACCAAAGAAGTTACAGGCCTGGGGCGGGACTGCCCACCAAGACAAGCAGGTTAGGAATTTATGATCAGATCACCCTGTGAGCTTACTTTCCTGTAGAATCCCTTTTTTGTCCACACTAATTATAGCCCACATGGGGGCGGGGAGTGGGGTGGAAGGAAGAGATTAAACTTGACCTCCTCCTGGAGAGAGAAATATAAAGAAATTAGTGGACATTTTTTAGAACCACACAAGACCAGTTCTTACCCTGGTGTTTGTCATTGGAACGCTTTGCTACGTTTGGGGAATACCCCCACTTTATGTGGCAGAGTTCACCTCTCATGATAGAAGCTGAAAGTGCTACCTACTCCCCCAGTTTCTCGTCCAGCTGAGGCCTAGTTTCTGCCTGTTCACGGCATCTATTCCAGGGAACCAGTGATGCCCGCACTGGGGCTTGGGGGGCCCAGGAGAACTGTTCCCTGGTAGGGGCTGTGTAACAAGGCTGAGTCCCTGGGCGTGGGGCAGTGGGATCTTGTCCAGGGTCCAGGCTGGCTGGGTGAGTGGCACAAGCAGCAGTGCTCAGGGCTTAGTGTTGGAGACAATGGGGTCCTTTCTGCACCCATTCTGTGATGCTGGGTTTGTGGCCCCAGCCTGTTTTTTTTAGTGCTCTTGGTAGTTCCATGAACTTAAAAACTGTCTGGATTTTGTTTCTGTTGTTTTCTGCTGAAAATCTTGGTATGTCTTGAGAGATCTGGTTTCTGCCAGCCCCGCTCTTTACCTAGTGACATACTGTCCCTCCTTCAAGGTGAAAAGCAACTTTTTGGCTCAGGGCCTTGGCACATGCTGTTCCCTCTGCCTGGACCATGCCTCCCCTCCCGCTGCGTTTCCCAGGCTACTCAGCCTTCAAGTCTCAGTTTGCATGTGCTGCCTCAGGGGGACCTTCCCTGTCCCCCTCCCCCCCTAGGCTCACTCCTATTATGTGCTCTGGCCACTGGCATTTTCCTGTGCAGCATTTTATCATAATTGCAGTGAGTCATTTGTACCCAGGAGGTCCTCTAGGACAAAGATAGTATCTCATTCTAGGGCCCTGAGGTACAGTAAGGGCTGAGGAAAAAGAAATTCCCTTTCCCACACTCTCTAGAGACCTCTGTGCTACTCTAATAACCCTCTGCTGGGAAACTGCTCAGTTCCTGTCAAGCTTCCTGACCCTCAAGGAACATTTTCATTCAGTTGCAAGTAACAGGTATTCCAACTCAAATAGGCTTAAGCAAAAGAGTGAATTTTTTGGCTTATGTAATTTTAAAGGTCAGGGATGGATCAGGCTTCAGGAGCAGCTGGATCAAGACTCATTCTCTCTTCTGCTCCATTCTCCAGCTCCCCAAGAGGTGACAGAGAAGGCTACCCAACAGCTCTGGGTTCAAGACCTCTCCTTTCAGCAATTCCTTCCCAGTCATTCTAGCAGAAGCCAGGAGAGTGGAGGTCATCCACACTCAGACCACATGAGCTGAGGGTGGGGCTCCTCAAGGAAAATCCTATTATAGCAAGGAAGGTATTGATACCAGGAGGCCAAAAACAAGGTATGGTTATTCTGGGAGACTTTACTGCATAATAAACCATCCAAAAATTTTCATCCTCCAACACGTGTAGAGGATGAAAAAGGGGTATTGTAATAAATCATAAATTCCTAACTGGATAGGCCATGGTGCATAGTCACACCCCAGGCCTATAACTTCTTTACTGAAAGGTTTTTAAGCCAGCCCTGTCCATCGTCCTTGTGCATCTAGGTTAACAGCCCTTTGAAATGCCAGAAGTAATACCCTTCGAAGGCGTAACCACCCTCAGGAGAGCACATCATTTTGTTAACTGTCCTATAATTCAGTCCCCACCTTGCTTTCTCCCACCTTCATGTAATTCTTCCTTAAGTTCCCTCCTTAATCTCAAATGCATAAAAGAAAGTGTAAAACTGTCATTCTCTGGAGCATTTGAGATTTTGTTCCTCTAGCAATTGTCATCAGTTTGACTCAAACTCTTGTAAAAATTTTCTACAGGTTTAGATGTCTATCTCAGCAAACACTTTATTATTCCTCATGATTCTGTGGATCAGCTTGGCAGTTCTGGTCTCTCCTGAGGTCACTTATGCTGGTGGCTGCACTGTGCCGAGGGTCTAAGGTGGCCTTCTTCACAAGTACGGAGCTGGCTGCTGGCCTTTGTCTTCATGAACCCTCTTATGTCCACACGGTTAGCCTGGATTTCCTTTCACAGAGGCAGGAGTGGAAGCTGCGAATCCCAAGTCGTAGCCTTGGAAGTTGCACAATGTCACATCACTGCACTCACCGATTAAGGCACGTCTTGAGACCAGCCCAGATTCAAGGTGTGGAGAAATGGATTCCCCATCCTGATGGCTTGCACAACACCAGCACATTGCAAAAGGGCACAGAAGGGAGGCCAAGATTCATGAGAGACCATTATTGAAACGATGACTATACCCCACAGTCCATCTCTTCTAGGTCCCCGCACTAACTGTTCCCACCCCAGCAACCTGGTTCCTTTGACCTTGATAACCACTAGAGGCTCAGCTCCTTCAAGAAGTCCCAGTAATGGTCCCTACCAGCCCATACCCACTTTTATTCATTTAGCCATGAATTTACTCCATCATCAAGCAGTTATTGAAACAATCACAGTCCTAGACTGGGCGCCGGGGGCCCAGTATGTGAATAAGAGCCAGTCCCTGCCCTCAAAGAGTTTCTAGTCTAAAAGAGGAGACAGGGAATGACACAGATCGTAACACCGTATATCATGGGCAATGCCAGAGCGGGCACAGGACGTTAGGGAGCATGGAAGGGCACCCAACTCAGCCTTGGGGTCAGGATGAATGGAAGTCTCCAGGTTGATAAGAGAAGCTGAGCAAGTATTAGGCAGAACTCCTGGTTGTAAGCGATAGAAACCCAACTTAAACTGATTTAAGGAAAACGGGAATTGATTGACTCATAACTAAAAAGTCCTGAGAGCATTACCTTCAGGCATGGTTGGCTCCAGGTGCTTATCAGAAATTAGTCTCTTCTCATCTCTCAGCTCTCTTTTCCTGTGTGTTGGCTTCTCAGGCAGATTGCCCTTATGTGTTGGCAAAGACAGCTCCAGACTTATGATTCTAATTTCCCAGTCCTGTGTCACAGGTTCCCTTGGAACCAGGGAGCAGGGTCAGTCTGTCAGAACCACAGAGCCTAAGAATGGAGCTGAGATATTACTACACAAAGAGTTAAAGAAAGGCTAAGTAGGCCACATATCAGGTGTGCTCCCACGCAGGTGGCTAAATTAAAGCCCAACAACAGAAGTGTCCTCTGGAAGGAAACTGTCCTGAGGGAACGGCCAGGTGGCCTTTGGGACTCAGGAAAAGTCATTCTATTCTCTTCTGCATTAAATCAGACAGCAAGGTCCTGAGGTTGGTCAGCAAAAAAGGGAGCGTTCTCCACCTAGTGGCCATCTGGGTCATTGCACTATAGCACTGATCCATTTACAGGCCTGGAAGGTTTCTTCTGCATTCATCCTGGACAGATGAAGCAGCAGTCGTGTGGGACCGCGAACCTGGTAGTACCAGAACACGAACGTATCTGCCTCTCTGTACTGCGGGCCTGGCAGAGTAGGTGAGGCTGTTAGGTGGACAGATGGTCAGAGGGAGAAGTTGTATTTGATGCTAGTGATTGCCCAGCACCAGTCTGGTCAGTGGTGAGAGCAGCTCATCTGGAAGGAGCTGCCATGAAGGAAGGGAAGGGCTTTCTTCTTGACCTTCTCTGGGAAGTACCCCTAACTGCCCATCATCACTGCCTCTTCAGGACTCTGGCTGGAAACTGATTTCTTCCAACTTCTATTTCACAGGCAATATCAAGGCCTCAGGTCACATAAAGCTGGTGGCAGGGCTTAGACCAACGTCCAAGAATCCTGAATCCCAGACCACTTCACGGCTGCTCTATGGGTACATGCACAGCTGTTTCTGCACTGAGAGCTTATTACATCCCAACACTTGCTTTGCATCCAGGCCTGGACTAAGTGGGCGCTGCTGCTATCCCTACCGGGTGGCTGCTCACTCTGAGGCCATGGTCCTGCCTGATGGGTGAGGCAGGCCCAGGGGTCACGTGGGAAGGATTTTGGTCCTTGTGTGGAAAGGGTTCTGGACTAGGAATCTAGAGAACTGGATTCCACTCTCCATTTTGCTGCTTCTTACTAGTGGTAAGACCTTGGGCAAATCCTTACATCTCTTCGAGCTTTGTTCTTTTTCTGTAAAACGGAGTATCATCACCTAGTTCAAAAGGTTGTTATGCCGATCAAATGCTGGTTTCCCAATGGCACCAGCTCTTCATACCCTTGCTGAGTCAGGGGTGCATCCTGGGCATTCCCACAATACCATACCATACTGGGCATTCCCACCATGCCATGTGACCACCGCTGTCATGGTCTTTACCAGTGTGTGAGCTCCCCAAGAAATCGTATTCATCCCTGTGTCCCCGTACCAACAGGGCTGGGCACACAGATGGCCGGCACTCCTGAATCCAGACTAAGAGGTCCTGCAGGCCAAGGGTATGGCATGGTACGACTGCCCACCTGCCTGTCTGCCCCTCACTTCCTCGCTTGGTAGGTAGGGCTGATTCTGACATCCTGGCTGGGGTAGGACTCTGGGGAAACTGCTGAGGCAGTCTGGGCTTTGGAAGCCGAGAGCCAAGAACCTGCCCTGGGGGCCGTGGAGGGCCTCTTCTGGCTGGCAGGTGCCTGAGAAGAGCTTACTGGGTGAAGAACAGGAGTTGAGGCCGCCTGGGCACCTTCCTCAGATCTGGCTGTCTGAAACAGAGGCTGGACAAAGGACTTCTGAAGCCATTAAACTCACTCCTTTCCCAGCTCATTTCTGGGTCATGGATAAGGTTCTTCCAAGAATGACCAGGCCTATGATGAGTCCCATGGAACAGACGTGTTGCTGTGTAAGAGTGAGGCAGGAAAAGGCCATCTCTCCTCATGCATCCACATTCATTCGTTCATCCATTCATTCAACAAACAGTTCATGAACCACACTCTGTAGTTAGGGAAGTGGAGATGAATGAGGTGAGGTCTCTGCCCGGAAGGGGTTAGCCTGGATAGAGCCATATTAGACAGCCTCCATGTCTGTCTCGTTTCCTGCTCCCCGAACTTCCTTCTCACATAGCAGCCAGAATAATTCTCTCAAAGCAGATTACCATTTAAACCTCCACAAGGCCCTCCATCACGGGGAGCTGGATGAGCGGATGAGGTTGTAGAGTTTAGGGCACCCGGGAAGACTTCCACAGGGTTGCCAAGCAATTTAGATGTCGCTCTCTGTGCCAACTCCTAAGCACAGTATTTAGGACCCCGGGAGTCTGAGTGCGGTGAGGGGGATCCAACAGCAATATGGTCCCAAATCCCAGGTCTGTTAAGTTGTAGTCTGGCTCATGGGAGAAATGCTTTATTTAGATGCTTCAGTGACCAAAGACAGAGCATAAGCACACAGCTGCACACCCACGTACGATACTAAAGGCATTTCACAGGCGAGGCGGCCATGAGAGCAGCTGGGGGCAGGCCTCGGACGGTGCCCCTCCCTACAGCTCCTGCTTGAAAGCTACAAGGAAAAATCACTCCCAGTGAAGTCCCAGGCAGAGTTGGAGAAGTCTAGGTTTGGGGTCTGCGGAACGTCTGATTGCTCACTGCGGAGACTTGCACCAGCTCTTTGTTTCCCTGGGGGCCCCATTCCACTCCCTGGTACCCAGAAATCTCCCGGTGGGTGATGGGGGAGGGCTAGCACCACAGCGACCTGGGCAGGTGGTCTGCTGCCCAAGAGGCAGGAGCGGGCTAGCTGGGGCCAAAGGGCAGCAATGAGCCTCCGAGTTGGCGGGCAAGAGGCAATTTCCCTTTAAGGGCACAGAACCATCAAGAAAACTTGCCTGTGGGGACCTTCCCACAGGACCTGGGCCGGAGAACGTTTGACAAAGGAGGGGAAAGGCCCCCTCCCCCCAACAGGGCAAGGAGGCCTCCTGCAGCTCTAGCGTGGCCCCAGCTGCTGCAGGTCCTAAGCACCAGTCAGGAACTGCGGAGGAGGGACAGGAGGGACAGCAGTGCTTGCCAGGACTGTGGCAAAGCCCCAGGGGACTTCATAGTGGGCAGAAACCTGTAAAACCGGCCAGCGTGTGGCGCCAAGCTCAGGAAAGCCTGCACTTGTGGAGGGAGGGGGAATGTCACAGCTCCAAGCTTCCATATGGCAGCTACTTCCATCTGCCCTTTCACGCCTAGGCCACAGTGTGGCGTGAAAGCGCTAATTTCACTGGAGGTGCCTCAAACCCAAGAAGAACTCAGTCCTTCAGCTGCAGGGACTGGTCCAAAGCTGACCTGACGAGGAGACAGGCCTGGAGCCTCATGACATGTGGCCCACAAGGGCCAGGGAGGGGGAAAGGCCATCCTCTAAACTCTCACCCTGTGAGACCCCAAGTCCTCTCAAGGTCCCTGCTTCCCTTGTCCTGACCTATAGGGCAGGGCCCATTCCAAAGGGGAGGAGCAGGGGTGGATCTGCCTGGACCAATCAGAGGCCGCCTGTGGCCCACTCCTGCCTCAGGCCTATGTAAGAAAGGAGGAAGAGGGAGCCAAGGGCTGACCATATCACGGTCACAGTCACGGGGGGCTGGCTCATAGCTGGTTCAAACTGGGGTGCTGGACAGAAACACCTCTAGCCTTCCAAGGTAGTTGAGTCTTTCTGAATAGGTTGTCTTTGCATTGGAATCTGGCCCAGGGGTGATACCATTGTTTTTGGTGACCTGGAATTGGAGAGGGCACAAAGGTACATGATTAGTTTGTGGTGGTTGCAATGGCGCTGCAGGTAGCTTGTTCTAATGGTAGTACAGCTCTCCCAGGGTCTGGGAGTGACAAGCAGGACAGCTCTCTCCTTTACTGGGTGCTTTGCTTCTAGCATCCTATTTCACCCTCATGGCAATTCTACAAGCGGGGGAATAGCACCCCCATTTTATACATGAGGAAACTGCAGTTCAGAAAGTGTGAGTGAGTGACCTGCCCACAGTCAGCTTTTAAGTGTGGTACACTCAGGACTGCAGCCCACGTCTTTGCACAGTACCAAACCATTCATTCTACCTACAGGGCCCCGTCCGAGTGGTGCAGAATGCCCACTGTCCCCCTCACAAAAAATCTACAGTGGCTCTCCTGCCACCCTCTAGCCCACTTCCTGGGTACCTAGCACCACTTGATATTGTCTTATTATGGATTTCTTTAGGATCTGCTTCTACTGGCAGAGGGGGACCCAAAGGATCGGGGAACAGTATTGGCCTTGGTTCCTACTGTAGCCCCACTGCCCAAATCAGGGCCTGGCACATAACAGGTGCTTAATAACCATCTGTTGAGTGAACAAAAGCTCACCTCTAATAGCTCCCCTTACTGGTACTAGCGCTTTAAGTATATTATCTCTAACCCTCACAGCATCCCATAAGGGGAGGACAATGAGCTTCATCTGGAAGTGGCAGAGTGAAAAGAACGTGCTTTGGAGTCAGAGGTTTGAGTCCCGGGTCTTACTCCAAGTAACTATGTGATCCTGGGCAAGTCTCTCAACCTACTTGACCTTAGGATTCCTTGGGTTGTAACGGGGGGGGGGGGGGCCCTAATTCAAAGCTGCTGTTGTGAATTACATGCGATATGTGTTTAACAAACTGTAATCCTACAGAAGAGGAACTAGAGGCTCAGAGGTTTACTGACTCACCCAAGGTGACATAGCTGGAAAATGTAGGAAGAAAACAGTAAACAACACTAGCATTTTCAAGTCTGGGTTGCCCTGGGATGGGGCTCTGGCTGGCTCCAGACAGTCTGTGACATTGCCACTGGTCGAGGTGCCACAGGCTGAAGGTATGCTAAACGGGAAGTGTGCCCCACACTGGACTGCTGGGGCTTGTCTCAAGTCCATATCTAAGAGAAACCTTGAGAGCCCTCCCAGTGAAAGGTGTGTCTACACATAAAGACGATGACCAGCTGCAGTGTGGGAGGGGGACTACAGGCAGAGTACAGAGGACTAAGGGCATTTTTGCTCCAACACTCCGTTACTACCACCTTTAACTCATTTGGCTGTGAGCAACGCAGAACCAAAGCCAAAGCAATCATTTCAGCAGACTTGCCTGCATGAAACTCACTTTCCTCATCTGTAAAATGGGGATAATTCCCATTTCAGAAGTTTATGTTGTGGCACACTGTCCACACCACAGTTCCCTTCTGAGAGGAAGGGACGGAACCACGTGGGCCCTCCCTGGCCAGGCTCTAGCCTCCTTGTCAGCATGACGCCCTGGAGGAGCTTGCTGTGAGCCAGACAAGCCTCAGTGTGAATTACAGCTCAGACTTCTAGGTTCACTTTTGAAGGACATTTTGGTTGTTTCCATGTCTTGGCCACCGTAAACAAAGCTGCAATGAACATTGGAGCACACGTGTCTTTATCTCTGAATGTTTTCAGATTTTTTGGGTAGATACCCAGGAGAGGGATTGCTGGGTCATATGGCAATTCTATTCGTAATTTTTTGAGGAACCTCCACACTGCCTTCCATAACAGCTGCACCAGTCTGCATTCCCACCAACAGTGTATGAGGGTTCCTTTTTCTCCACAGCCTCTCCAACACTTGTTACTATTTGTCTTGTTGATGATAGCCATTCTGACTGGGGTGAGGTGATATCTCATTGTGGTTTTGATTTGCATTTCTCTGATGATTAGTGATGTTGAGCATTTTTTCATATGTCTATTTGTCATTTGTATGTCCTCTTTGGAGAAATGTCTCTTCAAGTCCTCTGCCGATTTTTCAATTGGGTTGTTTGTTTTTTTGTTGTTGAGTTGCATGAGTTCCTTGTATATTCTGGATATTAGGACCTTATCGGATCTAGGTTCACTTTTAATGGTGGTTGCCTATATCTGTAAAATCAGAATAATGATCCCATCTTCCCAGGGTTGTTTGAGGATTGCCTGAGAGAATCTGCTTGGGCTCAAAGAATGTTGGTTATTTTCAGGATTATCAAGAACAGAGAACTCTTTCTGTTCACCTCTACCCTTCAAAGCACTTATCGCAATTTGTAATTACTGGTTATAGACCAAAAGCTCATTATCCTCACCTTATGGGATGATGTGAGGGTTAGAGATAATATAGTTGAAGCGCTAGTACCAATAAGGGGAGCTATTAGAGGTGAGCTTTTATTCACTCAACAAATGGTTACTGAGCACCAGGCCCTGGTTTGGGCACTGGGGCTACAGGAAGAACCAAGACCAAAAATAAGTATAGTTTTTTTGTCTTCTATCAGAATGTAAGGTCTTGAGAGGAGGGACTGGGTCTGTCTTGCCCACCACTCAGATGGGGTTCAATAAATAATGTTATCAATGCACGAAAGAACCTTGGCCATATTTGGTAATGTCCTGTAGAGGGAGCTCTTGTCACAGAACTGATGGCAGTGAAGACTAAGGTCTTCTGACCAGTGAAAACAGGCTTCCCTAGTTAGACTGCTAAAGGCCAGGAAATCCAAGTATTCTTAGGAGACCCCCAAGGAAATCGCCTATGCTTCTACCAAAACTTTCAGCCCAGGAGGGCCCACAGCTGGGGAGAAGCCGATGGGAGAAAGCTTACAGAGGAGACACTTCTTTCTGCTAACTCACGGAGCTTCTGTTGATTGAGAAAAGGCTGCCACGATTCCCTATTAGCCAAGGAGTACCGGGCCTTATGCTGGTTCAGAAGACCTGAACTCCCACTGCAGACGCTTGACTTCAAAGGCTGATTACTCACTGGTTCTTGTGTTTGAAGCCGCTGACGTGAGCTTGGTACTGTTCTATGGAGTTCAGCACTATCTTACACGTCTTGCACGGGTAGCCCTTCCCGGCTGAAACACACATAAAAGTCAAGATGCTTAGTTATGCAGTAAGAAGGGACCTGGGGACTGCTGCTTTTGACAGTGCATGCAAATGCTCTTCTGAGGACGGAGGGGTGGGTGAGGTCAGGTGGTTGGCCCTGACGAGAATCCCAGACGCCTCAGTGCTCAGGGGGCGTGTGCTGTGTGCCAATGTGCTCCCTGCAGTTGGCAACCTCCTCATTCCCCTCTGTGCCCCCGGTCCCAGCCTCGAGCCTGGTCCAGAGTAGCTGTCTATTGAGTAAATAAAAGATTGAAGGAACAAAGTGGTGATATTTGGTGTAACTGTCTTTTCCACCTTGACTGGTAAGTGGCCTCATTAAGGATGTCCTTCACTGAGATCTCTGGGAAGGTGCCACTCTCCTCGGCTTGTAATATCAGTAATTAATGGGAATGCCCACTATGAAAAATCAATCTGTCTTTCTCCCTTGGGGCTCACAGATGCTCTGTCTCGCTCCCAGTCCTGCTCCAGTGACGAAGTGGCCTTTCTCCATATGGTCTAGCACAGAGATGGTCAGGAGCCAGGATATGGTGGGGCTGGACTCCTGGCTCTGCCTTCATTTGACCTTGGCTAAACCCGCTCCTTTCTGATCCTCAGCTTTTCTCAATTATAAACCAATTATACCACAACTCATAACCATAATACCTACAATAAAAAGCAGCTATTATTTACCAAGTGTCTGATACACGCCATGCACTACAACATGACTTCAAGAGCTCTTCTGGCTCTTAAACCTTTCAAATCATCTACCACCCTGATTCTCATAGCTCTGCAGTGAGATCACCTAGGCTCGAATCCCAGCTCTATCATTTCTTACCTGGAGGACCACAGACCAGTTCCTTAACCTCTCTGAGATTTGGTTTCCTCATTTGTAAAAGTAGGGCTTCCCTGAGATTCAGGTTCCCTATATATAAAATGAGGTTAATATCAGTTATCAATCTCATAAGGTTATTGTAATGATTCAAAGAAAAGCATTTGGCACAAAGTAAGTGTTTAACAAATGTGAGCTTTTATCACTATTATTATTTCACTTTGATGGGTTCCATGAGTCATGCTGGCAAAGAGGAGAGTATCTTTTAACCAGCCTTCCACGGCAGCTGCAGCTGCTGAGAACACCAACAATCTCCTCTACCCCAATAAGCTAGACAAAGTTCCCAATATGTTTATTTCCCTTGTGTCTTCAAGTATTTCCTGGAAGATGCATCCCTTTAACGCACTCAAGGGGAAAATTACTGCAATCAGAATTCTGGTCTTTTTTAGACAGTTAAGGCCAGAATTCATGGTTCAACACTAACAGGGAAGAGATGCATAATAGACCAGCAGAACCACTCTCTCCCCAAGGTCAGGAGTGGGACCTGGGGCTGGTGTGGGGGTGACAACCACCAATGGTGAAGAGTTACTGATGCCCAGGTTACAACAGCCCATTTTATTCTCTATTGAGCACCAGGCACCATGCCAGGATATTTATACCTTCGGATTCTTACAACAACCCTGCAAGATAGATGTTTATCTCCATTTTTCAGAGCAGGAAATAGACCCAGAGAGGTTAAGTGGTTGATCTGTGGTCAGAGCTGGGATTTTCCCTCTGGCCCTTGAAGCCCCCGTTTTTCCCTCTATAGCACACCTCTCTGGACTCTCCTGTGTCCCCTGCGAAGTACAAGACGTCAGTACACTGTTTGCTGATCTGTAAGCTAGATTCAAATCGTTATTTGGGGCAACTGCAGAATTCACTGTTGCTTCTGAAAAACAAGTACCCACACATAAATTTTCATCTGCTTTTTGTCTTACATGTTTGATATTCTGGTTTACCTGCATGATTTTATGAATCTTACATCACTAGAGCTGATTTTTAAACATCTGGCTTATTTGGAAAAGCACCTGTATCACCTTTTTTCACTGCCAAGGCTTCTGAAAGACCTGTCTACACTTGCTTCTCTATTTCCCTGCCTTTCAATTAGTTTGCAACCTATCCCTCCATCCCCACCCATTCGCACACGCCCTTTCCAGGGCCGATGGTGGCTTCCTTGTATCTAAATTTAATGGACAAAATGGATGCTTATGAAGCCTCATCATATTTGACCTCTCAACAGCCCCTGACAGAACTGGTGACTCCTCCCTTCTTCAATGTCTCTCGCCCTTGGCTTTCAGCATGCACACTCTGTCTCCTGCTAACTCCTGTTTAACCTCCACTATTAGTACTGGCATTCCAAATTTCCAGAGAGCTCAATCTTAGACCCTCAGCTCTTCTCTCTCTAGACTCTTTAAGGGATCTTATTCATTCCCTTGACTTTAATTACCACCTATTAGGTTAAAACATGAAACCACCAATATCTAACAGTTTCTGACCTACTAAAATGGCAGTATCTCGAACTCAGACCTCTTGTTCAAGGTCTCGACCTGTATATCCAACTGCCTCTTTAACATCTCTACTTGGATGTCTCATGGGCATCCTAAACTGAAGTGGACAAAACAGGATTATCCACCTCATTGCTTAAGACTAAATACACTAAGTACACCATCCTGACTGTTCCCTTTCTTTCATCTCCCACATTTGATGGCCAAGTCCTGACAACTCTACTTCCAACATGCATCTTGCATTCATTTGCTTCTACCTCCTTTACTGCCATCTGAGTCCAAGCTCCTACCTTCTGCAGTATGAATGACTACCATAGCCCATTGCGGTTCTGTCCCCATTATCCTTACTCCCCATCCCAAACTATTCTCCACCCTGTAACCAGAATGATCTCATGCTGAAACTGCCAATGGCTTCCCAGTGCTCTTAGGATAAAGGCCCAAATCCTTACCATGACTCACAACGCCATGAATGGACACTCGCTCATCTCCCCAGCATCATCTTGCCCCACACTAACTATACCCCTTCCTCTAGGAAGCCTTTCTGATCCCTGCTTCTGCATGAGTTATCTACATAGTATTCCATTTGTTTCCTGTTCTAAAGTCTGTCATCCTTGTTGTTTGCTCAATGCTTGTCTTCTCCATAGACTCTAAGCTCCGTGAGAACTTAGACTACACCCGTCAGGTTTACCACCACATATACGATGCCTGGCACATTAGGAAAGAGACCAACAAGTATTTCTTGACTATCTATGAATTTTCTAAGACCTGAAAACCTGTCCTATGCATAGGAGTTGAAGAAGCTGGGGGATCAGCGTGGGGCAGAGTAAGCGACTGGCTCTGTGTAGGAGGCAAGACCCGAAGTCGGGAAAGCGATGGGGTGAAGCAGAGGACCCTAGTACCCCAGAGGCGACACGGAGTGCTCTGGAGGCTGCAAGGATCTGAGACTGTCAATGGCTTCCCAGTGCTCTTAGGATGAGATGCAGGTTTTAGTTTGATGTTCTTGGGTAAGCCTGGCGTGTAAGGCAAACTCCAAGTCTTGTTTGATCAGCTTGGTAGATGCCACACCTACCCCTGGTGGGAGAGAGCTGGACAGTCTGGGCCATTTCACATTAGACCTATACTTGTCATGAGACACCTGCCAGAAGCCCATGGCAACTATTCTCTGGACCCGACACAGAACTTGACCTGGTTTCAGTGCTGGCCCTGTTGCTTCCTACTGGGACCCGGGACAAACCACGTCGTCCGTCTGATCCTAATGTCCTCATTTGTAAAATGGGGGTAATCACACTTGCACAACAGAGTAGCTGTGAGGATTAAATCAGGTAATTACATGTGAGCACGTCTAGCCTAAGGCCTGGACTGCAGCAGCCATTGGCAAGTGTAGCATGACCGATGGAACAGAAGAATGAACGAACAAGCCTCTACTGACGTAGGGAAGCGTCAGGCCACTGACAAACCTCAATCCTCCGCTAAGGCAGAATCCCTGTCAGCTGATGACGTCACTGCCTGCATACCCCAGGTCATCACTCCACCTCTGTGAGTAAGAAGGGGTCAGAGTGGGCTCAATGCCTCTGCTGATGTCCTGCACCCAAAAAGCCTCCTGTCAGGTACACTCGGAGCTGCAGGCAGGAGGCGGGAGTGTACATTTTGGTGCCAGACAGAGCAAGAGACCCATAGTGATGTTGTCACTTATCAACATCAGGTCATTGCAGCTGTACGTCCTGGAGTGAGTCACTCTGAGTCTCTTCTGTATTTGTGAAGTGGGAAAATCATGCCTATTTATAGGACTGCTGTGGGGATTAAATTATAATGTATATATTAATATCAAAGGGGCATGTGATACTCCTTCCTGCCTCTCTGCCTAGGTTTTCATTACTGAGTTTGGCTGATCTTTAAAGCAGTCAGATGCCTTCAGCAAGAAAAAACGATCAAGGCTACAGTTTTAGGATTACAAATGTAATTTAGCCTTAGACAAATGGAGGTAGGTGGATACAGAAAGGCTTTGGCTTGAGATAAAAGAACAGAATGGATACAAGTTAAGATAAGCAGCCCCAAACATTGCAGTGCCTGAGTCCTGCCAGTGGACAAGAGATAATGAAGAATGACCAGGGCAGAGCTGAGTAAAGGAGCCGCAGCTACCACAGTGCCCTGGGTCGAGCCAGCTGGGTCCCATGTTGTTCCTAGCAGTCACAGGCCCACACAGGAGGGTGTTGTGAAGCAGGGTTCTGAGGAGCTTCATTCTGAGGTTTCCAGAGTCCTCAGCATCTGGGACTGACCAGGTTATCGGGAAAGGGACTGCCTGCACGTGGGAACAGTATGTCAATGCCAGCTGCCCCTCTCTAATTTTGAAGAGGTTTGTAAGGCAGCAGCATCCTTCAATGGCATCAGAGGAGCAATGCCTGGCACCCTGCTCGAGCCCCCCTGCGCACAAAGTCAGCAGTGTCAGTACTGGCCCAGGACGGCCGTGCTGTGCGGCTGCTTTGGGGTTTGGAGGACTGCTGGAGACACACGAGCCCTCCCCTGCCCATATGTGGTCCGGCACGTCCACGGCATCTGTCTGGGTGTTGACCTCTCCAGGACTGTGGGAGGAGCACACGTGACTGAGCAGCAGCTTCCCTGAGGCCAAGCCGTGCCACCTGGACGCCATGGCGGCTTCAAGTGTTGAGTGTCTGGTGCTGCATCTGTACAGCCTAGGGTCCAACACTGATGTCTACATAGGCTCCACGAGACAGGAACTGTTTCAGTCTTGGTCACTACTGTACCCCAATGAGGGAACACAGTAGGTGCTCAACAAATATTGACTGGCTGAATGAAAGAGAACATAATCATCTCTCCTCTCTCCCCGTCCTTTCCTATGTGATGGGAAGAGCTCCTCACTCCCGTGATGCTGACGGGCCTCGTGAGCTCAGGGGAGTCGCTAATATTCGGAGTCAGAACGGTCTCCTTGGCATTACTCTCAGGGACACAGGCCTCAGCGGCTGGGACAGGAGGGGCCCTGCTACAACCTGGCTACTGAGGCCGTCACACAAGGAATGTGGATGACATGGAGTTTGAATCAGAGGTTGCAAACTGGAGGCCTTTAGGCCGAATCTGGCTTACATACAGATTTGACTCACAAAGGGTTTAACATTTAAAAAGTTTAGTTGCTCATTTAAAAGTCAGGAGAATTCTTATTGAAATCTGGCTGCTAGATTCTTTTGAAAAACTGAAAGATACGGTAGTAGCTGGCTAGAGCTGGCTAGGAGACGCACGCCACTCTTTCGCTGACCATTTCCCCTCCTGGCTCTTTCCCTTAAATTTCCCGTCTGGCTTCTGCAGGCATTTGAGTTTGCCATGCCTGCCTTCGGAGACCTAAAGACGAAAAGCATAGCCCTGTGGCCCGGGGAGCCCGTGGTCACGCCCTGAGCCAGCTCTTACCTGATGAGTCAGTGACAGCAGGGTCTGCCAGGCGCCCGTAGTGTGCCATGAGTTTGAGCTTGGTCTCCTGTTTCCTGTGTTTCTTGCCCACATAATGTTGCTGAGCCATGACAGGGTCATTGAAAGTCGCGTGGCAGAGGCTGCAGAACTTGTCTGGGTCTATCATCTCTCTATTCTGGTGCAAGGCTAAGGTGGAGGCCACAAGGAAAGGGTTTGTAAGGCGTTTCGACAGAGCTGCGGCGAGAGAGTTTAAACAGAAACAATGAAAAAAACCCAGAAGATGCCAGACTTTCGAGTACGCTGAATGCAAAGGGAGGCTGGTCACTAGCTAATCACACTTGCAGATGTGGCACTGCAGGCGTGAATCACACGGTGAAAGCCTTCTCTAATTGGGGAAACTGGAAAGATTTGGGGGAGTACTTTGTTCACCAGCGTTAACTACTTTAGGCACATGAATCCTGATGTTCTCATGCGCTTCCGCTATCAAGTTGCCACATGACAACAGACTAGACATGGACACGCACGCCGTCTATCCCTCAGCGCTCCCCAGAGTGTCACAGCAAGTGGGACAAGAAGTTTCAGTTTTTTATTTCCATCCTCACAGTACCCCAGTACAGAGCCGGGAGCCAATGCACAGACATACAAACTGAGGGTCTGAGGGCCTGGAGGTCATTTAAAAAAGGCAGCCGTACTGGAGGCCTTTTGGGGCTGAGCGGGAAGAAGAGGATGCCGCTGATACTTAGTTACGTGCTTTGTAATGTACTTTTTCTCCTTTGGTCCCAGAACTAGTCCATCAGGCAGGTATCATTTTGCCACATTACAGAGAAAAACAGGCTCACGGGTGAGATGACTTGCCTGAGACCACCCAGCTAATGAGTGAACCCGGGTCTGTGTGACCCTTAAAGACTATGCCCTCTTTGCTATGCCAGGCTGCCAGAACAGCAGGGAGACCTGAAGGGTACGGCTCATGCTTTCACCTTCAGAAAAACCCCTGGCTTTGGTCAATGAATTCCATTCATCAGAGCCTGGGAGGGGAACACGCTTAAGTCTCCTGTGGATCAACAGATGTTCTAACGCTGACTGCAGGCCGTGCTGCTGCCTGGTAGATGCCATGACTCACTAATGAGTCCACATAGCTGGGATGGTGTCAATCTAGTAGCCACGGCTTTAAAACTGTGGCCTAGAACCCACACGAGTGGTGCGGGGTGGGGCTCCACAGCACTCACAGATGGCTCAGACGCTCTTTCAGCTCTGTGCCACTTCAGTGCGGGACATTCTGAGGATTTTTAGCAAGCCAGAAGAAACTTGCTGGCTTTCCCCACAGTGATTTTCCAGTACAGGGAACCTCAATTTCCCTGGCCATTGTTCAGCAAGTCACTTGAAAAGTAATATACATGTTGCAGAATATTTAATAATATGAGAGAATATTCAGTATGCAGTGTTGAGTTAAAAAGAAAAGGTTATACAGCAATCTGTTTCTTATGTCCTCAATTCTGTAAAATAACAACAAAAAACATACTGGTGATGCGTGGAGAAAAGACCAAAAGCACAGTGTAAAAGGGTGCTTTTCAGTATTTTCAACTTTTTTACAATGAATGTAGATTTCTGACATCAGAAAAGAGATAATAATGGTTGTTAAGACATAAAGGTCATTCTTTAAAAGATACTGAAGAGAAGCATCAGAGGTGAATGGTTAAGTCAAGTTAGAGGAACCACTTAAAGGACATCCAATAAAAATGAGAGCTATGGGAATCTTCTCTCAGGAAATAGCTTGACATATGGAAAGAGTATTCTATAAGGATGTTTGCTGTAGCATTATCTATAAATACCAAAAAGGTGAGGGAGGAAAACTTTAGAGGAATGGTTAAATGTGGTATGATGGGGTATTATATAGTCATTAAAAATGTTCACGAAAAAGTTTTTAACAACATGAGGAAATACAAATGTTACATTAAAATGAAAAGGGCATTAAAAGAAAATTATACACACAATATGATTATATCATTGTTAGAAAATATATACATAGTTCATATGTGTGTACTGGTATTTTGAAATGTTACCAACATATTGACAGTGTTGGCGGTAAGATCTGGGTGATAATTTCCTTTCCTCTTTGTACCTTATGCATTGTTTGAATTAGAATTATTCATAATGAGCATGCGTCGTTTTTATAAAAACAGTAAGGTTATTTAAAGTATTCTATGTTTATACGCACACATACATGGATTTAATCTAGCTATACATAAAACAGATATACACACAGATATACACGTACACATAACAAAAGATTATAGGAAAAACACTACTACAAAATGTTAACAGTGGTTATCTCTGAATGGTAAAATCATGGGTACTTTTTCTTTCCATTTATCTATATTTTTCATATTTTTTACAACATGCTTGTATTACTTTTGCATTAGAAAAATGTTTGAGAAATACAGTTATAAACTCATGTAATAACATGAAAACGTGCTTAAACTACAAAATTAAATGAGAAGTAAAAGCAGGACACATGCATGATGATTACAACATAAAAACATATGTGCGTGTGGCAAAGGCCAAAAGTGGATATGGAAAATAAACTCATGAATATGGAGTCTTTGGGACCGGGTATATTCCAGAGAATTTTCCCATTTATAGAAAGGTAAGTCTGTATAAAGCTCAAGAGAAGTGGTCTTATAAAGTTCTGTTCTTAAGCTGGTTTCTCTTGGCCTAATGTTTAATCTTTCTGGTACCAATACCGGCTTTAAACAAAAGCAATTAGTAATAGCATAGCTTCCTCATGAACCAACCAGAAGCAAGGCCAATGACATGCTCCAGGTGGTGGACGTCTGGGCAGCTACTGAGATCCATGGGGGTGGGGGGGCGGGCGTTCTACTCACTGGCCTTCCTAATGGTGGTGATAATACTAACAGCAGCTGTCATTTACTGAGCACCTACTATGTTCCAGGCTCCTTACATACATTACTTCATCCTCACAACCTATGAAGTAGATAGTATTATCAACATTTTATAGGTGAGGACACTCAGGCACGAAGAAGTCAAGTCATAGAGATGGTAAACAGCAGCCCAGGGTCGTCTGTGACTTCAAAGTCCACATTCTGTTGTTTCATAGCATAAATAACTAGATTTGGGTGTGACAAGAGGGTATAATTGAGTGAGTTTTTAAAACTCTATCTTCAAAGCCTTCCAAAACATTGTTGTCTTGTTTTCATAATACAGTAACATAAAAAAGGATAACAAGTATTAGAGATAGTGTAGTTTACTTCTTGGTCCAAAGTGAAGAGAGAAGCAAAAATCACCAAGAAAAAATGAAATAAAGATCAAAGAACTTTCACTCTTGAATAACTGCAGTTAGCAGAGGTTAAAAATCCCAGCAAGCCAGGAGTTAATGAGATGAAAGCGAGGGCCCCAGTGGTGACAAGATAGAGGGGCTCCTTTAGAAGTCACTGTGCTGGGAATGAGTTCATGGCAACTGCAAACACAGCTTGCTGGGCAGGAGTGGCAGCACTGAAATACTCAACTTCGAAAGGCAAGTCCCTGTCTTGAGAACAGGCAGCTTTGATGATTAAAGTGAGCAGGGCATAACCTGAGCACATGAAAAAGAGGAGGATTTAGCTTTTAACCTGGTACACGTGGTAAGAAGGGCAGGTGGCTGCTGGTAGGGAAAGATCTAAGCGGGAGAGGTGGAGGTGGAATGCTCTCACGGTGTGCATGGCCGGGGGCACTTTGGCAGTCCTGAGTTATAATATTAGTCAGGACCACAGCTCAGGGCTAAGAAACTTCTACATAGAAAACCTGATGTAACCAAAGAAAGGGAGGTTAGGTGAGCACAACTCTGAGGCTGTATTTCAACGAAGCGAGGTCTGCTTTCATATTTTTAAGGGCTCTCAAAAAATAGTTTGACCTCTCCAAGCCTGTGGCCCCAGTGAGCATTTCTGGGAGCACCTGGCATTGGTACCCTGAGGACGGGAGGGGTCCCAATATAGCACTACTCAGGAAAACCAGTACCTTCCACCTTAGTGGATTGCTGCTTCAGCTTTAAGTTCTTTGCGTGGGTCTTCCCCAGGTAGTGCGACTGGGCCACGACAGGGGAGGAAAAGGTCATGTTACAGATGGGGCAGCACTGGTTCTTGTCTTTGCTTCTGCTGCTCTTCTGGGTGGGAGAAAGAACACAGGTCTGATCACACCACTGCCCGGCCAGAAAATCTTCCATGGTTCCCCACTGCCCACAGGAGAATGGGCATTCCAGAACCCCCTTCTCACACTACCCCAACCTACCTTTCTGGATTCTCCTCCAGCTATCTCATCCCAGGCTCTCTACTCACCATTCCCCACTTTTTTCTCTATTGCTTCCCTGCTGCCTAAAATGATCTTCCCTCCTTTCCTGCCTGGCACATGTCTGCTTAGTCTTCAAGGCCCAGGTTAAATGTCACCTCTTCTGAGAGACTTTTACTCAAGAAAATCATTCAATAAACAATTATCGAGCCACTTTGTGTGAGTAGTCCAGGAAGAATTCACCTTGTTCCTCCTCTGTACTCCCAGAGTCTCTATCATACCGCTCGTCATCCTAAACTGACAGTGTCATAGCTCGGGAGACTCTGGGAAACCAAAGTGTAGCGTTCGGGCATGGACTGTTGGGACTCACCTTGTTTCCTATCTTTAGCACCTGCTGGAGTATGGCACACAGCAGGTGCTCAGGGTTTGTTGAACAAGCAGATCACTGGGTTTTATCTGATTATGATGACTAGAAAACAATGTATTTCAAGCCTATAGTAAGGGCTCCCAGTCTCTCTCCGAGAAGGTCTGATCTCTAGATAGAGTATTCATTCTAAGACAGTATTTTTTAACCTCGGCACTATGGACGTTTTGGGCTGCATAATTCTTTATTGGGGGGTGGAGAGGAGCCTGTGATCTTATTTGAACTACCGGACCACTCCAAGAGTTGAAGGAACTGAGATCCAAAGAGGTGAAGTGATGTGCCCAGGTCAGAGTTGATCCCATCTTTTTGAATCCTGAATCATAAGAGGGGCAATCAGGAATGAGTCCAGTGAGCTGGAGAAGGGATGAGCACGGCCCTTGCAAACCCGTGGTCACTATAGTAGGAGGCACAGCTTGCAAACTCTTTCTACTAGGAATTGGAATTTTACTTCATGAGACCCTTACGAGGTAGGAATTAGTATCTCTATTTTATGGGTGAAGTACAGCCTGGGTAAGTAATTTACCAAAGGTCAACCAGTAAGCTGCAGAGCTGGCACTGGGCACTAGTCTGCCGATTTCTTACCCTATGACACTTACACAGCCTCCCATGGAACAAAAATTATGGTGCCCTTAAGGCACTGGGGTTGTTTCAGCATAATTCTCGCAGGACTTCCAAGCCAAAAGCAAATCTATGAGAGCAGGCACCTGGAAAGGGGTTCCTTCCATTTATTTATTCAAAACAGTCCAGTGTTGAACTCAGCTCTTTCCCCTGATCTCAAGGAAGCCGCAGCCTGGCTTCCTTCCACTTTGTCTCCTTGAGTAGGGAATGGGCAGCTTCTTGTCCTACTCCAACAAATCACAACGCTCCATTTACTGAGCCCCTACTATGTGCCAGGCTCTGTGTTGGCTGCTTTTTCCTTCCCTCATTTTAATTTGGAAAAATCCTAAATCGTAGGTGATATTTATCCTCATTTTTATAGAGGAAGAAATCAAGGCTCAGAGAAGTAATAAGACTTGCTCAAGTCACATGACAGGGCTGGGATTTGAAGCCAAGTCAGTCTGACTCAAAGCCCATGCTCTTTACACCGCACCAACCTGCCTGCTGGCTTCATCAGGAAGCGAGCGGTCTCAACATGGCAGCTGGATTACCTGATCTGAGTCTAGCTTCTTCGTTTCCCCCTTTAATGTCTCCATTCCATGGATTGCTAGGTATCTCTTCACTTTGTTGGCATGTTTTTTGCTCTGCAAGAACCCAGGAAAAAGATCAAAGATAGCCAAATGCCATTGTACATCTAAGGCACTCAAAAACACTTAACTAGATTTTCACCTGATTCATCTTCACAAAACTTTTGAGCGAAGATGGTGGGGGAAGAAAACTAGTTTACTGAGTTCTTACTCTGTTCAAGTTACTTTACATGCTGTCAAATCTAATCTTCATAATATGAGAAAATTATCATCATCTCTATCTTGTAGATAAGGAAACAGAGGCTGAAGATGGTGAGGTTTCTTGCCCAAGATGAGTAGCAGAGCTGTGATTCAAACTCGGGTCTATTTAAAGCCAAAACACGTACTTTCTACTATATAAGCTACAACGGAAGGTGTAAGTATAATGATCCTGATTTGGATGGGAGAAATGAGGCTCGGAAAAATTAAGTCAGTCTTCAAGTTATAGTCAACATGCATGGAGGCAACGCCTAGATGGCTAAGAAGGAGCTGCACTTCACTGTACACGCCAGGGAGGAGTGGGGGCTTGGAACTGGGTCTGGAGTGTAAAGCAGTCTTAAAGGTACAGCGGCATACCTGGTAGTGTGCCAGCTTCTGGGACTCCGAAATGAGCAAGGCGCAGCAAACCTTACACTGGGTGTTGGTGAAGAGACACTGGTTCTTCTGGATCATGTGCTCCACTACAGAGAGGAAAATAAAGAATCTCTGCGTTAAAAACCTGCCTCCAGAGCACTGTCTTTGAACCCTGCCTCAAACTCAGGCCCTGGGTAATGGAATGCCACGCTATTATAGCTCAGCAAACTTTAGTCACTCTTCCCCTACTGCTTTCACGACTCATGCTATATTCTCACACCACCTACACTACTCCTTACTTTATAACTTTATTTAAGCCAATTTTATTTACTAAATAGTCTGAAAACTTTTAAATTGAGATACAACATATTGATTTCAGGTATACAATAAAATGACTCGATATTTGTATTGCGAAAGGATCACCACAATAAGTCTATTTGTTACCACACGACTTATAATTTTTTTCTTCTGATAGGAATTTTTCAGATCTACTCTCTTAGCAAACTTCAAATATACAATACAGAGTTATTAACTATAGTCACCATACTATACAAGTAAATTCTTTTAAAAAGGAATCTTTAGACCATAACTTAAGTAGACACCAATAAAAATGATAGAATTTTAGTCAGACACTGGCGTCAGGCTTGGAGCTTTCCTTAAAAAGAACAGTAAGAGAGCAGCGACTGTGAAGAGCGGCGTTATGACATGGTCACATCCAACTGAGACTTCTTTCCTGATAGAATCAGAAGGTCTGAAAGACTTGAAAAGGGAATCATTTTTTGACTGTTCCTTTAAAAGTTTTATTGTAATAATTCTGTATCTTTTTATTATTTATGGGACCTTTTTTGTGGAATTAAAAATAAAGCAACCTTCAAATTTGCTCCACTAAAAGATGAATAGCATTTTCTAATTATTTAAATTTCCATTGGTATAACTACACAGAATTGGTGAGAAAATTGTATTGGGGGGGGTGGACGGTTGGCTCAGTTGGTTAGAGCGTTATGCTTATAACACCAACGTTGCTGGTTTGATCCCCGCATGGGCCACTGTGAGCTGCACTCTCCTTAAAAAAAAAAGAAAATTGTATTGGGGCTTAACTATTAAAAGACTAGAACATTCTTTTTGTATGGAAAGAATGTGAGCTTCTATTTACTGAGGAATCATTAAAATTAAAAATTGGCTTTCTTTTGAATGGATCAGAAGATTTGAAGAGAAATTTTGGAGGATTTGTACCAGTTAGAAGATGGTGCTGATCTTTTATCTTCATGAGGAAACGTAAACTAATCCTATTCTTATATAGTCAACATAAACTATTACCTAATACCAGCTAAATGTTTGTGGTACAAATTGTGTAGGAACTTGGGCTCCCTAGGCATGCCGACTTGGGTTCAAATCCTGCTGCTGTTACTCACTAGCTGCATGATTTTACAGAAATTACTTTATCTCCACTCCATAGTTTTCCTTTGTATAAAATGGGAGTACTGGTGACATGTATCTCATAGAAGGGATTCCCCTTGTGGTTTCCCGTAGAGACCACTTAGCACAGTACCTGGTAGTACATGCTCAATCTCAATGTTATCATCAGATTATTTTCTGGGTCCTGTGGTTCTGAGAAAATTAATTATTTTCTATATTGTACCTATGATGATAGTTCTTAATCTAAAATTTGATAACTGTTAAAATTTTCCTCACTGTTCTTCACTTGACTTTGAAACATCTAAAATTACCTAACATTTTACACAAATCCCACTGTAGGAAACCATGATATTAACTTGTTCTTAATTGTTGGGCCTGGAGAACAAAGCCTTACCTTTTTGGGGAGGGAGTAAAAACTCATTCAATGCATGAATTCTATCATGACACTGATAAACTGAGGCAGGGCAGAGTCCAGAAAACTGTGAGGGGACGGCAAGCCCACAGTTTTTTATCATATACTCTGGACCAAAAAGTGGTCAAGATGCCCTGGAAGGAGTCTTGGTGGAGAACTTTTAAGGTGCCTCTTTCTACTTCACAAGGTCTAAAGCTTATCTACGCCAGCACTTTTGGGCAGAAGGGTTGTTGTCTGGCTGTATTTCTGCCTCGGAGGGTCTCGTTTATTTCCCCAGTTTTCTCCTACAGTGCTTGGTAAATTTTTGTGAAAGACTTTGCCTGCCTCAGCTGTGCTTCAGAGAACCAAGGGAAGTGGGTCTGTGAACACATCTGGGCCAGAGCTTTTTAAAGATGGTACCCAGGAGTCAGAGTCCAGTTATCTCCTCAAGCCTGGAGATGCTAGATCTTGTTTATTAAAGGAGATGGGGTTCCTTTTCAAGGACATTCAGAATCTGACTCCCAAAGACTAAACAGGGTAGGGACCATGTCATTTATGACTTTGTATCCCCAGCACAATACGTGACCTACAGTAGGGGCTTGGTGAATACCTGCTGAATGACTAAAATGCACCTCTCTGGCCTCAGACTGTACACTCACAGCCCACAAACGTATTTACAATGCCTTCTAGGTGCCAGCACTGGGCTTCATGCTGGGGTGGTATCAACAAATAAAACAGAATACAAAGAAAATAAAAAAGCAAGATAGTGGCACAGTGAGAAATACTAGAAAACAAACAAAGTGGTAGAGGATGGGGGCAGGATGTTAATGAAGAACACTGTAGGAGGCATCAGCCACAAGGTCGGCGGAAAGTGTTCCAGCCTGAGACAGGCCAAGTCTCTGAGGCAGGGATGAGCTCAGCATGTTCAAGGAATAGAGAGAAAACCAGTGGTGAATGAGAGAAAAGTGGTAGGAAATTAAGTTGGAGAGACAGCATGAGGCCTACCAGATCCTGAATGAACAGAAGGCCTCATAAATCATGATATGAACTATGGATCTTATTCTAAGTGCAATGAAAAGCAACAAGATCTGACTTACGTTTGGAAAAGATTACTCTGATCACTGTGTCCACTGAGTGCACGGGGATAGAAGCGGAAGCAGGGAGAACAGAGAGGAGGCTGCTGCAGGCTTCTGGGTCATAGATGATGGAGGTTTGGATGAGGCAGGTTGGCAATGGAGACAGAGAAAAGTGGATGGATTTGGAATTACATTCTGCAAGTAGATCTGACATTCAATTTCTTAGATTGGCTTGGGGGTGGCGAAGGAAAGAGAGGATTCAAGGATCACTCCTAGGTTTTGAACTTGAGAAACTGTACAGATGAGATGAGAACTGGAAGAAGACAGCCTTGGAGAAGAAATTAAAGGCTTTTCTTTGGGCTATGTTAAATGTGAGTGGTCTATCGGGCTTATGGGTAGAAATATCAAGTAGTCAGTTGAAGATTCAGGTCTGGAGCTCGAGGGAGAGGTCAAAGCTGGAGATATAAACTGGGAATCATCAGCATATCAATCATACTTAAAATTATAGACTGAAAGAGAATCCTAGTGTAGATGAAAAACGGAAGAGGTTCTGGGACTGAGTCTTGGGACCCTCCAAACTTAGAAATCAGACAGAGGAAGAGAAGTTGAATATAAAAACGAGTACTGGAGGGACTTCCAGCTGTGGCATATTGAGGAGATCCTCCCCTCCCCCAAAAGCGACTACAAAACTGACAAAACCACCACAGCAGCACTCTGGAAGTTGACCAAGGGCACGTCACAATCTGGGAAGCATTTATGTTTGTGCACCTGCTGAACTTCGGGTGAGAATGGTGGGCACTGGGGCTGCTCTCATCCCCTCCCATACTCAGCAGCACAGAGGAGGTGCCAAGAAGAGGCAGGATGTGAGAACCAATAGCTTCCCTGTGGAAGGGGGCAATCACTTAATTTGGAGTGGTGTGCAACATGCATAGCTCGTTACACTAGTGGTGGAAGTGACGATCTCAGAGGCAGGTGAGCAGGAAGGGCCAAGGGATCTATTAGCTTGAGGTGAGGCCATGGTTCAGTGCCTGGCTGAGACTGCGTGGCCATGGAGACGCAAGAGGGCCAAGTAAGTCACATACTCCCGGCCAACTCTGAGGCTGTGCACATGTGCAGAAGAGACGCAAAAGGGCCCGAAAGTAAAAGCCTGGAAAGACTTGAAAATGGCCTGAACTTTGAATGTGTTCCCTGCTTACACACAGATTCTAACAGCAGAGAACTGAGGTCTTAAGCACCAGGTGTTTGAGAACAAACTCTGTTGAATCACTGGCTGACCAGTAAGCAACACAGATACATAGAAATTATAAAAAAGAACCAAATTGGAAATATTTGCTCTTAAAGTCTTCAGCCACCATGTAAGCAGTTTTCTTCCAAACTGTGAGGAAGCCCAAACGATTCCATGCATGAAACCATATGGAGAGGCTCTCAGACTACCTGGATGGAAAGAGCAAGCTGCCTGGCCAGCCCCTGGAAGCACCAACCCATAGCTGTTTCAGCTCTAGCCACCATGTCACTGCAACTGCCTACGAAATTCTGAGTCAGAACTGTCCGGCCAAGTCTTCCCTGAATTCCTGACTCAGAAAAGCCATGAGAGGTTCATGAGGTTGGAGGAAGTCAAGGTCTACAAGGAGAAAAAGAACATACATGAATGATCAGAATTTTGCGAAGGTGCACGAAATGTGAATTCCTGCTGCCCTGATAGCCAAATACAACTCTAACCCAGCTACCAGCTACCTCTCCAGAGTGGGACAGGTTTGATCTAGGAAATGAAGTGCTTAGAAAATCATTGCAAAGGCTGAAGGGACTAGGTTGGGCCTCCAGAAACATCTCTAGGAACCATGCATAATTGTTCCAATAGGCAAGCTATAGTCTCTGAGGCCTCCATTACAGTCTTGTTGGAAATAGGAAGCTTCATTGTTATTGAACCTACTTCTCAGCTTATGAAGTTGGAGAATGGATGCTGGAACACTGATGTAGAATAGCTCACAGTTCCATGCCATTTCTTTATAGCAATAATAGCCAATGGCCATAGGAATATGGTCTTCGTTGCATTTCTGCCTTCCAAATCTTATGAGAAGCCATCCGATTGGCAGGATTTAATTGCTATCTGTATCGTAGCCAATGAGAAGATGTATGGGGCAGAGGCTGAGAGACCTAGAGTGTGAAGTTCAGGGCTGATTTTTACAGGGTCAATGAAGTAGGGACAGAGAAAGTCAGTGTGGGAAAGCAAGGTAATTCATAAACTTAAGAAATTTAGGGGAAGTAGTATCTGGGAAACAAAATGATAGACACTTCAATCTGAGTTGCAATTGTCTTTGGGTGAATTAAGGTGTCTTCAGTTGCCCTACGAAGACTTAGGGCCAGGATGGCTGGTTACTGCATGACTAAACTCCTATATTCCAACTATTAGGTGAACATTGCTAATCTATAATGACTTGCGAATCCTTGGGCCTTGATGTGGCCTTAGAATCTTCAACTCAGCTCTATAGAAATTCATCAATTGCCTGGAAGAGGTCCTTAGGGGGAGATGAAACCTATTTACTACCCCGTTTCTTATGGCTTATTAGAAGGTAGTGGGTGTCTAAGTACAGCTATAGTTAGAAAACAGCAAACAACAAAAGATCCTAGGAAAAGGAAGCTGGACATAATCTACCCATGGGTCCGACTGGTTAGGCAGTATGGTCTAACAGGGTGCTCTATGAGAATGAACTGGACAGTTAGCTCCATAAGGTCATGTAGCCTTACTACTTCCACCTACTTTGTGAATCCATATTGTTGATGATCTCAAGAAGCTCAAGTTTCATCATACAAAAGGGCAAGAAGAAAGCAAATGTAAAGACACTGATGATGTGGTGCTAAAAAGTCCAAGTCCAGTCGCGGATTTCAATCTTAGTTGCAGGGGGTGCAGCCCACCATCCCATGTGGGAATTAAATTGGCAACCTTGTTGAGAGCTCGTGCTCTAACCAAAGAGTCATCTGGCAGCCCCTCGGGCAGGTCAGTGGCAGCTTGTTGCCTTCAATCTAGTTATGGAGGGCACAGCTCATTGGACCATGTGGGAATCGAACTGGCAACCCTGTCGTTCAGAGCTTGAGCTCTAACCAACTGAGCCATCCGGCCACCCCAAAAATGTTTTCTATTTAGAACATGTATAAACAGAGTGGAGCTGAAATGAAATAATCAATAAATGAAATGAAAAATTCACTAGAGGAACTCAACAGGAAAGTCAAAATGGCCAAAAGAAAGAATTAGTGAACTTGAAGATAAATTAATAGAAATATTTGATCTGAAGGAGAGAAAAAGAAAACTGAAGGGTGGCCGGTTGGCTCAGCTGGTTAGCGTAGTGTTCATAACACCACGGTTGCTGGTTCAATTGCCACATGGGCCAATGAGCTGTACCCTCCACAACTAGATTGAAAACAACGACTTGACTTGGAGCTGGTGGGTCCTGGAAAAACATACTGTTCCCCAATATTCCCCAATTAAAAAAAAAAGAAAACTGAAGAATAACAAGCAGAGCCTCAGAGACCTGTGGGACACATCAAGCATACCAGCATATGTATAAGGGAATCTCAGAAGGAGAGAAGAGAAAGCAGCAGAAAAAAATATTTGAAGAAATAAGGCCTGAAAACTCCCCACATTTGACCAAAGAAAGACATTAATATATCCAAATATCTCAGACCCTCAAAATAAAATAAATACCAAGAGATTGACCCCTAGACACATCACAGTCAAACGATTAAAATATAAAGACAGAAAATTTTGAAAGCTGCAAGAGAAAAATGACTCATCATCTACAGTGGAATAATTTGATTAATGACTTCTCGTCTTGAAACAATGAATGCCAGAAGACATATGCAGAGTAGTGAACTAATCACTATGCTGTACACCTGAAACTAATATAAAAAAATAAAAATGGGGAAAATAGTGAAAAAGAACTATCAACCAAGTGAAAATAGTGAAAAAACTATCAACCAAGAACTCTATGTCCAGCAAAACTATCCTTCAAATCTCATGCTAAGTGACAGAAGCCAGTTGCAAAAGAACGCATATTATATAATTTCATTTATACGAAATGTCCAGAATAGGCAAATCCATACGAACAGAAAAAAGATAAGTACTTGCCAGCGGTGACTGCTAATGGGTACAGGGTATATTTCTGGGGTGATGAAAATGTTCTGAAATTAGACAGTGGTGATGGCTGCACAATTCTGTGAATATACTAAATGTACATTTTAAAAGGACGAATGTTATGGTATATGAATTAGGTGTCAATAAAGCTGTTATTAGAAACAAAATAAGAACTATCCTTTATGAATGAAGCCAAAATAAAAACATTCCCAGATAAAGACTGAGACAATTCATTGCTAGCAGGTCTGCCTTGCAAGACATACTAAAAATAGCCCTTCAGGCTGAAAGTGATACACCATAACTTGAATTCAGAGGAAAAAATAAAGAACATCAAAAATGGTAAATATGTGGGTTAATATAAAAGACATTATATATTTTTTTCTAATTTATTTTCTTCTTTAAAAAACATTGTATAAAGCAATAATTATGACAATGTTTAATTAGGTTTATAACATATATAGACATATATGACAACAACAGCACAAAGGAGGGGGAGGAAAGGAGTTACATTATAGGAATGCTTTTATATTTTACCAGAATTAAGTTAGTATTAATTTGAAGTAGACTATGATGAGTCAAGATGCATCCTGTAGTCCCTAAAACACCACTAGGAAAATAACTGAAAAAAAAAAATCAATAGGGGAACTAAAATGGTACACTACAAAATACTTAACACAAAAGCCAGTAAAAGAGGAAAAGAACAAAACAAAAAGAAGATAAATAGCAAAATGCAAAATGTAAATCTAGCCATAACAATAATTAAATTAAATGTGAATAGTCTAAACAGCTCACCCAAAAGGTACAGATTGTCAGAGGATAAAAAAAACCAAGATCCATATAATGGAATTCTACTTTCAATGAAAGGGAATGAAGTATTAATACACACTACAATTTGGCTGAACCTCAAAAACATGCTGAGAGAAGCCAAATGGAAAATACTACATTTGTATGTTTCCATTTATATGACATGTCCAGAAAAGGCAAATTTATAGAGACAGAAAACAGTTCAGGGGTTGCCTAGGGCAGGAGGTAGGAGTGGGGATTTAAAATAAAGGAGCACAAAAGACCTGGAGTGATGGGAATATTCTAAAACTAGATTATGGCTACATAACTATCCTTTTACTAAAAATCATTGAATTGTATAGTTACAATGGGTGAATTTTATGGTATGTAAATTCTAACTCAATGAAAGTGCTAAGAGAAAAAAAAAAAACCCAAGCAAGTAGAACTTGGGGTTACAGGTATCTACCTAAACCTCATATAAATATTGCAAAAGCGAGGAGAGGAGGGAAATGAACTGGGTTGTAAGCGACACTGTACATTCATACACACAGAAAGAGACAGTTCACTTTCCAGCACACAGCTGCTGGGTTGAGGACAAAGGTCACTTCCTCTTTTTGTGCATCCCAAACTCTTAGGCATTCCTCTCCACTGTTCCTACTATACATTCAACCGAAACTGTTTTGGTTTCTGCTTCCTGGACTCGACTACAGGTCCCTCCAGGGCAAGGGCAGTCTTTTCCTCATCTCTGTAGTTCTAACACTCAGCCAGTCTTGGGAGTAAAGCAGGCATCAGTGAATGTTTGTCAAATTAATGAAAGGAAAACTGCCAGGTTGGGGGGTGGGGTGTGTGTGCAACTTTATACCACACAAGTTGGAATGTATGAGGGAGAGAGGGGGCACATAATAATTTAGGAGTCAGACTAGACTAGTTTTTAAACTGGAGAAATATACTAGGGTATAGGTCTGTATACCATCCCAAATTGAAACATATATAGTCCTTGGATGTGGTCAAAAATTCCATTTTATCACAGTCCAATCAGCCCACAGGCAACATATTACACTTTACAAGATGAGTCTGCTCAGCAAGCAAACAAACCGTTACAGAAATCTGACTGCCATGAAGATTACATGATAGGATTAGCACAGAAGCCCCGTCTTTGTGCAGCTACCTCTGCTAAGGACTGTGAAGAGAGTCACATAACCAGGTCAGGCCAGCTCTTTCCATCTCCATCTTACCACTGCCAGGTAAAATGCAGAGCCAGCTGGGAACCTTCAGCGGAGAAGTGTCCCTGTTTCTCAGGCTCCTGGCCCCCATGTCAGAAAAGGGACCCAGTTGGCAGAGACCAGACACCTAAAAACAGGGGTAAACCAGGGCTCAGTCACCAAGGCCAGGAGGAACATGGGGGTAAGAAGGCTTTTAGATCCCTTGGAAGTGTGGGGCATGACAGTAGGGAGGCAAGAGACAGTAGGGGTGGGGGAGCCTGGAGACTGGGACGATGGAGAGTCAGGGAGAAATGGTGAAGGAGCTACGAGTCTGTGGGTCTCCCAGAAGGCGTGGAGAGGGATTACAGTCCACGAGCTTGGAAAGAACTGCGCTCTGGCGGGTAAAGAATGCAGGGCAGAAAGCACTGGCGGCCTGAACTTGAGAAGGCCCCTGACCATTTGCACGCGGGGCCCTGATTCTTGGGGTGCCGCGGACTCGATTTTCAGGGTAGCTGGCCCACGGTGCATGGGCCCGATGGAGTCCTCCGGCGCGTCACGCAAGTGGGCGGGCCGGGAGTTAGGGGGTGTGACCGTAGACCCGGGGGCTGGTCCGCGTTCTCGCCCCGGGCTTCCGCCACTTCCCGCGCAACGGGCAGGCGGGCTAGGGGCTTCCTGCCTCTGAGACCCTCGGACTCACCTTCCTCCCTCCCCACTGGTTGGGCCCCGGACACTGCTTCCCACAGGCGGCGCGCCCTCTCGCGGTCGAAGCGCAGCCGGTCTGGTTCCCGGCCCTCCCGCTCCTCCGAGATGTTGTATGGCCGGGCCCCTCCGCTGTCCGGGGCCTCCACCGTGCCCAACGCGGGATACTCCATCTTCCCCGCAACCCCTAACCGGCCGATAGCCGCTCCTGAATCTTAGTCTCGCGAGATGTGGCTGGGAGGGTGACTTTGCCGGGCCAACAAATCTCGCGAGGTTGGGCGCCGCAGACCGCGTTGCGGTGCCGGCCCCGGCTTCTGTTACCTGGTTGCTGTTGGGACCTCGAAGCATCTGTTGTGGAGTCGGAAGTTGGTCGCCGGTTCCACAGCAGCCCCCTCCCATCGGGACGGTATCGATCAGTCCTTGGCTCAGGGTTCTCACCTTGCTCACGGTCAGCCTTTGACACGTCTCATTTCGTTCTCGTGAAGGCCCTGTTATGTGGGAATATTTTCCCCATTTCACTGGCAGGGAAACTGAGACCCAAAAGCTAGAAATGGTTTACTCAAGAGTTCGTTACTAGCAAGTGATAGAGCCGGAACTCCATCTCCATGATTATAATAGATACCATTTGAGTTCCAAGTGTTAACCCCCAGACCAGAACTCCCCCTAAACTCCTCTCCAACAGAACTGTCAAACCTGAAATTCTATCTTCCAATCCCACACTTGCCCCTCTCGCAGTCTCTCGGAGCCACCATCTCTTGCCAAGGTTGTTGTAGTGGAGTTCTCACTGGTTCCTTCCCTTGCTCTTCAAGTATTCCCAGCACAGCAGACCCAGCGATCATCTTGGAACAAGCCATGTCATGACACTCCGGCGCTCAAATTCTCCAACACCTTCTTATTTCACTCTTCAAAAAAGCCAAAGTCCTTAGTTTAGCCAACAGGACCCTACACAATTGACTTAACTTCCCTCATTTCCCATTGTGTTAGCCTCCAATCCCTTCATTCCTGTCCCAGTTACCCTGGTCTGCAGGATATAATTTCCCCCAGGTGTCTTCATGGTTGTCTCCGATTTCCTTCTCTGGCTAACTTACCTAAGTTTTACCCCTCCACATACACTTCATGTCCATTCCTGCTTTATTTTTATTCCTCCTTAACACCATTATCAGATCATAGTTTATATTTTACTTTTTATCTTGTTTATTGTTTGTCTCCCCACTGAAAAGGCAAGCTCTTGGTTGGCTCAGTGGTTAGAATGCAGTGCTCATAACACCAATGTTGCCAGTTCGATTCCCACATGGGCTAATGAGCTGCGCCCTCCACAACTGGATTGAAAACAACAACTTGACATGGAGCTGATGGGTCCTGGAAAAACACTCTGTTCCCCAGTATTTCCCAATTAAAAAAAAAAAAGGCGAGCCCCAGAAAAGCAGGGATTTTTCTCTACTTCGTTCTCAGCTGAATCCCCAGCACCTTGAAACAGAGCCTGGACCCTCATGGGTACATACAAAATATTTGTTGAGTGAATGAAACTTTTGATATAATTACCTTACTTCAACCTCATTTGTTCAAATGTTTATTTAGGGTGTACTATTAGCTAGATGTTATTTTGGGCACTGGAATACAGTGGTGAGCTAGACAAATAGGGAAGCTCTAATAGAACATTTTTTATTCTGGTTGAGGAGAGTGTAATAAGTCAACAGATAGTAAAAAATGATAAGGAGAAATTAAAACAGTAAAACATCTTGGGTGAATAATGTGGAAGGAATATTAGGGTAGTCAGAGAAAAGCTCTGAAGAAATGACATTTGACTTAAGACCTGATTGATGAATATGGGATGGCCAAAGAGCTTGGGAAGAGCATTCCAGGCAGAGGAAACAGCAGGTGCAAAGGCCCTGTGGCAGGAATGAACTTACTGTGTTGGAAGAACAGGAAAAAGGATAATATGGCTGGAGCTCAGTGAACAAGGGGCAGAGTGGTATCAGAGGAGGCCAAAGAGAGATAGAGACAGAGCTATTTCTTGCCTGAGATCACAGCTCATTACTGGGATTTACTCATTTATACTACAAATATTGAACACAAACTGTGTCAGGCCTCATGCCCAGCTCTGGAATTTCCAGTGCCGTAGATGACTAATGTTTGTGCAGTGCTTTATAGGTTATGAAGCACCTTTAACAGACATTATAACATTAAATCCTCAAGGTGGTTCTCCAATGAGAGACACCTACATATTTAACAATAAAGAAAAAGACTGGGAGAAGTGAAAGTTTTTATCAGGGTCACATATCTGGTTAGTGACAGAGTTCATGTTTGAACACTGGTCCTCAGACTGTACCATGTCATTTTGCCAATACCGGATGACCAGCCTAAAAGCCAATGATTATACATTACTTATTTATCTTAAAGAAGACTTCTACTTATATTTGCATAGCATGAGTTATTCAGCTAGAAATCACAAAGGATACAGGGCATTTTTGTTAAAGTCCCAGAACTCACAAGGATATTTTTTAACACAATGGAGCACATCCTGGGAGTGGAGTACTTAAGATGCTGTGTATATTGTAAAACAGTCTCCCTCCCCCTATTCCCAATCCAATTAAGTGCTAAAAATAATTTCTATTTACTTTCCAATGGATGCTGTCACAGTATGTCCCCTGTGCCACTGAGCAGAGTCCCGAGCTACAGCTCTGAGTGTCTGAACAGCCCTCACTATCACCAGTTTTCTGCTGTGCGTTTGTGTAAGTCCTTCCAATAATGCCTCGGCCTGGACTCCTTGCTGGGACCTAGCAGTGCAGGTGATGATGCCTTATGTTTATGGGGCTGGTTATCTATTTCTTCTTTGTGGAAAACAAGAACCATTTCTTAACATGTTCTTTGTGTTGTTGCTATGGGAGAAGAACAATCCCAAGGAAATGGCTTTGCCAAGAGACAGGAATTGGCCACAGTTCAACAGATATTTCAGTTGGGTGAACACTCACTGTGTGTGCATGCGTGCACATGTGCATGGTAACCTACACTACGGAATTTAGTAAAATATAGTTCCTGCTCTCAGGACGGTTAAACTCTAGACAAGAAAGTATCTACTGTATACTTAATATCCAGGAGTATGTTTTAACTGCTAAAATAAAAGTGACAACTGTTTTGATTGCATCCAGGATTTAATTTATAGAGGTGACTGAGTGATGACACAGGAGTTCAACACCATTGAAAGTTTTATTATGGTTCAAAATAGAAGGGGGCCACGCCACACCATGCAGGACTATATGAGGAAATACTGGGGTTGTTCAAGAGGCAGAGGCGAAAAGGGAGAGCAAGGCCCAGAGCCTTTATTGTGGTTTCTGCAGGAAGGAATGGGTGAGGCAAGGTAAGCAGTTTAGGATTGGCTAGTTTGAGTAATTTCAGCAGGCTCTAGGCTATAGGAGTGGGTCCCTAGTTGTCTGGGGTGATTTAGGGCAGGGGGAATACTGACTTGGTGTGTGAGAGTTAAAGAGGTGGTTGGGGGTGTGGACTTTGGATTGGTTGGTTTACAAATAAAAGGTGTGCTTGAAGGCAGATTATTTGCTTTTGTTAGGAATTAGCTAACCCTGAGAGGGGCAGTTCTACCTTGGTCCACAAGGTCCCAATATATCAAAGTGTCATAAAATACAGAAAATAAAACATGGTTAATACAACAACCAAGGTTAGTATGGATGGAGTGGGACAACAAAGCCACAGTTGAGGGGATCATGATAGTATCTGGGTTACCCCATATGAGGCTTTCTACTTCTCAGCTCTGTGATCACATCTCTAGCTGTTAGAGGTGGCCATAGATTAGATTTTACTAACAGGATGTGAATAAGTATTGTTTGGTTTAGAACCTGAGATTGACCTCAAATAGCTGGGGTGCTCCTGAGGAAGATTGTGGAAAAGACACGCTCTGGGGATACATCTTTGCTGCAGTCTTTCCTGGGCTGGGTTATTTTGTAAGGTCTTCTGGCCCGCAGGAAACAATATCCTCAGGGGACGCCAGGTTTTAATTCAGCGCCTTTCCAAGGACAACTGAGGGTATAGGGGAGTTTGTTGATCACAGATTGGGATTTCCAGAGGATTCTGAGAAGGAGGGGAAAGAGGAGGATAGATTAGATGCATGTAGAGCTTCTCAACTTTTTCGATGGCATAGCCCACTTAGGAAATAAGCATATCTGTATGGAAAATTAGAATAAACAGATAAAGCTGCTGCTTCTCGTCACCCCAGTGGTGGTGCGGGGACTATGATTCCAGGCTGTGTTGGGACACCCTTGGGGCTGGAGGGGTGGATGCTCAGAGCTACGTGAGGTGCAATGGGTGGCTATGCTGTCTTGGACCCTGATGATATCTGAGGAGAGCAGGATGGGGATTAACTCCGATAATCTCTGAAAACAAACAGGCCATCAGTGGAATCTGGGAGGCACTCATCTTGACATCAGCTGCTCCGTTCTGCACTCATGATCTATGATTTTATGTAAATTATTTAACATTTGTAAGTTTGCTTCTTCATCTGTAAAATGAGAAAATGGTACCCACTTTAAATGGTGATTGTGAAGATTAATGAAAATATTTTCCGTAAATTACATAACACATTGCCTGGCACATACCAGTTTATTCTGAAAGCTATATTTCTTCTGAAAATATAACAAATTAATGTTGGGTTCCAGTTTCATCTTGATGACGACTGTATCAGCTAAACCACACTTTTCTCCATATTTTCTAGGACCAGTTTCAATTAATAGTCTGTGCATTTAGTCTAGTTTAATGCACCCAAGGAAATCTACAATGGCCTAAGATGATCCAACGCAGCTCTGTCATCTCTACTGAAGGATTGCCAACATTGGCATAGATCTTGAGCTGGCATAGTAGTTTGAGTCACATCTAATCAGCAGGCTTTATTTAAGGCCTTGTGCATTATGTGCCAGTGTCTTAGTCTGTTCAGGCTGCTATAACAAAATACCATAGATCCCCTAATACTATCGCACTGGGGATTAGGATTTCAATATACAAATTTGGGGAGGACATAAACATTCAGTCTATTTGTAGCTAGGTTCTGTACTGTACTCCGGAACCTCCAGTACTTCAGTGGTTCCCCATTACTTTCAGGACAAAGTTAAAATGTCCTTCTGTGGTGTAAGTGGCCGTTTATAGTCTGACTCCTTCCCTCTCCACGGTCTTCTGATACTCTCCCAAGCATCTGTGCTCCAGCCAGACTGAGTGGACTTCAGCACTGTGGTTTGTTCCCCGATGGGGCACCCTTTCCCCCCTCTTTATCTTGGCACACACAGTTCCCGATGCCTCTAATGCCGTTCCACCATCTTGTCTTTTCCCTTTGGCATACTTCTTCAAGTTTCACCCCAAGTTTCAGCCATAGTGTGACTTACTATGCAGAGGAGAGTTAACATAGCAGCTATTCTTTGAAAGGCCTGCTTTGAAAGGCCTGCTTTCAAGATTGGCTTTGGCTGGCATCTGGGAACTTGGGTTTCAGGAGGGTTCCTAAATTCCCTAACATATAAGAGTGGTTCACTGAGCCAAAACTGTTGGTACAAACAATATGGTTTCCTTCTGGGAGTTGAAATTTTAGTACATGCTGGGCAGAGTGCCTGTGTGACTCGCCCCTGATACAAACCCTGGATTCTGAGGCTCAGGCAAGCTTCCCTGGTTGACAATACTTGATAAGTGTTGTCACAGTTCTGTGCTGGAGGAATTAAGTGTTCTGTGTGACTCCTCTGGGAAGGGACTCTTGAAAGCTTGTGCCTAGTTTCCTTTGGCCTTTGTCCCATGTACCCTTTCCTTTGAGTGATTTTATTTTGTATCCTTTGGCTGTCATATGTCGTAGTTGTGAATGCAACTATGCAAGTCATGTGACTCTTTCTAGTGAATCACTGAAACTAGTCTTAGGGATGCCTGACCCACCTAGTAGGTGAAATTCTCCTTATTTCTACTGCTTTTTTCCTTATTTAAAAAATACTTTAAATGATCATATTTATTACATACAAAACATTACATATAAATTATTAAGAATAATAATTAATGAACACTCATAAACTCATCATCCAATCTGAACTAGAACGTTACCTGTCATTCCCTCCCTTCCTAACCATAATTCTGAATTTTGTGCTTATAATTTCCCTGCTTTAAAAATTATACATGGGATTGCTGGATGGCTCAGTTGCTTAGAGCTTGAGGTCTGAATAACAGGGTTGCCGGTTTGATTCCCACATGGGCCAGTGAGCTGCACCCTCCACAACTAGATTGAAGACAATGAGCTGCTGCTGAGCTTCCAGGGGGGTGGCTTGATGGCTTAGTTGGTTAGAGTGTGAGCTCTCAACACAAGGTTGCCGGTTCAATTCCCCCATGGGATGGTGGTGGGCAACAAAAGATTGAAAACGGGCCCTGGAGAAACACACTGTTCCAAGTTAAAAACATATATATATATATATACACACATATATAATTTAAATATATATATATATAATTTAAGTATATATATATATATATATACTTATATATATACATATATATATATATATACATATATATATATACATATATATATATATACTTAAATAACATATTGTTTAATTTTGCTTGCATTTGAGCTTCATAAGCATGGTATCATATTGTTTGTATGTTTTGTGTGACTTCCCTTTTCCCTCAACGTTAAGTTTCTAATATCTATGTTGTTGCAAGTCACTATAGTTCATTCATTTCCACTGTGGGATAATATTCTATTGTGTGACTATACCATAATTTGTTAATGTGTTCTACTGTTGATGGACATTTGGAATATTTCCAGTTTTTTTCTATTAAAAACAGGGCTACTACTAAAGCTCCTGCCATGTGAGGATACGACGAGAAGTTTGTGACCTGGAAGAGGTCCCTCACCACCGTGCTGGCGCCCTGATCTCAACTTCCAGCATCCAGCCTGTGAGAAATAAATTTCTGTTATTTATAACCCCCCCAAAATTAAATAAGAACAGGGCACTATTAACATTCTTATACTTATCTCCTGGTACACTTGGGCAGGAGTTTCTCTAGGGTATACACCTAGGAATTGAATTGTCGGGTAGGGTATATGGATGTTATACTTTACAAGCTAATGCCAAATTGTTTTCCAAAGTGGTTGATTGTATAATTTATATGCTCACCAGCAAAGTATTAATATAAGAGTTCCCATTGATTTTCATTCTCACCTGCACTTGGTACTGTCAGACTTAATTTTTTGCCAATCTAGAGGGTATAAATGGTATTAGATGTACGAGTATGGTAGACCTTTTCATTCCATCCTTTATCTCTCACTTTTTATGATTCATCAAGCATTTATTAAGCATCTTCCATGAACTAGATATTTTGTTAGGTACTAGGGAATTTTTTTTAAATTAAAGTTTGTTGGGGTGACAATTCTTATTAAAGTTACATAGATTTTGGGTGTACAATTCTGTAGTACATTATCTATATGTTACATTGTATGTTCACCACCCAGAATCAGTTCTCTTTCCATCACCATATATTAGGGTACTAGAGAATTTAATGGCTTTTTTTTCTAATTTACTTTTTTATTGAGGTATTAAGTATATAAATAGAAATCTTGAATGACTTTTATATATAAGTAACACCTGTATAACCACCACCTGTATTAAGATATAGAACATTTCTGGAGTCCCAGAATGCTCACTGGGGCCTCTTTTCACCAAAAAGAAATCATTATCCTGAACTCTATCCTCATAGATTAGTTTTGTCTTTGTATTTATTTGAACTTTGTATAAGTGAGTTGCTTAATTTCCAAATATGTGGGGCTTTTCCGAATTTCTTATTGTTGTTAATTTCTAATTTAATTCATTCTGATCGAGAACATAACTCCATAAGACTTCAGTCTTTTGAAATCTCTTGAGATTTGTTTTATGGCCCAACATATGGTCTATTTGGTGAGTGTTCCACTTGTACTTGAAAAGAATGTGTATTTTGCAATTTGTTGGGTATAGTGTTGTATATATATTCAATTATGTCAATGTGGTTAATAGTGTATTCAGAGTGTATTCAGATCTTTTATATCCTGACTGATTTTTGTCTAGTTCTATCAATTACTGTGTGTGTGTGTGTATATTGTTCAAATCTCCAACTATGGTTTTGGATTTGTCTACTTCTCTTTTTGGTTCTGTTATTTTTTTGCTTCATGTATCTCATTTGTAAATATATAGTAGGAAAGTCAGATTTACAGATAGACACTCCCCCCAACTCACCCCCCCCCCCCCCCAGGTTCAAGTCGTAGTTTCTCAGTCTAGTTGTGTAGCACCAGCTCCCTGGCCCATGCTGGTATTACGAGCCTTGTACTCTTCCCAGCTGAGGCAGTCGGTCGCCAGTCAGCGGTCGGCCACTCATAGCAGCTCACACTCATAGCAGCTCATGGCAGCTCAGGGCAGCTCTCCCCAGCTGCCGGCCACTCACGTTGGCCACGGCCCACTCACAGCAGCACATGGTAGCCCTCCCGCAGCTCACGCCCACCTCCGGCTGCTCACAGCAGCCCAGCTCCAGGGAGAGCTGTTGTTCACAGTCTTAGCTGTAGAGGGTGCAGCTCACTGGTCCATGTGGGAATTGAACTGGCAACCTCGGCATTAGAGCACGGGGCTCCAACCACCTGAGCCACTGGGCCCGGGACAGACACTTCTATTAGTGTGAAATGTCCCTTCTATCCCTAGTAATACTTACTATCCGAAAGTCTACTTTCTCTGATATTTAGATATGCTATGTCTCTTTTGTTTGTATTTTCATGGTATGTATTTTTCCATTTTTCCTTTTTTTTGTTCCTTTCATCTCAATAACCTTATATTTAAAGCGTGTCTCTTGTAAATAGCATATACCATAATTAGATTTTAAAAATCCAGTGTGGGCCAGCCTGGTGGCTCAGCTGGTTGGAGTGCTGTGCTTAGCTGGGCTGCTGTGAGCAGCTGGAGGTTGGCGTGAGCTGCTATGTGCTGCCGTGTGCTACCGTGTGCTGCCATGAGCGGCCCGTGGCCAGTGTGAGTGGCTGGCAGCCATGGGGCTGTTGTGGGCTACCATGTGCTGGCGTGAGCGGCCAGCAAGAGCTGCCATGAGCTGCTGTGAGCTGCTGACCACTGGCGACTGACAACCGTGTGTGTGGGGGGGGCGGCGGGGGGGGGGGCTGGGGGGGGCAGCACGCAGGGCTCCTAATACCAGCATGGGCTAGGGAACTCCTACACAACTAGACTGAGAAACAACGGCTTGAACTGGAGTGGGGGCGGGGAAGGAGGTAGAAGGGGGAAAAATCCAGCCTGACAATCTTTTATTTAGTGTTTAGTCCATTTCCATTTAACTTAATTACTGATGTAGTGTGTTTATTTCTACCATTCTGCTATTTGTTTTCTCTTTGTTCCATCTGTTCTTTGTTTCTTTATTCTGTCGTTTTTTTTGGGGGGGTTTTGCCTTCTTTTGGATTGCACAATTATTTTTTATTATTCCATTTTTTGTACGATTGCCCTTTATTTCAGAAAGTTTGTATATAACAATTACCTGAGAGTCATTTCTATTTGCAAAACGATTCATAACAAAGCAAGTATAATTTTCTTGTCATTGTACTATGCTTGTTAAATTTTAATGCAGCATCTTCAGAACTCGTTTTAATGGCATCTCGTTGTGTCAGCACCAAATGTTTGTGCTTGTGGATGTTCCTCATCACAGGAAGATTCTTCTTCTGTTGCCTTACTTATTTATTTTTTAATTGAAGTCTCTTCTCTGTCTTTGTACTTGTGATAATTGCGATATACTTTCTAAACTTCTGAAAACTTTTGTTTTGATGTTGAAGCTTCTGCTCAGAAACACTGAGGCAGAACAGAACTTTTCATGTTCTGACAGGATACGAAGGTTAAGAGTACTTTAAATATTTATTAATCGTTCTTTGTCAGAAACATTAAGCTCTTTAGAGTCTAAAGTAGAATCTTACTAAAAACCTGTGTCCAGCAGCCACGCTTCCCGTCTTCAGGGGAATTTGTCTACTTGGAATTCTGTGGGACTATCTAAATCCTAGCGATAACCACTTCTATTGCTGTAGAGCTGACATTTAAGGACTTGAACCTGGCTTACAGTATAGTCCCGAAGAATGTGACTTCTTATATTTATATATGAATGCATCTGCTTTTCCAAGTCTTATTTTGTAGCATTTCATTGGCACCAAAGAGCCAAATGGTGGCATTTTGTCTAAGCCTTCCTGGTCACTGGATTCCAACGAAGATGACACTGTCTTTGATATGCCAGCTTTTTCTTCAGGAATCAAGCACTTTCCAAGTTCATCTGTGTGCTGCCTTTGGAATTCAAAGGGATGCTGCTCCCTTCACAATATTCAAGGTGCCTGTGGTGATCTTTGCTAAGCAACGATACAATGATTGCGCCAACATGAAGCACCCTTTCCATTTTTTGCAAAATGCTTCTGATGTGTTTTCCTAACTTAAACTTTTTCCCAAACGGAATGTCAGAAATAATAATATCGACACTTTCTGATAGCAATGGCAATTCTATTACAAAGACTTTTTTTTTAAATGAAAATTTATGGGGGTGACAATTGTTAGTAAAGTTACATAGATTTCAGGTGTACAATTCTGTAATACATCATCTATATATCACAGTGTGTGTTCACTACCCAGAGTCAGTTCTCTTTCCATCATCATATATTTGATCCCTATATTACAGAGACTTTAACTAAATTTTATCCTTAAGGCCTGCAGCTTTCAGATTGTCACATGCACCCAGTAACTGTGAGTCACTGATAGCGTCACCCACATAATACACAGCTGGCCATTCTTTAGCAGCTTCCAAAAGTATTGTTTTGAATCCACACATTAGATCTGAAACAAACGTACCAGCCTCAATTTCTGCGACAGAGGCCATTGCCCATGCTATGGTAGATCTCAGTCCTGTAGTTTGTTTTTTTTTTAATTTATTTTATTTATTTATTTATTTATTTTTATTAAATTTATTGGGGTGACAATTGTTAGTAAAATTACATAGATTTCAGGTGTACAATTCTGTATTACATCATCTATAAATCCCATTGTGTGTTCATCACCCAGAGTCAGTTCTCCTTCCATCATCATATATTCGATCCCCCTTACCCTCATCTCCCACCCCCCACCCCCCGCCTCCCTTACCCTCTGGCAACCACTAAACTATTGTCTGTGTCTATGAGTTTCTGTTTCTCATTTGTTTGTCTTGTTCTTTTGTTGTTTTTGGTTTACATACCACATATCAGTGAAATCACATGGTTCTCTGCTTTTTCTGTCTGACTTGTTTCGCTCAGCATTACTCTCTCAAGATCCATCCATGTTGTCACAAATGTTCCTATATCATCTTTTCTTACTGCTGAATAGTATTCCATTGTGTATATATACCACAGCTTCTTTATCCATTCATTTATCGAAGGACATTTTGGTTGTTTCCATGTCTTGGCCACTGTAAACAAAGCAGCAATGAACATTGGAGCACACGTGTCTTTATCTCTAAATGTTTTCAGATTTTTTGGGTAGATACCCAGGAGAGGGATTGCTGGGTCATATGGCAATTCTATTCGTAATTTTTTGAGGAACCTCCACACTGCCTTCCATAATGGCTGCACCAGTCTGCATTCCCACCAACAGTGTATGAGGGTTCCTTTTTCTCCACAGCCTCTCCAACATTTGTTACTATTTGTCTTGTTGATGAGTCCTGTAGTTTTGATGTAAGCTCTGCTGGCTAAGGGAACCCTGAACACAGGAATTCCCACCACAGAGTAAATGTCATTAAATGTATAAAGATCTCCAAATTGGGATTCCTGAAATCTCATTTCCATCCAAACTGTTTCATAAGAGCAATTCCAATTATTCTTCCTATCTCCTGTGCAGTACAGGTCTTTGCAATAGCTGCACTACAGCGATGAGAAAGTCGGACATTCAAGTCATTCTCGTTTTATCATCTGCTTTTGCTGCATCATTCTGAAATTCTTCTTCTTGAAATTGTTCTCTTTTAGTGAGAAAATCTCCTTGCTCCAAGGTTCCTTCTCCTATTTGTTTTTCCAGTTGACATTCCTTAGTCTTTTGTGTCTCTTGCATTTGTTCTGTTTTTAATTTCTTACCAATGATGGTGTCATTTTTTCCCATTTTTATTTTTAGTGGGTTAGCATCTCTTTGAGGAAGTTTTTCCTTTTTTGTATCAAGTTCAAGAAGATTTTTCCAAAGTGAAATGACATTCAACCAACTCTCAGGATCATCATTTATAAGTCTTTGCATTTCATTAAATATTTTTCCTTTACTTACAGAAGAAACATTAAATGGAAACTGCTTTTTAATCAGCAAAAATAATCTTTCTGCAGATTTTAACTTTTTCAGCATATTCAAGTCAGAACAGGTGGTGAATAAAACTTTTCCTTAAATATATTCAACGTTGGTGTCTTCCAGCGGCGCCCACACCTCCTGCATCAGGAAGGGCTCTAAGCCTCTGCCGGTGACCCAGCCCACCGTGCAGAAGAACTGGGTGCCCACTGCAGGCCACCACATGGCCTCTCCATTGCTGAGCTTTTATTATTCAATTTTTGTCTTTTACTTGTTTTTTATTTTATTTTAAGAATTTCATTAAAAAAAAAAGAATTTTATTGGGGAAGGCGAACAAGACTTTATTGGGGAACTGTGTATTTCCGGGACTTTTCCCTCAATCTTAGTTGTGGAGGAGCCAGGTCCAGTTGCCGGTTGTTAGTTGCAGGGGGCGCAACCCACTCGTGGTTGAGAGGACGCGCTCCAACCAACTGAGCCATCTGGCCAACAGGAGCTGAGCAACAGCTCATTGACTTCATTCTAGTTGCGGAGGGCACAGCTCGCTGGCCCATGTGGGAATCGAACTGGCAGCCCCATTGCCCAGAGCTTGCGCTCTAACCAACTGAGTGAGCCACCCGTCCGCCCTTATTTGTGTTTTTATTATTATTTAATTACTTGGGTATTTGCTTATTATTTTATTGTTCTTTTAGTGGTTACTCTAGAGGTTGTAATATGCATCCTAACTCATCACAGTCTAAATTAGTTTTTTCCCACTTCCTGAACAATGGTAGAATCTTAAAAAACCTTAACACTTTCTGCTTTCTGTACTATTGTTGTCATATATTTTATTTCAATATATATTTTAAATCTCACAAGGCATTATTGTTGTTGTGGTTTTCAACTGTGAGTATTCATTTATATTTACGTACTTAGTCTTCCTTTTTGGTCTTCATTCTTTTTGCAGTACCATGTTACCATCTGGCTCATCTTCCTTCAGACTAAAGAATTTCATTTAGTATTTTTTTGTGGTGTAGGTCTCCTCATGATGAACTCGCTCAGCTTTTGGTTGTTAGAAAATGTCCTATTTTGCCTTCATTAATTTTTTTATTCTGATAAAATATGCATACCATAATATTTACTTTTTTAAACCATTTTAAGTGTACAGTTCAATGGCATTAAGTGCATTCACTTTGTTGTGCAACCATCACCACTATCCATCTCCAGAACTTTCTCATCATCCCAAAGTGAAACTCTGTACCCAGGAGGCAGCCGGTTAGCTCAGTTGGTTGGAGCACGATGCCCATACCACCAGGCTTACCAGTTCGATCCCCACATGCGCCAGTGTGAGCGGCGCCCTCCACAACTAGATTGAAACAACTACTTGACTTAGAGCTGATGGGTCCTGGAAAAACACACTTAAAATAAATAAAAGTTTAGAAACTCTGTACCCATTGAAGAACTCTGTAGTCCTTCTGTCTTTATGAATTTGACTATACCAGATACTTCATATATGTAGAATCATACCGTATTTGTCCTTCTGTGTTTGGCTTATTTCAATTAACATGATGTTTTCAAGGTTCATTCATGTTGTTTTATGTATCAGAATTTCCTTCCTTCTTAAGGCTGAATAATATTCCATTGTATGTATATAGCACATTTTGTTTATCCATCCGTTTATCCATCAATGGACACTTGGGCTGCTTCTACCTTCTGGCTATTGTGAATAAATGCTACTACAAACATTGGAGTTCAAATACCTGTTTGAATTCCTGCTTTCAATTCTTTCGGGTATATCTCTAAAATTAGAATTGCTGCATCCTATGGTAACTCTATGTTTAACTTTCTGAGGAGCACCATCCTGTTTTCCACAATTGCTAACCTTTTTAAATTCCCACCAGCAATGCATGAGGTTCCCAATTTCTTCACAAGCATGAATTTCCAATTTCTTCACATCTTTGCCAACATTTTGCCAACATTTGTTATTTTCCATTTCAATTTTGAAGTATGTTTTTGCCAAGTATTGAGCCCTAAGTTGCACTAAGTTGATAGATGTATTTTTTTTCCACCAATTTAGAGTGCTATTTTTTCGTTCTGTGCTATTTTTTCATTCTGTTCCATTCCTCTCTTTCTGTTGAAATGTTAGTCATCAATGTTAGTCATCAGTCTTTTTATTTATTTTTATTTTTTAATTTTATTGGTTGGCATTCCCTGCCCCCCTTTTTAAAAAATTTATTGGGGAATATTGGGGAACAGTATGTTTTTCCAGGACCCATCAGCTCCAAGTTGTTGTCCTTCAATCTAGTTGTGGAGGGCGCAGCTCACTGGCCCATGTGGGAATCGAACTGGCAACCCTGTTGTTCAGAGCTTGCACTCCAACCAACTGAGCCATCAGGCCGCCCTATTTTTATTTTTCATTTATTATTTTTTTCATCAATCTTATTCTTGCTCCTTTGATCATACTATATCCTTTTCATATGACTGTTTTTAAGATTTTGTGTCTTTCATTGGCTTTTAGCAGTTGGGTGTGATATGTCCTTATATTTTATTATATTTATTTTATTATATTTATCTTGATTTGGGTTCAGAGACCTCCTTGAATCTGTGGTTTGATGTCTTTTGTAGTTTTGGAAAATTCTTGAAGAATATTTGAATTCTTGAAGAAAATATTTGAAGAAATCTCTTTTCTCCTCCTAGGACTTCTGCTACTTATTATATATGTTTAAACGTTTTACCATGTCCTATAAGTCTCTTACACAATATATATTTCATATTATTTTTTCCCCTGTGCTTCTGTCTGCATATTTTCTATTGTCAATTCTTCTAGTTCACTAATCCTCTGTCCTACTGTTAATCTATTACTAAATCTACCTGTGGTATTTCTAGTTTTGCATATAGCATTTTTTTAGTTTCAGAATTTCCACTTGCTATTTTCCTTATTTTTAGATTCCAGTTATATGATGTAATTTGTCTTTTTATTTTTATTTTCTTGAACATCTTAATAATAAAGTCCCTTTCTGATAACTGCCAATATCTGACTCACTTATTGATATATTTCTGTTGTTTGTTTTGTACATTTGGTTTTCAGTCATTTGTTCCTGTTTTTAGCACGATTCATAGGTTTTGATTGGATACTGGACATTGTAGGAAAAAAGTAGATGTTAGGATTTATATTACCTTACTCCCAAGAGGGTTAAAATTTTTTTCTCTGGAAGGCGGATAGGGTATTGGCAGTTTGCCTTGATGCTGTGGATTCTTGCTTGACTCTTTATTTTTAATTACTAATTTTTAAAGTAAGAGCTTCTTCCAATGTTCATTTTAAATAGGTACAAATGAGTTTTTTCTGTTCTCTTTTTTGAATGTCATTATGGAATAATTGATTTTTTTCATTGATTCAAAGTGTTTTAATCTTTGATTAACAATTATTTAATCCTTGATTTAATCCTCCTTCCTCTTCTCCTTTTCCGTCTAAAACAATCCTAAATATACAGAAAAGTTGCAAGCATGATACAAAGAACCTTTCTTGTACAATTAAGAAGAGTTGCTGGCCTGATATCCACCATCCTCAAAACCTTACTGTGTATTTCCGAGAAACAGGAATATTCTCCCAAATTACTAAAATACAACTATCAGAATCAGGAAATTAGCGATTTGAACTTTGCAAAATAGCCTCACAATGTCCTTTGTAACAAAAGGATCCAGCTTAGAACCCTTTTAGTTAGAATTGCTTTTAGTTATGTGTCTAGTTTCCTTCCATCTGAAAGAGTGCCTTAGGCTTTCCTTATCTTTCATGACCCTGGCAGTTTTGAAGATTATAGGCCAGTTAATTTGTAGAATTTACTTCAGTTAGAGTTTGTTTGGTGTTTCCTCAGGTTACCCATCTTTGGTAGAAATAGAGAAGTGATGCTGTGTTCTTCTCAGTGTATCCTATCAGGTAGTGCACAACTTTGTGTCTCGTTACTGATGATGTTCCCTCTCACCTTAGTCACCTGATTCAGATGCCAGACTTATCAAACGCAAAATTACCCTCCTAATTTGTAATCAATAAGTATATTGTGGGGAATTGCTCTGAAGCCATGTCAAGATACTGTTCTTCATCACAGTTTCCATTTATTAATTTATATACAAAGGGTTCATGGTTTCCTATTTTATTTAGTGGGTTATAATCAGTTACTATCATTATTTATTTTGGTGCTCAACTTGTTCCAGATTTGGCCTTTGAGCTGGTTCCTTTGTCCTTTTGACTCGTTCGTCATCATTTCCACACTTCCTTGCTTTCTGAGATAACAAGATACTCCAGGCCCCGGCCCTAGAATCAGCCATTTCTTCAATGAATCCTGGGTCATTTTAGTGGAGAATGGTCTTTAGAAGCCAAAGACTGGGCACTAGGTATGCTCATTGTCATTGAGATGTTTGCTGCTCCCTGGCCCTCTCAGTGGACAGAGCCAGGGCACAAACAACCCTGCTCTGGGTCATCTCATCTTATCCTCCTCAGACTCTGACACTCCAAAATGGGATACTTCTCCATAGGAAACTTCCTCACCCAGTCAGGCTCTACCTTCTTGAGCTGGTCTGGCCCCTGTGTGGGCAGCCCCCCTGCTCAGACTCTGATACTCTGTGCTAAGCTGCTGCTCTGCAGAGATGTTCTCCACCCCTTCAGGCTCCAGCGCTAACTAAACTCTGGGCTACTGCAGAGCTTCCCATCCTGGGTGCAAATGCCTATTTTATTAGCACCATCTGACTGCTTGCTTTACAACGGAATTGTTCAGGAAGGGAGGGGAAAGGAAGTGAAGGGAGTGGAAGAGGGAGAAGGGAAAAGGAATTATTATTTGTTTTGAGCCTCAAATTTTCATAACTCTGGCCACTGACTGATCTATCATTCTAAGTTTTTTTTTCTTTTAGTCCTTTTGATATCACCCTATAAATCTTTGAAAGCATCCTTGTTTTCTGGCGCAAATAAGACAGTCCAGGATCATCTGTATTTTCCATGCACCAGACCTTGATTCAGCCATTTCTCTAAGGAGTCCTGTGATGTTTGTTCATTTTTAGTGGGGAATTATATTAGACACTGCAATCTGAATGATAGAAAACCATTGGTTAGTGGGGAGACATTGATTCTAATCCATTTTGGTGGATAGAATTTAAAGGTACGCATTAAAGATAATTAGTTCATGTTAGTATTTTCCACACAGTTTTAACATTAGAGTGTTTTCATTTAACATCCTTGATTTTTAATTATACCTGTATTTTTCTTTCATTGAAAATCTTGATTCCTGATATCATTAACACAATTATTTGTTTGCTTTAACCTATAATATAAAGACAAAGTTTAAAATGCCAAATCTGAAATTACTACAAATAATAAAATTGCTGAGAAAAGTACAATTCTATAATACATCATCTATATATTGCATTGTGTTTTCACCATCCAAAGTCAAATTTCCCTCTGTAACTATATATTTCACCCTCTTTACCCTTTTCTACTTTCACTTCACCCCCCCACAACTTCCTTTAATATTTCCTGTAAGGTGGGTTTGCTAGCAACAGATGTCTCAGTTTTCTTTTCTTTTTTTCTTTTAATCTAGGAAAGTCTCTATTTCACCTTTTTTTTTTTTTAAGATAGCTTTACTGGATATAAGGGTTTTGGTTGATAGATTTTTTTTCTTTGTGCACTTTGAATATGTTATCTTAGTGCCTTCTGGCCTCCATTGTTTCTGTTGTGAAGTCGTCTGTTAATCTTATTGGGGTTCCTTTGTATGTAAAGTGTCATTTTCTTTTGTTGTTTTCAAGATTTTCTTCTTGTCTTTGACTTTAATTTTTTTTTTTTAGATTGACAGATCCTGCTTCAGGTTTATTTGTATAAATAGTACAGGAGGCACCAGCCTCATGCAGACAGCAGCCCAGGGGTCCCACCAGTCCTTCCATCCTCACATTGGCAGACAGAGGCCTCTGCTATGGGGACTTTGTGGCGGTCTGGGTACCTTTGGGAGCAGGGACCTGAGCTGAAGGTGGAGCTGTCTCTGCAGTTGCGGCCGGGGCCTTGGCCTTTGGCCGGAGCCTGAGACCCTTGGCGATGGGGGCATGAGCATGTTTCCCAAGTTTGGGGTGGATGATGTAGGCAAGTTGACTGAACTTACAGCTGCCACCTTTTGGAGTCTTGGGCTTGACCTTCTTGGGCTTGCAAGGGCCTTGATGGCCTCAGCTGGTGCACTCATGGCCTTGGCATTGTTGGCTTGCATCTTCTGTGGACCTCTTTGAGTTTATCCTACTTGGAGATGGTTGTACTTCCTGGATGTATAGTTATGATTTTTCAATAAATTTGGGAAGGTTTCTGCCATTAATTTCTTCAAATACTTGTTCCTTTCTTTTCTCACACTCTTCTCCCCTTCTGGCACTTTAATTATGTTTGTTGATGTGATGAATGGTGTCCCACATTTTTCTGAGGTTCTGTTTATTTTTCTTCATTCTTTTACTCTGTTTTTCAGTTTACATAATTTCAGTTGATCTATCTTCGAGTTTGCTTAGTCTTTCTTCTCACATTTATATTTACTTTTTGCCCCTCTAGTGAATTAAAAAATTTTCAATTAGTGTATTTTTCAACTCCAGAATTTCCAGTTGATTCTTCCTAAATAATTTTTATCTCTTTAGTGATACTCTTTATTTGATGGGACACTGTCATCATACCTTCCTTTACTCTTTAATTTGGTTCTGTGAATGTGTATGTAATGGCTACGTTAAAGTCTTTTTTGGATATATCTAACATCTGATTAATTTAAGTTTCTGTTGCCTACTTTTTACCATTGTATGGATCATACTTTTCTTTGCATGCCTTGTAATTTTTGTTGGAAACTGGCTCTTTTAGAGAATTTATAATAGCAACTGTTATAGTTAATTTTATGTGTCAACTTGACTGGGCCATTGGGTGTCCAGATATTTAGTCAAATGTTATTCTGGGTGTTTCTGTGAGGGTGTTTTTATTTGAGATTAACGTTTATATTGGTAGGTTGAGTAAAGTAGATTACTCTCCCTGAGGTGTTTTGACCTAATCCAGTCAGTTGAAGGCCTGAGTAGGACAAAAAGGCTGACCCTCCCTGAATAAGAGAGAATTGTTCCTACCTGACTGCCTTTAAGCTGGGTCATTGACTTTTTTCCTGCCTTGATACTCAAACTAATATTGGCTCTTCTGGATCTCAAGCCTGCCTGCTTTTGGATGATAATCACACCATTAGCTCTCCTGGCTCTCAAGCCTTTGGGATTGAACTGGAATTTAACCGTCACCTCTTCTGGGTTTCCAGCTTGTTAACTCACCCTTCAGATCTTGGGACTTGTCCACCTTCATAATTGTGTGAGCCTTCATAATCTATTTAATCTAATCTGTCTATTAATCTATACGTTTACTTGTCTACCTACCTATACTGTATTGGTTCAGTTTCTCTGGAGAACCTTGACTAATAAGCAATTCTGAGTACTGGTCTCCCCAGCTCTCCAGGACTTATTATTTGCTTGTTTGTTTAGTGATTGGTTGGATTATTTTATTACAGTTTGCCCCAGCAGTGTTAAGCCTCTGATGTTGCTCCTCAGGGAAGTGGAGCTTTGGATACATCCAGTCACCCTAGGATGACCGTGATTTTGGTAGGACTCTCTTTTCTTGACCATACCTAGCTGTTAACCTCCTCTAATTGCCAGCTAATTGCTCTATTATTTTTAACAATGCCCTGGGGCATAAATTTCTCTACAAAATAATTCAATGAAACTCTGCCTCCTTTGAAAGAATAGTTTCTGAGTTTAGTGTTTGACATTTGTTCTGATTCCAGAAGAGCTGGGCTCCTCCCAGCTGTCTTTTTGTTGTTGTTGTTTTTCCCCCTTTTTTTGATTTGTTTTTGCTCCCAGTTGTCTTATTCCCTGGCTTTTTCCTGCACACTAGCTGGTCTACAATTTATCCTGTATCTACATTCTTCTCCTACAACCACTGCTGTTCTTATGAGTACCCTTGGACTCGAACTTCTCCAGGCTTTGTTGGAAATGAAGTCAGTTACTTTGGAAGAGATTAGGAGCTACCTTCCCTCTCACTCCACCCCCCACAACCTTGCCTGCTTTCTACCCTGTAAAATCTCTAAGCCAGATGCAGGAGCTGCTGAAGATGGGAACAATGGCAAGATTCCCATCCCCTCTCTCGGGTATGAGGACTTGGTGTTGGAGAAGAATGTCAGCTTGAGGATATCTTGGTTTGTTTATCCTGATATGGAATTACTGCCTTTCTCAAGCTGAGGCAAGGGTAATCAGGGCCCAAGTATTCTCAGTGTGCTGCACCCAAGTTAGAGCCTCCACTCCATGCATAGGGGCTGGGAGGAAGAAGGGAGCCCCAACTTCTCAATGATGTTTGCCTGGGACTTAGCCTCAGCCAGAGGTAGCTGGGGCAGAATGAGAAATGCTGATGTCCTGCTCCTTTTTCCTTTTGGAGGAAAGCCCCTGGACTGGGAGCTGGGGAAGGCAACCCTGTGTTCTTGGCTGCAGCAGTCTGGAGAGGAATCTCTACCTCCCTGAGCTGGGAGGGAGAAGGGAGGGACTAGTCTTTGTTCAAATGCTACTGATTCTCACTTTTCTTACTGAAATTTTGTAGGTTTCTTTTTTTGAGTAGATATTTCTTCATGTACTATTTGCCCTAAAAACTAGTTCCAGAGGTTTGCAGTGGTTGTTTTAAAATAATTTTAACTGGGGGTGTGAGTCAGTGGAGTTCTTCACTCTGTCATACTCTAAGTTGATCCTCTGAATAGATGAATTTTATGGTATGTTAATTACATTTCAATGAAATTGTTTTAAAAAAACAAGAGAAACTGTCACATTGTTGTGTCAGGATTGAGGGGTTGTAGTCATTGGCTTCTGGCCGTGGTCATCCCTTCCATTGCTCCTGTATGTGGATTTCATTAAATAATAAAAGTCATATAAAAAAAAAAAGATTCCAAGTTCAAATCATCTACTAATTACAAACTCATTGTTTCTTTGGCACCTATGTACAAATTGTCTTTTACCTGTTGTACTGTGTAAGGGTCTCTTGGGATTCTATTGTCTTTAGCTTATCCTTACTTGATATGGTTCTTGCCACATTTCTACAAGGTCCTCTTGTTGAAATTCCCTGTGACAGTATATTAATCTGTTATTATATTGGTCTCAAGTTAGCCTTTCTCCCATGGGTGAGCATTTTGACTGTTTCTAATTTTTAGCTAGCATAACATGTTGTTTGGATATAATCATCTTTGTTCAAATCTGTTTTTTTCTTTTTTGAATCATCTCCTTGAGACATACTCCCCAATGTGGTATTACTCAGGTTGAGCACGTGATCATTTTTATGACTCTTGACAGCTATTGCCAAATTGCTCTCTGGAAAGATTATACTTGTTTATAGTGCATTTCCAATGCAGAAATATACTTACTTTCTCACAATCCTGTTAGCATTGAGTTTTGTATGTTTTATTTGTTTTTGCTAATTTAACAAATATGCTGTGGGACTTTATTTTGTATTTCTTTAATTATTAGTGATGCTGCACATTTTTTCTAGTGCTTATTTATTGTTAATATTTTCTCATGGGTTAACTGTGTGTTTGACAGTGCCAACTTGGTTTATAGCTGTGTGACATTGGGCAAGTCACTAGTCACCTTTCCTCCCTGTGATTCAATTTCTCAAACTGTGAATTGGAAAAGTTGAACTAGATCAGTATTTACCTCGCTTAGCAGAATTCTTTTTTTCAAACATGATATTATATAGATTCCTAATGTTAGAAAGAGATAAAAGTGTGCATTTATTAATATGTAGTTACTCTATAGGTGCAAAATTATAAGTTATTTATAAAATCAATTAGAACAATGAGGCAGTCTAGATAAAGACAAAATTTTGAAATTGGACATTATAGGTGGCAACTGAAGTCTTTTCATCAGAATCATCATGTGGTTTACTCATATTCTTCTTTTTTTTTTTTTAACTTTTATTTTTTTTTTTTAATTGGGGAAGGGGAACAGGACTTTATTGGGGAAGAGTGTGTACTTCCAGGACTTTTCCAAGTCAAGTTGCTGTCCTTTCAATCTTAATTGTGGAGGGCGCAGCTCAGCTCCAGGTCCAGTTGCTATTGTTAGTTGCAGGGGGTGCAGCTCACCATCCCTTGTGGGAGTCGAGGAGTCCAACGAGCAACCCTGTGGTTGAGAGCCCACACTCCAACCAACTGAGCCATCTGGCCACCCGGGAGCTGAGCGGCAGCTCATTGACTTCATTTTAGTTGCGGAGGGTGCAGCTGGCTGGCCCAAGTGGGAATCAAACCGGCAGCCCCATTGCCCAGAGCTCGCGCTCTAACCAACTGAGCCACCCATCCGCCCGTATTAATATTCTTTTAACTTTTTATTATGGTATAATTTCAGACTTACAGAAAAGTTGATAGAATAGTACAAAGAATTCCCGTATACCTTTCAGCCAGATTTCCCAGATGTTAACAGTTTACTACGTTAGTTCTATCATTCTCTCTACATTTGCTTTATAGATATTATTTTTCTGAACAATTTGAAATCAAGTTGCAGACATGATGTCATTTTGCCATTTTACTCTAAATACTTCAGTGCACATTTCTTAAAAACAAGGACATTGTTTTTTCATACATAATTATAGTACAGTTATCAAAGTAAAGAATTACATTGATACAATGCAATCTAATCTATAGACCTCATCCAAATGTCCCTAACTGTCTCAATAATTTCCTTTATAACAAAAGAAAATTCTAGGTCTTACATTCTAATCAGTTGTCCTATCTCTTTAGTTTCCATTAGTCTGGAAGAATTCCTCAGCTTTTGTCTTTCATGCCATTGATAAATTTAAAGAGTACAGACCAGTTATTTTGTAGACTGTCCCTCAGTGTGGGCTTGTCTCTAGTTTTCCCTGATTAGATTAGAGTTTATACATTTTTGGCAGTGATACCACAGGCATTATAATAGGTTGTACATGATGTTGCTGTGTCTCATTACTAGTGGTGATATCTGGGATTACTTGATTAAGGTGGTGCGTGTCAGTTTTCGCTACTATACAGTGGTGCGTGTCAGTTTTCGCTACTATGAAGTTACTATTTTTCCTTTTGTGTTAATAAGTATCTTGTGAGGAACTTCTTCCAGAGCATGTAAATCTGTCAGTCATCAACCTTGAAGTACCAGTTTTAGCATTCATTGATGACACTTACCTTAATTATTACTCTAATGGTTGCCAAATGGTGTTTTTCTAATTTCATTATTCCTTTCACATTTATTAATTGACATTCTACCTACTGGAAGAGCTGTCTCTTTTTCTTTCTTTTTCTTTCTTTCTTTCTATCAGTATAGACTCAAGAATTATTTAATGAGTTATAATCCTGACTATCATTATTTATTTTGATATTCATATTGTCCTATATTTGACATGAGAAACCACTTCAAATTGGCTGTTATGTATGTTTGACATGTTGTCATCCTTCTTTGAGTACTTCTTTACTTTCTTGCACAGTCAGAATATCCAGGCTCATTTCGTACTTTCTCTGGATTCAGCCGTTTTTCTGAGGATCCCTACTTCCGTATAGTGGAGAATGGTTTTCAAACACCAAGATGTGGGGGTGGGGTAGGTGTTCTCTTTGCTATAGGAGTGTTACTGATTCTAGGCTCTCTCAGTACATAGATCTAGGATACTTACGTGTGTACGTGTGCATTTGTATGCATTTGGTTTCCCCCCCTTTTCAGTGTGGTTATGTTACTTATTTGCAATACAGCTTGGTTTATTTGTTTCTGTTTGCATTCCATTTAGAGTTTCCCCCATCCTTGTTGATTTTTTTTTTTAGTATCTGGAACATTAACTCAGTTCCAAAACAAGAAATGTACAAAAACATTTAAACATAGACTGTCTCCTCTCCCCACATTTCTGTTCCGTTTCAGTGGCTGCTCCTCCTATCGTTCTTTCCACTTGGAGTCCACCCACTCCCAACAGACGGCCAGTTCATGGCTTCTAAGTTGTCCTTTGTGCGTATGTGTATGGTTTTGTTTTGCTGTTGCATATTACTTTTGAATAATACTCCATTATTTGGATGTTCCATTCTCCTATGAATGGCGTTTAGGTTATTTGTAACATTTTTAAGTCAATAACTTTATGTATATGTATTTTTTTTTAAAAGATATTATTGGGGAAGGGGAACAAGACTTTATTGGGGAACAATGTGTACTTCCAGGCCTTTTTTCCAAGTCAAGTTGTTGTCCTTTCAATCTTAGTTGTAGAGGGCACAGCTCAGCTCCAGGTCCAATTGCCGTTGCTAGTTGTCCCACCATCCCTTGGAGGGAATCGAACCGGCAACTTTGTGGTTGAGAGGACACGCTCCAACCAACTGAGCCATCTAGGAGCTCAGCAGCAGCTCAGCTCAAGGTGCCCGTGTTCAATCTTAGTTGCAGGGGGCGGAGCCCACCATCCCTTGTGGGACTCCAGGAATTGAACTGGCAACCTTGTGGTTGAGAGCCCACTGGCCCATGTGGGACTCGAACGGGTGGCCTTTGGAGTTAAAGCATGGAGCTCTAACTGCCTGAGCTACCGGTCCGACCCTGTATATGTGTTTTTGTATTATTGAAGACATATGTCTCTTTTGTTTTGATTCACAATATCTAAAAAGATCCAGATTCACATAGATGAGTATTCATTAATTATAACATTTTTAAATTAGCTTGCTTGCAATCTCAAGCTGCTCTTCAATTAAACTGATTTGGAAGCTTTAAAAAGAGAAGGAAATTTTTGTTTCAAATGAAATCAAGAACACTGTCTGATGGTGTGTAGTCCTTATAAATGTAGACTGAAAAGCACCCAAAACCTACAATAAATGCTAAGACAAAAAAAAAAAAAAAAAGATTACTCCATGACTAACACAAGTACTATACACACAGACCTGAAACTCACCTAGCATTTTCTAGGAGGCTGTGCACATATGCTGCAGTACTGTTCTCTTGTTACAATTTTACATGTAGACATATATAGCCTTACATAAAAAATTAAAAAAAAGTGAAGAACTACCAGTTTCCTAATTAGTGTGGTTTGGGGCGATTAATAAATAGCACTCCTGTTTCTTGCCCAATATTGGAACCCAGTAAGAGATTAATTAGTGTGTTAGCCCAGTGAGCTTGCTTATATTTCAACCCTGAATTGGATGGACTTGCCCCGTTACAGGCCCATGGACTTGCCCCGTTACAGTCTTGGCTTTTCTTGGTGGAGATGGGAGAGGTGAGGGGTGGTGTGCTGTGCCGAAAAACTTACAGTGGTGAAGAACAGAGAATGTGTGCTTCATGCAGGTGGGCAGATCAGGAAGACAGTGAGGAAAGGGCTGAGAGGAAGATATGTATTTCCTTCTCTGAAACCTACCAGACATAAGTCAGCCTTACTCTGGGAGGAGTGAGTGAGGAGGTAGGATTATTATACTAACTGTAGTGCTTCTACATGGAACAAGAGGAGTTATAAATAAGTCATCTTCCCACTATTAATAAGTGACCCACTTAAAAAATGACAAGAGGGGCCGGCCCCATGGCTCAGGCAGTTGGAGTTCCGTGCTCCTAACGCGAAGGTTGCCGGTTGGATTCCCACATGGCCAGTGGGCTCTCAACCACAAGGTTGCCAGTTCGACTCCCGCAAGGGATGGTGGGCCCCGCCCCCTGCAACTAGGAACGGCAACTGGACCTGGAGCTGAGCTGCGCCCTCCACATCTAAGACTGAAAGGACAACAACTTGACTTGGAAAAAAGGCCTGGAAGTACACACTGTTCCCCAATAAAGTCCTGTTAAAAAAAAAAAAAAAGACAAGAAATTCTACTCAGAAATGGCAAGAGAAACTTTAGAAAGAGATCAGCAGTGAAACATTAGGTAACTGGGATGCAGCAATCACTGAAAGATATTTGCTTTCTCAATATATAGTTTATTCATTTTTAATTACACAGTAGTAGTTCTAAAAATAAAATCAAAACACCATGGCTATATTAAGATTCCCTTTGATCCCAGTTTTGCTCTTCTGGTTACCTTTTCAAAACTATCTTCTATTTTTTGCTTAGTACGATAATACTTTCACATGTATCTTTTAACTCCCAGGCCTACTACAATACTTTCACATGTATCTTTTAACTTAAAAATACAATATTATTTGTGTAAGAATGCATGTTCACACAAATGGAATCAGGCTGAACATATCATTCATTTTTCTCTACTATGTTCTAGGTATTATTCTAAATACTAGGGATGCAGCAAAATAAAATCCTATTCTCATGGAACTTGCATCATCCTGCAATTTTCTTTTTAAAGTTATTATCATTTTTTGAGTTTTATTTATGCTGATACATGTAGATCTAGTGTATTTCTTTTAATTATATGATGTTATTCATAGTATTTCATTCCCTTTCTGATGGACATTCAGATTTACCATATTTGCTGTGTATAATGCTCACTTTTATGCCCAAATTTGTGAGGGAAAAATAAGGATGTGCATTATACATGGGTAGTACTAATTCCGTATCTGTAAAAATGTTTTTAATTCTTTTATTTATGCTTATGAGTTAAAAGTGTAACTCTAGAAATCAATAACAAAATCCACACGCAAAATAATACCCTGAAATACGATAACTGGTTTTGTTGATCTTACAATGAACTGGCAGTGACAAAGAGTTCTTGGCCTTCTATGATGCATATTGTAAATTTATTACTGGTACATAAAATATCTTGTACCATAATATGTTAAAAGATAAATGCTAAAATTCCTTTATAATACAAAAAACAAGCACCTAAATATAAACAAATCAAAATTTGAATTAAAATATTAAAATGAAAGATATTTTCCCCCTGAACGTTTGGGCCAACAATGTGGGTGCGCATTATATACAGGAGCACATTATACATGGGAGTGCATTATACATGGCAAAATATGGTACATCAATTAGAATGTTGTCTACTGCAAGTAACAGAAAATATGACTCATAGTGACATAAATATTAAGGATATTTATTATCTCACATCACAGAAAGCCCAGAAGTGGAATGGTCTCCAGATTATATATATATATATATATATATATATATATATATAAAACACAAACACACACACACACAAACACACACACACACACACACACACACACACACACACACACACACGAGGTCTGACAATTAAGTTTGTGAACTTTGTTGCAACGATGTTGCTAACCTTTTTTGATGTCAGAGGGATTATTCATTATGAATTTGTATCAACTGGGCAAACAGTTAACCAAGTTTTCTATTTGGAAGTGCTGAAAAGGCTTCACGAAAAAGTTAGACGGCCTGAACTTTTCGCCAACACTTCATGGCTCTTGCATCACGACAATGCACCAGCTCACACGGCACTGTCTGTGAGGGAGTGTTTAGATAGTAAACAAATAACTGTATTGGAACACCCTTGCTACTCACCTGATCTGGCCCCCAATGACTTCTTTCTTCACTGGAAGATAAAGGATATATTGAAAGGAAGACATTTTGATGACATTCAGGGCCTCAAGGGTAATATGACAACAGCTTTGATGGCCATTCCAGAAAAAGAGTTCCAAAATTGCTTTGAAGGATGGACTAGGCGCTGGCATCGGGGCATAGCTTCCCAAGGGGAGTACTTCGAAGGTGATCGTAGTGATATTCAGCAATGAGGTATGTAGCACTTTTTCTGGATGAGTTCGCAAATTTAATCCTCAGACCTTGTGAGCGTGTGTGTGTGTGTGTGTGTGTGTGTGTCAGGGCCCTCACCTGATTTTCTGCTTTTTTCTTTTCTAAGCTGTGTATTAGTTCTCTGTTGTTATGCAACAAATTGCCCCCAAAATTAGTGTCTTAAAACATAAACATAGTTTCAGTGGGTTAGGAATTTTGGCATGGCTTAACCTGGAGGTACCTTTGACCTCGGTTTCTTACAAGGTTGTGATCAAGCTGTCACCATGGATAGGTGTGGGGGGGAAATCCTCTCCCACATGTGGGTCTTTACACATGATTACCTCAGGACATGGCATTTGGATTCCCCCACATTGAGCACATTCAGAGGGTGAGAGTGCCCAGGAAGGAAGCCACAATCTTTTTATAACCTAGTTTTGGAAATGACATCCCCTCACTATGCCTTATTATATTTTTAAAAAGTGAGTCATTAAGTCTAGTCAGTAGTCCACCTTCCAGGGAGAGGAGGGGATTACACAGAGTGTGATTGCCAGGAGGCAGGATGATTGGGGGCCATCTTGGAGGCTGCCTACCATAAGCTGGCTCTCCTCAGTGTTGCAAAATGGCTGCCAGCAACAATTGCATCACCATTCTTCTCTGAAGTAGGATGCTCCAAACGGACCTTTTTGGCCCTGCACTGAAACTTTTTCTGATCTCCCCTACTTCACAATTCAATTCAATCAACATGTATTGGGTGTTTGCTTTTGCCCAGGCTCTTTGCTACTTGCTAGGGTTACATGGATCATGTCTTCAGAAGGCCCACAGTATTACAGAAGAGATAGGTATACAGTAAACAGTTGCAGTACCATGGGTGACCAAATGTCCCAGAAGCTGAGGAAGCAAGCAGGAGAAATGAACTAGGGTTAGAAGAGGCAGATGAAAAATTGGCCGAGCTGGATTGTGGAGGATCACTTGGAGGTAGGTGACCTGGGGGGATAGGAAAAGGGCATTCCAGAATTAAATGTTACAAAAAAGTACTGAGAATAATGTATAGATCCACTGCCCAACTGTTAACATTTTATTATTTTTAGATTTCCTTTTTTTTTAAAAGAAATCATGACAGATCTATCTGAAGTCCTGTTTATCCCCTATCCCCATCCATCCTGGGTTCCACCTCTACCCTCTCCTGCCTATTATCATATCATTATCATGGTGTGTATTGATCTAGCCATCTAGTTCATTTTCTATGCGCACATATATTTTCTATAATCAGCATATAGTGTCATTCTATGTAATTTTAAATTTACATATATCATTTCACTGTACATATTTGTTGGCATGTTGCTATTTCAATAACTCATGAGCTATCAAATGTTGCTACTTATAGGACTCATTTATTTTGTTGTAATATTTTATTGTAGGAACATATCATATTTTATTAATCCATGTCTTATTGGACATTTCCATTGTTTATATTTTTTGCAACGAAGCAGGCTTCAACGTGAATGTCTTCTTGTGCACACCTGTAGCAGTTTCTTCCTGTATTTTTCTAGACATGAAATTGCTGTGATAAAGTGCACATTTTAAATTTCACCCAAAGTAGCTGTTCTCATTTTACACTGTATCTGAGATCTCTTAAGAGTTGCTGTTTCTCAGATTCCCTCCCTCCTTTGAAATGATCAGACTAACATTTACAGAGAAAGCTTTCAAGTGTTCATATGAACAGATAATTTCAGTGTTAACTCTAGACACATGCAAAGAAAGGGCCAGAGGAGGCTTGATGTGGCAGAGAAGACTTTGACAAGTTTACTGTAATGTTTGGGGGCCTTTGTGCTACTACTGTTTGGTTTCCCTCAAAGTGCTAGCGAACAGGCACTCTGATAGAGCACCAGGATGGGTCCCTGCCGCTGTTGGAGATCGGATCCACTTGCCCCGCCTCGCGCAGTTGGTACGTCCTGGCGGTGGCTTCTCCCCGCGGTGCGCGTTGGTTCCGTTCCCGGACGCCTGCGCCTGCGCCTGCGCACGCCTGTAGAGCGCGTCGCCTCTTGGTAGCGGCCAGCTTCGCGCGTGCTCGCTCGCTTACCCGCCGGTTCCCAGCTCCTGACGTGCCGCGGGCGCTCGCGACCCCCAGCGCCCCGGAGGAGGGGCTCAGCGGAGTGGCGTGGGCCCGTTGGTGAGTACCTGCCGCCTCCGCATTCCCCAACCAGCCCTCTTCCCACCTCGTCTTCCTCACGGGGCTCGCGGCCCGCTCCTCACCCGCAAGGGCGCCCCTAAAGCGGGGATAGGGCCCTCTCGACGCTGAGTCGGGCCTTTCGGGTCTCCAGGTGGGCGCCTCCCCACGCAGGTGTGGCCCCTCGGGATGTCGTGTGGGCACCTCCTGACGCCGGGGTGGGCTCTTCGAGAAGCTGGGGATGGCCCCTGGGACGCCGGGTGGGCGCCCCCCGACGACGGGGTGGGCCCTTCGAGACGCCGGTGATGGCCCCTCGGGATGCGCGGTGGGCTTCCGCCCTCGGGTGACGGGCTCTACCCCCTCACCCCGGGAGTGCGGCCTTCATCCTCCTGGGCGGGACGTTCTGTAATTCCCGCTCTCCGCGGAAGGGCTCTGCTCCCCGCCTGCTCGTTGAAGGCGTCTGCCTCCCGCGGAACCCCAGGAGGAGGCTCCGTCCCACTGCCTCTCGGGAGTTAGGGCAACAGTCGCTTAGTCGCTGCCTTCTCACGCCCCTCCCTCCTCCGGGCTACTGTTTTGTCGGGGAGCGATTCTTGCATTAACTAGTTATTTTGCCAGAAAGCAAGATTTTCCTTGGAAATCCTTATCGTCATTTTCCACTTTCCCCTACAGCAGAACTGGTGCGTTTCCCTTCTGTGCGATGACAGTGTTTCAAGCCTTTTACACACACGCATATTTAATTTTCACGAATAGGTGCGAGACAGTGCTCTTCAATTTACAGATGATCAAAGACACACATTTCGCTAGTGGTAGAGCTGGTTTTGAATGAAGGCAGCTTGACTCCAGTGTTCCTGTGTTTAGTATTATGTCATACTGAATGACACCCAGGAAAAAATGGAAGTTTTATGCTTCTGTTTTTAGTTTTTCCTGTCAGGGAGGAGGTAGTGCTTTGTAGTTGAATGAAAGAATGTGTTTTTGGAATCAGACACATCGGACTTCAATTCTCAACATGGTCTTTTACCAGTTTAACCTCTTACCAACTGGTTGATTTTGAGTAATTTTCCTAATGTATAAAAAAATTGATAAAAATTGTTTATAAAAATAGTGTAAAATAATGATACCTACCACATAGAGTTATTGGGGGGAATATCCTCTAATGTGTGTGAGGTACCTAGAATAGTGTCAAAGGACTCAATAAATAACTATAATTTAGTTGTTACTCAAAGTGTTTGGATTCTGTTCTTACACACTTGTCCTAAACTGAGGCTGAGTATGAACTGGGAAATAAAACATCAGGGGTGTGTGTCGATGCTGGTGTATATTTACCTTTTTTTTAAATTAGAGAACCATCAAGCTGATGTGATCAGTTGATAAAGAGCTTGGTACGAAATTTCTTTTCTCTTTTTAATTTTTAAATGTGTGTTTTTCCAGGACTCACCAGCTCCAAGTTAAGGCGTTGTTTTGAATCTAGTTGTGGAGGGCGCAGCTCACTGGCCCATGTGGGAATCCAGTCTGGGACCTTGGTATATGAGCGAACCAGCCGCCCCCAAATTTCTTGAATAGTGGCTTGTTTAGGGGTAAGAGTCAATCATGTATAAAGTATTGTTGTTAAGGTCCCTGTGCCCCCAAGCTTTCCAAGCAATTTTGACAGGTTTGGTAGGTAGAATGTTAAGATTTTAAATTATCTTGTCAGTGATTGTTCTTCAGATAGATTAAGATGATGGATGTGCTGAAAGGAAAAGACAAATATCCCAAATTGGAGATTTTTAAGGACACTATCAAAGTGAAATAAGTATTGGGTCATCTTTCCTGCTTGTGCATTCTTTTAGAGACATTTTATTCCTAAATGTCATGATTATGAAGAGGCTGTTGGCATCCAGACTCTACTCCTCCTTTATAGACACTGAGCGGTAATTCATTCTATAGTTTCAGTTCAAGTAATTGAAGATAAGCTGTTATTTTAGTGAGTTCTTCATTTTGAAGAGTAGCAATTTAAATAGTTCAGTTATAGGCTGGCTTGCTTGTTTGAATGGCTGAGCAGTGACCTTTTTTACTCTTAGAAATACTTTGGAAACTGGCTAAATCTCATGAAGCACTGGAATTTTGGAATCTGTATCTGGGGCGCCTTTTCTTAATGCTTCTTATTGATCCTTTATCTGCTGTGGTTCTTTGAAAACCTACTTTGAATCTGCAGGTGGTTCTGTGCTAAGGAGAAGAGTTTTTATTTATATACAACTTTAATAAATTACATACATATATTTGTATGGGTGTAGCTGCCCTTACTATCAGATTTGAGCATATTGGTTTAAACAACTCTAGGGTATAGGAAACATTAACTAAGATGGAAACTATTCCATATAAGGTGTTTTCCTAGGGCAGTATGATTCCTCCAGTCTTCCTCCATGCTAATTGCCACTTCCAAGTTCTACTCATGCTATTATTCTATTAGATTCAAAGATCACCTTAAGTCTTACGATCCTCCATATAGCTTTCTTCAGTCTATAATAATTTTGTCCTTCTGTGCCTTTATATAATATTTAATAATTTTAATATATACTTTATGCTATTAATTCAGCAAATGTTTATGTGTGTATACCATACATCAGGGAGCAGTTCTAGTTAGAAGAGGTGTAAAGATTAAGCCATGGGGTATTGGAGTCAGATTTTGGAGACGAGAGCCAGAGGTGGAAGTGCCTGCTTTGTGACTGGGCAAGTTACTTCTGAAGCTATGTTTCCCCATAATAATTATATTTACTTCTTAGGTTTTTATGAGGATTAAAATATCCATTCATTCACAAACATTTATTAAACATTAAAAAACCTGTATTTAATACAGTTTAAAGGTATTTAATATAGTGAAGTGAACCAATCTTAACTGTACTGCTTAATGTATACCTCCATGTACCTACCACCCAAATCGAGATTTAGAACATTTCCAGCACCCTAGAAGGCTCCCTTGTTCCCCTTCCCAGTTAGTACCCTTCACGGGTAACCAGTGTTCTAACTTAGTCACCATAGGTAAATTTTTTTTTTAAACAGCTTTATTGAGATATAATTAATATACCATACAATTCACCCATTTAATTGTACAATTCAATGAATTAGTATTTTCACAGTTGTATAACCATCATAACACTCAATTTTAGAACATTTTCATCACCCCAAAGAGAAACTCCACACTCCTAAGCCATCAGTACCCAATCCCACTGAGCCCTAAGGAATCACTGCTCTACTTTCTGTCTATAGATTTACCAATCTGGATATTTCATATAAATGGAACCATACCATAATACATGATCTTTAAGGATTGGCTTCTTCCACTTAGCATGATGTTTTCAAGCTTTATCCATGTTGTTGCGTGTACTAGTAGTTCATTCTTTTTTATTGCAAATAATATTCTGTTGTATGGATATATCACATTTTATTCCTTCATCAATTGATGGACATTTGGGTTTCCAGTTTAAGGCTCTCATGAATAATGCTGTTACGTAAATTTGTGTACAAGTTTTTGTGTGGACGTAAGTTTTAATTTCTTTTGGCTATTTACCTAGGAGTGGAATTGCTGAGTTGTACCGTAACTCTAATTTTAGCATTTTTGAGGAGCTGCTAGACTGTTTTCTAGAGGCTTCATTATTTTACATATTCACCAACCAGCAGCATATGCGTATGTAGCACTTTTTCTAGGATGAGTTCTAGAACTTAGTTGTCAGACCTGTATGAGGGTTCAATTTCTCCACATTCTTGCCTGCACTTATTATTATGTGTCATTTTGGTTATAGCTGTTCTGGTGGGTGTAAAGTGGTATCTCATTGCACTTTTGATTTGCATTTTCTTGATGGCTAATAATATAGAGCATCTTTTCATGTGCTTATTCGCCATTTGTAAATTTTGTAGAAATGTATACTTAGATCCTTTGGCTAATTTTTATTGGGTTATTTGCCGTTTTATTTTTGAGTTCTAAGAGTTATTATTATTATTTTTTTAATATGTTCTATGTGCAAGTCCCTTATCAGATGTGATTTGCAAAAAGTTTTTCCAATTCTGTGGACTATCCTTTCACTCCCCCCCCCCCACTGATTGTCAAATCATCTTTAATTGAAATATTTTCCTTTGTAGTTCTTAACTAGCTGGGCATTCCACTGCACCACTGTTGATGTCATGAGGGTGGCAGCCATCAACATTGAAGCCCACAGACTGAGCAGTTCCCAAGATCTATTTATTGGTTCCAGAGAGTTCTCTAGCTAAAGAGCAGTGCTGCATCTGTTGGGCAATGTTGACAATCTCATCAAAAGTGATAGTTCCACTGTACTTAATGTTTTTTTGCTTCTTTCTGTCTCTTGGTTCTTTGAGGGCTTTGATGATCAGGGCAGAGGCAGATCCACCTCAATCTGGGCCTGTCTGTTCTGCATGGTCAGTTTCACTGTAATCCTCAGACCCTTTTAGCAATGTCATCACCAACTTTTTTTGGAGACAGACGCAGGGGGCCGATCTTGGCGGCCAGAGCAGATGTAGCACTGACTTCCCCACAGGTGCACCTCAGGTATATGACTTTGATCTCTTTGGGGTTGAACTTTGAACTTTGGCGGCCTGGTGGAGGTGGCTGGTGTCAGATGAAACTGGATTCCCGACCAGGATGGAAGAAAGTTGCTCCTTGGCCTCCTTGCAGCCGAAAGCCAAAAAGCTCCTTTCACTTTCTTGATAGTGCCCTTTGAAACACAAAAGTTCTTAATTTTTGATGATGTCTAGTTCATCTAGTTTTTCTTTTTTCTGCTTGTGCTTTTGATGTTATATGTAAGACACCATTACTTAATTCAAACTCATACAGATTTATGCCGATGTTTTCTTCTGTGAATTGTGTAATTCTAGCTCTTACACTTGAGTGTTTGATCCATTTTGAGTTAATTTTTCTGTGATGTGAGGTAGAGGTCCAATTTTATTCTTTTGCATCTGACTCTGCAGTTTCCCCAGCACCATATGTTGAAAAAGACTATTCTTTTCCTGTTTTTTAAAATTAAATTTATTGGGGTGACAGTGGTTAGTAAAATTACATAGGTTTCAAGTGTACACTTCTGTAATACATCATTTATATATCACATTGTGTGCTTACCACCTAGAGTCAGTTCTCTTTCCATCACCATATATTTGATCCCCTTTACCCTCTTCTACTATCTCCCCTCCCTCCTTACTCTTTGTAACCACTAAACTATTATCTGTCTATGAATTTTTGTTTGTTTGTCTTGTTTCTTTGTTGCTTTCAGTTTTATGTCTCACATATGAGTGAAGTCATATGGTTCTCGACTTTTTGTCTTGTTTCACTTAGCATAATGATCTCAAGATCCATCCGTGTTGTCCCAAATGGCAGTATTTCAATTTTTTTCTTTTCCTGTTGAATGGCCTTGGCACCTTGTTGAAAATCAATTGACTGTAAATGTGAGCATATATTTCTGGGCTTTCATTTTTATTCCATTGTTCTATATGTTCATTCTTATGCCAGTGCCACACTGTCTTAATTACTGTAGCATTTTAAGTACATATTGAAATCAGGAAGTGTGAGTCCTCCAACTTTGTTCTTTTTCAAGATTGTTTGGATTATTTAGGGAACCTTGAATTTCCATGTGAACTTGAGGATCAGCTTGTCAATTTCCGCACAAAACCAACTAGTATTTCATTAGGGATTGCATTGAATCTGTATGTCCATTTGAGGAGTATTGATATCTTAATATTAAGTCTTCTGATCCTTGAACATTGGATACCTTTGCACTTACTTAGACCATCTTTAATTTCTTTCAAAATGTTTTATAGTTTTCAGAATATAAATTTTGCATGTCTTTTGTTAAAGTTATGCCTAAGTATTTTATTCCTTATGATGCTGTTGTACATGAAATTTTCTTAATTTCATTTTCAGATTGTTCATTGCAAGTATAGAACTACGCTTTATTTTGTTTATTTATCTTTGTATTCTGTAACCTTACTGAACTTGCTTTTTTTTTTTTTTTTTTAACTCCCTTTCTTCTGCCTCCGCCCCCTCACTCCAGTTCAAGCCGTTGTTTCTCAGTCTAGTTGTGTAGGACACAGCTCCCTGGCCCATGCTGGTATTATGAGCCTTGCGCTCCCCCGGCTGAGGCAGTTGGTCGCCAGTCGTCGGTCAGCTGCTCACAGCTGCTCACGGCAGCTGTTGCCGGCTGCCGACCACTCGCGCTGGCTGCCGGCCATTCATGGCAGCACATGGCAGCACAGGCCAACCTCCGGCTGCTCATGGCAGCCCAGCTCCAGGAAGAACTGTTGTTCACAGTTTTAGCTGCAGAGGCTGCAGCTCACCGGCCCATGTGGGAATCGAACCAGTGGCCTTCAGCGCTAGGAGCAGGGCACTCCAACCACCTGAGCCACCGGGCCGGCCCAAACTTGATTCTTCTAATAGTTTTTAGAGGATTCCTTAGAATTTCTTACATAAAAGACCTTTGCATCTAAGAATAGAGATAGTTTTACTTCTTCCTTTCCAAGTTGGGTGTCTTTTCTTTTTCTTGCCTAGTTACCCTCACTAGAACCTCCAGTACCATGTTGAACAGAAGAGGTGAGAGTAGACATCCTTGTCTTGTACCTGATCTAAGGGGAAATTTTTCAGTCTTTCACCATTAAGTATGATATTAATTGTGGGTTTTTAGATTATATATGTTATATAATCTGAATCTGTTCTGTTAAAATCATCAAAGATCTCCTTGACATCAAATCCATGTGCTTCTCACCTTTCGTTTCACCAACAAATATTTTCTCCTGTGGCTTGTCTTTTTGTTTTCTTAATGGTGTCTTTTGAAGAACAGAAGTTTTAAATTTCAGTGAAGTCCATTTATGTATTTTAAAAAATTCCACGGTTTGTACTTTTTGTATCCTGAAAATCTTTACTTACTCAAAGTCTCAAGGATTTTCTTACCTTTTTAAAATCTTGTATCCCTGCTGATAACTTTTGTAGCACAATCCATAATATATGCATATTTGTAAATTATGTATGTGTACTAATATACTTATGTATATTAGAAAGCATACACACAAAAAATTTAAAAATGTAAAAAAGATTAGTCAAAGAACTTGGGTAATACAAAGTAAATATGCTTATTAAATAAAAAACACTGGAAGACTTGTGTCCATTTAAACCTCTGGATTGCTTCTGAACATGAAGGGGTTTAGCTAGATTGTTGGTAGTTATTTTGTGTCTTGAGCCCCTTTGAGAATTGGATGAAGCCTATAAAATTTTCCCCAAAGAATATACAGAAACAAGACAATTTTGCACAAAATTTCAAGGAGTGGGTGACTCCTTTGAGGCCTATCCATACATGCTTTAAAGCTTGTGGATTGACGGATTAAGAATGTTTAACCTGGGCGGCTGGATGGCTCAGTTGGTGAGAGCACAAGCTCTTAGCAACAGGGTTGCTGGTTCGATTCCCACATGGGATGGTGGGCTGTGCCCCCTGGCTCCCCGCCCCCAACTAGATTGAAAATGGCGACTGGACTTGGAGCTGAGTTGCACCCTCCACAGCTAGATTGAAGGACTTGACTTGGAGCTGATGGGTCCTGGAAAAAACACACTGTTACCCAATAAAAATAAAAACAAAAACAAAAAACTGCTTAGCCTGCAGTTCTCTAAGTATCAATCTAAGATCTGTTTATCTTTAATTTGCCAGATTCCATATACTTTCCCCTCAGGTAACTTTGCTGTTTCTCTTGGTTCCCAAAGAGATTTGTTTTCTTTTCTTTGGGTGATTTTCATTATGACAGTATCAGACCTACATCTAAGAAGGTGGGGTAAGGTGAGTGGTTAAAACTTGAGACTTTAGTCATTTAGATATATGGCACCATTTGTACAAAGTTTAGTGTTGTGTTTTTTTTTTTTCTTTCCATTTCTATTATAGTTTGGTCTTTAGAGAACTGCCCCCTATTGTGAATTACCATTAATATTGTTTTAATTCGGGAATTAAAAATATATCATCCTATTTGTCTTATGATAACTTGATAAGTTAAATGCTTCTATATATTTGTATTTAATGTGATTTTTTTCCTTGCAAATTGACAGTTCATGTCTAGTTATCAATTTGTATGTACGTACTATTTATATACTAGATCGTTAACCCTTTTTCATATATACTATTAATATATGTATTTCTCTAGTTCTCTTATTACTCTATTTAAGTACAGAATTAAAAATTTATATCTAGTTTAAATTTTTGATCTTTCCTGTGTGATTTCTTTAAGACTTAAGTTATTTAAAAATATGCATTAAGAATAGAAAATAAATTTGTGTTTATGTTTCTGTTGTGATTGGAAATGATTTTGAAATGACTCGGGAATGGAAGCATCTGTGTATATTACTGTCCTCCCATAATACTAGGATTGCACAGATTCTTTTTGATAAACAGGTATAACAACTGTCTAAAGCTATTTGAGAAGTTTGTAAGACAGTTAAAGTTGCTTTATTTAAATCAGTGACTAAGCCAGTGATTCTCTGCTTTGGTTATAAAATAAAATCATCTTTTTTTTCTTTAAATTTAGGTAAAATTCACGTAACATAAAACCCAACATTTAAAAAAAACAAGCCCAACATTTTAATAGTTTTAATATGTACAATTTAGTGGCTTTTAGTACATTGAGAATGTGCAAGTATTACCACTTTCTAATTCCAGAACATTTTCATCATCCCCCGCAAAGCCCTGGATAGCTATTAAGCAGTCACTGCACGTTTCCCTCTCTGCCAGCCCCCTAGTAATAGTAATCTGCTTTCTCTCTCTACAGATTTGCCTGTTGTAGATATTTCATGTAAATAGAATCACACAGTGTTTGGGCTTTTGTGATTGGTTCATTCACTTAACATGTTCTCAGAGTTCATTCATGTTTTAGTATTTATCACTACTTCATGCCTTTTTTTTTTTTTTTACCCCACGGCAGCTGTACCATTTTATATTCCCATCAGCAGTGTACTAGGCTTCCAGTTTCTCCATATCCTCATCAACAGTTGTTATTTTCCATTTTCTTAAATAGCCATCACATTGTGCACTTTGTATTTCCTTAATGACTAATGACATTGAGCATCTTTTTATGTGCTTACTAGTCCTTTGTGTTTCTGGAGAAATATCTATTCAGCTTTTTTACCCATTTTTAAGTTGGTTTATTTGCCTTTTTACTATTGAGTTGCAAGTGTTCTTTTTATATTCTGGATACGATTATTTTATCACATAGATGATTTTCAAATACTTTTTTCTATTCTTTTTTTTGTTTCACTTTCTTGAAATTATGGTTTGAAGCACAAAGGTTTTTAATTTAGATGAAGCCCAATTTATCTATTATTTTTGTTACTTATGCTTTTCATATCTTATGTAACAAACATTGCCTATTCAAGATCACAAAGATTTATGACGATATTTGACTTAAGAATTTTACCTAAATCTTACATTTAGGTCTTTGATCCATTTTTTGCATTTTTTGTATATATGAGGTAGAAGCCCTCTACACTTGTTGAAAAGACTATACTTTCCCCATTGAATTATCTTGGCACCCTTGTTGAAAATTGACAGTAAATGTGTAGGTGTTTTCTGTTTTGTTCCATTGATCTTTACGTCTCTGTCCTTGTGCCAGTGCCACATTGGCTGTTTTGGACCTTTGTGTTTCCTTGTGAATTTTAGGATCAGCTTGTCTATTTCCACAATAAAATCTAATAAGAGATTTTATTAGGGATTATGTTGCATCTGTAGAGCAATTTGGGGAATATTGCTGTCTTAACAATATCAAGTCTTCCAATTAATGAACAATGGATATTTTTGCATTTATTTAGATCTTTAATTTCTTTCAACATTATTTTTAAGTTTTCAGTTGCAAATCTTGTACTTCCTTTATTAAATTTATTCCTGAGCATTTTATTATTTTTGACGTTATTAGAAATTGAATTTTTTAAATTCCATTTTGAATTGTGTATTGCTAGTCGATAGCAATACAAGTGATTTTTGTACATTGACCTTGAGTCCTGCAATATTGCTGACCTCGTTCATTATAATAGTTTTTGTAGATTTCTTAAATTTTTAAAAAAATACAAGATCATGTAAACTATAATAGTTCTACTTCTTCCTTTCCAATTTGGATGTCTCGTATTTCTTTTTGAATAGTTGACCTGCCTAGAATCTCCAGTGTAAATTAATTAAAGTTCAGAGAAATGATGAAATCAGGCATTGTTGTGTTGTTCCTGTCTTAAGGAGAAAGCATTATCTTTTACCTTTAAGTATATTAGCTGTGGGTTTTTTGGATGTGTCCTTTATCAGGTTGAGATGTTGGTATTTAAAAATATCTTAGATAAATTATAATATGTACTCAAGAAAAACAATTATCTGGGCCGGCCCGGTGACTCAGGCAGTTGGAGCTCCGTGCTCCTAACGCCGGAAGGCTGCTGGTTCAATTCCAGCATGGCCAATGGGCTCATGGGTCAATGGGCTCTCAACCACAGGGTTGCGGGTTCAACTCCTCGACTCTCACATGGGATGGTGGGCTGCGCCCCCTGCAAGTAACAACAGCAACTGGACCTGGAGCTGAGCTGCACCCTCCACAACTAAGATTGAAAGGACAACAGCTTGACTTGGAAAAAGATCTGGAAATACACACTGTTGCCCAATAAAGTCCTGTTCCCCTTCCCCAATAAAATCTTTTAAAAAAAAATAAAGAAAGAAAGAAAACCAATTATCTAAGTTAATGTTTAAGGAACTAGGATAAGTTATTATTCCTACTGAAATTTTACTAAAGAGATGAGATTTATACATTTTCCTCTATAGCAAAATATATAAATTTTTTATATATTTTCTCTATAGAAAAATTATATACATTTTAATGAGTAGTGGAAAATTTCAGAAATCCAGCTTTACTTCTGTTTGATGGCTATCTTTTTTTGGGGGGGGGAAGGGGAAGAGGACTTTATTGGGGAACAGTGTGTACTTCCAGGACTTTTCTCCGGTCAAGTTGTTGTCCTTTCAGTCTTCGTTGTGGAGGGCACAGCTCAGCTTTATGTTCAGTTGCCATTGCTAGTTGCAGGGGGCACAGCCCACCATCCCTTGCGGGACTTGAGGAATTGAACTGGCAACCTTGTGGTTGAGAGCCCGCACTCCAACCAACTGAGCCATCTTGGAGGCAGCTCAGCTCAAGGTGCCGTGTTCAATTTTAGTTGCAGGGGGCGCTGCCCACCATCCTTTGCGGGACTCGAGGAATTGAACTGGCAACCTTGTGGTGGAGAGCCCACTGGCCCATGTGGGAATTGAACCGGTAGCCTTCGGAGTTAGGAGGACGGAGCTCCAACTGCCTGAGCCACCCGGCTGCCCCGGTTATCTTTTTTTTATATATGACTAAATTACAAATAGCATCTAGAAAATTTATACTTTGAGTAAATTATTTGTCTTTGTATTTCAGTTAAAAGGATGCCACGGAGAAAGAAAAAAATCAAAGAAGCCTCTGAAGCGCAGAACCTGGAGAAGAAAGATACAGAAACTACTGATCCTGTCAATGTAAAGCGGAAGCGTAAACTTGAAGATGGATTCATTGTGATATCCGATAGCGATGGAGAGGTCAGTATTCTGTAGAGTGGAGTTCTGGGTCTCAAACTAGGCCTTCTAATCCAAGACTGGTTTGTTTTGCCATTAAACCTTAATGCCAGCTTGCCAGACCGTGCAGTTTTTACTTAGCTTCATTTTGATTTGCAAATGGAATTAAGAATTAAAGAAAGTAATCGTACTGTTTGGCTGAGGATGGATCATAGATCCTTAGTTTTGTAATATATTAAGCCAAGATGATGTTTTATAGCTATTTGAATACATCAAATGTAAACCTTAATTGTTGTATGTCTGGGAAGTGAGAGAAAGGGAATGTAAATGCTCTCTAAGTCGCTGGATATATTCTATCTAATGTGGTAGTAACTAGCTACCTGTAGCTATTTAAATTTAAATTAAAGTTCAATAAAAGTGAAAATGAGTTCCTCTGTTGCACTAGTCACATTTCAAGTGATCAAAGCCACATGACTAGTATCTGCTGTGTTAGACAGTGCAGTTATAGAATATTTCTCTTATTTTAGAAATCGTTTTTATTCCCATCCCTCTACCCTCCTCCCCTTTGGCAAACATCAGAATGTTCTCTATATCTATGGGTCTGTTTTGTTTATTTATTTAGTTTTAGATTATGCATATGAGGGAAATGATATGGTATTTGTCTTTCTCTGACTTATTTCACTCAGCACAGTACCCTCTAGGTCCATCCATGTTGTTGCAAATGGCAAGATTTCATTCTTTTTTAATTGCTGATTAATATTCCATTGTATGTATACCACATCTTCTTTACCCATTCATCTATTGATTGTAGAAAGCTGTATTTGACAGTGCTCTCTAGATCTTAATGTCTCTCTTTTGTTTCCTATTCCATTTGTTTATTGGAGATTTCCACCTTCCTGTAGATCACATACAATAAGGCAGTGAACTAAGTCACTGTTTTTTCCTCCAACTTCTCTTTCTTCTTTTATCACATTTGATAGTAGAATTACTCATTTGCCTCAAGTTATAAATCTCAGAATTATCTTTAACTTTCCTCTTTCTCATCTTTTATACCTAATCATTCACCACAAGCTTTTAGTTTTTACCTCTTAAATGACACTACACAGATCTGTCCTTCCTCTTTCATTTCTACTTCTCCTTAATCATCTGTTAATTTAGTTCTTGCAGTGGACTGAACTTGCTTCTCTGCCTTCAGTTTTGTCTCTACATTTCACTTAGCTTACTCTAATTTTCTTGTAAAAGTTCAGATTTTAGATCTTTGTACTTGATAACTTAAAAATCTATGACTCCATGAGATCAGTTTAGAATTTTTATATGGTATACTCTATCGGAGCCGTCACAATATAGTCTCATTTATATTCTTTTTGTTTTTTTCTTTCCTTTTTTTATTTTTACTATTTTTCTTTTTTCTTCTTTTTGTCTTCATTTGTATGCTTAACAGCAGTGCACTCTTTGTCCTTTTGCCAAGATTATTATCACTTTTTTTTATTTTTCCCAATTTGATAAAACATTGTATATTTTTAATAATCAGCAAAATTGAGATTTTTTTCAAATCTCTCTTGGGTATTTTTATTTTTTTTAAATTTCTCATAGTCCAGTTTTTAACTAGGATTTTGACTAAATAGTTTTGTTTTTTTTTAAAGGTGTAAAAGTATAAAGAAGAAAACAAGCAATCCATCAATTCTACCACTTGGATAACCCATCTTAATATTAACACAAAAAAATAGTTATACACATACAGATATGTTAAAAAGTTACATGCATGTTAAAAATCAGTTCAGAATAAAAACAGTTCAAAACTGTTTGAAAACAAAACAGCAGAGAAAGGTATAAAATGAATATGTGTACCTTAGTTATTGTACATTTAATGAAAGTAATAATGTCTTCTGTATTCTTCCAGAGGAAAAAATCTTTATGCATATACCATCAATAAAAACGTTTACAGGAAAGGAATCATGCTACACATACTATTTTGCTTTTTCACTTAATACTTCTTAGAGATCTTTCTATAACAGCACATACATATCATCATTAAATTTTTTACAGTTGTCAAATATGTCAAACATAAAGGAGAATGCATAAAATGTAAATGCATAGTTTTATAAAATAACCTGAACACCTGTATTTACCACCTTAGAAACCCTCTTGACTTAGTGTGATCCTCTCCAATTGCATCCCTTTCCATTCATCTAAAGGTAACTGCTGTATGTTTTGTCTTTCTATGCTTTTCTTTATAATTCTGTCATATTTATTTGTATCTCTAAACAGTGTACATCTATATTGAAAAATTTGAGTCTCAGTGGATAGACCTTTCTATCAATGTTTTTCTATAATCCTTTATCCAAAGATTTACAATTTGAAATTGTAAACTAAAATCTTGTCTATAAAAGGGTTTGTTTTGGGATTTTTTGTTTTGTTACATTGATGTATCACATATTTTTGAAATAATTGTTCAGTTGATTACTTTGGGTTTTTAGGTAGGTACTTGTGTCTGCTAATAATGATCAGTTTCTCTCTTCCTTACCTCATTTTTTTGTTTCATTGCATTGACTATATAGCCTCCAGAGTAATGTTGGTTGATATTAGTGACAGGGTACAATTTGTCTTGATTTTAAATTTAACTATAGAAGTATTCTGATGTTTTGCAATTTTTTTCATATTTCTGTCCTTTACAGAAATATCCTTTAATTACTTATTTACTATTAGTATTTTTAGGAAGGGATGTTTAATCAAATAGCTTTTGATTACTTAGCAAGATGACGATGGTATAGTTTTTCTTCTTTAATTAGTTAATATTTTATGTCATTAATACATTGTCTAATGCTGGAACATCTTTGCATTTCTGGAGGAAATCTTACTTGGTCATGATGTATTACATTAAGGAGAATGTGAGGAGTGGTATAAGGAAATCTCTGGATTGTCATTCCAACATTTTTACAAATCTAATTATTCCAAACCAAAAATTGTATTGAAATAAAAGGATGAAGTAAGACTTTTCAGATACACTAATGCCGAAAGAATTCATCACCAGCAGACTCACTCACAAGAAATGTTAAAGTCCTTTAGGCAGCAGGAACACTGCTGTGGACTGGATTATTTCGCCCTCAAAATATTTGTATGTTGAAGCACTAACCTCCAACGTGATGGTATTTAGAGTTGTCTCCTTTGAGGGTAATTATGGTTAGATGAGGTCATGATGGTGTGCCCTCATGATGGGATTAATGCCCCTATAGGAAGATATACCAGAAAGCTTGTTCTCTTTCTCCCAGTGCACGTGGGGGTGGGGGAGCATATGAGTACACAGTGAGAAGGTAGCCACCTGCAACCTTCAGAGAGAATCCTCACCAAATGTTGACCCTGCTGGCACCTTGATCTTGGACTTCCAGTCTCCAGAACTGTGAGAAAATAAATTTCTGTTGTTAAAGCCACCTAATCTACGGTATTTTGTTATGGTAGCCCAATCAGACCAAAACAAACATGATATCAGATGTAAATATGGAGTTACATAAGGAATGAAGAACACCAAAAATGAAAACTACACGATAAAAATATGATTGTTTATCTTCAAAAGAAAAACTTGCCTATTTAAACAAAATAATAATGTATTATGGGGTTTACAATACATGTACAAGTAAAATGCATGACTAACAGTTCAGGGAGTATTAATTAAAGTAAACTATCATAAGATTCTTATACATGAAATAGTATGACATCACTTGATAGTAGACTGTGATAGGCTAAATATGCATACTAAAACCCCTAAATCGCTAAAATAACAGTTATAGCTGGCATGTCAAAAAGGTAGATTAGGGCCGGCCCGTGGCTCAGGCAGTTGGAATTCTGTGCTCCTAATGCCGAAGGCTGCCGGTTCGATTCCCACATGGGCCAGTGGGTTCTCAACCACAAGTTTGCCAGTTCGACTCCTCAACTCCCGCAAAGGATGGTGGGCTCCACCCCCTGCAACTAACAATAGCAACTGGACCTGGAGCTGAGCTGCGCCCTCCACAACTAAGATTGAAAGGACAACAGCTTGACTTGGGAAAAATCCTGGAAGTACACATTGTTCCCCAATAAAGTCCTGTTCCCCTTACCCAGTAAAATCTTTTTTTTTATTTAAAAAAAGGTAGATTAAATGGGATTGTAAAATAATACTTGATTAATCCAAAAGAAGGCCCTCCCCAAAAACTTCAAAAAAAGTACACAAAGAACAGACGGAACAACTTGAAAACAAGTGGCAAGATGACAAACTCATATCTAATCATATCAGTAATCACAAAACATGAATGATCTAATCACCCAAATTAGAGGCAGAGACCAGATGATAATAAAGCAAGACTCAGCTATACATGCAGCCTACAGGAAATGCACTTGAAATGTAAAGATACAAATAGGTTTAAAATAAGAGGATGGAAAAAGAAATACCATGGTAATACAGGTCAAAAGAATGTTTGATAGCCACAACGTAATGGAAATAACAAAGAAAGCAAACACAGGCACGAAGCCAGCATTAAGAAAATATCACCCAGTAAAGAGATAGAAAAGTCTTTGAAGGATTCTACACTAAATAACTAGGTTGATGCACCTATAATATAAAGTACATTTAAATTTACAATACTTTTCAGTTGAAATATTGAGACTGTTGAAAGTTTTAAAATTTATAGGCATAGGTTTTGATGTTTAAAACAATTTGAGGGAGACAATCCTTTTACTTTGCTTAAAATTAAACAGCTAATTATACTTGTGTAAAATTAACAGCTACATCATATAGTAGAAAAGTGGACAGTCCATTTAGAAAATGATAACACTGCTCAGAATTATGGTTCTGGCATATTTTCAATTAGTGTGTATATGTTAATGTGTAATTGATAGTAGAAAAAAATATTTTAAAAACTACTTGTATAAACCTTTCCCCCAAATACTATAGTTTTTGTGCATAGTTTTTAAAAATTTGGATTTACAAACTGTCTTTTCATTCATGTGTTTTCTAGAAGTTGAAAATTTTTATGATAGATAAAATATTACTTCTATATATAAGTACTGACCCTCTCCTTTCATCAAAAGTTCATTTATAATCTCCCACTCTACACTGTGTTACATTATCCCCGCTTCTCTGTAATAATATGTGTGGTATGTATGTCTTTCTATATCATAACCAGAAAACCATCTTAGGTTGAAGTGACAACTTTACAAAGTAAAAAATTCATGTGTTTTTAAAGATAATTAATTTTATGCCTTGGCATTCAGAAAATCACGTGACTTTTCCCGAAAAGAGCAGAATGGGTTATATGTAAGAATGAATCTGGCTCTAAGGTTATTAATCCTCTTGAAATCAATCATCTAAGATCCTATGTAAACACGAGTAGATAAAATTCAAAACGAAATGATAAAAGTCTATTTTTGTTTTTGTTTTAAAGTCACACTCATTAAGAAAGTGATTTAAGTAGTATTTTTTAATTAGAAAAAAAAATCCATGATGCTTGTATAGTCAATCTGAATATCATATAAGGAAACTAACCTATCTGAAAATATGGCTATATTAGAGGGGAATTTTATTCTCATTTCTGCATCATATACGTGACAGGGTTAAAAAGAATGGAAATACCCATTTCTTCAAGGCAGTGAAAAAAGAGTGACTAGTACTTTGATAGTCTATATATAAACATATGTGAACTAAATCAGGATAAACCAATGTTAAAACAAAATTAATGGGTTATATTAACCAAAGGATAGTGTTTCTAAAATACCATTTTGAATATTAGGTCATTTGGTAATTTTCAATAACTAAAAGATACATTTCATGTTGTAAAACTAAATAAATGGGGGGAAATGGCTTAATATAAAACAGATAATTGCAGGCCTGTGGTTTTTAAATTACAAATAAAAAGCGTTTGCATGTGACATGCATTGTATGTTTTTACCTCATGGATAACTGTTTTCATCTACAGATGGAAAATCTGAATTATTTCAATAATGGGATGTTTTGCTTTTCAGAGGTCATAAAATGGAACTAGGACTCATTGTTTTAAAGGAATTATACAAACCAATCATTCTGTGTTTGGTCCTTAATACAATTTTAATTTGAACAGATTTATTGTAGTTAAGTAATGTTAACATGTAAGCTTGTTTCACTAAAGACTTTTCCTATCAATAAAAAAAAGAAGAAAACTGGAGTAGCCATATTAATGCCATAAGAAGTAGATGTCATTAACTATTATCTCAGTTACAGTTTTTTGGTTTCTGAGTTTTTTTGTTTGGTTTGGTGTGACAGTTCTATTTATTTGAAACAGTATTAAGTCCTATTGCTAGAATAGGTTACTACAAAAAAGATATTCTGAAAGAAAAATAACTTGGCATTATATATAACCAACTAATTTAAAGTATTGCTATTTAAATTACACACCAAGAACATGTACTGTGCAGACACAGGTTTTTCTGTTCATTTATTTTTCTTTATTGAAGTGGATTGATTTGATAGAGGTGTTGAATTACTATGTTTGCTATACATATTATTTAATAATTTTATTCAGAAAAAAAAGAAGTAGATGTTGGAGTAAAGAATATTGCCAGTGATAAAACAAGGTTATTTCATAATGATAAAGGGGTCAATTATCAAGAAAAGGTGAAAATCCTAAATGTTTACACACCTAATAGCAAAACTTCAAAATAGATGAAACAAAAACTGATAGAACTAAAAGAAGAAATAGACAAATCCACAATTACAGTAAAAACCTTTACTACCGCCCTCAAAATATCAGCAGAATATCAGTAAGGATATAGGTTTGACAACCCTATCAACTAACTTGATCAGGTTGACATTTACAGAAAACACCACCCAATACACACATTCCTCTCAAGTATATACAGACTATTAACCAAGATAAATGATATTGTGGGCCATAAAAAGTTTCCATCAATTGCTTTTTTTTTTTTTTTGAAGATGTTCTTTTTTCCCCCCTTTGTTCCACCTCCCCCCTCTCTCCCCTTCCAGTTCAAGCCGTTGTTTCTCAGTCTAGTTGTGCAGGACACAGCTCCCTGGCCCCTGCTGGTATTATGAGCCTTGTGCTCTCCCCGGCTGAGGCAGTCGGTCTCCAGTTGTTGGTGGGCTGCTCACGGCAGCCACCGGCTGCTCATGGCGGCACACAGTAGCCCACAGCAGCCAACGGCCCCACTCAGCGGCCCAGGACAGCTCACACCAACCTCTGGCTGCTCAAGGCAGCCCAGCTCCTGGGAGAGTTGTTGTTCACAATCTTAGCTGTAGAGGGCGCTGCTCACTGGCCCATGTGGGAATGGAACCGGCGAGCACAGCGTTAGGAACTCGCAGCTCCAACCACCTGAGCCACTGGGCCGGCCCTCCATCAATTTTAAAAGGATTCAAATTGTACAAAGTATACAGCTGACCAATGGAATTAAATTAGTAACAGAAAAATCTCTAGAAAAAATTTTAAATATTTGGAAACTAAATACCATACTTCTAAAGAACCGACAGGTCAAAGAAGAAATCAAAAGGGAAATTAGAAGGTATTTTGAATTAAATGCAAATGAAAACACAATATATTAAGAATTTGTAGGACATTTTAGTAACACTTAAGGGGAAATTATAGCATTAAACACCTATGTTAGAAAAGAAAAAAAGTCTCCAATTAATGACTTTAGCCTTCACATTAAGAAGTAGAATCAGAAAAAGAAAGTAAGCAGAAGAAAAAAAATAGTAAAGATCAAAGTGGAAATAAATAAAACAGAAAACAGAAAATCAATAAGGCAAAAGTGATAAACCAGACTGATGAGGATGAAAAAGAAATGATCAATATCAGGAATGAGAGAAGTGATATTAGTATTCATTCTACAGATTTTACAAAAAGGATAAGGGAGTATTGTAAACAACTTTATGTCAAGAAATTGAACAATGTAGTTGAAATAGATAAGTTCTTTGAAAGATACAATCAAAACTCACACAAGAAGGAGATAACTTGAATAGCCTTATATGTATTAATGAAATTGTTGAAGTCCTTCACACAAACAAAACTTCAAGCCCAGATGACTTAACTGGTAAATTCTATGAAACCTTTAAGTGAGAAATAATACCAGTTCTACTGAAACTCTTACAAACAACTGAAGATGTATCTCCCAACTCATTCTAATACAGCCAAACTAGCCCTGACATCAAAAGCAGACAAAGACATTTTAAGAAAAGAAACCTACAGACCAATAACCCTCATGAACATAGCTACTAAAATCCTAAATAAAATTTTAGCAAATCAAATCCAACAATATTAAAAAGGATAATACATCATGAGCAAGTGGAGTTTATCCCAAGAATTCTGTATTTGTTTAACATTGAAAGATCAATGTAATTCACCATTATCAAACTTGAAAAGAAAATTTATAAGTTCATCTCAATACATGGAGAAAAAACTGACAAAATCCAATATCCAGTTTTGATTGGAACTCTCAGCAACTAGGAGCAGAAGAGAACTTCAACCTGATAAAAGGCATCTATGAAAAATCTACAGCTAACAAAAGCTGGTTCTTTCTAAGGATCAATAAAATTGATAAACCTCTAGCTAGATTGACAAATAAAAATAAAAATACTGGGAATAAAAGAGGGTAATTATAGACTCAAACATGAAAAGGAAATAAGGGAATATTACAAAAACTCTGTGCACATAAATTCGACAACTGAGACTTGGATAAATTTTTTGAAAGACAAACTACCAAAGGTTACTCAAGAAAAAAAGATAACCAGAATAGTTGTACATCTATTAAATTGAATTGGTAGTTTAAAACCTCCAAAAATATTAATTACATACTCAAGAATTTAATTATTATGCTATCCCTAAAATACTAAAAAGGACTTTGTAGGGAAAGTCATCATAAATACACCTTAATTCTTTCTAGTCTCAACAGATACCAAATACAGAAGCATTGTTATCATCCATTTGGTGACAATGTTCTGAAACAAAAATTAAGACATAGTCTAAGACAAAGAATTTTTATAATCTTCAGGGTATAAGAAAGTCTTGGAATAGTTTGGATGTTGAAATGACAAAACTTCTGGATTATTTCTATGGTTGGGGAGACCTAGAGATAGGACAATTGAAGTTGGAGCTGTTTGTAAAATTCCTGAACAATCTGTTTTTAACCATTTAAATCAAGTTGGAAAAACAACTTGAAAGACAGTGATTAGTTGGCCAATTTTTAAAAAGGTTTACGGCTTATAGTACCAAAGGAAAATATGTTTAATGCTCTTAACTAAGAAAGGGTTCACTAAAATATACGTTCCATGAGAACAGCAAGTTTGTGTTGCTCATCGCTGTATCTCCAGCCCCTAAAATAGTATCTGACAGATAGCAAGATGCTCAGTGATGTTGAATGTTGAATAAATGTTGAATTAATAAACATACAAAAAATGAAAAATTTTAATTATTACCAGTTTGAGGACTTACAAACATAATAACTTTAGATTAAAATCTTCAATGTTAATATCTGCAAAAGAATTTGAAGAGATAGAACATATTTACTGAATCAGTAAGCTATTTTTTTGTACAAAAAACATTGAAGCAGTGCCTAAGCTAAAGGCTGGGAAAAACTGCTTCTGGGTATATGGCTGATTTTAATTTAAGGTAACATCTTACATTACTACAGTACATTTCTCAGAACTAAGACATTAAAATTAGTACATTACTATTAACTAAACTCCACACTTTATTTGGTTTCACCTGTTTTTCCACTATGACCTTTTTTTCTGTTCTAGGATCTAATTCAAGATACCATATTACATTTAGTAACCTTAATTTTTGGAAGAGTTTTCTGCTTATAGAATTTTAGGTTGATACTTTTTTCTTTGTATTTTAAAAGATTTGGCTCCACTGTTTTCTTGTTTGTATTGTTACTAACAAGAAATCTGATGTAACCCTTATGTTTCCCTCTGTACATGTCTGTTTTCTCTGGATGGTTTTAAGATTTTATCTTTATCACTGGTTTTAAACAATTTTAGTGTGATGTGCTTTTTAAATTTATGGTATTTCTTGTTCCTGTGGTTCATTGAACTTCCTGGATCTGTTGATTTATAATTTTAATCAGTTTGAAATATTATCAGCCATTACTCCATCAAATATTTTTCCTGCCCCTTACCCCCTACAGAGACTGTATATTAGGCCACTTAAAATAGTCCCACAGTTCACTGACGTTCTTTTCATATTTGGGGTGTTGCTTCAGTCTCATTTCAACTACTCAACAGCCACATGTGACGAGTCCTCGCTTCCATATTTGACCCACAGATATTCTGCCGTTACAGATAGGTCCGCTGGCTTGCCCTGCTCCTTTAAGAGATAACCAGGACTAATAGTATCCTGCCTTAAGTCTGTTTACCTGGGACACCGAGAAATCCAAGCCTCCCGGGCATCTCTCATCACCTAGAGTCTCATCCCCGCCTGACTCGAATCTGTCACCTGGGGGGGGAGGGGGCTTTTCTGATCTGACTCAATCACCTATTCTTACTCTCCCTCTGGAATTCCTGTCAGGGATCAACAAAATTCCCACCGTTCCCAACGTCCTCTGAAAGTTCCCTTCGTGGTCTTGCTCTCACTGAAAGATCCTCTGAGGAGAGTGCTTCTCCTTGGACCTTTTCAAGTCCTGGCTTGTTTCTTCTTCCTAACATCACAGTACTACTGGCTGGGGGTGGGGTACATATCCTCTTACTCCTCGTTGTTGCTTCCAGGCGACGGGAAAAATGTAGTGTGAAGCACAAATCATCGTGCTACCCGACCCTGAAGCAGTCATCTCCTATCTTCCTGGTCACCTGCCCCCCACCAGCCACCCACACGTCCCAGCCCAGCCATTCACTGAAAATTTTCACACGTCACTCACCGTCTTTCTCTTCACCACGCCTGCCATCATTCTTGGTGATTTCAATATATACTGTATCAGACTGAAGCACAGGAAGTTGCAGTTTTTGTGGGTTCGACCTAAGGTAGGATCCGTCCGATACTCGGGCCTCTCAGTTGCTCGACCTCTGGGCTGTCGCTCCCGTAGATCACACCTTTTATCTCAGCCTTTCTCAGGTCAGGTGCTGAGAGAGGGGTAAGCCTAATACCCTGCGGCACCGCCTGCATCGAAAGTGGCTGGTACCAGTTTTGTACCATCCTTGGGAGAAGTAAGGTCACAAGAGTCTGTTCTGTTCATCTTCCGTGTTCCGTGTTCCAGGGAGGAACCCTGGTTGAGCCTGTCAGTAATCGTGCCACTTGCAAGGTCTCAGTTTCAGATGTCTATTCTCTTATCACCGTGGCCACCACCAGTCTTTCCAGCTCACGCCCTCGAGTAGCCTAACTCCAGTAACTCTTCAGCCCTCGAGGACGTCTAACTCCAGACGGTCGGTCACCTTTTCCCTGCCCATTACCCTGTCACGTCCTCACTTTCCCTCTTACCTAACTTAGTCCTCACGGTTATCATATTAACAATTCCCTCCAATATGCTCTCGGCTTATTTCTAATTTCTCTTCTACTCCCTGCAAAACCCAATTTTGGTTCAGTCCAACCAACCCTCCACTGTTCTGTGTTTCTACCTAAGCAGCACGGCAGTGCCGACTACAGCCTTCAGGTGGCTCCTCAGCCCTGCCTGGCGGTGCCGGTCTGTTGGCACAGGTTGTTGTTGCACTTCCCGCGGACTATTTCTCATCTTCTCCGCTACCCTCACACCTCCAATGTCCATCCCGACTGCTAGCGGCATTCTTTTTTGTTTCAATGTAACACCTTTATTGAGATATGACATATTGCATAATTCACTAATTTCAGGTATAGTTCAGTGGTTTTCAGTATGTCCAGAGTTGTACGGCCATCACCACAATCAATTTCAGAACATTTTTGGTAACCAAAAATGAAATCTGTTCTTATTAGCAGTCATTCTCCATTTTCCCCCAAACTCCCAGTCCTAGGCAACCACTAACCTGCTGTCTGTATCTGTGGATTTGCCTATTCTGGGCATGTCCTGTAAATGGAATCATACAATATGTGTGGGCTTTTGTGGCTGGCTTCCTTCACTTAACACATGTTTTTAAGGTTCACGCATACTATAGCATGTATCAGTACTTCATTCCTTTTATTATTTTTTTTACAACGTGTACACCACTTTCCATTCCCATCAACAATACTAGGGTTCCAATTTCTCTATGTTAGCCAACACTTATTTTCTGTTGAAAATATTATAACCTCCCAGTTGAGTACGTAGTGGTAGCTCATTGGTTTTGATTTGCATTTCCCTAATGGCTAATGATATTATCCTTTTATGTGCTTGTTGGCCATTTGTATATCTTCTTTGGAGAAATGTCTATTCAAGTCCATTGACCATTTATAAATTGCATTGCCTGTCTTTTTTTTTTTGGTTGTTGAGTGGGAAGTATATTTTTTATATTCTGTGCCAACAGACCGGCACCGCCAGGCAGGGCTGAGGAGCCACCTGAAGCTATTTGCTTTCCTTCTTTGAGTTGTCTTTTTACTTTCTTGATGGTGTCCTTTGATTCCCAAAAGTCCAAAATTTTTTTGAAGTCCAGTTTATCCATTGTTTTTCTTTGTTGCTTGTGCTTTTGGAGATTGATCCCTAAGAGCTTTATTATTTTAGTTCTTACATGTACTTCTTTGATCCATTTTGAGCTAATTTTTGTATATGATGTGTGATAGTAATGTGCGTTTGAAGTTGGAAAATATACTGGAGGAGCCAAAAAAATGTATACACATGACTTATATTCATCTTTTGTTTTTGGTATATATTATTTCAATCTTAATACAATTTTTTCCTTTCTTAAAATGTATGTACTTTTTTGGCACCCTATGTACATAACATAAAATTTACCATTGTAACCATTTTTAAGTGTATTGTTCAGTGACGTTAAGTGTATTCACAGTTGTTGAATTGCAGTTCTTTATATATTGTGGATAGTAACACCGTATCGGGTAAATGATTTGTACTTGTTTTTCCATTCTGTAGTTGCCTTTTCACTCTGTTGATAGTGTCCTTTGATGCACAGTAGATTTAAATTTTGAAATACTTCAGTTTATCTGTGTTTTATTTTGTTGCTTGTGGTTTTGGTGTGATATCCAACAAATCATTGCCTAACCCATCGTCATGAAGCTTTCCCCCAGGCTTTCTTCTAAGAGTTTTAAAATTTTATCTCACATTTAGGTCTTTGATTCATTTTTTGTTAGCTTTTGTATATGGTGTAAGATAGGGGTCCAACTTTCTTCTTTTGCATGTGGGTATCTAGTTTCCCTGCACCATTGTTGGTATTTTAACTTTTAACCTGTCTGTGTCTTTATATTTTAATTGGTTGTCTTGTAGACAGCATATGATTTGGTCAATTTTTATACAATCTGACAATTACTCTTTTAAAACTGGTGTGTTTAGACTCCTTATATTTAATAAATTATTGCTGTACTTTAATTAAAATCTACCATCTTACTGGAACAGGAAGAAGAATTTTTAAGCACTTTCAATAGGATTGTGGTATTTAAAATTTTTATTCAAAATGAGCTAGAATCCTGTATTTCTTTTTTTTTAAAATAAATTTTATTGGGGAGTATTGGGGAACAGTGTGTTTCTCCAGGGCCCATCAGCTCCAAGTCGTTGTCCTTCAATCTAGTTGTGGAGGGCGCAGCTCGGCTCCAAGTCCAGTCGCCGTTTTCAATCTTTAGTTTCAGGGGGTGCAACCCATCATCCCATGGATGGGAATTGAACCAGCAACCTTGTTGTTGAGAGCTTGCACTCTAACCAGCTGAGCCATCCGGCTGCCCCTCTGGAGGCTCAGCAGCAGCTCGTTGTCTTCAATCTAGTTATGGAGGGTGCAGCTCACTGACCCATGTGGGAATTGAACCAGCAACCCCTGGAATCCTGTATTTCAAAATTCATCTTTGATCCTTCTTGGTAGCCAGTTCCCAGCAATTTTTCCTGTAAAGTTATAGTTACATTTCAGTTATCTTTTGAAAGAAATGAAATTGAGATCCATGAATTTCCTATAGGCTAATTTTTTTTGAAGTCACATAAAATTCAAAAGGTCAAATTTGTAAGGTCTTAGATAAATAACTATTTGTGGATGTGTAATGTCAAGATTACCATGTATTTTATTGATGTTTGTTATAAAATTATAGAACATATCACAATCTGCAGAATATTCTTCCAATAATCTTTCATTTCTGGCCTTTGATCTTATCTTCCATTGAATTCCTCCCTTGCATGGGAGCATTAAGTTTATTGAAAATACTGAAGATATCAGACAAATAAACAAGTCTTACTTTCCACTTACATCTTAAGAAGTTGCAGAAACGCTAAGCATTCATTTTGTAGTTTAGAATTCTCCACAGAACTTTTTCCGTTAGTAATATCTTATATATCATCAAGTAATAACAGTTGTTTATGATCCATTTACATATCACACAATAAAGAGAATTTTCTTGAATTGAATGCGTTAGCCTTAATCTTTCTGTAATTTATAATTTCTACTATGCACAGTATTTAGCTGACACTTTTTTCAGTAATGGAATTAGTACATTAACATTCTGGCACAGGCTCCTTAATCGAGGAAATTTTCCTGTTACTACTTCTGGCTACATAAAGTTTAAAAGTTTAATTCTTTATGGTTGGTTTTAAATGGTTCAAAATTTAGTTAAGTTTGTCAGAAATGAAGCTGAAAGAATTTTTCTACCATGAAGCTCATCACACATTTCCTAAAAGTATTCTGTGTTGCCAGTATCTGTGCATTCATGAAGTTGCAATGAAAATTACGTTGCTAGCTTTGTTTTATTAATTGGTCTTCTCCATCGTGATCAAGCTGTGTTGTCATATGAATATGGTACTTGAGCTACCTTCTTTGCCAGATTCACCCAGCATTTCCAAGTTGATAGCTTTGCTCTTTTACTAATTTCTTGACAATTGTGTACAATTTTTTGATCTTAGTAAATCTAGTATTTGTAAGAAATCTACAAAGTACTAATTATATATGAAACATTGAGCATCTGTTTCAGCTTATTCTTTCATAATACTCTTTCATAGAATTCTTTTGATTTTGAACTTATTCTTTTGTTTTGTAGATAAATGTTTAAGTTTTGATAGTTTCATTAGTTAGTGTATATTTAGAAATAAGATACTCTGATTGTTAAACTTCATAAATTGTGAGTTGAAAACTAAAACTAGAATGAAACTTTTGCCCTTTATTTCTTCACAATCACTTGGATCATCGGTTGTTTTATGCTACATTCAGAAAGATTTGCCTTTTCTTAATGACAAAAATCCACTGAAGCTGTTTCGAAATCTGTAAATTAGGATTAAAAATAAATAATATGAGCTTTACTTTTCTTGTTTAGCTAATAGTATTAAAGCATAATTTAAAAAATAGACTTGATTAAAAATGAAAATTATAGTTAATATAATTTATAAATGTCTGCATTTTTTCAGATATTTATATACTTTAGATTTTCATAAATAACTAAGCTTAAAATACCACAAATTATAATTTGGTCCTTTTGCGAATGACTGGTCTGCAGCTTTCACCATGGAAGTCCTCTTATCACGTGCATGGATGTTATAGCAATGTCAAATTGCTGGATAGGTTTCTAAATGCTTATTCTCAATTTCTGTGCTTATTTTATTGCAGCCCAATAACAAACAGTTTGCTGATTGTCACCCATGTGTAAATCATACTTTGAGTAGCATTGATTGAGGTGGTTTACAGTCTTACAATGACAAAACATTCTACTCGGAACGTAATTGTGCACATCTTTGTGCTAATGTGTGAGCGTATCTGTAGAATCAATTCCTTGAAATGTATTGCTGGACAAAGGGTCTGTATATGATGAGGTTGTTGCTAATTTACCCTCTAAACATTGCATCTATTTTATCCCATCAGTAGTATGAGAGTACCTGTTTTTGCACAGTAAGCATTTCATATAACACTTTCAGTTTTACTACTAGTATAGGTAAAAGGAAATAATATCTATATAATTGTTTTGATTTGCATTTCCAAAATGAAGTTGAGCATCTTCCCACATATTTATGAGCCCCTGTGTATGTTTTTCTATGAAGTGTCTTATCATATTCTTTCCTATGGGCAGAGGCTAAATATTGATCTTTTTATTGATTTTAAGTGCACTTTTATATAGTCATGCGCCTCTTAATGACAGGATACATTCCGAGAAATGCATGGGTAGGAGGTTTCATTGTTGTGCGCGTATCATAGAATGGACTTACACACACCTAGGCGGTATAGTCTGCTACACCTAGGCTATGTGGTGTAGCCTCCTGGCCTACAAGCCTGTATAGCATGTTACTGTACAAAACAACACCAGATTCATCAATCATAAGATAAAATGATGCAGTCAAGAGGCTGCTGCTGGTGTAACACAGCACAGTGTTTTACGGAAAACTTTTCTTTATAAGTAGAAAGAGTACATTCAGTTGGTTAGAGTGTGAGCTCTGGACAACGGGTTGCCAGTTCGATTCCCACACGGGCCAGTGAGCTGCGCCCTCTGCAACTAGAATGAAGACAATGAGCTGCTGCTGAGCTGCCACTGAGTTCCTGGGCGGCCGAATGGCCCAGTTTGTTGGAGTGCATGCTTTTAACCGCAAGGTTGCTGGTTCGACTCCCGCAAGGGATGGTGGGCTGCACCCCTTGCAACTAAGATTGAAAAATGGCAACTGGACTTGGAGCTGATGGGTCCTGTTCCCCAATAAAGTCCTGTTCCCCTTCCCCAATAAAATCTTAAAATAAATAAATAAAGTAACAATGAAATATAGTAAATATATAAACCAGTAACATAGTTGTTTATGGTGATCAAGTATCATGTACTGTACGCATTGTCTGTACTATGCATTTATATGACTAGCAGCACAGTAGATTTGTTTATACCATTACCACAATCGTGTAATTGGTTGTGTGCGACATTACCATGGCTCTGATGTCACTCAGTGATAGGACTTTTCAGCTCCATTGTAATCTTATGTCATGTATGCCGTCTGTCATTGACCGAAATGTCTTTATGCGGCACATGACTGTATAAGGAAAATTAGCCCCTTATCTGACAAAATGTTGCCTACTTTCCCTCAGTTGTTCTGTGGTTTTGTTAAGTACAGATTTAAAACAAATGAATATGCAGAGTTAAACGTTACTGATTTTTAAACCTCGAATCAAGCTTTTTCTGAACTTGGGTGCGTGCTTATTGCTATTTTGCAGAATGACCAGTTTTTACATGAGCATGTATATGACACATAATAATGTGAATATATTTAAAATTTTTATTTCTATGGTACTTACTGGTGCTAGATCTACATTTTTTTGTACTGTAAATGATATTTTACTAATGTTTTTCTGTGAATATTTACAACCACTGTTTCTTCAGAGGTTTAGCGGCCTCTTAGCTATAGAGGAGATTTTCTGAAAGAGTACTACTTTTAATGGTAGCTATCCTGATCCTATTTCTTGTTTTGCAACAGGAACCAAAGGAGGAGAATGGATTGGGATTGCAGAAAACGAAGACAAAACAGTCGAATAGAGCAAAGTGTTTGGCTAAAAGAAAAATTGCACGTATGTTTTTATTTCTGTGTTGAGAACGGTTTAGAAATTGCAATAGTCATAGAATTGACACTAGTGTTTCTTCATTAGGAAGAGATTTCTCTGAATAAGGATGTATGTGCTTCCTCTTTATTCTGGATTCTGTTAAAATTTTTAGGAGTCACAATTACCTGTAGCTTATACAATTGACTTATTAGAGGCAGAGCGTGCAATTAAAAATATGACCTTTAGGGGTGGCCGCGTGGTGCTGGTAGCACCAAGGTTGCCGGTTCGATTCCCGCCTGGGCTACTGTGAGCTGTGCCTTCCTTAAAAAAGTGACCTGTAGAGTTAGCCACATTTGGATTTGAATCCTCTCTTCAGCCCTTACTATGTGGATTTCAGGCAAATCACTGCTTTCAGCCCACCTCTGTTTCCTTGTCAATAAAATGGAGATAATTTGACTTACTTAGAAAGTCACTTAGTAAAATTGTAAGGGAAAAACTCTTCTGTGTGTTTCCTCCCAGTATTTCACTCTGGTCATCAGATGTGTAGGGTTTTTCCCCCACACCGAGAGATAGTATCAGATCCCCCAGATTAGGGGCTCGGTCCCACCGGACTACCCCTACTTCACACAGCAATTGCAAGTCCAGGTTGTTACCTCTGCTCTGACCGACTGGCTCTAAATTAGAAGTTCCCATGACTTCCTCTTTATTTGCTAGAATGGTTTACAGAACTCAAGGAAACAGTTTACTTATTAGATGACTGCATTCTATTTTTTTTTTTTTAAAGGCTATGACTCAGGAACAGCCACATACAAGAGATGCCTAGGGCAAGATATGGGGGTAGGGGTATGAAGCTTTCATGCCCTCTCCAGGAGTGCCACCCTCTCAGTACCTCTACATATTCACCAATCCGGAAGCTTTCCAAACCCTGTAGTTGAAGGACATTTATGGAGGCTTCATTAATGCATGTATGATGATTGGACATTGGTGGTTAATTCAACCTTCAGTCAGCCCCTTTCCCCTCCATGGAGATTGGGGGGTGGGGCTAAAAGTTCCAAACCTCTAATTACAATGGTTGATTCTCCTGGTAACCAGCCTCCATCCTTTAGGGCTTTCCAAAAGTAAGCTCATTAACATAAACTCAGGAGTGGTTGAGAGGGGCTTGTTATAAATAACAAAATATACCTTTATTGCTCTTTTCACTTAGGAAATTCAAGGGTTTTAGGAGCTCTGTGCCAGGGAACAAAGACTAAATATATATTTATTATTATAAATTACAATATCACAAAAATCCTTTGTTGATGGTTTTGATCAATTGTGAAGATATTTATTTATTTAAAGTTGTTTCATGCTAGTTCATTGGGGGGGCAGGGTTCCATTTTCATTCCTTAATGGATTTTTATGTGTTTTTCACATGCTTCTTCATTCCTTAGTTCATCTAGCTCTGAAGGGTTACTCAATGTCATTTTAATCAACCAGCCATCTTCATAACAAGATTTGTTGACAAGACCTGGATTTTATGCAAAAGCGTCGTTAATTTCAGTTACTGCTCCTGATAGAGAACAGAGTTCACTACCAGGTTTCACACTTTCCAAAGCACCAAACTCATCTTGTTCAATTTTGTCCCAACTTCAGGGAGACTATAGTAAACAACATTTCTCAAAGCTTCGTATGCAAAACTGTTGTTTCCCACTGTTCCAGTGACATTTTCTATTGTTATCCATTAACGTTTGTGAATTTATGCACTGAGCAGAGCGGGGATGGGCTGGTACCAGTGTCTGGACAGTGCCCACCCTCAGCCCCCAGGGTTGCAGCGGCCAGGGCATGGTGCGTGCAGTGGCCCACTCCTCACCACTTCCAGTGCCAAGTAGGCAGGGGGGTGAGGGGTGGAGGGGGTGGTTCAAGGCACAGCTCCTCGGACCCCTGCAAGCTGGCTAGATTGGGACACGGAAGCCAATAATAATTACATTTTTGTATTTTAATGTGATGTGAAATGTTCAAGTATGTCAGTGAATTTTTCAAAAAGTATGTATGATAACTAGTTGAAATTATTACAACAGTTGATTGAAGATAAACAAGGCTTTTTTTCACTATAAACTTGAGTTTTGGTGATTTAAGGTATAATTCTCAGCCTTGTAAAATTAATCAAAACAGCTCTTTGTTGTTACATCACATAATTACGTCTAGAGGTGGCTGTCACTATGGTTAGATTTGTTGAAAGTACTCAACTTACTCAGACTTGAAAATTATTGATAATAGTTACTTTTTAAGATGCGATAATCTTTATCAATTGAAGTTAAGTTTTTGCCACCATTGGTAGACTGTTGGTCTGGTTGGTAAATCTGGATCTTTATAGTCAAATTGGGTTTTACTTGTTTATTTAGTCATGCTTTTTTTATCCAGTCTGACAGTCCTTTTTATCTTTTTATCTAGGCTGACAACTTCTTTTACATTCACAATTGTATTAAAATCTGCCATTTTGAAAGCTGTTGATGTGTTCTGTTTCTTTTTCTGTCCTTTTTAGTATTTGCTGAGTATTATTTTATGATTCCATTTCACTTGTATTTGTATGTCTTTTAAAAATTTAGTAGTTCCCCTGGAGTTTACAATACACAAATTTAATAAATCACAGTCACCGTCAAATACTGTTAATTGCTTCACGTGTAGTGTAAAAGACTGTGTAACTCCCAATTACTTTCTGCCCTCTTTTGTGCTATTTTTGCAATATATTTTACTTTTGCTTATGTTATAAATACACAATACATTGATACTCTTTTGCTTTAGATAGTTGTCTTTTAGAGCAATGGAGATAAAAAATAAAGAATTGCGTACTTTTTGCTATCCCAAGGGCTATTTCTTTGCATAGATCCCAGTATCGTATTTTTTTTCTGCTGGAAGAGCTTCCTTTATCACTTCTTATAATGTAGACAAGTTGCTAATTCTCTTTTTGTTTGTGTGAGAAAGTCTTTATTTCTCCTTCTTTATGGTAATTGCTTTAAGATGTAACTCACCATGTAATTCATCATACAATGTATTCATCATTTAAAGTGTACAGTGGTTTTTGGTATATTAACAGTGTTGTGCAACCATCACCACGGTCTAATTCTAGAACATTTTCATCACCCCTAAAAGAAACCCCATACACTTAGCAGTCAGTCAAAACCCTCATTCCGCCCAACTCTAAGTAACTACTAAATCTGTTTTCCATCTCCATAGATTTGTCTGTTGTGGACATTTCCATATAAAGGAAATCTCATAATATGTGTTTTTTTGTGTGATTTCTTTTTTTCACTTAATGTTTTTAAGTTTATCCATGTTTTGTCTTGTGTCGGTACTTTATTCCTTTATTGTCAAATATTGTTCCAATATATTGCTATACCACATTTTTAAATGTATTATTTGATATACACTTGGGTTATTTCCTACTCTTTGGCTATTATGACTAAAGTTGCTGTGAACATTCATGTACAAGTTTTTGTGTGGACATAGGTTTTTATTCTTTGTGGTATATACTTAGGTGGAATTACTGGTTCATGTGGTAACTCACTATTTAATCATTTGAGAAACTGCCAGACTGCTCACTAAAGTGGCCACAGCGTGTTACGTTTCCACATTCCTGCCAAAACTACTAGTGCTACTTTTTGTTGTTATGGCCATGCTAGTGGGAATGTAGTGGTTGTGGTTTTTCATTTCCCTCATGACTAATGATGTTGAGCATCTTTTCATGTGCCTATTGGCCATTTGGCTATCATCTTTGGAGAAATGTCTATTCAGATCCTTTGCTCATTAAAAAATTTTTGTGTTAAAATACACATAACATAAAATACACTGTTTTAACCATTTAAAAATGTTTTTATCATGAAGTGGTGTTCAATTTTGTCAAATGCTTTCCCTATGTCTGCTGAGATGATTTGTGTGGGTTTTGTCTTTTATTCTTTTGATTTGGTGTATTAATTGATTTTCGTATGTTATATCAGCCTTGCATTTCTGAGATAAATTCTACTTTGAGGAACTCAGAAACTAAATGAAAACTCAATAAATGTATATTTCTCTCCACTCTTTTGCTTGCATGGTTTCTGTGAAGTCAGATGTAATTCTTATCTTTGTTTTTCTCTTTAGGTAAGATATTTTATCCTATGGCTTCTTTCAGAATTTCTTATGTTAGATTTTCCATAGTTTGAAAATGATGTGTCTAGGTGTAGGGGTTGTTTTTGTATGTTTTAAAAATTTTTTTACTATTTTTTGTTCTCTGAGCTTTCTGGGTCTAGGATTTAGTATTTGACATTAATTTGGGGGAAATTCTGAGTCATTGTTTCACATACTGCTATTGCTCTTCTCTTTCTTTTCCCTCTAGTAATTCCATTATGTGTTTGTTACTCATTTTGTAGTTGTCCCACAGTCCTTGGATAGTCTACTTTCTTTTCAGTCTTTGTTCTCTTTATTTCGTTTTGGCAGTTTCTATTACTATATCCTCAACCTCAGATTCTTTTCTCAGTTGTGTTCAATGTACTAATTGAAGACATTCTTCATTTCTGTTAGTGTGTTTTTGATCTGTAGCATTTCTTTTTGGTTGTTTCTTAGGATTTACATCTCTATTCACATTCCCCATCTGGCCTTGCATGCTCTCTACTTTATCCATTAGAGCCTTTTAGCATATTAATCATAGTTGCTTTAAATTCCCAGTCTGATAATCCCAACATCTCTACCACGTCTGGTTCTGATGATTACTCTGTTTTTTGTGTTTTTTTTTTGCCTTTTAGTGTGTCTTGTAATTTTTTCTTCATAGCTAGACATGATGTACCAGGTAAAAGAAACTACTGTAAATAGACCTTTTAGTAATGGGGGTAAGCTGAAGCATTTGATAGTTCTATGATTATGTCTCAGTCTTTCAGTGAGCCTGTGCCTCTGGACTGTGAACTTCACAAGTGTTTCCAGTTTTTTTTCCTTTCCCTCTTAGGTGGGACAGGATGGCTAGAGTAGGTTGGAGTTTGGTATTGCCCTTTTCCCGTGTCAGTTAGACTCTGATCAATTCAAGCTCTGGTTAACTAGTTTCTTTCCTTCTTTCTTTCTTTCTTTTTTTTTAACTAGTTTCTACTAGGACAGGTCTTGTTAAAAAGAACAGAGTACTCGGGCATATTTCACAATAGTTCCTTTTTCCCTCCCTGTGGGATGCTCAAGAGGAATTTCCCCCCATATTTATTGTGAGAACCTGGTTGAGCTCTTCAAGATAAAACTCACAAAAAAGTGTGGGGGCCCCCTATGAGAGTTCCCCTGGAGGTTTTAACTCTTAGAATTGTCCACACTGAGCCTCCAGCAATTTTTCAATTATAGTTTTCCTACGCTGGGACTGGTTTCTGTGGCAGTTTCCAGTATTGAATCTGCTCTGATAAGCCATGAGCCAGTATTCCCCTCTCTCTCCACCTTGGGGGCAGCAGTTTGTTCCAAGTTCTTTACATGTACAACCAGAAATCAGTGAGTAGTCCCCAATATACTCATTTAGCTTTTACACACTTTATCATTTTTATGCATTTATGATTAGCATTTTGGTAATTTCTGAGTCTCTTGAGTTAACATGCTGTAATTTATTTAACCATTGCCTTGTTTTAGGCATTTAAGTCAGTGCTCTTATAGATAAGTGTAGTGAACATCTTTTTGTGTTTAGCACTTTTCTGTTTTTCAGTGATTGCTTAGGGTAAATTTCCAGAAGTGGTATTGCTTTGTTTGAGAATGTGCATCTGTAAGGGTTATGACACAGTGCCTTTTTGCTTTCAAAAGTGTCTTATAAATTTACATTGTAACTGACAACATATAGGTATATCAGTTTTACCACAGTTGCAGAGTTATATCTGTTTTAGAAAAGAAAGTTCATAGGAAAAGATTTGGGTGGGAAAATAATTTAGGTTGTATGTTTTTTTGTTATATGAAATATTTTTTCAGCCATTTTAAATACTCACAAGTTATATTACAGGTTCTCTTGATATGTACTATCTGGTCTGTGTTCTGGATTGTTAACAGTCTGTTTGCACATCTCAGTGGGAGGCCACCCTGAATGTTGGGAAATGTTAATCTTCATAAATTTTGACCAGCGTAATCAGCTTCACACCAATTGTGTACTGCTCTGTTTAGCTTAGCAGAATCATTTCATAAGCCAAATGGAGCCAGTTCAGTTGGAGAGTCTAAGGTTGATACTTGCTGACAGTTTCCTTAAGGAAGCATGCTCCCAGGTGGGGTTCCAATTTGTTTTTATATAGTAGAGAGGTCAGGTAAAATGTTTTAATTAACAGTGATGTTTATTGGATTTTAGTCTCAGATTAAGGTTGATAAGTGAGAATAAGAGACAGTAACTAATAAATGAGTATCTTTTTAACTCTGATTTAATTCTGATTGATTTAATTCTGAGTGGTTAAGGTAAATTTGTAATGGTAGCTTTGTCAAGTTTTGTGGCTGTGTGCTGTCAGTAAAATATACATAAAATGACTTAGATAATCTGAATTAAAGGTTTGGGTTTCATTAATATGTAACGAATAAATTAATTATTACTAGTAACAATTATTGAGTACCAATGTGCCAAGTAGTATTCTAAGTGTTTTTTCTTTATTTTTAATTGGGGAAGGGGGGAACAGGACTTTATTGGGGAACAGTGTGTACTTCCAGGCCTTTTTTCCAAGTCAAGTTGTCCTTTCAGTCTTAGTTGTGGAGGGCGCAGCTCAGCTCCAGGTCCAATTGCCGTTGCTAGTTGCAGGGTGCACAGCCCACCATCCCTTGTAGGAGTCGAAACCGGCAACCTTGTGGTTGAGAGGACGCGCAGGCGGCGGAGCCCACCATCCCTTGTGGGACTCGAGGAATTGAACTGGCAACCTTGTGGTTGAGAGCCTACTGGCCCACGTGGGAATTGAACCGGCAGCCTTCGGAGTTTGGAGCATGGAGCTCTAACTGCCTGAGCCACCGGGCCGGCCCCCAAGTTGTCAAATTTATTGGCATAAAACTGTCTGTGTTATTCCCTTCTTATTGTTATTTTCCTGACTGTAGAATCTGTGGTGATGTATCTCCTCTTTCATTCCTGATATTGTTAATTTGTGGTTTCTTTTTTTACCTTGATAAGTCTACTTAGAGTTTTATAAATTTTATTGACCTTTTCATAGAACCAATTTTGTTTCTAATTTTTTTTCTCTAGTGTATGTCATCTTCTGTTTTGTTGATTTCTGCTCTTTATATTTGTTTCTACTTACTTTGGGTTAATTTCACTCTTTATTTTCTAGTTTCTTAAAGTGGGAGGCTTTTGGATCACTGATTTTAAACTTTTCTAATATGATCCTGTAAAGCTATACATTTCTCTTTAAACATTGTATTAGGTGCATCCCACAAATTTTGATGTTTTCATTCTCATTAAAGTTATTTCAAATTCCATTGTGTGCATTTTTTAATGTTTGGATTCAATTTTAGGGATCCCTCATCCTTATTGATTTTATTTTACTTTTTAAAAATATGTATAACATTTGCATGATTCTGTAAGTCTCAAAGATACACGAAAAGGTATAGTCAGAGAAGAGTCACTCCCTCTTACCCCTTTCACCTGTTCCCAATTGCATGTAGGTAACCATGTGGATTGGTTTCTGACTTACCCTGCTTGTGTCATTTTTTTTGCAAAAACAAACAGGTGTATGTATTTTTAAAAATTTCTCCTTTCTTACACAAAAGGTAGCATACTATATATATATATATATATATACTCTTTTGTACTTTGCTTTTTTTTCTTTTTCCCTTTAACCTAATATCGTTTTGAAATCATTCTATTCCTGGTCTATAGATATCTTTCTGATTCTTTTTTTACAGTTATATGTATGTGTACCAGAGTTTGTTTAAGCATTGTCCTATGTGGGTCAGTAAGTAGATTCCACTATTTTATAAATTCAAACAATGCTGTGATGAAAAATGCAGTGCTCATTTACTTTTCTTCTAATTAGAAGTCTATCTTTAGAGTAAATTGCTGGAATTGGTTTTGCTGGGTCATATATGTAGTTTGTTAGACATTGCGAAAATCCTGTCCATGTGCATTATACAAAATGGTGATATTCTGTCATTTCTTTTACATTTTTATTAGCTGGAATAATTTTTTTAAAGAGAAACTTCTCTTCATCTATTTCGTTACCCAGTAGTATAGCTTGTGTTAGAAGAGTAGAACAAAAACTTGATTCTCTATTCTTTTATTTATCAGTTTTCAAAATAATTGATTCACTAACATTCTTCAACAATGACCAGTTGTGTTTTTTTTAAGTGTCATGAACTTACAGATTTAAACATATTTAATGTATTTTAATTTACTGCATTCCTTATTTTTATTGATGTTCGTTCCAGTTGTTCCATTTTTGACCAGTAAGAACCTTTTTAAGTTGACTGTTAAATCTTTTGATATGACCCTAGTAGTGTCTGATAGATTTCTTTGCTCACAGGTACGACATATTCTAGTTCATCTTCTACATTTCTAGCTCCAGACTTGGAATCAGCCATTTCTCCAAGATACCCCAGTTACTTTTAGTGGAAAATGGTGTTTGTAGATCACATTTTGGTCAGTAAGGATGGTCTTTTCTACTGGGTAAATAAGAGGATACTGAAGACTAAAATGGTTCTGATTGAGCATAAAGCAGTGTGATATGTAACAAAAAGTGCTGGAGTGGAAGTTCATCTGTTTATTCATTCACCAAATAATTGACAGTAAACAAAATAAGCAAGAACTTGGCCTTCACGGGATCTCCGTCTAATTAATCCAAGATTCTTGTTGTAACTTCTGCTACTGATCTTGGCCAACACCTTACCTTTTGGGGCTTTCCTTGTTTATAAGATTATAAAATTGTATTAAATGGTCTGTAGTGTCTTCACTTGAGAAGTTTAATAATTCTGTTTCTTGCCTCTATGCTTATTCATTGTTTGTTGTGTCCCTCCCCTCTCCCCTATCCTCTTACAGAAATGACAGAAGACGAGCAGTTTGCTCTGGCTCTCAAAATGAGTGAGCAGGAAGCTAGGGAGGTGAACAGCCAGGAGGAGGAGGAAGAGGAGCTCTTGAGGAAAGCCATTGCGGAAAGCCTTAATGTAAATATGCTGTGTTGAAACAGTTTATGAGGATTGATAAGCGATATTCTATTACTTCTGTGGTGTTATGGGGGTTTCAACTAATAGTTCCCATAATAATTTTTAAAGCCCATGTTGAATTGTTGGTGAACCCAATTTGAAGTGTTTTGTTAATTCTATGTGAAAGAGTTTTCTTCCACCTTACAGATTTTCAGTCTATGGCTTAAGAGAGCCGTAGTAGTTGGCAGCTTCTGAAAAGAGTTACCGATTACCAAGAAACCAAAAGGGGCAAGATAAGATGCTTGCCTCCCGTTTTGTGGGGAGAGCAAAGGGAATGAGAACCAGAGGGGGGTTATGGAGAGAAAGAATGGACAGTTTTAAATTTTTTCAAATAATGTTAAATGATGATATGAATACTCGTATGTGTAATTGAAATTATTTTAAATGTGAAGGATATTTGTCGATGGTAAGTCCAGAGCCATTTATGCCATCCACTTCTCTGTATTAGAAAGGGGTTTAGTATAGTGATCTAATACAGCACTTTGCACATAGTAAACAGTCAGTACACATTGTGGAATTCATTTGAACTGAGCATCTGCATTTTAAAGAGGAGACTCTCTTAGGGACAGTGGCCTCCCGTTTTTGTCCTTCCCGTGACCCTTCATGTATAGCTGTTGTAATAATAAACCTGGTCTGGTGTGGGATCACTTGTTTCAGAGTTGCCGGCCTTCTGATGCTTCTGCTACCAGATCTCGACTTCTGGCCACTGGACCATCTTCACAATCCCACCAAGAGAAAACCACAGACTCTGGGACCACTGAAGGCATGTCTCCCTGTTTTGACTCCTTGCACTCATCAAGTAGAACCATATCACAGGGATCTCATACTGAGACTAGATATACAGAAATTCCAGAAATTCCTTGGGTGGTATTAAAGAGGTTAAATCAGAAAGTAGTTGAGGTCTCACTAATATCCAGCATACTTTCATCTCCAAGGAAAAACCAACATTTGGTTAAACCCAAAGAAGAGCCTTTTTTTAACTCACATTATGTAATTCTTGGTAAGTGAGAACTTACCAAGCCCTCTTAATAAAAAACAGTTTGTCCTTAGCCTTACTTTTTCTCAAATACCTACAGGCATATGGCAGCTGGTACCTCCATCACTGTTTAAAGGCTCACATATCAGTCAGGGAAACGAGGCTGAGGAAAGAGAGGAGCCTTGGGACCACACTGAAAACACTGAAGAGGAGCCGGTCTCTGGCAGCTCAGGAAGCTGGGACCAGTCAAGCCAGCCAGTGTTTGAGAATGAGAACGTTAAATGTTTTGACAGATGTACTGGCCACTTGGCTGAGCACACACAGTGTGGGAAGCCACAGGAAAGTACTGGGAGGGGTTGTGCTTTTCACGAAGCTGCACCGGGTAGGGGGGACACATCTAAGCACTGTCTGCCTACCTCAGTGGATGCCAAAGGTCTCCAGGACAGTGGGGGCACTGTGCACTACTTCTGGGGTATTCCATTCTGTCCTGCTGGAGTAGACCCCAACCAATACACCAAGGTCATTCTCTGCCAGTTGGAGGTTTACCAAAAGAGCCTGAAAATGGCTCAGAGGCAGCTCTTTAAAAAAAAAGGATTTGGGGAACCAGTGTTACCTAGACCTCCTTCTCTGACCCAGAATGAATGTGGCCAAGGAGATCAGGCTAGTGAAAAAAATGAAGGCATCTCAGAAGATATGGGAGATGAAGACAAAGAGGAGGAGAGGCAGGAGTCTAGGGCATCTGTCTGGCACTCAAAAACCAAGGATTTCCAAGAAAGCCCAATTAAAAGCTTGAAAGAGAAACTTTTGTTGGAGGAAGAACCAACAACCAGTCATGGTCAGGTAAGGGTCGGTGATGCTGTGATTAGGATGATTTATTCACAGATTAAACGAAGATTTTAGCTATCTGTTATTTTTATGATCTTCCCCTTTATTTTTTTTTTCCCTCCCTTCTTCCGCCTCCCCTCCCTGCCACACACACTCAGGTTCAAGCCGTTGTTTCTTAGTCTAGTTGTGTAGGACACAGCTCCCTGGCCCATGCTGGTGTTATGAGCCTTGCGCTCCCCCGGCTGAGGCAGTCAGTTGCCAGTTGTTGGTAGGCCGCTCAGAGCAGCTCAGGGCAGCTCTTTCTGGCTGCCCACGATGGCTGCCAGCCACTCATACTGGCTGCCGGCTGCTCATGGCAGCACACAGCAGCTCACAATGGTTGCCGGCCACTGACCCGGCTACCAGCCACTCACCGCGGCGCACAGCAGCCCGCCGCAACACTCAGCCGCCAGACAGCTCACGCCCACCTCAGGCTGCTCATGGCAGCCCAGCTCCAGGGAGAGCTGTTGTTCACAGTCTTAGCTGTAGAGGGCGCAGCTCACTGGTCCATGTGGGAATCGAACTGGTGACCTCAGCGTTAGGAGCAGGGTGCTCCAACCACCTGAGCCACTGGGCTGGCACCTTCTTTATTTTTAATGTAACATACTGTGGAAAATTAGGAAAGTACAGAAGAGTTTAAAGAAAAATTACCTATAATCCCAGCACCAAGAGGCAGTTATTATTTGTATACATATAAAAATAGCTTTTATTTTTAAGTTTTCAACAAAATGAAGACTCTTTTGTATAAGCTTTGTTCTCCCCCCCCCCACTTAAATAGTTTATCTTAGGTCTTTTCCTATTAACTATGTTTGAAGACATTCTATCATATGGATGCACCATATTTGTCTTTTGTGCTTTAAAATTTTTGTTTCTAAAAAGTTAAATTTTGAATGGGTAATAATGTTCACATGGCTCAAAATTTAAAAAAGATATAAATAAATCGTTGGTCTCTTACTCCCATCCCCAGCCAACCAGTTCCCCTCTGTGGCGTCAACTTTTATTACTAGTTTCTAGTATATCCTTCCAAGATATTTCATGTAGTAGAATCAACTTTTACACAGAGCATAGCATACTCTACACATTATTATGCCTTTTTCATTTAATATCTCTATGACATCTTCCATAACACTACATAAAGAATTTCCTTTTTTGGGTGTATAATATGTTGGATAAATATTTTATCCAGTGCTTCTATAGGTGGACATTTAGGTTGTTTCTAATATTTTACTATTAAAAACACTACTGCAGTGGTTACTCTTGTTCAGAAGATTTTTTTCATTCACATGGGAGATATTTGTAGAATAATTTGTTGTAGATGTAATTGGATTAAAGTATATATGTGTTTATAGTTTTGTTATCTGTTGTCAAATTGTCTTCCATAGAGGTTGTATAAATGTATACTCACTGCAATGTATGATGCGTACGAGCTTACCCATACTCATACCCGTACAGTATTACCAGGGTCTCTTGATCTTTGTTAATCTGAGAGAGAAAAAATACCTCAGTGCAGTCTAACTTGTCATTTTTCTTACTACGTGTGTAGTTGAGACTCATTTGTATTTTCTTTTCTGTGTTTTAGATATTGTGGGCATTTTTCTTTTCTGACAATCTTTTGCTTAGTGGTTTGTAGGCATTCTTTGTGTGTTAGGGAAGTGGTCCTTTGTAACTGGAAGTAGAGGTAGTTTTGCAGTTTATTCTTTCCTCCACATAATGGTTTATTTCTGATTTTGCTTGTGGTGACCTTCTTTACTGAAAACAGTCCCTTGTTTGGGGACAGTTAGGTTGCCTTGTCATTTTCTGACATCTAGGTTATGTTATATGTGAAAGCTTATATTTATTTACTGAAAACAGTCCTTGATTTGGGGACACTTAGGTTGCCTTTTTTGTCGTTTTCTGACATCTAGGTTATATCTGAAAGCTTATTAATTGTTTTCTCTGAGTATTATAAAAGCAATCATATAATTTCAAACTCTATAAACTATAAATATAAAGACTACTCTGTTTTGTGACTATACTTTTTTGTTGCTATTGCTGTTACTGGACTCTTGAGTTTTGGTTTGGTTTTGCTGTTACCCTATTTGTTCTGTCTCTTATGATAAGGGTTCAAGAAATGGTAGCTGTGAGAAATTTCATAATAGTGTACAGAGCATGGATTTGGAGTTGAAATTTTGACATTTTTGTTTTTGTAACTGGGTGCCTTTTAGCAAGCCATTTAACCTCTGAAGCTCAGTTTTTACATGTATAAAATCATATCTTTCATTAGTTTTAATGATTAAAGTGAATTATGTAAAATTCCTAGTACAATGCTTAGGACACTCAGTAAATGGTAGTTTGCTCTAAGGGACCAGAAGGTCATCCGTTAAGAGTAACCTATGGGAATCATTCTTCATTCACATTATACAAAGATTACTGTATGGGAAGAGAAAGCATTTTTCTTCACAGTTCTTCTAGTGACTTGCCTCTTTTCCAAAGGAAAGTTAGGTTATGCTTATGATAACATCTTTTGTTTCTTAGTTCTTTGCAATTTAGAGACGCTTTCCCTTAAAAGAATAAATTAACTCCACTGAGTTAACACAATGATTTATTGTAATTCAAGTTGTTAGCTTGAAAGATCCCAGGGGCCAGAGTTCTAGAGCATATAGACTTGTGTCAAGTTCCAAAGTTTGAAAACAGTGCCTTTGGAATAGCGTGGACGTGGTCACAACCTAGTGACTGGCCTTATTAGACTGAAGTTCTTACTTCATGAACAGGCCACCAAATACTACAAATAGTATTATTAATTGCTGCTATTTGGCTACAACTAACCAAATCATGATAGCTTAATTAAAACGAGGACTTTATTATAAGGAAACAGGGTGCCTCATAAATTTTGAAACAGGATGGTACCCAAGCCTGGAGAAGGTACTGGGTCTAGAAAATCATCTGTAATTTTTCTGTATCTCAGTGCTAAATTGTATCTGCTTCAGCTTTCTCCTTGCAGACCATCTTCCTTTGCTTCTCTGTTTCACGTGGTATAATAGTGGAAAACACTGATTGTCCAGCTCCCAAACTTAAGTACAGTTTACAGGAGATTTACTCTCTTCCAGTTCCAATTTCAAATGTCTAGAAAAGGACTTATGGCCCATTTGAGGTTAACAGCCCTCACCATCCCAGTTGGGTGTGGCCTGAAGGGGTATGTGTCAAATTGTACGAATGACTATGAGCCCACTGCTCTAACGTAATGGAAGGAATGAGGGGCCGTCCTCAGTAAAAGGAGACCAGGCTGACAACATAGTAGGTATCCATTGTAATCATTAAAATTAATTGTAGAAATCACTTAGAATTATTGAAAAATGCTGAAAAGTTTGAAGAGTGAAGTTGAGAGCACCCACAGTTCTACTATCCAGTGATGTATTCCTTCGTCTTTTTTTCTATACCTATATTTTGTATGGTTTCGATTATATTTTTATATTTTTGTATTTTAAAGTAAAAACATTATTTAAACATTGCCTTGTGATATTAAAATTATTTATAGATTTCATTTTTAATGACTACCTAATATTCTGGCCTATGATTTACCATAATATTTTAACCATTTTCCTTTTGTTGGATGTTTTGGTTGTGATAAACGTCTTTCTAAATAAAACTTTTCTTTATTTAAAACTAGTGTCCTTAGGGGTAGGGAACCAGAAAAATGTGGGTGAGAGTTATGAACATAAAACAAACAAAAAAAAGACCTGCTATTTATTGCCAGATTGCTTTTCAGAAAGGTTGCTCAGATTTGTACTCCTTCCTTCCAACAATGTATGAGACTGCCTACTTCACTTTAGCCTTGCCAACATAGAATAGTATCTTTAAAAAACAAAAGAAATAAACTTACTAATTTTATAGGCAAATAATGAAGGCATTAACGATTGTAATTTCACCTCTTGTACTTGATCTTTTGCATTCAGGAACTGTGGGTAGAAATAATTTGTTTTTTGTTTTGTTTTTTCTTTAAAGTTTATTGGGGCGACAATTGTTAGTAAAGTTACATAGATTTCAGGTGTACAATTCTGTAATACATTAATGTATATCTCACATTGTGTGTTGAGAGAATTTGTTTTTATTAAACATTTTCTATTGATTTTGGCTTCGCTGAAGCTGCCCATTTTTGAGACTACTTGGTTGATAGAGGTAGCAAGACAGTCCCGGGACTCAGAAAAACATTCACCCTGGGACACATTGTTTATATGAGGGTTGTAAAAGCTTTACAATCAGAGGGGAACTGGTTTCTGGCATCACTGAGGTCATAGGGAAGTTGTTAATGCAAAGGTCATCTTGATGTCTGTATAGCAGGGAGGTGGAGGGCTAGTAAATTGATGTAGTGAATACTTTTTAGTATCTTAATTTTTCAGTCCTGATACTGGAATTTGTTTCCCAGAAATGACCAAATTGTGTGGGGGTATGAGAGCTGACTGACTAACCAAACTTCAAGCTGACATGTACACCAAATGACAGTTTGTTAATTTATTATGGAAGAGACATTTTCAGTGATCACAATACTCAGGTACACCATCTAGTGTCCTTCCTCTGGGATGAGGTGTGTGCAACCTGAAATAGTAATCAGAAAATAGAAATTTTAAGGGATGATTCAACTAGTTTATGGAAAGACCTGATTAGCGACCAGTGCTTGACAACAGAGGACATTTCTATGTGTCTGTTTACTTTCACTTCCCAGGCCGTGGTGTTGAAGACACTGCTTGATTCTGGATCTTTGGATTTTTCCTTTAAGATGTTTTGCAAACTACCCTTTTTCCATTAACATTATTTCTTCAGGCAGAGTGTTATGTTTTGATTAGGCCACAGTTTCCTTAAAGTTACATTCCTAGCATGCTCGAGGTATAAGTTTAGAAATTAAAAATGATTTAATGAAGTAAAGACATTCTTGGGATATGTTGAAATGGTTGGGAAGAAGAGTAAAACAATATAACCGTGGTGGTTAAAGCATGGATTTTGGACTCAGACAGGTCCTAGTTCTACTTTTCACCAACTCCGTAATTTTGGGCAAATTATTTAAACCTGTCAAAATTGTACTTTCCTCATTTCTAAAATAATTTAATGGTTTTTGCCTCAAAAGTTTCTTGTGAGGATTAAAGGAGATAATGCATGTAAGTGATTAGCAAGAGCCTGGCTTATAATTGGTGTACAATAATTTAAAAAAAATGTACTCTGGGGAAGGTAGAGATATGCTTTAGCCGAAGGTGGAGGCGGAAATGAAGGTATCTTATACCTTAATGCAGGGGTGTCCAAACTTTTTTCAACGTTTTTTACCAAGGACCATATGCGGTAAAATACACAAACAGCCGGGCCACTCACTCGAGGTGAAGTACATACTGCTTCACCTGGTTTATTTAAGTTAACTAAATATATTTTTGGAATTGGTTGCAGGCCAATTAACAATGGATTGCGAACCGCAGTTGGCCCGTGGGCCGCAGTTTTGACACCCCTGCCTTAATGCCTTGATTCTTCTCAAGCAAGTCATTCTAAGAAGGCTATTAAATGGACACTAGGTGTCAGTATTTACCTTTTTTGAGATTTCAGGAATGAAACTGTCACTACCGAGTTAAAACAAATAGGTGAAGTATTTATTGCTGTTGTATTTTAGTCCATTTGACAGTTTTGTTGAACCCTTATTTTTCATAATGGCTACATTCCTGATCATTGTACAGCTTTATCTTCCCTTTGACTGAAGGGATTCCGTTTTTTTAGTTTATTTCATCATTTACCAGAGTGGTAGATGCCTAACTTGTTTAGGTTATTTATATCCTGTTAGGAGAACCTGTAAACTTCAGCCAGTAGCTTTTCATCTGTTGGAAGAATCCTCACAGCCCAGGCACTTCCTCAGAAGTCCACCTACGTAGGCAGTAGCTGCCTTCTCTGTGCTCTTCTGTGTAACTCCATTTAATGAGTTGACATTTGTACCAACTCTACCATGAATCAAAGAAAATGATCTTTTCCTTATCCACTCTCTACTTGTTATGTTTCTTAAAAGATATCCCTGCAGCTAGATACCAAAACCATAGTGGCAGATTTGTAGCAAAAGAATCTTGCTTTTCTTCTTTAAAGTTTATTGGGGCGACAATTGTTTATAAAGGTACATAGATTTTAGGTGTACAATTCTGTAATACATTATCTATATCTCACACTTTGTGTTCACCACCCAGAGTCAGTTCTCTTTCCATCACCATATATTAGACCCCCTTTACCCTCTTCTAGAGCCCTGCTCCCCTCTCCCCACTTGCCTTCTGGTAACCCGAAAGGAATCTTTAGGACCTTCCCTTTAGGATATTCTTTTACGACTTGGTTGTGCCCAGAGAGTCTTTTGTGGATTGCACTGTTTTTCCCAACTCAGTATTTCCATTGAAAACTGGACTTTTCTCTCTGTTTCTTCCTTCCACAACCGAAGCTTTATAACTGCTTTTCTGAAGTCAGTTCATTTGACTGACCAATTAATATTTATGTTTTGCATTTTACAAAGTACATAGCATATCTTATTTAATTCTCACAGTAACACTCTGTGAGGCAATCATTAATACCCATTTTAAGATGAGGCCACAAATTCAAATGTGACTTACCCAAGATTATAAAGTTAGTAGGTGATTCACCTATAATTTAAATCTCAGTCTTCTGACTCCACAGGATATGTTCTTCTTACTGAAACTTACTGATTTTATATAAAATGTTTTTTCTTATTGCCAGTTGCTGAGTGATAATGTCGAACAATTAATTAAAAAAAATAGGAGAGAAACTAGTCATCTGTGCCTTTATATTTATAACGTTACATATTTCTTTGCAGTCTTCCCAAGGGCTATTTGTTGAAGAAACTTCTGAAGAAGGAAACTCTGTACCTGCCTCACAAAGGTAAGATTATACGTTGTTATGGGTCGGAATTCTCCGATGGTGCCAGAATAAGAGAGATAAACCACATGAGTGAGACTGTATAGGGACAGCTTGCCAGGGATTTTTTTTTTTAGCTCGTTATAAGCACAGACTAGGAGAAATCATTATCTCTCAGTTCTCAAATATGCATCTCACAGAAGCCTAGACTATTTGGGTAAAAGAAATCTGGGTTTTTCTTGTTGGTTTTCTTGTTCAATCCAGCCATCTTGGCACAATCCCATTTACACTATTCCCTGAAAAGTGATTATATCCTGCTACTCTCTTAACTATGCTAGCTTCCTACCGTGTTTCCCTGAAAATAAGACCTAACCGGAAAATAAGCCCTAGTGTGATTTTTCAGGATGACATCCCCCAAGTGTAAGCTCTAATGCATCGTTTGGAGCAAAACTTAATGTAAGACCCGGTCTTATTTTCGGGGAAACATGGTGTGCCAATTTGAAGGTTTTAAACTGATTTCTTTATGCTCCTTCTCGTCCTTATATTCCTTTTGTTTCCTCTGCTTATGCTAATTTTATCTGCATATCCAAAACATGCACATTCTTTAAGTCTACTCTTAAGACTTACCTCCTCTTTGAAGCCTTCATGTTATTCAGGCCACACAGAACCTGTGTGACTCCCACTCTCGTGCCTATGCCACTTTCATTCTGATTGTATCTCATCTTCCCTTTAAATGGGTATTTGCATTACCTCCTCAGTTAATCTCGATGATTGATTAATGGGGGTTTTCCATCTTAGGTCTTCTCGCTTTAATTACATATAATAGTTGACGGGTTACAAACTGCACTATTAACCAGATCAGGCTTCCAGTTACTTTCCCCTTTATCCAGTAGTTGAGCTTTGGGGATTACTCAAGAGCTTAATCTTATGTTGAGTGACCTTCATCTCCCACATGGAAGTTGAGGCCCAGTTGCCATTTGCTGGAATTTAGTTGGTGTTCCTAGGCTTTTGGTTAAGTTAATAGTAGTAGCTCTTCCTGAGCTGAAGAATATGGTTTTGGTTTGATTCTCCTGCTGTTGAGACAGTTTTGGAAGTGGTTTTAACTGGAGTAGGCATTCTGCTTCCCGCAGGCTTCTCTGCTTTGTTGTAGGGAGCCTTGTGCAGAGCAGATGTAGGTTTTAATAAATGATTATATGCTTTGTCACCAGGAGAGAGTTGGAATTGCAGGCAATGCGATTTGACTTCAAATTGATTAGCCCATTTTATAAATGTCAGCAAATTGTTTTGTGATGGACCTTTGAATAGAGCCCTAATGTTACATGCAGAGTAAACTGTGTCTGGCTTGGGTTTATAACAAATGCTATGAGATGTTTTATTTAGAGAGAGAAATCACTTGTGGTTTCCTATCAGGATTTAGTTATTTATCATGACTCAGTCGTGGTTATTTTCTCTTCTCTGTGCTTCGGGGTTGATGTGAGGGTTTGCATCCTCATACAGACGTGATCAAACTAATCGTGAAAGGTCTGACGCATGAGAGGGCTTGATAGCTCAGATGCTCAGATTTCTCAGCCTTCTGTCCTGTGTCGGGAAGAGATGGCATTCCATGAGCAGGCAGGGTAAACCCGAAGGCCGGATGAGGGGAGCCATTGATAATTACGTTCTTCTCAGAAGACATAGTCCACTTGTGTGGGCAGATTTTCGCTGTAGGGCAATTTGGAACTGTATCTTATTTTTGTTGCTTGGAAAGCCACATCTTGAGATAAAGAAGATATTTAACTGCAAGGTGCAGGAAAAGCTCATGTGTTGTCAGGAGAATCTCCATATCTTCTCTTATGAGTTTATAGATATCTAGCCTTCAAAAGGCTCAGCTGGAGGCTATGAAACACCTTGGACATCTTCATATAGGAGTGGAGTTTTTGTCTTCTGTGGTTTCATAGATAGTCCTTACCTTTCACCCTTCCTTTGCAAAGACTCCAAAAGGGGGTTTCTTTTCATTCAGTGATTTTACTGGAACCAAAGTTGTAAGTATGTTTATTTCCCCTATTTCTGGCTTGGAGTTTTCACTACTGATTCCTTGCTTCCCTGTTGTGCTTTTGTGGTATTGGACAGCAGGTATCAGATTACCTGTGGCTTTATTAATAACTCACCGTTGCTTTTGGTCCTGTGTTCTGATTCATTTTACTGGGAATTCACTTGGGGTTTGGTTCTTTTTCAGCATTGCTGCTTTGACAAGTAAGAGAGACTCAGTCTTTATGCCAGAGAATTCTGCAGAGGAAGATACTGTGTGTCCTGGTAAGTACCCCACTGTGATTTCACTGAATTTCTGATCCCTAGCTATCTACCTTTTTGTGCCTATTAATTTTCCTGACTTTTCCAACCCACCCCCAGGAAATTTATGTGTGATTGGTTGTGTGTATCTCCACACATACATATGTATATACACATACATTGTGCACACACACTTTTTTTTTAACGGACTTTGAATCTGATTCTCAATCTTTTCTCTTAGAGATATTTGAGTTTTGAAATTAACATGGCTCTTTTGTCTGCATGTTTGGTTATTAGGCTCATCAGCGATGGCAGCAAAGCATCGGAAATAGCACTTAATTGTACATTCAGGGCTAAGAGGACTTTATGTTTTGGTTTATGGATTCTCAAAGTTGGGCTGTTCTCAAAGTGGCCTGTCATTTAGCAGATTTTTCTCAGAGCTTTTTATTTTGCATTGCCACTCACAAGGAATTATATAGGGAGTCAAGAAATTGAATTTTGTGCACTGTTTTGTTTATTGACTTATATTTTAATCTCAGACAAACATTTAACCTGATTAAGCACTGTACTTTGCTTTTTGTTAATTGTAGAGATGAAAAGACGTGTATCTTGCTTTAGGACGTATAAGAGCTGTTCATTCAGAGATGCACATGAATATATTTTGATAAACCAATAATTTTAAACGAACTAAGATACTAAGAGAACTCTTGAGTTGAATCATTGTATACTATGAACAATATTGTGTGATATGAACCACTACTTTCTAAGGAATTTGTTTTAGCTTGTATTTTCTTAAAAGTGGGCCTATTACATTTATCAGTAACCTCATTCACGTGAGATTGAGTGGATTTCCTATTAATGTTTAAACTCTTTGGGCAGCAAGTGGTGTACAAACGTTATTATAAGTCATACCTAGTTTTCCTTTAGGTCTCATATAACCTGTCAGGGTCAGAGAGACTAGTATAAACTAAGTTTGAGTTTCTGTGGAAAAAAACATGAAAGAAACAAAAATAAGAAAACTATGGATACAGAAGAGACCACCTTGAGACTAGTAGGAGGGTCTGTGGAATGGGCTGGTTCCATACCCATGTATGACCATTAAAAATCAGGAGGGATATCTGAGCTGCGGAAGTTCCCCCTGGAGGAGCAAGGGGTCCCAGCCCCTACACCAGGCTCCCCAGCCCAGGGGTTCAGTGCTGGGGAGAGAATTCCCTATAACTTCTGGCTGTGAAAACGAGCAGAGGTTGTAGCTGAGTGGGACTAGAGCAGTTGTGGTCCCAAGAGCTCCTCTTAAAGGGCCTGTGACTTACTCGCTGATGGACTCACTCGCTCTGAGTTCCAGCACTGGGGTAGCAGCTTGAAAGGTGCCAGGGACATATGGGGAGAAACTGAGCTGTCTGGCTGCAGGGCGAGAGCTGGAAGGGCACCTTTCTCCCAGTGGAGGAGCTGGTGGAAACCAGTGTTTCTTTGTTGAGCCTGTCCCCATCCCGCATGCAGACACAGGCAGCTGCCGTATCTCAGTGTCCATCAACACAGCTAACACCGTTCGTTGGCCCTAATTCCCTGAGACCCCGCCCCACCCAACTTTTGGACATACCAAAGCTGCTTCTGGTGGCTTTTCCATATAAACGGCTTGTCTTGGCTTATCCAGCGGACTTTCCCAAAATCTCTCAAAGGTTCACAAAACCCAAACATGTAGCATCTGGCTTCAGCATATCCTGTATCTCTGGCTCAGCATCCCTAAACCTGACAGTAGCGACAGCTGGCGTCGGTTTGTAGCTTGGCCTCTTGAGGAACCCTCAAGTCCAGTGTGGTGGCAGTCATCTGTGGATGGCTTTGTGGTTCATGCCAGATGGCTCTGGGCAGGGCACAGGCTGTGGCTGAACCTGGCCTGAGGTGGGGTTCCTCCCAGGAGGCCCTGGGGCTGGTACGCCCGGAGGCCAGCTTCAGACCCAGGTGGAGCATCACCCAGCCACCTCCGGGGATATCACAGCCAAAGGACACACTGGGCAGGCACCAGAGCATGCTACAGTGAATCCTGCTTTTGTGGGGTCAGTCTCTGCATAGCAGCTCCTTTACTGTACTCACAGCCAATCAGCCCGAAGGTCAATCCCTCCCATTAATGTGCAGACAGCAACTAAGGCTCAACTACAACAGGAGGGTACACACAACTCATACAAGAGACACACCTGGAGCATCCAGCTCAGGTGACCAGGAAGAGTGCACCACTGGGCCCCACAGCACACCTACTACATAAGGCCCCTTTTCTAAGACTGGGAGACATAGCAGCTCTACCTAATACATAGACACAAACACAGGGAAGCAGCCAAAATGGGGAGACAAAGAAACATGTCCCGAATAAAAGAACAGAACAAAGCTCCAGAAAAAGAACTAAACAAACTAGAGACAAGCAATCTACCAGATGCATTGTTCAAAACACTAGTTATAAGGATGCTTATTGAACTCAGGGAAAACTTCAACAAAGATATAGGAAACATAAAAATGGAGATAAAGAAACATAAAAAAGAACCAGTCAGAAATAAAGAATACAATAGCTGAAATGAAGACTATATTAGAGGGCATCAGCAGTATATTACATGAAGCAGAGGATCAAATCAGTGATTTAGAAGATAAGGAAGCAGAAAACACCCAATCAAAACAGCAAAAAGAAAAAAGAATCTAAAAAAATGAGGACAGTTTAAGGGGTCTCTGGGACAACATCAAGCATACTAACATTCACATCATAGGGGTGCCAGAAGGAGAAGAGACAGAGCAAGGAATTGAGAACCTATTTGAAGAAATAATGCCTGGAAATTTCCCTAGCCTGGTAAAAGAAATAAATATACAAGCCCAGGAAGTGCTGAGAATCTAAAACAAGATGAACCCAAAGAGGCCCACACCAAGACACATCATAAATTAAAATACCGAAGGTTGAATACAAAGGAAGAATCTTAAAAGCAGCAAGAGAAAAACTGTTAGTTACTTACTAGGGAGCTCCCGTAAGACTGTCAGCTGATTTCTCAACAGAAACTTTGCAGGCCAGAAGGGAGTGGCAGGAAGTATTCAAAGTGATGGAAAGCAAGGACCTACAACCAAGATTACCCAGCAAAGCTATCATTTAGAATCGAAGGACAGATGAAGAGCTTCCCAGACAAAAAGATAAAGGAGTTCATCAACATCAAACCAGAATTACAAGGAATCTTAGAGGGACTTATTTAAGATGAAAAAAAAGGTGAATAATAAAATGGTAATAACTACATATCTATCAATAATTACTTTAAATGTAAGTGGATTAAATGATCCAATCAAAAGGTAGGCTGGCTGAATGGATAAGAAAACAAGACCCTTACATATGCTGCCTGTAAGAGACTCACTTCAGATCGAAAGACACATACAGACTGAAAGTAAAGGGATGAGGAAAAGATATTTTATGAAAATGGAAGTGAAAAAACAGCTGTGGTAGCAGAGAAAATAATTCTTTAAAACAGAGGCTATAACAAGAGACAAAGAAGTACCCAGTAATCCCATTTCTGGGTAATTATCTGAAAAACCCCAAATGCTACTTTGAGGGGATGAATGTATCCATATGTTCATTGCAGCATTGCTTACAATGGCCAAGATGTGGAGGCAGCCTGGATGTGTATCGATGGACGAGTGGATAATGTGTAGGTGGTAATATATACAATGGAATATTGCTCGGCCAGGGAAGGGAATGAATGGGTTCTTGCCATCTGCAGTGGCATGGATAAACCTGGAGGATACTGTGCTGAGTGGAGTATGTCAGATAAAGACAGATGCAATGTGATTTTGCTTATGTGTGGAATCTAAAGAACAAAATAAACAAAACAGAAACAAACTCATAGATACAGAGAACATTTTGATGGTTGCCAAATGGGAGGAGGTTTGGGGGTGGGTGACAAAGGGGAAGGGATTAAGAAGTACAAATTGGTAGTTACAGAATAGTCCTGGATGTAAAGTAAAGCACAGGGAATATAGTCAATAATATGGTAATGACTATGTATGGTGTCAGGTGGGTACTAGACTAGTTAGGGGGATCACTTCTTAAATTACATAAATGTCTACCCACTATGCTATACACCTGAATTTAATATAAAATATTGAATGTCAACTGTAATTGAAAAATTAAAAAGGAGGGGGAAAGGTGAAGGGGAATAGAAGGTTCAAATTTCTAGGTATAAAACAAATAAGTCATGCGGATGTCATTCACAGCATAGAGAATATAGTCAATAATATTGTGATAGTGTGGTATGGTGTACGGTGTCAGGTGGTTTCTGGACTTACGGTGATCACTTCTTTAGGTATATAAATGTTGAATAACTATGGTGTATGCCTGAAACTAATTTTATATTATATGTTAGCTATATTTTAATAAAGTTTTTAAAAAAGAAGAAAAGTATGTCTTGTAAATACTTGAAAACATTTGGCAGCATATCATAAAGTTTAACTTGTTGGTTTTTATTGAAAGTGTTTTCTTAATTCATCTGAAATGTATTGGGATTAGTGCCTAATGATACCTACTAAGAGACCCATTATTAAGTGCTCCAGTTTTGGTAGGAGCACTCCGGAATGCTGTGCTTATGCCATCCTGCTCGGAAGTCACTCAGTTTGTTTAGGAAGATGGCGTGTGACGTCACCCTGGGATCTCGCAGGAGGAACCTGAAAATACAATAGTCTTGAAAGCCCTAGTCAATAAGAGAGGAAAAAGCAAGACCTTTATGACTGAGGTTAGATAACTTTTACGATCATGACTTGCTGTTATTAGCCTGCTAATTAAGTTCAACTGTTTGCTGACATAAGCCACTTCTAAATTAGATTGCAAAATACTGTTTTACTAAGGAAGTGTAACTGTTCCTGTTGCTAAGGAAGCGTAACTTCTTGGTGGAGCTAGACTCCTGAGTCCTATGTAATTCTAAAAATAAAATTTAGAAGCTGTGCATCTAAATGTCCAAAAATTCTGTTCTAAATGGGTGAAACACAGATTGAGTGTAGTACTTATTTTGTGTTACATATTTCTGACAGTTCCAAGGGTCTGATATTCAAAATTATAGCATCTTTTTAGAATTACTCTGTCGAAGAAGCAGGATTATATAGCCTTATGCCCCCATTGTGTATGATAACAGCGTTGTTTATTTCTAAGGAACTAATGCCCTCTTAAATTGTCTTTATAGTTGAACATTTTAGCCATTCACAGAAAAACTTAATTAAAGGCCTTTTATTGTTACAGGAGTGCAAACAGTGAGCAGCTATTATTTTTTAACAGACTGTCTTTTTTGGTAATGACTCTCAGAGAAACTTGACAAAGACTTTGAAGTTTATGCACTGTAATCCTTTTTCTAATAAAGTAGTAAAATTTGTGTGTGTGTGTATCCAGTTTTCAAAAAATTATGATGTATTAAACTGTAGTTAACATTAGAAATGTATTTAATCCTTCTTTTTGATTGAGAAGCTACCTCAGTGTCTTGCAGGTACTTTATTTGCCCAACATTGGCCGTTCATTGTATTTGTGAAGCACAGAAGTACCAGTTAGATGTACAGTGTATATAACAGAGAACTTACTGGATTTGTGTTCTGAGGCACGTTTCTTTTCCAGATTTATTGTCCTTCTTTGAAATATAGTTATTGTTCTTTTGTTATATTAAGAGATGGGGGTCTAGACCAGAGGTTGGAAAAGTTTTTCTATAAATGACTAGATAATAAGTATAGGTTGGTGCAAAAGCAATTGCGGTTTTTGCAATTACTTTTAACCTTTTAAATTGCAGTTGCTTTGCACCAACCTAATATTTAGGCTTTGTGTGCCATGCAGTCTCTGTTGAAACTACTCAACTCTGTCATTTTAGCACAAAAGCAACCATAGACAATACAAAGAAGAATGAGTGTGGCTGTGTTCCAATAAAAATTTATTAACAAAAACAGGCAGCTGGCTAGATTTGCCTCATCAGCTATAGTATGCTGACCCCGGAACTGTGAGACTCTGAGGGACCCCATCTTACATCTCCATATTGCTAGTAGCTCCAGGCTATTACAATGCCTGGAACTTATTGAATAAATATTTGTTTAATTAATGTTGAGTGAATAGATGCTGCTTAAAAAATAAAGAAAGATATCTTTGTTGAGAATGTATTTTCTTTTTCTGCTTCCAATTTTTGTTGTCTCTCATCATCTCTCTAACCTCAGAACTAAAATTGGCAGGTTTTTGTTTTTTGTCAAAGTTAATCTATTTTAAAACCACAGCTCTGCTGGAAAGAAGCCAAATGAATGAATGGATAAACAAACTGATATATCCACAGTGGAATACAACTCAGCTGTAAAAAGGGATGAACTACTGATACATGTAATAACATAGATGCTTCTCAAACACATATACTAAATGAAAGAAGTAAGACACAAAAGACGATACATGACATTCTAGAAAAGGCAAAACTATAGGAACATAAAGTAGATTGGTCATAGCAGGGAGCCAAACGTGAGAGGATTGACTGCAAAGGGGTACACTTTAGGGGTGCTAGAAAGAGAGAACTTTTTGGGGTGCTAGAAATGTTTTATATCTTGATCGTGGTGGTAATGACGTGGTATAAATAATACCATGTATAAATTACATGTATTTGTCAAAACATATCAAATTACATACTGAAAATCGGTGAATTCTGTTGTATGTAAATTATGCCTCAGTAAAGCTTTAAGAAGAAACAAACTAGATCTCTGTTGCCACTGCAATATTACCATAACTTAAGCTTTAGGGGAAATAGATGTTTGTTTTTTTAATTGTGAAAATACAAAATGAAAATTAATGAGATTTAAATTTTTTAATTACAGAGACACAACTAAGTTCCCCTGAAACTTTTGACCTTGAAAGAGAAGTCTCTCCAGGTAGCAGAGAGACCGTGGATGAAGTAAGAATAATAATGGCAGATAAGGAGGTGAATATTCTCTCTAATTTTTTTCTGTGTTTCTGTCTATTGGTAGCCCTCTCCGATGCTACATTGACCTTGGCTGAAAAGATTTAGGTGACAGAGGGTTGCAGCTTTTAGGACGCTTATCTCAGAGAGAGATTCTTATAGTTAGGATCAGTTCAGCATTGTTTCCAAAAATAACAGTAGTGACCATTTCTTGAGTCTTTTAATAGGCTTTATTATTTCTATTACAGATGGGGAAACGGAAGCTTAGGATGTTTAAGTAATTTGTTCAAATTCAAGCTGCCAGTATTGGTAGAACTAGAATTTGAACACAGATTTCTCTCTGAAGTCTGAGGTATTTTATTTTCCATTATATACTGATAAGTAACAGAGATGAACAGTCTTGGAAATCGTTACTATATTTGTAAGTTACTATATTTGTAAGTAGCCCTAATTTGTAGATGTGATCAGAAATGCAAAGTCAGAATATCAGCATGATAAAATAAGCAAATCTCTATTTGCAATACTACCTTTCCTAACTTCACATTAACCATAAAGCTGTTTGACATAAGTTTACACTTCTGATTAAGGTTCTCTGTATATTTTTCATATTGAGACTGATAAAACATTTAATTACCAAGAGTTCCTTTAAATAATTTAAAGACTTTAAAATCTGTTGTTGTGAAAGCAGCCTGAGAATTAAACTGATTTTTCTGTGGAAATAAAGAATTTGGTTACGTTTGTATTATATATACTATCTTTTCCTGAGTACCTTAAAAAGGCTACATTCTTACTCCTTTCTATACTCTAGGTTTTTTGAAAACAGTTTTTACAGTAGAGGTTAGATCCTCTCCCTAGTTTCTGCACTGCAGGTAACTGGGTAGAAATTCTGCTTTCATGAATCATGCACACGGCTTGGTTTCCTGGAGCCCGATCTGTCACAACTGACAGACCAAGATTCCCTGATGCCAGTGGTGGTAGGAAAGATGATGAGACTTCATGCAGCAGAGTGACTAAGGGACAGATCCTGCTAGACAATGTCAAAATGGCCTCAGGTCCTTTTCCTAGGGAGGGACCAGAACCTTCTAAATGGTAATGGGGGAACAGAGTGTTATTAACACAGTCATCCCAACATATAGAAGAAGCTCTCTCTGCAAGCCTTTAGTTAAAGCTGATTTCTTACCCATCCGTGACTGCGAAGGAGACTGTTCTTTGGGGCAAAAAGCATGAACCCTATTTAGAATTTATAGTGTATATGTCTGTACCACTACACATGAAATAGATGGAATTGTATGGCCTTTCCTGCACTGAATGTCCTCCTTTTGTGTTGCTCTTTGCTGATATCTGTGGATGTCTCTAAATCGTCTTAAAAGTTCCATTAAAAGAAGTTAGAGATGCTGTAGTTTTTAAGTAATCACTTACTAGTTACAAGTCACTTACTAGAAAGATAGAAAATCTGCACATGTTATATATATAAAGATAGTATAATGGGTATAGACTTTTGCCCTTAGAATCTGTGTATAGGGTCATTTGTCCTAAGGTTTTTATTTATTTATTGGAAGGTAGTTTGGTGTAGTGCAAGGAGCATGAGTATTGGAATTAGGTGGCATAACTTTGAATCCCAATCCCACCACTTAGCTTTGTAACCTTGGGCAAATTATTAATCATTTTATTCATTTATTTAGCAGATAATATAGTTAGTATACTGCAATCCAGTCGTCATTTTAGACTCTTGAGCTATGAAGATAAATAAGACAAAAATAGTTCCTGTCCTCAAAGGGTCCTGTTACGGGAGGAGACAGACACAGAAACAGAAAATTATAATTACAATGTGGTCTGACAAGTGTAATGATAGAGAGATAGAGGCCTAGGAGCATAGACGAGTAATGTTTTTCTGGATTTCAGTTCTTCGTATGTATAATGGAGCTATTCACTGGGTTTCTCTGAAGATGAAATTCGATAAAGAATGTAAGACACAGAGATTTGGCACAAGTAGAAGTGTGCATGTGGAACCAGTTATTATCCTCCTGCTTTGTAATGTATCGTGTCTGTTCAGTGATATTACCTTACTAATGACAGAGAACTGCTCGACAGTATTCGACAGTTACCTTACTAATGACAGAACTGCTCGACAGTATTCCAGAGATATTTGGAATACCTGTGGCAGAACTGTAATCTCTCTTGATTTGATTTCCTGCAGTGGTCAGGTTCCTTTGGAAGTAATGTTTTCTGAATATCTTGCCTGAGAGTTTCCCTTACTTGGAGTCTCAGATAATCTGTCCTCAGAAAAGTTAATCGATATTATTCAGAACCAAACAGCCTGTTTAGTCCATTGGTTTTTTTTTTTTTTTTTTTTTTTTAAGATTTTATTGGGGAAGGGGAACAGGACTTTATTGGGGAACAATGGTCAAATTGTTGTCCTTTCAATCTTAGTTGTGGGGGGTTATGTTCAGCTTCAAGTTGTTGTTCTTTCAGTCTTAGTTGTGGAGGGCGCAGCTCAGCTCCAGGTTCAGTTGCCGTTGCTAGTTGCAGGGGGCACAGCCCACCATCCCTTGCGGGAGTCGAACCGGCAACCTTGTGGTTGAGAGGACAGGCTCCAACCAACTGAGCCATCTGGGAGCTCAGCGGCAGCTCAGCTCAAGGTGCCGTGTTCAATTTTAGTTGCAGGGGGCGCTGCCCACCATCCCTTGCGGGACTCGAGGAATTGAACTGGCAACCTTGTGGTTGAGAGCCCGCGCTCCAACCAACAACTGAGCCATCCGGGAGGCAGCTCAGCTCAAGGTGCCGTGTTCAATCTTAGTTGCAGGGGGCAGAGCCCACCATCCCTTGCGGGACTCGAGGAATTGAACTGGCAACCTTGTGGTTGAGAGCCCACAGGCCCATGTGGGAATCGAACCGGCAGCCTTCGGAGTTAGGAGCACGGAGCTCTAACCGCCTGAGCCACCGGGCCGGCCCCTAGTCCATTGGTTTTTAAGTAAACTGTGTTTTGAGTCCTATCGGAAGAGGAGACAGATCTAAACAAACGGCTTTCTTAGCTACACATGTGATTGGTGGGGGAGGGGGAGGAGGTGGTGATTTGTAGGACATACTTTTATTTTCACTGGCTTCATTTCTTGAGGTGAAGTTTCTTTTGAGGCCAGAAGGTAAGAGCTCTTTAAGAGATGAAGGTTCAGTGTCCAACCACCTCTTTTGAAAATGGCTGTATAGTGTTTTAAAAGAAGTGGAAGCCGTTCTGCTGAGACTGAATCCCTGACTGCATGGTCCTAATAAAAGGTGTTTTGCTTGTATTTTTTTCTCTTGTGGTTCCTCCATTGTAGTTAATATTTAAATAGACCATTTTAATGATGCTGGAAAAAATCTTATTTTAATATAAAAATGTTTAGAAACCTTCTGGGTTGCCTATGAGTGTGAATGAAAGTCATCTTGTATTCACAATAGGACAATAGACAGACTATCCCCTCTTGAATGCATTAATGGTTGAAGGTACATTCTGTACGTTTTATAGAGCTGGTGATGGATACAAAGGAGCGTAGCACTGTGACATTCCTGTCATATAACATTTCTGCACTTGGTGAACTTTAGAATGCCTAGTAACTGCCCAGTCACCACTAACTTTCAGTAACCCAGCCTACGTGCAAATTTTAGGATATATTGATTTTTCTCCCCTTTGCTCAAATGGCTTTACATACACAAGAAACTTTTCATTGTAAAACTTACGAACAGAGGAACCTGGGTTTGTGAGAAGCTGTGACTAAGCTTGGAATAAGTACCACTGAGAACTTGTAAACCCACTTGACTCCCCACCTCCTAGAGAAGGATAACAGTGCCTGGCACAGTCAGCTTCCAGAAACAAAGTGGGAGGGTGTGCTTTTTGCTCTTGCCGCGCCAGGGCCGAATGAAGTACTGAAGGTTCTGATGCCACACGGGCCTAGGCTTGAGTCCAGGTGGTCTACTTACTAGCTCTGTGATCGGTAGGTTACTTGGCCTTTCCAAGCCTCAGTTTCCTCTTCTGTAATACAGCAGCTCGTAGTACCTTTGCCAGCAGGGTTGTTGTGAGGGATGCAGATGGAAAATGCTTGGCCACGCCTGGCATTGTATGGGAGCTCAACCACCGTTAGTTCCTTTCTTATCTTTTTTTTCCCTTTCAGAGTATGTTTTCTTAAGTAAAAGGCAGGTATGTTGAAAACGTTTTCTGGCAATTGTAGAAACTACTTGACTTGGTATTTAGATGGCCTGTTTCCCACTCTGCTGGGGCACGTTCACAAGCAGCAGATTTTAGGGATGGCCTAAAACTTATAGAGACCAAAAACACCAAAAAAACCCAGTTGGCTTAGAGCTCAGATTATCTACCCATTGCTGTTTTGGTCCTGTTTTGTTCTTGTACCAGAGAAGATGGTTTATTTTTTCCCTGTAGTAAGGCATAAGGACAGCCCAGGTGCTCCTTGCTCTTAAATGGAAGCAATGGCTATGCAGGACAGTTTCACATTGATTGGATAGGACATGCTGTCCTTTGAAGCAAGTGTTAGGCAGTAATGCTGCACTGCTCACTCATACTGTTGAATTAATCACTGCAGAGTTCTCAGTTCTGACCTGTAAAGGTAAAATATAACTGCCTCTGCGAGATACTGGTGACTATAGGAAAAATGGTGACTATAGAATACTGAGGGGCAAAAGAGATCAGGTATAAGAATGGCTTTGGCAGAATTCTCTTAATGACTTTTCTTGGGCCTTCTGAAATATTTAGGTCTCAGTTGTGTTTCCTCTTTCAATCCATGTCACAAAACACAAGAGGTGGTATGTTTTACTGGTCTAAGCTGAGGCTTTAGTTCTTAAATTTTCATTGTGCTGCTTTTGCTTAGAGCTCTTATTTTCTAACTCCTTATGTCTGAAGTCACTTACAATATCACCGTTCATTTGTCAGATTGCAAAAATGTCTTTGAGATGCTGTTGATATATACAGACTGTTGAAACACAGCAGACACGGTGCACTATCCCAGTGCAGACAGTGCCTTGCAGTGCGATCGGAGAGGCACGCCCTCAGTTTTTGGAGCCAGATAGGCCTTGGTTTGAGTTTTAGCTTTGCCACTTATTTGTTCTGTAACTTTGGGCAAGTTCCTTTACTGTGTTGGACAACTCTTTTTCATGTGTTAAAAGGGTATGTCAATACCTTTGTAAGGTACTATGAGGATTATATGAGTATTACATGCAGAGTGCTTAGCACATACTAGGTAGGCACTAAATGTCTCTCAATCCTCAGTCCTGAATTTGGCAAACTGGTATTGTTTCTTTGAAAGTACATGAAGTATGGGATGGAGTCTCTTGCGGTTCTTTGGGGGAAAATTTATTTTATAAAGTAAAGCTGTTACAGTTGCCATTTGTCATGTTCTTCAGGTTGGTAACAGGGAAGATGCTGAGAAGGAAATACCTGCTTTTACCTTCTCAGCCAATACCAACATATCCTGCCCACTATGTGACCAAGGCTTCCCACCCACAAAGATCGAGCACCATGCCATGTACTGCAATGGGCTGATGGAGCAAGATACAGGTAAAGACTTAAACCAGGACTCTTCCTTGTCTGTGCGATGGCTTTGTAATAGTGTACAATACAGTGCAGGAAAAACAGACAACTCTTCTTCAAAGTTATAGTTGTTGGTTTTTTATTTTGTTTTCTATCTAGTTAATTCTCTAGCACTTTCCATGTTCTTTATTACTTTGGCAGGTATTTTATTTTGTTGCACATACCTGAGGAAAAGGGGAAGGCAACATTCATCTTTTAATGTTTCAACTTGTCCCTTGCCATAGGTGAGCCCAAAATCAGTGCTTATAGCCCAGACCTTACATCTCAACTTACATATTCAAATATTGAGACTCCTATGGAACTTGAGGAACTAAGTTCAAGAGTTGACCATTTTTCATTCAAAATAAGCCCTTTGTGGAAGTGTGTGTGTGTGTGTGTGTGTGTGTGTGTGTGTAAATTCTACCTAAAGACAGCAGCTGAAAAATACTCCTAATTTCCACGTATGTCCTACATGTGCCTGCTGCCTCACCCTGGAGCTGTTGGTTATCTCTTGAAGAGTGTATGCACCTAAAGCCTTAGTTTTGATGCAGTGTGAGATACTGGCCAAGAGAATTTGCTTGTTCATTACAGCCCTTGAAATTCCACCCCTGATCTATCTATGACTTTAAACTCTAAACATGTACAATAGTGTCAGCACAGTTTTCTGTGGTCCAACATGCTGAATGTAACCATACCTTAGATGATCAATATTGTTGCATCATTTTTCTCAGTGCAGTTTGATTTCCATAAGTTAGAGGTATTTAATCTGAAATTGTATAATTATGAGGTATTTTATAAATTAAGAGTTCCAGGAAAGAAAGTTACATGTTATTTAATTTTTCTAAAGTAATACACTTCTTATTTATTAAATAAGGAAGTACTGAAACTTATAATTTAAGTAAATTTGTTGATTTTTCTGATTATAAAGTAGTATATGTTAATAATAATAATAATAATGGCTTACATTTATTGAATACTTAAAACGAGTCAGACACTATTTACATAAGTGGGACCATGCTGTATATATATTATTCTGCAACTTGTCTTTTTTTATTTAACAGTAAATAATCTTTCCATGTGTAGATACATTTTTTATATAGTTGAGATCTGACGGTATGTAAAATTTTGTATTTTGCTTTTTCTATTTATAGCATAAAATTTCCTCCATGAGTCACTAAAAGTTAGATATAAAAATATTTTTAATGCCTACATATTTTATAATCCGATTTGCTTCCATTTACTTAACTGTTATGTATTTAGAATGCTTCAAGTTGAACCTTATGCACTGAGCCTTATGCCTAAAGTTGTTGCTTTATTTTGGGGTTGTTTTATTTTATATTTGGGGTATTTTGGGGTTATTTCCTAAGATATTCCTAGTTTGGGTGGTAGTAAAAAAGATGGGCTCTGGAGTTCAGTCAGTCTGACGTGGACTCCCACCTTCGTCACTCACTAGTGTATGACCCCATGCTAGTTTCCAAGCTTCCCTTTATGCATCTGTCAAATAATAGTAATGACCTTCTTTAGTTTTTGTGAGGTTAAGTGAGATATTTTAATAGGGCTCAGCACAGCGCCTAGCACATAGTAAGTACTTAAGAACTTGTAGCTGCTGTTACTACTCCCAGTAGTGGAATTACTACCGTGTTTCCCCGAAAATAAGACCGGGTCTTACATTAATTTTTGCTCCAAAAGACACATTAGGACTTATGTTCAGGGGATGTCATCCTGAAAAATCATGCTAGGGCTTATTTTCCAGTTAGGTCTTATTTTTGGGGAAACACAGTAGGTCAGAGATTTTGTCATCATTTTCAAGGATCTTTATGAATAGTATTATAGTCTTTTTTAACTACATTGAAAAGTGAAAACCTAAACCTGGTCATCAACTTCTTAATAGAAGAATGCTGAAGGCCTAGGATTCTAGATGCAGTTTTAATTTGACTTAGCTCTTCAGTCAGATTTTTAGCACAGCGTTCCAGTGCCTGAAAGAATTCTGGGGCTGGGCGCTTGGTGATCAGAGAAGGAAGAGACTATCTTGTCTGTCTCACCGAACATGCTTATTCAATCGGTATTAGTTATGTGAGTCAACAACCTACTCAGCATTGAGGTCCAGAAATAAATGAGTTTGAGAAGCTGAATGCCTCTTGAGCTCCAGGAATAGGTGACCTTCTGATCAGAATTATTAGGAGCAGTATAAAGCCGCTCCGACTGACATCTTCCAGACTGAACTCTTGATAGGTTGTCCTTAAACAGGAAGCTTTCGTATTCATTACCATCAGACATCTTTCAGCTATGTAATATTTGCTTTTTAAGCCTGTTCTCCTTACTGGGGTGTGGTGGGATAACTCACAGCCCCAAATATTTGCTGTTGAAATTGATTCGGGCTTGTTTCTGAGTTTTTCCAAACCAAATGCAGACTTATACCACCAGAACCAGGTCATTCTCCTTGAACTTGAGAAGCTGACACCATCAGATTTGGACCAAGTTGATTGAGACTTGCATCGTCATCCATTCAGGGAAAGCCTTTCCAGGTTCTCTATATTCTATTGGACCAAGGGTCAGTGACCCTGCCTAATACTACTTAATTGTATTTACACTTTGGTCTGGAGGACTCTTTCAGACATTATAGATGTGTGTTTTCGGATATAACTGGAAGCCCTTATATTTTTGGCACTGTATATCTTACAGCTCTGATCCAAATGTCTCAGACCTCTATCCAAAGACATCTGCTGTGTCCCGAATGATAGTCACACTTGGTTTTTCATAGGGAAAGTTGTTTTAAAAATTAGCTCAGAAGTATAATAAAGACAAATCTAGAATACTACAAACTTCTTTTCAACACCAGCTTTCTACCTAGAACCAGAGATTTGATTCCTTTCTGTCACCTACTGCCTTGTAACTTTAATTCATCTAGATATTAGACCTTATGTGGGTTACTAAAGAGGTTTAAGACAAGATTTCTGCAGCTAAGAAGCTTGCCGTCTCACTGGGGAGATAAGCATTAACCTAAGAAGTTAATTACAGGGTGACACAAAGTGAATGATTGTGTACCCCAAATGAATGACCCTGACAATAAGTGCAAGAGGAAAGAGCAGAGCTGCAGTGAATAGGGATGGTGTCCCGGAGAGAGTGGGCTTAGCCTGGGCTGTAAAGGCTGGATAGGTTTGGGTAAACCCACAGTAAAGTGGGGGTCTCTTTATCCTCCTGTGGGTTAGATAAGATAGGAGGCAATGGAAATCGCACTAAAGAACAGCTCCCTCTTCATCTTAGTAGTGTTAGCTTGCTAACCTAAGTTACTCTCTCTGGTGACATTTTAGGCTCTGTGAGAGAATTTGGCGGATGGAGGAGGGAGTCCTCACTGGAACTGTCCCAGTCTCTGCTTACTCCTCTGCTTGCCTAGGAACAGAATTTGGGGCCACAGGTAGGGTGGGGAAGTTAGAGGAATTATGCATTATGCAAAGTACCTACTAGTATGCCTGGCATAGGTCCTCAGTAAGTTTGCTATTTGGTTTTTCTACCAGCTTGCCTGCCCCTGTTTTCCTGGGGCAGTAGTGATTGCCCTGGTTCCTCTCAGCTTTATAACTGGAGACAGAGGCCAAGCCCTCAGCCTAATTTTGTAATCTTTGGTAAAAGGAAACCTCTACTACTATGGAGGGGAAAGAGTTACTCTTGAAGATGCATAACCCAGGCTGGGAGACCATTCGCCCAACGCCTCAGGGTATGAAATAGAGAGGTCTTACCTCAGACTTAGGTAGCCAGCTTTCCCTGCCTTCCTGTTTTCCCCCAAATCTGGTCCTAGACATGCTTGGTTTGGTTGGCTGTGTAAAAAAATAGTAATTAGAGTCATTTACATGAAGTGTCTACCATTTATGCCGACTTACCGTGCAGCACAATGACAATTATGCATATCATTAAATATGTGTCTGATTAACTTTGCTGTAAGTTTTATTTGATTATAATACTACACTCTGGTTAAGTTGGCTCAGTCTGTACTCACTCTGTTGCTCAATGACACAGCTATCAATTCACAACTATGGAAAAATTAGAGGGAATGGTCTTTAAAGGCATTGTTTGAGGCTTTGCTAAATTAATCTAGACTAGAACAAAGGCAGGTTGCCTTTGCATTTGCTTTCTGGAAAATGTCTTTGATACCATTTTTATTGAAACACCTAGAAAGGATAAGGCTCTTCATTTACTTATTCGATAAATATTAAGTACCAACTATATACCAGATACAGTGAACAGAATATACAGATCCCTGTTCTCATGGAGCTTTTATTCTAGTAGTAGGATACTGACAATAAACAAATAAACATACAATATGTCAAGTAGTAATACATATTTTGGAGAAAAACAGAAAGCAAAGAAGGGAGGGGATAGGGAGTCTGAGGTCACGAGGTAACAATTTTAAAATAGGTGTCCTGGGAAGGTCGCATTGAGAAGGTGGCATTTGAACAAGAGACCTAAAAGAAGCATGGGAGTAAGCTAACAGGACTTTGAGGTGGAGAAGAGTGTTACAGGCTGATGGAACAGTAAGTGTGAAGACCCTGCCCTAAAGTGTGAACAGGCACGGTGTGTATGTGTAAGGAATGACAAAAAAGCCAGTGTGGCTGGAGTGGAGTAACTGAGAGAGACAAACAGACCGGAGAGGTAATTGGGGAGGGGACCAGTGGACAGATCACATGGGGCTCTTAGGCCATAGTAAGGACTTCAGCTTTTACTCTCAGCAAAGGAGGACCATTGGAGGAATCTGATCAAAGAAAATTAATATTTGAACACAGGGTCACTCTGGCTGCTGTGTGAATCGATTGTCGGGGTGAGGGACAAAGGTGGAAGCTGGGAGAACAGCCAACATTTTGTTTTTGGCCATATGATAGCGTGGGAGAAACACGGGCTATGGAACTAGGTGGAGCTGAACTTAAATTTCAGCTGTAATACTGTCAGCCGGGTGATATTTGAGAAGTTACCTTACCTCTTTGAGGCTCAAGTGCCTTGTTTGTAAAATTAGTCTGACATCATCAGGATTATCATGAGAATCAGAGACACTTTATAAAGTATCTAGTGCTGTATCTAGATTGTAACAGACATTCAGTAAATGATAGCTGCTGCTATTATTTGAATATTTTTCCTGCCTGTGTAGTCTCTGTGAGGTCCGTCAGCCAGGCAGAGCTAAGGGAGAGATGAAAGGCAGGGAAAGGCAACCTGATTGTTAAAGTGGTAAGAAAAAACTAGTGGGAAATAGATCATAGGAGAGTTAGGGAAGCTCTCTGTATGCACTCGGGGCCTACATACTGGGTGTGGCTTAGGTCAGGATAATGCCAGGAGTAATTTTCTCTTCATGGATATCTCCTGGGAAAATAATGGTGTGTAAGTAAGTGGGTGGGTGGAGCTAATAGAGAAGGACAGACTAGAATTGGCTCAACTTGGGAGATTCGGCAAAAATCATAAGATGTGAACCTCGATAAGTAAAACATTTCTTAAATTAGACAAAATTGATTTTTTTTCTGTTTTATATACTTGTATTTGCCAACCTAAATGTAATTTGTACCTCCTTCAGTCCTCTCACTTCTATTAATGTGGCTTTTGTGCTACCTAGGACAATATTGCTATTGACACCTAACTCCTGAAGATGTTAACTATATGCTATTGGGAAGTACCATGGGTTTAGTAGAAATAACATGGATTTGGGAGACAGACTAACCTGTGAAGAGATACACAAATCCAAACACACTGAGATTACAGTGCAGTTGGGTACATAAGACGTGCACATGACTAAATGTAACACAAGGTCAAATATAAGGGACATACAGATAAAATCCTGTGGTTTCAGAGGAAATGTGATTGGCGACGACTGAGAGAGAAGGGCATTAATGTAAAGGACAGTAGGCAAAAATCACATAAATAGAAAAATGTGAAGGGTGTATAGGAAAGCAAGAGATTCAATGTGGTTGTAGTGTGGGCATTATGAACGGAAATAGCAGGCAACTGGAGAACGACAAATGTCACTTGAGTTATGTGGGTTAATACGGGCAGTTTTTTCCAACTGTAAACATTATTGTATGCTTACTCCACTGTAGTATGTGGGACTCTTTTAGATGTAAGTGTTGGAAATATAGTTCAAATAACCTTAAGCAAAAAAGAGACAGTTGGCACAATTGGGAAGTCTGGTGTAGGCTTCAGGCAGAGCTGATGTCTCCATCTTCTGGCTCCATTTGTCTGTATTCAACAGATAGGCTTTTTCCAAGGAGCAAGCAAAATGTTTGCCAGCAGCCATAGACTTAGCCTTTAATGACGAGAAGGAGAACACACAAAGCAGGCTAAAGAAAGACTGATTGGCTTAAGTGTCCACCCCTGGCCTAGTCACTATAACCAAGTGGATGGGTATGTGTGTATCGTTTATAAGTCAGAACAAGTAATGGAAAATTCTGTTAGTATCTATCAGAAAATGCTATCAATCACAGTAACAGAAAACACCATTAACAATGGGTTTAACATGTAGTTTTTCTTTTTCTCACATAACAAGATGTCAAGATTGAGGCAGTAACTCAGTGATGTAATGAGAGGCTTTTCTCTTTGGGTTGGTTCTGCAGTCCTTGACTTGTGGCTTCTTGACTTACAGTTTCAAGATGGCTGCTGCATCTCTAGACCTCACATCTGTGTTCCAGGGAGAGAAAGGATAAAAGGGAATGACTGCAGATTCTGACTACTACAATTATATTAGAATGCAATCCAATACTCATTCCTATAATCTCATGGAATTGAGTTTATTCCAAATTGTGGTAGAATTAGGTTGGTTATAAGTTTAGTATTTGTTCATGTCTTTTACGTGTGTGTTCATATGTCTTTATGTGTATAAAATTATACTATCAGAAGTCATTGATTAGTTGCCTTCAGCTTAACAAATGTTTGTGTCCTGGTATTAGTGAAGTATTGTGCTAGGGCCTAGGGGTGTGCTCAAGAGGTGGAAAGGAGCTGAATGGGACCTCAAATTTGTATTCAGGGAATTCATAGTCCATTGAGGCAAACAGACCTGGGCATGACTAAGTATGATACAAATTGGTGAAGTGCTAAAACAAAGGTAGTAACCACTCACAAGATTGTTGAGAAAAAGGACATTCTTACTTCTCTGTTCCCCTAATATCAAGCATGGGTTTTTTTACCTTCCCCCCAACCCCCGGTCTAAAATAGCAATGAGCCTTATAATGTATAAATTGTCTGAACTTCTGATTAGTTATTTCTTGAAACTGGATTACTAAAAGTAGAATTACTGGATTATATGTATAAAGTTTTCAGATTGCTTTCTGGAAGGTTATGCTCATTTAAATTCTCACTAGTAACATGAGAGTATTACTCTCATCACACCATTCCAAATACTGAGAAATAATCTTTTCTTTTTTTTAAAAGCATGGCATGTTTATAGGTAAACAATGGCATTTCATTATACTTTATATTTCTTTGATTAGTAGTAAAGTTGAATATTTTTTCTTTTTAAAAAAAGCCAATTTATATTTCTTCTTTGAAGACTTGTTCTTTAAGTATCTATTGGGTTCTTAGTATTTTGCTTATCAGTTTATATAAGTTCTTTGTAAGTCATTTGCCTTTAGCATCAAAGGTGCTTTCCGGATTTTTTTCACACACCTATCAGTTTTTACCAAGTTTCCAGATTTATGCTTGGGATGGCAACCCCCTTCTTGTGTGAATGCTGTGAAAGCTTTTATTTCTTGAAGCACAAGCAGTGCTGATCCTGCAGAAAGTCCTAATCGGTATGAATAGAAGTGGCACTAACATGGGAAAAAAGAGTGTTGGAATCCATGCAGAATTAAGAGGGGAGTGGGCAACAAGAAGAGAGGATAAAGAAGTCATTGCCACTGGTAATGAGAGGAGGAAGCTAAAAGGGAGGAGGAGGAGGGGGCCTGGTATAGGGGTCGTCTTAGTTGTCTTCTGAAAACTTTTCAACCTTTCTGTGGAGCATTTCCTCATATCGGCCCCACTATGGCGCGTTCATAAAGTTGCTGTGTGACGAGGCATGTGAAAGGGCAGTCGGAATGCATGCCAGGTCCTCAGTGCCTCGCTCTTCCCGTCTTGTTCCTGTCGTGACTCTGCTTACCTCCACTCATTGTGCCTGCTGCTGAAGAGCCAGGCCTCGGGATTGCTTTGAGCAGTTCTGTTTGGTTTGGTTTTGTTTTCTGCCAGATGTGCTTATTCCTTCCTTGAAAAATAAATTAGCTCTTATTAGCACTTGAGTTAATTCTCAAAGTACTATGTGTTGAAGATATATTAACAGCTAAAAATCACTTTAGAGAAGTTCTCTCACTCATGATCTAGTCATACTTTTAAATTTAGGCATCTAGAGCATTTTGAGAAAGAAGAAAGGCCAAGAAATTAATATTAGGTCAATCATTTCCATTAGAACTACCGTGTTTCCCCAAAAATAAGACCTAGCCGGACAATCAGCTCTAATGTGTCTTGTGGAGCAAAAATTAATATAAGACCCGGTCTTATTTTACTATAATATAAGGCCAGGTCTTATATAATGTAATATAATATAATACATAATATAATACCAGGTCTTATATTAATTTTTGCCCCAAAAGATGCATTAGAGCTGATTGTCTAGCTAGGTCTTATTTTTGGGGAAACATGGCATCTTAGAGCTGCAGTCAGGACAATAATTACCTTAGAGAATAAGTATTATCTCCATTTTACCTGTGAGGAACCTGGTATCAGAGAGGTTTAGTACTTGTCCAGCATCAGACAGTTAGTTAATCAGCAGGAGAGCCAGGGCCCATGCCCAGGTCTGCCTGTCTCCAGAGCTAGCATTCCTCTTCATTGCTGTGTTCTGTCTGCCTTCCCCTCTGTAGAGATGGGGACATCCACACTCAGGGGAAAGTTTGAGGAGACCATAGAAGCCTCAGTAAGTTTTAGGAATGTAGAGTAGTAGAATCCTTCACCTCTGAATGCAAACACGAAATCTCATATCATTAGAATTGACCTTGTCAGCTTTTCAATTACTTGGAAGAAACAGTTTGATGGATTCAGACTATTTCCTGGTGAACAGAGTTAATGTGACATAAGTCACCTCTGGGAAAGCATGTGTGCAAAGTCAAAGGGTCAGACGAACTATCAGAATTACTTCTTTGGTGGCTGTGGAGATCGATTATTCACAGGCTGACTTGCTACTAAGGAATTTTCTAAGGGCCTAATTAATATAAAGGAAATACTTGATAGCAAGATATTATTTTTGCGTTAAATAAAAAGATTTAATTTGCCAAGTCTTTATAAATCATACCTAATTTTAAGCAACAATAGCTACCATTTATGAGCACGTGCTATACACTAGTAAATTGGATTGTTTGACCTTTTATTGTTGAGACAAGAATTCCTCATATGTCCTGAATACCAGTCATTTGTCAAATATATTTTGTACAGATATTTTCTTCTAGTCTGTGACATGCCTATTCATTTTCCTAGTGGTGTATGGAACAGAACTTCTAAGTCTAAATATCAGTGTTTTTTTTTATAGTTATTGTTTTCTGTTTGGGTTTATGACACATCTTGAATTGATTTTTGTATGTGGAGTGAGGTAAGGGATGAGGTTTATTTCTTCCGTATGGATATCTAGTCATTCCAGCATCGTTTGTTGAAGATTTCCCTTTCATTGGGTTACTTTGGTGCCTTTGTAGAAATTCAGATGATTATATAAGTGCAGACTTCTGTCTGGGTTCTTTGTTCTAGTTCATTTTGATCTGTTTGTTTTTACTTATGCCTATACCACAAGTATGTTGACTACACATAGTCCCATAGTAAGTCTTGAAGTCAGATACCTTTGTTCTCTTTTTAAAGATTGCTATGGATATTCTAGTCCTTTGCATTTCCAAAAATATTTTAGAGCCAACTTGTAAGTATTTTGTTTAGTTTCCAACTTTACCTCTAGTAATATTTTCTTGATGTATATTTCATCTGCTAGAACAACTAGGCATGGTTCTAGCAATTTCAACTCTTTTATGCCTAACATATGCCTGGATATCCTTTTTCTGTTCATTTACTTTGAACATACTTGTGTTTTTAAAGTGCATCTCTGGTAGATAGCATACCATTGGGTCATGCCTTTTATTTTTGACAGTCTCTAATTTTTAATTGGAAATTCAGTTAATTAACATTTAATCATTGAGATAGTTGGATTTAGGTATACCATTGTATTGTTTTCTGTTTGTCCATTTTGTTTTTTCAGATTTTTTTTCTTTCCTGCCTTTTATTGATTATTTGAATATGTTATAGAATTGCTTTTTTTGTTTGTTTTTGCTATACCTCTGCATTTTTAGTGGCTGCTCTAGGGATGGTAGACTTTCATAGTCTACTTAGAGTTAATACCACTTTATGAAAACTGTAGAAAATCTTGTAACTGTATTAGGTCCATTTACTACCCTCTCCTTTCTTTTATGCTCTAGTTGTCATATGTACAGCTACATACAGTATAAACCCCTTAAAACATAGTTTTGCTTTAAACAGCCCTGTGTATTTTAAAGAAATTGAGAGGAAAATAGTCTTTCACATTTACTGGATATTTACCATTTCTGATACTCTTCAGTTTTTCCTGATGATCTGAATCCATATGGAGTCATCACCTTTAGCCCGAAGAATTGCTGTTAGCATTTTTTATAGTGTGAGTCTACTGGCAACAAACTTCCTTACACTCTTATTATCTGGTAAGGGAGCCCTCTTCTGGGTTATAGATTGCCGGATTCTTGCTGTGTCCACAGGTGGTGGAATGAGAGAACTCTGGTCTCATGAGCCCTTTATAAGGGCACTGATCCCATTGCATGGAGGCTCCGCCCTCATGCCCTAATCACCGCCCAGAGCCCCCACATTCTAATACCATCACATTAGGGGTTAGGATTTCAACGTATGAATTTTGGAGGAACATAAACATTCAGTCCATAACATAGCACATCAGGGAGCAAATGATATTTGTACTATTAGGATTGTTAAATTTGAACCTGTCTCTTAGGTGGTGTCTGTCAGACAGATTTTCATCTGTAAAGATACCTTTTCCCTTTTGTGATCAGTAATGCCATCTGTAGGGTAGTACTTTGAGGCTGTATGAATATCCTGTTCCCAAGTAGGCATTCACCCGTGGTTTTAGCATCCATTGGTGATTCTTGCTCAAATTAGTTTTTTTTTTACTAATTATTAGTTATTATAGTAGTGAATGGTGATTTTTTTAATTTTTATTTTATGCCTGTCATTCTTCTATGTTAATTAGCTAACATTCTTCTGTAGAGGAACTTTTTCTCTCTTCCCCAGTTAATATTTTTTTAATGTGGTATAGACTCATGGTTTCATTTTTTAAATTTAATGTGTTATAATTCATTCTTTCAGCAGTCATTTCGATGTTCAAGTTGTTCCAAATGTGAAAGTCTTCTGTAACCTTTTGGCATATGCCTGTTAGTTCTTTGAGCACTTCCTTTTTATTATAAGAGGTCGTGGGGTTACCTTGACTTTTCCTGCTTCATCCCTGGAATTTGCCATTTATCCAAGGGCTGCACTTGTAATCATTGGCTGTTTTTTCTTCTAACAGTTTTTTAAAAGTAGAACATCTTTATTATAGAAGAATTTAGGGAAATTTTACTCAGAAAAAATTCATCCATGAACCAGCCGAATTCAAACAACTCTGTGAAGAGTTTGATGTGAATCCTTTTCTTACTTTTATTTTTCTTTTAAACTTTTATTTATTTAGGTGTATTTTTCCAAGACCATCAGCTCCAAGTCGTAGTTGTTTCAATCTAATTGTGGAGGGCGCAGCTCACAGTGGCCCCTGTGGGGATCGAACTGGCAACCCTGTTGTTAAAAGCACTGTGCTCTAACCAACTAAGCTAACAGGCCACCCCCTTCCTTACTTTTTTGTTTTTAAATAGTTAGCTTTTAACAGCAGGCTTTATTTTGAGCCTGTATTTTATTTTTATTGTTTAATAGTATAATGAATCCCTGTGAACCCATTTTGCAGCTTTAGCAGTTATCAATATATGGCCAGTCTTTTTTCATGTACAATTTGCCTCCCATCCCACCACCCCCAATACATTTTTTTGAAGCAATTTTCAGGCCTAGCATTTCATCTATAAATATTTTAATATGTATCTAAAAGACAAGGACTATTAAAAAAAAATAAAGCCACAGTACCATTATCACACCAGTCAGCATCTCCCTTTTCCCAATTATCTCATAATTTTTTTAATGGTTTGTTCAAATTCGGGTCTAAACAAGGTTCATATAATACATTTGGTTGATGTCTCTCTTAAGTCTCTTTTAATCTATGTTATCCTCCTCTCTCTTTTTTCCCCATTATGGTTTATTTGTTAAAGAGATTGGCTTTTTGTCTTTTAGAATTTCCCTCTTGGATTTTGCTGATTGTTTCCCTGTTCTATCTTTAACATATTCTTCTGTTCTAGACTATAATTTCTGGAAACTTCTAGGTAGAGTAGAGGTTCGATCAGATTTAGTTTATTTCATTTTTTTGACAAGAGTATTTTATAAGGTGGTATTATATATTTCATATTGCATCAGATTGGGAGGCACAAACTATCTGGTTATCTTTCTTTTATGATGTTAAGATTGACCAGTGGGATCAACCTAATCTATCCATTAGAAAGCCCAGCTTTCAACTAATGTTCACTGATGATCATTGCCTAGATCAGTTATTTCATTTAGGGTGTCTCTCAGTATTTAAACAATTTTGTAAATGATTGAAGTGGTATATGCTCATTGAAAAAAAATTGGCAACATAGAAAATTAAGGATCCAAAAATAATCACCCAAAACCCAACCCCCTCTCCCTCCTGAATTACAGTTGATATGTTGGTATATTGCCTTTCAGTCTTTAGTTTGAATTCTGGCATATTATTTTATTCTGTATTTGAAAATTGGGTTGTTTAAATGTTTTATTGTTATAAATAATACTTTGATAAAATACCTTTGTCTTAACGATCTCATCTAAATTCAGATGATTTCCTCAGAGTAGATTCCCAAAGTATAATTCATGGGTCAGAAGATTGAATTATTTCAAAATTCTAGATATATATTGTCAAATTGCTTAAATAAAAATTGCAGCTGTTAAAGAAAAAGATTGAGCAATAAATATTACACACAAGTACTAGTAGGAACTAGACAAGGGGTTGTTTTTCTAAGACCTCTAAATTATTCAGTACCTCACAGACTGAGAAATTTTGTTCATAAAAATATAATGGTTCTAGACCCTTTATTTTTATATCCTAAATAGGAATTGTGTGGTTTTAAGATTTTTCTCAGTATTTACTCTTCCCTTTAGCCTTGGGGTTGGGGGCACTGCTAAGAATATTTTTATATGAATATTTTTGTCTTCATGTGGAAAGGTGTTGAGCAAGCCATGCCAGACACTTCAGATGCAGGGGTAACTGCAGCAGCACTGAAGGTTAAGATCAAGAGCTCAAAATTCAGGTGTACCTCTTGAGAAATAAAGCTTATCTTTAAACTTGAAAAGACATTGCTACAACTTGAATATGGACAGGGGGCCTCTGTGGCTTCTCTGTAGCAAAGTAGGCAGTTTAGTATTGTGGTACTGGCTTTGGAGTCTTAACAGACTTGGAATCATAGCCTAGTCCAGGTAGTTACAGGATTGAGCCTTCTGAGCCCTTATTTGCTCATCTGTAAAATGAACCCAGGGATGCCTGCCTTTTTAGGGTGTTTATAATTAGGAACTATCAACATACTCATTAGGATTTTTGAGATAGAAACTGTCTCTGGTAGAATAAGATTATCAAGTCTAGTACCTGAGAGAACAATAAGAATTTATTTATTGAGTGGAGTGAGGCAGATAGGGCCTTCCCATTGCAAGTGTTATTTCAGATCAGGCTCTGGAGACATTTTCATCTAAGTTATAAAACTATTTTATTCTTTTATTTTTATTTTTTAAGATTTTATTGGGGAAGGGGAACAGGATTTTTATTGGGGAACAGTGTGTACTTCAGGGACTTTTTCCAAGTCAAGTTGTTGTACTTTCAATCGTAGTTGTGGAGGGCGCAGCTCAGCTCCAGGTCCAGTTGCCGTTGTTAGTTGCCGTTGTTAGTTGCAGGGGGCGAAGCCCACCATCCCTTGCGGGAGTCGAGGAGTCAAACTGGCAGCCTTGTGGTTGAGAGCCCACGCTCCAACCAACTGAGCCATCTGGCCACCTGGGAGCTAAGTGGCAGCTCATTGACTTCATTCTAGTTGCAGAGGGCGCAGCTCACTGGCCTATGCGGGAATCGAACCAGCACCCTGCTGCCCAGAGCTTGCACTCTAACCAGCTGAGCCACCCGTCCGCCCATTTTGTTGCTCTTAAAGCCAAGAAAATACTCCACCAAACTTGTTAATAAGAAACTACCTTACCAAATTGATTCATTAAATATACATTTATATTGAGGGTCAATTTTATGCCAGGAATGTGGAATTCTGAAATGATGAAGAGACATTCTGCTGGGGGAGATAAATAGGTAAAGCAATAATTAGGACGTTGTGTAAGAAGTGCTATGATAGATTTTCACATAGGGTCCTGTTCAAGTGCAGAGACTGGGGTCTCCCTACGTCAGGGAAGGTCCTGGGTACTGCCTCTGGTAATGAGGGGCTGGAGTTATTCTTGGAGCAGTATGAAAGGTGGGTTGGAGGGATTGAGACTAGAAACAGGGAGATGAGTAATGAAGCAGTGGCAGTGGGAGTGGATAGATTTGATCTGAGAATCTTTTGATGAGAGAATCAATCAAACTTTGTGACTCAGGGTCGGGATGAGAGGAGGCAGCTTTGGCTCAGATTTCTGGCTAAGCCCACTGCAGGATGCTCAAATTAGAGAGTCCCCCTGAATAATTCATAAGACAACAGTGTTGTTTATAATGTATTATTTATACTCCTTTAACTGACAGCACCAATCAATATTTATTTAGCACCTACTATAACCCAGATACTGTTATACAAGCTGAGATACACCACTGAACAAAAGAGAATTCTGTGCTCTCCTGAAACTTACATTCTCATGGGGGGAAAACAGATAATAAGATTTGAGGAAAATAAGGCAAGAACAAGGATAGACAATGTCCAGGGCAGGGAACGTGTGTGTGTGGGGGCTCTTAAATAAGAAGATCACGGAAGACTTCTTGAGCTGATATTTGAATAGTCATTCCAGGTAAAGGGGATATGTATAAAGGCCCGAATGCAAGTGTGTGTTTGGCATGTTTCTTAGTGCCACAGGGAAGTCACAATAACTGAAATGGGATGAACAATAGGGGAAAAGCGCGGGAAGCAGAGGTCAGATCACGTGGGGTTTTGCACTTTATTCTGAATATGATGAAAAGCCATAGAAGGGTTGAGAGCAAGGGAGTGATGTAATCTGACTTTGTCTACTGTGTGGAAAGTAGTCTGTAGGAGGGACAGGAGCAAAGTAGAAGCGAACAGACTACGCAGGAGGCTGCTCAGTGTTACAGGCAGGGTCCAATGCTTACTTGGGTCAGTGATCGCTGTGAGGTGAAGAAGTTGTCAAATTTGGGATGTGTTTTGAAAGTCAGACCTACAAGATTTGTTGGGAGTGGGAGAAAGAGAAAACTCAATGGTTACACCAAGGTTTTATACCCAAGCAACTGAGTTAATGATGACTCCATGTGTTGAGATTGGGAGATACAAAGGATCCACAATAGCCAAAAAACAGTCTTGAAAAAGAACAAAGCTGAGGGTTCACACGTCCCGATTTTACAACTTATTAAGACAGCGTGGTACTGACAAAGATAGGTATATAGATCAATGTAATAGAATTGAGAGTCCAGAATTAAAACTGTACATTTATGAACAATCACTTTTTGACAAAGATATCAGGACAGTTCAGTAGGTGATAAATAGTCTTTTCAACAAATGTTGCTGGGACAACTGAATGGCCACATGCAAAAGAAGTTGGACCCTTACCTCACACCACATACAAACGATGGATCAAAGACCTAAATGTAAGTGCTAAAACTGTAAAACTCTCCTGGGGGTAAATCTCCATGACCTTAGATTTGGCAAAAGATTCTTAGCTTCTTAGACACCAAAAGCACCAGCAAAAGGAGAAAAAAAATATATTAGTTGGACTCCATCAAATTTTAAAACTGTCGTGCACCAAAGGACATTATTAAGAAAGTGAAAAGAAAACCTACAGAATGGGAGAAAATAGTTGCAAATCCTGTTTGTACGGATCTAGATTCCAGAATATATAAAGACCTCTTGCCATTCAACAACAAAAAAAAGATAAACAACCCAATTGAAGCAAAGGACTTGAATTGACATTTCTCCAAAGAAGATACACAAATGACCAACAAGCACATGAAAAGATATAATCAACGTCATTAGTCACTAGGGAAATGCAAGTCAAAGGCACAGTGAGGTCACACCTCGTAGCCACTAGGATGGCTATTAAAAAACAAACAAATCTGAAAATAACAAAGGTTGGCAAGAATGTGGAGAAATTGGAATAACAGTATATTGTTGGTAGGAATGTGGAATGGTGCAACCACAGTGGGAAAACAAGGAATGAAGTACTGATACATGCTATAGTATGCGTGAACCTTAAAAACATGTGTTAAGTGAAGGAAGCCAGCCACAAAAGCCCACACATATTGTATGATTCCATTTACAGGACATGCCCAGAATAGGCAAATCCACAGATACAGACAGCAGGTTAGTGGTTGCCTAGGACTGGGAGTTTGGGGGAAAATGGAGAATGACTTCTAATAAGAACAGATTTCATTTTTGGTTACCAAAAATGTTCTGAAATTGATTGTGGTGATGGCCGTACAACTCTGGACATACTGAAAACCACTGAACTATACCTGAAATTAGTGAATTATGCAATATGTCATATCTCAATAAAGGTGTTACATTGAAACAAAAAAGAATGCCGCTAGCAGTCGGGATGGACATTGGAGGTGTGAGGGTAGCGGAGAAGATGAGAAATAGTCCGCGGGAAGTGCAACAACAACCTGTGCCAACAGACCGGCACCGCCAGGCAGGGCTGAGGAGCCACCTGAAGGCTGTAGTCGGCACTGCCGTGCTGCTTAGGTAGAAACACAGAACAGTGGAGGGTTGGTTGGACTGAACCAAAATTGGGTTTTGCAGGGAGTAGAAGAGAAATTAGAAATAAGCCGAGAGCATATTGGAGGGAATTGTTAATATGATAACCGTGAGGACTAAGTTAGGTAAGAGGGAAAGTGAGGACGTGACAGGGTAATGGGCAGGGAAAAGGTGACCGACCGTCTGGAGTTAGACGTCCTCGAGGGCTGAAGAGTTACTGGAGTTAGGCTACTCGAGGGCGTGAGCTGGAAAGACTGGTGGTGGCCACGGTGATAAGAGAATAGACATCTGAAACTGAGACCTTGCAAGTGGCACGATTACTGACAGGCTCAACCAGGGTTCCTCCCTGGAACACGGAACACGGAAGATGAACAGAACAGACTCTTGTGACCTTACTTCTCCCAAGGATGGTACAAAACTGGTACCAGCCACTTTCGATGCAGGCGGTGCCGCAGGGTATTAGGCTTACCCCTCTCTCAGCACCTGACCTGAGAAAGGCTGAGATAAAAGGTGTGATCTACGGGAGCGACAGCCCAGAGGTCGAGCAACTGAGAGGCCCGAGTATTGGACGGATCCTACCTTAGGTCGAACCCACAAAAACTGCAACTTCCTGTGCTTCAGTCTGATACAGTATATATTGAAATCACCAAGAATGATGGCAGGCGTGGTGAAGAGAAAGACGGTGAGTGACGTGTGAAAATTTTCAGTGAATGGCCGGGCTGGGACGTGTGGGTGGCTGGTGGGGGGCAGGTGACCAGGAAGATAGGAGATGACTGCTTCAGGGTCGGGTAGCACGATGATTTGTGCTTCACACTACATTTTTCCCGTCGCCTGGAAGCAACAACGAGGAGTAAGAGGATATGTACCCCACCCCCAGCCAGTAGTACTGTGATGTTAGGAAGAAGAAACAAGCCAGGACTTGAAAAGGTCCAAGGAGAAGCACTCTCCTCAGAGGATCTTTCAGTGAGAGCAAGACCACGAAGGGAACTTTCAGAGGACGTTGGGAACGGTGGGAATTTTGTTGATCCCTGACAGGAATTCCAGAGGGAGAGTAAGAATAGGTGATTGAGTCAGATCAGAAAAGCCCCCTCCCCCCCCAGGTGACAGATTCGAGTCAGGCGGGGATGAGACTCTAGGTGATGAGAGATGCCCGGGAGGCTTGGATTTCTCGGTGTCCCAGGTAAACAGACTTAAGGCAGGATACTATTAGTCCTGGTTATCTCTTAAAGGAGCAGGGCAAGCCAGCGGACCTATCTGTAACGGCAGAATATCTGTGGGTCAAATATGGAAGCGAGGACTCGTCACATGTGTCCGTCGAGTAGTTGAAATGTGGCTCATTGCACTGAGGAGCTGAATTTTAAATCATTTTAAATTCTAATTAAAATTTAAATAGCCACGTCTCTCAGAGAATGGTAGATAATTTGTTCTATTGATAGCCTTTCGGTTGGGATTGGTCTCTTAGGGGAGGCCAGCAGCGTTGGTTGAGGCAGGTGGCAGGCGCCCTGCAGGTGGAGCTCGCCGGCCCTCCCTCTTAGCACGTCCGGGAACCTACACAAGTGTGTGGCCGCCTGCTGTTTTCTGCTCAGGCAGTTTGCAGGTTAAGGGAGGCAAATGGAGGAGACTAACCGCTGTCATTCTCCTGAATCTCTCTTCTTTGTGTATAAAATTTCTACTCTTCCCGGGAGCCATTGTTTTCACTATTAACAGTTCTAGGCCACGTGTGTGTGTGTGTGTGTGTGTATACACACACACATATATATACACACATACTTATGTGTGTGTGCATGTATGTATGTATGTTATTTTTTCAGTTTCAGGTGTACAAAACAACATAGTGGTTAGACATAGTGGTTTATGTAGCTCACAAAGTAATAACCTCAATAAGTCTATTACCCATCTGACACTATACATAGCTGTTAGGCTGTAGGCCATGTTTTTATTTTTGATGGTTTGTCTTTGGATTTTGGAAACAAATGTGCTGATGCTTATATAGTATTTATAATTGTTCTGTGATACTTCGGTTATTTGTCCATTTTGTTTGTACAAATTAGTATGGGACCACTTAAGACTAAGACCTAACCCAAATTATAGACAGGCTGGCAAGGGCTTGCTCTAAGGATGAGCAGAAATGTTTGGATAAGGTTAAGAAATAAGTCTGGAAGAATAATGGTGACAATTATATAATAATAATAATAATAATAATAATTTAGGTTTGCTGAATGCTTTCTGTGGCCTGGACACTCATATCTTATTTGGGTTATCTGATGTGATCCCTACCAAAATTCATGAGGGCAGATGCTATGTCCTCTCGTTTTGTGGGTAAGTCAGCCAATACACAGAGCAGTTACTTGCGTGTGGCGACACAGCTAGTAGAGTCCCAGTTTGGATACCATTTTGTCCATTTCTGAAGTTGGCGCACTCTATTCTGCGAGGCGTTACTGCTTCCTTGTGTCTTCACAGTGCCAGGACAGGTCCCAAGCGCAGCTCCTTAGAGTGTTTTCCAGCCGGGGTATGTAAAGGGCTGAGTACATGTCGTCGGTTTATATAGGTGGCTGTCTCAGCTCTCAGCGATGCCCCTCCTCTCCTCCATTTGACTTACATTACACTAGTAGTTGTTTTCCTGGTAGGTGTCTTCAGACTCCATTGTTTCCTTTTGAAATCTTGGGCTGTTGTCACTACCAGTAAGGGTTTTGGATTTCAGTTTCATACTGAAGTCTCTGCCTGCAGCTAGTTGAAATGGCTGTCTCAGCCCTCATAAACTGGAGTTGGAGGCTCCTTTAGAACAACTTACACTTTTCTGCTCCTTTGCAGGGGCAGTAGGTTTCAAAGGAAAAACTTTACTGCAAGGCCCAGTCCAGTGCACCACAATCATAACATTTAATAATAGAATTAGCATATAATTCCCAGCCATCTACCAAGTCTCTCTCCTCAGATTCTTCTCCACCTGCCACTCACTTACCACTTATTACTTTTTCTCTTCTCGTCCTTTACCTTCTTATTTCTCAGGAGAGGCAGCCTGCTCTTGTAGAAGGACATAAGCTTCTTTCCAGTCAGACTTGCATTGCATTCCTGGTGCCATGATGGCGGCTGTTTTGTTACTGTTTTAGCTTTGTGATCTTGATCAGGTTATTTACTATTCCTTCATCTATACAATACAGATAATGATATATGCCTTGCAGGGTTCTGTTGTAAGGATTAGAGATTATGTTTATAAAGGCCCTGGTACAGAGTAGGCCCTCATAAAACAAGGACCTACTTTTTCCCCTTGAATCCACTGCTGTGATTTAATTTGGCAAATATTTATTAGTGTTTAATATATGCTAGGTTCTGCTAAGGATGCTGAAGAGATCAAAACAAAACCCAGAATCTCTGAATTCAGAAAGTTGTACGGTATAGAAAGGAGACCGAGACAAACAAATAACAGCAGAAATGTGCTAGGTGCAATAGAGGTATACATAAAGTGCTAGAAGCAAATAATTCTTTTTCTAGCCCTGTCTGTGGAGTGGTTTCCAAGTATTTCTTTTGGAAAAATACTTGGTAGTCAAGATGGGGGACAAATGGAAAGAGAGAGAAAAAAACAACCCTTAAAGTTTTCTGTAATCTGTGAGGTGCCAACCTTTTAAGAATTGATTTCAGCAAGGCACTAGATAAAACCTCTCATGAAGTCTTTGTACATAAGATGGAGAAATGTGGGCTAGCTGATAGAATAGAAGGTGGATTTGAAGGTAGATATACAACTATGTCCAGGATGTTTTTCTCCTGCAGTACTTTATTTTTACTTATAAAATCTCTGGGTTGGAAGGAACCTTAGAAATAGATTATCTACTATCTCTATAATATTGTCTCTTTTATCCCCCTTTTAATTTTTAATTCAGCAGGACAGAAAAGGATGTAGTAAAAAATATGCCTCCCTCCTCTTCCAGTCCTTACGTCATCCTCCCCAGTGGCAAACACTATTAATAGTTGCTTGTGTGTATGATCTTGTTTTATTATGCACATCTCTTTGCACTTGGTATTACAGTTATTTGAGTGTATGTGCTCTCTCCCTTTGTAAATTGTAAGCTCCATAAGAGCAAGGGTCCTGCCTCACAATTTCCTGTGTCTCCCCAAATTACTTGCACATTGAAGATTCTCTCTAAATATTTGCTTGATGAAGTATTTAAAGGAGACTTGGACCAGGGGGAAGAAGACAGGTTTCTCTGGTAACGTGCACAGTTTTCTGTCCTTGGCCATAGCTTTACCACCATTCTTCCCCCCAGTGACTTGGATGAAAATGTAGAAAGTATGCTTGTCATATATTCAGAGGACACAAAGCTAGCAAAGAGAGCGAATAGCATCAGATGACAGGATCAAGACTGCAGATGATCTAACAGACTGAATGTTCACCTGGAAACAGGGAGAAATATAAAGTCCTGTGTTTAAGGGGGGAAAATACCCAACAGCATAGTTACCCAAGTATAGAATTAGGAGACCTGTCTTGATGACATTTTGTTTGAAAATGATTTGGGAGGATAGGGGATGGACCTTAATTACCTTTAAGCTCAATTTAAACCAACAGTATATATACCAGGATTGTCAGTCAGTAAAGCCAACAGCCTTGGCTAAGTTAGTAGAATGGGTCTGAGCGGGGTAGTTTATGGTTCTTATGTTCTCTTTACTGGTAAGATTGCTTGTTGAGTATTGGGTCTACTTTGGGGTGCCACACATATAACGAGAGACAGAAATTGGGGTGTATGTAGAGGAAGTTAACTAGGAAGGTAAAACATGGGTATAGAAATCAGACCGATATAAATTGTATCCTGGGTTCTACTACTTACCAGCTGTAGTAACTTGGCGAAGTCAGTTCCTCTGAGTTTGTTGCCATACCTTTAAAACAGGGCAGAATCATAATACCGATCTGGAGGATTGTTTCAAGGATTAGAAGTAACCTAGGCACTCAAGGTTCTGCAACCCAAGTCTCATTCGAGATTGGTTCAATGACTAGATACAGTCCCTGTTTTGAAGAAGGTTACATTTTTGTAGGGAAGATAACTGAGTAAATCCAAGATTGTAATGCAGTTAAGTGTTAGAGTTGACCTGTGAAAAAGGGGGGCAAACGTATTCATAGAGCCTCCAGTAAGTACAGATTGAGCCAGGTTGTTGTGTAGCAGTAAAATGGGTTTCCCTAGGAGGAAGAGAATTCCCCTCAGTGAGTGGATAGTCACATTGAAAACTGTATGATTACTTGTCAGGGATACTCACAGAAGGCATTTTTTTATGAGTGGGAGGTTGGACTAGAGGGTAGGCAAACAAACTATGGTAGCTGGGAGCCAAATCCAGCCAGAAATCTGTTTGTTTGTTTGTTTGTTTGTTTGTTTGTTTGTTTGTTTTAATAAGTTTTATTGGAACACACCACACCTAGTTATTTATGCATCGTTTATGGCTGCCTTCTTGCCACAGTGCAGAGTTCACTAGTGGTGACAGAGACCAGATGGCCTGCCAAGCCTAAGGTATTTACTGTCTGACCCTTTACAGAAAGTTTGCTGACCCTTGGACTAGATCAGGGGTGTCCAAACTTTTTTCAACATTTTTCACCAAGAGCCATATGCGGTAAAATACACAAACTGCCGGGCCACTCACTCGAGGTGAAGTACGTATTGCCTCACCTGGTTTATTTAAGTAAACTAAATATATTTTGGAATTTGCTGCGGGCCAATAAAAAATGGATTGCGGGCTGCAGTTGGCCCGTGGGCCGCAGTTTGGACACCCCTGGACTAGATAAATGCTTCACAGTCTCAATTACTTTGTGAACTAATAACTTTCCTAAATTCTCTGTCATGAGAATTTCAAGTGTCAAGAGGGAAGAAGGCAAGATTTGAAATGAGATGGTCACAGTTTTTTTTTGTTACTGCAAAGAATGAAGATGGGAAAACAGTTGGTTAAATAACCTCCAAGATCTTTTAAGAGACTATGATTTTATAAACAGATGCCTTTTGGTATAAGATAAAGTATTTGTATGCCACCGGGACCGGGACCAAAGGTGTTCATACCCGTCTAGAATTGGGAGGTGGTTGGTGTAGTAGAAAAGGCTAGTTGTGTTTGCGTTCTCAGTTCCAGTGTCCTCACTTGTAAATGGAACACTTTGCAGAGTTTTGTAAAGATTGGAGATAATGTGGGCACTCAGGTGTAGCTACTATTACTGTGCCTCACAGAGCACCTCATTGGGATGTGGTCACATCAATCAGAATTTTAATTGGGAAAGTAGAAAGCCCTCCCTCGAGGGCTGCAGGTTGGGGTAGTACACAAAAACCTTTCTTGGTGTAGATGAGGTCTGTAGGGGATAAATAGATCTCATTAGCAAATACGGGACTGTGTTGTGGTTGGCAGCGTCAGTACATTCATCACGGGCGTTACTCTCTTTATTAGAAAGGCTGAGGCTTCTCAGTGCACGTCTCCCAGTGGAATTGGATTTTAAACTTTGCTTCTTCCTATACATTTTGTCTGTTATATTCAGAGTCTACCTAACAGTTTTTCTTCTTCTTTTTTTGTTTTTGTTTTGTTGTTGTTGTTGCAAGTGTTGACTCGGAGACAAAAAGAGGCCAAGGAAAAGAGTGCCAGTGGGCCAGCTGCCCAGGCTTTCCTGGACATTGACAAGTAAGTAAGTACGCTGTGTTCAGAGTTCCTCTTGGTTTTTGTTGTTTGTTTGTTTGTTATACATTTTATTGGGGAATATTGGGGGACAGTGTGTTTCTCCAAGCAGTTGTCCTTCAGTCTAGTTGTGGAGGGCGCAGCTCACTGGCCCATGTGGGAATTGAACCGGCAGCCCTGTTCAGAGCTCTCGCGCTCTAACCAGCTGAGCCATCCGGCCGCCCCAAGAGTTCCTCTTGTTTGGTAGACCATTGCTTGGACCAAATAAAGTGACTAATTCCTCCCTCACCTCTCTTGGGTTTCTTTGGCCTGCCAATCACTTTGATGCTTGGATACCTTAGTTTCTTTTTCTTATTCCCGGTTTATGTCAGTGTAGGTGGCCTCTGTAGATCCCTTTTTATTACCCTAAAAAAGTCCTGCTATCCATTCCACTTCCTCATTGCTGTTAGCTTTGGAATCAGAGTGTAAGCAAAAAAAGGAAAGCTAAATTTCAACATGCCAGTTTCATAAAGCAGTTTAGGTTGTGGTGATTTAACAGAACACAGGAAAGCAAGAAAATGTGTCACACTTATACCAAATGAAGGATGTTGGGTTATGTTACTAACGTATGCAACTTTAATTTTGTTTAACACTAGTTGCCAAAATAAACTTTATTCCCTATAACTTAGTGTGTGTATATGTAATAGTTTATTATGTATAGTTAATCCCACTGTTTCGGCTACAATAAAACTGATGTTGAAATTTAAAAACTTTTTCTATGAATTTGCATATTGGTGTTTGGCGCTTTGGGGAAGCAGTGAGCTGTTTTGCGATGTAGTGGTACAGAAGCTGAATTGCAAAAAGTTGGGCAATATAGAAACTTCCTGGGTTGTGGGTTGTGGCTTGACTAAGAAAGCACATTGTAGGGGGCCTGGGAGGGTCAGGCTTAAGTGCTGCCTCCCGAAAGTGAAGACTTTATTTACCAACAGTACCTTAGAGCTGTTTAGTCACTAGGTGGAAACATTTATCTTTGAAACCCTGATCTCAGACCTTAGATTTTAGAGTTGTCTTCTGTAATCCAGTTGAGCAGAGCTGATCACTTGCTCCTTTTGGAATCCTGCTGTCATGGGGACATTCCTCTAGGACTGGATTCATCACAGTGTACTGCAGTAATTATTTTTGTTTCTTTTGGACATTTCTGTTTCCCTGGCTAGGCTGTTAGTTATTTGAAGGCAGATACTTGCCTTCATTCATGCTTTACTCCCCGGCATCTAATAAAATGTGTCTGAGTCAGCAGTAACAATTATAGCTATTTGTTGAGCACCTAATACTGTATACCAGCCATTGTGCTACGTGTTTTATTTACTATATAACTCTCACAATAGCTGGTAAGGTAGTTACTTTTTTTTTTCTTTTTTTTTAAAATAAAGAAACTGAAGAGAAATTATAATTGGTTAAGGTCATGTGGTCAGAACTGGCACAGCCTATCTGACTTAAGTGCCTTCCGGTGCTGCGTCTCTCACGCAGGAGGCATTAATGAATGCTTTTTATATTCGTTGATAAACCTTGAAAGCTACACTGGTCTAGCTTTTCTCATAAGGCAGAGTTTTGCTTGCATTCTCTCAGATGATTAAGTACTTGAGAAACTTAACTTCTATTTAAAAGACCTCCAGAGAAATTTTTTCTTAGAGCTAATCCAAATCTCTCTTGCAGTAGAGATTGAATAGTACCAGCCAGAAAGAGAAGTCTAAGATAGCAAACTTTGGAAAGTTTTCTTCAGCTTCTTAAAACTAAGGTGATCTGACATGGCTTCTGACAATTATTAGCTATAGGACCTTGAGGAGAATAGTATCTTCCTAATAGGGCTAAATAATTAATTGAGAAATAGTGTTTAAAGGGCCTTCCACCAATTCTCACCACAGAGGAAACACTTAATAAATGTTCATTTTCTTCCTTTGTCTCCACGATTCCATTTTCACCAATGCCCAATAAACATTACCTCAAGGATACAATTTCCTCTTTCCACAAATGCAACTCTTATAAAAAGATAAAAATAACTATGTATATAAAATTATGGAGAAGCCTCTGGCAGAACCACATGCTTTTGTAACTTCCTAGTTAATACTGCAGGTTGTAGAATTAAGGAAGTTGGCATATGGATGGATTTGATTTACTAATCAGACAAGTTCATCCACCCTGGCAAAATTGTTATCTTGATTTAATGCTCTTGGTGCTCCCTTTTCTGTCTAAATTTTAACTTCCCTTTGAAAAAACTATTACACTTAATTTCAGATGAGTTTGACAGATATTTTATGTCTAAAGAGCAGACAGCGTTGTTTGTGATAGTTAAAAGAGCTGATTTCATTACCATCTCACTGCTGCAACAGCAGGGTACAGAGAATCAGCCAGGGAAAACCGCTAATCACTCAGTCCTTTTGATTGGTGTTGGGTTAGTTTTATTGGCAGTCCCACTGAGCGAGTCTGCATTGGTTGACGTGCCTTCTCAGCAGAATAACTTTGAGATGTAAAAACACAATTTGAGACTTATCCAGGAGCCCAGCGGCAAAAGCAAATTTTAAAACTGCTTTTTCTTCTGATTGGCTAGGAATGAGAAGTGCTATCTCTGTAAATCCCTAGTCCCATTCAAAGAGTACCAGTGTCATGTAGAGTCCTGTCTCCAGCTTGCAAGGTGTAATCAAAGAGATGGGCCTGAAGAGAGTGAGAGAGTATGCTCAGACGTGCAGACCAAACGGCAGCAGCGGCCGAGGAACCCAAAGGTATGTGTGGAGTGTTGTAGGGAAGGCTGCCTGACCCTCCACAGCTTTGTTCTGGGCTTTTTTTCTCCCTTCTTGTCCTCCCTCCTTTTCTTCTGTTTATCTTGAAACAAGATTTATGCTTCTTAAAATTAGTTTTTTTTTAAATAAAAAATATATGCTCATTGTAGGAACTACGGGAAATTTAAAAAAAAGTATGAAGAATTGAGAAATTATCAATCATAATTTAGCTACTCATTGATAACTTTTAGTATTTTGGCCTATTTATTTTCTTCCAGTTTTTTTCCTATGAGTTTTTAATGTAGTTGACACCGTACTGTACATGTGTGTATACACATAACATTGTAGCATAAATACCTTCCTTGGTTTATTTTTAAACTATTTTTTAAAACTACTCTTAATGTTTATATCACAAGTCACTTAACCATTCTTATATTATTGGACATCCAGGTTCTTTCCACTTCTTCTGTATTATAAGACTGTTTAAAACAGTCAGTCTTTGTTACACTGACTATTTCCTTAGAATAAATTTCCCCTTAGGGCAGTGGATATAAACATTTAAAAATCTCTTGGAACATACTGCCAAATTGCTTTCCAGAAAGGATATCCAATCATATATCCAACCTCCAATCTTCAAGACCAACTTTGTTGAACGCTCTGTGTGCCTGGCCTTAGGAAACCGTGGGGTTGGGTCACTGGAAAAATGGATGTGCTTTCTGGGCTTTGTGATTAGAGATTAGGAAGAGTAAGTCTTGGCTTAGAGATCAAAAATAAAACAGCAGCTCCATATTCTAGGCTTACTCACATAACAATCACTGTATGCTAAGATGGAGAAGCCATTATCTGTCATGACACAAGAAAGAGACCCCCGAGTGGGGTGATTTTGAGGTGGTGACTTGGAGTTGGATTTTAGAGGTATGTGCTTATGCCCTAGAGCCAGCTTATTCCTCTGGGATCACTGACCCTAGGAGCTACCTTGAAACTGTTTTCTGCTTTAGATCACTCCAAATCCATCATAGGTCAAAGACCACTGTTCTGTAATATGATCTCGGTGGAATAATTTGCCTTCACTCTGTTATTCATTCTTGGATAATATTCTTGGCATAAAGATGCATCTCTTCATCACAGTTTGCTTTTCTGCTTGTGTGCCCTCATTTATTAGAAAGCAAAAGACTTTCCTAGAGGTGTGCCTCCACACCTCTTGGTCCTGGAGACAGGTGTGATCTGGGCTAAGGAAGTGGTATTTTAGATTCCCTGCCAAGAGGTAACCCTTTCATCTATTTATCTCTGTCACAGGGAAAAGGCCGCAATGAAGGCCGACTCCTCAGTCTCTTGGAACAATCTGAGCACAAGACTGCAGGTGAGGACCCCCAGACCAGTTTTCTGGGCCTTTGCCTAAAGCCTTTCAGTGAAAAGAACCACTGCCAACTCCTTATTTGTTGGAGTTATGTGGGTGTACATTTGACCTTGGAGACTCGATCTAGGTATTCTCTCCCTAAGGAAAATGGGAGATACCCTATCTTACTCACAATGCGTTTCATTTCAGGCTTCATAAAGCCTAAACTTGCAGGACTGCCTGTTGAATTGGGAAAAACCATTTCCAAATCACAGGGGAATAACCCAAGCCCCAAATACCTTCTAAAGGAACAGGCATGGAAAATCAGGCATGCAGGTGTTACTGCCTCCTAATGTTTTGTGCGTCATTCCTGTGTTACCTTTAGCTTAGTGTCCCAACTTGTGCTCCTGAGGGATTGAAGGAAGTAACTCTGTCTCTTTGTGCCTAGGATTTAGGGAACAGTAGAGTAGATTGGAGCATTGCATGGAGTTAGTAATACCAAGTTCATGAAGTGTAAGGACTATATCTGTTAAAGCTCCAAACATATTTCCTGGCATAAATAGGCTCTTGATAAATGTTAGCTGCTGTCATTACTGTGGTGGTTATTAGTTGCTATTGTTAAAGTTCACTAGATGCAGATGGAAAGGAGCTTTTCCTTAAGCCTCTCTGATGACTGTAAAAAGGCAGCCTCTCTGAGCCCCATGTCCTACTGCCTCTAGATTAGTAGGTTGTGAATCTCTGCAGGTGCCAGGTTTCCCTTGGCAACTCCTTGTTCCTCAAGTCCAGATTCAGAGTAGATTTATTCAGTTTGTTCATTCAAAAGCATTCACCTCAGTACTTATGCGGTTGAGTCTGTTGGATGCTAAATGCTCACATTCCATTGGTCTGGGGTTGGGGAAGAGCTACGTGGATGAGCCTGGTGAAAAGCAGGGCCCAGAGCATAGGAAGCACGTGATCTGTGAGAGGTGGTTTCATCACAACTCTGCTAATGACGTTATTACTTTTTCTCTCCTATCACAGATGCAGAAGTAACGACCAAGTCTTCAGAAACAGTGGCCTTCAGGTGAATTGGGGTATATATTGAAGTGTGGCTGTCAGCAGTTCTAGAAAAGTGCAGGCATGGTCCTGGGTTTTGTGTATAATGTGATATTCAAACTGTTGAAGGTAGAAATCACTGGAACTGTGTGACCTCTCTATGTGAAACTCTGTGACCCTCATGTATCTGAGCTAAAAATTGAATGGCTAGCTACTCAGTTCACACATGGTGTTAAAACAAGCAGAGCCAAAGCTGTGTCTTATTCCTCCCTACCTCCCTATCCCCACCCAGCCTCGGTCTTCTGACTTGGATTTTAAGCAGCTTGGGAATTGGGTCTGAATCCTCATTCTGTCACTGTCCAACTGGGCTTTAGGTGCACAATTTTCCCAATGTCCTCATCTGTGGAAGCGGAACGATAGTACTTCTCTGGTTGGATGACTACAAAGATTATATGACTTGAGGTATGTAAAAGCCCCCAGTACAATGCATGATGCATTTTTCCTCTTCTCTCTAGGGTACCCTCACCAGGGACAGAAGAGGCAGGCTGCAGCAGAGAGATGCAGAGTTCCCTTGCACATTTCGACTTAAATGAATCTCCCATCAAATCTTTTGTTTCCATTTCAGAAGCTACAGATTGCTTAGTGGACTTTAAAAAGCAGTTTACTGTCCGGCCTGGCAGCCGGACACGGACCAAAGCAGGCAGAGGAAAAAAGAGAAAATTCTGAGTTTCCAGGATCCGAAGGTTGACAAAACCAGTTTAGCAGCAGGCGTGGGCAATGTTCATTAAGCCTTAGTGACCCCCAGTTCCTTGTTGAGAAAGTTTGGCCCTGCAGTTTCCACCACCAGCACCTACCCAACATTCTGGTTTTTATGTTTTCTATGATTTATACAGACAACCGTGTATAATATTCTGTTTTATAACAGCCTGTTTGAATTCACTTATAGTTAAAAGAAAATTTAAATATATTTATCTATGTTTGTATGAAATCTTATTTCAGTACGATAGAGATTTTCCTTTTTTTCCTCTGTGTTACAGGGTTTCGGGTGGGGATATTTTAATTGTGGAGCTAGTTCTCATGCTCATAAATTACATGGTTCTGAATGAATTTTGTTACTGGTCTTTGATATACTGCCTGTATTCACTGAATGTGTAGTGCACAGTTCCAAACACTGTGTGGTTACTCCTTTGACCTTTTCTGACACCATTCTGGAAGGTGCCAGGGCATTGAATCCTACTTCTTTTTCTGATATTCCTACCATTCAGTCACCTGTTACTTCATCTTGCTGTCCCACCCAGAGCATAAGACCTCTGAGGGATGTGTCCTGCCATTCTTCCCAAGAATTTCTCAGTGAACACCGTTATTAGTTCCTGTACAATTATTTTTTCCTTCCTAGATTAGCCAGTGGGGATGCCAGGAATATTCATCTGTTAAAACTGAGATTGGTTCTCTTACTGTGAGAGGTGATAGAAGCAACAGGAAATACGTTTTGTTTTAGCACCTGAGGATGAGAGTGCACCTTCTCCACCACATTGCCCAGGAGCTTCCCGTACAGAACCAAGATGCCAAATGGCAGAAGTAGCTTCCCGAGGGCAAGGAGCACACAGGATGTCCAGAAAGCTAGCTTTGGTCTAGACCATGTGAAGCTGTAATGAAAGACTGTGGGAGGTCGTTGCTGACCAGGGAAGGTTCCTGGGATGGATAACAGGCACCACTCACTCTCCTAACTTCTGGTTTATCAGGTCTGAATTCACATCACATGAGTCATGCCTGTTATTTTTTGAGCAACGACTGTGGTTCAGGCAATGTATGTACCTTCATTGAATCCTCACAGGTATGACCTATGAGGTAGGTATTATCCTTTCCAATTGTCGGACGAGGAAACAAAGGCTGAGAGGAACAAATAAAGCCGTTTTTTGTCCATGGCAGTGACACCATGGTAGCCCTCCTCTTCAGTCCTAAAGAAAGTGCTGTATTTTGACTCTAGTATTGATTATTTTCCTGTTTTCCTTCTAATGAAAATTAGCTTCTCAGTTATGTCCCATCAGCTTAACTCTCACTAGTCTTCTCATTAAATGGCAATTTATTGGAGGTAGACCTCTACAAATGAGATGGTATGTTTCTCTCTGCCTGAAGATAAGAAAAGGGAAAGGACTGATTCTACAAAGTGAATTATTTAGCTTAAAATTGAGCAGTCTCCCTAGAACATGGGTCAGTAGCAAGTTGTTGAAGGAGGGTGTGGACCAGCAGGGCCAGGACCAACAGGGTAATTTGTTAGCTGATGGGGAGTGTGTGTGCGTGTGTGTGTGTGCGCGTGCGTGTGTGTGCGTGCGTGTGTGTGGACAGCCACCTCCCCAGCGCCCCTCCCTGCACCCCAGTCTTTGCTCAAGTTTGTCTTCTCCCCTCTCCTCTCCCCTGCCAGTGGTCCTATGGGAGGGGCACTGTGGAGACAGTGAAGAGACAAAGTCAGTGGAAAGAGTATCATCTCAACCTGAGTCTGAACCCTCTGCTGATACAAGTTAACCTCTGCGAGACCTAGTTTCCTTGTCTGTAAAATGGGAAAAATCAGACAGGGTTCTCAGGGTTAAGATAATGTGTATAAAGGCATAGTATCTGTCACAGAAGATGAGGAGTAAGTGGCAGCAGTTGTTACTAATGTGATGCCAGTTTTGTGTGTCATAAGTAGTGTTACAGTGAGAGGAGAAGCCAGAGAGAGGTGGGGTGCAGACGCAGGAGGAAACAGTTCTCGGAGGAGCAAGCCCTCAACTACCTTAGCTCCTTCAGTCACGAGCTTTCTGCAGCAAGGGCCCCGGGCCTTTGGAGCTCTCCTGGGGACGCTGGGGTTTTGGTTGGTTGGGAAGCAAAGATGGGAAGCAACTGTTCTGCTGGTAGTGTTGACTCATGGAAAGCTGGGAAGCTCCATGAACTTCACAAGCGATTGCCATAAATTGAGAAAGAGAAGGGGACTTCTCTGTGTTAGGTATTGTGGTTGTTCCTTCCTTTCACCCTTGCACCAGCCCTCTAGCAGAGGCGGCGCCTGGCCCATTTCCTCTGGGCACTCACCGTTCTATTACATACCCCACAGGGTGCTATTGCAAGAGCCTGCCACTCTGCCTTAGCACTTCTCCAGGCTTGTGTGGCATAGGCTGGGAGTGCCAGGGAGTTAGGGGCCCTGAAGCATCCCTCAACTAGTGAAAGATGGAAGTTGGAGGATAAATACCCCAACTTCCTCACCTCTCAGGTGGGTGCATTCTACCTGTCTCCCAGAGTTCCTCTGTGGGGTTTAGCTCCCAGCAACAACCCCATTTTATATAATGTCCTTTGGCTTCCTACCGCACTTCCAACTGCCCTGTCAGTGCTTCCTGGGTCAGGGCTGGGTCTAGGGTGAGGGGCACTTGCGGGGCAGGGTTGGCACTTGCGTGAACCTGAGGGCCTCTTCACATTTTACAGCAGGGCACCTCACATGCATCACCCTAATCCCAGCCCTGGCCGGGATCGCTTCCCAATTAAACTATTTGCACTCAAATTTGATTTGATTTGGGGGGAACCCAACCTAAGGCATATCCTATGGAGAAATTAGTCTCCATGTTTTATACGTGGAAAACCGGGGCTCAAGAGAAGTGAAGAAATTTGCCTAAGGTCCTACAGCTGGTAAATGGCATGGGATTTGGATCTAGAGCTGACAACAGAGCTAATGCACTCGCTACTACACTGTATTAGCTCCTGCCGCCCCCTCAACTCACAAAACTCAATGGAAATTGCAGGTTTGGATGGGTTCTTTGTCACCTGTGAGGCCGGGCAGCTTGGACCTTAAGTTGATTTAGCAGATGGGAATTGGTGTGAGGGGAAGACAGGTAGTACCAGTGGGAAGATGGAAGCATGTATAAACCCAGAGTAGAAAGGCTGCTGAAGCCATATGCACCAGGAAGGCAGGAAGAGATTTTCTCTGTTTCAAAAGCCCTGGACTATTGAGGTTATGGGCTCTTCCAATTTGACAAAAATTAACAGACCTATTCCATGTCAGGTCTAGAAATGGGCCCAGCGCCTCCAAAGGTGAGTAAGAAGCATGCTGTGGGAGCCCATAATACAGTGGGGGGAAGACAAACACTGAAAGTGACTTTTAGTAGACTTGTCGATACAATGGTGGAAGAAAGTCCAAGACACTAGGGGATCAAGAGGCCACACCCAGCTGGGGTCCAGGCCAGGAGGAGCGTATCAGGAGGCTCCCCAGCATCGGTAAAGATTGAGGTAATTTAAAGGTGAAAGGGCTGGAGAGGGCAAAGGGGGAGTCATCCCAGACAGATCAGCATGAACAAAGACTTAGCAGTAAAGCAGCGGGATGGGTACAGGAGAGCTGCAAGGCACTTTGGAGTGAGAGGCCGCGGGGGCAAGGGGAGCTTATTGAGGGCTGGTGTGCCTTGCTGCTGGGCACTGCCTGCTGGGAAGCAAACCTGGGAACAGCTCAGAGCAGGGAGGGCCTGGCTCCCAGCCCAGCAGTGGCACTCTTGCTTGGCCCGCCTTTCCTCCAGCTGACTGCGTCACCCCATTCCTTAGTTCCTTCTGGACAGCTGGTGATTGGCACTAAGGGGCTGTGAGGGCGCCTTATCAGGGTTTGTCCTTGTTCATCGATGGCCATCTGGCGTCTGAAGAGAACTGCCGTGCCTCTGCTACAGCGAGGGCTCTCACAGCTGCTCAGGGTCAGGGCCAGCCTGCCTCCTCCCTCCTCCCTGACACAGCCCTTCCCTGACACTCGGCCTAGGGTGCCAGGACCTCTGCTCCTGGGGAAATGAACATAAGACTCGCAAAAACAGACAAGGAGCCCTGACGTTGCTTGTCGGGGGTGTATCTCACTCGCTCTGGAGACTGCAGGCTGGTCGTCAGCATGAATCACAGCTGGGCCTTTCACATTCACTTCCATATTCTCTCCCAACTGAACCAAGTTGAGAGAGACTGCGACTCGAGGCTAGGTAGGATGCTATGTTGTGGGTGACGGTCACTCTGTCCTTCCCTCCCCCTCCCCTGCCTTTCAGAGCCAACATGCCTGATTGGGACCCAGTGAATTGTGCGGCAGGGCTGATGTCTGGCATGTTTCCAGGCCCAGTCACACCACAACTGACACAAGAGCTCACGTCCCTGGTCTCCACCCTGGTATCACATGGAGGTCATGTACTATCTGTGGGTAAATGGTTACTGCTGATGAGGTAGCCTGAAGTTTTAAAGTGTCTGCCCACTAGTTGCCCTGAAATGAAAATTAGTGCAGTATTTCTAGTCTACCGTGGTGGGTGTCTCAGTCTGCTCAGGCTGCTGTAACGAGGTACCACAGCCTGGGCGGCTTACAAACAGCAGAAATGTATTCCTCCCAGTCCTGGATCCTGGAAGGCAGATCAGTCGGCTGAGGGCTGTTTTCTGGTTGCGACTTCTGATTGTGTCTTCGTGTGGCAGAAAGGGGGGAAGGGTCTTTTGGAGCCTCTTTTATGAGGAGACTAACTCGTTCATGAGGGCTCTGACCTCATGACCTAATCCCCTCCCAAAGGCCCCACCTCCTAATACCATCACCTTGGGCATTAGGTTGTCAACATGACTTTTGGGGGGGACGCAAACATTCAGACCATAGCAGTGCGCACGGTGATGAGCCGCAGTTCTGTGCGTGCAAGAAGACTAGTTCTGGGGAACGCCAGCCTGGCGGCCAGCAGCTGCACTGCAGCCTGAGACCCTCCCCTTCCAGGAGAGAAGGCCCACGTTGTGAACCTGCTCTCCCCCCTTGGCCGACAGACTCCAGTTTGGCTGCTGCCTCTCCCACCATGTACCCCACCTACGTGTTTCCTCTTTAGGCCTTTGGAGCTGCACCCCGTTCCATGAAGGTGCCTTATGCTGCATGATGTTGGACGTGCCCCTCTCTGCCAAGCACCACCTCTGCCAGCACACTGCCGTTCGTTCTTCAAGGCTCAGCTTCCTCAGCTCACAAGGGCACAGTTAATCTCTTCCTCTGGTGTGCCCCCATTGTCTATTACTCATCAGTGTTTCCACTTTTGCAACATTGTCCACTGGACTGCTTCTTTCCCAGGCTAGCCCTCCCTCTCCCATCTCCTTTCCAGGGGTGAAAAACCACCTCAAAATTCAGACTCTGAGTGTTTGTAAAAGGGATGGAGCTCCCAGCATTGCGGAGGGGGTATCCCTGGGTGTCCACCTTCCTGTGGTCATCTTGCTTAAGTTTGCACCATGGCCCTGCCTACCCCGGGTTCCTCTTAGGCCAGACTCAGAAGGAAGTGCATCTTCCTGAATTAGCTGGTGTCTAGTAAGAGGGTGGAGCTTGGGGGCAGTATAACTCAGGTCACTTGTGAGTTTCCCTTTTGCGTGCAAACCAGGTCAGTGGGATACCTCATACTGAGAGAAAAGAGCTCAGGCCTGAGGAGAGTGACCAACTGCTGCTTCACCCGGGTAAGAGCCTCCTCCTCTGTCTAGTTCCTGCTTGCCACAGCCCAGCCCTCCTCTCACCTCTCCTGCTTGGCCCATGCTGGAGGAACGGAAGCTGGAGAGAGCTGCTGGTCCTCGGTGGTGACTCCCTCCCTAGCAAGCATCCCTGGCATGCCTTCCCGAAGGAAGGCTCACTCCGTATAGCTGACTCAGCTGAGGGAAGCCAAGAGGCCCAAAGTTCTTCAAATGTGTGCAGACCCCGGGCTGGGCTCTGCAGAGCTAGTGATATGGGAGTCACATGCCTCCCCACAAGGACTTTCAGCTGGAGAAGACGGACGTGATTACATTTACCGAGAGTATAAATACTGGGGTTTCTTGGGGGAAGTTTCACGGTCCCTGGCATGTAGAAATGCTGAATAAATGTCAAATATAAGAGAGGAAGGAGAAGAGAGTGAGTGAGTGAGTGAATGAATGAATGAATGAATGGGCTAGCCGGTGTTTGAAAAGAGAGTGTAATCTCACCACATATGTACCCCTTGGCCCTTTCCAAAGGTAATTGCCTCAGTTGCCCCATCTTATCTTTGAAATAGACCTGCAATATATGTGGAACTAACATTCCCATTTGACAGATTTAGAAACCGAGTATAGATATATGTGACTCCGGGGAGATTGATTAGAAACTGATTTCTTTGTTCTCTGAATAAGAGTCCTCCCCTCAATTTTACAAAGCTATATTAACACCTACCTATGCTGAACCCCTGTGCTGGGCATTGAAGATGCAAAGATGACCCAGACAACGGCGGTTCCAACTCGGGGACAGCAGGAGATAGGGCGAAGCTTGTAGTCAGTGTGGCTGGAGCATGAAGAGAAGTAGCAAGAGGAAGCTTGGATTGAGGACTGCGTGAGGGGCCTGCAACGCCACAATAAGGAATTTTGGACTGTGTTTTTTTTTTTTTTCCTACAGTGGGAGCCATCACAATGTGATGGTTTACTTTCTTAGGGGAGCTAGAGCTGGGGAATGACATGATGAGATCTGTTTTAGCACATTCTGCTGACGTGTTGAGCGTGTGTAGGGGCGGGTGGGAAGTGGACCCACTGGAGAAGTATCAGTCAGGAGGCTGTTGGAATAATCAGATGGGAGGAAGGTCTAGGGCAGTGGCAGTGGGAACCAGAGGAGGAGACACACGGGAGAGCTCTTTCTGCTCTCAGTTCTGTCTGCCTGAGAACGCTGCACAGAGGAGGCGAGGGTCAGGCGACCTGGAGAGTGTGTGAGGGAGCAGCCCTGAGGCCTCCAGCCAAGCTGGGGCACAGGAGGAGTCGTGGGCAAAAGTGAAGGAGAAAATGAATGTGGCTTTGACTGTTGAGTGTGAGGAGACTCTCCAGCATCCGTGTCGTGAAGTCTAACAGACCACTGGAATTTGGGATTTGGCTCAGGACAGGGGTATTTTGGAAGTCCTCACGCGGAGGTTTTAATCAAATCTTGGGGACTAGGAGATAAAGAGAACGTGGAAGGGAGAGGTGTCAGAAACCCGGGAGCCCAATGTTTAGGGCAAGAGGGGAGAAGAAGTTACGGAAACTACAAGAGACTCAGCAAGGAGGCCCAGGAGAGACTGGCTGTTGAAGGGACAAGAGAAGAGAATGCTGGTGGCTTTGCATGCCTAAGAGAGGTCAGTGCAGGTGGAAAAGGCTGGGATTGGGAGGTCAGGAGATCATAGGTGACTAGAGGAGGCCAAGTTCATGGGAGTGTTGGGGTAGAAGGTGGGGAGGGGCTGCAGGGCAGGAAGGTACCTTTCCTGCATTTGCTGTTCCAGGAGGGGAGGTAGAGTGATTCGGTGGACAGATGCCTCCTGCCAATCTTGGGTCCTCCACTGCATTTCCCTTTTCCTTCACCCCTGAAGGGCACCTGGATCACTGAAGGCTCCCTCAGGAACCTCCTGGAACAGCAATACCACCTCTGGCTTGAGTGAGCACAACACCTGACGTTTCTACAGTCCTTTCCAGGGTGCAAGGACTTTCAGAATCATTAACTCCTTTAATCCTCACAAGAACTGAATTTTTGTCCTGTTCTAGAAGAGGAAATTGAGGGTCAAACAGTTTCCACTCAGATTCAGATAAATACATCTGAAGACACTGAACAAGCTTTTGTTGCTCTCGTCTTCTCATTTCTGCCCTTTGACCTATGTTGGTCCGCATTTGGCAGAAGAAGGAAATCAGGCCCCGAGTCGGACCCGGGGCAGTGGCTCTGGGCACAGGGTCCTTTCAGCTCTGCATCACTGCCCCTTCCAGTCCCAGCCAGGAGCCAACGTTCTTGCACCTTACATTTCCCAAAGCATGTAGCCAGGTGTGGTTCCACTTAATTCTCACAACAACCTGTAGAGGCAGACATTATTTCCTCCTGTGTTACAGATGGAGAACTGAAATTCAAAGAAGTCATCAATGACTTGCCCGAAGTTTGTGCCGCTAGTGGGAGCCCTTTCTGAAGCACAGACCCACCCCTGTCCCCATCGCCCGTCAGAGAGAAATCCATGCACCTCGGCTTGGCATAAAGGCCGTCCGCATCTTTGGCCCCTTCTTATCTCACACCCTTTGTGCCGAGGGCTCTAGCACATCCCTGAACTCCCAAGCACTGCAGCGTGCCCATCTCGCCAACTGCCTATGTCAGCCCTACTGTGACTGCTGGTCTGGCTGTGAGGTCCCTGAGGGTGGGGCCTATGTCACCTTCCTCTGTACTCCAGCTCCCAGCAAGTAGGCATCAGGACTGGTAAATGTGAATGAAGGACAGGAGTGAACAGCATTAGGGATAGAAGTCAGCCTTCCCGGTGCTCTCTCATTATGGATCCTCCTGGAAAATGAGGGCCTTCTGGTTGGTGACTAAGGATCTTTGCTGGTCAGAGGTTCTGAGCTCTGTCCATAGCTTCCTTCCTGGTCCCCTTCAGAAGGAAGAAAGTTACGGGTCTGGGTCATGGCCTCCCAGGGCCTGTAGAGTAAGTGGTTCACATGGGCTCTCTCTTTCCTCTCTTAGGTGGCCACCCCCCCCCCCCATTGTGGAGCCACATGGATTCCGTTGGGCCTGTAGGGTTGTGGCAAGGGGACGGAGCTGCCCAGGAGGGCTTGCCCTGCCCGCCAGGCAGCTCTGAGCTGGTAAGTTTTGCACTGGCTTCCTGTCTCATGTCCATTCAAGGCCATCAGAGCAGGATTGGCTCACACCCACGCAGCCCCTCCTAGTTTGCCAAGACTTTCATATCTGATGTGGTAACTCTCTCCTTCCTATGAGGCTCCATATAGTACTACAGGTGGGATTATCTCCTCATTTTCCAGCTCAGGAGGAGGGGGCTCAGAGAGGTGACGTGCCTTGGTTAAGGCATGGCAGGAGCCTGAGCCGAGCTGAGGTGATTCCGCCCCAAATGGATTGCTTTGGCCACCTTGCCACACAGGTGTCGCCCTGCCCCGAATGGGTTGGGTCCTAGAAAGGACCCTCCTGGGGTTCTCTTGTGGAAGACTGTGTTCTTAAAGCCCTTCCTTTCCCCGCTTCACTAGTCACTCCTGCAGATCTCCCTCCCCTCCACATGGCCATGCAGTCAGACAGGCGATTTCAGTGCCGAACCCAATTGAAGGTTAGAGAGCAGCTTACTCTGCATGCCTCAGGTTAGCTCAGAAGTGAGTCTTCCTTTTTTCTGTCGTCTTGACCAAGGTTTAGAACCCTTGCATACCACATTCTCGAGCGGGAAACACTTGTGTAAGTCATTTCATATCCCTTAGTCTCTGTTTCTTCATCAGTAAAATGGAGGAAAAGGAAGTCGAGTGCTCCTACCCCTTGGAGGATTAAGTGAGATGCTGGATGGATAATAAAGGACCTGCACAGAGGAGGGCCTGCAAAGGGCTCTCCAGTCGTCCCCTGCAGCTTCTTTAGTTTTCCGTCTTGTTCAGACATCTGCTGGACTTAGCTTGTTGCGCAAACTGTGGGCATGTCGTGACTCACTACATTTCATGTTCTCACTTCACCCTTATTCAACCTCTGCCCCAGACCCTGCTGTAAGCATTTCCTCCGTGTGCAACTCACAGCTGGGCCACAGGTGGTGCCTGGCCTGCCACCACCTCCTGGCTCACTTCCTGCCCCTGCCCCTGCCTCCTGAGGCTCCCGTGCCTGACCCCACACCTGCCTTGCTGGCTTCATTGCACCTGCATTTTAAGGACGATTCCCTTTGGTTTCGGGGGACTTCACAGGGATGCCACATTTCCCGTGGCCTTGGCCCCCCTCGACACCACAAGCTCACCCTCGGCACCCCTTCCCATGGTCATCTGGTCATCCAAGGAAGTTTGTTGGCCATGTGTGGTCAGAGCGCAGCCTGTCTGGAGCCCCGCCCTTTCCCCCAGGGCTCCTTTTATCACCACAGAGTATGCAGTCAGGCTCTCCAGGCAGCTTTTACCTCGAGTCCTGGGGAAAGGGAACTCACGTTTCAGTGAGCATGTCCTATAGGCCAGCCACTGTTCCACCCCTTCCTTCTCAGTCCTCACAGCATCTCTAGGAAGTGGGCACTATTTTTGTTCCTGCTCTGTCGAGTGGGAAACCTGCTCAGAGAGGTGAGGCGATGGGCCCAGACCAACTGCCACGCAAGGTGTTTGAAGGAGCCAGCACTGAAGCCATATTGGATCCACCTCTATGATGCTTTGCTTCTTGCTCTCCTGCCTGAGGTCTCTCCCCACTCTTCTTGGGGGACGTTCTGGTGGGGGAACTCCAGTAGCTCCTTCCGGCTTCTGTGAGCCCACTAGAGTCGGCCGGGGAAGTCCTTTCGTCTTTCTTGTGGCTTCTGCGTCTCCGAGTCACTCCTTTTGTACCTCTCACTGCACCCAGGAGGAAAATGAAGAGAAACATGCAGCTGTCCAAGCCACTGACTACTCCATAATTCTGTTGTCATTAAGCAATAATAACACACCCCTCCCACCTACAGCACTTTACACTTTCACATACATGACCCCCTTTAATTCTTATGCCCTCACAACCACTCAATCAACACATCCTTTCTTAGTGCCAGCCTTGAGCCAGCCACTCCATGCGGCGCTGAGATGCAGCCGTGAGGAAGACATGGCCTCCGGCATTCGGGGCCGGGGGGCTTTCTGAGCTTGATTATTGTTATCTCAGTTTTGCACAAGAGAGATGTGTGACTTGCCCAGAACCACACAGCCAGGAAGTGGCAGGACGAGGACTCAGATGTAAGTTTCTTCATCCCAGGTTCTATGGGGTTTCTTTGCTGTGAACGTCATCAGCTTCGGGTTCTTTTCAGGTGAAATTGCTAGTTTTTATGCGGCTTCACATTTATGTAGAAACATCTCTGCAGTCAGACAGTGGGTTCAAATCCCGTTGTGTTCCTTCATAGCTTCTTGGGCTGGGCAGATGACTGTCCATCTCTGAGCCTCAGTTTCCTCATGTATAACACAGAACTAACCCCTGTGAGCGTACATGCTGCTGGAAGCATCTGCTGTAGCGTAAGCATGGAACATCTGGCACTCCTGTTAGAGTCATTTGCAGCTGTAGGGATCTGTTTCCCATTCTCTTCCAAAGCAGAGGTGGGACGGAGTCATCCCCTCTCCCTCAGTGGGCAGCCTCTCTCCCCAGGCTCTCCCGCCTCCTTATCCAGGTGCCCGAGTGGTTACTTTGCAGACACAGGTCAGGCTAGGGCAGCAGGAGGTGGGGGCCTGGGAAAGGGGAAGCCTAAGAGAATGGAGTCATGGGTTGGGACTCTCCAAAGGACCTCGGGAGGCTGCTGGGGCTTCTGAAGGATGAGCCAGAAGGTCGTCCAGGGGAGGTTTCCACACAAGGGGAAGGTGTGTGTGGGGGTGCTTTTAAGCTCCCCACAGTGGGCTTCTGGTGGAAGAAGCTGGGGTGTCCTGTTCTCTGCTCTCCCTGGCTCACCCCTCCCTTTGTTCTGATCCTCTCCTGGTCCAGCCTTTCCCCCAATTCATCCCCTTACACTGAAGAAAATCCCTTTAGTTCTTCCCCCAGATTTTCATATGGCTCGTTCCTTCCCTTCATTTAGGTCACCTCCACAGGGAGACCTTCCCTGACTAATGTCCAAAAATATCTCTTCCTCTCTGGTCACTCTCGGACTTCTATTCCTGCTTTATTTATTTATTTTTTAATAGCTACCATTACTACCAGAACATGTTATCTGTTTATTTGCTCATTTTCTGCCCTGACACGAGTTGAACTCCGTAAGGCAGGCCTCAGCTGGCCGTGCAGCGTTCGGCGCTCAGAATAGAGCTGGGCGCGTAGGTGGGCCTTGGCCAGTATCCGTGGGAAAAACCACTGACTAAGGTTGCTGGACTGTCACTTTGGTGTGGCCTCCAAACTCTCCTCACCACCTCACCATCAGACCGTCACTTTTTCCAAGGTTCTACCTTCTCGCCTCAGTTTCTCTCCTGGACTTGGAAGGTTCTGAGGCATCACGTGACCTCTTCCTATATGTCCTGCTCCTCCAGAAAGCAGCTTTCCTAGGTCTGCCACAGGCGCAGGCCCCACAAGGATTCGGGCTGGGAAAGCGTAGAGGGAGGACTGACAGTCCCCAAAGCACATTAGGGTGGTCACACTGGGCCCCCAGGCCAACCGCTCCTCATGCAGGCCCAGCCCCCCAGCTCCAGTACTGGCCTTTTGGGGAGAGCTGAGCAATAAATGTTGATGGTGTATTTAAAAAAAAAAAAAAAAAATGAGGGCTGGGCTTGCTCAGGCTCCAGAGTGGAGAGGATCTGGAGAGGGGCACTTCTGAACTTGAAGTTTGTTTACACCTGTGTTCATTCATTTGCTCTTTAAGTGACAACTCACTGAGTAGCTTGGCTCTGGGTGCTGGGGAGCCAAAGCGAATCCTTCGTGGTGTGACAGGAGAAAGGCCTCGCCTAATCCTGATTTCAGTGAAGTAGAAGAGAGAAGAGTATAGGGAGCTGAGAAGGAGCCAGGAGGGAATGGAGCAGGAGGGGGTGGGTGGGTCTTTCCTCCAGAAAGGAGCCTTCTGAGGATATGGGAGCTGGGTGCAGGCTGTGAGCTGTAAGAGAGCCAGCGTGTGTGATGAGGGGCTGGGCAGGCTCAGGGGAAACCAGCAAGGCTCAGAGAGGGCTCAGAGCAGCCCTGGAGAAGCCGAGGGAGGGGACCTGGGCAGGGCTGGCCTGTCCTGCTTGAAGTCGGGGAACTGGGCTGGGCCGACAGGGCTCCTGCCCAGATGTCAGCCTGTTTCTCCCCAGGTGCAGCAGTGCTTGCAGCAGTTCAAGGTGACAGAGGCACAGCTGAGGCAGATCCAAGCCAGCCTCCTGGACTCCATGGAGCAGGCACTGAGGGGGCAGGCCAGCCCTGTCCCTGCTGTCCGGATGCTGCCTGCATACGTGGGGTCCATCCCACATGGCACTGGTGCGTGGCATAGCCTAAGAGTGGTGGCCAGGCCTGGGGAGAAGTTCTCTGGGAGAGGGGGAAGCTCCTTATCTCTGTCCCCGTCTCTATTCCTAAGTTCCCTTACAAGGCTTTGCAAGCCTTGGGAATGTTTCTGGGAGGCAGTGAACTTGGTCTCAACAGTTGCATTGTCTCTGTGACCTGCTTGTCCCCAGAGCAAGGAGACTTCGTGGTGCTGGAGTTGGGAGCCACAGGGGCCTCACTGCGTGTTCTATGGGTGACTCTGACGGGCATTGAAGGGCACTGGATAGAGCCCCGGAGCAAGGAGTTTGTGATCCCCCAAGAGGTGTTGCTAGGTCCTGGCCAGCAGGTGAGGGCTCACTGCCAAGGCTCTGGGATCCCGGAGGGCAGCGGGGGCTCCAGTGGGCAGAGCTGAGCCCCCACGTGTCCCACAGCTCTTTGACTTTGCTGCTCGCTGCCTGGCTGAGTTCCTGGATGCGCTTCCTGTGGGCAGTCGGGGCCTGCAGCTTGGGTTCAACTTCTCCTTCCCTTGTCACCAGACTGGCCTGGACAAGGTGAGGCAGAGTGGGCACAGGGACATGGGGGAAGGGGCTGCAGCCTCGTGAAAGCCATTGGAGAAGCGACCTGGCTTTTTTTGCCCCCAGAGCACCCTCATTTCCTGGACCAAAGGTTTTCGGTGCAGTGGTGTGGAAGGCCGGGATGTGGTCCAGTTGCTTCGAGAGGCTATTGCGAGGCAGGGGGTGAGTGGGGACAGGGCGATGGGAGGGCTGCCCATGTGGCCTGGGCCTCGGCCTGGCACACGGAGGCTGTGCCTGTGCTTGTGTAAGGGCCTGCTTTCCTCTCCTGCTTGTATCCTTTCTCCAGTTTAACCCTGGGGTAAATGTAGCTACCATTCCCATTTTCTAGGTAGGGAGACTGAGAGCAAGAAAGGTCAAATCAATGCTCAGGACCATGGGGTGTTGGGGGGAACACAGATGAGAAGGCTTGACTCTGTCTTCAACAGCCTCACAGTCTAGCCGGGAATGCACTGCAGTAAAAGATTGTCTCTGTCAAGGAGGTGGTTGCTATGACTGTGGGAGCACTGGGTAGGGGCCTGGAGGGGTTTGTCAGGCGCATAAGCTGGGGCTGGGGAGGAAGACTTTGTTTCATAGAAGGGCATATTCCTGAAAAGGCAGGTCCATCTGGGCTAACCGCCACGGTGCATGGGCTTGGGGAGCCAGGCCAGGATGAGGGGGAGACAGCGAGGTATCTGCAGTGCAGTCTTCAAGGGGCCACGTTGGCTCCTTCCTATCCTGGTCCTGTCGGGGGCATGGGTGCGCTGGAGGGATGGTTGAGGTTGGGAGCTACTGAGAGCTTCAGGACCTGAGCTGGGGGTGGAGGAGCCAAAGGGGTGGCGAAAGGGGTGGGAGGGAAAGCTTCTTCTATGGAGCTTCCTCTATGGGCCAAGAGCGCCTGTGGCCCAGACGTGAGGGGCATGCGGACACGCGTGTTCATGTCGGCATCTCCATCAAAGACGGAGCCCCAGCCCTGCCCTCCCCCAGGATCCCCGCTCTGCCCTCTCATTGCCCAGGCCTACAGCCTCGATGTGGTTGCCGTGGTGAACGACACGGTGGGCACCATGATGGGCTGCGAGCAGGGGGCCAGGTCGTGTGAGGTCGGGCTCGTAGTAGGTGAGCTGGGGGCCCCTTGTGGTGGTAGGCGGGAGGCACACTGCCCACTGGGCAGGCCCTGATGGGTCGTCCCTGCCAGACACTGGTACCAATGCGTGTTACATGGAGGAGGCACGGCACGTGGCAGCGCTGGATGAGGATCGGGGCCGAGTCTGCGTCAGCATTGAGTGGGGCTCCTTCGGCGATGATGGGGCCCTCGGGCCAGTGCTGACCACCTTCGACCACACCCTGGACCAGGAGTCCCTGAATCCCGGCGCCCAGAGGTGGACTGACCTGCTCTAGGCCTTATCCCAGCTCTGCAGCTCCCCCTCCCCCACTGTCCCCACAGTCTAGCTCTTAGAGCCTACCCTCTCCCTCTGAGTGTCTCCAGGTGGCTCCCTGGGTGGCCCTGGCCAGGCTCAAAGAAGGAAGGGTTCAAGGTTCTAGAATTCAGAGTTTTCACCTCCTGGCCCTCTTTTATTCCTGTCTCTGACTAGCCCTGACAAGAGCTAGAGCTTGGGGGTAGCCGATCAAAGTGTCCCCTGCCCTCCTCTGGGTCCTGCCACACTCCAGAAGGCCCCTACACCTAAACTAAGCCAGAGAGGGCAGTGGGGTCACCTGACTCCTGGGAGGCCATTTTCTTCTGGAACCTCCAGTCTGGGGACCCCAAAGAAAATGACCCCTCCTAGGGGCCTCTCTCAGGTGGGGCCAGGTGGGCCAAGGGCTTAGGAAAGGCTCTGTCTAGCCACCCTTCGTGCCTGCAGGTTTGAGAAGATGATTGGGGGCCTGTACCTGGGTGAGCTGGTACGGCTGGTGCTGGTTCACCTGGCCCAGCTCGGGGTCCTCTTTGGTGGCTGCACGTCCCCCGCCCTGCTGAGCCCAGGGGCCTTTCTTCTGGAGCACGTGGCTGAAATGGAGCAGTGAGTGCAGAGGCAAATGGGATTAGACAAGGGGATTCTCCGCTGGGGAGAGGGAAGGTGGCTCTGTCCCCCAGGTAGCCATGGGGCTTCGGGGGAAGGGGGCAGGGAGCATCTGGGCTGCTTGAGCCTCAGGGTAGCACCCTGTCCCCTCAGCCCCTCTGCCGGGGCAGCCCGTCTGCACACCCTCCTGCAGGACTTGGGCCTGAGCCTGGGGGCCTCAGACGCTGAGCGCGTGCAGAGCGTGTGTGTGGCTGTGTGCACGCGCGCTGCCCAGCTCTGCGCTGCTGCCCTTGCCGCTGTCCTCACCCGCCTCCAGCACAGCCGGGAGCAGCAGACGCTTCAGATCGCTGTGGCCACCGGAGGCCGAGTGTTTGAGCGACATCCCAGGTATTGGCAAAGCACAAGATCCTGTTTGAGCAGGGAACACGTGCGTTTGTGCCAGACACCCAGAGGGCACGCTGGTACCCAGGTGCAGGGCACCGAGTATGAATGGCACCCAAGCAGAGCGAGGCTAGACGGGGTCTGGGACCAGAAGAAGTCAGAGAGAAAAGATGCTTTCCTTGGGTGTGCAAGGGAGGGATCCCTGGGGCACTGGGCGTGTGACTGGTGTACAGACAGATTTAGAACTGAAGTGATCAGGGCCAGGTGCCAAGCCAGGGTGCGCCTGGCATGTGTCTGTGTAGGTTCCTCAGTGTCCTGCAGGAGACGGTGAAGCTCCTGGCCCCCGAATGTGATGTCTCCTTCACCCCCTCTGTGGACGGGGGCGGCCAAGGTGTGGCAATGGTGACCGCTGTGGCTGCCCGCATGGCCGCCCACCGGTGCCTGCTGGAGAAGACCCTGGCGCCGTTCCGGTTGACCCTCAAGCAGCTGGCAGTGGTGCAGGCACAGATGCGGGAGGCCATGGTCAAGGGGCTCCGAGGGGAGGCCTCCTCCCTCCTCATGCTGCCCACTTATGTCCGGGCCACACCTGATGGCAGTGGTGAGGGCCTGGACTGAGTGTGGGGCTGGGACACGGGTCCGTGCAAGTCAGTGTGTGCTGGGGGTATCCACCTGCTCTGGCCTAGCATTGACAGTCTCTGCCCCACAGAGCGTGGGGATTTCCTGGCACTGGACCTCGGGGGCACCAACTTCCGGGTCCTCCTGGTACATGTGGCCACAGGAGGCGTGCAGATCACCAGCCAGGTCTACTCCATCCCTGAGTGTGTGGCCCAGGGCTCTGGACAGCAGGTACCCACAGCCTGGGGCTGAATCAGGGTGGGGGAGGGCTGGGGTGAACCCCGCTGACCTGTGTTGCCCCTCAGCTCTTCGACCACATTGTGGATTGCATCGTGGACTTCCAGCAGAAGCAGGGCCTGGGCGGGCAGAGCCTGCCCCTGGGTTTCACCTTCTCCTTCCCGTGCAGGCAGCTCGGCCTCGACCAGGTGAGGGAGGGAAGGCCGGGAGAAGCCATCCCTAGAGGCTTTCCACCCACATATACTTCATGGAGTGGGCAGGAGGCGGGGACAGGCTTCTGGTGCCCTGGACTAGCAGGAGGGGCGGGCTGAGGGGCTGAGTCTACACTCAGCCACAGTTTCACCAGACGTCGATGGGTGTGGTGAAGTGGCCTGGAATCCAGGGCCATGAAGAGGCCTAGGGTGGAGCAGGACACGGGTACCCCTGGGGGCTACCAGTGGACAGGAGAGTGGAGCCAGGGTTGAGTCTGGGCACCTGGGCACCTGGGAGAGATGTAGGTTCAAATCTGGGCTGACTACAGGCACGTGGCCCGTGCCACCCGCTGCAGCCTAGGGACCTGCGGGGAGCAGCCTTTCCTCCAGCCTCTCAGAGGGGCCTGTGCTTGCATGGGTTCTGTGCCGTCCCCCCCCCCCCCCCAGTGTCCCTCTCAGTGCCTGACTGCGGTGGCAGAGCAGCAGGCACTCAGCACACACCTCTGCAAGTCCTTCAACAAGAATAGTAGACTTCATGCACACACCGGAGGCCAGTCATGGAGGCAGCTGTGCCTGAAACCCTGGTCCAAACTCCCAGGGATCCCCTCCTCAACACCCCCAACTTCTGCCGAAAAATCTCTGTGCTGAGGAGCTTGCGGCCCCTGCAGGCGTCCACCGCATTCTTCCACACCCACGTCCCTGAAAAGCTCTGCCGCCTCCCCTCCCACCAGCCTGCAGGCCTGCGGCTGTCATCTGCAGTGGCCCTGACCTCTCAGACACGTGCTTCTGTACTCCCTGCGCTTGACCCGGTCAGTCAACCAGCAGCGTCTCTCTGCTGGTCCTGTCTGCTTCAGGCGAAGCACCTGGCACCTTTTCATTATTCCTTTAGAGGTGTAAGAAGCAGGTGGGACTCAGGATGCAAAATCAGGAGTCCAAGAAACACGGTCCAATTAATCTTCCATCACCGAACTTAACTTCTGTGTTGAGCCCACATTCTTTGGAGGGGTGAAAACTTAATGTTGATCAATTCGGGGACCCCCTTCCCCAGGCTAGGGCCCCTCTCGGCCACACAGTGCCCTTTACTGTAAAGAACGTGCAGACACGTGGGATACACCAGGGGAGATGGCCCCCCCCACCCGCCATCTGCACTCTGGCACTTCCTTTGGTGGGAAAGGAAAACAGGCCTCCTCTGCTCTCAGATCACCCCAATCCCTTGTCTACTCCCCACCCCCCAGAGGTGTGCCCAGGGGGTGTTTATCTTGCCTGGGAGCAGGGAAGCCATTGCTACTCCTCACAATCTGGCCTCCCCCAAACAGCCCTCCCTCTCATTCACTCTCACTCTCTCCGGTTTCTGTGTTTGAGACAATGAGCACACACTACCCTCACTGTGGTTACATGGGAAAAGGGATAAAAGGAAATATTACTGGGGAAATGTTGGTTAGTGTTTCTAAAATCTCCTGCTCCAAAGATTTGCAGACCTGTTTTCCATGCTCCTACCTGCCGGAGCAGTCGTTTGGTCCTAACGGTGGTGGAATAATCCCCCTGCCCCCTCCCTCAGGGGAAGCACACTAAGAAAAGTATAGTCAAGCCCGTGTCACTATGCTCACCATTTAAGGGCACTTTCTCACAATAAAGGTGTATGTGTCTTGTCCCCTCCCGTCCTGCCCAGGTGTCTGGGTTCTGGCTTTTCTATTCGTCCTTCACTAATACCTGGAACACACGCCTGAGTCTCCCATTGACACAGCTCTGTCCCCACTCCGAGAATTCCTTCTCTTAAGCGACTCTTGTTAGTCTTTCTGGAAAAGCAGAATCTGCTTTCCTGTGGCCCTCTGAGCATTCTGTGTTCTCCCCTTTCACACACACACGTACCCATTTTACCAACTCTGTTCCTTCCTAACCCAGTGATGAAGGGCCATTCCTTCTGAGCAAATGTCTTTAAATGGCCAGACTCTCAGACCATTTGAGCATTCTGGCACTAACAATGGAAGGCATAGGTTGGATGGTTATTAATAGATTTCTTCACACCAGAAGGCTCCTGGGGAGGGAGGGGGCAGAGGGCAAGGCCCTCAACTGTTAGGCAGAGTGAGCCTGGAATCCTGCTTGGGGACGGGGGACATTGTATGTTTCTTACGAGATTCCAAGGGGCCTCCAGCTTCTAGCCCTGCCTTGTTCCCACCCCAGGGCATCCTCCTGAACTGGACGAAGGGTTTCAATGCATCTGACTGCGAGGGCCAAGATGTCGTGTGTCTGCTGCGAGAAGCCATCCAGCGTAGACAGGTAAGGATCTGCCTTCAGGGGTGCTTTAAGGCTGTGGCAAGCCTTGAGGGGAGCAAAGGGTCTCCTGCTTCCCAGGGTGGGGGCCCTCTGCAGTAGAGACCTCTGGGTCCTGCGCTGGTTGCCGTGACGACCATGTTGCCCAGCAACTAGCAGCATCCTTTTGTGTGCAGGCAGTGGAGCTGAATGTGGTTGCCATTGTCAATGACACGGTGGGAACCATGATGTCCTGTGGCTATGAGGACCCCCGTTGCGAGGTCGGCCTCATCGTAGGTAAAGAGGGCCCTGCACTTTTGTGCCCCTACTGCCTGATGCTAATTCACTGTCTCCTGTTGCCTCCTCAGTTTGGATGTTCCCCTGGCCTTGGGGATGTGGATCATTCCTGTTTGACCTGTTGGGCTAGGAGTCTGGAGTTGAAGTGTCGAGCTCAGCCCAGTTGCTGACTCACAGTCATTTAAGCTCTCTGAGCCTCAGTTTTCCCTTCTGTTAAATGAATCTGAGCTTTGATGTCATACAGATTTGGGCGGAAATACTGGCTCTGACATTCCCACCTTGTGTGGCCTTGGGCAGGTCACCAGAGCCTCAGTTTCCTCATCTCTAAGATGGAGATAATGATAACGCCGTCTCGAGGGGTCTTGAGGATGAAAGGAGGGCTGAGCATGGCACAGTGCCTGGCGTGGGGTATACACTCAGTGCTTGGAGCTGGGTGGCGGCCGGGGGTTGACAGAGAATGCGCTGTGAGTGTCCTTCCAATTGTCCACGACTCTAAGTCTTTATTAAACGGCTATCCTATGGCCAGCGGGGGGCTGGACGAAGGGACAGGAAGACACATGGAAAAGGGGGGAACACCTACCTTCTCAGAACTGGTGCTTCAGCAGGGGTTGAGCCCAGAGCAGCACATGGCAGTCAGAGAGAGCTGAATCTGACTGCGCCAGGGCAACAAGGCTGAGCTCGGAAAGGAGGGGGTCCCAACATGAGTGGGACTTGCCGTGAAAGTCTTGAAAGAAGGGTTCTAGGCGGGGGAGGAGGGCTCACAGGTCCTTAGAGCACGAGGTGTGTGGTAGCCTCCCATGGGACTGAGAGCTACTTGAAGAGAGCCTGGCACAGGGAGGTACTGGGAGGGGCATACCCAGATGGCCGTGGGCATAAACCACTGGATGGAGGAATTCCAAGTGGGGCCGACAAGACCACCTGCCTAGAGCTGACCCTGTGTTGGGGAGAGGTAGGGGATGCCTTTGCATCGGGTATGCCCTCTGCCTGGAAGGCCTTTCCTTTCATTGCTTCTTGGCTTCAAGGCCAAATCCAAACGTCACTTCCTGTCTGTAGCTTTTCTGACCCTTTAGGCAGGAAGACTCACCATGCTCAGGGCTCCCATGATGCTCTTCCCTGCACCTCTATTTGGGCACATACAGGCAGTATTGAAGTCGGCTGCGTATTGCCCCGCCTCTGGCCACTGTGGTGTCCTCGTGTCTGGCTCTTGTCTACATCCCTGGCTCTTGGCCCAGGGCCTGCTAGTTTGACTAAAGACCTGAAGGCCAGTCCAGGGAGCTTAGGCTTCTCCCCTGTAGACAGTGGGGATGTCACACATTTCCCAGGGAAATGACATGACAGATGGCATTTTTAGGCATGCCCTGGGGGAGCATGGGAGATGCACTGAGGGTGGTGCTGGTAGAGACAGTAGTGGAGGCCCTGAGGGCTTGGTGCTGGCAGGGTCTGCAAAAGGAATGTCGGGAAGGAAGGAAGACAGGACCCGGGGCAGGGTGTGAGCATGGGAGATGGAGAGGTAGGAGATGAGCCCAAGTTTTGCCGTCTCAGTGTGGGACGGGCTCAGAGGCGTCTTGTGTGCATCAGTAAATGGCTCCCACCTCATCTGGCTTCCCACAGGAACTGGCACCAACGCCTGCTACATGGAGGAGCTCCAGAACGTGGCGGGTGTAGCCGGGGACTCAGGCCACATGTGCATCAACATGGAGTGGGGCGCCTTTGGGGACGATGGCTCCCTGGGCATGCTCAGCACCTGCTTCGATGCAAGTGTGGACCAGGCGTCCATCAATCCTGGCAAACAGAGGTGTGGGCTGGGCTAGGCAGGGGTGACTGTTGGTGGCCTCCGCTGGTGATGGTAGCTAGGGTGGGGTCTCCTGCCCTGTGCACACACATGCTTTCATGCAGGTTTGAGAAGATGATCAGTGGCATGTACCTGGGGGAGATCGTCCGCCATATCCTCTTGCATTTGACCAGCCTTGGAGTTCTCTTTCGGGGTCAGCAGATCCAGCGTCTTCAGACCAGGGACATTTTCAAGACCAAGTTTCTCTCTGAGATTGAAAGGTTCTGAGACCTGCATTACTTCCCCCCACTGCCCAAACGGGTCTGCCTGTCCACTCTGGGTGGAATGCTGGTTGGAAGGAGGTCCAGTCTGGAGGATGGAGAAGTCACGAGAGGGCGTAGCTAATGCAGGACCCTGCCTCTTTGTGCTCTATTCCTTCCTGTCCCCAGTGACAGCCTGGCCCTGAGGCAGGTCCGAGCCATCCTGGAGGATCTGGGGCTGCCCCTGACCTCAGATGACGCCCTGATAGTCCTGGAGGTGTGCCAGGCTGTGTCCCAGCGGGCCGCCCAGCTCTGTGGGGCAGGTGTGGCTGCTGTGGTGGAGAAGATCCGTGAGAACCGGGGCCTGGAAGAGCTGACCGTGTCTGTGGGGGTAGATGGGACCCTCTACAAGATGCACCCCCAGTGAGTCTGGGTGCTGGGCTGGGCAGGGAGGCAAAGCCAGGTAGGGCTTGGATGGCCTGGCTCACCTCAGCCCCTTCCCCTCACAGCTTCTCCAGTCTGGTGGCAGCCACTGTGCAGAAGCTGGCCCCTCACTGTGCAGTCACCTTCCTGCAGTCAGAGGATGGGTCGGGCAAAGGTGCGGCCCTGGTCACCGCTGTAGCCTGTCGCCTGGCCCGGCTGGCCCATGTCTGAAGAAGCCCAGGGCCCAGACCCATCTGTCCCCCAGCTGGGCCCAGCCACCCAGGACTCCCAGAACTGCCCCTGTGTGACCCCTCTGTGGCCACTAGCCTCAACCTCTGGCTTCCTCGACAGAAGCCGCACTCGGGTTAGCAATATATATATATAATTTATTTACATTCACGTCCGCTAAAATCCCTATGCGCCCCGGCGGCCGGGCAAGGCTGTGTACATAAGGCCAAGTGTAAGTGCGCGAATGCACTTAAGACAGAGTCAGGGCACGAGCTTCACACGACAGGCCCCAGGGCGGGCACGCCACGGCACGCACACTCGCCATTGTCCAGCCTGGGACTCCCGTTGCATATTCACACGCCCCGTCGGGCAGGGTTCCTCGCAGCTGGGGACAGGGCAGGATCAGGGAGGAGCCATTGGGTGTCCCTGGGTGGGTGGGAGCAGGGCAGCATGTGACAGACAGATGTGGACTGACGCCGGGTGTGAGAGACGTGAGTGGCCTCCGGGTGTACAGCATGAGATGTGTGTGCGGGGGCATTCGTGTGAGATGACGCACGAGACATGCGTGGGCACGTGCCCATGTGGGGTTCATGTGCCTGAATCCAGGGGCCGCCCCCCGTCTGGCTGTGGCCCTCAGTCCCACAGGCTTGGAGCCGAGCCCCTCAAACATGCTCCTACCCGGCAGGCACAGAAATGTTTGCATAAGGTCCAGCTCAGGCAGGAGCTCTGGGGCTACGTCCCAAGCCCAGCGTGTTCGCGTGTGCCATGTGTGTGCGGCCCCCAGCCAGGGGCAGAAGGAGAGGTAGCACCACACACATATACACACACAGATGGGCTGGGCTCCGCCCGGCTCCTGGCACTGTCCACCCTGGGCCTTGGGGGCAGGTGGCAGTGCCAGCCTGGCCAGGCAGGCCATGGAAGGGCAGGAGTGTGGGCAGGGTCTGAAGGGCCAGTGTGAAGAGACAGTGTCCGCCAGGAGGGGACCTGTCCACACAGCTCCCCCAGGTGTGGCGGAGGGACCCCATCTGGCTTCTGCCTGTCCCTGGTGGGTTCCAAAGCTGGTGAGAGTGTAGGCGTTGGGGGCCTGGCTGGCCTCAGCACTCAGCCTCCGACACTGTGAAGAGGCCACCATCCGGCTGGCCCAGTCCTGCCACTGCTGCAGCCAGCTGGCTGAGGTTGCCGTTGGGGAAGTGCCTCGCCTCCCACAGGTTGAGGATCATGGCTGTGGGGCTGGGCTTGGAGGCAAAGAAGCTGAGATGGCTGCGGAGGGGTGGGGGGGAAGGGTCCGTCAGTGCCTGGCCTCACCCCAGGCTTCTGCCTCATCCCCCAGCCCACCCGAGGGCAGGGCCTCCCTTCTGCCCAGCATACTGGATGCCCTGGCTGTGGGCGGATGGGGCATAGGCCCCACCCACAGAGCGTCCTGTCCACCCCACCCACCCTCCCAGCCAAGCTGGACTGCAGGTGGCCTTTGCAGCCCCTCCCTGCCCATCTCCCACCCACCTGTCAAGGTGGAGTTTCTGGGCCAGAGTCCGCCAGTCAGCACCCCGGTTACAGGGGGGGTCCAGGCTGGTAATGATCTTCTGCCGAATGAGGAAGGGGATCTTGAAGGCACTGGGGCCCACTAGGGCTGGAACCCCCCCTTCACTCTCCAGAGCCAGCAGCTCGGTGAATCTCGTGTCCTGGGGCATGAAGGAGTGGAGATAACTGTTAGAACTTTCCCTGGTCCAGGCCATCTGCCATCTCCCTCGGGGGGAGCATCCAAACCACCCCAGAGCATGGTGGCACATACACTGGCACTTCCTGGGCACCCCCCCATTGGGGCTCAGAGCTGCAATGACACGGCCAGAGAGCAGTCTGGCTTCATCCCCTCCTCTCTTCCACCAGCCATCCCCAAGTCACCCCCGGCCAGCCTCTGCTGACCACTCAGAAGTCACTGTACTGCTCTCACCTTCCTCAGTGCTGCCTAGCTCTTCCTGACTCTTCGAGGCCAGTACGAAGTCCGTCTGCAGGGAGGCCCAGGGCCCCGGCTGCTCCCCCTCTCCCTCTTGCTGCTCCCACATCCTCTCCTGAACCCTCCCCAAGCCCCACGGCGTCTGTGTGCATCTGTCTGTGTTTGCACCCACGCCTCTCCCCTGAGACTGTGGAGGCCACGCAGCATCTGGTTCCCAGGAGGAGATGGCAGGGGCGGCCCGGGGTGGTGATGCTGGTGGGCTGGGTTACGGTGGTGCCAACGCCCCCTGCCCACCTTGGTGATGTTGACATTGATGCTGAAGCTCTGCCCGTCACCCTCCACCTGCCACACCCACACCTTGCAGGCCAGGTCACTGGTGCTGGGGCTGACACGCTCCAAGGTGAAGGTGCAGTGCAGGAACTGCTGCGTGCCATTCCAGATGTGATAAAAGGGGATCTCCTGGGGGTGGGGGGGGACAGAGGTGCGGCATTAGGTGTGCCCCGCAGCAAGTGTGCCCACTCCAGGACCTTGAGTGCCCTCACCTGGTAGCTGACGAGAAGTTTGCTCTTCCACAGGGAGCTGGGCACGTCATGGATGGACAGGCGCAGGTTGTGGTAACTGTCTTTCAAATGCAGGACACGAGGCTCCTGGATCAGCTGTCCTCCCAGCTGCTTCTCCAGCTGCACCACTTCCTGTAGCAGTGTCCCAGGTGTCAGCTGAGCCTGGGGAAGGACCGCAGCCACCAGCCCTCCCCCAGGGCCAGAGGCCTCAGCCCTCTCTGCCAGGCACAGCCTCCCCACAGGCGGGCGGGGGCAGGGGCAGTACCTTGAGTGCATCGCGGGTGTCGTGCAGGCAGTAGACTCGGATGTTGTACTCCAGGGAGGTGCAGGCCATGGGGGCAAACAGAAGCAGCTTGAGGCGCTTGGCAGCGGCCACGCTGAGGGCTTCTCCCACCAGGGCGAAGCGGCCCAGCTGCTCGGTGAAGACGTAGCAGGAGCTGGCCTCCAGCTGGCAGTAGTAGAGGTGGGATGGCGCCTCCTCACCCAGGTGCAGTACGTCCTGCGTACAGGGCCCGATGGGTCAGCTCACGGCCAAGTGCAGGGGTGGCCAGAGACTGGGGACAGGGACATGGCTCAAGGGCCAGGTGGGAAGCCGGGTTCCACTTGGAGCCCTGCGCTGGTTCCCTTGGGTGGGCCATGGGGCCGTCCCTGCTTACCTCCCAGGTGCCCTCGCAGGATTGCTTTTTGAGGCGCAGGCTCCAGCTCTCAGGGCTGGGCTCCCCACAGTGGTCCATGGAGAGGATGACAGGCCGGGTTAGCAGGACACCGGGGGGCCCGCAGCTAACGATGGGACTCAGCAGGGTCTGACAGCCGGCTAGGGGCAACCTCAAGTGGGGAAATACAGGTGGGGAGGGAAAGGCATCAGTGGGCCGTCCTAGAATAGGGCAGGGCCGGGCGGGGGGTGGGAACAGGGCTGCAGAGCTTACAGGCAGCTGACCCCTGGCCCTCCCTCCCCCAGGCCAGACCAGGCCCCGCAGTGGGTGGGCAGGGGGCTTCGTGGTGACTGCAGGCAGGGGGCAGGACCCACCCAGCCCCAGCAGCAGGGCCCATGCCCACACCTCACATCCTCGGGCTTGTGCAGTGTGAGGTAGATCTCGTAGATCTTTCCACGGGGTATGGAATCTGGGGGGATGAGGAGGCTGATCCCTGGGGCAGAGCGGGAGGGGCGGGCTTAGCACCAGAGACACCAAACACCCCCCCTGCCAGCCCTACATGAGCCGCCCTTTGAGGACTGACAGACCCTGGCCTGGCCTGGGGACAGAGGTGCCACAGGGGCTGTCAGGCTATCCAACTACACACACACAGGCATGAAGCTGAATCACAGTGACCCTAAGAAAGGCTGAGGGGACTCAGATGGGAAAAGCATGCCCAGTTAGCCTGGGCACAGAAAACGCTGGAACAAAAGGTGCCAGGTATGCTGTAGCTACTTTCCCTGCCTCCGGCATAAAGTCCAGCTCCCTGGCCTGGCACCTAGGGCCCTTCACCGCTGGCCGCTACTGCCTTTCCAGCAGCATCTCCAGCCAAGTCTGTGCAGCATACTTGTCTTTCTGGAACCATTGCCCGGAACAAGGCTGGTGCCCCGCCCTCCTGCCCTGCTCAAGCTTCCCCCGCCTCTGTCGGCCCTGGCCACCTCCAGGCCACTCTCAGCCACCAGGTAGGACTTGGCTCCTCACTTGGCAGTGGCCCCCTGCAGGTGGGGCCGGGCCTTTAACAACCTTGCCCACTTTGGTAGCCCGCCCTGGTCTGGGGCCATCGATTCACCTGTCCCAGCGTCTTACAGGGGCAGCACCAGAAAGTGCTTGCTGAGGGGGAGTCGTTCCAGGGAAGAGGCAGTGGGGCAGGACATTTGAAGTCGGGGGCTAGGGAGTAGTTGTGGGGCTGGCGAGAGGTGGTTCTGCCCCCACTTCCTGCCCTTTTAGGATAGGGAGCCCCTACATTAGGAAGAGGGGGAGAAATTCTGTGACTTTACCCCACCATGTCCAAAAGCACAGGCACGCTCTCCAGAGAGGGTGACCAGGTAGGCTGATGGTAAGTCACCACCTCCCGGGAACTGCAGCCTGGCAGAGGGGAGCCAGTGATGGCATTTACTGCTACTGCTTCCTTCACCAGCCTGCACTGCCCCCGGTACAGCCAGCCAGTGTTAGTGACAGTCCCAGAGATCTGCGCATGAATGCTCTCTGTGGCAGAGGTTCACACCCCCCCCATTCTCATTCAATGAATGCTCATGCTGAGTACAGGTACTCAGGAAAGTGAGGGAAAACCACGAGCCCTGCTCTCATCAAGCACCAAGCCCAGCAAGGAGAGAGATGAGTGGATGGCAGTAAAAGGTGCTGGGTGCTGGAGGAGAGCGGGGGGAGCTGCAGCTCACCCACCCCACCAATGGTCACCGAGCACCCACTGCGTGCCTGTCCCTTTTTAAGAGCATGGCATGGCCCATCTCATGTCTTTATCCTGGCAGCTCTTTGGCAGGGATATGAGGCACAGAGAGGGAGGGCTGCCAGGCTAAGACCCGGTGCACGGGGGAGAGGGACTCGTGTGTGCAGAGGGCAGCACGGTGTACGTGGGGCGCTGAGAGCCTACATGGCTGCAATGTGCAGAAGTGTGCTTGGGAGGGGAGAGGCCACTGCAGCTGGCCAGCAGGGGACGGGCCATTGTGGCCTTGTCATGTGGGTTTTGCAAGGGGTACTGGGGAGCCCCAGAAAGGTTTCAAGCAAGGGAGGGACAAGATGAAGTGTGGCTTCACTGGGTGAATGCTAGGAGCTGTGAACCAGATGACCAGTAGGTGTTGCGAGGCAGTGGGAAAGACAGGAAGCAGGAGCGTGCAAGAGAAGTTGAGGAGGAAGAATGACAGGATGGGTGTGTGACTAAAGCTGGTGTAGAGGTGAGGAGGCAAGTGAAGAAGAGCAGGAGGTCACGGTGGCCCCGAGTTTCTGACTCCAACAACCCCACTGTGCTGTCCCTGAGGTGGGGAAAGCCGAGGAGCAGGAGCTCCTGGGGGAGGGTGGGAGACGGTGCTGTTTTAGGCACAAGGAATCTGAGCTGCTGTGAGACATCCAGATGGAGCTGCCCCGGAGGCAACTGGGTGTACGAATCTGTCACCCAGGAGAATGGCAGCTGGGGTTGGAGGCGTGGGAGTGATCTGCACAGACATAGCGACTAAAGCCACCGAGTGGGGGAGGGAGCTCTGATGAACACCTACATTTAGGGAACAGGCACCCGGAGCAGCTGGAGAGGGGCCAGGGGCCAAACAATCAGGACACGTGGGGTCATCTAAGCCGAGGGAACAGAGAATTTCAGGGTGGGAGTGACCAGCCACACCAGGGGCTTCCCCAAAAGGTGACCATGGAAAGGGTCCCCGGAGTCCATCAAGGTGTCTCAGGGACCCTGTTAGAGGGGTTTACATGAGGTGGTGGGTGGAGGAGCGCCCTGCCCAGGTGTTGGTCCTTTGCTATCTCTTCACCTGTTCCACATAGGGGCCCAGGGCCTGGACAGAGCCCGGCACACGCACACTGTCCGCTGTGTATGTGAATCCTATGGCCTAGGCCACAGAAGGGAGACAGCTAGGGCCAGGGCCTCCATGCTGGCCCCCTGCCAGCCATGACTGCATCCTCGTCCAAACTCTACCCCCTTTCCTTGCTGGCCTGGCTCAGCACTCGGGGTGAGGCTGAGCGGCACAGGGAAAACTTCCGGGCTGTCCCACCCTCCTCCATGAGGGACACGGAGGCTAATCTTGCCCCTTAGAGCTACCGGAGCACTCTGTGGCCCGTCCCACCTGTATGGGGGATCATCAGCCGGCCCCCGAGGAAGTTGAAGGTCCCATAGGCCATGTTGCTGGTGCCGCGTGGCAGGGAGCGGAAGTAGTTCTGGGTGGACAGGCGGGAGACGAAGTCCTCGGCCTCCGAGGTTGGTGAGCTGTGGTGCAGCGTGTGGCGGCCACCACTCAGCGGGCTGAGCAGGTGCCCATTGGTGAGCTGGAACTTGGGGCTGGGCCCGTCCTGCCGGGGACACAGGCTGCCCTGGTAGGTGGTGGTGGTGGTGCTGAGGTCTGGCTGGATGGTGAGCAGATGGGGGTTGTCTGCGGGATAAAGACAGACTCAGGGAATGGCAATGGGGATGGCCCTGTCTGGGCGACCCTGGCGTGGAGGCCCCAGGCAGGAGTGTTGGGGGCTGGAGCATCCCACCTGCTTTGCTGGGCTTGATGCTGACTGGCTGGAAGCCTGAAGTGAGGATGGACGAGTCGGCCACGTCCGAGTCCAGCCCCTCCTTCTTGCGGCAATAAACCAGGACGAGGACGAGCAGCAGCAGGAGGAGGCACACAGCCACCGCAATGAGGCCCACGTACAGGGCCACGTCCTCAGGCCCGGAAGTGGCTGCGGGAGAGAGCACGGCCTTGGGAGGGGCAGGGTGCAGGAGGCCGGGAAGGAGAGGTCAGCGGTCTCCACCCTAGGAGGATGAGGCCCCCACTCCTTGGGCAGCAGCACCGGTGGGGCAGTGGACACTAGCAGGGAGCGTGAAAGTCGGCACGTGTGTACCCCAGCCCTGCATCTGCCACCACCTTGCTGTGTCACTCGGAGCACGTTGCATCCCTCATAGGCTCCATTCAGGTTGAGGTGGCTGCTGCTGGAGAATGGAGGGGAGGAGACACTTCCCGGGCAGGCCTGGGGCCAGGCTGCTAGGCTGAACCCTGCTCTACTGGGGCCCAGGGCAGCGGGGGCTGGGAGGAGCATCCCAGATCCCCAAAGCAGGGGATTTGCTTCCTGGGGGGTCTGCCACTCTGGTTCTTGGCAGGTCCCTGACAGGGTTCTCCTAGTTGGCCTCTCCAGGCCTGGGGCAGGGCCCAGGAGGGGTGATTGACTGCTTGGAGGAAGCTGTATTGACTTTAGAAGGGCTTTGCATAATGGAAGAAATGTCCATCAGAAAGGAATTGACACAGGTAATTAGGTTTTTAATTGAAAGAATGGGGGAGGGTGTGTTCTAGAGAAAAAAAACCCAACAGAGATCTTTAATTGTTAGTTATGGCCTTGTAATTAACAGGCCTCACAAGCCCTGTGTCCCCACAGGACGTGCACGTGCACTTGGGGAATCGGCAGCAGGTGAAGCTGCGGGAGAGGAGGGGGAAGGGTTTGGGGACTGATCCTGGGTCCGTGTGTACACGGAAAGGCAAAGGCTCAAATGTACGATTGTCTTGGGACAGGCGCGGGAAGTACTGTGGTGTGCAGGGGCACATGTGTGGGTGTGTCAGGGATGGCAGGGGTCCCGGAGGGTCCTGAGCTTTGGAGAGGGAGTGGCAGGGGACTGACTCCCTTAGCCACCACCTCCCGAGGGCTGGGCAGGACCAACTCTGGCAAACTGAAGAGGACTCCCGGGGCAGAGAGGACTCACTGTGCACACAGAGATCGCTGGTGCAGTTGCGGGTGTCCAGGTCAGTGCCCCTGCACTCCTCGCCTCCGTTACGGGGCGCGGGGTCAGAGCACTCCCGGCTCCGCCAGTGGGTACAGTCCAGCCCACAGGCCGACCACTTGCTCCACGGGCTCCAGCTGCCGTCAACTAGATGCAAGACAGACACAGACAGAGAAGAGATGGTGTGGTCAGCCTGGGGGGCCAGCCCACGCTCTACGTGCAAGGCCAGGGCTAGTCCCGCTGGTCTGCACACCCTCTGGTGTCCAGCTGGCCTGGATGACACATGCTCATGACGGGAGGCGCATGATACTGGCCTGCTTAACTCTCCTCACACTAGGGGCCGTTCTGGCCCTGGGGCAGTGTGGGCTCTGGGTCCCACGATGGCCCTCCTGCAGCCTCAGGCTGAGCCCTGCCCCTGCCCCACACTGACTGTACCTGTCCTGACTGTACCTCAGTCCCTGGGACTCAGCCCCTCTGCTGAGGCTGAGCCGGACATGGACGGAGTTCTGCCTCCAGCACAGTGAACCCCATCTCGGCCTCGCACTTAGCCTGGCCCTGTGTGTGGGCAGGTGGGATGGATCCATGGGGGGCAGGCTGGTGGGCAAGATGGAGCCAGGGTGCGGAGATGGTGTGGTGAGGAGCGATGCGGGAGGCGGCGGCCACTGGTACCTGGGCACAGGGTGGCGCAGGCTGTTTTCTGGACATTCTGCCCCTCACAGAAGGCGCCCCCGTTGAGAGGTGCCGGGTTGGTGCAGCTCCGGCTCCGTTTCTGCCAGCCGCGCCCACAGCTGGCGCTGCACACGGACCACTCAGTCCACGTCGACCACCCACCGTTCACTGGCCGGACAGAGAAGGACTGGGGTCAGGGAGTGGGGGGCTTCCTCAGACACGCTGGCCTAGGGGCCAGGGCAGGAAGGCACAGGGCCTGCGGCTGTGCTGGGAGGGAAGCCCTGGAGGGGAGGCCATGCTCTGCCCACTGCCCCTGGGCAGTGCCTGCTTCACAGCCCATTCTGCCAGCGGGTACTGCGGGCGTGCAGGGAAGCCAGCCCTAACTGCAGCTCCCAGGCCCTCTGGCTCACACCCCAGCCTTTCACAGGGGCAACTCCCGCACGCCCTCCCTGTGCCTGCTCCTGGGGGTGCCCAGGGCACTACTCCCCACCTGGGCTTGCCTTTCCTAGATTCCCTCTGTCCCCTCATTTCCCTCTGCACAACGCCCCATGCCCACAAGTAAGCCAAGGAATGGCCTGGCCACAGATGACCGCAAACCCGCCCCACACCTTTTCCCAGAAATGCCCCTCAGCCCCCTGACAGCCACAGCGAGCTCTCTGCCCTTCCCGGTCAGGCCACAGCCTGGCCCACCTGTCCCTGGCTCACTGGGGAGCCAGCCACAGTGCTGCCCTGAGGACACCTTCTGTGCCTCGCGCGCTGCCCTGCTGGTGCTGGGGCTCACCGTAGACAATGACGGCCGCGGAGGTGCTGCGACGGCGTGCCACGATGTTCTTGGCCACGCAGGTATAGTTGGCCGTGTCGGCCAGGCGGGCCTGTCGCACCACCAGGCTGTGCTCCCGTGTGATGTACACATTGGGGTCCAGGGACGGGTCCACCAGGTCCTCGTTCCGGAGCCACTCCACCTGCGAGAGGGAGCCATGCTGCTGCACTGCCTGCCCACGCTAGCCCCACCGGGAGCAACAGTAGCCCCTGGGGGTTCAGCCCGGGGGGCTGGGCAGGCAGGACCCAAGCCTGGAGTCCCTCTCACCTCGGCCGGGGGGATGCCCTCTGGCGGGCGGCAGGGCAGCACGATGCCCTGCTCCAGGGACACCTCCTTGGCTAGTGGCTCCTGCTCGAAGTTCTTGCGTAAATCTGGGAGAAAAACAAGAGTTGTCCTCCAGCCTGAGTGCCTCACGCCTGGTCAGCCCAGCCAGCCTGTCCCCTGGTCTCACAGGGGCCATGACGCATGGTCGAAGGAAGCACCAAGTGCGCAGGGTCATAGGGGTGGCTGGGCAGTGTCCATAGGCACTTCCTCCTGGGGCTTTCTGACCAGACACCCTTCCCCAGTGACACCCCGGGGCCACCCCCGCCTGTGGGCCAAGCCCTGGACTCACAGGCAATGCGGATGTAAGCCTTCTGACTCTTGGTGGTGCCCGAGGAGCTCCAGGCCACGCACTGGCACCAGTATTCCTCCAGCCCGAACACCTTCTCCACCTGCTGCCTCGAGACATTGATGCGAACCTCCATGGCGGGCAGGCCTGGGGGCATGAGGGGCGGATTACCAGGGCCCTGGGCCACACAGACCCTCCCAGTCCCATCCTGATGACAGCAGACACAGGGGCAGCCCTCAGCCTGGAGGGAACTCTGGGGGACCCACAGGGAGCTCCGTTTATATCCCCTGAAGGCATGGAGGGGGAGGTTCTTAGCACTTCCACTCTATACTTTGTCACCCAAGGCCTGTCTTCCTGGATTCACTTACAAAAAGTCCCTAATGGGGCTTCATGTTGTTTCAGAGACCAGGGCACAGAGGAGCTTCTGGCAGCAGTGGCTGGCCTCCCAGGACCAGAGGCAGAGGGGTGGGACACACAGGTCAGCCCTAGGGGCCTTGTGGGTAAAAAGGGTGAGGAAAGATCTGGCTCAGCTTGCTGGGGGTTAGCAAGTGGATCCTGACATGTGATAATATAATAGCAGCTATTAACAATATAATTACAGCTATTACATAGTATGATAATAGACCCCTGGGCTTAGCAAGCAGTTCCCACATGCTGGTTTATTATCTTCCAACATCCACTGCTCCCACTCTATGGATGAGTAAACAGAGGCTCAGAGGGCGAGGGGCTTGTCATAGGTCCTCCTTCTATGGCTGTCTGAGTCTAAAGAATGTTCAAGATGTTCTATAGTCACCCTGGGGTGAGCTGGGGCTGCCCAGGCCATAGAGAGAATTGTTGGTGAAGGTAAGGGGGTGACCCACAGGGGAGGATGCCCTGTGATGGGTATTGGGACCATCTGGGCTGGGAAGACCCCTCTCAAGAATGAACCGAGCCCTCTGCCCTTGGCCACTCTGGGACCCAGGTACGGGGGATGCGGGGGCAGGTCTGAGACCTTGTGAGGACCCAGAAGTCCTCAGATGGTAGCCCCGGTCCTCCAGCCTCCTGGCCCTCAGCCAGAACCAGTGTCCCAGGAGTGAGAAAAGACTGTTTGTTTCCAATTTCTCCTCCCCCTGACCCCAATTTCCCTCGGGTCATTGGCTTATCAGAAAGAGGGAGAGAGTCCCGGCAGCAATGTGTTTCCATTGTTAACAGAGAAATTTAATTAGAGCTGCATTGCAGGAGGAACAGCGGCCCAGCTGAGCAGGGAGGCTGTTTTCTCTCTTAGTTTCTCTAACGTGTCTTTCCCTGACCCCTGCCTACACCCCTCCTTGCGAGTCTTTCAGGCTCCCACACTGGACCCCCAGACTTTTCTACCACTCACCCTTGCCCTGGGAGTTCTCACAGGAAACTGGGGGTGGATGTTGCCTCTGGCTGAAGCCTTATCAGGGGTTCACTGGGCGTGGGATGAGGGCTGAGAACCAAGCGTCCCTCACAGAGTCTGTCTGTAGAAGGGACCCTGGGCACCAGCCTTCTGTCAAGCACACCGAGTCTTGGAGCAGCTGAGGATAAGCCATGCACATGCTCAGGTGGAGCCCTCCAGAACATTCTCAACTGGGAACTTTTTCTCCTGGTGGGCAGGTCTACGGGCCACTCCATCCCCTTGGGGGCGGGGGATAGGGGAGCTCCCGCACCAACCTGCAAATCGGCCTAGGAGAAAAGCTCTAAATTTAAGCACCCTATTTCTTTATCCCTGACTCCTCCCACTTCTGTCCTGCCCCCGTTTCATCTCCTTCCTGCTGCCATGAATGAAGACCAAGTTTGTCTGCCTCGTCCCACCTCTAGGCAGCGCCCTTGAGCCCCACAAGCTCCCGGAGGGCAGAGGACCCAGGGGGAGACCCAAACCCTGCTCTGCCCCATCATTGAGGTGAGGGGCTGCATCCTCCACTCTGCAGGTCACCTGGTAGCCAGGCTCCTGGGAGCAGTTTCTGGACATGGCTGTGTCTGCACCTGCCTAGCAAACGTGAGCAGATGCCAGCCTTGGGGAAGGGTGGGGAGGAAGGAGGAGTCCCTGCTGGCCCAGGAGCATGTGGGGTGTGAGCGGCTGTGACAATGCCATGGGCACATGGGAGACGTGATGGGGAGCTGTGCTGAGTATTTCTGGGAGGTTGAGGGTTGGCGGGGTGGGGGCGGGGGTTCTGAGGCCAAGCTGGGGCTGAGGTTCTCACCTTCTCACCAATCTACATCTCATACCCAATCAGTTTGTGTAACACACAATAAAGTATACTCCCAGACTGGACTCTGAAGCCTGGCTCAGCAAATTTCAGGCTTTTACAGCATCAGCAGGTTTTGGGTTGAGGGTTTTCAGGCTTTGGTCCCTAACCCCTGGCCCTCCGGATGGGGAATAGGGGCAAGGGATGGGGAGATAAGGGTGTTCACTATTGGGGAGTCCACCTCCAGCCCACACAGGAATGGGTACAGCCGCAGATCTGGGTTGACTTCCGATTGCTGTCATACTTGCCTGACCACAGAATATTTCTGGGTCAGCGTCTTTGGTCTGTGTGTCGGCATGGTACCACAGTTGTGACATCTGTTTGTGGGTAAGGGAAGCCTATCTCTGCATCTCCAAGCAGTCAATGGCTTTGGGTTAAGAAATCAATAAGATCAATGAAAACTCAGACGTGCTGGCCACGGGAGGCCTGAGGTTGGATGTTGAGGGTAGGAGAGGGCCCTGGTGGTTACAGGTGGGACATGTCCCCGTGAGCTCTGCTGCTTGTCTGGCTTGAAGGGAGCAAGGCCTGTTGGGGACTATAGGCTGGGGGCTCTGTGTGCACGCTGGGCCTGGGTTTCAGCCAAGCCATGGTCCCAGGCCTCATGCTTGCAGGAGACAAGGAGGGGTGTGTGTGGGGAGCCCCGAGGGGAAGGCTGGGAGCAGCAGGGCGCTAGGCTGGCCTGGGGCCTCCCAGAGGTTCCAGGGCAGACCCTCAATGCTGCAGAAAAGCAGGTCTCTGGCTGTCGCTTCCTCCCCCTTACCTGTGCTTTCCCTGGGGGACCTGCGACAGCAGTGGGGAGACTCATTATGGCCCTGGGTGTCGGGTGGGGAGAGAGGAAAGGCCTGGAGCTGAGCTCTGACTGGGTATGTGAGATCTCATGGCTTCCCCCACCAACTTGCAAGGGCGCTCTCCTCATCCCCATTTACAGATGAAGAAACTGAGGCTCACAAAGGGGAGGGGACTTACCTGGGAGGGGTAGACCCTCCCACTGGGACAATGTGGGCCCCAAAGCTGCCCACGTGAGCAGGAGGGTTCTGGCAGCTCTCCTGGGTAACGTAAGCAGAAGCTCTGGGAAGTGCTTAGGGGGCCATGGACTCTCTTGGGCCACACAAGTCATTGTTCCTCCCAAGGGTGGCGGGCAAAGCAGGGCCACCTGCTCCAAGAGTCTTGGGGGCTGAATTTTTAGCCCCTAACTTAGCCCCAGGCCCAGCACAGAGCAGCTGCTCAACTAACACCTGAGGACTGCAGGAAGGAAGCTGCCAGCATTGCACTGTGTAGGCCAGGGCCCTGCCGGGATCAAGGGCCTGGGCAGGAATCACTGACGGGAAAGGGGTGCGGGCAGGGGGAGGACTGACATTTGTGGGGAAGACCAGCCCCTGCTGACCCTGGTAGGGGAGGAGGGTGACTTCTGCGGTCAGAATGCGTGGTTGGAGCCCTTTTGTGTCCCTGGAGGAGTCAGAGCCAAGGCCTCCATCCCGTCTGTAACGACAGGCTGGTTCTGAGGACCAAATCACACCTGGCCTGAATTCAGGACTTGTCGGCTCACATCCAGGTTACTGTGAGAGCTTCCATTTCTGCTGGGCAGAAATGGCTGTCCTCCAGCCTCCCTCTGCCCAGCACCAACTTCCCACAGTGCAAGTCTGGCGACAGCCTCCTGCCTATGCCTGGGCCCATTTCTCCCACCCCAATCTGGCCCCATGGCTGGCCTGTCATTCCTACTTCAGCACTTCTGGCCCTTGGCCTGGGAAATGCTGGTCCGAGGTGGTCTTAAGACTGAACTTAGATGGTACTCTCCTCTGGGATCCTTCTCGGGTCACCTAGTGCCTTCTGCCTGAAGTATGGGCCACCCCTGTGGGCCTGCTGTCCCCTGCCTGCCTTGGCATCAGTGTGAGTTGTCCTGGGTGCAGCCTGCCTGTCCCCGGCTGCACTATGGCTCTGGCCTCACCCTGGTGGCTGTATACCCCACAGGGAGTGTGTGCTGTATATCTCAGGCTGGCTGAGGTGTCCAGGAAAAGGGGCTCAGGACTTTACCCGAGGGCTCCACAAAGCATGAAGGCTAAGGAAGAGGAAATAAGCTTAACTGGGCTCCAGTTAGTGAGGAGGAGAGGCTGTTGTCAGCTCCACCCGCCTGCTGGTGGGGAATGCTGGTCCCCATGGCCCACCTGAAGCCGATGGCCAGGCTGGGGGCAGGGCATGGGGTGTCCCACAGAAGAGGCCCTTCTTGGGTCTGCTCACTGCCTGGAAACCCCTCCCTCCACATCTCCACCGAGTCCCACTGGTTCCCCCTCCCCAGCATCTCTGGATCTGCCCCTCCCTCCAGGCCCCCTACACTGGCCCCCGAATGTCACCCACAGGTCTGTCCACGTCATTCTACAGCTTGAAACCCTATGGGACTGTGACCTCACTCCAGAGCTGAATGGGTGAGGCTCCCAGATGGCACCACTGCCCCCTGTGCCCACTCCCTGCTGACCCCCAACCTGCACACCGCTCATCTGCCGCCAGGTCTTTGTTGTGCCGTGTCCCTTGCCTGGGGCGACCTCTTCTCTTCCTGACCAGTTACCATGCCCCTTCTGCTTCCATGTCACCTCCACTAGGCAGCCTTGGTCCTGCTGTCCTCTGGCTGCCACAGCTCCTAGGACTCGCTGAGAGGTCACCAGGCTGCCCCCCTCTCTGCGGGGCTGTGTCCCTAGCACAGAGCCGGTGCTCAGGGAATGTGTGAATGAATAAGTGAATGAACGAATGAATGGACGCAAAAATTAAACAATCAGAGTGTGAGGTCCCTGAGCTCTTCGATCATCTGGGACCCACTCCCTCCAACTCCGCTTTCTTTGTTGGCATGGCTGTCCAGGCCCTGCTCAGGCTCAGATACAGCCCCTCTATTCTGGGCCCCCTGGGGCATTTTCCGGGGCTTCCCTCTTACTCCCTCACCATTCTGTAAGGCCTCCCAGGGCAGGCCTTGGTATATATACAGGGGCTGGAGGTGTGGGCTCCTGCCTCTCCTGGGGACCTGGTCGCATCGTGGCCTCCTGCTCACAGGCATGCAGCCAGCCCCACAGGGCCCTCTCTGGATCTCCACGTCATGTGGCCCCGCCCACCGCCCTGCCCCACCCGCCTCACCGCTGCTCCCGTCAGTGCTGCGCTCGATCACGTGGTCCACCTGGCGCACCCACTCCCCGTTGCACTTGAAGAAGATCTGCGTGGCAGGTGTAGCCTTGCACGCCAGCAGCACTGGCTTGTTCTTGACGATGTACACGTCCTCGGGCTCCACCAGGAAGTGGGGAAGCAGGTCTGGGTTGGCACCGGGCACCGGGTTGGCCACCGTGGCACTCTGCTGAGCACCTGCAACAGGGCAAGGGGGGAAACTGAGCCAGGCCTCTGGCCCTCAGGGAGCTCCCTGCCCGTTCAGGGGTGGGGCTGGGCCATGGGAGCCAGCTGGTGGGGTCCGTGGGAGGAGTGAGGCCAGGCTGCCTCCCGCTTCCAGCCTGGCAATGTGGATTGCCAAATGCACCCTCCCAAGCCTGACTGTCTCCCTCTGTAAAGTGGGGGAAGAGGCAGCCCCCCCACACACTTCTGAAGACTGTGGAGAGATGAATGAGACAAGGGCAGCAGCAACCCAGCTCATTATGTCCCTGGTAGGAGTTCAGGGATCTGGTGAGGCAACCCAGCACCCTGGGGGTCCAGGGGAAAGCTGGGGGGAGGACCCCTGCAGGACAGGATTCCCTTCCTCTGGTGCTCTGGCTGCCTCCAGGCTGCTGCCAGGTCCATCCCTATTCCTGGCCCCTCATTCACTAGCTGCTCAGAAAATACCAAGTGAAGAAAACAGTGAGGTCGCAGAGCTACGGGAGAGGCCCCAGGGAGGGCCATGGGGGTGGGCCTGGACTGCCGGTGGGCTCCGCAGGATGGGAGCCAGAACAGTGTCTGGGAGCCTGAGGGCCTGGGCCACGCCCCACCCTTCAAGGAGACCTGGATATGGGTTTCCTTCTAATTTTAACTGAAAACCACAACCATCCCACAAGTCATTTGTTGCTAATTACACAGGTAATTGGCTCTGAGGCTTTGGCAGAGGTAAACCTTACAGCAGCCTGACAGGCTGCTGGACCAGCAGGACTGCTGAGAGGGAGGGGGTGAAGGGGGGGAGGATGGAGTGGGGACATCCTCAGCCTCCCCACCCAGCTGCCCATCAAACAGCCCCCTGACGACCTGGCCTCCCTCAGGGCTGCGGTGATGTCCCCACCAGCATACTCACAGTCCACATGTGCCTCTGTGCAAAAAGAGAAAAACTTGGCTTCAGAGACCCACTCTGCTCCCTGCTAGTGGTAACCTTGGGCAAACTACCCTTTTGTCATCTGTGCTATGGAGGGTTCTGTCTGCCTGTCGGGGCAGCTGCCTGGCTCTACTACCCTCTCCACAGGCAGTCTCAAACCCACGGAGGGCTTCTAACAGGAAGGCCTGGCTTCTTGGGCCTGGACCCAGCCCCCAGGGGGCATCCACACTGCCCTTGTTTCCTGCCTGCTCAGGAACCCTCTCTTTCTAAGGTGGCAGTCAGCCCCCTCCCCCGCCAAGATTGTGATTTGGGGGAGGGGATTTGTGTCTGGTCCTGTAGCCTCCTGGGCCGGGCAGGTGAGCTGAGAATGCCTGCCCAGAGGCTGAGAAACCTGGTGTGGCTTCAGGCAAGCTCCCCTTCCCGCCCCCGCCCCCTGCCTTCCCCCACCAGCCTGTTTCCACTCCTGCGGAATGAGGAGATGGTACCCAATACTTAGGGCTGTTGTGAGGATGAAATGAAAAAACGGCACTTCGCACGTGCTCAATGAATGTTGGCTGCTGTCAGGACCCACTGGTTTTGCACTGACGATGCCAAAGGTTTTCATCTCCTTCAGCTCAGTAATCCTTATAGCATTCTCTTCAGGGGTAGGGGCTGATGAGGAAACTGAGGCACAGAACTGGCAGGTGTGTTGCCCTCAGGATGGGGGTGGGGTGGGGATGCAAGCAGAAGGGAAGAGCCATCTGGACATCTTATAAGTGGGGACTCTGAGGCCTGAGAGGGAGTCACTTTCCCCAGACAGCCCAGCTCTGGCCCTGGACTCACACAGTGTCCGGAAAGCCTTATGTCCCTTTTGTTATTGCTCTTCACAGTCACTCAGCAGTCACTTGCCGCCCCTGATTCAGACAGCAGGCTCAGCGAGGTTAGGGCTGCATCGGGCTCAGGATGCAAGGTCTAGAGAATGAATTGGATGGCGAGCTCCCAAGGCTGGGCCTGGAGTGGGGGGCTGGTAGGTCCAGTGGCCTCTAGACATTTATAGGGGAAACCACAGCATCTCTGTGGACCCTGGGGGCCAAACTGGATCCCTTAGTAGGGACCCCAGGGGGCTCAGGGCAGTTGTCATAGGCTCTAGAAAGGTGTGGGAGCCCCAGTAGCAGGTACTGGGCCTGCCCGGGCCTCACCTTGCAGAGGCTCAATGCGATGGCCTGTGCCAGCCTACTGGCAGGAGGCTAGGTGGGCAGGGGTACTGGCTTAGGGTGTGAGCAGGGGGTGGGTGCGTGGCCCTCCAGCCTCCCTATCGATCAGCGTACCAAGCACTGCTCGCGTCATCTGCCCGCTGAACCCAGCACAATCCCTCATGTCTGCGTTTAACTGCTAATGAAAAATAAATGTACTGTGACCAATAAGGGACATAGCTCACTTCTCCAGGGCCTCCGTCATGCCACGTTGGCACGGCCTTCCCTCCCTACCCCGGGGGGTACATTTATCGGGTGGAACCCAATGGGTACCCTCCAGGTTACAGCTATGCCTTCTAGCAAGGACACTCTAAGGGCATGGGGTGGGGGTAAATTCAGACCCCACTGGATGTCCTCGTGGGGCTACAGAAGCTGACTGGGCAGCCACAGCTGGCTTCCCCTCCCTCTGACCCCTGCGCCTTCTGTGTGACCTTCACCCTTGTGGGCAGCACCGGCAATCTGCCAGATGCCTCACTGTCCCAGTTAGGCCCAGTGTGAACTTTGGGTCTCTCCCCACCACGTCGCAGACCAGTAGACTGAGTATTCTTTCTCTCTGACGTGAATCCCATACTCGTCTAACACAGACAACAAGCTCACTACCAAATGATCCAGGATCCTTTCAACAGGGCAAGAACTCTCTAGTTCGCCAAAGTCCCCGCCACTCCCTATTGCTGCAACCCAGGCCTGCTTCTTCTATTTCTGTTTGCTGCCTGGCTTCCATGGGCATTTCAGGACAGCACCAAACGCTTTTGGCTGGTATCCCTGGGCCTTCCGTTCTGGCTCAGACACCTGGCCAGCTTCCCTGTGCAAAAAGCCCACTGGTCCCTCCAAGGCACTGCCTCCCACCTCCAGGTCTCTGCCCAAAACACCCTTCTCTCTAAAACACCCTTCCTTCCTCCTCTGCCAACACTTTCCTACCTTCTCAGGGACCAGCTCCGCTGTCACTTCCTCTGGAAACAGGGGTTCCCCCACCTCATTCTTCCAGGAAACCATACATACTGTTAGTCCTCTCTGCATCGGGCCCTGTCATCACTGGTGCTATAGTTGTCACCACAGGAGAAGCAAGCGAGTGGTGGACCCGCCCCATCTGGGAACCTTTACCCAGCCTTCAAGTTTCAGCAAATGTGCTACCTCCTTCAGGAGGTCTTCCTGGATCTATACTCTTTGTCACCTGCCCGAGTGTCCATCCTGTCCCCTGAGCCTTCTTCCAGGGTGCACGTCACATTCAGGATGGGGGTGGATTTGTTTGCACACTGCCTCTGCTCAGGGCAGGAGCCCAGGTCCGGCCTGGATACTGATGGAATATTTGTAGAGTGATTGAGTGACCACCTCTCCTTCTCCCTTGAATTTCAGAAGATCTGCCCAAGGGTGGCCCTTTTACTCTTGTTCTGCAGGGAGACCCTGAGGGTCACAGAGCAGCCCACAGGCACATTGTGCAGGGAGAGGGCTCTGCACTCCAGGCTGCCCCCACCACATCCTGACACGTTACTGCTCTGAGACTGAGCCCCCCTTTTCTCACCTGCAGTCTGGGATGACAAGGCTTGCCTGTGTAACTCTGAGGCCCAGGATGGGTGTGAAAGTGCTTTCAAATGTTTTATTTTTAAAGGCACCACAAAAATATGAGGTGTGATTAATCAAGCTATTAATGAACTCATATTTACTGAGTGAGGGCTCGGTCCCTGGGAGTGGGGCAGGAGGGGTGGGGGCAGGGTGTCACACCGCTGCTTCCCAAGAGCAGCCCTGCCCGGACCCCGCCCACCACCTGCTCCTCTCACCTCCCAACAGCCCAGCCAAGGGCCATGGCTAGGGGGCCGCAAGTCCCTGTTTTTTCTACTTCCCTGAGAATGTTCTGGATTTGAAATGGGGTGGAGGAGGGTGCTGGGGGCCCAGCAGTCCACATTTTTCTCCAGCCTGACCCTCTCCTGGCAGCTCACGCAGAACTGAACCCCGGCGCCCTGGGCGTCCACGGTCCCAGCTGGCCTTGTCTGGAGATGTGCGTTTCGTGGGTGCTCTTGGGGCCTGAGTGTTGCGCTCCACAGGCCCAGGCAGGGAGAGCAGAGAGCCATAGGCTAAAAGGCCATGGCCTTCGCCTGGTGTCGGAGGCTTGCAGTGGCCCAGGACCTGAGCTGCCACTTGGCCTTGCCTCTAGGGCCCCCTCCCTGTGCATTCTGTGGGGTGACATTTTGACTGTTGGCAATTCCTCAAGGGCTTGTGTACATTCTGTTCCCAGCTCTGCCCCCTCCTGCTTTGGCTAACAGCACCTGATTTTCTGCAGGGAATGCCCCACCCCCAGGTGGGATGACCCTATCTCTGACCCTAAAGGTGGGCATAGGACACTGTCTGGTTCCCAGATGGGCAGATCACCCCATCCCCACAGATGGGATTCCAGGATTTGGGTTGAGCTGCCGGGAAGGGAGTACCCCTTTCTATTGTTCCAGCATTGCAGGCCACAGGGAGGCCAGGTGAAAGTGGAGGCTGTGCAGGGGTCTGAAGGGAGGGGCTTGGAGAGGAGAAAATCAAAGAGGGATCCACTCCTCCCGGCAGCATTTGAGGCCTGGGATCCCACGGACCCCTGGATTCCTTTCTTTTGCTAAAGCCAGCTGGAGTGAGGACCGTTTCATCGCATTGATTCACCGTCTGCACTCTGACTGGGTGACTTCTACTTGCCCTTCAAGGCCTGCTCAAACACCCCCTCCCCTGGGAAGCCTTCCCTGACAGAGCCGGCCCAGCCACATCTGCCCTGGGCTCCCACAGGCCCTGAGTGAACTCACTTCAGTGCCTTCCACACCATTTATGAGTCTGTCAGCGCCTTGAGGGCAGGGACAGAATGGTGCTAGCCCCCCACCCCTCGTGCATCCTAGAGCCTGGCCAGGGTGAGTGCCTAGTGAGTGTTTGTTGAATGAATGTTGAACAGCGTTCCTTCACTCGGGACCAGAGCCCAGAAAGGAGGGTTGGAATGTGTCACATTCATATTTGTCTGGGAGCCAGCTTTGCACAACTTCCAATCAATCAATCAATCAATCAGTCAATCAATTCGTGTATCAATCAGTCAATTCTGGAAAGCCGTCCTGGACCCCGGGGAGGCAGAGGCTGATGTGCATTATCCGGGGGAGGGCGGTGGGGCCGGGACTCACGGCCAGTGGTGGGGGCAGAGGGGATGGAGACATGCGGTGACTGGGGATTTGCATTCTCCTGCACCCTGCATCCTGACATGGCTCCATGAGCTATTATTTTTTAAACATGCGCATGCTATGATGAGGGGGCTTCACTCAGGGTGTCTGAGGGGCAGAGATGGAACCTCTGCCTGTTGTCAGGCAGACAGCTGCTAGGGGGTCGGGGGACGGGTGGCTGGGAGGTCCCGGGATGACAGGTCTGGGGCCCACAGGAACCCTGAGGTTCCAGAGGCGTGGACCTGCCTGGGGGTGACAACAGCGTGCCATGGGGCCAGAGCGCGCCTCAGAACTCTTCCAAAGCCAACACGTGAACACCTCTGCACTGCCCACCAGCTGCTTCCTGGGGCCCGCTGACTGCTCCAGCCCCCTGTGCAGGCCACCTGTTTCTCGAGCCTCAGTTTCCTCATGTGGGGCACACCCTTCACCAGGATGAGGTGGGTCACGACTGCCCCCACCGAGGGTCTCAAGTCACCCATCAATACTTCTTTCTCTTCCTGGCCCCTTGGTCCATCCCTTAGTCATCTGTCTTTCTGGGTGTCTCTCCCAACAGCAAGGACTTCGGGAGGGCAGGGGCAGGTCTGAGTCCAGGCTCTTTGGAATGAGGGAGGGGACGACTGCAGTCCCTCCTGCCTAGGCGTGTGTAGGAGGTGGAGGTGACCAGGTGGTGGTGGCAGCCCCCACTGTGTCCCTTGGAACGGAAGGCTTCTCTACCAACCGGTGCTCATACACACGTGTGCAGCACTCTGGTTTCCATGGTAATGTGTGTTGAAAGTGTCAGAAGCAGCAGCCACCTCCCCAAGATCGGAGGAAAGTCACCCTCTTCCCCAGTGGGCTCCAGGGGCCTAGTCACGAGGACAGACACACACCACGAGGACATGCATACAGTCCAAACTGCAAAGGACAAAGCGGGTCTGGGGGTGGAGGACGGCACCACCTCACCCGCTCGGAGGACGGCCACGCTGAGTGGGGAGCGCGGTCAGGCCACAGGGCCCAGCAGCTGCCACAGACCAGGCAGCTGCACTGAGGTGTCTCTGACCCGCCGCTCATTTTGCAGACAAGGGAAGCTTAGGACTTACCTAAGGTCACAGCCACAGAGGGCAGAGTGGGGGTTCGGGCATTTCCTGGACCAGTGTCTGGCTCCACCCAAAATGCCACCCTCTGCTCACTCTGCTTACACGCTGACCCTGTTTCTTAGACCCTCCAAGCTGATCCCGGCAATGGGCCTTTGCACTTGCTGTGTCCACTGCCCCTGCTCTTCCACAGCTGCCTCCCTCTCATCCCTCAGGTCTCAGCTCCAACGCCACCTCCTCCCAGAGGCCCTCCCTGACTGCTGTGCGCCCACCCCTTTCCCAGTCTGTTCTCACAGCACTCACCGCCATTTGAAATCATCTTGTTACTCTGTGTGTCCCCTTCCCCTGAAATGGGCCACGACAGCGGGGACCACACTGTCTGGCTCACTACTGTAGACCCAGAACCCAGCACAGCGCCTTGCACAGAACATGTTGATAAACATGCTCTGAAAGCACAAACGAACAAATGTGGGTCTGCCCGCTCTGCGCCCAGAGCCCACACTGGGTGTCACACACCTGCCATCGCTCGGAGACCCCAAACGCACCAGTGAAGGGGACTTTAAAACTACAGAGATGCCTGGGGGAGAGTGCTGTTTTGAGGAGACAGGCCCCAAGGGACCCCTTCCGGGACCCCTTCCCACCTCAGGGCCTTGCTTCAGGCCAGAGAAATAGTTAATAAAGCTGAGGCCTAAATAAGCATTTGATTAACAAACGATAAAATAGCTATTGTGTCCCCGAATTAAGCTGCAATTGTGGCTGATAATTGGCTGGTTAGAATTTAATAAGCTGCAATTAAATAGAATGGAATCCAGGGTAATTATGTGGTCGCACAGCCCAGAGAGAACTGGGAAAGAAAGGCTTTTTTCTGCTTTGGAATCTTTTGCTGGTGCAGTGAGTGCTGCTGTGGGTGTGTTTCTGGTTCGGGTGATTGTGTGTGTGTGTGTGTGTGTGTGTGTGTGCACCATCTTTAACATGGTAGAGGCACCAGGTGGGCCTGGCCCCCTCACCACCACTCAGCACACAGGCTCTGAGCCTGCCAGGGCCTGTGGCAGCCCCAGCTGAAAGAGACATAAAAGGACCCCTGGCATAGTTCCCTGCAGGAGGGTGGCCCGCTGTCTTCCTAAAGAGGAAACTGGGCTCAGAGAGGGGAAGGACTTGCTCAAGGTCACATAGCAATCAGTGGCCAGGCTGGGCCAGGTTCTCAGCTTGCCCATGGATCCAGGGCAACTCCGACTGGCCAGCAGGCTGAAGGAAGCCACATCCCCCACCAGCTCCCTAGGCACCCTCACCATTCCCATCCGTGTCCTTCCCCAGCTAGATATACAAGCTAAGGAAGGATGGTTTGACTTCCACACACACACCCTGAAGAGAAGGTGCGGCCCCCCCCCCCCCCACATTCCCCTCTCTTGACCCTGGTGGCTGCATAGCTCCCTGGCGGCCTCAGCCCAGCACGCCCACCCCCACCCCCAGCCCAGGGGTGGCCCCCAGCGAGTCCATGGGGATGATGAACAGCACTGCCGACACGCCATTTATGACCCGTCAGCATTTTTACAACATTGCCGGCAATTAATTTAATTAAAGACCCTGTCCCAGTTATGGCGGCATTTCATATCTCACTGGTTTAATGGGAGCCTGGCTAGAGTGGGGGCTGGGGGTGGTCCAGCAGTGGCTGCACTTCTTCCCGCCCGGCTCGGCTTGGCATGCACAGGGCAGGGCAGTTGTGGCCTTGGGACAGAGACTGGAGACAAGAGGGAGGCCATACAGTGACCTGTCTTTGGGAGACACCACCCACAATCACGGCCAGCACGGCACACCCACACAGGCTCTCACAGGTGCGTGTGTGCACACGCTCACACACGCACACACATACAGTCATGCCATTACCACGTGGCTTTTCTTATTTAACCCTCATGACAATTCTAGGAGCCAAAGAACTATTTTCAAACTCCAACTTCCAGGCAATGAAAACGAGGCACGGGAGGTGGAGGAAGTAGTGAGGGGTGATGGACTGCTACCAGGCAGGCTGGTTCCAGGGCCCCCGTCTCTTACCTAGGACACAGGCAGTTGGCTAATATGTGACTGACACAATGTGCCAGGCACTGTGCTAGGCACGGGCCACAAAGCAGTGCCTGAGACGGACCCAGTCTCTGCCACATGGGTGTCCAGTGGCCACAGCCCTGCCGGGGAGGTCTGGGACACACAGTGCCCCAGAATCACACTCACCATTCCTGGGTACACACACCAAGCCCCCTACACACACAACGTGCATACCACCACTGTCCTCTAGGCTACATGTCACCAGGGTGGCCAATGCCATTACCAGGATGGTGACCCTGCAGCCACAGGTCATCAGTCATCCTGTGACCCCATTCATAGCAGCTGAGCTCACCGGGACTGGTCGCTTACAGGGTCCCACAGGAGACCCAGTCACAGATCCAGCAGCTACCGGCAGGGGCAGTGGCCAGGCGCACCCCCCAGCGCCTCCTCGGCCCCCGTCCATGCAGCCACCTAGCTGTGTTCTGCCCTCCTTGGGGATCCTGCTTCCATGCCACACCCGGTGCCAGCCTCCCACCCATGGCTCCCCATCTGGGGTCCCCGGCTCCCCTCACTGCTGAGCTTTCTCCTGACGCTTTCCCTGACTCCGAGTGCCCCATCCACTATCGTGGCCCTGGAATGCGCCCCAGCGTCTCCACTCACTTCCTCCTCTCACTTCATGTCTACCACTCACTCAGCCCCACCTCTAGTTCCTGTGACCACCTCCTGGCTTTGGTGCCATCAACTATGCTGCCACAGCGCTATTTCTAGAAAGAAAATCTGATCCCACACTTCAGACCCCCACCTCAGTTCCCACTGACCTCAGGGTAAATGTCGCCCCCCTCCCACCCCATAAACACCGACCCATACCCTGCAGCCAGATCAGTGCTTCCACTAATTCCCCCTCCCTGCACCCCAACTTTCCCCTGCACCTGCAGGGCACCCTGCCCACTCCCAATGCCCTCCAGCCCTGTTAACTCATAAGTCAAGGTGTGTGTCCCTTCCTCCAGGCACCCTCCCTGGTTCCTCTGCACAGGGACACGGCTCGCTCTTCTGGTTCCCTGGCTGAGACCATTACCCGACTGATGCAGGCTGCTTGTCGGGGGGCTGCCTCCTCCATCAGACTGCTCACCCTCCCGTGCACAGGGCAGGTCCAAGCCACCTTTTCTTAGCAGTGCCCAGCTCAAGAACCGGCAAGTTGGAGGTCAGTGACTGGTTGAATCAAAGTGTTCCTCCAACTCTTTGCAAGTTCTGGGGGTGGGCACTGTGTCATTTCTGTTCCTGCCAGTGACTGGCCCAGGGCATGTACTAGCTGAGGGCAGGGACAGAGATCTTAGTTGGGCATCAGGACATTGGGTCTCCAGTTCCCACTCTGCCTCTACCTGGCTGTGTGGCCTTAGGCAAATCCCTGCCCTCTCTGGGCCTCAGAAGGGTCAGGGGTGGCAAACACAGGCACCTTCAGGGGCTGGGAAGGGGCCGGGAGAAGTGGAGAGTGAAATGCCCATCCAAAGGTTCAGTTCAGCCCAACCAACTGCTGCCACCGTGGGCAGGCCGGCCAAGAGGTGCCAGACTTTTTTCTTTCTGGAGAAGCTGGAAATCCAGTTTTACATGAAACTTCCTGTTTAAAATGTTGACAACTAATTAAACATTTACACACTGTGTGGGCCAAACAAGTTGGCAGGCCAAAGCCAGACTGGACAACGTCAAAGGTCACCTCCGACTTTACAAATGTAAGGATCAGGGTCACAGCGGGGCAAAGTGGGGAGTCCCCCCTCCAACACTGCTTTGTCTCCTGGTCTCCTCCCCCCCCACATTCTTCCCACCCTCGCCAGCACCCCGGCGTCCTGTCTTCCCCAGGACCCCTCCTCATCCCAGCCTCCTGAAGGAAGTCTCCTAGTATCTGGGCAGAGGCTAGAGGGGTTGTCTGTCGTCTGTCCATCATTCCAGGTGGCTGGGATGTATTCATCTGTGCAAGCTACACCCCTAGTTGAGGCTCAAGGGTCCTAGAGACAGCTACTCCCTGCTCGGGAAAGCAGTGGGGTCAGGAGAGGGGGCAGACTGCAGGCTGGGGGCTGCCCGCCCTGCCTGCCTTTGGTTGGGGCCTCAGGTCCTGCCCCGGGAGAAGGCTGTTGGAGACAGACACAGGTAGGTGTGTGTGGGGAGGCACTCCACAGAGGAAACCCCTGGCAACGACCCCCCAGATCTGGGTGGACAGGAGCCCAGGCCCAGATGTGGCCTTGCAGCTGGGAAGAGTGTGTTTGGCCACACCCATCATACCCCCCACCCCCGACAAGACAGTAATGAGCCCTCACCCCATTTTAATTACCCGCTGTCCAAATAATTACCAGCTTGTTTATTTCACTTAATGGCAGTAGTATTTTTTCTCCTAATATTGATTTCATGTTTTCCTGGTTTGTTCATTATCTTTCCTGCCCCTTTAATGGGCTTTGAGGTTTTGCAGGTGGAGGGGAGGGGGCTGGAGGAAGCAGAGGTGGGTGGGGGGAGCAGTAGGGGTGCGAGGAAACAGGGAGGAAGGAGAGAAAAGAGGTGGCTTTGGCCTTGCTGTGCAGCATGAGGCAAGCCACTGTCCCTTCTGGTCCTTGAATCCCGGAACCCTAGAACCCTGCACACCCTCTCGTCCTTGATGCAATCAGGGTGGGACATTTTAAAATGAAAGTAAGGAAGGAGAGGGCAGCAGAGGAAAGATAAGCTGGTGTACCCCTCCCAAGGGCCCCTAAAGGGAGGGGCAAACTCAGACAAGCGTGAGGGTAGGAGGGACAGGGGGACAGGAGCGGCCCTGGGCAACACTAATGCCAGAGTGAGGTGAAGAGGGGGCTCCTGGACACCAGCCCGGAGGAGGTTGCCGTGCGGAGGCCGCTGCTCAGCTGGGCTCTGAGAGGCCTCCTTGTCCGCTTGTCCCTCAGGTCTGGTCAGCGAGGGCGCAGGAGCTTCCGCTCTCATGCAGCCCAGTCCTGCCCTGGGCCTGACCTGCCTCCGTGGCCTCTGCCTCACCTGCCTGCCATCGCCATGGAAATGTGGGTGATGCTGTGATGTCACCCGCACTGTGGCAGAGCAGCTAATTTCTCTGATTTGGAGGGGAACTGTAAGGCAAGATGAGGGCAAAGGGAGAGAGGCGGGCCAGGCCCTCTTTGGGCAAAGATTTAGACCCTCTTGAAGGGGTCATTAGCTCTTAATAAATCAGTAATAATTGCATGAATATTTAAATCTTAATAAAAAAATACAGTGGGCCCAGTGGGTCTCCTTGTAGGTATTTATTGCTATCGAGCTGGAATATATAAAAGTTGGTATCGGTCTGATTGAACTGCTGTTATCGCCACAGCTAAATGGGTAATTGGGAGTGAGACGCTATCAGCGGATATAAATTACATACAGTAAACCAAGGGCATTAACTGAGGGTTTATTATCAATTATCTCTGCACTTGTTCCCCTTAAAACGAACTTTAAGTATATTAATGAGAAATTTACAGGTCTTAATTAATTGAGGGAAGTCAGAGGCTGCTGAGGCTCCCCACCTCGGCCCCTGTTCCCTGGTGGAGGCCCACACACAAGAGAAGCCCTGGAGGAGGGCTCACGGGTCAGCGTGTGGGTCACACACACCAGCTGTCCTACCTGGACCAGCTGGGACGTCAGTCCCTAAGGCCAGCCCTGCCCCTCTCCTGCGCCCCCATCCCAGACAGGGAACGGGAGCTCCCAGCTGTTGTGTGTGGAGCCTGACTTCAGCTGGACGTGACAAGGCAGGCCTTCATCTGCCCCCAAACCAGAATGTAGCCACCTGCCATTAGAGCAGCACAAATGGAATGTGGGGGGTGGGGTTGGAGGGGTATGCAGTCGGTGGGGATGGGGTGGGAGAGGGGTTCTCCTGTGGAGACTCTGGGCGGGCAGAGCATTTATGTAGCATCTATGTCCGCCCCCTGCTAAGATGCTTGCATTGCCCATAGGCTAGCTTGCTTCAAGGACAGCATGACCTCCTCTGGGCCAATTCACCAGCCAGCAGCCTCAGCTCCCTCTGGAGCCTCCACGCCAGGACTCTGCCCGTTCACGCTTGTGTCCTCTCCTGCCACCCTTGGCCTCTCCTGCCAGGCCCTGGGTGGCAGCCTGGATTTACCAAGGAGGGCAAAACCCAGGCCACCTCTGAGGAGTTCACCCATTTGTGGGAGACAGACACTGGCTAGGTGTCAGAGCAGTAAGTCCAAGGTTACAACAAGTAGTCGGAGTTCTGTCAGAGAAGCACTGGTAGCACGAGAGCAAATAGCTGGGGGCCTGATCTGAGGCATCAAGGAGGGCTTCCTGGAGGCAGAGTCATCAAGCTGCATAAAATAAAATGCCTCAATGGCTCAAAGGTCTCCAAGGATGTTCAATTCTCCTCCATCAAGGACAAGGACACCACTTGTTTAACTTTTTGCTCCTCTCCAGCCTAGGTCCCGTGTCTCTTGCCCTCTGGCCGCCAGTTCTGCCCTTTATCCTGTTCCTGCTCAGCCCCTACAGTCTGGCTTTCACCTCCCTCTCCTCCTGCCGGATGCTAGAGAGGGCTAATACGTTCCCTGTCAGGTTTACGTGGTATTTCTTTGTTCTCCACCTGCCTGGAACTGGACGGGAAGCTCCAAGAGCAGAGATGGCCTGTCTGTCTCATTCACCTGGAACGGGGCCTTGCACACAAGAGGTACTCACTACATATTTCTAAGTGAAGGAATGAGGACATTTCTGGAAGACTTGCTCTGTGCCAGACCCAAGTCCCGTGGACTTTTGGGATACTCAGCGTCCCAGGGGAATCAGCAGGCACAGAATGCAGCATGGATGCCTGCCTTGGGGACCACGGGGTGGGAGGGGCTGCGTGCTGCCTTGGGGAAAAGGCAGGGGTCCCCACGGGGCAGCAGGGAGGGCAGTCCAGCCTGGGGGAACAGAGGAAACAAAGAATTTGAGGCAGGACATATCTGGTGGCAGCATGGGTTGGGTCAGAAAGGGTTTGAGTGCGCCCAGACCCTGAGCATGGGCGAGCAGGGAAGGTTCTGGAGCAGGGCCTGTGGGACCAGGGAGCTGTACAGAGATGGCTCTGTGGTGGGAGCAGGAGAGTGAAGGCCATCCCCACAGTACAGAGGGCTGCCTGACAAGCCGCTGGAGAGGAGCAGATGTGAAAGCACATGGCGGGCGGGATGAAGAGTGGCCATCCTGGCTGGGAGGGAGATGGGGGGAGCAGAAGATGGCTTTGTCCTTTCCTGCCTGGTTGAGTAGGTAGATGGCAAGGTAGTCAGGCATAACTAACTGGAAAAGCCTTGGCCCACTGCTCGTATTCAGGGAAGGGCCAGATTGGTACCCTCTGGCAAGCTGAAAGAGCCACCAACCCAGCCTGCCACAGACCCAAGTGTGTCATGACTGCTCTTGTCAAGAGCACGGAGCTGGGAGTCCATGGCTGGACGGAGCTCTGACCGCTGTGACTCACTGCGAGCAGAGCAGGTCTCGGCGAGTCACTGAGTCTCCGCCCTGCCTGGGCCTGTGTCTTCCAACTGGAACAACAGGAGGCCAGGCTGGCTTTTAGAGGCTGCAAACCGCTGGTCCACAGGCTTAAATCAACACTTACGGATGGGGACGTTTCACATGAACAATGGTTTCAACCTCCTGGAGAAGAAGTGGAAGCTGGGGCCACACCAGGCCCATCCGCCCCTGAGCCACAGCTGGCTACACTCTTTAGGCATGACACAGCTCACCCAAGTTCCCTCTGGCCCTTCCTCACCAGCCTGCGAGAACCAGTGGGTGTGCACGTTGGGCTCAGGCTGGCTCCCACCTCTGTGGGTGGGAATAAACGCCCCTGACAGGACCGAGGAAAGCCCAGGAAAACAGAGCGAGGCTGGGTACTGGTGCAGACACGTGCCCACATCCCCTGGGATTCCAGGGGAGGGGGGCGCGCCACACCCCCCAGAGAACCCTGGTGCCTGTGGGATCCCAGTTCATCTCGAGGACATGACAGGCTGGCCTCTGATCTGTCAGCTGAGACACTTCCATCAGCTTAGACCTGAGTTTAGTTATAGCTTTTATTTAAAAAGTGCTTTTACTCTTCCAAACACGGCCCCAATTGCTTAACTCTCCCAGCCCTCCACCTCGTTTCCACGCCTCTGGGCCCCTCTACCTCCCTGTGGCTTCCTGATGTAAATAATCCTGTCCTCAGTGCCTATAATTAGCCCCAAGTAGGATAATTCATAACAAACTTTATTTCTTGTGGCATCTTTCTTGCTAACGTGTTGCTGAGTGCTTCACAGGCTCAGCGGGAGGGAAAACAGACTCAGGAAACAGCTGAGCCGCCTCCCTGTGTGCTCCCCACACATTTGTCTGCACCCATGGGAGCTGTGTGGGCTGAGAAGACCCTTCATGTCCTCCTCTGCCAACCCAGGCAGGAGGGTGGGCGCTGGGCACAGGCGCGGATGTGAATGACCAATCCAGAGATGCTTCCGTGGGTAATAATAATTGTAATAATAATAAGAAGAAGAATAGCAGCTAACACATAGTGTTTACTATGCTTGGCTCTGCTTTTTAAAAATCAGGGTTGTCTCATTTTTTTTGCCAAATAAAATAAACTCAGCCTCCTTTAAATCTATAGTCTGATGAGTTTTGACAAATGTATCTACCACCAACGATAATCAAGAAAACAGTTTTGTCTCCCCAAAAACATCCCCTGGAGCCCCTTTACCATCAACCCCAGCAAACCACTGATCCGCTTTCTGTCGCTGTAGTTTCGCCTTTTCTAGAATGCTACAGAAATGGAGTATTACAGTGTGCAGTCCTTTGTGTCTGGCGTCTTCCACTTAGCACCATGCGCGGAGCTCCTCCGATGTTGTTGCTGGAGGCGGGAGTCGGTCCTGTTCCACTGCGGAGCAGTGTCCCCCTGCAGCTGTGCAGCCACTCACCGGGGCTGTTTCTAGATTCTGATGATTACAAAGCTGCTATGAACTTTTACAGACAGGCCTTGGGTGGACACGTCTTCGTTTCTCTTGGGAGTGGGATTGTGAGGATATACGGTAAGCATGTGTTTAACCTGATTAGAAATTCTTTGTGTCATGTCATGTATGTCTTTATATAGAACATCTCACTTAATTCTCTCAACAACTTCATGAGTAGGTAGTATCATTATTCTTATTTTACAGGTAACAAACTGAGGCTCAGAGAGGTGACGTAACTCGCTCAGGGTCACATTACTAGACATGGCAGAGCCAGCAGCCCCACTGCAGTCTGTGTTCTAAGGGCCCTGCTATGCTGCCACTCACAGCCCTTCGGGGCTCAGCCCTGGGCGGGGCTTGGCGTGGTGGGCGGAGCTCGGACCTGGGGCCTGAAGGCCCGCTCTCCCTCAAGTGCCTCAGACTCTGGTGAATCTGTCTGCAAACCGCACCCACGATTGCCTGCAGCCCTGAGTAGCTCTGTGGCTTAAAGGAAACAAATTGGAGCAGACATTTGGTGCTTCCTTCAACTTTAGCTTCGAGATCATTACTATGCTGTCTTGATCCCAGGACCTTACAAGTTTAGCAGAAGAGACAAGAATGGTTCCTGACACTCCCATTGCCTGCCATGGCTTTCAATGCACGACCAAGTGATACTGCGTCCATCCAACGCCCTCTGCTGTGGACTGAATGTGTGTGTCCCCCAAAAATTCATACGTTAAAGCCCTACCCCTCAAGGTGATGGCATTAGGAGGTGGGCCTTCGGGAGGTGACTAGTTCATGAGGGTGGAGCCCCAGGAATGGGATTAGTGATCTTACAAAGATGTCCCAGGTTGCTCCTTCACCCCTTCCACCATTGAGGACACAGGGAGAAGATGACCATCTATGAAGCAGGAATCGGCCCCTCACCGGACACCCAATCTGCTGGCGCCTTGGTCTTGGACTTCTCAGGCTCCAGGACTGTGAGAAATAAATGTCCATTTATGAGCCACCCAGTCTGTGGCATTTTTGTTACAGCAGCCCAAGCGGACTGAGATGCCCTCTGTCTGCAGGATGGAGTTTTCCAGTAAGGGAACCAAAGCCCACACACCCAGAGCGAGGGGATCATAGGGCAGCAGCCGTCCTCAGTGAGGCCACTCAAGGACAGAGGGGGCACCCACGAGGGGACATGAGTGGGGGAAACAGGATGCTCTCCCAGCCCCACCCCACCTTTGCGAGGCCGTCAATGTGGGGCCCCCTGGGCAGGTCTCCCCCACCACCGTCTCCCCGTCATCTGGTCCCATTCGGCCGACTGCAAAATGAGATTTCTCTGACGTTGGCTTGGACATTAAAAACAAACAAACAAAAAACCCTTGGTTAGTGATTTAGAAGACAGTGGTCAGGGAGACCTGGGGCCAGGGTGGGACAAGCTTTCCTCTTGTGCTGCCCATGTGCTGCCTTCAGAAAGTGTTCCCAGGGCTCCCGGGTCACAGAAAGCCCCCACTTGTCCCTCTCATGAGCCCTAGACCAGCGGCTCCTGGGCTGGGGGAGGGTCCCTGTCAAACAGAAAGAGATCAGGAGATGTGCTCACGTCCTCACAGAGCCAACTTTGTATTAAAACAAGAGCATGCCAGGGAAGGTGCTGATGGGAGTGTTACGTTATGGAGGGAGCTGTAAGACTTGGCGGTGGGAATGAAGAACGGCCCTGGGCCCCTCCCCGACTCCCAGCCCAGCCTGTCACTTCACCCTTTCAGCACTGCCGCCCCCAGCGCCTGAGTCTCTTCCCTCCTTCCTGACACTCAGTTCATGTCCTTCTTAGAGCAGTAGGTTCCTTACACGTCCTCCTCTCCCCCCGCCTCCCCCACCCTTGGCAATGCCAGAGACCTGAAGAAGGTTAATACTTCAAGGAGGAGGAGGAGGCGGTGAAACCACAGTGAGAGAAGGACCCTCAGATGCTGCCTGCATAGTGTCTGTCCTCCCAGGGCGCCCAAGACCCTCTCCCAAGGGCCTCCACTCCCTTCCATGTATATCCTCTGTCTTCCTGTCACACTCAGATTGGCCCTGCCAGGGCGGCTTCAGGGGCAAAGGCTCTACCCACAGACTGGGCAGGTCCAAGTTTTCATGAGTGGGCAACAGCAAAGGACAGCCCAGGCTGCGTGGACCTGGGCACCGGGCCAGCCCTGGGCCTGCCCAGCCAGCCAGCCCTCCTGGCCCGCCCGCAGCTCAGTGAGGCTGTTATCCCACCCCACTGAGCCAATGTGACAGCTTGCATCCATCACCCAGCTCCAGCACGGTTCTGGACGCATGTCCACCCCGCTCTCTGCCTGTGCGTGAGGGAATGGCGAGAAGACAGGGGGAGAAGGGAGCCAAGAACTGAGAGGGATCAGAGGAGGCGGATGTGACTCCCTGAAGGGCTGATGGGAGTGCTGCTGGGAAGGCAGCGACGTATGAGAAGGAAGGGGTACAGGGCACCAGCAGGCCGGACAACAGACAACCGGCAGGGCAGCACCACAGAAGCAGGAAACAAAACAGTGCCCTCAATGACCGGACACCTGTCGGCTCCTCCCCAGTCTCCAGCTCTCCCACTCCACCAAACAGCAGTCCAGCGTCTTTGGGGATCCCCTGTTGTTCCATATTCAGCTGTGTGGCTTGGGTGGAAATGACCACCACCAGCTCCAGGAGTAAACCAATTGTATTTCCTGCCCTGGCTCTGGTGATTGGTTTGTGTAAGGCATGGGAGCCAGTCAATAAGGACATTGGCTTCCCTGAATGGTGTGTGTGGGGTGAGGATGTGGGGGTGTATAGCTGGGCTGCTACAGTCACTTCGTTTCCAACATAGGGAGGGTGTGGAGTTGCCAGGGGCCGCCCTGAGGAGGTGAAGGACGTAGCCAACAGCGTAGAAGGCAGAGCAGAGACATGGAGAAGGCAGTGCCAGGGCAGTATTGTTGGAGCCAGCGGATCAAGCCCCTCCTGAAGCCAGCCATACCTTTGGGCTTTCCAGTTACAAGAGTCAATAACATCCACTTACTCTTTAAGTCTGTTTGAGTTTGCTGTCATATTGCAACCAAAATATTCTTAACTGAGAATCCAGTTTGGCTGGAGTGTAAGAAACATGAGAAGAGAGGTAAGAAGCAAGGACTGGCAAGATGGATCAGAAACATTTTACAAAGGGGCTTGAGTAACAGGCTGGGACACTGCTATTTATTTCCATAGGCACTCAGGAACCATGGGAGGCTCTTTAGCAGGGGAGTGACTGGATCACACTGGGTTTCTAAAATCCTAAAATACCATCTGAATCCATACTCCCTACTTCTCCAGCTCCCTCCCATTAGTTGAGCAGCAGAAGCAGTTTTGCAAGAAGGCAAATCTGTTACCCCCCATAGGCCTGCTGGGACACCTTGCCTGGAACGAGCTCTGGGGACGTCAGTGGAAGCCTGTGAGGTGGGAGTCCACGCCCTGGAGAATGGAGGCTGTTTTCAGTAACGTGCTCTCAGCATCTAAAACAGTGACTGGCGCATAGTAGGCAAGTGCTCAATAAATCTCAGCGGATGGATAAATGAATTCTCTGGAAGTGGTGGTGGGGGCCTCCCTAGAGGAGCTGGCAGAGGTAGGTAGTGGAGCCAGAGAGGGGCAGTCCCAAGAGGGGGCAGCGGCAAGGCGCGGGGCTGTCCATGGTGCTGAAAACGACGGCTGCACTCAGGACCGCTATCCGTGGTGCTAACACAGAGACCACAGCAAGCTACATAGCCCATCCACAGCGACTTGGAAAGGGTTCAAAACATCTTAGGAGCCACGGTGGGGAAGCAGACTCCATAACCCTACCTCCCCTCCTAATTCCAGTCTCCCGAGTCCTTCTGCATGAGACTGATAACCTGGCAACGATGCAAGCAGGCCTGTTACCTGATGGTGACCCTGTGTCCAGTGTGGATACGAGTCCATCCTCAGGTGCCTAAACTCTCCAGGGTTGTGGGTCTCTGAAGGGCTTGAACGTCAGCCTTCATTCAGCCAGCCTCTGCTGGGGACCCAGGGAGAGGCAGCCAGTCAGAGACGAGCTATGCACAGGCAGCCAGAGAGAGGCTACCTGCCAACAGCATTAAGTGGAGGGCCTGGCAGGAGCTTCAAGCCCTCAACGGCCTACGGGCACTGCCAGGCAAGGTGCTTGTGAAGAAGACAGTGCAGAGGGAGGGAGTGGCTGCTCTGTGGTGACAGGTGCGCAGGAGCACAGGTCGGCACTGTGAGAGTGGAAATCTGGGAGTGGCGCTAGGAAACTCTGTGGAATGGAGCCTAATGGGGGTGTGGGAGCAGGAAGTAAAGGGAGTTTCAGAACAGAGATGGACTGGTGAGAGGGAAGCCACCGTCATCAGATAGGGGCAAGTTGGTCCTAAATACAGACTCTCATACATACAGACAACAGGGTTGTGGTTGCTAGGTCTGGCCCAGGCACCTGGCTCTGCCGGGGACTTCCTCCACGACGGCAGCCTCACAGGGCAGAGGCCTCCTGACATTCTCATTTTGTCCAAGAACCCCTCTGACTCTGGTATCTACGAACTTATCCAACCCTTTCTGGAAGCAATTTATATTTCCAACCTGTATCACCTCTAGAGGAAATGATTTTCAAAAGTTTATTCCCAGCTGAGTGCAGCAGGATTTCCTGTTAACTGGTTTTAAACTTACCTCCGGGGCGGCGTCCATTTTGTCAGGCTGGGATTTACTTAAGGAGCCCATGTCCCCTTCTTTGTGCCCTTTCTGATTTTATAGATTTCTACCATATTCCCTTAGCCTCTTTCTGTGCACTGAAGTTGTCCCAGGCGGGCTAGTCGGGTTTTATATGGCAGTTCCCTTCTTTCTTGATAACAACCACGCACAGTTGAACTGAACTTCAGTTACCTACACATGGTCACCTCTGTGAGTTGCAGTCTCTCTCACACCCTGCGAAGCAGGCTCCCAGGGATCATTACCTCCATTTCGCAGATGTACAAACTGAGGGTCAAGGAAGGGAACGAATTACCCAGATCACGTCCGTCCGTAATAAAACCCAGGTTCCTCCCAACCTCGGGCTGCTGCTCCCCTAAGAGGGCATGACCACGTCACACCAGACTGTTGGCTCCAGGCCATCCTCTCTCCTGTCAGGATTAGGGAACACGTAGGGCTTGTTTCAAACTCCCTTCCCAGCCATGTCCAGCTTCTCTTGCCTGTCTGAGAACCTGTTTAGGAAAGACGCTCCAAATACCCTCCCCATGCACATAATTTTCTCAAACTGAAAATGGCTGGCCATTCTCTGTCCAGTCTACTGCCTTTGGAGATTAGATTTTCCTAAAGCTTATCCTTCACCAGCATGGTATCGTACTACCATCCAGGAGAGTTCAGATTTCACTGTAAACTTGGTGATTTCACTGTACACATCCTCTTCCAGATCTTTTATTTAAATGTTAAAAAAAAAGATTACCTCCAACTCTTGGCTGAGCTCACATCTTATACTTCTCTATCCAGAAAACTGTTTATTCATTCAGACCTTTTGTTTCCTTTCTTTGTCAGCTCCTTATCAATGATAAAACAGTTGCTTCGAATTCCAGATGAATCTATTTTTAAGACAAGTTACACATGGGACCCATACCCTAGAACACTTCAGATGTACACAGTCGGAGGACAGACACACAGACACACGTGTCAAGGCACCCACAGACACTGATGGATGCCTCGACACCCATGCTCAGACACACAGTGTTTACCCCACAGCCCTCCCCTCCCCACACGCGCTCACACATCTGCATGTCGAGGGGGACTCGCGCTGCCCTCTGAAGCGTGGGGATTTCGTATGTTTGAGGAGGGGAGGAGACAGAGCCAGGCAGGGAAATGCCTGCACGTGGGAGGACTGGATCAGAGGCGCGGGAGCATCTGGAACTGCTGGGAGGGGACCGGGGAATTCCCTGAAATTTGGACCAGGGTGGTTAGAGAATCCTGGATGAGGACCTCTCTCTTCCATGGGCGGGGGCCCCAGCTAGCTGCCCAGCTGCCCCCACCTGGAGGCATTCATGTGAAACTCATACTGAGCACACGCCAGCCTGGGCAGGCAGCCTCTGCTCACACTTAGAAGAGAGGCAGGCCTGGCAGGTGGTCCTGAGCCCCTAGGGGCTGGACTCAAGGGGAAGGCATCCCTGCTTTCCAAGCCTGCAGTGAGGTCACCTTCACTTAGGGCCAGACTTTCTCGGTCGCACCAATACCATGACCACCTCCATGTGTACGAGCCAGCCTCTGGCCGGAGGCCCATCCTAGGCTTCTGTGATGTGTGAGAACACTTGTCACCCCACCAAGCCACTCTGAGACTACCTCTCTCCCTGGCCAAGCTGCCTGCAGAGAGCACGGGCTGCCACACTGCAAAGCAGGAGCCTGGAATTTCCAAATGCTTCCGCCGTCTGCCCCAAACCCCAAAGGCGTGATGACTCCCAGCCTAGAGAGTCCTATGAGCACCAATCAGGGCCCAGGGCACTTGCACCGACCTCTCACACTCCTTCTGCTCTGGGGTGGTCATACTGGCACACGTCTCCCCTACCCACCCGGCTCAGGGTGGGCCCAGCCTGCCAGCCACCCTGGCCCAGCTGCAGGGGACAGAGCACACTGAGGCTGGTCCCCGCAGGAGCCCTCACAGCACAGGAAGGGCCATGTGGCTCCTCAGAGAACTGGGAGGGATGAGTGAGGGACACTGGCAAATTGAACTGTAATCAGGGGCGCCATCTCCCAGCACCTGTGGGGAGATTCTCCCTGGGAAGGCGGGATGGGGTCTCAGCCATCTGCAGGAGCACTGACAGCTCTGGATAGATCCGTCTCTGAGCAAGCAGGGCCCTGCTTCCTTCCTCATCTGTCCTGCTGCTGGGAGCTCTGAAATCAGATCCCTCTTGCTCTCTTTTCCGTCCTCTCCCAGCATTTTTCTTCCCCTCAGGGTCCTCAGAGGAGAAGGCTCCACCGAAAGATCTTTAAATGAATGGCCCCTCCCGGGCCCCAGGGAATATATTAGAGCTCTGAAGTGATGGCCAAAATGGGGGAGTAATCCAGAGAAGACAGAGAGACATATGGGGCAGGCTGGGCCGCTCGTGCCAACCATGCATCTTGGCAGGGCTGGACAGCATGAGCCACTTCTCACAGGCAGACAGGACAGGGACTGTGAGGGAAGGGGGGGGCTCTGTCTCAGCCCCTTCTTTGTTCGCCTCTGCACTCCCGACAGCGTGCAACGATTTCATTTCTTCATTTGTTCTCTGGCTCGTTGCCCGACTCCTCCAGCAGAACATTGGTTCTGGGAGGGCGTGCATATAGCTCAACTGTACTCCCTGACTCCCCCAGGGTCCGGCTCAGAGATGGCACTTAACACACATTTGTTGAAGACATGAGTTGAAGAATGAAGAAATGAGTGGGTGATGAATTAGTGAGTGAAGCCATCTAGGCAGACTCACAGCCTGCACCCGAGCCGGGCCAGGAGACGCAGCCAGGCTCCTGAGGTCGCTCAGAGAAGCCCCATCAGCCCCAGACAATGGCCTAAAGATTTTCTTGTGTTGAGTTCTTCTCTACCCCAACTTGCCCTCAGCCTGCGATGATCCTGCTGGGCCCTGGGCCTTGGCCAATTACCTGAGTCCTGGAGGCCAGAGTGGCTGCCACATGTGCCAGTCCTGTGCTTGGCACCGGCTGGGGAAGAGAAGATCTCAAAAGGTATGAGTCTCATGAGAGGCCAGCCCCATGCAGACCCCTGAGGCCTCCAGCTCCTCGTCTGCCTGAGGGGTGACCAAGCCCTGCCATCCACCTTCACCATGGCTGGTAGGGTTCCTGCCATGCTGGGGTGCAGGCCTTGCCAGCCCTCACTGGATCACTCTGGTACTGAGCTTTGCTTTCTCATCCATCGATCTGCCACTGGGCCACCAAGATCCTTCAAAAACCTATGAATATATCTGATCACATGGCTCTCCTGCCACTATCTCTGCAATGGCTCAAAACCCCTTGGTGTGGCATGAAGGGCCTTGCACAATGTGGACTCAACTTATCTTCACAGCCTAGACTTCTGCCACCATTACTATGGCAACAGCAAGGACAGCAGTGAACAGGTCCTGAATTCTCACCACATACTATGACACTGGCTTATTTGATTCTCTCGCCCTATGGAAGAGGCGAGCACTGTCCCATTTTACAGATGAAAAAAGTGAGGTGTAAGTGAAGAAGCTAAGTGATCTGTTCCAGGCTGAAGAGCAATAACAACCATGAAAATTATTATTACAGCTGAAATCCACTGGGCATGAACTCTAGTCCTGGCACTGTTCCAAGCATTTCACAACTGTTACCCCAGTTCTTCAGACCAGCCCTCTGAATCAGACTGCCAGACTGAAGTCACGCTTGTCTTCACCACACCTCAGTTTCCACATCTGTAAAATGGGAGCATGATGACAGCATCTCCTCAAAGCTCTGTTGTGAGGCTTCAATGACACTACTTGTGAACGTGCTTCAGACAAAATAGGGCTGGTTCCTGGGCAGGGGCATCCACGTGGGCTTTAAGAAAGATGCAGACATAGCAGTGGGGCCAGGCTGGTGGGAGACAGGAGGACAGATGATCTCCGTCAGGGGCAGTGGCCAGTGGTCAGGCTCCAAGGGGTGGAGGTGGGCAGGGGGAGAGGAGACAGGTTCAAGGTTACCAGCCTTACGGGGAGGACCAGCTCTGGGCAGTACAGGAGTCCAGGGTGGTACCAGGGCCCCCACCCTGTGTGGCTGGGGGATGGGGGTGCCACAGCAGAGCAGGATGGCATGGAAAGGGCCTGTTTGGGGAGACAGGCACACGTGCCAGCCCCAGTCCCACACAGGCGCAGAAGGGTGAGGAAGGGCCTCCTGTGTGGCCAGGATGGAGAGAGGCCTGCAGGAGCCTGGATCTTGCTCAGCAAAGCTCTGAGCACATCCTGTCACAGCAGGACACAAGGAGGAAAGAGAAGTGCGGGTCCAAGGTTCAGCCTGCAGGGAGGGGATGAGCCTCCGAGACACTCTTGTGTGTGTGCTCTCTTGAGCACTCTGGGCCAGGAAGCAAGTGTCTCTGCTGTGTCAGTAGAAGTTTGATGGACAAAAGGCTGTGCCCAGGCCCCTGGCACTGGAGACCTGGCCCCAGGGGGCTTCATCCCAGCTGACTGGAGTTGCCAGCGGTAGTCCTGTAAACTGCACCCTGGCCCAGGCTAGCAGTCCATCAACATGAAAGATTTTTATCGCACTTCGCAGCCTCCCTGTCTTGTACAGCGACAGCAGGTGATTAAAATAATGATTGTTTTCTGATATTGCTTCTGCTGAATGATAAAGGCTTTCAGTTATTTTCCTTTCACTGGGGTAGGTGGTGGGAGGGGTCTGATCTGGGGGTACAGGGGTGGGGTGCACGGCCACAGAAATTTGGGAAACGCAGAAGGGTGAGGAAGGGCCTCCTGTGTGGCCAGGATGGAGAGAGGCCTGCAGGAGTCTGATTCTCCCTCGGCAAAGCGCAGCACATCTGGTCACACCAATGCACAAGCAGGTACACGCTACACACCTGCTCACTGCGGGCATGTCCTTCATGCCCAGACCTTAGCTGTCCTGGGAGCGGCTCTGGAGAGGGCCACCCTGCTTGGGAGCCCCCAGAAGGGGAGGAGAGGGTCCCTAGCTAAGAAGGCTGACAGCAGCTGGGACCTGGAGGAGTTGGATAGTCCAAAGCTCTAGGGAACCTCTCGGTGGCTCCCATCCGCACGGAGAGGGAGCACACACGGGCTCTAGAGTGGGGGTGAAGAGGAAGACCGTGTGGGGGTGGAAGCTTGTGAGTACCAGCCCTAGTCGTAATGAACTTGTACTTCCCAGGTGCCTTCAAGCCTGGCACACCAGAGGTAGCTGGCCTGGGAAGGGCTGCGGTTCCTCGAGTCCCCGAGAGAGCTTGACTCAGGACGACACGATGCACAGTATGGGGAGGGATCTTCTGTGTCCCCTGAACAGGCATCTACCCTCCCTCCCTCCCAGTCATCCATCCACCTACCCATCCAACAAATACTGAGCTTTTATTTAGGGCCAGGCATGGTGCTAGGCACGGGGACACAACAGTGGGAGGCCACAGTCCCTCAAGAAGCTTATGTTCTAGTGGGGGGAGTAGGAAATAAAGTCAATAAAGCTTATCTCTGATGTTGGCAAGTGCCATGAAGAAGCCACAACAGAGAGTGCCAGGCTGCTACTTGAGGTTACAGGCCAGGGAGGCCTCCCTGAGGAGGTGACTTTGAGTGAGGTTTGAATGACACGGAGAAGAGGGGAGAAGATGGGGGGCTGAGGTTTCTGGGCCCCAGTGCCCTCAAGGGCACTGAGACCCCACGCCCTGCCCCCACCTGGGTCCTGTGCCTTGCCCACTCCTTGCCACCTCCGGCCCCACACCCAGGAAGCCCACGGTGGGCACAGGGTGATGACTGGCATAAGCCCTTGTTGCACTGGTGCCCATGAATGACATCACACCCGGGGGCTCCCCCACCCCGCCCCCACGGCCCCCCAGGCCTGCGGTAAATCACCCCGGTGCTTTAAAACAAATACTTCTTAATCACTAAAAATTGAAATGATTCCATGTGAAAATGTTAATGTATTCAGAATCACAGCCGCACACTGCGTCTGACAAATTAGCACCCAGCGAGCCGCATTGTTTTTAGCTACATTTATCCTGGTGACGCGACACACACACAAAACGGAGATGGGGGCATGTGGAGGAAGGTGGAGGGGGCGGAGGGAGCAGGGATCCCAGGTGGCAGAGAGAGGCACAGCCCCTCCCCTGGCAGCCCGCCTGACCGGCCGCCCTCGGGCCCTTGTGCCCCCAGCTCCCCTGGCCCCCGGCCTGCTGCCAGCCCTGGACCACGAGACCCACACTGGTGGCAGGCTCCACCCAGACCCCAGCACCTGTGAAGCGGGAGCACCAAGGCAGGAGGAAGAGAATTTTCACAAGAATTTAATAACAAGCATTAGGATGTGGAGAAACGGGGACCTCATGCATTGCCAGGGGGAACATAAAATGGTACAGTTCCCGAGGAAAACACTTTGGCGGTTCCTCAAAAAATTAAACCTAGAATTACCACATGACCCAGCAACTCCTAGCTAGATGCCCAAGAGAACTGAAAACAGGTGTTTAAACAAATACTTGCATATGAATGTTTAAAGCAGCATTTGCACAATAGCCAAAAGGGGGAAACATCCCAAGTGGATGATGATGGATAAAGCAAATGTGGTCTGTCCATACGATGGAATATTACTCGGCCATAAAAAGGAAGCAGTGCTGACACAGGCTACACCTTGAAAACATGATGCTAAGTAAAGAAGCCAGACACAAAAGGCCACGTATTGTATGATTCCATTTACATGAAATACCCAGAGTAGGCAACTCCATAGCAACAGAAAGCAGGTCGGTGTTTGTCAGGGGCTGGGGGGAGGGGGGATGGGGAGTGACTGCTCGTGGGATCGCCTTTGGGGCTGATGAAAATGTTTTGGAACTAGATAGAGGTGATGGTTGCACAACACTGTGAATGTACTAAGTGCCACTAAATCGTGCACTTTAAAATATTATGTGATATAAATTTCACCCCGACTCAACGTGCACGCACATACGCATCAAAGGGCTCGAGAAGGGGTGAGGCTCCACTTCACTGGATTTCAGCTCCTTTTATAGGCCAGTGTTTGCTACTGGGAGGCGATGGGGACGGAGGCACTGAGCTGCAGGACGGTGCTGAGGTGGCCTGCCCTGCCTTCTCCCCACAGCCTCCCCATCCCCGCCCTCACCCCTGCCCTGCCTCAGGATTAGCTCTAGGAGAGCCCAGATCCGGTCATTCTGGATCATTCTCACCCTTTCACCAGTGAGGCAGAGAGTGTTTCTGGCCCAGGACTCACACTCTGAGCACATGGCAGGACTGGGACCCAGGCCTCCTGACGCCCTGTCCAGGGCGGTGTCCTGCCACCCAGATTTGGGTTCTGTCATGCCGCATCTCCACCTCCGATCACCTGCCTCACCCCCACTGGCCTTATCAGACCTGCCTCAGCAACTCTGCACCTTTCTGGAAGTCAAGGGACACACAGTATACATGAACAGAGATACGTCATTATGCTTTCTCTTCACCCAACTCCACTTCTCTGTGCCCAGACCACACGGACCCTTTGGCAACCAAGTTCACGCCCGCCTCTGGGCTGCTGAGCCCACGGCTGGCTCCTTCCGGTCATCTGGGTCTCAGCTCACATGTCACTTCCTCAGAGAGGCCTGACCATCCAAACTTGCCACTCAGCATGCCCACGTCCAGCTCACATGGTCACGTGGCCCTCTTTGCCCACCTTCCAATTCCTGCAGAGCAGTCCTCATTCTCTGAATCTGCCTCTTGTTTATGGTCAGCTCCTCCCACTAGAATATGGGTTCCTGGAAGGTGGGGACAGTGCCCGCCTTGCTGGCTGCGTATCTGTAGCGCCTGACACAGGGACGGCACACAGTAGAGTTCCATCAGTGCTTACTCACTGATTGATGCACCCCATCTTCACCTAGCCCCGTCCCCCAGTCCATCCTCTCCACCCCACCCCTTTGCATAGCCGCGTGCTCAGAGGGGCTGGGGCTGGGACCTGGCTCTGTGGTGGCTGCCCTGTGACATGGGCAGTCACTTCCCTTCTGAGCCCACCTGCAGGGAGCTTCTGTGCAAGTGCTTTGCACACGCCAAGCACTCTCCCTCGTCCTCCCTGCTCCTCCTCCTCTGAAGCCTTCAAGGGCCCCCACCTTTTCTGGCTGATAGCCTTCCATCCCAGCTCTAGGATTCCGAGTGGCCACTACGACCTGCCCACCCACGTCTCCCCAGCTTGGCTCTAACGTTGGCTTCATGCTTCTGAGCACAGGCCCCATGGGCCCGTTCGGGCCTCCGCCAGCACATGTGTGCTGCAGGCCTCATCTTAGGGTCTTCACCTGCAGCCTTCCTCGTGGCTGCCTCCCCTTCCTCAGAACTTTCACTCCTGCCTGGGTGCCCACTGCCCTCTCTTTGGCCCCCTCTGGCTGCCTCAGAATCACTCCCTAAATCGTCCTTTTCCCTCTCAGCCACACCATTCCCCAACCACCCCTTAGAATGGGATTTGAGGTCAGGTGCCCAAGACCACTCCTCACGAATGGGCCTCTTGTCTCCTGCATCTCAAGTGCCTGTCCAGGGTTTCCAATGATCTTCTGGACATTTCTACTGGACTATCCACCACCACCTCTAACTGAACAGGTGAAAGCTAAGGCTCCAAGCACAGGCTCTTAGAGCTCGAGGGGAGGGGAGGGGAGAGAGGAGGGGAGGGAAAAGGGGAGGGGAGGGAAGAGGGGAAGCTCCTGAACATATCCTCAGTGCCTACCACACACTGAGCAGCGTGTGTGGTGGAGAACACAGCAGCTTCAGTATGCATGGGTGATGGGGGTGCCCAGGGTGGTGGGGGTGCATGGGAAGTGGAGCTGTGCAGGCAGTGGGGGTGCACGGGAGGTGGGGGAGCCGCCAATCCCAGCTCCTGCCCATCCAGGAAAATGGGCTCTCAGTAACCAGGTCTTATTTTTCAAGAGAAAACAAATCTGGTCTTTTATGTGAATTCTCTATTTTTTTTTAAATGTTCTATGTGCCACCTGGGGGTTAAACGTGCTATATCACCTGGACAGCTCTGGGTAGATGTCTTGCCCACATGGTCGTGTCTTTCTCCCAAGATCCTGTGCTAGATGTCTTTCAGGTCAGGGGTACCGAAACCCAACCCAAACTGGTTCGCCTAAAAGCAGGAAGGTCTTGGCTCAGGGACTGGGAAGGCTGTTGAGGCAGCTCACAGGACAGAGCAAAGCTGCAGGGCCTGAGTCTGTGTCTAGGGTCTCCGGGCCACCAAGAGGTCTCCCTCCTGCTGCTCTCTGATATCCCCATGCAGGGGCCTCACTCACCTCTGCAGCCAGAAGGGGAAATGGCTGCCACTGGCCCAACTTGGACCAATCACCATGCCCGAGCTCTCCTCCAGGATTCCAGAGCCCAGTCAGATGTTTTCCCGGGGGCGGGGGGGGGGGGCGGGAAGATGGGCCCCATGACTGAGCATCCTGCCAGGACGACGTGGTGTTGGGGAGGACGTCATGGGCATGTGACAATGGGCTGAGTAGTCCACAATGGGAAGCTGAGAAACGACAACACGAGGCAGGGTGGGCTGCCGTGCAGTCCGAGTCCGTTCTGAAGGCCCGTCCTCACCATGGCCACCAGCCGCCTGACCACGGGCTCCCTGACACACCTCGCTGACAGCGCCCACTGACTGGAGCTGCTACTTCGGGGCACCCGTGTCACTGCTTGTTAGGAAGGTCTTCCTGTGTCTCCCCTGCTGGCCCTGGCCCTGCCTTCTAGGGCTACCCAGAGCACAGCAAACCCACGTCCCTCCTGCCAGCAGTGCCCTGAATTAAATAGGACAGCCCCATTGCCACCCTGACCTTTTGAGGACCTCTCTCTTAGGACACGACTTCATGTCTGTCCGTCTGTTAGTCACCGCATCTGAGCCCTGACCCCCCTGTTATGTTCCCTTGGCTTAACGTGGCTAGAGCCAGTTCCTGTCGCTTGCTTGTGGCCAAAGCACCGTGAGGGCGGCGCTGTGGGTAGGACCTGGGGGATGGGGACTGCCCTGTGGAGCGCCCCCCATGCGGTTCGCTTGCTCTTTCGCCGTCTCCTCCATCTTGGCTCCCCATTCACTTTCTGTTTCTGACATCACTTCCCCAGGCTCGAAATCTCTGAATCATGTTTGCCTCTTCCCCATCCCTCGCTCCCCACGCGACTCCAGAGGCTCCGCCTTTCCACTGTCTCCCACATCTATCTCACCGACTCCATCCCTGCTGCCTGCTCGCTGGGAAGGCAGCCCTTGTCATTTCTTGCCTGGATGACCGCCGCGGCCTCCTGGCTGGTCTCCTTGCCTCTGGCCTCTCCCAGCTTCCATCCATCCTCTGTGCGCTGCCAGATTAATCTTCCTTAAACACTGCTCACTGCCTGTCACTCCCCAGCTCAACGATGTAGCCAGCCCTGTCGCTCCCTGGTCCCCTACAGGCACCGTCTGCTCCAGCTGGGTTGTGCCTCCCGGCTCCCCTGTACACACGCTGTCACCAGGGAATGCCTGGGCGCTCTTCCCCTCCCTTTACTGTCTGGCCCAATCCCACACATGCCAAGGTGCCAGACAGAGTCCCTCTCCTCCTCTGGCGTTGGAGTCCCCACAAGTTGGGAGTGTGTGTGGGTGGGGGCGGTGGCCAGGGACCAGCCCTGAAGCCACAGGCCAGCTTGCAAACCAGCAGGTGTGTTGTCCTTGCTGGCCTGTCTGGGCTCTTCAGCGTCACTGTAGCCTCTGTAAAGGTGAAATTCGGTAAATCAATAATGCCGTTAGACTTAGACAGTTTGCAGGTTGACATCGCTCGCTATCTAGCCGCCTGTAATTAAACTTAGTTTGCAGTTTGATCCATCCTGATATTCATCTGTTTCCTCTTTGTTTCTCCCATCACTGATTAACTGAGGAACTCTGTTTTGTTCCCTTTCTCAAGGCTACACATACCTCGTTAACTAACAGAATCCTAACCTGAAAAGAGCAATTTCCTAGTCCTCAGACGCCCGGACACCGGAATCCAATTTACACTTCCCTTGCAGTTTTTACTGGTGACGCATAAAGTCCCAGGCCGGGATGGCCGAGGCCAAGTCCGAGTCCAGAGATAACGTCATCTTCAAACAGACCAGACCCCAGGAAACAATGTCAGCCCTCAGACCTGCCTGACCGACTCCCCCTTTCCTATATAAGAGAAAGCTAACCTGAAGTTAGGGGCAGTTGTCCCTATCAGACTCTGCCCTGGCAAACTCCTTTGTGCCAGTATTTCTCTTCAAACAGAAACCTGCAGCAGCTTTCTTCTTTAGACATTGCCATGGGCATTCTCTCTGCCCGAACTTTAATAAACCTTTTCTTGCTCTCCCACTTTGTAGAGTCTCGTGAATGCTTTCACATTCTGCAAATGGCCAGGGGTAAATTCTACGCCAGGACACAGGGGACGGGGCAACAGCAGGGTCCGTGAGTCAAACTGCAAACTAGCTGAATCTAACTGCGCTATCGATTTGCCAAATTTCACCCTTACAGTCCCCTCATGTCCTGGGAGCCCACCTGGCTTCCGGGCTGTCAGCAGTCATACCTGGCCATGTCACTCTGGGTGAGTCATCCTTCACCACGTCAGCCTTCCTTCTCAAGCCCTCTAGTGAAAGCTTGTCACTGCCAAATGAGAACTTACCAAGATTCTAGACCTGCAGAGCCCTGCCCTTGATGCTCTTTGTCAGTGATGTCAACCACAGACCCTGTGACCCCCCAACCCCTGTCCAACACACACACATGCACTTCAGGGGTGTGTCAGAGGGAGGTCAAAAGCGGGCATACCCACTACTATCCACACAGCATGGGCAGCAGCTCCCATTTATACAGCATTCATTGTGGGCCTGGCATTGGGCTAAGGGTTCCACATGGAATAACCCATTTCATCCTCACAACCCTCTGAGGTAGGAGTCTTTCATTTCCCACATTTTCTGGGTGAAGAAACTGAGGCACCGAGAGTGGAAATTGCCTGCCTGAGGTCACCCAATTCAGGATTCTAACCCATACCATCAGCTCCAGAGCTCTGGGCCTAACCCAAACCCTCTGGTGCCCCACCCCTTAGCCCACCAAAGAGCCTGGTGCCTGGGGGAGTTGCCCCTCCAAGCCTGGGGAGGTCAATGGGTCCTTGAAGCAAAGGCCTAAGGAGCCTTCGTCACTCCCTTTCTGTGACCAGAGGGCTGGGGTGTCCAGGGAACAGCGGTGTGCTGCGGCCAGCTCAGCCTGGTTCTGGTGAGCCCATCATTAACACTTCCAGAACTTTGTAAGCTGGTCAACATTACACTGGTAGCTTGAAATAGGCCGTGGTAGAAGTATTTACATCATGGAAATTGGCATATCAGTCCGCCAGCGCAGTGCTCCCAGAGAGCCAACTGTTAAACATTTACCACCATCTCAATGCTGGGAGGGAATGCTGACCACCCTCAGAAGAGCATCCTGGCCTCTGGGTGCTGGGCTTCAGGCAATCACACCAGAGACAAGCTCCCCAGTGGAGCTAGGGTCTGAAAGGAAAAGGGTCTTCAGAGGACTAGGTATGTCTCAATGATAGACCTCTGGCTGTGTGATCCCAAAGGATCGGGAGAAAGGACTCTAGAAAAGTGTCAGGGTGGCTGCAAAAGACATCTATGTAGGCTCAGAGTCCGGCCAGACATGTCAAAAATGGAAAGATGGCCCAAACCTAAGGACAAAGTCACCAATGAGAGGCATGGAGCAGAGAACCATGAAGAGCGGGCTGAAGCTTGTGGAAAATACAAAAGCAAAATTGGGCTGGAGGGGGCTTGGAAGAGCAAGACCAGGAAAGGGTGGGCCTGCTGATTGGGATTGGGGGGACATTGGCGGGTAGGCCTCCCCATTCCACCATTTTACACTGAAATGGAGAGTGAGGACTAACTCTAGTACAAAGGCACTGAAGACCAGAGGTGATGGCAGGACAGGCTAAGTGGCGGTTCTGAATCAGGTCCCTTGGTCCTGGTAAATCACACCAGGTCCAGGCAGGCGGCCTGCTGAACCCACTGCTGACCTCTGAGACAGTGGGAGTGGGAGTGGGAGTGGGAGTGGGAGTGGGAGCGGTCATGGGCAGGAGATGCATGAGCTTCAGTCCAGTTTCCACAGAAGGAAGTCGAATTTGCTGAAGATGTCAATTAGTTTCTTCGAGTGCAAGCAACAGAAACCAATTCTCATGAATTTAAGCAAAAAAGAGAAAGTACTGGTGAGAAATTCAGTTATTAATAGAAGGGAAAAGAGGCTTAAAAAGTGGGCTCTGAAAGAGGAAAGGAACCAGGATGGGGAAATCACTTGTTTCACTTGGGCCCTGCTGCTGAGATGAAGGGCCCCCCCAAACACCCACTAAGGCTGCATTCTGGTAGGAGCGGGGATGAAAGCTAGACAGATACAAAACCCAACAACTAGAATAGCCAGACTGGTGAACCCGATACAAACCTCAGGCGCAATTCTGGTAGGGTATCTCAGTCAGCTGCAGGTGACCCAGGAGACAGGAAGACTGAGACATGCTGGGACCCCCTCGGCCCCAGCACACCAGGTCAGCTTCCCTTATTATAGGGTTACTGTTCTGGTAGATCAGGGCCAGACTGGAAACAGGGTGTCTGGATTTCAGCCAGGCACCTGATAAAATATCCCGGGATCAGCAAACGGAAATCTATGGACCAGATGACTGCACATTTAAGGGAATGCAAAACCTGTTGCATGGGGCCAGCACTGTTTTCTGGCAGCGTCAATGTGGATCCAGACTCAGGGCTTTACCTTTGAGTCTCTGGTTATGTCCCTGTGCTATTCAGCGTTTTGATTAAATACTTGGGCAAAATGTATTGATGACATACTGGTTAAATCTGAGGATGATGTGCCCACCCATTCTTTCTCACGGGACAGAAAATGTGAGTGGTGGCAAATAGACTGGGTAACAGGACAGTAGCATAGGTGGCTTGGGCCCAAGCTCACCTGCATAACCATGACCCCTGGCTGTGGGGACTGGCTCACACATGGCACAGCACTTGAGCTGGACCAATGAGGAAAGACCTGGACATCTGTTGGATGGCTGTGGGAAGAGTTGCTGTCTGCACCCTCGCCCCCAACACACTCCCAGAATGGGCCTGCACGGATATAGCCATGGTAACTCCCGCCAGCCACGCTGGGACTGTGAGGGGAGAGGTTGCTGGAGTGGTACCAGTGCCCCAAGCGTGAAGGGGTTCTGGTCACAGCGTTCTCCCTGGATCCAACAGTGCCTGAAGCCAAAGTTGTTATCCCTGGCTTTTCAGTTACATGCACCAATAAATCTCCTTTTTTGGCTTAAGCCAAGTTGGGTTGGGATTTCCAATATTTGCAACAGACACACTTAGTATCCTATGCTGGTCCATGTGAGGGCACTGTGGGGTGAGCTCCTGGGATGGACATCCAGGGGCAGGTAAAGAGAGGGCTCAGAACCATGTACATGAGGAACAGCGGAGAGGACTGGAGGTGCCAGGCAGGAACTCTGTCTTAAACAAATAAAAAGGGGGAAGCCATCCTGAGTGGCGCCAGAAGGAAGAGCCAAGAGCCACTTGGGGGAGCTTACTGGGAAGGAGTCCCCTTCATTATAAGAAAGTGGCTTTGAACATGAAGGCATGTGGCCCTGAGCAAGTCAGAAAGCCAACACCAGGGTCTTTTGTAATCAAAATCCTGTGGTCTGGACAACAACCCTGCCAGGGTTTAAGAAGTGAGGGGGTGGTGGGTCAGGAGGCGGGATGTAGAGAAGGAAATGGGCTCCCTGATGTGAGGGGATTAGCCCCAGAATCAAGGTCCCCTGACTTTCTCCTGCAGTCTTTCAAATTCATGGGGCACCAGACAAGGCCCTGACAGCAAATGGCCACATGGGAGGAGGGGAGCTAGGGGAAGGATCAGGCTGAGCAGTAACAAGGTCCCAACTCTGCCACTTTTCTGAACCCCGGTGTCCTCATCTGATAAATGGGACTAACCTCACCTACCTCCTGCATTGTCCTGCGGCTCTGATCAGATAATGCGGGCCGCGCCCAGCCCTGGCTACGGTTACTACCAAGTTCATTAAGAATAAAAAAATAGGACAGGAAGGCTCTTGCTCATCCTGCCCCAGGTTGCTTTCCTTTTAGCAGAAGTAGAATGCGTTTGGGTATCAAAGACCTGGATTGGAAGCTCAGGATGGCCGGGACCTTGGGACACCGTGCCCTCTCTCATCTGTAAAATGGGACGACCACAGCGGTACACTTGAAGCCACTGGCCTACAGGAGGTGATCAGGAGATGGGGCGGTCTCCCCTCCACGGGGAGGTCAGCCGCGGGCTCTGCAAGTCCTACACGCCCCAGACCATCAGTGGGGTCCGCCGCCAGGGCCAGGAAGACGGCGGTGGCCTCAGCTGGCGCCGGAACCTGGGAGCGGCGGAGGCCGCCAGCCGCCTGCCCAGAGGCTGGACGCCGGCTCCCTCGGCGGCAGCCGAGCGCTCAGCCAGGAACTTGTTAACAGGCCCCGAACAAAGAGCCGCTAATCCGGCGGGCGGCCGCGGGCGGGCTAGCGGGCGGAGGGACCCCGCCCCTTCCCCGCGCCGCCGCCGAGTTCACCGCGCGTTCCTTTCCCGGGCTGCGCTGGGGCGAAGGCGGGGGGCGCGCGGCAGGATGCGCAGCCCCGCACCCTGACGCCCTGGGCGTCCCTCCCCAGAGCTCGGGCGGCCAGGCGCCGCTGCTAATCGCTAGTCCCCTTGGCTCGGGCTCCCATTGGCTCGGGCGCCGCCGCCCCGCGGCTGCTCACGTGTCCCGCAGCCCGCCTGGCCCAAGGCTTGCCTGTAGCCCGGGACCCCGCCCGCCAAGTATGTGAATGACGGGGTGGGGTTGTTTTGGCAAGGGGGGTAGCTCCCATCACGCCAGGGGCACGAAGGTAGCACTCCTACCTGCCTGCGCCTGGCACCCCTTTTTTTGTGTGGGTGGGTAAGAGCTGGAAAGATGCAGACATGGGAAAGCCCAGGAGCCCCTCAACTCCATCTGGTCTCCGCCCCAATTAGGGGGGGTAGGGTCTAATTCGGGGTGTACCACCCTTCAGGCTGTCAGCTGGACATGCTGGGGTGGGACACTGACCCACCACCCTAGCTGGGGAGGTGTATGGCAGAGGCGGGATACAGGGTCCAGAGCTCCTCCCCAGGGGTCCTGCAGCTAGCTGGCCCTTAGGCTCAGTCATCAAGATGACTACCCCTCCCCAAATCCCAGCCACATATTTGCCTGGAGCTCAAGGTGACCCTGAACCTTCCAGAGGGGCACAGCTCTGCCATCCAGGCGTGGGGAGGAGCTGGTCTAGGAGTCTCACCTATCAGGACACTGGCCCTCCGAGCTCTCACCATGGCCGGACTCCAGCAGGGACTTCAGGGCTCCCTCCCCCACCAAAGTGGGATCTAAAACTTGCCCCTTTGTGGCCTGCTCTGGGGATGAGCAGCTGCCACTCAGGCCTTTCCTGATCTCTATGAATCTCCCCTCTCCCCCACTGCAAACAGCGCTGGGATGGGCTGCCAAAAACCAGACCGGGGTGGGGAGGGGAAATGACACTACAACTTCTATATGCCCTGCCCCTGGGCATCAAAAGGGGCAAAGAAAAGATGCCTGGCCTGTCTCCATCCCAAAATGGAGGCCTCCACTTAGGCTTCTGTCCTCCCACCTGGACCCCTGGCTGTACCCTCTCCCACGAAGAGGGCACCAAAGACTCCCCTTTTCTCCAATGAATGCCCTCTGCCAGATCCATCACCATCAATTGCAAACATTTATTGAGTGCCTACTGTGTGCTAGGATTGACATGCATCAGGCCTTCTAATCTCCATGACTACTCTGTGAAACTGCAGGGAGGAGAGGATGGAAAGCCAGGACTAGTGTGATGCACGAGGGTACCAAGGGCACAAAGTTCAAGGACGCACTCACTCAGGGACCGACCCTGCACTTGTGTAACTTAAACTTTGCACCCAAGGCACCTCCCTTGCCTCACCCTAACACCAGCCCTGGTCTAAACCCAGACCCCTGCCAATTCAACCATCCCACCACCTCCTCCACATGCCTGGGGTTCTGGCTCCTGGGACCAAAGGCTGCCTGGGAAGAGGGTGGGCCTCAGGCACTGACTGGCATTCTGACCTTCTGGGGGTCTTAAAAAGGCCTGTTTCTGCCACTGGGGGTGTTTACCAGCTAAAGCAGAACCCTGCTCCCTGGCTTGGGTGCAGGGTTTCACAGTGTCTTCCCCTGTCTCACAGCCACCTTCAGCGCTGCCACAGCAGCCACCTCGCTCCAAGACAATGCAGGCAGCTGCCGCCGGGATGGTTGGTGGCTTTAGCAGGTACTGGGCAGGTACTCATACCTGGGGGAACCTGCTGCTAAGTGCACAGTCCACCCCAGACTCCCAAGGCAGCCTCCCTGGGTACCAGCCTGTGCCCCAAGAGAGTCGTCAAGTCCAATCCTTTAGTATACAAAGAGACAAACAGCCCAGAAAGGTTAAGTGATATGTCCAAGATCACACAGCAATCAAATAGCAGAGCCAAGACTATAACTGAGTTCCATCCCGGGCTCCCACCACCTTCGCTGCTACGTTCTGAGTGTCAGGGCTGATAGTCAGCACACAGGTCCAGGACAAGCTGAACCCAAATCATCACCTTCACAGAAAACCCAAACAAAGCTCTGGAGGAATCAGGCCTGAGACCCTGCATGGGGTGGTGTATGTGCAGATGGAGGGTGGGGGCAAGGACTGCTACCTAGGGCTCCTGCTTGGGGCTGGAGCAGTTATAAGTGAAGCGGCTCTCTTGAGGGAACTTCTCTCCTGTCTCTGGGCTTGGGCTCTGAAGCAGCTTCAGACCCCACCCTGTCCTAACTCGTGCCCCTTCAAATGCCAGGAAAATGGAGGAAAGAGACAAGCAAGCCAGAGGATCTTGGTCCAAGTCAGGGCCTACCCTGGGGCACTCTCTCTATGCTGTTCATCAACTTATTACTATAACCCCCGGAAGCAGATGTGACCCCATTCTACCGATGTGAGAGGCTGGGGAGTAAAAGTTACTTGTCAGGTGACTTAGACTGAAACCCAGGCCCATCTACCTCCAAAGCCCCTACCCTATGTACTCCACTTGACAGAAAGAGGGGGCCGAGCCTCCCCCAAAGGCAGGAGGACTCTCCAGTGCCACTCTTATGGGAGCAGACAAGAGGAACCAAGGGGTGGGCTGGTATATAATTGGTCACAGGAAACTGAGCGCCCATCTGGGTGGCAAGGATGGTTGGGGCCCAGAGGCCAGGCTCTCCTGGGGCTCAGCCTCAACCAGGAGCCCGGAGTAGGTGCTACACAGAGCATCCTGAGTCTTGGTGTCAACTCCAGCCATAAGGATAGGGGGTGGGGCCCGAGGAAGAGGCCACCGAGACAGATGGTCAGTCAGCATGGGCAATGCTATGGCTCGGTGCCCCTCAGCTCCACCTTCCAGGGGTTTGAGTCTGCAGATCTGGGACCCAAAATGACATCATTCACACAAGAAGACACCCATCTGGGGACATTTATGCCTGGGAGGGGAGGGGATGGGCAGGGCGGTTCTTAGTCAACAGATACAGACATACGCCTTGTGCAAGGAACCCACAAACCTAGGCACTCATGAGAGCTGCCTTGCCATCTGTGTAAGGGGCCGGGGCACAGCCACCCTGTGGTGGGGGTTCATCTTGCTCATCCCTTCTTGGACAGATGCCATTTCCAGCCTCCCTGAAGTAGGGGACAGGGATGGGGAGGACTGCTGAGGGGAGCAGAGCAAGCTTCTTTCCCTCTCCTCAGGCACAGCAGCCCTCTCTGCCTAGCCAGAGAACCCAAACTTAAGAGGAGGAAATGAAAAAAGAAGCACTTGACTGGCTGTGACTCTGAGCATGTTGAGGGCTGACAGCAGGGTCCTAGCACCATAGACAACGGCAATGCCTATGGGAAGCACTGGAGTGAGTGACAAAGTGGCTGGGGCCATAGGCATCTGGCAGTGGCCCCAAGCCCCACGTGCCTTCCAGGGCCAAGGAATGAGCACCTCTGCCCTGCAGCCCACTCAGAGCTCATCTATGCTACAGCCTCGCATGGGTCCTGGGAGGGGGTGGGGAGGCCTCCTAGAGGACTGGGGGCTGATAAGCAGAACAGTCTAGATAGAGCCACAGATGTTGGGGTGTAGGGTAGGCAGCATGCCTGGCAGGGCCAGGGGGCATGGTTCTGTAAGCAAGGGAGCTACAGTTCCGAAGCTGGGGCTTGTGGGAGTATGGATGCCCAGCCCACCAGCAGGCAGAGCCAGGGAGGACACCCCCCTCCCAATGGATCAGCCCAAGGAAGTGTGGTAACTCAGGGGCTTCCCTACGGGCCCCCAGGCTGGGGGTGGAAGGCAGGCACTGGGGAGGCACAGAAAGCTTTCTAGTGGGGTTCCAGCCTGGGCACCTGGAGCGTTAGTCTAAGCAGAGGCAGCTGAGGAGGGGGAGGAGTGAGGGTGGCCATGGCACTGGTCTAGGTGAGGAAGGTGAAGGATAAAGAGCCTGGGGGGTATGCAAAGGAGGAGAGGGACACAAGCAGTGTCACCAGTAGGACTGAGCTGGAGGACTTAGTTACAGATTAGACATGAAGCGTGAAGGAGAAGGGAGAGCTGAGAGAGCGTCTAAGGTTTCCAGCCCTGGGTGGGCGGGATGGGGGGTGGCAGGTCCCTGGGAGGGAGGGGGCAGCAGGACAGAGTTGGCCTGGAATGAGCAGGCCCAGGCGTGCATGTGTATGGACACGTGAGTTCCCAGCCAACAGCCAAGCTTAGCACTGGGGTCTTTACCTGGAGGAATCCCCCACCCTGGGGCCTAAAGCAGCACTGGGCAGGGAAGGCATGTAAAGGTGGGGGGGCTGGACTCAGGCTAAGGCCAAAGTTGGCTGTTCCTAGGAACCAGGCCAGCGCCTCTTCGTTGGGGGTTTGGTACCTGGATCAATGCCAGTCCCTGGGCTCCTGAGGGAAGCCCTTCCCAACACAGGCAAAGGGGAGTCAGAAGACCAGCCGACACCTGGGGCCCCCAAAGTCTAGCCCATCCCATCCCCAAAGCAGAGTGAGTGACAGCAGGGTATCTCTTAGCCCTAAAGAATTAAGACACTCTCCCCCCAACCAACTGTTCCAGTCTGGACTTGGGGGATGGACAGAGGGGTCCAGGAAGAGATCTGAGGATGGGGGTGAGCCCTGAGGAAGAGGCAACCAGGACAGATTATTGGGGTCAGGATGGGCAATTCCACGGCTCGATGCTCCTCAATCCCTCCTTTCAGGAGAGCCAGCTCCCCCTGGCCCCTCCCCCAAGGACTGTGGCGGTTTGTGTGGAGAGAGAGGACAGGTGTGTGCGGTCCACAGGGGCAGGGAGGCAGGTACCTGCTGTGTGGCTGGGTATGAATGGGAAAATCCTGTGAGACTGGTGGGTCCCTGTGTGCGAGGGCACAGAGAGGGGCCTCCTAAGTGAGTGCGCTGAAGGGACAGGCTTTTGTGTGACACAGGGTGGGTGTCTGGTCTGGGGAGTAGAAGGCTGCTGTCTGTGTTGGCGCCCGGCGCCCCCTGCCACCTGGCTGGCAGTCCCTCCTTCAGCCACTCACACATTTTTTTCACTGGCTACGGTTGCCGAGGAGCTGGTGGGCGGTGTGGCAGGAGCCGGGGTCATTGCAGGGACAGAGCTGCCTGGGCACATGTGCCCAGAGCCTTGGGGGACAGCAGCAAGGGACCCAGGCTAGAATGAGGGCCCTTCCATGCCCTTCAGCAGCTCTTCCCACAGGCCTGGAGTGGATGCCTGGAGGCAGGCTCTGCTCCAGGGCAGCCCTACGGCACTAGGGCCTACCTGTCAGCTCCCTGGAAACCTTGGACCAGGCCCCAACAGGTGCCCCACCAACCAGGGATGCAGTTCCCCTATTCTACTGCCTCCTGAGGAATCCATGTGGCATCCCTGCCCCCCTGGCTGTGATGTCCTGACACAACAGCACCTGTCACCGACTTATCAACACATGCTCACCTGTGCAACTGCTCAAAACCATCACAATTGTGGGACAGGCCACACACATACTGGTGCTACACACACACTACCAGGCCCTGTCGTCAAGGGTACACATGCCAACCCACAGCCCTCACACGTGTTCACATAGGCAACATGCAGACATGACCACACAGACCTCTCATATATCCGGCTCAGTAAACCTTTCCTGGTCACCTACTCAGTATCTGGAAATACCTCCCTTGTGTGAGCAGCATGAACACCCTCAGCTCACCATGGTCAGTGGTGCAACCTGCACCCCTTGAGTGTGGCACACACACTCCTGACACGCACATGTGTGCAAATGAACACACCCCCAACGGCAGTGCAGCCTCCCAGCTCAGTCAGGTTTAGAAGGGGAGGTCATGGGGCAGAACGGTTTGCTAAAGTGAGGACTGTGGGGTGGGGGGGTGATGGGGTGACGGAGAGAGTGGATGGGATGGGGTAAGGGAGGACTGAGGGGGCAGGATGGGAGGGTGGTCAGGCAGTGGCGCAGGATGCACTACACAGAGACCCTTTAAAGAAACAGCTATCAGCCTCAATCATCCGGCTGGTCTCTGAGCAATCATTCATCGATCTCCTATCAGTCTGGCTTTGCATCTCAGGAACCCCAATGCTCCCTCCTGACACCCCTAGGAATAACAATGGCCTGGACAGGCTAGGAGACACCCCCCAGGTTCTCGGGGCAGCAAGAATCAAGAATTGCTAGGGCAAGCCCCATGGCCCCTTGATCATGTAACTGACAGCCCCCCACCATACACATGTAAGTTCAGCTCTGCTAGGTGCATGGGGTGGGGTGGGGGACAAAGATCAGGAGGCCCCAACAGCTCATCTTGGGTGGAAGCTCAGGAATAGCAGACAAAGGATGCAGGGGACATCCCCCCCCCCCACCTCGCCGAAGGAGGTGGGCTGAGGGCTGAGTTACCAGGCAGGTTAGGGTGGCCTACGGGACATGAACGGAGGACGAAGGGCTGTGCAGCGAAAGGGAGAAGGGAACCGGCAGTGGACCCACCGCACACAACTCTGGCCCCCACGCACCAGGGGAGCCAGGGGCCTCAGCCCCAGCCCGGGGGCGCAGTGCTCTGTGCGGGCTGCAAGGGCTGGGGGCTGGTGTATGCGCCTCCACGCCTGAGTGTGTACGTGTGCGAGCGTGTGTGGCGGGGACAGAGGAGGACACAGTGTTCTGAACGTGGGCAGAGGCCAGGTGCCAAGCTGAGAACTGTGAGTAGCTGTTTGAGGCAGATGCTACCGCGAAGAGGTATCTTAACCCCCCTCCTCGATTTCCTGAGGACTGGGATGTGATCAACACCCTCTAATCTACGACCCTCAAAGTCAGGCTCCCCCGGGAGTTGATTCAAACCCCTGACCCCGCTCCGGGGCCGGGCAACCAGCAAACTTCCCCCGCCCGGAGGTTGGGGCGTCTACACCCGCCAGCCCCGCGTGCTCACAGCTGCTCCTGGACTTGGCAGAACCCAGGCTTCCGGGGTAGCGCTCGGGGAAGCTGCGCAGCAGCGAAAGGCGCCCCCCGCGTCCCGCCTCTCAAAGTTTGGCCTCGGGGGGCTCCCAACTGGGTCCCGCACCGCGGGTCATAGACCCCCAGAGCAGCGAGCTTTCGCGCGCACGGTTCCCCGCAAGCCTCCCCAGAGCGTGCGCGTGACTCACCCGAGCCGCGGAGCCAGGAGGCGAGGACTATGCCCAGGAGCGCTGGCCACAGGCCGGGCCGGACGGCCATGGCCGCGGGCGGGCGGGCGGGCCGGGCGCGGGGCCCCGCGGGCGGGAGGGCGGCTTTCAGCGCCTCAGCCCAGAGCCCAGCCTGGGGCGCCCTCGGGGCCCATGCCAGAGGACTGCGCTGCCTCCGGGCGGCGGGCTGCGGGGCGCACGCGGCGCGTGGCTCCCTCGGGCACAGGGAGCGCAGCAATGCAGCCGGGGCGGAGCGCAGCGCCAGCCGCGCCGCGCACCCAGCCAGCCGCCGCGCGGAGTCCGCAGCCGGGGAGCGGGCCGGCGGGCGCCGCAAAACCCGGACTGGAACCACGGAGCGGGGCGGTGGCAGGGCGGGGCGGGGGAAGGAAGGAGGGGCCCAGCCGCCCAGCGCCGCGCGCGCGGGCCACCCTCAGCTCCGGGGATCCCTCCTAGCGATGCTCGAGGCCCCCCCGGGGAGGGGCTGGGGTGGTGGGCGGGGAGGCCTCCCCCCACCCCTCGCGGTCTCCAGGGACCGGGCCAGGAGTCTGAAACCCGGAGTGGATTGCTTTTTGGATCCGGGCTCTCCCAGGACCCAAGTCTGCGCACAGGTGGCCCGGGAGGGGTCCAGGCTGCGGCGACCCCGGCGCGGCGCCAGCCTGCAGAGAGCCGCCTGGGGCAGGGGTGCTCGGGGCAGGTTCCGCTGCAGTCTTCTCCCCCCACCCCACCCCACTCCCCGCCTCCGGGCTGCGCTCCGAGGCCGTCAGCGCGCCGCGGTACGCCACCAGCCCGCGGCTTGGATAGGGGACTGCGGGAGAGCGCCCCGGCCCCGGCCCGCCCGCATAGGTTCCCTGGCAGGTCAGATTCCGGACCACCTGCAGTCGCAAGCACGTAACCTGGTAGGCCCCAGCGTGACCCAAGGTTTCCCTAACCCCACGGTGCCGTTCGCCTAAGAAAAACAACCCCAAGGTGCAGCGTAACCGACTGGGCGCGTAGTGTTTGCGTCCGGAGCGTGCACAGCGCCGGAGACGTGGGCATGAAGGCGATAGCTGCGCTTTAGGAGCTAGAAGAGACCTGGCGTAGGGTCTAGGCGCCTCCGCTTTCAAGCTCTGTGACCTTGGGCAAGTCACGTCGTCTCCCGGAGCCTCCAGCAGTGAGTGCTGCTGGAGTCTCCTGTTCCCCACCCCCATTCCCTAATCCGGTTAAAATAAACAGAGGGTTACCTAGAATGAGAAAGGAAAAGACAAGCGCACCGGGCGAGTGGTCAGAAAAAGAGAGGGCCCTGCGGTGGGTGGGGAGAGGGATGAGAAGGGTGAGAGCAGGGTCGCAAACTAAAACGTCTACAGTACCCGGGCGATAATACAAATTGATGCTGCATGCTGGGCAATATAAGAGTGGTTTTCGCTTCCACAAAGAGATATCAGCTCGCCTACATTTCTTGAAATACGAGGCCCTCTCTTGGTCTTTTGTTTCCCACCTTTGATAGAGAAGGGTTATGAGAAATGTTTTTGCTTTCCTTTTAATTCTACTATTGAAAATATCAACCAATGTCCGGATACACATCTGCAGGCACTGGGCGTCAGCTCCAAGGGACAGCTGTCTCTTCTGCTTCAGGTGCCAATTGGGAGGTGGTGGAATTGGGGCCCAGTATTGGCCTTATCTTCCAATATTTCCATAGATTTCAATAGAAGCCATTGTATGTAAAATCTTCTGATTTAAAATCTTTAACTAAAAATTAAAAAAATTAAACCTCTTATGAGCCCAGATGAAAATGTCCACAAATATCCACCAACTTGTGGTTTTTGAACACTGCTTTGGTGGTTGCTTGTATGTATGCCATGCCAGGAGGGCCAGTCTATCCAACTGGTGTGTGTGTGTGTGTGTGTGTGTGTGTGTGTGTGTGTGTGCGCGCGCTGGGGGGAGCAGTGTGTTTCCAGGCTGCTCCCTCTGACACCAGGTCCCACCCTGCTCTTAGGGAACAGGTGGGTGGTGAGGTGAAACAGTAACAGGACTTGTATTTGGGGTTTCTGGGATGGGGGAAATGATTAGGAATGGGGTTTTTGGCACTGGGGAGAGGTGGTTGAGGATGAAGGACTTGTATTGAGGGTTGGAATGTGAGATGACATCATAATTGTGTGTGCTAGACTATGCTATGTCCTTGCCTCATGTGGAATGTGATTTGATCCTCACATGCAATCTGTTAAATAAACTTTATTATCCCCATTATACAGATGAGGTAACTGAGTCTTGGGGAAAGGGAAGTGCCTTATGCCCAGGGACAACTTTGTTCAGTGATTGCAGGGCTAGCCAAGATAGGTCCCTGGGAGGTTTAATTTTAGTGTCCACACTCCTTACATTTCCTCCTCCTTCAGTTTCTGCTCTGGGATTGGAATTTGGGAATAAGGTTTGGAGTATAGGAAAGGAAAGGCTCTTCTCTGTTCAGTTCTGTTGATGTCCACTTCTCTGGCCCTCTCTCTTCAGCCAGAATAGAATGGTCTGTGTAGCAGTCAGGATAGACTAGGTTATGCCATGGTAGGAAACAGTCCTCAAATCTCAGTGGCTTAAATCAACAAAGGTTTATTTCTCATTTGTCCATCACGGGTCTACTGCTCCAGGTCACCCTCACTCATGGACCCAGGCTGACAAAGCAGCTCCTCTCTGGGAGCTGTGAGGTTGGTCAGTGAGGCAGAGGAAAAGGGAGCTCTGGAAGTCACCTACCAGCAATCAATGGCTCAGCCCAGAAATGACACATGTCACTTTCACTCAGAATTCATGGGCCAGAACTGGCCCCACAGCCCCACCCAAGAGGGCCAGGAAGTGCAATCCTGCCACACGTACCTGGACGGCAGCAGCTGAAATATGTAAGAGCAGCATTAATGATGACCACAGTCTCCAGGCCCAGTGCGACTCGCCCCCCACTTAGTCTGCCCTGGCCATGCCCCCCTTCTGTTTCTCCAGCATCCAAGCTCATCCCCACCTCCAGTATTTCCCATGTGTATTTCTTCCTGGAACACCCTGTCTCCAGATCTTCACATGCTGGTTCCTTTTAGTCACGCAGATCTCAGCTCAGCTGTCTCCTTCCAAGTGATACTCAGGGCATGTCAGGGAAAGGAGCAGGATGCCCTTTTGAAGATGAGGGAATACACATTTCACTTGAATTCTGCTGAAGAATCAGGAGGGCTGCCAGGAAAGTTTGCCTCGGAGCTGAAGGCAGATGACTAGGTGGGAGAAGGGTTCCTGGCTTCTCCAACCGCCTTTGCCCTTGAGCCCCGACTCGAAGGGAGAGAGGGCCCAAATGTCGTCTAGGTGGTACCCTCCAACAAGTGTGTAAGGAAGGGTTTCCCCTATAACCACTCTGCTGGCCAGAAATTTCTCTCTAGGGAGCACGAATCAGCTCCTCATTGGGTTCATTCTCTGGGGCCACATCAAGCATGTGTGCTCCCTATTTTGCTTCTGTTATTTCAGAAGACTTTTTCTTTTTTTCACTTCAGGACACAAAGTCTAGGTCTATCCAGAATTTTCTCCCTCCAGGCCAAACAGTTCTGCTTCTGTCACTGGCATAGTAGTAGGGCTCTGAGGGCCTGTTCTGGACAACCTGTCCCCACTGCAGGTGCTCTCCAGTGAGGCTGCTCCTCTGACGGCACCTCCTAAAGGGAGTCAGCACATCTCTTGCCCATGGGGTCTGATGCACAAGCAGTGTCCCAATCAGATGTTGGTTGTGAAATTGCACTGTTAGTGCATACTAGGCCAGGGGACCTCAGAGCCTGTGGCGAGGCCATCACTGCCTTAGAGATGTGCCCGAAGATCCTGTGATATTGGTTAACATGCAAATATCCAGGCCCTACCCTATCCCAATATGTCTAGGAATCTGTGCTTTTACCAAACCCCTCCCCTAGCTATTTCTACTGGTGCCAGTGGTCTGAAGACTGCACTTTGGTGCACACTGCCCTACATCTTTGCCATAGGTGCTGCCAACAACTGAGTGTTCCCTATTTACCCTTGACTTGCTGGCTTTCTGAATTGAAATGTAGAGACTTCATTTCATTCCAATTCTTTTCCATCATATCCCGTTTAATATTTCTTTCCCATATGGAACTCTGTCAGGATGTGGAGGCTGTCAGGCAGGGTACTTGCTGTTTTCTTCAGTTTCCTCTCATTCCAGATGAGATGAGGGAGTCATATATACTTTCAATCAAGTCCTTACTAACAGGTGGCTAAGGGCAGGACCAAGGACAGAGCCTAGCAGGTCCCCACTCCACAGTACCTTGCAAGTTGCACTGGGGCAATAAAGTCTGCTTCTCTTTCGTCTACTGGGACCACACCATTGTTCAGCTCACATCTCACTGCTGCACCCACAAAATAAATGGAAAGCCCGTGCAGAGCCCCAGACTCATGAGCATCCAGCTTTACCCTGATCCACCAGGCCAATAACCCAATCAAACAGGAGTTTAGTTCAGCAGGTTGGACTTGCTCTTGGTGACCTCACATTGGCCCTTAATGGTCCTTGATCCCAACATTCAAATCTGCCCACGGCTCAGCATCCAACTTCTGTCTTCTGGAAGCAGCATCTTCCTGTCTTTACTTTGAGGGATCACCCCTCCCCACTGTCAGTGTATGAGATTCGTGTGGGGTTACTCTACCCCAGTTCCCGAGGATGGCACATGCTTCAGGCCTGGCCTCTCAGCCTCTACTGTCCCCTGAACTACAGTGATTCATTGGGGTGAGATTCACGTATGACCCAAGTCAAGCCAGGGAGGCTCATTTCTAGGACTTTTGTAGGAACTAAGGAGAGAAAGAATTTCTCTTCTTGTTGGAGAAGAGAAGAGGAGACCCTGGAGCTGCCGTGATGTGAGGAGCACATGTTTGAGACTGAAGCCTGGCCAGAGAAGAGCAGAGCCTGAGGAAGAGAGAGATACTGAATCCTAATTCATCATCATTCAAGACTCTTTGATCCAGCTGCTCCTGCAGCTGTCAGATATGTCCCTGGTTTTTCAGCTATATGAGCCAATACATTCCATTCTTTGTTATTTAAGCCCATTTGGGTTTCTTTCATTTGCATTTGAAAGAATGATACAGAATCATCTGTTCTAGATGCCTGTTCTAGAGCCTTTCCCAGGATAGGGCAGGCATTTGTTAGTGCCTACTGTTTGCAAAGCTCAACGCTACCCATTGGGGGAATCTGCAGCCTGTGGGAGAAGACATAGATGTCCTTCCAGTTGTAAATTAGGGTGGAATGACAGCCGCGTCACCAAACAAATGAAGAATGTGTGGGGGTGAAGAGGGGAGAGAAAACTAGAAATAAACCCCTTCAGAGGACCCCCAGCAACATCTGGACCAGTCCCTTCCACACACAGAACCCCAGTATCCACCCATGCCCTGAATCCAATACACACACGCGCGCGCGCACACACACACACACACACACACACACACAGAGCATGCCAGCACCCATACAGCTCCTATCATAAATTCACTTCCCACACCCAACTCACACAGGTGCACGCCCACAGCAGAACACAATCGATAAAAACACATAAGTTCCCTGTATATATTTACATACACATAAACACACTTCCACATATCCCCCCTTCTTTCCTGCACAGACTATTCTCGTGCCCATTCTCCATGCTGCCCCATGCTACTTGGGAACTTTGTGCCTCAGCACGGCACCTGAGAGCTGCTCGCCTCCAGGACCAAGGACAGCACCGGGCATTTCTTGAGACCTCAACATGTGCCCAGAACAGGACTAAGCTGCTTATGGTTTATCTGTTTCGATTCTCACAGCCCTTTATAAAGTAGATGCTATTATCATCCCCATTGTATTGATACAAAAACTGAGGCACAGAAACGGAGGTAACTTGCCGGAAGCCACTCAGTTTGTAAGGGATCAAGGAAGGATTTAAACCTGGATGCTGCTCCAGAAATGTTTGCTGAGTGATTGAAAGAACATTCAGTTTAACAAATGGTTATAGTAGAGATACATGCTCCTATGATGTATGTGCTATCACACACACACACACACACACACACACACACACACACACTCAGAAACACATGCACACAGAAATGCTCACACCCAGAGACAACTTTCCAGCTCCAGGAGCTCCGCGGCATTGGCATCTCAGACTCTCAGGTTTCCCTGGCTACACAGTCCCCATTTCTAGTGTCCCCACTGGGCACTCTCAGGCAGGTCTGGAGGTGAGGTGTTCCCTGCTGGGGGCCTTGTGAAAAGGAGGGGGCGGGGAATCGTCAGGGAGGGGCAGGGGGAGCTGAAGAGGAGGAGGAGGACGGGATTGGACCAAACTGAAGCCTGGCACTGTGCCCTCTGCAGATGACCTGATGAGCATTTTTCAGAGTTAATTTCATTAGCGTCTCTGGGAGATGAACAATTAGCAAGATGCTCTGATGCCTTTAAAAGCTTAAGAGAGGGAGAAGGATGCCTTCCTGGCTTTCCCACCAGGCCGCAGTGTCCCCGCCTCCCTGCTCTCTCTCCAGACTCCCTCTATCTCCATCTCCATTTCCCATCCACTCTCATCCCACCTTCCCCTCTCCTGCCTTCATGCTGTCAGAGTTATTCTACCCCCGACCCACTCCACTTCTTGGCCACCGTGATGACCCCTCCCTCCCTCCTTCGGGCTCCCATCTGTCCCATGGCAGCCCTTTGCTGGACCACTGCCCACTGCACGTTAATTGGTCCCCTGTGTTCTGATCACTCAGACACCCAGGGCTGTGGCTTGGCACTGGTCCAGTCCTCCAAAGAGGCAGATCATTTCTTTGGCACCTACAAAGGGCAGGGCCAGGTAGGGAGTCTCTGTTTTTTATTGATTTTGCCACCAGCTCCTTGGCAACGCCCAGATGGGGTTCCAACCCCTGACAGCTTGGAGCTCCCCTTCCAATCCCTGGGATGGTGTGGTAGGTGGGCCGAGGTAAGCTGCCTCCTCTCCCAGTGCCTGGCACACTGAGTACCCAGGACTGGGAGGAAGCTGGGGCTTCCAGAAAGGAGGCCTGGGTCAGTGTAGGGGGGACATCTGTGGTGCTATCGAACAGATGGAAAATGGGGCTGCAGACACCTTGAGTCAGTGTTTGTTCCAGACTCCAGCCACATGGTACTGGTCTTGGGCACACACTCTTCATCCTGTCTTCTCTAAGCCCTGGTTGGTGGCAATGATTCTGGTCCAGCCACTAGTTTCCCCCAGCCTCCTTTGGGGAGGCCGGAGCAGCTCTGATACAGAGAGGTCCACAAACCCCAGCCTTTGTGGGTTGATACCCAGTTCTCTAGGATGGGGTGGGGGCTCCAGACAGACCTCTCCCCTCAGATGAGGTGGTCCCTGATTGCTCTAAACCCCTGAGGCCCCAGAGTTCTCCCTCAGCCAGGGATCAGGATCCCCCAGGAGCTTGCTGAAACCCAGGTTTCTGGACTCCTTCCCAAGTCTATTATGGGATCTCCAGGTGGGACCCAGGAATCTGCATTTGCAGAGGGTTCCAGGTAGGCCCTTGAGACTGGGAATCATGGGACATAATGTCAGGGGCCACAGGCCCCTGGAGCCAGAAACTCTTGGCTCTGCATCAAGAATTCTCAACAGGGGCAGTATCGCCCCCAAGGCAGTGAAAATTGTTTCTTTGGGGGTGGAGGTGGGTGAAAAAAAATCTGACTCTTTCTCTATATATAATATAAGCTCCGATCTATATATAGCACATAAACAGATATACAGTGTATCTATGGTATTACAATTTCAGAGAGGGGGTGATTAGGAAAAAAATGTCTACTAAGCTCCTTGTAGGGGGTGCAAGAGTGAAAAATACGTTGAGAAACACTCGTCATGAACTAAAGGTCCCAAGAAGCATGAGCATAACACAACCCCACACTCCACACCTGGACACATGCACACACGCGTGCACACACGCATGCTGGTGCATCCTACATGCAAATGCATAGAAAGGCTTCTGTCGCGCACATATGCAAATACACACGCTCCCCTCTTCACCCTCCCACACAGACATCAGGAGGCTCCAACAACTCTGCATTAGGGAAGAGGAGACTAGGTGAGGGTTTTGATAAGCTTTTAAATAAATATTTAAAAAAAAACTTTACCAGGGCCTCTGCGCTTCTTATGAATGTGACATCTGTGGGCTCATGCTTCTGAGAACAGAGGAGCCAGGCAGTTGTCTTCATGCATGTACATGTTTTTGAGATGCTGTGTGTTCTGTTCATGGTGGTGAAGGAGAATGTGTATGCCCGTGTGTGGTGTGCAAGAGTCTGTGAGGTATGTGCTGAGTGTGGGGTGCTGTGGGTGACTGGTCAGGAACATGGGGGGGGGCGGTTCTTAGCCAGATACTTGGTCTCTAAATTCTCCCCATTTGTCATTGCTTACTTTTGCCAACACATAGTGCACAGTCCATAAGTATGTGCTGACTGAATGGATGAACGACTCATTTACAAGGCATCTTGACCTCTGTTCTCTTAATTAAACCTCATAAATTGTCCGATGTCCTAGGTATCACTGTGCTCATTTCACAGATGAGAAAACTGAGGCTTGGGCATTTAAGGCAGCACCTGCACCATCACCGTCCAGTAAGTGGTAGTTGAACACAAGTCTTTCAGTTCTGGGCTTTAGCCGGGCATGTTGCTACCCTGCACACACTTGGGAGACACAGCAGAGGTGGCCCAGGCTGAGTTCTCTGTTGTCACCTTGCAAAGCGTCACCAGCAGAAGTGCTGCTGGAGAGGCAGCCATGTTGGAATCCCAGGGCAAGATCCTCCCAGAGGTTCCTGACAACCCTGCCCACTATTTCCCCTGCTCCACCCCTGGCCCTGAGAGCCTACTGCCCTGGCCCCTTGAGGGCCAGCTGAAGCTAGCGCACAGCAGATGGGTGGTGTTCACCCAGCAATCCTGATTCAATCCCTTGGGGGTTGGTACATACTGTGTGCCAAGGTTAATTAAACTGGTAATTAGAAGGAGTGGTGCTTAATCTATCTGGTTAATAAAATAAGCCCCCTTGCATGAGCACACGGTCACTGTCATTTGGCTGGGTGGAAGCAGAGACACTGCAGCCCCGGCACTGTGGGATCAGTGAAGCAGAATACTCTGCTTCCTCAGGGCCTGGCTTCCCATCCTCCCTGCTCCCAAAGTCCTGGAACTGATTTCTGCGTCTGCCTCAGCCACCTCAAGATGGGGTCTTAGAGGGCGCTGCAAGGAGGGTGAGTCAGAGGTGCCCGGTCCCAGGGAAGCACCAAGGGGAAAGGTGGCACCCACAGAATTTGTCTCCAGCGGGGCTCAGCTCGAGGTGGGTGGGAGGGGCTCCTATACCATCAGGAGCCCTCTCGTGCCCTTTCATGACCCTTCATGCCACTTCCTTCAAGAGCTAGGTCTGACCTTCACACTCTGAATTATATGCTTGGTGAATACGTTTAAAAATTAATTTAAAATTTCACATATAAAACATAAATATCTTATTTTTGTAAAAGAAAAAAAAAAGGCTACAAATAACCCCGTTCCAAATCTCAGATTTTTCCAGGGACTTGTGAAAGTCTGGCATGTAGTCTTCTGGGCCTTTCTCTGCACGTATACAGGTCTATATATTGATATAACTAGACATAGTTTTGCTTCATTTTAGGGTTTTTACAATATGGCATCTTACTGCGTGCATCCTTCTGCAGAGTGCTTTTTTCCCTCCACTTAACAATGACTTGGAGAGTTGATGTTTTCTTCAAACAGATTTCACTGAGATGGAATTTTCCAGATGGGGGAGCAGTCTCCCTGACCCTTGGAATCTCATGTTAAGAATGACCTGGTACCCGTGCCAAGATGTCCCCTTAATGTGGTCTCAGCCCGGTGGGTCTGCTCCTGGCAGGGTCGTCGCCCACTGAATGTTTCCTGGGACTGTTTCTCCTCAGCGCTCAGAGTGAGCCAAGGTCACAGCAGTGCCTCTTCCCTCCTCCAGCCTCTGTCCCTGAGACACTAGGGCAGCTCACAGAAAGCTGTCTGCATGGAAGGCTGCTACTCCCAGCCAACCTCGCCTGCCCCCCAGCTCAGGCGCAGGGTCCTCAAAGAGACAGCTGTCTCCCACTTCCCACCTCCCAGAACAGCCTGGAGGGACAGGACCGGAGGCACACGGCTCTCTGGGGGCTGCTTAGCATCTGCATGGCTGCCAGGCAAGGGGTTTGGTGAGCTCTCTACCCGCTCCTGACAATAGTGACAGTGGACCCAGCTGATGGGCAGTGGGCAGCAGGCGAGGGCAGAAGTGTGCCCATGCAGGGGAAAGGGTTTTATTAGCCTCCTAATGATTGGTTTAATGGGCTTTGAAGTCAGGTGAATTCAGCGACTGGAGCAGGTGTGACTAGAGCAACAGGGTGGAGCGGGTATGAAACGGGGAATCTGGAGGGTCTTTAGCGATTAGTGCTCCAAGTCAGTTCCTAACCTAAAGGGAGTGACAGGGCACAGCTTTTTAAGGACAAGACAGGGCACGAGCTCAGCCCAGCCATCCACCTATCCACTCATCTACTCACCCACTCACTTATCCACCCATCTACCCACCTACTCGCCCATCTCCCCGTGCACCCATCCACTCACCCGCCCACCCACCATACACCAACCATCTGTCCATCCATATAGATCATTCAACAAGTATTTATTGATCCCCTACTATATGCCAGGGCCTGTGCTATGTGTAGATCCTCTTTTCTTGGAGCTGGTTATCCCAGTGAGGGTGGCAGGCAGGAGAAGAGCTAACAATAAGTAAGCCAACAAATAAACCAGTGAGATAATTCCCACTGGTGAAGAATATAAAAATGGGTAAAGTGAGTGTGGAGGGAGAAGCTGTGGAGAGCGTCAACTCTGGAAGCAGCCAGGGGAGCCTCTGGGAAGGTGACGTCTCAGCAGAGACCCTAGTGATGAGGAAGTGGCAGCCGTGGGGGCATCTGAGGAAAAGTGTCGGGGGCCGAGGGGATGGCAAGTGCAAAGCACCTGAGAAGGTGAGCTTGGTGTGTTTGTGTAACCAAAGGAAAGGAAACGCAGCTGGGGCACATGGGGCGGCGGGAGAGAATGAGGGGGTGTGGGGCCTGAAAGGTGGGCAGGGACCAGATCCCAAGGGCCCTTGAGACGGAGAATCTAGACTTTTCCAAGAGCAAAAGGAAGCCAGTGGAGGGTTTAGGCAGGGAAGTGACTTGGTGTGACCTGCCTGTGACATTCACTCTCCTGGCTGCCTTGCGGTGATGATTACAAAAGGGGGCTGGGCGTTGGCCAATGATTCCTAAGCCCCTTTCAGTTCCAGAATCCTGTAGTTCCCCACCCCCCATTCTAAAATAACGTTAAGGACAATCTCTAACATTTGAAGGATGTTTTCACTGTTTACAAATCACGTTCACAGAATGATTCTGTTTAACTCCCAAAGCAGTTCTGTTCGATACTTTCCCAGGGAAGTGGTGTCCTGTGAGCCCCTGCAGGGCAGCCCCAGAGTGGAGTCTCCTGGGACCTGGAGCCCGAAAGAGTGCTGCTCTAAAGCAGTGCTAGCTGGAAGGGTGAGGATGCCACCGTTAGTCTTGCCATGATTGGCTGTTATTGCCAGCCAGGCTCCCAGTCCCTCTCTTCTGCCAGCAGCACCCCCATTTTCTTTTGGAAAGCCTGCCCCAGCCACCACTCAGAGTCTTCATGGTTCATATGGAGGCAGTCTCATCCCTGTCTCCAGAGCTGGCCAGTCAGAGCTTCCCAGGATCCTACTTTCCATAGTGGTTGGTTCACGTTGGGCCTCCTGTTTGTTACCCATGAGACTCAATCCTGGGACTTAAGCTGGGGCTTCTCCAGGAGATGCTCCCTTTCAGGTGGGGTTGGTTGTCTGTCAGTGTGGGGGCCTGGAGTGGCTAATGCCACCCACTGATGAGTCTGCCTAAGAACGGAGCCCCACAGAGGAGAGAGACTCATTCTGTTGGAGCACCCTGATCCAGCCATGCCTGAAGTTAAACCTCCACTGCCTTGAGAACTTTTTATTTATAAGAGCCCATGAATACCTTTTTGAATTTGAGCCAGTTTGAGGTAGATTTCTGACCCATGAAGCCAGTGGATCCTCACCAATGCACATTTGTACAACCCTTGAAGGGTTATAAAAACACTCACACACAGGGCGTGGCTCATTCTTGGAGCAACTCTGGGAGGTAGGCATTACTATCTCCCTTCCATAGAGGAGGACAGTGAAGGCAAAAGGGGATGTGTTGCCAGAAGCAGGGGTAGGACTGAGATCTAAACCTGCGGTCATTCCCATCCTGGCGGTCTCCTCCAGAAACTTCTTTCCAGTCAAGAGCCACACCTCCATTCACCCTTTGTCCACCCAGCACCAGGACCAACTTTCCCGGTTTCTCTTTGCCAGCCACCACCCTCTTCAGCCTGGGGTCTTTGGAAGCCTGCTGCCCACGGTTCCTCTCTGTGGCCATCTCAAGCAGGCAAAGCCCTCTGAAGAACGTGACCGTGAGGGACTTTAGGGACACAGCTGGGGCCCATAAGGCCTTTGTCTAAACAGCTGTGTGGCCACGTGCCATGGAGGAGAAAGTGTGGGATGTGGAGTCACAACTCTACTCTTTTTTATAAGCAGTGTGACTTTGGTCACATGATTTAATCTCCTGGCTCCTCAGCTGCCTTGTCTGTAACATGGGTCTGATAATACACCAGCTTCAGGCAATGAACATTTAATGAGGTAAACCGAGAAAACCCATGGTAAATGGACATTTGCATCGTGAGCCCTTTGGAGTTCTCTCCAGTCCTAGCCTACCCTCCAGCTGCGTTGCCTTCTGTCCTATTCAGTTTCTTGGGCACGTGCCCCCACTCCGGGGCCACTTGGCCTCTTCCTCTGTGGTTCACTCATTCATGGAGGGAATTTATTAAATGCTTATTGTGTTCCAGGCTCTGCCACAAACAGTGGGAAACAGCAGTGAACAACACAGGAGCTTGCATTCTACAGGGTAGAGCCAGACTAAAAATACACAAAGGAAATATTTTCACATAGGGGTACATGCTATGCAGAAAACAAATGAGCAAAACCCAGGGAGATGCAATAGTGCCTGGAGGAAGGAGGGGGCACTAAATAGGACTGGGAAAGACCTCTCCACTGAGACCTAAATGAAGAGAAGAAAGCAACCAAGGCAAGAACTGACAGTTTGAGTGTCCCGGCAGAGAGCACAGCAAGTGCAAAGGTCCTGAGGTGGAACTGGGTTGGAGGAACAATAAGGCCAGGGTGGATGGAGGGCGGTGAATGAAGAAGAGCTGGGACATGAGGTTGGAGAGGTAGGCAGGGCAGACCTGGGCAGCACTTGTAAGCCATGGGTAGGATTTGAGCTTCATTACATATGCATGGGAGGGGGGAGGTAAGAAAGGGAGGGACAGATCTGACTCCCATTCTCAAAAGAGCAGTCTGGCAGCTATGGAGGATGCATGGCAGAGGCACAGAGGAAGCAGGGCGGCTAGCCTGAGCCCTTGTCTGTCCACACCCTGCCGGAGCTGGCACCCTAGCCCACCCCACCCCCACTAATCAGATGGTGCGGGACGGGAGCCCCCCAGCTCTGGGCACCTTGGGAAAGATTCACCTTGACAACCTTGAGCAGACACTGTGTTTTTTCCACCAACCTCTTTAGCTTCTCCTTGATGACTCATCCCCAGATTAACCCAACATCCCTGCACTTGCCTGTTACTAGCACTGACACAGGCACACATCCTCAGACCCCACGTAATCTGTGCCAAGAGGAGATCCATTCTGCCAAGTGCCAGATTAATTCCTTTCTCAGTAGCCTCTCAGAATTTGGAGGGCCCAGGGCTCCCCTCACCCCACCCTTAGCCCCACCCCTACCCCTCCGTGGCTGCAGGAGGCAGTCCTGTGAGCAGCAGGGAGACGGGTGGAACTCTACACCCACATGCCCGCAGGTCCCCGTGTGAGAGCTGACGACCGACCGAGGGCAGGAGGCAGAGAAGGGCCCTGCGGAGCAGAGAAAGGCCCCCGGCCATGGGAACCCAGCTGCCACGTCCTGTCTGTTCCCATCAGGAGAGCCATCAGCCTCACCAGCTACTTCATCTGTGTTTATTTGTCTGTCTGCCTATGTCTTGCTCTATCTTCTGATGTGTCTGTCTCTCAGCCATCAGATGCCCCCTCAGCTGGAGCTAGGATTTCTGAAGACAGACACAGCTGGCATCTTTCTTTCGGAGGCCGGGTATACACGTGCTCTGGCCACAGGTTCCCGCCACTTCTCTGGGAGCTGGTCCACACTCCATGAGAAAGCAAATTCAGATCCTCGGCTGCACAGTACTTTACAGTTTGCATTTCTCAGTCCCACGCATATGTTTAATTATATCCCTGCCTTGTCCCGAAGGAATTCAAGGTACCAGTCCTCTGTGTTCTTTGCAGTGACATTGTAGGGTGGGCAGGACGCTGGTTCAGAGGGGTTCTGCCAAGATCAGGGAGCCAGCGAGCGAGTGTGGGGCAAGGCTGGGTCTCAGCCTCTGGCATTGATGGGACTGCTATTGCAGGAAGCTCTGGAGCCCTCCCTCTACCCAAGGTTCAAAGCTTGCTCTGTCTGCATGTGTCCCAGGCCACCTGTTCTGTTATGGACTCAGTGGGGAAAGCTGGACATCTCCTAGCTCTCTCAGGCCCCCGTTTCCAGCCTTAGTCTTTTTTTCTGGAGTTCCTGCAGAAGGCTCCTGGGAGCAGTAAGTTGGGGAACCCCACGACAAGTAGGGGAGAGGAAGGGAACTGGGATTCTGGGCTGGGGGTGGGGGCAGACAGGGTGGCAATGGCCAGCCACTGTGAGCACCCCTGCCGGTGCCCTACTCTGCAGTCTCACCATGAGGGGCAGAGGGCTGGTTAGGTCTGGAGGGGTCCAGCAGGGTGTGGCGATGAGAGAAGGGCCTGCCCAGCTGACAGCAGGTGACAGGATGTCTGGGAGCCCAAGCTGCTACTGCTGCAACAAAGGAGGGGAGCAAGGGAAATGACGAGGCTTGGCAACAGCTCTCCCAGCTGCTCTGGGTTTGAAGCTGAGCCACTTTGCTGGCTCCAGCACAGCGCGAACAGGTGGCAGCAAGATTGGCACAGCCAGGAAAATTCATCTTGTGGAGGCCAGCGTGCAGCAGAGCGGGAGAGGAGCAGCCAGACGGAGGGGGAGGAGGGGGAAGGAGAGAAGGGAAGGGGCTGTGGGGAGGAGACCCTCCACTCTTCACAGGCCCAGCCGCTTCTGGGGCAGATCCTCTCTACCCCTCCCCAACGGGCACCTACACGTGCCCACGCAGCCACCTCTGCACACCCAAACCAAGGTGCTCAAGGGCCCTCAAGGACACTCAAGGCACACAGGCTACCAGGTCTCCCCCCGCCAAAGGCACTCACAGGACACTTACCTTCCCCTCTCACCCTGCTGCTCATATTTTCCAGCCAGCTCACTTCTCCAGCTTGTGACAGCTGGGCTACCTGGCACAGGGCACACCTGAGCCCCTTTGGTGGAGGGAGGCACCTGGGCCTCTCAAGTGAGCTCTGAAAGCCAGGAGCAGCACGTCAAGTTTTCTTGCCCAGTTTCTTACTGTCAGGATGGGAGCCCCCAACACACATTGGGGTGTCTAGCGATTTGGCTGGGAAGAGGTTCACTCTGCAGTGTCCTGACTCAGGACCACGTGGGCTCCAGCAGAACCTTGTGAATTCTGCCACTCAGCATTCGCGAGGCTTTGTGTGATGCTACCTAAACACCCGGTTGATGGCCAAATAAACCAGGTAGCTCTGAAATTCATGAGGTCCCCATTTAATAGATGTCTGTGAAGGGCCTACTCTGGGCTAAACACTGATCCAAACGCGGAGGACACAGCAGGAAAGGACAAAGTCCAGGAGTCGTGGTGCTTAGGTAGTAGAGGGAGAAGTCAAAGAAACAAGCCAGGTAACTTTAGGTATTGATAGATTATGTAGAAATAAATAGAGTGATGTCAAAAGGAACTAGAGAAGTGGCTTTCTAGATGAGGCGGCTGGGGAGGGCTTCTCTGAAGAGGTGGCATTTGAGATGAGCCCTGAATGCGGAGCTGGTTATAAAAAAGGCAGGGGAAGAGTGTTTCTGGCAGCGAGAACTACATGTGCAAAGGCCCTGAGGCAGAATGACCTTGGCCTGTTTGACAGAAGGAAGACCAGTGACATTGGCAGCAGGTAGGGCCCGGATCATGCAGGGACCAGAAGGCCGTGGGGAAGAGCGGAGATTTTATACTAAGTAAGATGAACAGTCTTTAGAGAACAGATCCGCCTGGTGGCTGTGGGGAGGAGACTGGACCAGGTGGGGAGGGAGGCAAGGGGAGCCCAGGCAGAGGTGGCTGCTGGACGGGAGTGGGGGAGGAGAGGAGGTGAGAAGCAGCTGGACTGGGTGTGTTTGGAAGTTGAGCCTGCAGGACTGCTCTGGCCTTAGATACAGAAGAGGAAGAATGAAAGCTAGGTTTGGGGTTGAGCTGGGGGAGGGGGCATTCCCTGGGCTGAGGAGGATGGGCCACTCCCGTGCGGTTAGGAAGGGGACACAGAGGACATAGTTCCTCCTTGTCCAAAAGTACAACCAAAGGTGATTCCCACACTCTGCATGGCCCAGGGTGGCACGTGCCCCAGCGCCTCATCCCCACCTGGGAGGTGGGTGTCCATCCTTACCCCGTGGACACGTTCTCCCAGACCCCAGCTCTCCCATGCATTTGAGCAAGTCGTGTCCCTTCTTGAAGCTGGACGGCACTTTACAAACTCCATATGCTCAGTTTTCTTTTATTATTTTAATTTCTAACTACTTGGGATGGTTTCCAGCATTGGCTTCTGCTGTGATTCTTGTGCCAGCAGACACACTTTGCTCTCTCCCCCTCCTCATCCCTTCCTTCATCTAAACCACAGAGATTTCTTCCAATTCAGAGGAGTACTGGGATTCAGGGAGGGAAATTCAGCCAGCACACGAGTGCCCTGCGGCTCTGGTCAAAGACGACACCCCCAGAGGCAGTGGGGGCAACAGGCAGGGCCTGGCCTGGTGGGTGGGAGCCCAGGGTCTCCCTCAAATGGGGAGTTTCTAAAGATACCACCACAGGGCCTGGCACCAAATGGGAACTGCAGGCTCCCTCAGGCACGGCATCACCCCAGGCTCTCCTCTGCCAGAGCCCCACAGGGGCTGACACCTTCTTCCTCTCCTACCACACTCCCAGTGCCCACTTCCTCCAGCAGCAGACTTTCTTTCTGTCTTGCAAACAACTCCCAGGAATTTTGCTCTGTCCTCTGCCTGGAGTGCTCTACCCCAAACCTTTACAAAGCTCACCCCTTCTCGTCCCAGTGTCACGTCTTCTGCAAAGCCCTCCTGGATGCCCAATCTGAGTTGGCTCCTTGTGACTAGCTGAAATCTCATATGTTGCTTTGATGACATGTTCCCACAGGAGCCGGACCTTATCTGCCTTTATTTTGTTTGCTGCTGTACTTTCAGTGACCGGGACAGTTCTAGCAAGGGCTAATATACATACTTATTGAATGAATGAATGAATGAATGAATGAATGAAAGAAAGAATGAATGAATGAATGAATGAATGAATGAATGGGTTTCCTGCCCATCTCCTCCTCCTGCCAGCTCCCGTTTGTAGAAGGGAGACGGAGTGTTCTGGGTAACTCAGACTTAGGTATATGGAGGAACAGGACAATTATTGACTGGCCTCAGGTGCCAAGAGCAGTACAAATGACCTCATTCAATGCGTTACCCTATTTTATATGCAAGGAAATGGACGCTCAAATGAATAAAGGAACCTGCCCTGAAGCAGACAGCTCGCAAGCAGTTCAGATTCCCAGCTTTTCTACCCACCAGGCTGCAGATGGACCGAAGACAGATGACCAATTTTCAAACAAGTGGAATAGTAAGTGCGCTTAGCACCCCATACTGTTATTGACCACAAGTCAATGGCACTTTGATGACTCAGAAGGCCATGATTTCAGAGCCTCAGGGGGTCCTGTAGTGCTGCGTCCTGATCTCTCATGGGGCCGCTCCTGGTTACAGTATGGGGCCAGGATAGAGCAGCAGTGACCCCGCTGTGCCCTGGGGCTGCTTTCGAAGCTACACCTCTCCTCTCTGCAGACCCTGGTTTGTTTTTTCCTTCTGAGGAAAGGGGGATAGTGCACTAATATGGGGTTTCCTGTGGTGTGTCGTTGTGGCCAGCGGGAGTGTCCAACACTAGCCTCAACCGGGAGGTACGGCAGCACGACTGCATTCTTCGGCTCCTTCTGCCTGCCGGGCTCCTTCCCAGGGTATCCGTGAAGCCGCAGCCTCACCCCACGCCTGTACTGGCTGCCAGGTTTCAGTGAAGCCTGGCCCAGAGGGTCTGCATCCCCTTCCGGCTTCGCATACATACCATCACCAACCACCATCAAACATCCTATGTGTTTTATTTACTTTGGTGACATCTTCCCCGCTTCCTGTCCCCAATGGTCTATACGCTCCATGAGCACAGGGATGTTGCCTGCTTGGGCCCGGTTGTATTCCCCACGTGTGCACAGAACAGGCAAGCAGCATTTGTGCAATGAATATTCCCCATACTTGGGTCAGTCATATCCTGCCGTCATAGTTTTGGTCAACTGTGTCCCGCTTGTCCTATCTAATATTTGTCTTTCAATCAGCCATCTTAAAAAAATGTAAAAAAATGAAATGTAAAGGAAGCTTTTTATCACTGTCAAAATGAAAAGCCAATATTATTTGCCATAAATAGAAGACAACTGTTAAATGCCATGAAAACAAAACAGTGTGAGGAAATTTGAGCAAGAGCGTGTTGCCTTGGGAAGGCAAGAGGCTGAGGCCTGCACTCTGTCTCTACTAAAAGGAGTGGTCAGTGAGCGCTAGAGAGGCACTAAAGATAGGCTGGCACCACACTGAGACTTTGTCCTTGGTAGAAGGTTTCAGAGAGGGCTGTATAGGGAGTAACTGTCTCACCAGCTGAGTGACACAGTGTGAATTGACACCTCCTAAAATACACCCTGCCATGGTCCTCATCCCATGCTTGGGGGAACACAGAATCTGGAGGACTCAATAGGGCTAGGTGTGAGGGACTGCTCCCCAAATGCACCTGGCGCTTGGGGCCTCTTTAGCCCCCTAAGGTGTCTGTGCACGCTCTCTCGGTGGAAGTAGCACCCCATCCTCTGGATCCTGCCTGCCCACACCAGCCTGCCTTCAGGCTCCCAGAGCCCGTGGTTGTATCTCAGTCTCAGCACTTCTCCCGGTTCTGTTTGCAACCCCGTGAGTTTTGTCTGAGGCCGTCTCCCTCACCTGACTAAGAGCTCCCCGCTGTGGGGACTGTCCTGTTCATATGTGTGTCTTCCACCATAAGGCAGAGTGTCTTGCATACGACTGGCTTTCAGGAAATATTTGTGGACTTGAATGGAGTTGGTGATCAATCAGACCCCAAATAGCCAACATTTGTTCCTGTCCAGACTAATAATACCAAAAAATGCATCTGCCTTCTCAGCCCTGACTTTTCCCTGAAGTTTTCCCAGCACCACGTGGGTGGGTGGGTACTCTGATCTCCCACATCCTTTGGAAGAATTTTGTCTTCCTGACTCCTGAGCTCTCCTTCTTGATCTTTTTTCTGTCTTGCCTAGTCCACAGGGAGTTTCAGTTAGAACGCTGTGCATCGCAAGTGACAGGAAAACTCAGGTCTAATTGGTTATATCATGAGCTATACAGTTTTAGTCTACAGGTAATGTTCGCATTAGGTGAGGCTTGGTCCAGTAGCTCCAAAGATGTCAGCAGACCTTGCTTCTCTCCATCTTTCTCATCTGAATTCCATGTTGCGAGTTTCACCTCAGGTTCCTCACAGAGCCTTCCCCGACCCCCACCGTGAGCAGTGCCAGGCTAACGCTTCCTGGTAGCAAAATGGCTGCCTTCATTCTAATCTTATACCATATTATTTAGGGGAAAATGAAGATCTCTTCCAGGCGTCCATGTAAAACAAAGAAGACTTATCTTTCCCAGAAACACTGGGAATACTCTCATGTTTCATTGGCTCTGACTGGGTTATCTGACCATCTCTGAACCAATAGCCAGAGCCAAGAGGAGGGGATATGCTGAGTGGCCAATCAGGGTCTGCCCCTGAAGGTGGACATGGAATCAGCTCATCAGTCATAGGCTGATACATGGGAGGGATGTTCCCAGGGGGAACTCAGGAGGACTCTTTCTAGAAGGAAGAAGGGATGGATGCTGGGGCAAACCACATATATCCTGAAAATGGGGGAGGTGAACTAAGCCAGGCAGCCACCTTGGGACTCATTGCCCTTTTTAACAGCTTCTTTTCCTCCCCAAGATACACCTAGGGGTAGAACTACAGGCGAGGGCCAGTCTGTATATCCACGTGCTGCTGGGTCTGGAAAGGACCAGAGTAACCACGTGAGACCCACCTCCAGGCTCCCCACAAAGACACAGAAGGTTAGGACAGGAGGAACCATCAGCTCAGGGGTCTTAACCAAGGATCCACGGACAGAGTTCAGGAGGTACAGGAACCTCTGAAATATCAAATCTGTGGTATCCTGCGTATGCACTTCTTTGGGCAGAGGATCCGCAACTTAACCAAGTCTCACAGGGGTGTGAGGCCTAAAATGTTCCCTGCAGGGGTCACGTCGTGCTCGAGGTTGAACAGGAACTAGAGGCAGAATCCAGAAGAGAAGCAGGTCTCTCAACAGCTGGTGTCTGGGAGGGAAATCACCACCAACATTCTCACGGTGCACAAGCCTCGTCTCATGTAATTGAATCCTCGCATGTGGCCTAGGATGCTGTCATCCCATTTTACAGATGAGAGAATACTTGATCCGCTCAGGGTCACAAGTGGCACAGTGGGATCAAGCCCAGGTCTGACTCCCCAGAGCGCTTGCGCTTCCACGCAGCACACCCAGCTGCTGCCCTTTTGTCCCCGCTATTCCTTAGAGCCTCCCAGTTGTGTGTGATCAGCTGGCGAGGGTCACAAAACTGCCAGCCGACGGTCTCTAAACAGGAGTCCGTTTTTGCTGTGCCTCTAGGACTCTCTCCTGGGACTGCCAGGCACCTGGCTTGGCTTCCTACGAGCCTGGTGATTCTCAGCACGCTGCGTCCCCTTTCGGGGCTTAGGTCCCTCAACCTGAAATGGGACTAACAACCCTTCCCTTACAAGACTGTTTGGTGGGTCCCCATGGGTCCTTGTTGTGACAATTCCCTGTGCATGCCTGGCCAGGTGCAGGTGAGAGGTTGCACTTCATCTTGGCGGACCCACAGCATCTTTTAGAGGTTGTCTGGTTGCTCATCAGGACCTCCACTCTCCCCGGCAAGGGGATGATTTCCCCATGGCCCACAGAGGAGGTGGGAGAATCATTCCGAGTTACAGCGTGGCTCAGGAAAGCCAGCTCACATGCCAGGTGCTTTGCATATATGATCACCCTTCATTCCCTCAGCACCACCAGACAGGTGCCGTGCACCTCCCATTCTGCGGGCCAGGAAATGGTAGCCCAGGAGAAGTCACTTAGTCCAGGTGGCTGAGCATTGACGGGGGTCAGGATTTGAACCCATGTGCATCTGAGGCCAAAGCTGATGCATTTGCCTCCTCCCTTGCTCACTGTGAGCCAGAGGACAGTCTTCCACTCTTTAATTGAGGCACTCAGGTCGGCTGCAAGGCTGCCTGACCCGTCATTTAATTTAGACTTGTTCCTTGCAAGCTCAACAAGGAGGTGCCAGGGGCCATGGCCTGGTTGGGGACAGCCTGGCCCAGGCTCATTGCTCCTCCCTCCCTCCCAGCCTGCTGCCTCTGAGCGTCTCATCCAGTGCAGAGGTCACCAGCCCCACTGCCCACCACAGGGCCTGGGTGCTCATGGGCTCGACATGTGGGGATGGTGCAGGGGGCTTCTGGTTCCAGTGCGTGAAGCCACTGGCACCACACACAGCTCCGAAGGCTCCGAAAGCCATAAAGCAGTGGAGGAAAAATGACAGCGGGCGAGAAAACGAGCCACAGAGGAAATTAACTCGCACCCAGGGAGCCGCGCGGCTTTCTGCTGACAGAGAGGGCCGGCTACCTCATAAAACTAAACACTTAAACTCTCCTCTTTACAATAATTACAGTGCCTTGAATGCCTCTTCCCCTGCCCGGGCTGCGCAGGGTAGGAACTGGGGCTCAGAAGAAGGGTTGGAGCAGGTATGGCTGCCAGTGCAGAGTCCCCTCGGCAGCGGGGCTGGCCAGAGAGCCAAGAATGTTAGAGTTGGAAGGGGAATTGGGGACTGGCTGCTCCAACCCCCTCTTTGACAGATGAAAAACCTGGGGGCCCAGAGAGGGTTTGCACTAAGTGAAGTGAAGGTGACGCAGCCAGTTGTAGATGGGACAACTAAAAGCAGCTTCTCTCCTGTGGCCCGAATTCCACAAACATTTCCTGAAGCCCCTTTGTGAGCCAGACCCTCCGCCGGAGCCCAGGGCCTGTCCTTGGCCCCAATCAGAAAGTGAGCTCCTGAGGGCCAGAACCACATCTGTCCCCTTCATGCCATGTCCCGGCCCCCAGAGCAAGGCCCGACTCTCAGGAAGCCATTTGGGGGACTTCTGAGCAGCAGCCCTGAACCCCCTATGAGAGGACAGGTGTCCTCACCACCTGGCCACGTGGGGGAACCCCAGGAAGACGGGTAGCCAACGAGAAGCTTCCCAGCAGCAAAGAGCTTCAGGAGCCAAGGGTGTGCCTGCCAACAGGGGCAAGTATCAGACTCAAAGTCAGAGACCACAGGGCTTCCCCTCAGCCGCACTAAACTGCTCTCTGAGCTTTTGACCCCAGCTTGTCTCTGCCCTGCTTTCTGGGCTGCCCATCAGCTCTGCTGCGGAGGACCCCTGCCACCTGTGGCTGCACACCTGCTCCCAGCCCCTCTACTTCACTCAGAGGCCTCCCCCAGCACCAGCCTTCCTCTCCTGCTTGGCACCCCTGCCCTCTGTTCTTCAAACACTCCCCCCACCCCCCAGTGAGAGACAGCTGTTGTTTTTTCCTACGGGCATCATTGCCCTCCCCCTTGCTCAGTTCCTGAGGTTGGGAAGAAGCTGATCCCTCAGGGAGGGGTGGGGGTGGCACATGCCCCAGGCCTGACCAATCAGCGTATCTCAGCACCCTGGCTACAGAGAATAGTTTGGGGATGGACAGGGAACCCAAACTCTAATGGGGTGAATCCTGGGCTTATGGGGAGCAGGCCTTCTTTTTCCGCTGGGACTGCTGAGTTGAGAGTGTAAGCCTGAGGCTGCAGAGGACTCGTGAATGAAGCCAAAGCAGAGGAAAGTGACCTAAGATGGGGACTTACAGCTTCCCGGTGACTTGAGCACCTGGATCCAGCCATGTCTGAAGTTACATGAGTCAGGAAATAATGTTGTTTATAACAATAACTATTATTATATCATTATACATAATTATATCACAGGTAGTTATGTTATTAATTATATAATGGTATATCAATTATTATTAATTGTAATAATTATTGTGATTTATGTATCATGAATAGTAATTTTACTATTAGTATTTTGCTTCCGCCACTCTGAATTCAGTTTGTGTCACTCACAACCAGAAGATTCTGAATAATATGGGACCAGCTGAAAGTGCCCTGGCCTCTCCCCAGTGCCTTTCCATGGAGCAGCCTCAGGGCCTGCCTGAACCTGAGCTCTTGGCTCAGTCATTTTACAGCCTCTACGAGCGAAAGGCCGGACCTTTCTGGTGTGTTCAAAACTGCTGTCTGCCACTCTGGAGACAACTGCAATAAGCAGAAGGATCCAGCTGCCCCTTCCCCGACCTCTGAAATGCAGAGCATGCTTTTCCTAGACCCTGACTGCCCAGAAGGTAAGCAAGAATCCAGCCAATGTAGCCAGGCCTGGAGTCTGACATTTTCTCTGGTGAGTCATTGTATTCGCAGATCTGTTAGCACAGACGTTCTTGGCACATTTAGGCTATTGAAAATGAAAGAGAAAATTAGAAATGAACACGGTGACCCAGCATGCCCCCTCCTCCTCATTCTCTGTACACTGACACTTTCCCTCTGGAACCACTCCTCTCAGGACAGGCATGTGGCCACGGCTTGTCCTTCCAGAGTCTGCCGTTCACTGATGTCAAGATGGACGCATGACTCTGGACAAGCCAAACGGATTCTGTTCTGGGATAGTTATCACATCCATGAAAAATGAAGCCCTCTGTTTCCTCTGGGGCACTTGGCTTGTAGAATGTAAACCTGGAGCTGCTGTGGACCACGGTGGAGAAAGGCTGCCAAAGAATGAGGCTAATGCAGAGGAAACCGATCTGGGTGGCAGAGGGAGCGGAGTCCTGATGACAGTTCTGCTCCTGGACCCAGCCCGGCCTGACGCTGCAGCTCACACCCTCAGCCTTCCCAGCGCCTTCCTTTTCTTGAGCCACTTTGAGTTAGGGCTCTGACTCTTGCAAACAAAAAAGTACTGATTAATAGAGAAAGGTGTTCCAAATAAGTCGTTTTAAGGAAGTGACGATGACAACATTTTACACGATGCCAAAGTCTTATATGTGACTGGTCTAGCAGACAAAATAAATAGCAGGATTAATGGGCTGAGCGGAGACTGGTCCCCCTGTGAAGGCCAGACCCTGAGTAGCCAGGGAGACCAGAATGGCGCTTTTATCTTGCCCCTTTGGCACACACAGTGACTCTGAAGTGATGGGATGGCTTCTACCACCTCATTTACCAGGTGACTTTGTGCAGCTTTGTTGACAAGCTCAAGTTTTTCCTTCCTTTCCTGTCAGAAGGGAACACACAAGGCAACATTAGTTAGCAGGAGCCTGGAGGCTGGCTGCCCACACACCTCCATGCCCAGAGGGGAAGGGGGGGAGCTCCAGGCAGAGCAGGGGCTGTGAGTCAGGTCCCCGTGAGTCCTCCTCCCGCTCTCGCGGTACAGCTGGACAAGCTGTGCCCTGCAGGACTGCAGGGAGTGCCAGCCTGTGGGCCACGAGGAGACGGTCCTCCCCCAGAGCACTCAAATGGTGGTCCTGCATGTTCCCAGCCCACTCCTGAACACCAGGTTGGCAAAGAATTCTAGCTGGAAGACACAATATCCGGAAAACAATTGCTCTCAGGACCCAAGTTGTCAATGAACTGCTTCTGGAGTTCTATTTACCTCTATTTCCCCTTTTTGCACAAAGAAAACAAGACACAGATGGCTTTGAAAAATTCTCCAAAGGAAGTTGCCAGGGACCCTTGCCCTTCTAAATTCATTCTCTCTCTCTGTCACCATGTGTCCCTCCCCTGCACAAAACCCTCACAGCAGCCTATTGAATTCAATCCAAAATTTCTGCCCTGATTCAAAATGCTTCTGGGCCCTGCTCCCCAGTGCCTGTCTAGAGACAGGCCTTCCAATTCCAGGAGCCCCATCGGCTTTCGGCTCCCTGAGCACATCGATGAGGGACTGTTAAAAGCCAGTGCTTCTCTGTCCCTGGGATGTCCCCGGGGGCCTAATAGCCCCCATTTACGGGGCTTCCAACATGTGCCAGCCACTTCACTCCTCACCTCGGCCAGGGAGGTGTACATACCACTGACCCTTCTAGGGACAGGCAAACGAGCTCCAGAGGTCAGCCGAGCTGCCTAAGCTCCCATAACTATGGGAAGAGTCGAGAATCCAAACCTCCGTGTCTGGCTCAAAGCCAAGACCCCTTTTCTGGTTCCAGGAACACTTTCCTACCTGTGAAGACGTTGCAAAGGCCACAACAAATGCCCTCCTTCCTGAAGCGTTCTCCCAACCTCCCCACAGAAATTCACTGGCATCTTTTTTGATGGTCACACCCACAATATTAGGCAGGTTTCCAGCAGGTGACAGCAGGCCGTTCAGCTGGGACTCGGAGGGGAAATTGAAGAGAGGTTCGTTTATAGCGGTGCAGACAGGGTTACAAGGGAAGCCACAGTGGGTGTGGAGGCACCAGGGACAAACAACAGGGAAACCACTGACACCTTGAGCAGAGGGGGAGAGAAAGGAGCAGTGGGGTCAGAGGTGGGGAGAACTGTGGCAGGGAGGGAGGTCGCCCACAGGAGCTCAGGACGCAGTCCCCAGCAGAACCCCCACCCAGGCAGGGAGGGAGGCAGAAAGAAATACCCTGCCTCTCTCTCCTCTCACGCTTCAGTTTCCCTCGGATGCACCCAACTCTAAGCCAGAAGCCCAGGGGTCCTGTGTGTGCGGTCATGACAGAGGTCACAGCCTCCCAGGCACAGAGCTGAGCGAGGAGGCGGCAGAGTGGGAGGGGGTGTGACAGGGAAGGGTGCTGTCCTGGTTTCTGATTGATGCTGGAACAAATCACCACCAATGTGGTGTCTTGGAGCGCACATATTTATTCTCTTACAGTTCTGGAGATCAGAAGTCCAAAATCAGTCTCACTGGCTGAAATCAAGGTGTCAGCAGGGCTGCATTCCTTTCTGGGTGCTTTCAGGGAGAATCTGTCCCTGCCTTTTCCAGCTTCTAGAAGCTGCCTGCACTCCGTGGCTTGTGGCTTACGGTGCCTTCTCCATCTTCAAAGGGAGCAGCAGCAGGTCCAGCCTCACGTCCTGCTCCCTGGCTCTGCCTCGTCTGCCTCTTTCTTCCCCATCTAAAGGCCCCATGTGCCTCCCAGTTCCCATTCCCCCCTGCTGTGCTAATATTTTGGTGTTTGGCCCCCCTACCCCCACTGAATTAGTTTCCTAGGGCTGCCTAGTAGCAAAGTACCACAAATTGAGTGGCTTGAACAACAGATTTTTATTGTCTCACAGCTCTGGAGGCGAAAAGTCCAAGATCAAGGTGTCAGAGGGGTTGGTTCCTTCTGAGACTGTGAGGGAGAATCTGTTCCACACCTGTCTCCTCGTTTCTGACGGCCTCAGGTGTCCTTACAGATGAAGTGCGCTCTGTGTGTGTGTGTGTGTGTGTGTGTGTGTGTGTGTGTGTGCGCGTGTGCGTGTCTTCACATTGTGTGCCCTCCATGGATGTCTGTCTGTGTCCAAATTTCTCCTTTTTGTAAGGACACCAGTTATATTGGATTAGGGCCCACCCTAATGACCCCATTGCAACTTGATTACCTCTATAAAGACCCTGTCTCTAAATAAGGTCATACCTGAGATACTGGCGAGGAGACATAATTCAACCCATAACACCTACCCTGTTCCTTCACAGCCTTACATGTCCTGCCCGGGTGTCCCCGCCATTAGCAGTGAGGACCCAGCAAAGTGTTCTTGGCTCAGTAGGCTCTGCCTGCTACAAAGATTGTGTAGGTGACAGCATGGAGGATTCATTTGGAGGGAGCAGGGCCTGGACGTGGGGGCCATGAGGTGGCCTGGCCCAGGACAAGAGGTTGCACGAAAGACCTAGGAGGTGAAATTCACAGGCTTGGCAAAAACCTGGAGCAGAGGAGAGGGAGGCAAATGTGGTGTTTTAGGTTTGAGAGGACACATGGGTGGTTGTGCTTTTGCTGAAGGGGGAGCAGAGGTTTTGTACAGGATGAAAACCGCAGGCTGAGATGCGGAGGAGACAGAATTGTACGCATAGAATTTCCTCTGGAAAAGACCTGGGCCCAGGCGAGCAGAAAGACGCAGGGGACAGTTCGACAGGAGGAACGGCATGAAGGCACAGAGCGGGGAGGGAATGAATCATCTCAGGACCAGCGCCCGTCGGTCGTCCTCACACGGCCTTCAGAGACCACGTCGTCCGGGCGGACTGGTTTGTTGGTCTGATCTCTCACTCTCTCTGTATCTATGCCCCTTTTCACGTGACTTTGCAGTGGCCTCTCCTCCCCACTTCCTGCAGTGTTCCCCTGCATTTACTTTTGGGTTCAGTCATAGGACAGGCTTTGGCCAGTGGAATGTGGGCAGAAGTGCCTGTTCTGAGCCTGGGCCTTCAGAGGCTTCTTCATGTTCCCACTTATCTTATAGTGCCTCTGCCATCACCATTTGAGGGTCTCACCTGGCTACCCCACTGGTCCAAGGAAGATGAGAAATACACAGAGCAGAGCCAGACCCAGCCAGCCAGCTTGTGGAGCCCAGGCTGAATCAGCCAACACACAGACAAACGCAAATGCATGAGCCACATAATGCTGATTGCCAGGTGTTGCTCAGAGTTGAATGGTCGTTTGTTACATTAGATATAGCCAAATCACACCATTTTGCAGATGAAGAAACTGAGGCCTCAAGAAGGTAAGAGACTTGCGACAACATGGATGGACCTAGAGGGTATTATGCTAAGTAAGGTAAGTCAGACAGAGAAAGACAAATACCATATGATCTCACTCATATGTGGAATCTAAAGAACAAAATAAATGAGCAAACAAAACAAAAACAGACTCATAGATACAGAGAACAAACTGATGGTTGCCCGAGGGGAGGGGGGTTGGGAAGCTGGGTGAAAAAGGTAAAGGAATTAAGAAACACAAATTGGTAGCTACAAAATAATCATGGGGATGTAAATAAAGTACACCTTAGGGAATAGAGTCAATAATGTTGCAGCAACTACATATAGTGCCAGGTGGGTACGAGACTAATTGGAGGGATCACTGCATAAATTATATAAATGTCTAACCATTATGCTGTACACCTGAAACTAACATAAAATAATATTGAATGTCAACTGTAACTGAAAAAATAATAATTTAAAAAAGAAGGTAAGAGACTTGCCCAATGGTATACTCATATAAATAATAAATAGCAAAGGTCTCCTGATACCTAGTCTGAGAGTCTTTCCACTTCATTGCAGTGACCGTCTCCTGGCTTCTGGTTTGTTCATTCATTCATCCAACAAATGTGTTAGTGGAGATACAGAGATGACTGGGTTTTTCTTAGCTCTCCAAGAGCTCCATGTGGTGGTGATGGGGAGACAGACCCCAAGCAGATAAATGTGGTAAGTGAGACCATAGAGATATGCCCAGGCACAAAGAAGGGGTACTCAGCTAGGGAAAACCAGGGTAGGATTCTTGGAGAAGGGGATGTCTGAGTTGAGTCATAAAAAATGAGAAGGAATTGACCAGCAATGCTGAGGAAGCAAGGAGGTGGCATGAGTGTGGGCTGGAGGTGAGGCACAGCCTGGGGCTGTGTGTGTGGTGGGACCTGGGCCATGGAGGGCAGCAGCAGGTGAACTTCATGTTCCTAGGAGCTATTCAAGCTCCTAGGGGAGCTTGAATTTCGGGGGAGGCAGGGAGTGGCAGGAACTGGAGCTGGAGAGGAAGGTGGGGCCTGCATCCCAGCACTCTATTGCATGGAAAGAACTCAGTTCTTTCACCAGAAGGTGATGGAGGCCTTTGTGGGCATGGCCTTGGACCAGTCAACTCATTCCCTTGGTTTATCCATCCCCCAAATGAGGGACTGGACAAAACGTCTCTAAGGGTCTCTCCAGCTTTAAAACCATTGCGGGGGGTTGACTGGGGTGGACACACCACAGAGGGGACCATCTGTCCTGGCACCAACCCAGGCCAAAAGCAGAGGACCGAGTGCCCCTTTGCCTGCAAGATGGGCTTAGGTGGCACCTCAGGGAACCAGGCCCTGCTGCTGTCTGTCTTGGTGAGGAGCAGGGAACTGTCCTCTGAACAAAAGGCTGGTCCAGGGGCATGAAGAACATGGACACATTGGACATTCGACACGATACCAGAGCATCCAGATGGGTGAAGTGACTTTCTGTTTCCCTTCTCACAGAGGGAACATGGAGGTTGGGAGACGGGCAGCGGGGACGAGTCAATGACGGGAGGGTAGGAGGCTTTTCAGACCACCACCCAGGCTCAAAGAGCCACACCCTTGCACCCAGCCTCCTAGCCACGGACAGAGGCCACCTGGAGGACAAACAGACACCTAACACAATCACTCCCATTTAACCGAAGAGGGCCAACCCAGCCAGGCTGGCAAGAAAATGTCAGGTAATTGATGTTATTTTCCGACTGACCATGTTTTGCTAGAAAAGATTCTGGTTAAAGGGTGTAATCAAATCACACTTAAGAATTCTACTAAAAGATTACTTTTATAGTGAGAAAGAAAATGTACTTTTAAAGGGAATCTGTGGTATTACCTCCCCAGAGGCAATTTGGCAATAGCTACGAAAATGGTAAATGCACACACTCTTGGATGCCATTCCACTTGTGGGAAGTGGTCTTATGGGTGTTTGCACATGCGTGCACACCTGTGTGGGAAAAGATGCACACACAGGTGTGCGTGCGTGTGCAAACACTTGTCACAGCATTGTCTGTGGTTGTAAAAGATTGGGAACAACCTCAGTGTCGTCAGTAAAGGAGGGGGTAGGCCAAGCAACAGTATGTCCATAGGATGGATGATTACACAAGCATAAAGAAGACTGTGAAGACAGCTGACTGGGAGAAAGATTTTCAAGCACACTTGAATGATAAAAGCAAGAGGAAATAATTGAGCATGATATGCTCTGTGTGCATAGAAAATGAGGAGGAGAAACACAGAGATGGGCAGGAACCCTATATTAGTTTCCCGTGGCTGCCATAACAAATTCCCACAAACCGGGTGCCTTAAAACAACAGGAATTTATTCTCTCACTGTTCTGGAAGCCAGAAGTCTGAAATCCAGGTGTCAGCAGTGCCATGCTCCCTCCTGAGGTTCATGAGGGGAATCCATTCCTTGCCTCGCAGCTTATGGTAGCTGCCAGCACGCCTCGGCTTGTGACCACATCACTCCAGTCTCTGCCTGCAGGGTCACCTTGCCTTCTTCTCTGTGTCTCATGCCTAAAGATATTTTCGTTGGATTAGGGCCCAACCTGGCTAATGCAGGATAATTTCCTCATCTCCAGATCCTTACTTAATGACATCTGCAAAGACCTTTCTTTTTTCCAAATAAGGTCACACTCACAGATACCAGGAGTCAGGGCATGGGCATATCTTTCTCATTATAAAAGTAATCTTTTAGCAGAATTCTTAAATGTGATTTGATTAGCCTTAACCAAAATCTTCTCTAGCAAAACATAGACAATGGGAAAATAACATCAGTTCCATTTCAGATTCCAGCTCCATGGGGAGAGCAGAGGCCTCTGGGAAGGGAAACCTAGAGACCAGGGCTCTGGGTGAGTGCAGACTTGCTTTTCACAACAACCCTTTCTGTAGTGTTTGACTTTTTTCCTGCGAGGATGCCTTACCTATTCTTACAAATTTCAAAAAGTAAGTAGTCCAACAAGCCAGCTTTCTGGGCACCTTCAAAAGGTCCTTTGCCACGTCATCGCACCAGAATGCCCACTGTCCTTACTCAAAGCTCTGACCAGAGTGTCCAGCTCCGCAGGGCGGGGATGGGCATTAAACATCTTTAGTGGGTTCCAAAGCTGGACCCAGGGAAAACCTGCTGATAGGGTTTGAAACCCATATTCAAATGAAAAAATGGTAACTTTCAGGTTCACTAAGAACACGACTCAGGATTTCATAATATTTCAGTGGACTCAAAGCAAGTCACACACTTCAATTCCCAATAGTGGAAACTTAGTTCTCAGGGTTGCCCACACAGTAGCAATAGCCCCCGGTCCCTGGAGGGGGGTAGGGGGGAGGCAGGCAGAGATGTGGGGGTTTACCATGGCATGTCAGTGGGTTCTTTGGAGGCAGACACTTTGTTTGCATGCCAAACATATAAGAATTGTCTCTACTTCCTCAGGAAATAGTCTCTCCCCCAGTTTTTCTTTCTTGATCTGTGTTTTGTTTGCCAACTTTTCTTTTTACTTCCCCTCCGCCCTCCCCTCTCCCTCTCTCCTCTCCCTCTTCCCCACCCAATTCCAATTCAAGCCGTTGTTGTTCTCAGTCTAGTTGTGGAAGACGCAGCTCACTTGGCCCATGTGGGAATCCAACCAGTGACCTTTAGGAGCGCAGCGCTCCAACCACCTGCACTACCCAGCCTCCCCTGCTTGCCAACTTTCGGTAAAGAGGAGCTTTGAGAAAAATATTCCTTTTCCTTCTTCTTAAATCTCCAAAGAGAACTTTAACTGGGCAAACTTATTAATAAATAAGATGTGGGGATTGGCCTCAGGGTGGGGAGTTCTTGGGGGATGGTGGGGAGTTCTTGGGGGATGGTGGGGAGTTCTTGGGGGATGGTGGGGACTGCAACAAAGAGGACCGAGCCGTAAGGGACGGTTACCCATCCCCAACGCAGCCCTGAGGCCCAGGGCTGCCACAGCTTCTGGCTTTTCATGAGAAGCTGAACATCAACATTTTGATGTAAACTCTCCTAATAATTTACAGTAGGAAAGTGATTTAAATTTTTGCTAACTGCCGTGTAGGCCAAATAAAACATATGTGCCTCAGATTTAGCCTGCAGCCCTCGTTTGAGATCTTCTGTCCTAATGCATTAGCACTTTAAGTCCTAACCAGCCCCAAGCCATGTCTTTGCTCCCACTTACACATTCAAGCAAACCCTTATACTTTTTGTTTTGCATTTTTCTCAGTTCTTAGACTAACAGCTTCATGTGATAATGACAAAATAGCCCGTGACAGCTTGCAGGGCTAGGGACTTACAGCTCAGGGAGATTCAGGCAGATCCGGGGCTCCCGGCTTGTTTGGGGAGGGGGCGGCTGCCCAGCATAAGCAAGGGGGCAGTGTCTTCTCCCAGGCTAATCGCCTGGTTGTTTTGGACGTTGCTTTTGTAGACTGTTCTGTTCACAACCTAATGATGCCATCTTTAGTGACTCATTACGATCCTCATTAAGAGTTGTTAGCACATCAAAACAATGTTGGTGAGGGCTGGCAGAGTGCGGCTGCCTGGACATTAGCAATTGCCTGGATTTCCCTGGCAGCAGGGAAGGGACAAAATGGCAGCAAACAGATTCCCAAATTCTATCAGTTCAGAGGGTGCTGTTTCTGCAGCAAGCACTTATTGGGCACCTACTGTGTACATGCATTGGCGTACAGTGGCTGTCCCTGGGGCAAGAATGAAATGCAAAGTCATCAACTCCCATCCTCATCCCAGCTCACCCACTCCAGCTACAGAGACCTTCTACTCTGCAGACATATGGTTTTGTCCCTGCCTCAGGGACACTTGCAGTGTCCCCTGCTTGGCATGCTCTCCCCAACCCTCAGCCCCAAAGAACCCCCTCTAGAGAGATTTTTCTCTGAGTCTCCATCTACTGTTGCAAACCCTCACCCATCACTCTCCAACCCATGGCCCCCTTTTATTTACCACATATACTTATCACCAGTTGAAATTACCATATTTATTTGCTTATTGGTTTACTGTCTATGTCCCCTCCCCCAAGAATGTCAGCTCCATGAGGGCAGGAACTTCTCTGTTGGGTCCCCAGCTCCTGCAAGATGCTTGGAACATAGTAGGTGTTCAGTTAATATCTGCTTAACAAATGGGAAACAATGAGGAAGACAGAGCCCCCATACCCTCAGCCCAGGGTTGTAAATGATCTGGCACACCCTGGAGACCCCTCCATTGTGCATTTCTGAGGTGTCTTTATTAAAGAACTCTGGGTTTAATAAAGAATTGGTTTATATAATAATGCATGAGTTTCTTCAGTTCACAATTCTCATCGGCAAAGAATACCTGTGCAGGAGTGCCAGCCCTGGTCCCACCTCTGTTCCCTCCGGTCAGCTCATGGGGTGAGCCTCAGGTGCCAGTGGCAGCAGGCATAGATCAGGCAGGGGCATCCCAGGGCGAGGATGTGCCAGTAGATTATTTCTCTGAGTAATTAAGATGGAATTAAAAATTAATTCTTTGCTTCAGCCTGATTGCATTTCAAGGGATAAACTGAGCGCTATGGCCTTTGTGAATGTTTTTCTCCCTAAATTAAATTGGATCTTGTTTTCAGAGGTGGGGGAAGTGAGAATGCTGGGATTGACCCAGCACCCAAAAGTCCCCTGGGAAGGAACCAGGTGATTCTGCCTTGGGAGTGGCTGTTCTGCTTACACCGTGGAGCCACTTGAGTCCATGCTAGAGACCCAGCAATTCTGATCTGCTTTTGTCACTGTAATGCAGGAAGTCAAACTGCCTTGTCTACTCCCCACGGGGAAGTGAGCTGGATCAGCCAGAGTCAGACCAGGGCTCCAGGCTGGCTCTGCCACTTACTGGTGGCAGCTTGTCTCTGGCAAGCTCTTTAAAGAAAGAGCCATGCTTCCTCATCTGTGTAATGGGTGTAAACCACCTACCTCCCAGGAGTGCTGGGAATATTATATGATAAGTAGGTTAGCCTGATAGCAGAGATATCCCATATGTGTGGTTCCCTCTGTCTACAATCTCCCCATCCTCCAGGCTGCAGGAGAAGGGATTTTCTTCCTTTCTTTTAGATTGCATTCATTCATTCATTCACCAGGGTAATGTAGTCCCATGATTTAAAAGTCAAAAGGTAGAAAAGGGTTTACAGTGAGAGTCTCCCTGACACTGCTGTTCCCAGAGCACCAGCTCCCCACTGCAAAGGCGACTAATGTTATCTGTGTCTGGTTTATCTCTCTAGAGATATTTTATGCACCTGTGAGAAAATATGTTTGTATCACCCCTCCCCTGTTTGTTACACAAATGGAAGTGTACTAGATGCATCCTTTCCCTTTTGTTTTATTTTGGTATTTTCCCCCCAACTTAGCAACTTATTTTGGAGAATATCCCATATCAGTGCATTAAAATAGTTCCTCGGTCATTTCTACATCTGGATGGGTGTCCATTGCATGAATGTTTCAGTCCCTTTCTTGATGGACATTCATTTTGTTTCCAATTTCTTACTGTTCCAAACAATTCTGTAAATAATTTCGAAAATAAGTCATTTTGCTCATATGCATATATATCTCTAAAATAAATTTCTAGACATGAAATTGCCGGTCAGAGGGAACAAACTACATTTCTTAAAAATAAAAAAAAAATGCGCGTATGAGAGAGGGAATGGATGAAACAAGAACTGCAGAGTGTTGTAAAAGTTGAAGCTGATGAGTACAAAGTCACAGCCCAAGGACACAGACTCAGTAAAAGACAGGACTAATCATAGAATTATAGACTGTTTCTCCTCACTCCACACCTTACCACCACATCGCTAAAAGTTCCTTTTATTCAGCATATCACATCCAGCTTTCAACAAAAAACCCACAAGGCATACTAAATGACAAAGAACACGAGAGAGAACTAGCATCTGACTAGACTCAGATATGGCAGATACTAGATTATCAGATTGGGAGTTTAAACTAACTATGGTTAATATGCTAAGGGCCCTAATGGAAAAAAGTAGACAAAATGCAAGAACAGATGGATAATGTAAGACAGATGGAAATTCTAAGAAAGAATAAAAAAGAAATGCTGGAAATTGAAAATACTCTAATAGAAATGAATGCCTTTGATGGACTCATTAGTAAAGTTGACAAGCTGAAAGAGAATCAGTGAACTTGAAGACATGTCAACAGAAACTTCCAAAACAAAAACTGGAAAAAAAAAGAAAAAGAAAAAAGGAAACCAAAATAATGAAACAGAATATCCAGAAATTGTGGTATAATTACAAAAGGTATAATATACACATAATTTGAATATCAGAAGGAGGAGAAAAAGGAAAGGAACAGAAGAAATATTTAAAGCAATGACTGAGAAATTCCCCCAAATTAATGCCAGACACTGAACCATAGATCCAGGGAGCCCAGAGAACACCAAGCAGAATAAAGGCCCCTCCCCCCAAATTACACATAGGCATATTATATTGCACTTAAGAAAATCAAAGATAAAGAAAACTCTTGAAAGCAGCCAGAGGGAAGAAATCATCTTACTTACAGAGGAGCAAAGTTAAGAATTATATTCAACTTCTCAGAAATCTTGCAAGCAAGAAGTTGGTGGAGTGAAATATTTACAGTGTTGAGAGAATCCCCCCCACCCACCAACTTGGAAATTACCCTTCAGAAATAAAGGAGAAATAAAGACGTTCTCAGAAAAACAAAAGTTGAGGAAATTTGTCTCTATTACACTCACTTTGCAAGAAATGTTAAAAGAAGTTCTTCATAAAGAAGGAAAATGAGGGGCGGACGGGTGGCTCAGTTGGTTAGAGCGTGAGCGCTCAACCACAAGGTTGCCGGTTCGACTCCCACAAGGGATGGTGGGCTGCGGCCCTTGCAATTAACAACAGCAACTGGACTTGGACCTGAGCTGCGCCCTCCACAACTAAGACTGAAAGGACAACAACTTGAATCTGAACGGCACCCTCCACAACTAAGATTGAAAGGACAACAACTTGACTTGGAAAACTCCCGGAAGTACACACTGCTCCCCAATAAAGTCCTGTTCCCCTTCCCCAATAATTAAAAAAAAAGAAGGAAAATGATACAGATCATAAACTCAAATCTACATAAAGAAAAAAAGCTTTAGAGAAAAAATAAGTGACAGTAAAATAAAACTTTTATTCCTTTAATTATTAATTGATCTAACAAATAACAACTTGTTCAAAGTAATAATAACGACAATGCATATGATGATTATAGTTTATGGATAAGTGAAATGAAGGACAGAAATGAAGGAACGAGATGGAGAAATTAGGTATTTGCACTACCTGTGAATTATTATTTGAAAGTTGTAAAGTTTTAAAAAAAGAAGAAGAATCAGTATGCTAAGAAAGGAGAGAAAATAGAATCATATAAAATGCTCAGATAAAAACCACAGAAGAGAAAAAACAATGGAAGACAAAAATAGGAATAAAGAATGAGGACAATGAAAACAGTAACACATATGGCAGATATTAATCCAACTATATCATAACCACTTTAAATGTCTATGGTATAGCAGCTTTATTCCTAATGGCCAAAACTTGGGAGCAACCAAGACGTCCCTCAGTAGGCGAATGGACAAAAAAACTGTGGTACATCCAGGCAATGGAATATTATTCAGCACTAAAGAGGAATAAGCTATCAAACCATGGAAAAACATGGAGGAAACTTAAATATGTATTGCTATGTCAAAGAAGCCAATCTGAAAAGGTTACATACTGTATAATTCCAACTGTATGACGTTTTGGAAGAGGCAAAACTATGGAGACAGTAAAAAAATTAGTGACTGCAGAACAAAGTTGGAGATGTCACATTTTCTGATTTCCAAAGTCACTACAAAGCTATGGTATCAAAATAGTGTGGTGCTAGCATAATGACATATGAACAAATGGAATGAAATAGACAGCCTAGAAAGAAACCCTCACATATATGGCCAAAGGATGTTTGACAAGGATGCCAAGACGATTCAATGGGGGAAAGGACAGTCTTTTTAACAAATGGTGTTAGGAAAACCGGATATGTTTGTATAAAAGATTGAAAGTTAGACCCTTACTTTATACCATATACAAAAATTAACTCAAAATAGGTCAAAGACCTAAATGTAAGAGCTAAAACCACAACATTCTTAGAAGAAGAAAACTTCTTGGCATTGTATTTGGCAATAATTTCTTGGATATGACACCAAAAGCACAGGCAATAAAAGAAAACATTGGTAAATTGGACTACATCAAAATTAAAATCTTCTGTGCATACAAGGGCCCACTCAACAGAGTGAAAAGTCAGGAAATATTTGCAATTCATACGTCTGATAAGGTGTCAATAGCAAGAATATATAAAGAACTCCTACAACTCAACAACAACAAAACAAACAACTTGATGAAAAATGAGTAAAGGACTTGGTGATACCATAGTACAATAAAAAAATTTTTGAAATACAATAATATATCTATATCCTTGGTCTTCATCTCTGATTCCTGACACAAGAGCTTCTAAGACCTTTGGACTTGAGTATGCTAATAAGGTGACCCTTTGTGGGGAGGGCCCTGGATAACTTCAAGATGGGGGCTGGTGACCAGAGGAATCAAACCATGTGATTAGAAGGTTGGAACTTTCAGCTCCACCCCCAACCTCCAGTGTGGGAAGAAGTTCTGGAGATTCAATTAATCAATGGTCAATTTAATCAATCTTGCCTATATAACGGAACCTCCATAAAACCCTAAACAACAGGGTTCAGAGAGCTTCTGAGTTGAATACATCCATGTGCTGGGAGGTTGGTGTACCCCAACCCCATGGGGACAGAAGCACCTGCACTCAGGGCCCTTCCAGACCTTGTCCTATGGGCCCCTTCATCTGGTTGTTCAACTGTATCCTTTCTAATATTTTTTATAATAAACTAGTAAGTGTAAGCAAATGTTTCCCTGAGTTTTGTGAGCTGTTCCAACAAATTATGGAAACTAAGGCTGGGGGTGGTGGTGGTTGTGGTTGACTTTGTAGCCAAGCCAGACAGAAGTGTGGGGACCCTGGGGACCCATTAGTTGGAACTGGCATTGGAAGTAAGGGCAGTTTTGTGGGACTGACCCCTTAACCTGTGGAGTCTGACTGTAACTCTGTGTAGTTAGTATCAGAATTGAATTAAATTATAGGACATTCAGTTGGTGTCCAGAGAGTTGGGAAGTTGGTTGGTGTGGGGGAAAATACTGCCACACATTTGGTGTCAGATGTGTTGTGAGTAGAGAAACAACTTTCCTTTAGACATGAGTAGACATGTCTCCAAAGATATACAAATAGCCAATAAATACGTGAAAAGATGCTTAATATCATTAATGATTAGGAAAATGCAAATCGAAACCATAATAAGGTAACACCTTATACCCATCAGGATGGCCACTATCAACAAACAAACAAACAAACATCACCCAGAAAATAATTGTTAGTGAGGATGTGGAGAAATTGTAACCCTTGTGCACTGTTGGAGGGAATATAAAATGGTGCAGTTGCTGTGGAAAACAGTATGGTGTCTTCTCAAAATATTAAAAATAGAATTATCAAGGTTCAGAAATTCCACTTCTGGGTATATTCCCAAAAGAAATGAAATCAGGATCTCAAAGAGATACTTGTATATCGATGTTCATAGCAGCATTATTTGCAATTGCCTAAAAATGGAAGCAACCCAATGTCCATCGACAGACAAAATGTGGTCTATACGTACAATGGGCTATTATTCATTCTTAAAAGGGAAGAAAATTCTGACACATGATACAATATGGATGAACCTTGAGGACATTATAGTAAGAGAAATAAGCTAGTCACAAAAGGACAAATACTGTATGATTCCACTTATATGAGGTACTTACAGTAGTCAAATTTATAGAGACAGAAAGGAGAATGGTGGTTGCCAGGGGCTGGGGAGGGAAGAATGGGGAGTTATTGTTTAACGGGGCCAGTTTCAGTTTTGCAAGATGAAAAGTGTTCTGTGGATGGACGGTGGTGATGGTTGCACAACAGTATGAATTAATAACACTGAGCTGTACATTTAAAAATGGTTAATATGGTAAATTTTAATTTATATGATTTTACCACAAAAGAAAGCTCAGTGGTTGCCCAGGTCCCAGGGGAGAGAGGGGTGAATAGGTTGAGCACAGTCAATTTTCAGAGAAGGGAAACTATTTTGTATGACACTTTAATGGTGGCTACATGTCATTAGACATTTGTCAAAACCCGCAGAATGTACGACACAAAGAATGAGCCCCACGTAAGCAGTGGATGCTGGGTGATAATGACGTGCCAATGCTGACTCGTCGACAAATGTACCACACTGGTGCAGGATGTTGATGGGTCAGGGACATATGGGAACTCTCTGTACTTTCCACTCAGTTTTGCTGTGAGCCTAAAACTGCTCTAAGAGACAAAGTCTATTAATTGAAAAAGAAGATGTGTGCATATGTAACAACATATATTGTCAGATTATCCTTCATGAGAGTTGTATCCACCTGCAATGTATGAGAACGCCTGTTTACATACACCAAGCTAGTATGCCATCCAATTCTTGGATCTCTGCCAGTTTTTGGTATCTAGGTATAATTTCTTATGAAGTTTTTATTTAAGCCTGACATACCTACAGAAAAAAAATCACACATCATAAATATACAGTTTGATAAGTTTTCAGAAAATGAATGCATATAATAAACATCACAAGATCAAGGTTATAGAACATTATCAGAGAGTCCAGAAGCCTCCCTCTCCCCCCGTTCCAGTCACTATCTTCCCTCCCCATGGAAACATTTAACCTACTCATAACTCTACCACCATACGTCAGTTTGCGTATTTTTGCCATTTATATAAATGAAATTTCATAGTACATGCTCTTGTGTCAGCTTTCTTTCATGCAACATAACGTTTGTGAGATTCATTCAAGTTGTTATGTGGAATTGAGTTCATTCATTTGCACTGGTGTATAGCATTCCACAAATACTGCGATTTATTTATTCAACTACTGATGGTCATTTGGGTCGTTTCCTATTTGGATCTATTACAAATAGTAATGCAACCAACATTCTTGTACACGTCCCTGGTGCAATATGCACTCATGACTGTTGGACATACCTCTCGAAGTGGAATTGCTGGTCGTAGAATGTGCGCATTTCGCTTTCAGTAGATAATGCCGCACAATTTTCCAAAGTGGTTTTCCTGATTTACATTCTTGCTGTGATAAGAATGCCACCAGATCCGTATCCTTATGAACACTTGGTAGTGTCAATCTTTTTAATTTTTGTAAAAGTTATCTCAGCGTGGTTTTAATTTGCATTTCCAAGATGACTAAAGAAGGTAAACACTCTTTCATGTGTTTATAGATCAATTAGTAGTCCCTTTTGTGAAATGCCTGTTCAAGTCTTTTGCTAGTTTTTCTATTGTCTTCTTTCTTTTACTTCATTTGTTTGAGATTCTTCCTATGTACCAAATAGAAATCCTTTGCCAGTAATATTTCAGAAAGTATCTTTCCCCACATGACTTGACGTTGCGCTGTCTCAATGGTGTATTTTGATGAACAGAAGCACTTGATTTTACTGTAGTCTAATATATCAATATTTTCCTTGATATTAGTGCCATTATGTCCTGTTCAATAAACCTTTGCCTTCCCCAAAGTCACAAAGATATTCTCCAATGCTATCTTCTAGAAGCTTTATTATTTTACTTTTCACATGGTGTGAGGTAAGAGCCAAGATTTATTATTCCCATATGGATATCCAATTGACACTGCACTATTTGTTGAAAGACCATCCTTTTCTCACTGCTCTGTGATATCGACTTTGTAAAACATCAAATCCCTACTTGTACACCTGTTTCTGGACTTTATTCTGTCCCATTGGTCTATTTGTTTACCTTTGTGCCAATATGATACTTTCTTAATGACTGTAGCTTTATATTAAGTTTTGATATCTGATATCTGATAGTGTAAGGCCTCCCAATTGTTTTTCTTCAAGATTTTTTTCCTGAAGGCTATTTTTCATCCTTTGCTTTTCTACGTTAAATTTAGAACTAGCCTGTCAATTTCCACGCAAAAAAATCTGCTGAGATGTAATTGAAATTTTGTTGAATCTATAAGTCAATTTTGGGGGAATTGACCCTTTTATAATGCTGAGTCTTTTATTCCATAAACGTGGTCTCTCTCTATTTACTTGGGCCTTGTTTAATTGCTCTCAATGATTTTTAATAGATTTCAGCATAGAAGTTTTATTCATCTTTTGTTAAATTTATCCCTAGACATTCAAATTTTATGATATTATAAATGTCACCACTTTTTAAATTTTCATTTAAATTTTTTTCCTGGTAAATAAAAATATTGACCTTGTATCAAGTAACCTTGCTAAACCCAATCATTAATTCCAATGGCTTATCTATAGATTTTTGGTGATTTTCTCCATACACAATCATGGTATCCATGAAAAATGACAGGTTTATCTCTTCCTTTCTAGTACTACTTTTTATTTCATTTACTGGCCTTGCTGCACTAGACCCGTACAATATGGAAGAGACGTAGAGACAGAGGATATTCTTGTCTCTTCTGTAATCTCAGGCATACTTAATACTCATCATTAAGCATGGTGTTTGCTGTATGCTTCTTGTAGATACCCTTTATCCTATTAAAGAAGCTTCCATCTTTTTCTGGTTTGCTAAGAGCTGTTTAAAATTGTAAATGGGTGTCAAAATTTTACCAGTTGCTTTTTCTGCAGTTATTAAGATGATCATATGATTTTTGTCCTTTATTCTATTAGTGTGGGAAATTACATTGATTTTTTTTTTCTTTTTTAAAGCCAACTTTGCCTTTCCTAAATAAATCCAGCTTGGTTGTGATATATTCTTCTATATTTCTGGATTTGGTCTGCTAATAATTGATTTAGGAATATATGTCCATGAAAAAGATTGGTGTGTTCATAAGAGAGGTTTTCCTTTCTTACACTTTTCCTAATCAAGTTTTGGTATGAAGATTATACTAGCTTTATATATATAAAAAAAATTGGGAACTGTTCCCTTTTCTTGTATTCTCTGGAAGACTTTGTGTAAGATTGGTGATATTTCTCCCTTACATGTTTGGAAGAACTAGTCAATGAAAACATATTGGCCAGGAGTTTTCTTTGTGGAAAGGGTTTTAATTATGGGTACAATTTCTTTAACGGATATGGGAATATCCATATTTTCTATCTCTTCTTGCAACAGTTTTAGTAAGTTGTGTTTATTTAGTAATTCTTCTATTTCATTTAAATTTTCAAATCTATCAGCATATAGTTGTTCATAACATTCTCTTATCTTTTATTATCTGTAATGAAATCCCCCTTTTCATTTCTGATATTAGTTATTTGTGCCTTATCTTGCTCTCTTTTAAAAATCAGCCTCCCTAGGGGCTTATCATTTTTATTAATTCTTTAAAAATTGATTTTATGATCCTCTCTATTCTAAATTTGTTTCCCATTTTCATTAATTTTACTATTATTTCTTTTCTTTTAAATTTCTTTAGAAGATAAATATGCTGTTTTTTTCATCTCAAATTGATATTTTCAATCTTTCTTGCTTTAAAAATTTTCCTCATCTAAGGCTGTCCATTTCCTCTCATCATGGCTGTACCCACACAGGTTTTGATATGTTGTGTTTTCATTATCGTTTTATTTAGATGTTTTTAAATTTTCATGATTATTTTAATTTTGAGCCAAGGCTTTTTAGAAGAATACTTTATAATTTCCAAATATTTGGAAATTTTCTTGGTTAAAAAAATTTATTTTTTGTTGTTTTTTAGCTTAATTCCAATATGGTCAGGAATTTCAACCTTATGAAATTTGTTGAGACTTGCTTTTAAGGCATAACATGGTTAATTTTGATAAATGCTCCATGTGCACATAAAAAGAATGTGTATTAGGGGCAGCTGGATGGCTCAGTTGGTTGGAGCGCGAGCTCTGAACAACAGGGTTGCCGGTTCAATTCTCACATGGGCCAATGAGCTGTGCCCTCCACAACTAGATTGAAGGACAATGACTTGGAGCTGATGGACCCTGGAGAAACACACTGTTCCCCAATATTCCCCAATAAATTTTTTTTAAATGCTTTAAAAAAAAAAAAAGAATCTGTATTAAAGTTGTGGGTCTCAGAGTAATTATGTATGTCAAGTCAAATCTGTTAATCAAATATTTTAAATCCTCACTGGTTTTTGGTCTGCTTGTTCTAAACATTGTTGAGAGTAGTATGTTAAAAATCACCCAATGATGATTGTGGATTCATCTATTTCCCTGTTTAGTTCTGTTCATTTTTGCTTTATGTATTTCAAGGCCACAAAATTAGGTGCATAAAATATATAATTATTGTATCTTCCTAGTGGATTTAAACTGTATCATTAAGAAATGTATCTTATTATATCCAGTTAAGTATTTTCTTTAAAGCTTACTTTATCTGATACTAGTGTAACTACCTCAACTTTTTATTGTTGTTGTCAGTATTTTCTTCATTTATCCTTTTATTCTTCTCCTTTTTATGTTTTTATATTTAAGATTTGTCTCTTGTAAATAACTTAAGTTTTTTTAAAAAATCTAATCCAACAATATTTGTTGAATTTTTTCTTCTTCTTTTTTTTTTAAGGAGGGCACAGCTCACAGTGGCCCATGCAGGGATCGAACCGGCAACCTTGGTGTTATTAGCACCATGCTTTAACCAGCTGAGCTAACCGGTCACCCGTACTTGTTGAATTTTAATTGAAATAACTGAGACATGTGTTAATTGAAATATTTAATTCATTTACTGTTAGTGTAATTATTTACACGATTGGGTCTAAATCTACCATCTTGTTTGTTTTCTACTTGTCCCATCTGTCCCTTGCCTTCCTTTATATTAATTAAATACCTATCTAATTCCATTTTCCTTTCCTTCCTCTATTACCTTGGTAGCTTTAGTAATCACCTTAAAATCTCGTCCTTGGCTTAGTTAAGTGTAAGCTAATTTTATCACTTTCCAGTGTTAGAAAGACCTTAGGACACTTAATGTCATTTACTCTCCTCCCACATTTATGATGTTTTCATTTTAATTCTTTATTTTAAACCCGAAAAGACATTTTTATTGTTTTATAGAGTGGATAATAATTCAATGTTCCTTAAAATTTTCATATTTTGTGGCTCTTCTTTCCTTCCTGCATCTCAGTGTTTCCAACCGGCGTCATTTTCCTTCTGCCTGAAAAATTCCTCCTAGTATTGCTTCAGTGCACATCTGCTGGTAATAAATTATCTCACTTTTTGCTGAAAATGCCTTTTCATTCTCTGAAGAATATTTTTAGTGGAATTTGAGGTTGGCAGTTACTTTCTTCCAGCACTGTCAAGCTATCAATCCAGTTTCTTCTTGATTTCATGACTTCTGTCGAAAAGTCGGCTATAAGTCTTATTTCTACCTTTTAAAAATAGTTGGCAGTTTTTCTCTGGCTACTTTTAAGACTTTCTCTTTGTCTCTGATTTTCCGTGGTTTCACAATGATATACCTAGGTGTGGTTTTCCTAGCTCTGCTTGAATCTATGGCATGTTATCTTTTGCACATTTTTTCAGAAATTCCTAGCCACAATCTTTTCAAATATTGCTTCTGCCTGCTCTTCTGTCTTCTTTCTTCTTCTTCCTGGATTCCAAATACTTATTACATTAGCCTTTTCATCATGACTCTTATGTCTCTTACGTTCTTTTCTGTATTTTCTATTCCGTATTTTTTTCCTACTTCAGTCTGAGATATTTCATCCTGATCTATCTTACAGTTCCAATCTTCTCTTCAGCAGTGTCTAAACCCAATTATTTAGCTTTTGCTTTTAGTTATTGTGTTTTAAAATTTATTTTCTATTTTATGTAACTTTACTGGATCATAATTGATGTATAAAGAATTGCACATATTTAAAGTGTGCACTTTGATCAGGTCTGACATATGCATAGACCTGTGAAACCATCACCATCATGAGGATAATGAGCATATCCATCACCCCAAAGTTTCCTCATACCCTTATCTTTCCTTCCTATCCCCATTACTAGGCAATAGCTGGTCTGCTTCCTATCATTACAGATTCATTTGCGTTTTCTATAATTTTATATAAATGGAATCATACAGTATGTATTTATTTTGGGTCTGGCTTGTTTTTAACTGAGCATAATTATTTTGAGATTCATCCATGTTGTTGTATTAATATACATCAGCCCTTTGTATCAATAGTTCATGCCTTTTTAGTGCTGAGTATTCTATTGCATGGATACGCTGCAAGGAGTTTAGCTCTTGCCCGATGATGGACCTTTAGATTTTCAGTTGTTGGCTATTACAAATAAAGTTATTATGAACATTCATGTACAGGTCTTCGTGTAGACACATGCTTTCATTTCTCTTGATAAATCCCTTGCAGTAGAATGGCTAGATTTTATCGTCGTTGTATTTCAATTTTTGAGTAACTGACAAATCACTGTCCAAAATAAGTGTACCAATTTATGTACCCACCAACAGTGTATGAAAGTTCCAGTTGCTGCACGTCCTCACCAACCCTTGGCATAGTCAGTGTTTTTAATTTTAGTCACTCTAGCAGGTGTGTGGTGGAATCTCATTCCATTGGTGTTGATTTGCTTTTCCCTGACGACTAATGTTGAGCATCTTTTCATATGTCTACTTGACCACCACGTATCTTCCATGGTGAGGTGTCTGAATAAATATTTTGCCCATTTTTTAAATTGGGTTGTTTGTCTTATTGTTACATGGTAGTAGTTTTTAATATATTCTAGATGCAAGTCCTTTGTTAGAGTACTTTTCGTAAATTTTCTCTTGGTCTGTGGCTTGTCTTTTAATGTTCTTAACACTGTCTGTTCCTCCCACTTTGAACAGCTTCATTAAAATATAATTTACACATTGTATAGTTCAACCATTATAAGTATACAGGTCAATGAGTTTTAGTAAATAGTACACTTATTGAGCTATCACCACAATCCAGTTTCAGAATACTTCCGTCACCCACAAAAGTTCCCTTGCACCTGCTTATGTCACTTCTCTCTCCCAATGTGGGCCCTAGATAATCATGAGATGCTTACTCTAGCTGTAGTTTTGCCTTTCCTAGAAATTTCATATAAATAAGAACATACAATATACAGAGGGTGACAAAAAAATGTACACACATTTTAAGAAAGGAAAAAACTGTATTAAAATTGTAATACTCAATATATACCAACAACAAAAGATGAATACAAGTCATGTGTATACATTTTTTGGGCACCGCCGGTATATGCTTTTCCATCTGGCTTCTCTCACTTACTAAAATGTTGTTGAGGTTCATTTATCTTGTTGCATTTATCAGTAACTCATTTCTTCTTCACTGCTGAGTGGTATGCCACTGTATGGATTCACCATTTAGTGGACCTGTGGATTTTTGTCAATTAGGGGCTGTTATGAATGAATAATGCTGCTGTGATTATTCAGATGCAAATCTTTATGTGAACATATCTTTTCTTTTAGGAATAGAATTGCTGGGTCATATGGCAAGTGTATATTTAACTTTTTAAGACACTGCCAAAAAAATAAATAAATAAATAAATAATAAAATAAAATAAAATAAAAAGACACTGCCAAACAGAATAGTGTCTTTTGAAAAATAAACATTTTTAATCTGATAAAATCCAATTTATTGATTTTTTTCTTTTATAGTTCATGTTTTCTGTGACGTATTTAGAAATCTTTACCAAACTCAAGACCACTAATGTTTTAGTTTTTACATTTAGATCTATGATGAATTTCAAGTTAATATTTGTGTGTGGTGACGGTGAAGTTTTCTTTTTTCTTTTCTTTTCTTTTTTATTTTTGCATATGTTTATTCAAATGTTCCAGCACCACTTGTTAAAAATAATATCCTCTCCTCGTTAATTGCCTTAGTATCTTTGTCAAAAATCAGCTTACATGGTGCACTGCTAGACTCACTTTTCTGCTCCATTGATCTGTACGCGTATATCTATCTTTATGCCAATACTACATTGCCTTTATAATAAGTCCAAACTAAGGTAGTGTAGGTTCCCCCAACTTACTCTTCTTTCTCCAAATGTTTGGCAGTTCTAGGTCCTTTGTATTTCCATGTAAATTTTAGAATCAACTTGTTAAGTTCAACAAAAAAATCTCACATTGAGTTTATAGACCAGTCTGAGGAGAATTGACATCTCAACCACACTGAGTCTTCTGATCCACGAACACAATATTTCTCTGTTTATTTATATCTCCTTTAATCTCTCAGCAATGTGCAGGTCTTGTACATCGTTTATCACATTTATCGTCCCCTTTTATTATTTTTAGAATTTTCATTTGATTATTTTTTTGATAGTTTCCAGTTCTCTGTTGAAATTCTCTTTCTTGTCACCAAACTTGTTGACTATATTAATTACAGTTATGTTAAAAGCCCAACCCTGATACCTCAAATATCTAGACGCCCATGGATATGTTTCTAATGTGTTGTTTTTCTCTTGACTTTTGTCCCATTCTTGTATTTCTGCATTTCTGTTGTTCATTGAATATCAGATGTAATAGATGAACATGGGAAGATCATTTGAGGCTCAGGATGCTGTAATCTTCCTCCAAAGAGAATTTGCTTTTACTTCTGCTTAAGCCAGCCATCTCAGGCTATATTTGTCCAATCAAGAATTGAGATGATTCGAAGGGGCCGTCCTCACTCAGAGAGGGCTGGTTTAGTTCTGGGTCCCTTACTCCTAGTGTATAGCACTTCGGGGTCTCAAATGAAAGCCTAGGCTATTAACCAGGCTTCTTACTTTTATTTTTTAAATTGCAATTTTATATATATATATATATATATATATATATATATATATATATATTCTCATAAAATTCTCCATCATAACCATTTTCTAAATGTACAGGTCAGTGGGATTAAGTCCATTCACACATTGTTGTGCAACCATCCCCTCCACTACCCACAGAACTCTTTACATCTTGCAAAACTGAAACTCTGTCTGCATTAAATAGTGACTCCCCATTTCCCCATCCCCTAGGTCCTGGCAACCACCATTCTCCTTTCTGTCTGTATGGATTTGCTATACAGCATTTATCTTCTTGTGACTGGCTTATTTTGTTTGGCTGACATCCTCGAGGTTTATCCATGTTGTAGCCTGTGTCAGAATCTCCTTCCTTTTAAAGGATGAATAATATTCCATTGTGTGTATACATCACACTGTGTTTATCCATTCGTCTGATGGACACGTGGGTTGTTTCCAACTTTGGGCTATGATAAATAATGCTGCTGTGAATATGGGTGCACAAATACTTCTTAAGAGAAACTGAACTCCAGTTTTTGTCTCCCCAACCCCTTGAAATTGCCAAAAGCTCTTCTCAGCCACTCTGTCCCTGCTTTAGAGCTAGAATATGCTTCAGAGGTAGAGCACGGCTGGAGAGCTGGCTCCCGTCTCCAAGCTTCCCTTCCATCTAGGATCATGGCATCTTGATAGCTCTTCAATATCTTCAAAGAGTTGGTTTTCATAAAATTTCATCCAGTTTTCCTAATTATTCCCAACAGGATGATTGGTCTGATACAAGCTAATCCATCGCAGCTAGAAGCAGATGTGTCCGTATAATTTTAATTTGCGTCTCTCTTATTATGCATGAGGTTAAGCATCTTTTCTGATTATTTAAATGTCGTTTGTATTTTCTTTGAAATCCTTTCCCATTTCCCTACTGGGTCTTTCTTCTTATTGGATTTGTGGGTATTTGTTACACGTCTGGGAACTTAAGCTTTTGTCTTTTCCCTTGAAAAAGCTTGCTGAAGCCAATTCTAACTCACCATAGAATCATGTCACTTTTGTCCCTGGGACTTGGTTTCTTCATCTGTGAAATGGGTGAGAGGGCTCGTCTTCACCACATGCTGTCAGTTTCCTTTGGATCGATCATTCATGGCTTGATTATCGCCTGTGTAAATGAGACCCCTCAAAATTGGGGAGGGGGAGGTTATTGAAACAAAAAAAGTCCTTCCTTCCTCTTGCCTCCAAGGTATTCTACTGTAACTATATGTATCGAATGCTGCTCTCTGGCTTCAGAAGCTTTGATGGCTGTGACAGGAGGTGGAAGCAGGGAACTCAGTGTGGATGTGCTTTTATACGCAGGACCACAGCAGCGAAGCACAAAGCCACACTTCTCAAGCTTCAGTCATCCACATGAGTGTTGCCATACCTGTGTACCACACACACTACTACTTACATGTTTCCAGTAAGTTGACTCACTTGTTTTTAGCCTCCTCCTAAAAATGATATGTGTGCGATCACAGGTTTGCTGTGCTAGGACATTTTTTCAGACATAGATTAACACAAACAAATAACAATTATAATTTAAAATGGTTTTTTTACCCGTAACCCCTCGATCCTTCGTGATCAGACCCCGGACTAGGATCTCTGGACCGGTGGCCAAGCCGCGAGCTGCAGCCAAGACGCCCAGAGCCTCCATCCCCTTGCTGGGAAACTTTGCCCAAGCATCAGTCAGTCGTTACTCATGATTACCGGGGTATTGCCCACGGATCCCCACACAGAAGCAGAACCCCTCCTGCTTTGTGGCTGTGGGTTGTTTTTGTACTGAAGTGTTTGCAGCCTTTGATGAGAGGCAGCCTAAGATGGCCCCCCAGACAGAGGCAACTAGCCGCAGCTACCACCTGAGGTCTCCGGAAAATTTGTTCCTTTCAGAAGCTGTGCGCTTGTGATGCAGAGCCTTTCTCTTTCTTCTTCTGTGGTTGGTTATTGCTTTTAGCCCAGAGCCATCGCAGGACTCAGAGAGCAAAGATACAGCAGGAGCCCTAAAATAAATTATAAAGTCCAAAATGGAACGCATTTAAAGTGAGCTCCGAGTGAAAAATAGGTAACGCTTTAGAGCTGTTTCATAAAAGAAAGCACCAGCCCAATATATCATTGGGTCTTTTAAGCTGTGGCATCTGAATAGATTTAATTCTGATTTCGGACATGGCCAGTGCAGCTCATATATTTGAGCAGATGCACCATCTCCATGCTGGACAGTAACTAACTTAGCACTTCCTGTCTATTTGGGAGCAGATATTCGTATCTTCTGCAAATATTAACAAAGACCTACAGAGTATGGTAGCCACCCCCTCATCCACGTTTTCACTTTCCACGATTTCAACCACCTGTGGTCAACCATGGTCTGAAAATATTACATGGAAAATTCCAGAAATAAGCAATTCATAAGTTTTAAATGACATGTTGTCCTGAGTGACAGAATGAAATCTTGCTCCATCCTGTTCTGTCCTACCAGGGACGTGAATGATCCATTTGTCCATCGTCACCACACTGTAGATGCTTCCTGCCTATTAGTCACTTAGTGGCTGTTTTGGTTATCAGATTATCGCAGTGCTTGTGTTCAAGTGACCCTTATTTCACTTAATAATGTCCCCAAAGTGCAAGAGTGGTGATGCTGACAATTCAGATATGCTACAGAGAAGCTGCAAAATGCTTCCTTTAAATGAAAATGTATATATGTACGTATGTATGTATGTATAGGGAAAAAAACATAATATATATGGGGTTTGGTACTACCGCAGTTTCAGGCATCTGCTGGGGGTCTTGGACCATATCTCCCGTGAATAAATGGGGGACCACTGTACCGGCTTTCTGCCAGGCACTGAGTTTTTGGTGGTGAGCCACACCGGCCGCAGGGAACTCAGGGTCTGGTGGACAAGTTGAAATCATCCTGGGAAACTCCTGGCACAGTCTTTGAGATACCTGAGGGGCCCATTTGAGGACCTCGGACCTGGGAATTTCCAGGAGAGGTTTGCTGGACCACAGGGCTCAGTGCTCTGGGCTGTCCTTTTCAGAACCCCTTCCTGCCCGTGAGCACCCTGGCCCAGCACTCCCTGTAGTGGCGCTCACACGCCCTCAGGCATTGGCAGGTACAGCCACATCACAGGGCAGATAGCTTCTGAGCTTTGGAATGTGAATTAGCTGAGTTCCACATGTGACTGCACTATGCCTCCTTTCTGGATGTGTAACTCTGGCGCGGACACCAAAGTTGAGAATCCAGTGCTGTCCCAAAGGGAGCCATCTGTCTCTCTAGATGTACAGGGCAGGCTCTTAGCCTGTGAGCGGGATGCTGTGTCCTACAGTCATGGTGGCTCTGTGGGTGATTTCAAAGGTGTACCCACATCACCTTGGGCAGGACACGTGTTTTTCTTTATGTCACTGTCCCCCTCAATGTGCTCCCACTCTCCATTCTGGGAGACAGGCTCAAGCTGGAGGGAGGGCTATGATTCCTGGGGCTCAGACAAGCGTCACTCCTGTCGAGAGCAGTGACAGGGAGCAAGCTGACTGCTAACCATTCGTGACCACTGGAGACTTCTGAGACCACTCAGGGTGACTCAGCTTCCACAAAGCAAACGACTGGTCCTCCTGAAGGACCAAAAAGGAAGGTGCTGGAATGGAAGTGAGGCACGTGATGCTCCTCCCTCACAGGATCTCAGCCCCTCCCACTTCCTTCTCCCCCAGCTTCAGTCCACCATGTTGTCTCGGAGAACATGAAGCCCCTCGTCTATCAGCACCCTCCTCTCTCATGCTTGGGCCAGCGGCTCTTGAGCCTTTGCAGCCTGGAAGTCTGGTTCTGCAGAAGTGACTCATGCTTGGCTCTGGAGGCTGGGAGAAGAAAGACAGCCTCAGGGCAAGGAGAAGAAATTGGTGACTGCAGAGGTGGATGAGTGGGAGCTAAACACACTGATGAAAACTTCAACATGCATTGAGCTCATTCACTGAGCAACTTGCCACCAGTGAGCCAGGGCTGAGCCTATTGCTCAGACAAGAAACGAGGACTGCTGGGAAGTTCCAGAAAGGGAAAGCCCCTTGGCCATGAGGTCCACCCCCTGGGGTCTGGCTGGGAGCTAGAAGCAAGGGGCCAGGCAGAGGCTTGTGAAATTCTCTCCCCTCCAGGTCTGGGGGCAGCCTCCCCTGAGACCAGGACTACAGTGGACAGGCTGGAGCCCTGGTTTGACAGGAGCCTGGGCTTTGTGAGCATGTTAGGAGGATTCTGGGGCTAATGTAAGTAAAAGGAAATTATTGGATAGCTACTGGGGCCTCCCCAAATCAGGGGGAGGCTGGCGGACCAGGCCTGGGGGTGAGCAGGAAGTGAGATGAAGAGTCAGGAAGCCTTGTCAGGATGGCACTGTGGCCACCAAAGTGCCAGAGCCTCGGGGGAGGTGGGATGAGTCCTCCTGATGTCCCCACGGTGCCCGAAACACCTGTTCAAGAGTCAGGGTCCCAGGAGCAGGCATCTGATGGGAAAGCTCAGGTCTCAGGCCTGTACCCTGGCTCATCTGCGGTGGGGACGGGGAACCCAGTACCTTCAGAGAGAGAAAGAAACTAGGTCCTGAAGACCCCATTTGGGTCCTGCATCCAGCTGTGCCTGAAGACCACCCTTTTCAGTTATGAGAAACAATACATGTCTTGTTTTGCATAAGCCAGTTTAGGTTGAGTTTTCTGTCACTCACTAGCAAAACTGACCTGGCCAATAAATATAATGAGGTGGGAAGACCCCCTCAGTGCTCCCAAAAGCTCAAGTGAGAGGCAGGAGTGAGCACGTATGCATGTGTGCATGTGTGGGTGTGCAAAACATTTTTTGAAATTCCAGCCCTATTCAGCAGTGCTAAGTGAACCTAGGGAAAGTTTTGAGAGCAGGAAGCCACATCTTAGGAAATGCCCTTGGTAGTAGGGACAGAACTGACAGCTCATCCTCAAGGGGAATGTGAAATTTGGGAGGGAGGTGGTCCCAACCAGAGACTCCTGTCCCCACTGCTCAGCCCCACATGGAGACCTCCTGCAGCTTTTCTGTTTTCTTTTAATAAGGGACCAAATTCTTTCCTCCAGTATGTAATCTCATATTTTTTTAATGCAGCTTGACTCAGCTCTCAGAATCAACAGATAATACTATTAGGTTGGTGCAAAAGTAATTGCAGTTTAAAAGGTTAAAAATAATTGTAAAAACCGCACTTACTTTTGCACCAACGTAAAATAAATGCCGGGTTTTGTGCATTTCTGTCACCGCCTGCCCCGCCCCTCCCTTTCCCAGTCCCACCCCCTTCCTGGTGCCAGAGCACAGCCACCATCCTCAGTCTGGGTCAGCGGCTCACTCTCCCTCCGTGGCCTCCGTCTACTGTCCACTCATCCTGCACTGTGGGAACCATGATGACAGCAGCCTGGATGCTGCTCACAGAATGGCCCTGCGCTGGGTCATGTCCCCCGGTGTCCACACAGCCCTCTGCTCCCCACCTTCTACCTTGTTCTCCTCAGAAGCCAGTTCACACCCCCATTGCCAGCTTCTCCTCCCCACACTCAGATACACTCCCATCCTCCCAGAATACCCCATCATTTCCACCCTCTCACCTATCCAGTCCTTAGTCCTGCATTTTCTCTCTCAAAACCTCACTGGACAGAACATCAGCCCGTCCAGAGGAGCTCACTTCCACCTGTGGCAGGAGGGCTCCTGGTGCATAGTGGATGTTGGAAGAATTGGTTTTACTGAACATGGCACTCTCTCTGGGTCACCACCCCTTCCACACGCCCTGTCCCTAGTGCGCACATGCTACTTCATTCACAAACCCCCACACCCACACCCCCAGGTGTCTCCCCGTGCACACACCTGCCTACTCCCCCCTTGCCTCGACACACACACATACTCCCACTGTCTTCCTTTCTGCAGACGCGTGCCCACACACCTCTGACATGGAAGGTGGGGGAATTTCGTCTTCTGCAAGTTCTTACCCTCAGGTGGACAGGTTGGGGGGATCAAATACAGGCGACTTGCGAGTCTGAAGGAACTTACTTTGCTATATCCTACAAACACCGTTCAATTCCAAAGAGACACTGGAAGTCGAGAGGGAAGACAGGGGGCACAGAAAGGAGGGAGGGGTCCTAGCCGTGAGCAAATCATTGGTCTTCCTTGCGATTTATCCAGCACCTGGCCCCAGCGCCTGGAGACCCACTAACAGTTTAATCCGCTTCCCAGGTGCTTTATAAACACGCTTTCAGTGTTGGAAAACCATTGATTAATGTTTATTTTTCTACCTTCAAACTTTATTCCCCAACTTTGTGTAAACTATTATACATAATAATGTTTACTATTTAGTTGTTAGGTGTATGCCCTGGTCACATACTGCACTAAAGCACCATATGCAGTGTTAATTTAAATCTGCACAGCCCTATGGGTAGATATTACTATAGCCCCATTTTACAGATGAGGGTACTGAGGCTTTGACTTGCCCACGGTCATACAGTGAATATGGCGGAATTGCAGCTCCAGCTCAGGTCAGCCGACAATTCCGTTCTAATCTCAACCACCAAGCTGTAATGCCTTACGCTTTCAAAATTTCCATTAGATCTGAAAAATCTCCACTTATTTTGCCAGAGCAGGTGGCTACAAAATAACTTAGCTATTCTCTGAGAGAATAACATTATCTCATATGTATGTGTTAATACTTTGTTGTTCTGAGCCTTTCTTTTAAAATTCACTAAATGTGAGCTTCCTGTGGCTAGAAATATATTTGATTCATCCTTCTCAGTATTCTGCATAACATCACTTGGCATACATGAGCTGCCCAGTCGATGTCCAAAGGAAACGAAATAAAATAAAATTCAGGTTTTTGCTATAGATGTTCTCCCAAATAAGCTTATAAATAAGGGAGTGGTGGGGGGACCAGCAATAACCAAGTAACACTAAATGAATAATTCCTCACGGGTCAAATGGCCTAGCCACTCTTCACAGCTCTTTAATGACTCTTATTAAACTTTCAGAGTCTCTAATCTGGTTAGGAAGGCTACGTGCAAAATCCACACTCCTGGCTGCACAGGCTGCAACCTGGTGACCCATTTTCCAGATTCTGAGAACCCATCTCTCCCGTTTCTCATGGGCCTGTGGCCTGCACCAACACACCTGCACTTCTTAAATGGATAAAGCATCCCTTGTATACTTAACAATATGGTGCAAAGGGGCAGGGTATACAGTCTGGACATGAACCTGGGTCTGAATCACGGCACGCGTGTTCTTATCTGTAAGCTGCAGCTTCTGCTCGCCTGGCAGTGCTGCCATGAGCCTTGGGGATGCTATCTACGGGACACTTAGCACGGAGCCTGGTGCCCAGTGGGCACCGGGGAATAGCAAGTGGTCCCAACCCCTTTCCTGCACATTTCTGCCATGGCTGCTGGTTCCCTTGGTAAATACAGAAGTATGTTCCGAGAGCCCAGGATATGTTAAGACGTTCTCACCTTCTTAACCCAGTTTTACTCAAGTCTCAGCTTTTCGTAATTTTCCCAAAGATGGTTCCCTACCCCAGAGAGCCCAGCCTCCCAATCCTTGAAGTGAATCCTAAACCCACCCCTCCCATCCCTGCCATGTGCCCATTTCCAATTTGCTCCTTACCTAGCCCTTATTCTCCAACCTGGCCCTCAGGACCTGTGAGATAGAGCCAGACAATCGAAAACGGAATTCAGCCACACACATAGAAAAAGAAGACTATGAAAATGAAAAGTAAATAAATATGGATGTTGAGGACCTAATTCTGATAAGCGGATTTTCAAAATTAACCATTTGCAAGAGTAGATTAAATGCATTTAACGTGGTGGAAGGAAGGAAGTCAGTTAAGATGCACGGCAAACCCCGTTTCAGCAGATTCCGGGCGAAGGCATTACAGGCCCCGTTTGCAGAGAGCTTGTTTGCGGGGATAAACGCTGAATGCCTTTTAAGAGCACTAATTTGCCGTTGTGCTGGTAAACAGGCCTCCTGGAAAGGGGCACTCGCTGCCTTCTGTACATGAGGCAAGGAGGCAAGGCTGATGGGCAGAACAGGGAGGGGACCCATGGGGGGCTGGGGCTGCCGGGGGGCCAGCTCCGGGGGTGTGGGGGGACCACTTACTGTCTGTGGGGATGTGGAAAAGTCCCAAGGACAAAAGAAAGACACTGGCTTCCCCATCACCTTCCCCAACTATCCACCCCACACACACACACACCAGTCCCCTGCAGTGAGAATTCTGATCCCAGAATACCTTGCACCTCCTTCCATGGCAACAGTCGCTCTCCCTCCCTGCACTGCCTCTGCCTCCTTCCTTCCTGCTCCCTCTCCCTGCAGCCCACTCCTGTCCCTAGAGCCAGGCTTCCAGAGGGGTTGCGCACCCTCAGGTAGGTGGCCAGTCTGTCCACCCTCTGAGGAGGGGCTAGCCTGCATAACCCAACGCAGACACCGAGCCCCACCAAAGCCAGAGCCCCAGAACCACCAGGCCCTAGGGCATCGCATTCAAGGACCTGGCTGAAAAGCTCTGGCTGGATTTTAAGTTTAAGGAAACAAAGAAGATAAACAATATTCTTTCCTGTCACCCATGGCAGAGAGGCAGGAAGAAGCCAGTGGTCTATACAAGCACATCCAGGCGTCTTCGAATGAGATCCCAGTGCTCAGACGTAGGAACAATCATCTGAGTTCCTTAGAGGTACCAAGTTACCATGTGACCTTATGTCAGAGGCCCTGCCATCTGCCTGCTGCTGACCTCTCTGATCCCATCCCCGCCCCCCCGCCCCCCCCCCCCAGGACTCCCGCCACAGCAGCCATCTTTGGTTCCCTTCACACTCCACACCCATTTCTGTCCCAAGACCTTTGCACTCACTGTTCCCTCTGCCTGGGAGGCTCCCCCACTGGTTATACCAGGCCACCTTCCGGCTGTCACTGTCAGCTCCCCCTTTCTCTTGACTTCATAACAGTTAGCACTGTTGTCAGTCACTTGGCTTCACAGATTTGTTGCTGAGTTGATCGTCCATGTCCTCGCTCTATGAAATCAGGAAACTTGCCGTCTGGGAGAGCTGTGTTCCAGCACCTAGAATGGACTTGCCCAACATCCCGCAGGCAGGACTGCAAGCCTCGTGGGTCTGGCGCAGAGCTTTTTCCACCTGACAAATCCCACTACCTGGTCCCGATAGGGACGGTGACCAGGGAGGGGCAGGTTCCCATCTGTGACAGCTCCTTTCTGAGTTGCTCTCAGCGAACCATAGCGCAGGATGTTGCCCGTCCCCTTGGAAGCAGGGCTCAGACGAGGCTGAGCTGAGCAGGGGGTTCTGTGTCTCCCCCACTTCAGACGAGGCATCTGAGGCAAGGAGGGGAAGTGCCCAGCCAAACTCTCCCAGCTTGTAAGTGGCAAAGATGGGGCTGAAACCCAGGCCATGTGGGGCAAAGGAGGAGGGAGTTAAGGGAGGTTTGGTGCCAGAAGCACGACAGCTCAGTCTAAGGTAGTGGCTCTCAAACACTTTGAAGCAAGAGAATCCCTGGCGTCATCTGTTTGAAAGATCAGTTTCACGGCCCTACCTCAGTGATTCTCACTCCACAGAACCACTTAAAAGTGTCCCAGGTGACTCTCATACAGACGCTACAGGGACCCCCACACTTTGATGAGAGGGTGTCATGGACAGAGAACAGAGGAGCAACCACTGCCACAGTCCCTCCAAAGCCACCATCCATTTCCCCCTCCCCCTGTCCAATCCAGTTCCCTCCCAACCCCCTCACTGCAATGGCAGCCTCGTTGCTATTAGTCGATGGACTCTGAAAGTCCTCTGTGCAGCTTTCTGTGAGGCACATGGGGTGGGTGGACAGGAGGAAGAAAAGGCATTTGGTCAAATTCTTCCCTGTCACCCCTCGCCCGGCTGGGTCCCCCCATCCCCAAGGATAAACATGGTCTTCCTCAGCTGTGACACTTGCAGGGGGGGAATAGGAAGCCTGGTGTCAAGGGACAGGTCTGTCTTCTAAAACAGTGCATCTCGTTTCAGAGTAAAAGGGCCCCTCCCTGAGGCCCCCAGAAGATGGTGTGTTGACGTCAGGCCCCTCAGGTCCCTGCTTGGTTAGGGCCAGCCCTGTTCCAGCTGAGGGTGGGTGTCATGTCTGGATGGGGTCCTCCAGAGCCCAGCCAGGAAGCCCAGGCTGTCCCTACTTTGCTGTCACAACCCCTCAAAAGGACACTGAGCTCTGTCTGTGCAGTGCTGCACGAGCTGGCTCCCAAGGCTGTTCCTGGAAAAGGAGCCTGGAACAGGGAGGGCAGGTATGGCTGCAGCTGCCCTGCTCTGTTCATATGTACAGAAGCTCTTCTGTTGTTACCATAACTCACCTCACTGCCTGATGGCCACATTTCTCACAAGATGGGAGCTGGGTGGACATAGGGCGGGTTTGGACATCAGAAGTACAGCAAACATTTATTGTCCTAAGCTAAGTGCTGGACAGGGTCGTCTTTTCCACCCAAAGTTCTGGAGCACCGGGTGCAAGAGTTGCCCCCAACTTGTGAATAGGGAAACTGAGGCCAGAGAGGCCAGCCCCCCCCCCCCTCCAGACCTCCTCCCAGGCCTGTGTCAATGAGGACGGGCAGCTTCTGTGGAAGACCTGTCTGCATCCAAACACCAGTTGGAGCCACGGATCACCCAGGACACGTGCTGCTGTGAGCCAGTTGCTGAAACACTGAAAGGCTTCCCTCGCAGGTGGTGAGTAGCTGCTGCCTCCAGCTCCCAGCTCCTCTGTGGACCACTGTGGCCTCCTGGGCCTCCAGGGCCCTCTGGACCTGTCCCATCTCATGGCTGGCTTCAGCTCTGATGGATCCGTGCCTAGCCCTGCAGTTGTTAATTATTTTGACTGTCACCCTAGGGTTTCAGGAGAGGATTTGTCACAGATCTGACCTGTAGTCCTCCCTAAGCTACAGGAATCTCTCTGTCCCCTGGGAGACTGCCCTCTTGGTTCAGCAGAAAGACCCGAATAGAGCTTCAGACCATCATGGATCTGGACCCAGTTCTGCTTAGAAACAATCCTCTTTCTAAGCCTCAGCGTCCTCTTCTATCCAAACCAACCACAAAGGCTAACGCTCCCTGACCCTCTCACAGAGGGTCCCCCAGGTAACTTAGCTGGCCACCGGGAGGCTTTGCCTGTGTCAGCTTGTGAGCACTCAGAGTCTCCCAGGCCACAAAATCCTCAGGGCTCTTGCAGAAGCAGACTCCGCTCCCACCCCCATCCAAACCCTTTCTTTCCTGACAACCAATATCGTAAAATTAGTCTTCAGTTCTGAACAAGAGCAAAAATCATTCGGATTTTTCAGCAGAGACTTGCTTTCATCTGTATTTGCCGAACCCCAACCCGGGGTCTCTGCTGTTTGTTATTTGTATTTTTCCTTTGTCACCGACGAGCTGTTTTCTGAACCCAGTTGTCCGTGCCCCAGGGAAGTGTGGGCCTCCCACGCGGTGCTCAAACCGGCCTTCTCGGCTCCCACGTGGGGGGAGAGGGAATTGAGATTCCAGATGGCTCAGGGAGCCATGGTGGGATGGAGGAGACAGAGGGAGAGACGCGAGGGAGGGGGAGTGTGGAGCACTGAGGTAAACAAATTCGAGGCCAATTACCCGTGGCAACCTTGTTCCCCCCCACACACACCCATGAGGGGAGGCGGCTAAAAAAATAACATGGAACCAACCACATGATGGTGGAAGTTGGTGCCCAGCTGGGAATTTGCTGCCACCCCTCCCCCAACCCCATGCGATTGTAGGGGGAAGGAGAAAATTCCAGAATCAAACAGAACAGAGGTTGGCAGAAGGATCTGTGAAGCTAACAAGTACAAAAACAATTAGGAGGGAGGGGTCTGTGATTAGGAAAGAGGAGAGAGAGAGAAGGAGAGCAGGTGCCTGGAGCCAAGCTGCTGTCCACCCCTCACCAGCCACCCTGTGCCCCCTCCTGCAGTGCCTGCTGGGTAATGAGGGCCCAGGTCTGTTCTAGACACAGAAGCTCCCTTCCTGTGAGAACATCTTTTTGTCCTTGAGCGGGTGGTGATAGATAGAGAAACCAGCTCTGAGTAGGGAGGTAAGTGGCCCAGGGTCACCGGGAGAATTAATATCATAATTGAGAATAACAGCTAGGCCTCCTATTTACTAGATAAAATAGCACCAGGGGATGTGCTGAGAGATGGGAAAATAGAATTTGAAATCATTTTTTATTTCTCTGCAAATGTAGTTGGTGTTGCATTTTTCCCCCTTCCTCTCCCCCGGAGAGGCTGGAGCTGCCACTGTCTTTTTCCCATCCATGCACAGATGCTAAGACCCTGTGTTCCCCTGGATTTCCTCTCCTCCCACCCACTAGGACAGCTTCTCCCAGCAGGACCCAGGGACTGGCAGAGAATCACCATGGGTGGGAGCAGCATGGCCTCCAAATTCACTCCAGGGCTACCCCGGAGTGTCAGAAGTGCACCTGGGAGCCAGCTCTCCCGGTACCAAGAGCTCAGGACGGTAGACGGGGGTGGCAGTTCAAATACCAACTCTGCCCATATCAGGGCCCCAGACCTTCAACTTCACGCTCTTGTGAAATGAGGCTCTCTCCAAAGGCTGTTATGAACATCCAGTGCAACAAGTGTCTTGGAGGTGGCAGATGTGACCAGGTGACGGTGACCATGCTGCTGGAGATGTCCTCACCCGAGCAGAGGCTAAAGGAAAGGGCTTTTAGGGCAACTTATGTGAGAATGTTCAAGAGCTATGGAATTAATTGGAAGGTGTTGACTATAGAAATAAAGTAACAGAAAAAATTTACCTCTAAAGAATTAGAACAAAGCAATTAGAGAGGAAGAAAAATGGTCTAGAGGAGGAGTAAGACACATGCAAATAGCTGTGGTGTTGAGACCCAGGAAAGCACAGCCCATCAGTCAAGGCGCCCAAGCTGCAGGAGCCTCGGGAACTGCTTGAGGCCTTGGGGAGGTGAGAAACTGAGGTCGGCAAGCCAATAGAGACCAGGGCCACACAGGCAAGACCAGGTTCCCAAGCAGCAGGACAGACGGGAGGTAAGTGACAATTAGATCTGAGTTCTAGTTTCTGTTCTGCATTCACTGGCTGTGTGACCTTCAGCGTGTCACTGAAGGAGATCGCAAGCAGTGAAAGCTAAGATCCTTTCCAAGACCCAAATCTAGCAGCCTACGTGCTCTGGAATATTGGGGGCTGGTGGGGGACAGGCTGGACCAGGAGGGGTTGGAAAGAACTTGGAATAAAATAGACGGAGGCTGAAATCCCTCTCTGGGTAGTGGCACTGGGCAAGTTCCTCTACCTCAGTGTGTTCATCTGTCAAATGGGAAGAAGAATCTCTGCAGAGGCTGTTGAGAGGGGTAACACAGATGGAGCATGTGAACGCAGGCTGCACCTTGCTTGCTTCCTAGCCAGGACAGCCCTGCTCTGCGCCCCCTGCCTTCTTTGAGACTTGGATAGAATTGACACCCTCCATACCTTCGCTGGCCCCTTGGAGTGGGCCAAAGAAATTAGCGTATCCCATCCTCCTGGCCACAGTGATTGGTTTGGGGAATAGGCATGTGACCTAAGCCAGACCAATCAGAAAGAATCTCAGGACTTTTGGAAGAAATGCCTGTCCTCTGACAAGCTCTTCCCACCAGGATAAACAGGAAACTTGTGGTCTGAGAAACTACTGAGTGTTCTCACAGTGCGTCCTGTATCCAGCCATACCTGAAGACAGATTGCCACATGAGCCAGCATATTCCCTTGTTTGCTGAAGCCACCTTGGGTCCTGGGTTATTCTCAGCCACTATTTAATAAAACCTCTTCCAGCCAACCAAATCATCAGCTCATTTGAAATTGAGAGTCCCTTCTCCTAAGTGCCCGTGCCTAGCTCCCAGGTGGGAACTGTCACCTCTAGCAGGCTCCATCATGCCCACAGCAGCAGGCACCGAGTCCTCAAATGTGGCCACTGCTGCCTGGCTCAGCCACTCCTCCTACTCAGGAGCTCACCTTGCTATTAAGCATTGCCAGGAGCCAGCCTCCTCTCCGCTCTGGGCCCCTGTGCAGCCAGGCTCGGAGCTGCATTAAATAAAGACTACAGCCCTAAAACTGTTCAAATGGATCTACATCAGTGAGGACAGCGAGGGGACGCCTTTAAACAGAGTATCACCAAGAGCCAGCCAGGGCAGGCAAAGTTTGCCTTCAGCATTCTTCTCTCCCTTGTTCATGGGTTCTCCTCCTGCCCCCCACTTTTAGCTCGCTTCACTCCAAACCCTGTCATAAATTAATTCACACGCTCGTGGCTTAATACATTACTCCTCTAGATTTGAGAGAGGAACAGAACATATGAGTGGACAACCTTTAACCTAAGGAGAGGCTCAGTGATGATGGAATTTTAAGCATCTTAAAACCACAGCAGAACCATGAACTATATGACTGGGAACAGAGGGACTTCTCCACCACCTCGAGCCACATCTCCCAGACCCCACTTTCCCCATAATTTCGCTGACCATGAACTCTGCATCCTTTCCTTTCTTCTGGGAGGCTATACCTCAAAGTCCATTCCGTGCAGAGTCCAGTTCAGGTGTGTGTGCTTCCTCCTCAGGGAGGATAGAGCAGGAAGCAGGGAGCCTGGTTCTTGGGCAGGGGGGCTTTGGGACCTAGGATCAGATTTCCTGCTTGGCCAGGGGAGAGATCCATCATTGGTGCAGGACCTCGAAGGAGAACCTCCGGGAAGGGCTTCCCTGGGGCGAGGTTGCTACAGACCCCACTGCATAGCCAGGTGCCCCCACTCTCACCCAAAGAGCCAGGCTCCCCAACTGAAAGGCGCTCAGGGCTTTGTTTGCATCTTTGCCAAGTGCCAGGCGCTCCCTAAGGGCCTCATATGCATTATCTCTTTTAATCCTCAACACTAGATTATGAAGTAAGTACTATTTTAATCTCCATTTTATAGATGGGGAAAGTGAGGGCCAGAGAGATCAAGTGGCCTGGCCGAGGTCACCCAGCCAGGGAGCCACTGAGCAGGATTCAAGCCCCAGGAGGCTGCTCCAGAGCCCAAAGCCTGACACCTACACTACCCGTCTTCCCTGTTAAGCCCTGTTTCTATATCCTGCTGCATCTATGGCTATTGGTTATTGCCTACCATACACCAGACAACTGAGCTAGGCCTATGCCGGTCCCGTTCATTTGCTTTTCATAACCAGCCTACAAGTTAGGCCAATGAGCCCCATTTCATAGACAAAGACACTGAGGGTGAGGGAAGAGATATGACTGACCTCAGATCACTCAGCTCATGAATGGCAGTGCTGAGATTCGAACTCAGGTCTGTCTGATTCTAAAAGCCATACTGTCTGCCCTTTAGGGTCCAAGAACTGCTGGGCATGACAGCCTACAGAGAATTTTTTAACTTTTTATTTTGGAATTATTACAGATTCACAGGAAGTTGCAAAGACAGCACAGAGACATCCCATGTACCTTCATTCAGTCCCACCCCACCCCCCCGGGTTACATCCTACATAACTCTAGAATAATGCCAAAACCAGGAAACTGGCTTTGGTACAACGTGTGCATATTGTTCTGTCATGTTATCACCTGTGGAAATTCCTGAAATCATCACAGCAATCAAGATACAGAACTGTTCCATCACCACAAAGATGTCCCTTGTGCTGCTCCTTTATTGTCACCTCCATCCCCTCCACCATCCCCAACCCCTGGCAACCATGAATCTTTTTGCCATCTCTGTAATTGCCAGGTTGAGAATGTTATGTAAATGGAAGCATATGATATGTTAGCTCTTGAGAATGGTTTTTCACTGTCAAAGTATTTATTTTAAAATAAATAGTTATTGAGTGTCTACTGCATATCAGGCAGGTGTTAATCCCTTTCATGAATATATCACATAAGATTCTGTTGGTTTCAAGTGATAGAAACCACCTCATACTCTATTGTAAAAGGGAATGTACTGGCAACGATAATGGGAAAGTCCAGAGGTGGGGCTGGCTTCAGGCCCAGCTGGATCTAGGGCCTTGTTAGGCCTGCTCTCGTTCCCCATATTTTGGCTCTGCTCTCCTCTGTGCTGGTTTCCTTCACAGGCTGGCTCTCACCACTTGGCAGCTGCCAATAGCTCTGGCCCAAAATCCTGCCCACTCATAGACCCAGGAGAAAGGAGCACCCCTTTCCTTAGAAAAGTTTCAGCAAAGGTTGTGGCTCGGATTGACCTGGCTTGGTGCCTACCTGACCAGGAATCAATCACTGATAGAGGAGTTTGCAGTGCTCTGATTGGCTACTTCTTGCTCATGTCCCCTCTTCTGGAGCCAAGCCTGATGTTAGCCATGCCTAAATCACAGGAATTGGGAGGAGGGGCATAAGGAACATTTAGGGTGTTGTTGCTAGAGGAAGGGAAAATAGGTATTGGGCCCATGGGATACATGTTGGTTTTATACTATCTGAGCTCAACTCATTTGTTTTTCAAAAAATATGAAGAAAATCGGACTTGGAAAAACAATGGTCAGCCCACACTCAGAGCTCTGCTGGGATTTGAATCCCAGCTGGAGATGCCCACCCTTTCTCACTTCCACATTCAGATGCAAAATGGAAAGGCTCTGGCATCCAGTAAGGCCTGGGGCTGGCTGTGGCCTTCAGCAGGGTCACCCTCTCTGAGACTCAGTGAATGGAGCACAGACTCTCCGGGCTGGCCCTGAAGTGCCCCCTGCCCCCTCACCACACATACATGCAGGCTGGCACGGAGCTGTTCACAGTCCCATCCCTATGCGTGTGTAGGCCCTGGCACTCGCTACACGCGTGGGCTGCCACGTGGCACTGGGAGAGCCAGGAAGAGACAGCCGCCATCCCTCAGTGAGGACGGGCAGATGGAGCAAGTGACTCAGCACAGAGGCCAGCTGTGGCCAGATGAGAAAAATAAACACGAAGGCTGGAGGCCAAACCTGCCACGGCCCCCCTCAGAGCCGGGTGGGGATGGCAGGGCCAGGCGGACAGTGACAGACAGACAACAATGGGGACAGGGGAGATGGATGGCCCCATCAGGCCCAGCAGAGTGAGGAAAGCCAGACAGATGGTCTCATTAAAGAAATCGGCCCGCATGAGGGAACAGGGCTGCAGTGCGGGAGTGGGGGGACCAAGGCGGGCTCCTTCCTGGCAGGGCTCCTCCAGGCCTGAGCTTCAGCTGGGGCTTGGGCCCTGCCCTCATTCTGTCTAAGGGGGCCACCAGGTGTGGGCATTGCTGGGACCAACAGTTCAGAAGCCCTGGCTACAACAGGTGGTCACTGAAGCCTTTGACCTGACGTCCTGTGTCAGCAAAGACCCCTCACCCACCCACCTCCCCATTGCTGACAAGTTTGTTGAGCAGCTGCCACCCAGACACCATACTGGGCATTCTAGGTACATCACCTCCACATTTTCTTTGCTGTCTCCTCAACTTGGAACCCTGTTCCCCCAGGTCCCCACATACTGACTCAGCATTCACCTCCTCCCAGAGGCCTTCCCTGACCACCCCATCTGAAGCAGTCCCAACATTCTCTCGCCCAGGACACCATTTTGTTTTGTCATAACCTTACTATTATCTGAATTCATCCCATCCATTTATTCCCTGGCTGGTCCCTGCTAAAACAAGAGGTCCTCCAGGATGCCGCCAGTTCTGTCTTATTTTTGGCTGAGTCCCACATCTTAGAACAGTGCCTGGAACGCAATAGATGTCCAATAAATGTGTGTGGACTGAGTCTTCACAGCCCAGAGAGGGGCCCTGCCTGATCCTCCTCTCCCTGCCTCTGCTTCCTTTCTCTCCTTAGCACTTCCTGCTACCCGTCATTCCTTGCCTTTGTCTTCTTCATTCTCCATCTCCCCACTAGAAGAGAGACCTCACAAGAGAAGCAATCTTTGTATCCCTAGTGCTTTGTTGGTTCAATGAATGGTCCCAGGGTAGATATGGTCACCAGAGAAAGCTGAGCATAGGAGGAAGGGACCTGCCCACAACCTTGTAGAGAGTAGGGTCCAGGGCAGGGTCAAAACCGGGCTGCCTGGCCCCAAGACCACAAGCCCCCATATGCTCCTCCTGCCTGCCGGGGGAAAGCACCCAGGCCCTGAGCTCATTGCAATAGCCGTCTGGTAGCTGAGTAGTGGCCCCCAAAGATAGCCACATCTGAATCCCTGGAACCAGTGAAAATGTGACCTTGCCTAGCAAAAGGGACTTTGCAGATGTGACTGTTATGGATCTTGAGATGGGTAGGCTTTCTGGTTTATCCAGGTGGACGCTAAATGCAATCACATGTGTCCTTATGAGAGGGATGCAGGGAGATGAGACATATAGTAGAAGCTGGAACAACAGAGAAGAGGTTGGAGCAGTGTGAAGGGGTGCAGCCATGGAGGGCAGGTGACCCCAGAAGCCAGAAAAGACAAGGAAACAGATTCTCCCCTAAGACTCCAGAAAGAGCCAGCCCTGCCTACACTTTGACGTTAGCCTTGTGTGGCTGATTTTGGACTTCTAGCCTCCAGGACTGTGAGAGATTAAATCTGTGTTGTTTTAAAAGTCACCAAGTTATAGTTTCAGTATTGCCAGATGAAAAATGTCTGGAGATGTTTCAGAACCAGGTGAATATACATTTCACAACTGAACTATACGAGGTCAGGGAATTAAGTTCCTGAACTCATCCTAGAAAAAGTGCTACATGCCTCATTGCCGAATATCACTACGGTCACCTTCGAAGTACTCCCTTTGGGAAGCTATGCACCGATGCCAGCTCCTAGTCCACCCTTCAAAGCAATTTTGGAACTCTTTTTCTAGAATGGCCATCAGAGCTGTCGTCGTATTGCCCTTGAGGTCCTGAATGTCATCAAAATGTCTTCCTTTCAATATTTCCTTTACCTTCGGGTAAAGAAAAAAGTCATTGGGGGCCAGATCAGGTGAGTAGGGAGGGTGTTCCAATACAGTTATTTGTTTGCTGGCTAAAAACTCCCTCACAGACAGTGCCATGCGAGCTGGTGCATTGTCGTGATGCAAGAGCCATGAATTGTTGGCGAAAACTTCAGGTCGTTTTCATCTAACTTTTTCACGCAGCCTTTTCAGCACTTCCAAATAGTAAACTTGGTTAACTGTTTGTCCAGTTGGTACAAATTCATAATGAATAATCCCTCTGATGTCAAAATAGCTAGCGACATCGTTGCAACAAGTTCGCGAACTTAATTGTCAGACCTCGTACACTTTAAAATAGTTAAGATGGTAAATTTTAGGTTTTGTGTTTTTCAGCACGGTAAAAATAATGCAAGAAGTCACCACGCTTGTGGTAATTAGTGACAGCAGCCACAGGGAATGAATACAGCCAGCTTGCAACTAACCAGACCAAGGGCACTGACCTGTGATGGCTCAGGAAGGCCAGGCCCGGCCCCTTCCCTGGACAAGCCTCCTACAGTGTCAGAGAGGGGATATGCCAGGGTGGGGAGCCAGCTCTGTGCTATTGACTGGCTGGACAGAAAGCGAATAGGAACCACAGAGCTGGCATTATCCGCCCTACCTGAGAGCTGAGCACTGTATGCACGTCTCACTTCCTCTCATCAACATCCCTGCGAAGCAGTTTCTACGATGAACCCCAACTTCCCCACAAGGAAACAGAGTTCAAAGAGGGGAGGCAACTTGCCCAAGGTCACACACCAAATAGCAGAGCTGGGTTCTTAATCACTGTTTCCTGCCTCGCTCAAGGCTGATTCAGCCGGTGTCACATAGCCACTGTCACGGGCACTCAAACGCCCTAATGCTGCTTTTCAGCAGCTTTTAAAAGAGCTATACTATTGCCTTCTTTCTCTCTGGTTGTAACCTGGCATTCTCTTTCAGTTAATCATAGACCAGAGAGTCTCATTCTGTCCCGATACGCCCACATGTATATGAGATTGCCTAGAAAAGTGCAAAAAAAATGAGTTAGCTCCTGTTTTATGTACAGTTCTCTAAGGCCCTACAGTGGAGTCTGAGATGGTGGGTTGCAAAGCAGTGCCACCAGGCCATGCCTGGCCTGTAGAGGGATTTGGCTTGGCCTGCACTATATTGGGTGTTATTTTTAATTGGTGCCCAATGCATAATATCAGAAGACTTCTCTTCACATTCGGAAGTCAGGGCAACGCTTGTGTGGGTCAGGACAGGCTGGACTCTGCAGCAGTGACAAACGCCTCTGCTCTCAAGGACTTCCCACGCAGACATTTATTTCTTTCTTACACCACATGTCCAGTACAAGTGGGCCAGGGCTCTGCTCCACACAGTCACTTAGGGACCCAGGCTGAGGGAGGCGCTAGCATCCTTTAGTGGCATCTGAGATGCATGGCCTTCTCAGTTGCTGCTTCAGGGGAAGACAGGAGACAAGCACATGGATGTTGCTCAGCCTTAGCATGTGACACACATCTGATTTCTGATCACTTTCCATTGACTGGATGTAGTCAAGTGGCCCATCATTTTCCAAGGGGGCTGGGAGGTACCGTCTTCTGTGAATACTTGTATCACTAGTTCTATATTGGTGAACACTAGTCTACCACACTTCCCACTTGGCAGGAATTCACTGGAGCTGCATGAGCGTGCCCCTCTCAGGGCTGCCATGGTTGGGTGTTCAGGATGTGTACTGCACAGTTCCAGGAGGCACAATTCATGTTCTAGTTTCTGGGATTGGTGCTCCCTGCAGGTGTGCAGTGCAAAACCTACAGAATTGGCCCCTAGCAGCGCTTCCCTCTTTAGATGGGTACATGGGCTCTGCTTCACCCTTGTGTCCAGCCAACCTCTTCAACGAAGTCCCTGTAGCTTTCTGATTGCATCCCGTCTTCGAGTCACTAAGTAGATCTAAATGAAATGCAAATCCCTCATTAATATCAGCTTCCTATAGGATAAAGTCAAAACTCCTTTGCAGGGCATTCAAGAAATTAACAAACGGGCCTCAGCTGCATCGCAGCAGCATCTCTTCTCCATCTGCCCTCCCTCCCTCCCTGCCCCACGCCAGCCCCCTCCCTCGCCTGCCGTGGGTCTCTATGCTCTTGTCAGTAACTCCCAAGGTGACTTAGATGGGCCTCTGGGCCCTCAGAGTGCTCCATGAAGCAAATCAGTTTGGGAAATAAATGGACTCAGCCACCCACATCCGTGCTCACCCTCGGAGGCTCTCAGAAGGTAGGAGACTCTCAAGTAAACACTATTTTTTGATTTCTCATATGTTAAAAATGCAAGAAGTAGAGAAATAAACATTAAAATGTCAGGTGGTGATGAATACTATGAAGAAAAACAAAGCAGGGACAGAGGGTGGGGACTGCAAGAGGTCGGGAAGGAGGACCTCCGCTTTTCTATGGGTGGTGACATTTGAGAAGACATCCAAGGAAGAGAGGGAGTGAGGCACATGGAGATCTGTGGGGAGAACCTTCCAGATAAAGGGAACAGCGAAGGCAGAGGCCCTGGGCGGACCATGTCTGCAAGGCAGCTTGTGGCTAGAGCAGTGGGCAGGAAGAGACGCTGAGACCTGACGCTCCCTCCCATGCCCCCGCGAGGTCACAGAGGGGTGCTGGACAGATCCTGAGGACAGAGTTACAGAGACTGCTGAGAGTACCCTCGGGAGGGAGCAGGACAGAAAGAGCAAGGCCAAGACGACAACAGTTAACACTGAGTGATGACCGTCTTCTCTTTCCCTCCTGAGAGAGCGTCTCTGAGTCCATCCATCCATCACCTCATCTCGGGTCTGAATCTGAAGCTTGCTAATGCGAGGCCCAGGCTGCCAGCCTCCCCACCCGGACCCCTCACCTCCCCTGTCAGATGCCCGTCCCTGCAAAATCTTGTTTACTCCCTGGGGCAATCTACAATGTATGGATTGTGGCCCATTTTTACAGGCTAGGAAACTGGGGCTTGGATGAGAGACCAGGCCCATCTTGGGTCAGCAAGGCCCCCGCACTCCAAGGGAGAGGGTCCTGATTCTGGAATTCTGCTGAGCCTCCTGCCAGGGGACACCTTGTGGGGAGAGGCAGGACGGCAAAACAGTCTGATGCCCAGAGCATGACCGGAGAGACAAAAGAGCCACAGGGCCAGGAAGCTGGTCTACTGAGGAGGGTGGGGCTGGCCACAGCTGGCGTTTGCCCCACTCCATTCTGTCCTGCCCTCCTGGGCAGAGAGGGGCCAGACAGGCTGAGGGTGAGGGTCGCACACATGGAAGGAACCAGCATGCAGGAGGCGAGAAGAGGACGTCCCAGCAGCCTCCCTCCAGCTGTGGTGGTTTCAGGGGAAGCACCTGGAGTTGAGGGCCCTGGAGGGAATTGAGGCCACTAGTCAGCCTGTGGCCTCAGCACTCGGCCTGACCCCTCCAGGCCACGGGCCTCCTCACAAGAGCCTCAGTGTGTGAGTGAACTGGGGCCTCTCGTCCCCGCCACAGCACAGCCCCACCCCACAGGGGCTGGGGTCCTCCGATCCCTGACCCCCTCAAGACCCCTCCATGGACACTCATCGCGGCTAGGGGGCCACGTGTGACCCACACAGTGCCTACAAAGCAGGACAGTTCCTATTCTAAAAGTCCAGGGTTTCAGTTCCTCTTCAAAATGTAATGTGACCTCCACACTGGCCTGCCTTGCACGTCCTGCCATCAGGCAGAACCCACGGGTCTGCCCCTGCCGTCTCCCTCTCAGCTGGCTTGGCTGTGGCCATAGGAGTTTGCAAACCCTGGCCTCACTGAAGTGATAGAGGGTTCCAGCGAGAACTTCACCCCTATCACCCCTAGAACAGATAGACAACTTTCTCCTGCAGGTCCCAGGACCAGGGTCACTCATAGCCCTGCAGGCTGGGACCCTGTGGCATGGCTGTTCCCATGGCAAGTGGCATGAGCTACCCCTCCATCCTCCACCAGCTACAGGGGACGGTGCGCCTGGCGTTTGCCCCACCTACCATGCTATTCTACTCTCCTGGACAGAGAAAGGGGTTGGAGAGGCTGAGGTAGAGGGGCAGCCACATGAATGGTTCCAGAATCCTGGTGGAGGAGAGCTAAAGGCGTACAGATGCACACTGCCCAGGCCTCCATGCAGGGAGAAGCAAGGACTGAATGTCTACCACAGCCAAGCATGAAGGAGGAGCAGCAGCTCAGTGCAGGAGCTGCCCCCTTTGACCACAACTCCCAGACCAAGGGCAGGGCCTGTGGCGGCTGCCCACCCACTCTGGGGCCTGGAACGAAACGAAACACAAGGGCAGTCCTGTAGCCAGCCTGGAGACCCAGCCAGGGTGGCCCCACCTCTGTGTGACTCCAGGTGAGTCTGTTAACCTCTCTGGGCATCACTTTGGGGTGGTGAAAAAGAGGAGATGGCCTCAATGGTCTCTCGGGACCCGTTTGACTCTGAAAGTCTCCACTTCCATGTGGAAAAGGAACGTGTATAGACTCACATTGCTTGTCGTTTATAAACAGCCCCACACACCGTGCACGCACAACCTGGCCCTACAGCCAGCCGGGTCGGGAGGAGATGACTTCCTCTGCGCAAAGCACTCGGGGCATGCCGGCCATGCTTTGTGTGAACAGTGAACACTTCCTGTGATTATTATGGCAGCGCTGCTCCCATTGTGCAGATGAGAAAGCCAACACCTGGGGACGTTCTGAGACAACCATGGGCCCAGGGGCCGCCATGCTGCCTATGGTAAAAGTCTCCCCTGGAGTTGTGCCCCTGAGTGGCTAGTCACTTAGTGAGCAAGTGACAGTACCAAAACCCCGTGGGGCTTCCATGTCACACCCCCAGAATCAGCCATACCCACCACATCCTGCCACAGGCCCCATCCTGTCCTCAAGGAGAGCAGCTCTGGTTTAATTAGCCACATTTGGGGCTGCTCAGTGGTCTTATACTCTCCCCCAGGAGCTGGGCTGATCACGCCAATGTCGCATCAGCATTACCCACTACCCCAGATTCCTGTCCCCACAACCTCTCTGCAGTTCAGGAAGTGGACCAGCTAAAGGTTCCGTAAGGTTACCCAGAAGAACACAGGTGGGCATCAGTGGGGCTGAGCGGATCCAGTGGCTTCTAAGCCCTGTGCCCATTTGGATGAGTCTCTGCACCTATCTTCTGGGGCCATGGACCTGGGAAGTGGGGTGGGAGACAGAGCAGCTGGGGCCCCCTTAATGGTGTGGGCCCTGGTGTCCTCTGCAGCACTCAGGTCCGGTGGAAACCCCCCACTGCTCCAAAGCAGATTCCAATACAAAGCCTGCTGTGTATTTATCAGTGGGACACTGAAGAAGGCCAAGTGCATCATTTGGGGGTGTCTTTCTTATCAGCTCCGAATGTCTCTCCTGTTCATTATGCTTGAGGGCAGTTTTAAGAAAAAGGTTTTACATCTGCTGAGGAAAGAGTAAGTAATGCAAGACGGGAAAAAGCAAATTCACGGAGTCTTTTCTGCAAATGCTTGCGCGCTGACAGAAGCAGATAGATGACCGACAATTACACGCCTGGATCCCCCCAGCGTTGCACAGCTCCCTCCCGCATGGTCTCCAAGCAATTTCAGACTTTTTGTACATCTAAAGCAGAGATTGTATACGGTTCCTGTCTCCGGCAGAGGCAGCTTTCAGGTGGAGGAAAGAGGAGGCCACCGCGTGTTTATTCACGAACAAAGGCAGTTGGAGACAGAACTGATGCATGGCCCTCCCCCAGCCTCCCACTCCGGCTTGCTCCCTGAATCCCACGGCCCACAATCCAACTGCAGGGGGAGATTTGAAGGTGTGTGCCCAGCTTCGACAAGGTGCCAGGTCCAGGGATAAATGTGTGGGCTGCTCTCCGGGCTCCCATGTGTGGCTGCACTGGCGGGAACAGGTGGCATCTATGAGTATGGGAACTGAGCCAACACGGCCTGTCACTCGACACTTCCTTAACCTTGCAGGCCCCTCTGGTGTCTTCTCTCTTGGGAGGGAAGCAGGATTTAAGGTGTCCAGTTTCACCAAGAGGTCCCCTAATCAGCACCCCTGAGGGCAGGTGGAGGAGAAACAGGATGCTGTGGGCGGGGACACGAGCTGAAGGCAGCCGCGTGCACTTGCAGGGGCTACCCCCACTCTCCCCATCTCCCTGTCAGCTCCTATGGGTGAAGGAATAGTCTGGGTAGAAGAGATAGCCCAAAGCCACAGTATGGAGACTTCCCCAATTCAGCCACCATTGGCTGTCTTCAGGATTTGGGTCATACCTACTTGCCACATCTGCACTCATTTATGTGTGGTTTTTAAACAGTTAATACAGCCACGTGGTTCCCAAAGCAAAACAAGGCTAACAGGTGAAGGGGGAGGTCTCTCCCACCTTTGTCCCTGTCAACCTGCTGCCCACGCCTCCCACCCACCACAAATGGCAGGTATGTTTATTATTAGCTTTTTGTCTCTCCTTCCAGAATGTCTTTATGGAACTATAACAAATATGAAGATATATTCTTATTTCCCCTCTTTCTTATGCAAATCATAACATATCCTGTAGACCATTCTGTATCTTGTTTTCTCACTTGGTATATTGCACAGATGTTCCACTTGTACATATGAGACGGCGTGTGTATAACAGCATTCACTGCCCTATAACAGCAAAAGAGCAAAAGCAACTGAAGGTGTCCACAAAGAGGGCGCTGGCTCAATGAACTAGGGCCCATCCATACAATGGAACATTCCACTGTAAAAATTGGAGGAGTGGGGAGATGAAGAAGGTTTCTATGTTCTGATTAGGAAAGATCACTAATCTCCAGGCTATATTAATCGATTAAGATAGGCGTAGGATAAATTCCCAAAAGCGGGGTTATTCGGTCAAAGGATATATGCATTTGTAATTTTGATTGACATTGTCAAATCTTTTGTGGCTCTGGATTTTTAAGTTATAATTTAAAAGACTTTTATCTTGCTTTACATCAATTTATTTTTGAAACTTAATAAATGTATTTTAAAGAATAGATATTAGTGAAAGCTAGATATTACTAGAATAAGGGGGAAAACAAATTGAGAAAGGTAATGGACAATCAGGGTCTTCCAATGCGATAGAACTGAGTATAATTTATAGAAACATATTCTGGCTGTTAGAAACAGAAAGAGCACTTATAAAGTATACTTGGACCCCAGACACCCTCTGGGAAGCCCAAGAATCATGCTTAGAAGCTGAGCCTCCAGGAAGAAGCCACAAAGACACCACTGCTCCTCCCTTGGCTTTGACATCCCAACCTACCCAGCCAGGCCCTGGGTCCTGCCCCCACTGCCTCTGGAAGCCGCAGGAGACTACTGCTGCCATCACCATTCGATAGATAGAGTCTGGGTGGTCTCTGTGTCTTTGTGACCCTGGCTAGTTGGGGTGGGTGTGACTGATGCGGGATCCTAGCGGTCAGGAAGGCCTGGAAAGCAAATGTCTAGCATTTGAGCTTATACACAGGGAGCCTGGCTCTTCTTCCTTGACAGGAAGAAGGTTCTAGTACTGTGTAGCCAGAAAGAAAGATGAAAGTCCACGCGCAGAAGGACGGGCCACACCCCCCAGAGAGACAGTACTACGTGATGTGTCAGAGCTGTGCAGAGACAAGAGTCTGGGACTGTGATCCCATTGAGGACCCAATGGTCTGCAGACTGTGGAAACATGTGAGGCAGCCGACCCAGAGGCCTGGGAGCTCCAGGAGGTGGGAGGGAAGACTAGGCAGAGGGACAGGAAGAGGGTCTGAGGTACCGGTGGCAGGAGGGGAGTCTGGGAGGAGTTTGAGGTAAGTGGAAGCTCTGATTTGGGCTTGAGAGTAGGACGGGGTATGTAGGGAGAGGCACTGAGCCCTTAAAGAATGGCAAGCTGAGGGGAATAAATGGAGGGTGATGGGGACACAGAGCGGGTCAGGGACAGGTTGATGCCCAGGAGAAGGGGCACAGAGCGTATACCTCCAAACTAGGTTACAGGGGCACCTTCCCGAGACTAGCAGAGAAGGTGTGTCTGCCAGTAGGGTCCAATAGGAAAGCTTTCGTGCTCTCTGCATTTCCCTTAAGTCCCCAGGGATACCTGGACCCCACTTTGGGAAACTGAGATTGTATTTTTCCTACACCTGAGCGTCTGTCACATGCATGCAGCCACAGCAGTGACAGAATCCCCATAGCTGAGGATACTCCAGCCCCTAACTCCATCCTTAGCTGCTTTTTCCATTTGTGCTGGCCCTGCTGGAGATGTTGTGCCTCTCCTACTTCCTGATGGCAAGGCAGTGTCTTTCAGCAAGTTGAGGGGGACATCCTCTCCTCCCACACCCCAAACAGCCAAACACCCTGAGCTGTGTGTGGCTTCTCCACTATTCACAGCTCTCAGGTCTCGGCAAAACACACAGATCCAGACTGGACCAGGCACTGTATCATCTGTAACTCCCAGTCTCCTTCTTTCATGATGCTTTTGCATTTGATCTGCTGCAAATTTGCCTCTTTGTTCTTTAGAAAGAATGATATTGCCAGGGGCTCCCGATGGCCCTTGGTGGCACAGACTGCCACAGAAATTCTCTTTAAATAAAAAAATAAAAACATCCCCAGAGCAGTAAGTGGGACACCCCCAAGTGGAAATGTCACAACCTACCATGAGACAACAGCTCAGAGCAGAGAACAAAGCAGCCCGAAGCAGTTGTGCATGAATGAGTGTGGAGAACTTGCAGGAAGAGAGGCAAGGACAGTCCCAGTTTCCTCCCGTATTTTGTATTCTAGGCTTGAAAGTTGGTTGATAATAATACTTGGCACTGACAAGGCTGCAGGGACACAGACTCCTGAGGCATTGCTAGGGGTAGCATGTGTTTCTAGAGATTTCCAGCTCCTGTTCATTCAATTATCTATTTGCTCATTCAACAACAATGATTGTATCAGGCCTCAGGGAGCCAGTGGCAGAGAGTCCAGCTGGAACTTGGTCTAGATAGAGCAACTATTGGCTCCTATAACTGAAAGGTCAGGGGATAGCAACTGCTTCAGTTACTGCTGGATAGAAGGATTCAAAAATGTCTTTAAAACTTGTGCATCCACTCAACTGTACACATCAAAATAGTTAAGATGGTAAATTTTATGTATGTGTATTTTACCACAAAATTTTTTAATTAAAAAAAAAAAACCTGGAGAGGAGATCCAAGATGGCGCAGTAGATAAACACTGTGCCTGCTTCCTCCCATGAATACATTAAAATTACAACTAAATTATAGAACAATGAACCTGGAAAACCATCTGAAGTCTAGCTGCACAGAAGTTTTATAAATAAGGGTATAAATAAGAAGCCACGTCGAGACTGGTAGGAGAGGTAGAGACAGGAAACGGGCCGGCCCCAAACTTCTGTGTGGCAGTTGAGAATCAGGAAGGATATCTGGGCCACAGAGGTTTCCCCCAGGAGAAGCAAGAGACCCAACCCCCCACTGGCGTCCCCAGCCCAGAGTACTGCGCTGGGAAGAGGAGCTACCACAACATCTGGCTGTGAAAAACAGTGGGGATTCCAACCATCCAGGTGAGATGGAAGCTGCAGGAAATCCAGATGTCCTCTTAAATGGCCCGCACACAGACTCTCACTTGCAGGCTCTCACCTTGGACTCCGGTGGAGGACCAATAACTTGGGGGACATCAGAGGCATACCACGGGGGAGAGGGGTCAGACTGAGGTATGTAGTATTGAAATGAGGGCTGGAGGACAGTTGCCATTTTACTTGTGTGGCATCCTTCTCCCAAGCAGCCAGCAGGCAAGTGCCATCTTTACTGTGTTGAACCCTTCTCCACAGGCCAAATCTGAATCTGAATCTGATTGGCCTGGTGACTTCCGCTGCTCCACCCTGCTAACTCTCCACCCAACTTGCCCAACACCAGAGGCCCTTTCTCCGAGAGCAGTTAGCCCTGCTCACATTGCATTCTTTCTAGAAAAACTATCAGAGCCTACAGATGGGCAGCATCTTGCTTTAGTGTGCTCTGTCTGAGACTTTTGCAGAGTAACTCCAGGCTTAGCACTGGAACCAAACCAGAGACTACATTAACCTGTTGACCACAATTCTTCCCACTCTAGTGACTCCCTGAGACCTTGCCTCACCCAACTGGTGTACTGAACAAGGCTGTACCAGGGGCTGAAACTTAAGGGAGCTGACAGGTAACAACAGGCCTCAGGGTATCCTGGCTTTTTGCAGAGCTACCCCCGGCCCAGTATTGGTTCCTCAGTTCACATTGTGGCCTCTCCCACATGCCTCCACGGTCAGCACAGGCAGCAAACCACCATGGATAGCTTTGTAGCTCCTACCAGATAATCCAGTGTCAGTCACAGGCGGTGGGTGACCTGAGCCTGCACCAAATCCCCTCACGAGATGCTGCAGAACCAACATACTTGGAGGTTGGCTTCAGATCACAGCAGAGCACAGCCAAATTAGCCCCACAAGTGGCACACCCAAAGGACGGTCTCAACAGGCACTGGAGCTCCTGGGGTGAGCCCCCCAAACAGCAGCTCATAAACTGTGGATGTGGCCAAACCCCACAGCCAATAAGCCTGAGGGTCAATCCCACCCAGTGATGTGCCAATAGCAATTAAGGCTCAATTATAACAGGAGGGCACACACAACCCACACAAGAGACACTCCTAGAGCACCAGGAGCAGGCGACCAGGGAGACTGTGCCAGGACCCCACAGGGCACCTACTACATAAAGCCACCTGGCCAAGACTGAGAGACATAACAGATCTACCTAATACATAGAAACAAACACAGAGAGGCAGCCAAAATGAGGAAACAAAGAAATATGTCCCAAATGAAAGAACAGGAAAGAACTCCAGAAACAGAACTGAAAATAAACATGGAGGCAAGAAACCTACCAGACACAGAGTCCAAAACAATGGTCATAAGGACACTCAAGGAACTTAGTGAGGACTTCAACAAAGAGATAGCAAACATAAAAAAGGACATAGAAACCATAAAAAAGAACTGGTCAGAAGTGAAGAATACAATAACTGAAATGAAGAGAGCACTGGAAGGAATCGCCAGCAGACTAGATGAAGCACAGTCTCAAATCAGCAATTTGGAAGACAAGGTAGCAGGAAACATCCAATCAGAACAGCAAAAAGAAAAAAGAATCCAAAAAAAAAGAGAATTGTTTAAGAGATATTTGGGACAACATCAAGAATAACAACGTTCACATCATAGTGGTACCAGAAAGAGAAGAGAGAGAACAGAAGATTGAGAACCTATTTAAAGAAATAATGACAGAAAACTGTCCTAACCTGGTGAAGGAAATAAACATACAAGTCCAGGAAGCATAGAGTCCCAAGCAATATGAATCCAAACAGGCCCACACCAAGACACATTATAATTAGAATGTCAAAAGTTAAAGACAAGGAGAGAATCCATGAAGCAGCAAGAGAAAGGCAACTAGTAACATAAAAGGGAGTTCCCATAAGATTGTCAGCTGATTTCTCAACAGAAACTTTGCAGGCCAGAAGGGATTGGCACAAAATATTCAACATGATGAAAAGTAAGGACCTATAAACAAAATTACTCTACCCAGCAAGGCTATCATTTGGAATCAAAGGAAAGATAAAGAGCTTCCCAGACAAGAAAAAGCTAAAGAAGTTCATCACCACCAAACCAGTATTATAAGAAATCTTAGAGACACTTCTTTAAGAAGGAAAAAAAATCAAAATTATGAATAATAAAATGGCAATAGCTGCATATCTATCAACAATTACTTTCAATGTAAATGGATTAAATGCTCCACTCAAAAGACATAGGAGGGCTGAATGGATAATAAAACAAGACCCTTACATGTGCTGCCTACAAGAGAATCACTTCAGATTAAAAGACACCCAAAGATGGAAAGTAAAGCGATGGTAAAAGATATTTCATGAAAATGAAAATGAAAAACAAAACAAAAAAAGCTGTGTAGCAAAACTTATACCAGACAAAATAAACTTTAAAACAAAGGCTATAACAAGAGACAAAGAAGGACCTAGGAATCCCACTTCAGGGTATTTATCTGAGGAAACCCAAACGCTACTTCAAGGGGACATGTGTTCATTTCACTATTGTTCATTTCACTATTGTTTCCAATGGCCAAAATGTGGAGGCAGCCTGGGTGTCTGTTGATGGAAAAATGGATAAAGAGAATGTGGTACATACATATAATGGAATATTACTCAGCCAGGGAAGGGGATGGGTTCTTGCCATCTGCGGCTACATAGATGGTCCTGGAGGGTACTGTGTTGAGTGGAGTGTAAGACAGAGAAAGACAGATACAATGTAATTTCATTCATATGTGAAATCTAACAAACAAAATAAACAACCAAACAGAAACAAACTCATATAAACAGAGAACATTTTGATGGTTGCTAGATTGGAGAGGGTGGGGGTGAGTGTGAAAGGGAGAAGAAATTAAGTACAGATTGGTTGTTACACAGTAGCCATGGGGATGTAAAGTAAAGCATGGGGATGTCGATAATATGGTAACAACTATGTATAGTGCCAAGTGGGTACTAGTCAGGGTATCATTTCTTAAATTATATAAATGTCTAACCACTAAGCTGTACACATGAAATGAATATAGAATAATATTGAATGTCAACTGTAATTGAAAATTTTAAGAAGGGGGGAAAAGGGGAACAAGAGGCCCAAATTTCCAGGTATAAGACAAATAAGTCATGAGGATGTAATGTACAGCATGGGGAATACAGTCAATAATATTGTGATAGAGTGGTACGTGTCAGATGGTTGCTGGACTTGTCATGGTGATCACTTCTTTAGGTATATGAATGTTGAATAACTATGGTGTACACCTGAAACTAATATAATATTGCATGTTAGCAATATTTTAATAAAAATCTTACAATAAATTGAAAAACAAAACACAACCTATACACAATGCCCCCTCCCACCTTGGCAGTACCTTTAGTTGGCTGCTTCATCTGGAATGCAATTTCCTCACATCATTCAAGTTCCTGCACCAACGTCAACTTCTCAGACAGGTTTCCCTGTGGGCTAGTCCAAAGCAGTCACCCTCCAACAGCCACTCATTCTCACCCCTCAAAGCACTTGCCACTTCCAGAAATTATCTTGTTTACATATATGCTTATTTGTTGTAGAGACTACTTCTACCCGCTGGAATGTCCATGTACTCCATGAGAATGGGACCTTTGTCTTGTTTATGGCTGTTTACCCAGGGTCGGGGACAGGCCTAGCACAGAGTGTAGCTGAACAAATAGATGTGGAGGGAATAAATGAATGAATGTTCTCTCTGCTTCTCTTACTCTTATTCTCCTTGCACTGGCACCATTCTCAGGTGGGGTCTCGCTGTACAGTGGCAAAATGGCTGCAGGCAGCTCCAATGTCCCACCATCAATATTACTTCATGGTCAATATTACATCAACAATATGACATCATCAATACTGAATCACCCTTGCAGTTACAACTTCAATGGGAAGAAGTTGTATGTCCCAAGGTTGCAACACATTGGCTCCGACTGGGTCACACGACCTTCCCTGAGCCAATCCCTATGAGCAGGAATGCAGCGCTCTGACTGGCCAGGTCTAAAGCCCAAGTACACCGCTGGCGTCAAAAGCAATGGTGTCAGTAATGAACCTACATGCAGAGAGAGGTGATTTCTTGTGGGGAAAATTAGTGAGCTGATGCCAGAGGAAGGGGCACAGGTGTGAGGCAGGCAGATGGTTCAAGCTGCAAGCACCTCAGACACACCAGGTTTTATACCAGGCTCCAGAAAGTGCAAGATAAATAGCACTTTAATAACCATTTGCTAAATGAAGTCAACTCAACCCCTGACCACTCAGCAGAGCAGGGGACACAGGAGGTGTTTATGCTGAAGGAAGATGGAGTTATAAGGGCACCTGTGTCCCTCCTGTGAACTGGGACTAGGTGAGTCAGTTGTTGCCAGGTTGAAATGGGCTTAAAGTCCCAGAGATTCCATGAATTTACTCAAAAGGAAAAATTAACTATATTGCACAAGTATAGTTGTTGCAGCCTTGTTTGTGATAGGGGAAAAGAGCTGGAAACAACCCAAATGTTCCCCAATAGGGAACTGGTTAACTAAATTATGAAACATCCACTTGATGAAATATTCTAGAGCCATTAAAAATGATTGTTATGAAAACTACGGCGCACCAGGGGAAAAGGCATCTGTTCTTATGCACAGTGGCAGCACCGAATACAAACTGTGACTGTGAGAAGTGCCCACTGAGTGCCCTACCTGTGGGTGGGACACAGAGTCATAGGATGTAATTCCTACTCCCTGGAAACTCCTGGTCCCATAGCTTGGAGAGTCGTGAAAACAAGTAATGACTCTTGGGGGTGAGAAAAGCAATGACAGGGGGTGAAGGAGTTACCAGGGTCTGAGAAAGCAGCCCTGGGAAGTGGTCTCTGCGCTGGATTTCATAGGGGGTGAATACTAGGACTGGAGCCATGTAAATATGTGGACACTTATAGAAAAAAGGCTTGAAGGCAAATATACACACAAAATGAAAATAGTGGTACCAGGTAGGGGAATGGGTGATTTCCACCCCCCTCTTTTTTCCAAAATTTCTTTCATCTTATAGTTCTTTTGTTTTGTTTTGTTTTGTTTTTACAACAAAATCCAGTAGAAAACTAAGCACAGATAAGAGAGAATAATTTTCACTACCAACATTCATATCTGTAAATCATACATGAGTTCATATCTACTTTATTGCCTCGACAGAGGAGGGAAGTGGGGAAATATTTATTGAACGTTTTTGCATGTCATCTGGTCCTGTGCCCTGTAGTGAAAACATGAGACACACTTCTAGTGGGAAGAACAAGGAATAAACACATGAAATAGTACACTGTTAAAAATATTTAAATAATGGTTTGAGATGGCTTTGGTGGTCAAGGGCTGGGGCAATGCCCTGTGGGTGTCAGGGAGGGTGGAGCTGGCTGAAACACAGAGGAGTAAGCATGGCCAGAGCAGATGGACGTACGCGACCAGATGGTTTGGTTTTGGGTGCAGAGATGCTCACAGCCACAGAGTGGGGCTCATCTTTGATAAGGGACAGGAGGTTAAGGGTCAATGACTGGAAAGGGCAGGAGAGGGTCAGTTCAGAGACTGAGGTTGTGAAAAGTTTGCAGGTGGGAAAAGCCCCCTTTGGGGAGCTTCCAAGTGCAGCTTCAAAGGGCCTGAGTAGACCTGACAGTGTGGGGAGGACACCGTATCACATTAGAGACCTCGGCCCTGACCCCAAGCCTACCACTAGCCAGTTGCGTGTATCATTCAGAGTTCTCAGCTGACTGTGGTTCAAATCCTTCAGAGAACCCAGCCAGTGAGGACAAACGCTGCCAAGAGCCTGACTGTGGCCCCCGCAGCTTGAAGGGACACAGCGCGGCCCCTGCTACCATTCCATCCAGAAGATTCTCCCCTGCCCCTGCTTCTTTGCCCACTGGCTTCTGACCCAGATCTGGGGGAGGAGCATCTCATCGGCTAAGCTTGGGCACAGACTCATCCTAGCTGCTAGGGTGACAGGACAGTGTGTGTCTGGCACTTTCCATCTCCACGTGGTAGGTGGGGCCATGAAATGAGGCTCTCCATCAACACAGGACGGAGTTCAGATGTGTAGCTACTGTTCATCACCGTAGGAAGCCTGAACTCCCACCTCATCCCCTCATTTGTCAGATGGCAAGGGGGAGACAAGATGGTGGACAGAACATCAGACCTTCCAGCACTCCCTTCTAGCCCCACTAAAATGACAGAAGATCTTCTTTTTTTTCCTAAAGACATCACTTGATAGGAAGGATAACAGGGGAGGAGATGGCAGCAACGTGATTTTGGAAGCAGAAGCAGAGCGGGGAGCGACACCTGACTGAGAGGTCTCGAACAGATGGAACGGTAGTTCTTTGATTTGCTAGAAGAGACTTAAGTCTGTGCTCACCCCAGAGCCCTCAACGCTTCAGGAATGTGCTGCTCTGGGGACACCTAGAAACGGGGATGAATGGGAGTTAAAACAAGAGAGAGCAAAGCAAAAGCTTTTGAAAACCTGTGGGAATCTGGATCCCCAGCCTCCCTCCAAACTGTTGGGTAACTGCCCCTTCCTTCCTCAGCAAAATCCAGGGTTTATTCTCTGGATTGGAGGAGGCGAGGCATAGATGAGCTGAGCTACTATACTGAAAAGAGGATACAGAATGCTGTGACCCCAACCTCCAAGTCCCTTCCTATACTCAGCTCTAGGAGCCAAGAGGCCAGACCTCTTGCCCAGGCAGGACACTTGAGTGGGTTTCCCGAGGGAACCTGTCCGACTCCTAGTTAAAGGCCTCGAGGGACCCAAACTGGAGCATTCCCCATCCAGTTGTTCACTGAGATCTCAGCACTTCTAATCAGCATTCGGGTACTTAGTCGTGATCTGGTGAACCAAGGTCACCAGACATCTGAGGAACACCTCTGTCATGAAACAGAGACAACAAAGCAGACAAATAGAAAAACTGTGTGGAAACAGAGACCATGCAGGTGGAGAAAAGCTTTAAAGATTATTATTAATAACCTCAGGAAGGTAAGAGATTACATCCATGGAGCTGTAATAAAAGGAACATTCAGAAAACAAAGAATTAAAAGAGAGTTCTTGAAAATTAAAAGCAAAATGGAGCAACTTAAAAAAAATGAATAGATGGATTAGAAGCAAATGTGAGGAAGTTTCCCAGAAAACAGAACAAAAAGACAAAGAAATGGAGAGGAAAGGTAAGAACACTGAAAGATCAATTCAAGAGAGTCAACGTCTGGGTAATGGGAGTTACAGGAAGAGAAAATAGAGAAAAAGTAATGAAATATGTCAAGAAAATGTCTCAGGAATGAAGGACATGCATTTGGGGATTGGAAGGACCCAGAGCGTGGACCACGATGGATGGAAAGACCCACACCAAAGCACATTGCTGCAAAATTTCAGGAGCCTGGGAACAAAAAAAAAGGAGTCTACAAGTTTCCAGACACTAGAAAACATGGAGTAATGCTCTCAAATTCTGAAAGAAAATGAGTTCCAAGCTAGATTCTATACCCAGGTAAACTATTCATCAAATGAGTGGAGAGGAAAAAGACATCTGCAGGCACCAAAAAATCTCAGAAAATTGAACTCCCTTCCACTGTTTCTCGGGAAGCCCCTGGAGTTTGTGCTCTGTGACAACGGGGAAGCAGACTAAGAAAGAAAATGACCTGAGACACAGGGAACAGAAGACCTGACACAGAGAGAGGGTACAGGAACCCCTAAGGGTGCACAGCCCAGGGCTCCATAGACATAATCACTCTTCCCCCCAAATCAACAGGCTGGCGCAGGGAAAGAGAGAGGAGCCACCTCTTCTACAAGGAAACTGGCCTGTGGCTGACTCAGAGTGAGGTGGCAACCAAGGACGTTCCTGATATGAATGGCCACACTGAAGCTGGGCCCTTGGCAAGTCTTCTTACATCAGTCCCCATAGGCCACCTCGCAGAAGAAAATGCAAATGAAGGACTATTTTTCATGTGCATATACACGTGCATATGAGCAGGCAGTGCGCAGAGCAGTGAGCAAAACTGAGTTTCCCTCCTCGGGTGGAGCATAAGTATAAAGTCTATAAGTTCAGACGGTTCTCAGTGCTTTGGAAAAAAATAAACCAGGCGAATGGGTTTGAGCATGACTGTGGTGGGGAGGTTCGGGCAGGCCTCTCTGAGGAGGTGACATTTAAGCTGAGACCTACAAGATGCCAGTGAGCTGGTTGTGCAAGGATCTTGGGGGAAAGACTTCCAGGCAGGAGGAACAGCAAGCGCAAAGGCCCTGACGTGGGAATGAACTTGACATGTAAAGACATCAGTAGAGAGGGACGAGGATAGTAGTAGATGAGTCAGGAGGGCATGGTATCCAAAGTACAGGGGCTACAGGTAACTGAAGGCTCGGGGAGAGTTTTTGGCAGGGAGATGGCTTGAGCTTATTTACATGGTGTCACTATTAATATCCTGGGACAGAGGTGGCTAACTGCCTTCCAACATCCATTCCCCTTTCTGCCTCACTGCAGAGTCCTGGGCAAAGGGCTCAGCTAAGAGAAACTGCATTTCCCAGCCTCTCCTACAGCTATGTATTGTAAATGCACTAAATTCTGGCTGATAAAATGTAAGCATTTTTCCTCTCCCATGTTTTCTCTTCCAGCATGACGTGCTGCTAGGAAGCCACATGCAGGGAAGAGACCGTGGATAACTAGAAGGATTCTGGGTCCCCAACGACCACAGGTGCTCTTATCAGCCTCAGACTGCCAACCTCCAGACTTGCTTAATATGAGAAAATAAACCTTGCACGGCTAGGCTGCCATCTTTCAGTTTACCTTGATTCCTAAGTCACCTCCAGGTATGGTTGAGGTTTTGCATGGGACCTTTGGAATCATTGATAGTTTGGGGGTGCCGGCCTCTTGTCTGACATTTCCTCCATTCACATTTATGTAGCAGGTACCTCAAAGATTCCTATGTCTCCCGAATCTCAAAGTGTAAGAAGAAAAGGGATCTTTGAAGGGAAGGGGTCCTGGGACAGGGCACCTACAACCTTGCTAAGAGAGAGGACTCTGGGTGGGGTCTTCCCTTTCCTGTCTTCATGGGGAGAGAGGAGTAATGAGTGAAATGACAAGTGGTTTACTCATTTTAACCTTTGTATCCTGATCCCTTACTTGGCAGCAGAAAGCCCCAGGGTATGTTTTTTTATACACATAGAGTTCAACTTCCAGCCTTGGAATTTGAGAGCTCAGTGTTTCACCAGAATCAGCTGGAGGTCAGCTCATTAGAAATACAGATTTCCAGGCCCACTCCCCTGACTCAGGTGTCCGGCAGCTTCCCTGACTTCTTCCTACACCTTTCCTGGCCTCTGGGACTGGCTGAGGCTCCAGATCCCCACATCCTTCACCTCAGCCCCTTCCTACAGGCAATCAATCCATCAGCAAGTACTGCTGGCTCCACCCCCGGATCCATCCCAGACCTGTCCACTTCTCTCCCCAAGGCCACCGCCTGGCCCTAGCCCCCTCCCTTCTCACTACAGCCTCCCGAGTTTTCTATTGCTTCCTTCCCATTCTCTCCATTCCAAAAGAGCACCCTGGGTGGATGTTATAATCAGAACCCGCCATTCCCCATTCCCACTCACACCCTTGCTCCCTCTGCTTCAGTCGTTCCCCTTCTTTCCGTCCCCTGAACGTCCTGCACTGGCTCCCACCTCAGAGCCTTTGCTCCTGCTGTTCCCTTGGCTGGCCTGCTCTTCTCCCAGATTCTCCTCATCTCTCAGGTCACAGCTTAAGTGTCACCTCCCTCTGCTGCCCCCAGGGAATTCTCCACACAATGCCTGTTGTATATTCTGTACTGCAGTTACCAGGTGCTATCTTGTTCATGTATTTGCTCACCTGTCTACTGTCCTCTTCCTTCCCCACTGGAAAGTGAGCAGGCACCTAGGCAAATATGTCCACCAGACCCCCAGTGGCCAAGTGACATCTGGCACAGAGTAGGTGCTTCATACATATTTGTTGAATAGATGAGCAAATGTGTGCCACACTTGCCCACCCACTGTGCTATTTAATCTCTGCAGCACAGGAAGACACTGAGGCCCAGAGGTGAGTGTCCAACTGGCCGGGCCCTGACCCACACACAGTTCTCACCCAGGCTTAGAGGTTCACCTGTCTGCCACTCCCAGCCTCGAGCCCATTGCTGGGGGATGGGGAGAACCTGTGCTTTTCGGCTTCCCTCCCTTCTTTAGCTCCCAACATTGGTCTGGTGGCCGCCTCCCCGCCTTCCTTCCAAAGGAGGCAGCACCCTATGTTCTCAGTCCCTCCCTGTGTAAATGGATCCAAATGCCCAAGCTGTAGAAGGTTCTCTGAGCTGCTGCCTGGTGGGGGTATGCCTGTCCTCTCTCTATTTAGATGTTTTCCCAAGCTCCTCCTGGTGCTAAATCATTCCTCCAAATCAGCAGGAATGTTCATTACCAACCCAACCACCTCCCATTAGGCCAGAAATGTGTGTCTCCTGCGGAAGCTCTCCCAGGCCCCAGGCCATCCCCCCTCACTCCTGGATGGGGGTGAGGAATGGGGGCTGACTGCAGGGTGGGGGCAGGCAGCTCCCCCTAACTAGCTGGAGGGCTGGAGGGCTGGAGGGCGTGAGGGTCTTGCCAGTGGCTGCAGGTTCCTGTTCTGTGCTCTCACCTCTAGTTACCACCTCGTACCATCCCCTGCTGGAAGGACACACGGATGCCCTCACTTCCTGGAGGGTTTATGGTCCCGCCTCTGTCACAGGTCTGTGGGTGGGATTTGCTGCTGAATTTGAAAGAAGACTGTAAGGCAGGGGCGTTTGTAAAGCAGCGAGAGCCAGAAATCATTTACTTAAAGTTGTCCCTCCACAACCGACAATTTGATGAGAGCTTTTAAAACAGCCTGTGGATGCTCTTGGCTCTGCTCATTCCCAGACATGCAGGGCTCTCCACTGCCCAGCCCCAAGCCTGGAAACCACCTTGAATCTCAGTTGCCGGACAGATGTGCTGCAAGGCTCCAGCTCACGGTGGGTCTTTATAGGTTGCTCCCAAGACTGTCTTCAGGGAACAGGAAACTGATAGAAACCAGGCATGAAATGGTTCATCCTACACAGTATGTATAATAAATATTAGATAACAACAACAACAACCATTTTGCCGATACCTTCCGTGTTGTCTAAGGAAGAGTCGGAAGCACAATTATAGACTGATTGGTGAAGAAGTAACATTTGACTGCTTGCAAATAGCCTCCTTTAGCTCATTAGTGGAGCATGTGCCCGGGGGCAGGGAACCTGCATTCAACTCAGGGATTTTTATCACCACAGCAGCTCACATGTCATGCTGAACTCAGGCAGATTTTCTGAGACCTTACTCCTAAGCACAAGGGGAGCCCTGGACATCACAGTGTGGGGTAAGCTCACTATTTATCCAACGCACACTGATTGAGCCCCTGTTATGTGCAGTCACTGTTCTCGATGCTGAAATACTCAGGAGGTGGAAAACAGAATGCTGTTGTCTTTATGGGGTTTAGTCTGCTGTCGTGGAGATGGGCAAACAAACAAAACTGGAAAGATAATCACAGATAAGTGCTATGAGGGAAAGAGAGAAAGAGGAAGGAAGGAAGAAAAGAGGAAGGGAGGGAGGGAGGAGGAGAGGGAGAGAGGAATGAATGAATGAATGAATAATAAATAAATAAATAAGGTAAGGTAAGGAGGGACGGAAGGAGGGAGAAAGGGAGGAAGGAAAGAAGGAAGGAAGGAAGGAAGGAAGGAAGGAAGGAAGGAAGGAAGGAAGGAAGGGAGGGAGGAAGGAAGGGAGGGAGGGAAGGGGGCGGCTGGCAGCGGCTTCCCTGGCTTTCGTAAGACTGTTCCAAATATGCCCCAGTCCTCTACCTTCCTCCTGGCCTCACCTGGTGTGGTATTAACACTCTGGATTTCACCTCCCACCTCTTTCCTAGGCATAGGGCAGGGACTGGCTGTTAACTCAGGCCCCACCTCTCAGGAGTTTTCAGGCTTGATCCTGAGTGTAGATGAGTTGACTGGTCATCTCTCTCTTTTGGTCTAAGATGGCAGCGAGAGGTGGAGGAAAGACTCTGCTATTCCTAAAAATAAGGAAGTGAGTGTGGAGGCCACCAAAATGGTAAAATCTGAAGGAAAAGTGGGGAGGGCCCAAGAAAAGCAAGCCGTGATGGTGGGAGTGAAGCCATGGGGAGGGCCGAGGAGCAGCTCAGGTGAGATTCAGGTGCCCTCACTTTCTCCCAGCATCAGCAGGGACATTTGAGGGGCCCCAGAGCCCCAGATCAAGACATCTGGATGCTGGAGACGCAGGTGCCAAGCCTCCCGCCCCACCCCACCACATGCTGCTTCAGGGACCACATGGAGAACAGTGCAGTGTGTGTCTGCCACCACGCCCATCACAGCAACCTCACATTGGTGATGTGCAACTCAGTGGGAACAGACAAACGAGCTCTTAGGGACCCACTGGGGCATTTCTCCTGCAAGTCAGTACATTTGCACGTCTCGTGGACCCTGCCTCAACATTCAGGTCAGTACAAAAGCCTCCTGCCCTCATTGGTATTCCAGCAGCTCAGCTCACAGGCTGGTGGTCCACAGACAAGCCAGACTGCCAAGTGGAAGGCAGGACACACACGAGAAGGGCTTGATTAACCAAGAAATCAGAACAGTGCATTGTGAACTCCATGAGGCCATCATTCACTCTTTCCATTGTCAAAGTATTTCCTGAGCACCTACTACATGCTGGGCCATGAAGGTCCCACATCCGGGAAGAAGATGGACAAGGTGCCTGCTCCCCTGGAACTTACCATTCTAAAGGGATGAGATAATGATAAGCAAATTAATAAATGGGATGTTTCAGATTGTGGGTAGTGCTTAACACATGGTGATGTTTATGGTGGTGCTATTTAAGGATGCCTCTCAGAGGGGCTGAGAGACTTGGAGGAAGAGTGTTCCAGGCAGAGGGAACAGCAAGTGCAAAGACCCTGACGGCAAGAAAATCTGGCCCTCCTCATAGCACTGGGGGTACAGGTCAGAGGAGGTTGCACAGACTCTGTCCCTTTCCGCCAGAACAAGCCCAAGTGCTCACCTAAGTGAGGTTTCTCCATACACCAAGAGCTGGTAAAAAAAAAAAAAAAAGGGGGGGGGACCAAATCAAGGAAGGAAGGAAGGAAAGAAGGAAGGAAGGAAGGAAAGAAGGAAGGAAGAAATCAGCTTGACATTTGCAGGTCCCTGGAGCTCACATTTGAGGGAAGATGTGTGGGTGTGTGTATAAAGCCCAGGGCTTTACAGCCAGACAGACAAGGGTGAGGGTCTCAGCTCAATCCCTCATCAGCTGTATGATTTGGGAATATTACTTCACATCTCTCAATCTCTATTTCCTCACCTCTACCTTATTGTTTAAATGTTAGTAATTCCTGAAAATGGTATTTGTAAAGTGCTGGTGTAGGTAGCTGCTCCATCCACAGTAGCTGTGACACCAAATTTCAAGCCGTATTCTATTCTGCAGGGTTTAGTAAGCACCTACTAATCACAGAAGGGAAGATGACGTGATTGCCACCCTCGAATTCTACACACAGAAAAGGAGGTGTGTCTGGGGAACGATGCAGAGCAATACAGTGCGGGCAAAGTCACTGCAGGCTGTTGTCTTCCCTGTCCAGCTTCCAGGCCTCCTCTTCTGGAAACAGCATTGGGACTTTCCATCAGGCCCTGCGGGTCAGGTGGGGCTCCCCTCCCCCAGATGCAAGGGCCCAAGGACCCAGGCCCACTAGCACTCACTGCTGCCAGCCCCGCCCCACCTCAGTGATTGGTCAGGGATGGACCAATGAGAATCACCCTGGGAGTTTGGCAGAACACTAGGCAAAGCAGCCTGATAACGGTCTGGACTGCTGGGGCGTCCTGCCATTCCCTGGGGAGGGTCTCCTGAGAATGAAGTTGCATAGAGGAGAGAAGAGCGGAGAGGTGGAAAGAGACCAAATACTGATGACAGTCAGAGAGTCCCTGAAACCACCCAGGCCTACTGCCAGCAGCACTATCTCTGGATTTTACAATTATGTGAAACAATTCCCTTTTGGCTCATGCCAATTTTAATTGGGTTTCTGTCACTTGCAAACAAAGAGTCCTGACTGATACAGAGGGTTTCTATGGAGGGATAGAGCTGGAGCTTCCACAAATGGTTTTGGAACAATGATTAGGAAGAGATAAGAGTATAAATATTGAGGAATGGTAAGAAGTGAGATTGAGTGGCGGTGTGGCATGTGTTGCTTCTCCAGCATCCATTTCCTCCCCTCCTCCTTCCTTAGAGAATCCCAAACTTCCCAGCCATGGATTTGGATAGAATTGACCCCACATGCAGCTTCAGGGTCAGCCCAGGTTAGCTTAGCCAATAAGCATTTCTCGATGCACAATGACAGGTTAATTAATAAAGGAGTACATGACCCATGTCAACGGGATCAGGGCCAATGAGACTCATTTCTGGGACTCTTTCCCACTGGACATAAATAAGGGAGCAGATGGCCTTGGAAGCTTCTAGCAGCCATCTTGCAACCAAGAGAAGAGAGCCTGCTGAGAATGGAGCCTGTTCCAAGGCAGATCCAATCTATGGAAGGACTGGTTACGTTGATAGAGTCCTGGACTGAGCTGCACCTGAAGAAGGAACTATTCAGCTATGGGAGCCAGTGACGTCCCTTTGGGCTTCAGCCAGTTTGGTTCAGTTTTCTGGCATGTGTAAAAAGCGTTTCCTGTCTGCCTCCAATGGGACTCACTAGGGTTCCCATTTCCTGCTGTCCCACCTCCCACAGGCATATGCCAGCATCTAGTGCTCTGTTCTCCCTTTTTGCACCTTGGAGCCTTCAGGAAACTATTTTGTTTCCCTCAACTTCTCAGACCACCAAAATACAGAGGCCTCTCTGGGACCTTGGAACTGAGATTCCTAAAGTGGGCAGGGATTGATGGATGTCTGTCTGCCATGCCAGGCCAAGCCCTAGACTCTCTGGGAAAGGTCATAACTCACCCTGGGTCCTCTTCTACCCTTCCCCCAGCCCAGTCTGGGCAAGGACAGCCATCAGTCCCACTTATTAGGCCTCTTATTTCATCCTTTATCTGGCTGTCTCAGGTGTCACTCCACATCCTTAACATAGAGTTATGAGAGACTGAGCGCTCAGGCCTGGGCTGGCTGAAGGATTCATGGGTCCGAGGCTGCCCGTTCATCAGAGATAAATCTCAATGGCTTCGTGGGGTGGGATACACTATGGTTGACTAGGCCTAGGGGTAGGGGCTTTGCTGTCAGCAGCCAGAAATATCAGAGTCATGGAGAGGGGGGTGGCAGTAATCGTGGTGAGAAGTCCCCCACATTTGGTGAGAAGTCCCCCACATTCCTGAGAAGATACCTAGGCCTCTCTCAGTATGAGAAGACCCACTCCAAGAGCTGCAGTTTTATTTCTCAGCCAAACTGGCAATTCACTCAGTAATTGTGGGGCTTCCCAGGCAGAGAAACCCTGGAAGGTAAGGAGCCCAACTTGTCCCAAAGCAACCCAAAAAAATCTTTTTAAAACTTGTGTCAGACCATGACTTACCCTGCTTAAGACCCCCTCAAATGGCTGCCCATTACAGTTACAATAAAATCCTACCTTCTCACCCCAGCTCACAAAACCCTCCTTGACAAAGTCCCTGCCAACCTTGCCTGGCAGACTCCATTCCCTCCAGACTCTACCTGTTGTTCTTCCAACACTCAAGCTCACTCCTGCCTCAGCACCTTTGCACTCACGGTCCCCTCTGTCTGGACACACTCCCCCCAGGCTGGTTTCCTGTCTGCATTCAGGGCTTTGTGCAGATGACATGTCCAGAGAGGACTTTTTCAACCCCCTCCAGAGTCTCCCTCTGCCACATGGCCACATTCTCTTTATCGCGCTTAGCACTGGCTGAAATCACCTTGCTCCTTTTCTTGAGTAGAAGCCGACTAGAATTCTAGTCCCCGAGGGCAGGTTCTGTCTGCCTTCTTAATTGCTAGGTCCTCTGCCGGCACTTGGTGTGTTGCTGGACATCACAGGCCGTCCCTCAGTAAAGGTACAGTGCAGCCCTAGGACTAGGCAAGTTAGGAAAGGGGCCGCCAGTGGACAGTAGTCCTCTGTCCAGGGTGCTGAGGTCTCTACCACACACCGCTGCTGTGGTTCCTCCAGGACAGTGAAGAAGGCTGTCCATTCTGGGAGGAGTTGCTGTTTTGTGTTGCCAGAAGGTTGCCATGGGAACACCTCGCTGTCTATGGGGGGAAAAAAAACTTAACGTTAGAAATGTGGAGATATGAAACGATTGCAGGAGTCAATGAAGTATTGACCAGATGTGGGGCCCTCAGCCATGGGCAGGGAAGGACTTTCGGGTCACCCTCACCTGCCCTCAGCTTCATCTTGCAACTGATTTCTCTGTCCCTTCCTGTCCAGCTTTAGCCATCCCTAGCCTGCTCCCATCTGGGTGGCCAGAGCACTCGCCCAGGGTCATGAGCGAGAGGTGCAGAGCTGAAGAAGGCCAATGTCACACCAAGGTCATCCCAGGCATCAGTGCCCAACAGGGCAGCAATCACAAAAGTCACAGATGAGGCATGCCAGTACAAATGCACGGAGCACTTACTGTATGTGCGTCAGACTCAGTGCTTAGTCCCCTGTATTAGAGGATTGAATCCTCACACAGCGAAAACGAGTTGTCATCCTGATCCCTATTTCACAGATAAAGAAACTAAGGCTTAGAGAGGTTACATGTAATTTTTGGAAATTCCCACCTAGCAAGAGGTCATTCCAGAATTTTAACCCAGGGAATCCAAATCCAGAATTCAACACGGCTATCTCAGCAATTCTAAACACAACAAATAATGTGGTAACGCCTATTTGTTGAACGGCTGCTGCGAGCCAGGCATTCTGTTACGTGTGCATCTTTTATTGCAGACTGGGAAGCTAGGGATTGCAGGGGCAAAGGCATTCACCCAAGTTTGGATCTGCACTTCTGTCCAGAGTCCAAGCTCATTCTCTGACATCAGTGGAGGCCCTTCAGGGCCACAAAAGACTCTTTGGTCTGGCCACCCTGGACTCCAGGAGAGACTGCTGACCCCTGCCCCACCCTGGCCAATCCCAATGTTTACAGAAAGGCAGCAACCCCTTTCTCTAAACCCCATGCTTCAGGCCCAGAGAGGGCACCAAGGATGCCCAACAACCTAACAGCAACAAATGTCCCCGGATGGACAGCAAGGTACCATAGGTCCACAGCCCAGAGGAGGATGGCACCCATCACTGTTCACCCTTACCTCCTCTGAGCCCAGCTTTCCTCGTCATCTGTGGACTAAGTCCCCTCCCCATTGAAACTCATAGAGGAGTTGAGGCTACGTGTGAGTGCTTCCTACCCTGCTGCAGTGCAGGCAAGCCCACCGATAGGAAGTCAGATAAATTCGAGTCAATACTGACCATTGTGAGGCTCCCTCACCCTCCCACTGCATTCTCTTAAAGGCCTTTCAAATGGAGATTAAGTTATAACATCTTAATTTAAATGCTGTTTTCTAGGAATGTGACAACTGCACACGTGGCTTAGAGCCAAGCAGCTATGCCAGGGCCAAAACCAGCCCATACTGTGGCTGCCCTGGGCTTGCTGGGAGCAGATGGTCCCCTGGGTTCTGCATTACCAGTGAGAAGGCAGCAGAGCTGGGGACTCGGTGGGGAGGGCTGAGGTCTCATTGTTCTTTTAGGTCATGTTCTGGCATCTTACTTCCCCAAAATACCTTTTTCCCAGGCACCCTGGCAAGAAAAGGCATGAGACACCCTGACAGAGGGAAAACCAGACACCATTCTAGATTCCAGAAAGCAAAGGGTTCCCCGCAATTTCCTCTCTGATACTGCTGCCCTCACCCTGCAAATGCAGGATGTCACAGCTCCTGTTAACTTAGCAACCTCTTTGCATCGGCATTAAGTCAGCTAATGCCGAGATAACGCTATGTGGCAAACAACCCCAAACCTCAGGGCTTTAAAACCACAAACATTTATTTTGTTATTTTTCTTGTTCATAGTCTGAGGGTCAGCTGGGTGGCTCTGCTTCTGGGACCAGTGGCTACCCGGGGCGTGCTTGTCTCATGGTTCTGCAAGAAGTACAAGAGGCCAATCTAAACCACACACACAGATGTAAAGCCTCTGCTCACATCGTATCCCCTAAACCTTCCGTGCGTCAAGGTGTTGGGCCAAGCCCAACATTGATGATGTGGGCAGACATCCTCAGCCCATTCAAGTGGGAGCCACTGCAAAGTCACGTGGCACCCCAAAGCCTAAGTAAGCCTCTATGTTAAATAAACAGCAAAAGAACCAAAAAAAAAAAAAAAAAAGCCACCGGGCAGAGGGTGTGGCTATATACTCACATTACAGGGAGGGAGTGACTTACTTGTGGTCCATTTCCTTGGACTTGAAGGATCCATCCTTCCCGACTTGGAGCAGCCTTGTTTGCAGTTTGAGTGGGACTGACCCCATGACCAGTTCTGGAGGACAATCTGACAGCCCATCCCATGGACACAGTCATTGAGTCACGGATGGCATGTGACTTAATTCAGGCCAATGAGAGATGCTGAATCCCAGAAAATAATCCAGAAAGATCCTCCCTTTCTCACTGGACAGAACAAAGAAACATGGAGTTCAAGGAGCTTCTGGCAACAAGCTTGTGGTCCTGAGGGAACCCAGCCTTAGGATGAAGCTGTGAACAATGATGCAGAGAGCAGGAAGGAAATCGGGTCATAGGGTGATGTCATTCAGCTGGATCAAGCATTACCTGAAACCTGCCCTACCACTTGACGTTTTACTAATAGGAGCATATACGTTCCCGTTTTTGTTTAGGCCACTTTGAGTTTTGTCCTCCATGATTTGCAACCCAGAGATTCCTAAGTGGGATTAGGTCAGCTCTGCTTAGAACATTCAGAACCAGCTAGACCCCCTGGCATGTCACTGTCCCAAGTGTGGGCCTCCAGCACCCAAAAAATCACCCTCCTCATCCAGACCTATTCACCTTCTTGATATGGCCGTGAGTCTCTGGTCCCAAAGCCCTGGGAGTCTGGAGCTGCCGCCTCATACATCAAAGGTGCTTTTGCATGGAGGGGGAAATGTAGGTCATTCTTCAATGCGTGTGGCTATCTTTGAGCAACGCTGAATGCCAGAGTGGGGCTGGGAAGGCAGATAAATCAGAGTGGTAGGCTTACATGTACATGGGTAGGCTTACATCTGCCTACTGTCTCCACCCAAGGTGGGGGGAAAAGGGAAGAGCTGGGAAAGGGGTTGTGAGGTGTGTTCCCATGCCTTACACACTCACAATACACAGGGATGAGTTTGTCTCTTGGACCCCAAAGCATTGTCCCCAACCCTTAGCCGCTCAGAGAAGAGAGAACTTTCCTTGTTAGTGTTGTCATTTTCAAACCTTGTTTTGTGAAAGAGAGGAAGAAAAAAGGCAAGGCCATTAAGTCATTTATTCCTAGCACTCCAGCCATCAGCGGCTGCTGGGGCTTGAAGAAAAATCAAGAAAATTAGTGCTTGTGAACGGGAAAGAGCCACAGTGCTGGCCCCACGCAGCTCTCCTCCCCATTCAGCCCCCTTCCTACAGCCCACTCTGCCCACCCCAAACCGCTCAGGGCTCCTTCTCGCTCTGTTCTTACTCCCTTCCCTGCCCAGCTCCTCCCGGCTTCTGCACAGCCCACCCCTGCCAGTGTCAGGTCGTTCCTCTCCCACCCTCCCTGCTGCAAATTCGTGTTTTGCCTGCCATCAGCTCCACAGCCTGGACAGACAGTGCCCCCCTCAGGCCACACTAGGCCCTGGGCCATCACAACTCACGTGACAAAGACAAATACCATGGGGGCTTAGGAGGAGGGCACAGGCAAACCTCCACTGGTGACCCCAATTCCAGATTCGAACCTGGGTCTCCAGAGGTGACAGTGGAGAAAATGCCTAAATTAAAATGCTAATTACTGTCTTTAGCAATTCGTTACCAGGCAGTTCCTTGTATCTATTATTAACAGCTTCCCGCCACAGCCCTGGCTCATCGAAGGACTCAGATGATTTAAAGATTCAGGTGCAAGAGAAAATAACAGAAAACTATGCGCTGTGATGGTCAGCCTGTGAAGGTGTCACCCCAACTCTGCGCACCCTGTAGAGAGATGATGAGAAGCCCCGCGAGGGTGGCACAGTGATGCTGGCCCTGGAGGCCCCCGGGGGCTCCCCCAGGTGGGCACTTGGGAAGTGGTTCTGTTCGCCCCACGCACAGGATAACCTAAACCCTCGTGTTTAAAAATATCTGCAGAGCCCTTTATGGTTCACAAAGTACCTCCACGTTTTCATAATTAAATACCAGAGATTGGAGAGGAAGGAGTTTGAGCTCCGCTGGCCAGGTAGGAAAAGGCCCAGGTAAGATGCCTGCTCGTGGCATCTGGGAGGGTTTGCCACTGGAGAAACGATGGCTGTGGTGAAGTACGTGCCGGCTCTTTGGAGAGCCTGGCGCCATGCCTCAACTCCATGGTCAAACTGACCTTCAGAAATAAGACAGAGCTGGTCTCAAAGGATGCCTTGGGGCCTTGACAATGCCCATGGAGGCTCTGCCCTGGCCAAGGGCTTAGGCGGCTGGGAGAGAGGCGGCGAGGAATAAAAGAGGAGTGTGTGACACAAATAGAGGAGAACACCGAGGGACAGAGTCAAACTAGCCCAAGCATGCACCCTCCTCTGTCACAGTGGGCAGAGTGGGACTGACCTGCCCAAGGTCACAAGGAACGGCCCAGTCAGGACAGAGGCAGATCCAAATCTCCTTCTTGGTCTCCCAGTCTGCCCTCTGACGCTGCTGTCACTGACTCCATCCCACTCTGAGATGATCCTGTCCATGTCTGTGCTCACAGAAGAAGGGCTGGGTCTGCCTGGCCTCCCTGGAACATGGTTCTGGACACGTAGAGGTTGCCGTGATTTCTTATGAACCACTGAATAAATCAATTCTACGCTGTTCGTGAACAGCTTCATACACAGGGTGTCTGAGGCTGGCTCCTACCGGCTCCCAGGAACCAGTTAAATATTCAGGATGTGTGAGCTGGGTTTTAAACAATTGGTAGCTTGAAATCAGCCTCAGTGAGAGTATTTACACCACTGCAATCAGCAAATGCTACAAATCAGGGTTTTTCTCCCTACCCCAACCCTATCCCCAGTGAAACACCAATAGCCAATTTTCTTAATCTCCAAATTTTCCAAATACAGAAAAGCTGGAAGTGCCTCCTGCATTTTATTCCTTCATTCTGTTTCCTTGGGTGCATGAGTCCCCTACATTTTCAGCCACTGCCTGGCAAGCCCCAGCACCTCTCCTCTGTGTTGGGAGGCCAGGGCCCCTTCCGGAGATAGCGCCAGAACAGTTAATCCCCATCACCTCCCACTCCCTCTCAATGCAACACCTGTTCTGCCTGGGTTCTGGCCTTAGGTCGGATATAAACGCCCCCAGTGACGAATGGCCCCTGGCCCACAAGCCTCACGCTGCAGCATTCTGCTCCCTCCACCACCTGTTCTGTCCCAGCTGGAGGGAGGGGTAAGGAGGAGGGGGCTTCCATCTGGGTCAGAATCATTCATCCTAAGTCATTAGCTGCCAAAGAAAACTCAAACCTGCCCAAGGGGAGCAGAGGTCCCCCCACCAGCTTCTCCAAACTCCTCCTGCCCCAGGCTTGCCTCGGAGCCTGCTGGGAGAGCCAGAAACCTGAAGAGGTCAACAAACCATCTGCCAGGATGCAGTTTCTTTGCAGATCAAAAGCTAAGACACTCCTTTCAAGACTGTGGCTGCCAGGACTTGCCAGGGCCCAGCACATCTCTCTCAAGGCTGCTGCTCTGGCCTCTCACCCACCCTCTCCTCAGCCTGGGAATGGAAAGTGTTTGGCAGATTCTATTAGTTGCCTGCCAGCATCCTCTTCCTTCTTCTCTGATATTTTTCATGTTGACTCTTGGTGGTCCTATGTCCCAGCCCCTGATTTGTTTAGGGGAGTGGGAGAGCTGTCCAGGTACAGCCAATGACATATGAAGGGTGGTCTAAGGTTTCTTTGATCCTATGAGAGAATCATCACAGGGAGAGATGCTCTCTTCTATCTCTGGGCATTATGGCATCTGGACGTGAATCCTGGAGCTTCAGCAGCCATGTTGTGATGCTGAGGGATGACAGACTGAGGTTGGTGCTGACACACCAATGAAAGCAGAGCAGTGGCAGGGATAGAACCCAGGTTCCTGATGACTTCACTGGCTCTCTGACTCCGTGCCTGAAGGCACCCCTCCTCTAAACCTCCTACGGTGTAAGATAAGGTCCTTATTCCTTTTGAGTTGGATTGGGTGCCTGCAGCCAGAGGCACCCCACTCAGGGAAAGCAAAGGCTGAACATCAACACTCAGCTGAGCCAGGCCCTGATCTTGGACTCCCATTCAGGTAACTGGGTTTAGGTTGTGCCTGATGCCCAGGCCTCGTCCTCTGCTCATTTGGGTGCTTTCCTGAGGCCTTTCTCTGGTATCTGGAAGGCCGCTCTTCCCTGTATTATTACGGCCAGAGTGCTGGAAAATACAGCCCCCATGAATAGCCCTCAATCAATAACTGATGGGGGATGGTGGAGTACCCCATATCCCTCTCCCCTTGAGTGGGCGAACTCTGAGGCAAGCCATCTACACTAGCTGCCAGGGTTCCAGGATTACACTCTAATGGCCCACGGCAGTAACCTGCTAGAGAACACTCCCCTTATCAGCTGCCCCCCCACCTCGTTTCCCCTCCACCTCCCAAATAAGCCACTTACACTCAAAGCCTTGTCTTAGAGTTTGCTTCTAAGGGATCCCAAACTAAGGCTACTTCCTTCCAATGCTTCACTAAGAATTGCTCTGTTGCAGGCACTGCAGAGAAAACAGGAAACAAATAGGTTCCCTGCCCGGGGCTCACGTTCAAGTGCAGAGACAGGTAGTCAACAAGTCAGCCAGTCAGATCATTTTAGGTCATCTTAAATACAGTGGTCATATCAGCAGTGATGGGGAAGGGTGCGAGGAGGGTAGGGGGTAAGAGAAGATCTCTCTGAGGGTCAGCCATGCCAAGAGCTTCACGAAGAAGATTCCAGGCAGAGGGAACACAAGTGCAAAGTTCCCAGGCAGGGGTACGCATGGTAGGTTTGAAGAGAAAATAGAAAGCAGTGTAGCAGGAGGTGGGGGAGCCAGGAGAAAGTGGAGGAGGTGACGTGAAGAGGAACGCAGAGGCCACCCTGGATGGACTTCCGTAGGGCTTGAGGAGTTTGTGGGTTCAGGGGTAATGAGAATCTATTGCAGGATGGTAAGGGGAGGGTGGGGATGGGGGCTTGCTCAGCCCAAGGCAACAACCTTCTGCCTACTATGTGGAGCCGGGATGGTTGGGGGACAGGGTGGGGGTGCAAGAGTGGTAGAGAGGCCTCCTGGCACCATCTCAGTCATCCAGGTGGGAGATGCTGGCACCTGGAGCTCCTCATGTTCTCCATAGGTGGATTTTCCATTTGCAAAACTGCTTCTTTCTTCTCCCTGCCCAGGACCAGACCTTGGCCCGGATGTGCCATTTCTCAGACCCTTCCCCCGCTAGAGGTGACCTCTCAACCTGAATCCTTGTTGTCCCTGGATACTTCCACAGTGCCAACTGTCAATGCTCACCCATCTGCCCAGGGACATTCTTGCTCTGTGGTTGGGCACCTCCAGGAGGCTCTCAGCCCTGCCCCTGGTTCCTCCACTCCTGAGTGAGAAGGTATCATTCCAGACCCCAGCACTACCCCCATCCTACCCCAGACTGAATGGTTAGTGTGAACAGCTCCCTTGCTGTTCTGGAGGGAATCCCCCTCCCAGAGCCCAGAGCAATTATCATTTAGTGGCGCTGAGGGGCTACGCTGGCACTGAGTGCAGCAGCTTCCGCTGAGTTCCTCAGAACACATTACCCATATTAGTTTTCACTTGATACCCGTCGAGAAACCCTTGAGAGAGCTGAAGGACGCGGCTTAGTCCTACTTTCCAGAAGGGCTGTGCAAACGGGAAGGTAGGCACAGCTTTTGAAGCCCAGAGTGACAGAGCCCATATTTGCTGGAGCCTAAATAAGCATCACTAACAAATGGGCACAGTTAGAGGAAGATTCATAAGCCTAATACAGAGACAAGCCTGCAGATTTGGGCCACGCTGCCTGGCCCTGCTGGGGAACAGTCACTGCAAACCCACGGGTGGCCCAGGCTGGTGACCTGAACCCATAGACAAGACAGCAAAGACCCTGCTCCTTAAGCAAATCAAGGGGAACTGAGCTGTGCTCCAGGTCCAAGACAGGTGCAAGGAAGTTAGCAAAGGAAGGAGAGAAAGAGAAAGAACAGAGGTCATGCTGGACAAACCTTTCAGTCTCTGCCTCACCTTCTTCCTCTGTAACATGAGAAATATAAGTTCCCTCGCCCATGGCGGTTGGTGAAGTCAGGGATATGAACACATTTAGGGAGTCCGAGCTATAACCGGTTTCAGCTGCTTCTTACCCCCCGTTATCCATTCCCCCCTCCCTCTGATCTGTAGCTGGGCCCATGGCTGCCTGGAATGAAGAGTCTCTTCCCAGCCTCCCTTGCAGCCATCTTGCCCACATGACTAAATTGTGACCACAACGCTGTAAACACAAGTGTAGTGTGCAGTCCTAGGGAGTGTCCTTAAAGGGAAGACGAGTACTTCTTTGTCCCTTCCAACTCCTGGGGCTGGAACCAAATAGCCATCTTGGATCCTGGAGCAGAAGCACTTGAAGACGGCTGAGCATCAAGAACAATTGACGTCGACTCTGAGAAACCTCTCTTCCAGCTTCGAGGCTCTCGATTGTTTAGAAAAAATAAATAAATGTCCATGTTTTCGGCACTGTTTTTCTCTTTGGGGTGGTGTCTGTCACAGCTGAACCTAATCCTGGTCCCTACAGACTAGAACGTAGATCTGTGTGTCCCCAAAGCTCAGGCCACCCACCACAGAGCCCACCCCTCCACCATAAGCCCCAAAGGAAGGCTCTGGAGCTTGGGCCGGGTGGGTACCGCTCAGGATGTGCCCATGAGCGGCCGGACAGACAGGCTGCCCTGGCTCCAGACCGTCCAATGCTGAGTTCCAACTAGAAGGCGTCAGAGGCCGGCCCCACAGGGTCCGGGACGGCTGGAGGTTTGGCTTTTGAGAAAGGAGGAAAAGCGCTTGAAGAATGGAGGCTGAGGGCAGGAGGACTGGCTGGCAGTGACTCACTGGCTGGCTTAAATCCAGCACTTGGGAAAGCAGAAAGTACACTCTCAACCCGCCAGCAAATGGTGAGAGGAACATGGTCACCAGGATGCCTCAGGGGTCCGACCTCATCCTCACAGTGGCTGGTGAGCGATGCCTGGGACCCACCATGCAGAAAGGACCCTTCCACTACCTGGGAGGACAGAGTGCCACAGCTCACTGGTGGCCACATATTTGCCGTCTGTGTTCCAGCAGCCGGGCACCTGTTCACACTTTTCAGTGTTAACAGCCCCCAGTTTGCCTCTGGGAATCCCCATCCCCCTTTCAACCCACACACTTCAAAAGGAGCTGACCCCACTCCCAGGTTCACAGATACCATGTGACTCAAGCCTGGCCAATCAGAGTGCCTGTATGCCCCCAGCCACCCTGATTAGTCAGGGATGAGCATGTGACCCAGTAAATGTCTATGAGACTCGAGATTGGCTGAGTATGTTATGCGAACAGTCTCTGTCCCTGGATTTGAACCCAGGAAGGGTAACCTGGGGCTGCTGGCAGCCGCTTTGCTACCACAAGGAGCCTCTGAAGGAAGCAGGCAGGAGCAGAGCCAAGACACAGAGAGGCAACCTGGTCCTAGCTGGATTCCGGCCTGAAGCTCATCACCCCTCACATTTATAGATGTCAATACATTTCTTCTCCCATCACCGCCCAGAACTACTTGCCTGTGCACATTCTGGTTTAATTGGAACACCATTTCTTCTCCAGCTGGCAAAATTCCCCTCTAGCATCTCAAGGCCAGCTTAAACCTCCCTTCCCCTGAGGAGGCCAGCTCTGGGTCCCTGCCTGGGTTCAGCACCATGGATCCTGCTGAATTAACCGTTTGCTTGTCGGCTCCATCACCAGTGTGGGAGTCCCTCATGGACAGGAACTGTGTCTTCTTTAACTCTGTATCCAGTAGGCGCTCACTAAATGCTGGTTGAATAAGTAAATGAATGACTGCAGAGATGCAAGCTAATCTAATCGTTCATCAAGTTTATGGATGACATGAAATTGGGAACAGTTTCTAGCCAGAGGTTAAAATCGTAAAGCAGATTGGCTTTCGCAAATGAGAGTATGGCAAGGCTGAATCAGAATTGGATGATGTTCATTAAGTAACTAGTTTGAAGAAGTCATCGCAGGGAGTTTGTGAGGGCTGGGGCTGTAATTGAGTCTGTGCACGTTCCAAGATAAGCTGCGCGTGGCAGGCTGGACGTGAAGCGAAAGAAGCTGGCCATCGAATGCCGGTCTCCCCGTCAAGGTCAATTCATGGGTTTGTGACAAGGAAGACCCAGGCAAATTTTTCTGCCTCTGGGAAGGCACTCCAAGGTCTGTGTTTTGGGAGACATAGAAGATGCAGGGAAGCAAGAAAAAAGCATTTAAAATAGTGAAAAGGAAAACAAATTGGATTTCTGAAGTCAGGTTAAAGAGACTGGGTTGCTGCATCTGGAAGGAAAAGAGAGAAAACCATTTCTTCAATGGGCTTTAATGAGGGGTGTCACCTCAGAGTGCAGAAGGTGCCCCAGAAGAGGAGGGATGAGCAGGGAGGCGGTGGCAGTCTGCCCTGCCCCCACTGCAGCCGCCAGAGCTGCTGCCTCCCCTGCTGTTTACGCTTTTTATCGTTTGCAATGAAAGACATGATGTGCGTGCGGTTGTATTGATTGTGCCTCTTAGATTTTTATGTCATTGTGGAAAGCGGCAATTATGCCCTCTCTGAAGGGAGCAAACGGCCCGGGGGGAGGACAATTCTGGGCCAGGAAAATTCAGAAGGCAGCCAGAGGGGTCCAGCTCAGGAGCTGAGGCGTGAGGCAGGCGGGACAAGGGAAAGGGCCAGTTATGACTGAGAAGGGACAGGAATCCCACCAAGTGGATGCACTGTCTACTCAGGCTGTAGACATGTATTAAGCACCTACGGTGTGCAAGGTACTCAAGTTGTGGTCCCACACTCCTCTAAAAGCCCTCCAGTATCATGTCTATTGCATTTAGAATAAGTCCATTCTGCTTACCAAGACACATGTCATCTGATCCCTGCCCACCTCTCTGGCATCACCTCCATCCTCTCCCATCCTCACTCACTGCCATCTAGCCACCTGGCCTTCTTCCTGGTCTGCCCACTCGCCTAGCCTGGCCCTGCCACAAGGCCTTTGCCCTTGCTCTTCCATCTGCCAGGAATGCTGTTCCCCACACTCTATCCAGTCATTCATTATCCTCCCATTCAGTTCTCAGTGCAAGTGTCACTTCCTCACAAAGTCCCATCATAGGATCTCTGACAAACCACTGACCCATTCTCCATCGCTAGAGCTTTGTTTTCTGGGACTGTTACATAAATGGAATCACTCAGTATATAACCTTTTGAGACTGGCTTCTTTCACTCAGCACGATGCCTGTAACGTTTATTCAAGTTGTTGCATGTATCAATATACTTGACCCTTGAACAACATGGGTTTGAACTGCAGAGGGCCACTTATACGTGGATTTTTAAAATAAATACCTGTACAGTTTCGATCTGTAGCTGGGAGTCTGTGGATGAGGAGGGCTGACTGTGTGCATGTTCTACACCATTTTCTACAGAGGACTTGCACATCCGTGGATTTTGGTATCCATGGGGTGTCCTGGACCCAATCTCCTACAGATACAGAGTGACAATTAAATTTTTGAGGAGTCAAAAGTTGTACACAAATTTTGGACTGTGCGGAGGATTGGCGCCTCTAACCTCTGCGTTGTTCAAGGGTCAACTGTAAATTGTTCCTGTTTATTACAAACTGGTATACCACTGAATGGGTGTACCACTGTTGATTCACTCACCTGTTGGAGGACATTTGGATTGTTTCACATTATTGGCAATTACCAATACAGCTGCAATGAACATTTGTGTGACAGTTTTCATGTGAACATAAGTTTTTATTTCTCTAGGGTAAATGCCCAAGAGTGGGATTGCTGTGTCATATGGTTAGTATATGTCAACTGTATAAGAAACTGCCAAACTCTTTTCCAGAGTGGCTACCGTTTTGCATTCCCATCAGCAATGTGTGAGAGCTCCAGTTGCTCTGTATCCTTGTGATACTTCGTTTTGTCTGTATGTTTTTCATTTCATCCATTCCAACAGGTGTGCAGTTATAACCTTTGGTCCTAATGACTAATGATGCTGAACATCTTCTCATGTGCTTGTCTTTATCATTTCTTGGGGGAAGCGTCTACTCAGATCTTTTGCCTAGTTTTTAATTGGGTTGGTTTTTGTTTTTGTTTTTGTTTTGTTTTGTTCTTTACTGGGGAACAGTGTGTTTTCCAGGACCCATCAGCTCCAAGTCAAGTCGTTGTTTTCAATCTAGTTGTGGAGGGTGCAGCTCACTGGCCCATGTGGGAATCGAACCGGCCACCTGGGTGTTATGAGCAGTGCACTCCAACCGACTGAGCCAACTGGCCGCCCCAGGTTGTTTGTTTTCTTACTATTGAATTTTGAGAGTTCTTCATCTACTTTGGATACAGATCTTTTGCTGGATGTGTGGTGTGTAGATATTCTTTCCAAGTTGTAGTTTGCCTTCCATTTCTTAACAGTATCTTTCTCAGAGCAGAATTTTTTGATTTTGGTGAAGCTCAATTCATTTTCTTATGCATTGTGTTTTTAAAGTCATAACTCTGCCTGCTCCTAGGTCACAAAGATTTTCCCCTATGTTTTCTTCCAAAAATTTTATCTATAATCTATTTAGAATTAATTTTTGCATGAAGTATAAGATTTAAATTAAGATTCATTTTTTTGCCTATGAACATATCCTATTTTATCTTTTTTTACTATATCTCTTTTAATAGCTTTTTCAGTGGTTGCTCTAAGAATTACAATAAGCATACTTAACTTTTCCAGTCTACTTAGAATTAATATTTTACGACTTCATGTGGAATATTAAAACCTTACCACTATGTAGACCCCTTTACCCTCCTCCTCTTGTGTTGTATTTGTCTTCTATATTATGTCTACATCCATTTAAAATCCCATCAGACAATGTTATATATTTGTTTTATTTTCAGCCATCAGACGTATTTTAAAGAGCACAACAGGAGAATCAACATGAGAAAAAAATAGTTTATCATATTTATCAAATATTTACCATTTCTGCTACTCTTCCTTTATTCCTGATGTTTCAAGTTTCTTTCTGCTCTTATCTTCCTTCTGTCTGAAGAACCCCCTTTAGCAATCTTTTACCGCAGGTCTCCTGGCAACAATTTCTCTTAGCTTTCCTTCATCTGAGAATGTCTTTATTTTACCTTCATTCCTGAAGGATATTTCCTCTAAAGAATTCTGAGTTGAGAGTTCTTTGCTTTCAGAATTTTAAAATGTTGTTTCACTTCCTTTTGGCCTTTGTGGTTTCTGATGAGAAATCCGCAGTCATTTGAATCATTGTTCCCCTATAGATACTGTTATTTTCTGTGGTTGTTTTTAAGACTTTTTTCTTTGTCTTTGGTTTTCAGAAATTTAATTATGATGTGTCTAGGCATAGATTTCTTCATATTTATCTTGTTTTGGATTCACTGAGCTTAAGTCTGTCAGTTTCTGTTTTTCACCAAATTTGGAAAACTTTTACTATTATTTCTTTAAATGTTTTTTTCTAGACCCTTCTCTTTCTTTTCTTCTTTCAAGATTCCAATGACTTGAATGTTATTGTCCCACAGGTCCATGAGGCTGTGTTCATTTGTTTTTCCAATATTTTTTCTCTCTGTTATTCAGATTAGATAACTTCTGTTTGTCTCTCTTCAGGTTTACTGCCTGTTTTCTCCATCCTCTCCACTCTGCCATTGAGCCTATCCAGTGAGTATATTATTTCAGTTACTGTATTTTTTGCTTCTAACTTTCCACTTGGTGCTCCTTGATACCTCCTATTTCTTCTTGATACCTCCCATTTCTGTGCTGAGACTTTCTATTTTTCCATTCATTTCAAGAGTGTTTGCCCTTATGTATTGGGCCATTTTTATAATCACTACTGTAAAAGCTTTGTTTGATATCTCAGTAACATCATCTTAGCATTGATATCTATTAATTATCTTTTCCCAAGTGAGCTGAGATTTTCCTGGTTCTTCCTATAGGGAGTTAATTTTGATATTTTTCATTTACCAGGCAATTGGCCCAGTTGGGTTACCACCAGCCTCCTGCAAGTTGTGGTTCAGACGTCAGTCACATTTTCAAAGCTTTTGCAGTGAGTGCTGTTTGGATCTGTCCCATATATGCACCACCCCACGGGCAGTCTGGGGTTTGGGCAGTGGTCTGTCCTGTAGTTTAGTTCCATACGTTGTTTGGAGTCAGAGCACGTACAGCTTGGGGACGAGCCCAAGATTTCATAAACAACTTGAAGGGGCGCTTTTCCCTCCTTCCTCTCTGTGATCTTTCCTGGACTTTCCAGTTCGCTGAAGTTCCCCTTTTCCAGTCCTCAGGCCAGAAAGCTGGGGCTTTATTTACTTCTCCCTGAAGTACACTTTCTCTAAGTGCTTGTGTGGAGCCCAAGCAGCAGAGAGAGCAAAGCAGCAGGGGCTTGCCCACCCTCATGGACCATAGCTCCTCTCAATGGAAAAGAAGCTTCTCCTCCTCCAGCGTATTAGGTTCCTGCCAGCCCATGATGCTCCTGCCGCTGATGCCAACACAGGATTGTTTGGGGGCTGCAGGGCAAGAGAATGGAAAAGGGGGGAATGAAAAAAATAAAAGATAAACAGGAGACTTCACGCAATAGATGACAACTTTCTTGGTCCTCAAGCCAGAATCTGAGGGCTTTTCCTGGAATTCTCCCCAGAGATGGTCAAACCTGCTTCAAGATTTCAGACTGCACGGAATTCAGCCCAGGGAATACTGGAGGGGGGGAAAATAGCAGACTTACCACTGATTTGGTGTTACTTTGATATCTGGCCTTCTTTTCAGAGAGTTCAAATAGCTAATCCATGCATTGCATCCAGGTTTTAAGCTGCATTCAGTGGGAGAGACAGGGTGGAGTGTGTTTACCTCACCTTACCTGGAACTGGAACCTCCCAGTAATTTTTTGATACATGCCTACCCACACAGTGCTAACGCCATCATCTAGTGAGCACCTCTTGTGGTAGGTACATGAACAGAGCTTTATGTTCATTATGCTCTGGCTGTCCCTCTTTCTAGCTGTGTGACGCTGGGCAAGAATCCAAACATATTCAATCCTCTGCTTCCTTGCCTATAAAACAGGAGTGTGGAGTGGAAGAGACACAATAATGTATATAAAGCCCTTTATCACAGGAGCCAGCACATAGTAGGTGCTCAAGAAATGATGGCTACTTTTGATGTTATTATTACCACTTATATTGTTGCAGTAGAGTCCTGGGGTTGCAAGCTACGGAGGTGGCCACCGGTATTAAGCAAAAAGGGAAGGTATATGTGGAGCTCCCCGAATCCAGGAGCTGGCCGACCAAGTCTAGGAAACCAGGGACCGGAGGCTGAGTTGAGGTTCACACCTGAGTTTCATTCCTGGCCCCACAGCGTGGGACACGCTGCCTCCAGGCTCGTACTGTGTGAGGTAGGCACCATCACAGCTCTCCCATGAAGACCATACTCACTGGGGACTTTTACAGAGGGAAATGGAGACTCATTAGCAACGGGGGGTGTAGATTCTGAAAAGCCCTCTTCCTCTTTCTAGTTGTAAGACCACAGGCAGTTAGCCTACCTCTGTGCACCTCGGGTTTCTCACCTGTGGAATAAGGCTAAGAATAGTATGAACTGAAGATGTCATCCAATAACGTCAGAAAAAGATTATAACTCAGGATCAGGCACTGAGCCAGTGCTCAATTATAAAATATTATTATTGTTGTTGTTATTATTACTATATGTGGCTGCTCATTCAATCCTCACAACAATCTCTGGCTGTTACTGACCTCGCTCTCCAGGTGGAGAAACTTACAGGGGTACAATGATTTGGCCAAGGGCACAGGTGGGACTGCTTTTAAAGCTGGTTTGATTCCTAAGAAACCTTACCTGTCGTCAAGGTGGGGGTAGTCAGTGTCACCAACGGAGGATCAGGCCCCCAGTGTGTGCAGCTGATGAGAATGGGTTGTGGCCACAACAAGGGCAGCATTTGGGGGAGGGACTTGTAACGAGGGGTATGGGAGCCCCCTCCAACTGAGGTCCTGCATACGTTGGAAGAAGGTGTTTTCCACAGTGTGGGTGCACTTGCGGGTGCAAATTGTGTCTGCCCTCAGCACACACGTATCCTCCTCTGTGCTTTTCTCATGAAAAACATCAGCTATTTGAACAAGGCTGTCAGGATGAGAAATGTATATGAGAACCCACTCGTGGGCTGGGGGCCAGGACAGGGTCGCCACCGGTTGGGCAAGAGAAGCCCAGAGCTGACCAAGCACGCTGGTCACATCTGGATGACACAGCTGGGGCAGGGTGGGGGCCAGGACTGGGCTGCCAGCAAGACAAGAAGGCTGGGGTAGAAACAGGGACTGAGAGGGACCTGTGGTGGGGCGGGAGGTGATGGTACTACAGATGACACTTCATTTTCTTTCCATTTCTTCTTTCTCTCTCTCTCTCTCTCTCTACTTAAGAAAAAGCTGTAACGAGACAGACTATGGAACAGTAAGATTGATTATGTCATTCTGCCCTTTAAGGGAAGAAGGGGGAAAATATCAAATTATCAGACAGAGTCCTTTTAAAGAGCTGCTGCTTTAATTTATTTTCTTATATTTTGTCAATAACTGTTGTTTTGTTCTTAAACAAGTGCTGCACTTTATAAATGGATTTTGCTTGGGCAAAACAAACACAGTCACTTCATATTTTCCCTTCCTTCTAAACCTTACTTAAACTATGCTGAGAGGCTATGATGGTTACACCAACACTCAGGCTTGTCGAGCACTCAGTAGGGTGACAATAGCTTTAGAGAGACCCCCAGCCCCAGGTGGCGTGGGGACAGGAAACACCTTGGACACAGCGGCAGACCTGTGGCACAGATGGTCACCTCCTGGCCACACAGCCTGGGTCCCAAGCCTGTTCATATCCCTCACCCAGGGGGACATTTTTGAAAACACAGATTCCCTCACCCTGCCTGGAAGAGTCTGACACAGTGGGTCTGGACAGGTCCCCACACTCTGGATTTTTTAAGCTCAGTTGAGTGGATAATAAATTCCAGCTCCTTAGCTTGGCCTTCAGTCGCCCCAGGTGACCTCCCTGCCCAGGTGACACCCGGCCCTCACCCCACACCACCCCGCCGCGCACACCCTGGCTACCTCCCGTGCCCCAGCCTCCGTCCCTCTGCTTCCTTGGCCTACAATCCAGACTCGTCTTTTCAAATGGCGTTCAGCCTCATAACCCTGCACAGACACAACCATTCCTTCACTCATTCATTCCGCTGCTCATTGAAAATGTATTTATTCAGCACCTTCACATGCCAGGCACTGGGCTTGGCATTACAATGAGTAATAGACAGAGGCAGAAAGAAGAGAGGGAGTCTGCCCTCCAGAAACCCACAGAACAGCCGAGGGAGAATGAGGGGTCTCTGTCTTTCTGGCCTCTGCTGTGCCACATGCCAGCAGGGGTCCAGATGTCCCCAGGGTCAGGCAGGCCCAGGTGAGTGAAGAGGCAAGCAGGGCTGTGGATAACCCTCGTGCGGGCCGCTTCCAAACGCGGCTGTACCCAAGTTTGCCTCGTGGAAGGCAGCTCAGTGTTGACAACCAGTTTTCCAGAAGCTAGAAATCCATGTATTTATATGAAATTTCCTGGATTTTAAATGTAACTCTGGTTTTCTTTAAATCCACCCTCCCTAGGAGCTGCACAAAACCCATCTTCCTGGAGGCTGCCTGGCAGCTAAGTCTTGGTATCTCATACCCTCTTGGAACCCATCACCTGACGAGCTTGGGAGCTGGGATTGCTAAAATGTCCCCACTCTTCAAGGGGCCTCTCTGGGTGGGTGATGCCTCAGTGGAGAGCCCAAGCTGGAACTGGGCTTAGCTGCCTCCTGGGGCACCCCCATCCCCGGTCCTGACCCCATAGCAGGCATCCTTCGGTTGCCCCAGGAGATCCCGCCAAGGCCAGCCTCTTTTCTCCATTGCAGCCTGTCTCCCAGGAAGCCTGCTTCACCCTGGTCTCTCTGCAGACTTTAATAATAAATTGCAGCAGAGACAGGGAAATTAAGCAATGCTGGGTGGGGTGGTGGGCACTGGAGGCCGGAGGCTGAGATGGAAAATCTGATGATGAGTCAGTGAAGTGGAAAGGGGCAGGCATGTGGGCCTCCACTGCAGGCTGCAGGGGCCGCACGGGGTGGGTCTCCCAGCCGCCCCATCCCCTGAGCTTAGGCCTGGAGCAGAGCTGCATTGCAGCCTCCATCTGTCGGAAACAGGAATCCAGCTCAGTCCTGCCACTGCTTAAAGCAAGATGAAGCCCACTGCCCAGCCCTCACCCCTCAGCATACCCTTTCTGTGCCAGCCTTGCTCACATATGCTGGGCACCCCGGACCTTTCAGATTCACCCCCTTTGTGGTTCATCCTGACAAGTTGGAGTGGGGGTACCCCAGCATCTTTCTTCCTTTCACCCCTTGTTGTCCCTTCTGCTCAGCATCCTCCTTTCTCTGAGGACCCCAGGGAGACCGGGATGGCCTAGGACTAACATTTATGTCACAAGCAACAAATCAGAGCAGTTTCTGGTCAAAGCACACTAGGACGACCTCCAGGCTGGCGAGAGCCCTGGAGTGACGTAGGAGGAGAGGTTTTGCCCCCTCCCAGCTGGAAGAGGAGGGGAAAGGTAGCCTGGCCATGTGTGAAGTTTGGGGGCCCCAGGGCAGCAGGACTGTGCCTCAGTTCTGAAGCAAGGCCTGGGGAGCATCAGGGCCCACAGAGACCCCCACCCACCCGGCCCCCAGCCAGCAAGACGTAGAAACTCTTTTAGGAGGGGTCAAGACAGACAGGCCTGGGCAGCTCGGAGGGTCCCCGTATGCACTATTGAGGCAGAATGTCTTGGAGTGAGACGGTCACCAGAGTGGCCCTGGAACGTACCGAGGGACTCCATGGCCAGAAAGGGACATGTGGCAGGGAATGGACCCTGGATGGAGAGGACAGGAGACTTCAGCAGCAGCCAGTGTGGAGGGCCAGGGAGCCTGGGGAACATGGATTCAGCATGGATGCTGGCACAGGTGCAGATGAGCCCCTCCCAATTTGAGGCCTTGACCCTTCATGGGCTCCGTCCCATCTCAAGTGCAACCCTAGTGAGAAAGGGGGAATTGACGGGACTGAGAAGACCCAGAAGTGACCAAGAACACCCCAAATTGACTACATCTCCACTGAATTTACTATAATGGGGCTAAGATAGAAATTGAGTTTCTTTTTCAGAAACCTGAGAGCCATTTTTGCACACCTGGGTTTGTAGCCAGGAGACTCTGCCCAGTGCTGGGCAGAGTTCTCAAGAGGCATTTGGTATCCAGTCAGGGATTCTGCTGAGTGTCTGCTCCGTGCTGGGCTCTGCCCCAGGCCTGGGATGCAGCAGTGAGACAGGAGGTCCCAGCCAGTAGGAGGAGACCATCAACACCCAAGTGAAAGGAACTGCGTGAGCTCATTTCAGATGGCGGTGACATAGCACAGGATCCTGGGATCACACCTCAAAACTGCTCTGGAGGGGACCCACGGGGGCCCTCTGAAGAGGGAAGCAGGGCTGGGAAGATGGAGCTGAAGGTGAAGGTCAGTGGAGAAGGCATTCCAGGCGCGGGGACAGCAGGTGCAAGGGGCTGGCAGTGGGACTTGGCTTACAGGAGAACAGTAAGGCAGGGGCCCAGCTGGTGACAGCTGGTGTGCGCAGTCATTGGGGGTGGGGGAGGCGCTGCCCCTTATTCTCAGTATGATAGGAAGTCAGGGGCAGGAGGAGGTAAAGTGGGGAAGAGACCTGATCTGATTTACTTATTTTAAAGGATGACACGGGTGACAGGGGACAATGTGCAGTGAAGCACGGGCAGGCTGCAGCCACCTGACTCAGCGTGGCCTCACTGGCCCAGCCCACGCCGGGGCTTCCTCTCCTCAGACTCCTCCTCAACACCACCAGCAAACAGCTCAGGAACTTAGATTCCCAGGAACCAAACGTCTCCAACAAGTCCTGGCTTCTTTGCTCTCTCCTCACGTTCCCTCCACATAACACGTCCTGTTGTCCCTTTACCATTTCTGAGTCCTTCCTACCCTCTACTGATTTGCTTTTCTTTGTCTTCTCCTCATTCCCTCCTGCCTATTTCCCTTCTCGCATTAAACACATGTGCTTTCTCTCCAAGGACCAAATGAACACTTCTTCCCCACCTGCTGGGTGCTAAGTGTGTAATACCTAGGTATATAAAGTAATATCTATGACAATTGTCACGGGACTCCCTCAGTTGTAGAAACCCAAGCCACACTGGCCTGAAATGGAAGGGCTTATGTAACTGAGAAGCCCATGGGTAGATCTGGGCTTCAGACATAGCTGGACCCAAGGGTGCAAACCATGTTTCTTGGACTCCATTATGGACTGAATGTTTGTGACCCCCTCCCCAAATCCCTATGTTGAAACCTCAGCCCCCAATGTATTTTGAGATAGGATCTATATGGAGGTAAATCAGGGTTAAATGAGATCATAAAGGTGGGCCGTGATCCGATAGCATCAGTGTCCTTATAAGAAGAGGCAGGAGAGCCTGCTCTCTCTCGCCCCACCCCCACCATGTGAGGACACAGTGAGACGGTGGCCATCTACAAGCCAGGAGAAGAGGCCTCATAATGAAGCCTACCTTGCCAGCACCTTGATGTGCGAGCTCCCAACCCCCAGAACTGTGAGATACAAATGTCTGTTGTTCGAGCCACCCAGTCCATGGTATTTTGCGATGGCGGCCTGAGCTGACTGAGACAGACTCCATTTCTTTCATCTCTCAGTTGTTTTTCCTCTGACGTAGTCATTCTCAGACAAGCCCACCCCTCAGCAGCTCAAAGCTCCATACTCACCACTCGCCACCCTGGGGAGAGCCAGCTTCTCTTTGCCAACAGTTCCAACAAAGGCGCCAGAATATAGTCTTGTGGGCCAGGCCTGGATCACCTATCTACCCCTGAAGTCAGAGGCCAGGGTCAGCCCTGTCTGAATGACGGGGAGACGAAGTTTTCCCAGTGAGGATCGTTCAGGGAGAAAGATGGGGTCAGGCAGAAATAGCAGAGCCCACCCTGTTTGGGGTGAGGACCTGAAGCTCAGAGAGCTGAGGGACTTGCCCAGGATCTCTGGAGCTGCCAAGCCTGCTGAGTCCTTGCCCTGTGCCTGCACAAGGACGCCCTCTTCTGCCCCCAGGCCTTCGGGGCTCTCCTATGACTGTCAGGTCACCCAGCTTCCCTGCCTGCCTCCTGCCTCCCTCCTCATCACCAGCTCCTGTCAGTGTCACTCACCAAACAGGGACCCCTGGGGGGCAGAAAGATGAATGGCTCTGCTCAGCACTCATGCAGCCCCTTTACTTACTTGGAACCTGCGCTCTGCCAAGTGGATGGGTCCTGAGGAGGGAGAATGGGGAGGGCACGTCCAGGTCCAGCCAGCATCCATCTGCACGTCCCAGGTGGGGGGAGAGCCCTGCTTTGTGCCTCTGTGACCCCCTGGAAGTGCCCAGTCACTGTCCCAAATTAAGCTGTGGGTTGTGGGTATGAATATTCAGGCACCACCCCAAGTGTGCCAAAACCACAACCGTATCTTCCTCCTGTCAGTAATCTTTATTTCAAATCTCCATTTTCTGCCCAGCAGCAGAAAATAAGTCTTGGTCAGTTCAGCAATTAGGGTTTAAACTGAATGGATTCAGGATCCCCTCTCCCTCATCTCCTTGTTCCCAGATTCCCACAAACATGGGTGGTGCCAGAACATGGGAGGGGGGCAGTGACAGATGGGTCATAGTTCCATGTTGACCCTGCTGGCACCCCCAAGACATACACGGGGGCATCTGGCTCTTGGCTGTCACCTCCCTTCAGTGTTGGCAGCTGACGAGGTGTCTGTGTCCCCATCTCATCCCTGCTTGTAAAGGCCAAGACGGTTTTAATGGTGGCCTCCTCTCATCACAGGGAGGCCACGGCTGCTCCCTCAGTGCTCTACAGCTGGGATGCTCACCGGACTGTCTCAAACCCTCGCTCCAAGTCAACTCTCAGCTCCTGTCACCATAGTTTGTCAGGGCACAAGGTATCTGGGGACCACACCCAGCCAGGAAACAAGGCTCAGGTGCCCCCTCAATCAGTTCCCCAGCTCCCCCAGCGGCTATTCCTCCCCAGATCCCCACCCAGGACTTGTCCCCCCAGGACTTGTCCCCCCCAGCACACACGTAGGAGACTCCAGCAGGGCCCAGCTCACTCCTTTCACACACACACACACACACACACACACACACACACACACACACACACACTCCTCTCTTTCCCAGTCAGCCAGAATTTTTAACCTCATCTCTCTGTGGTGAGGGCAAATAATGCACTGGGCAGGTAGTTGTCCAGATTTCCTGTTTATGATGGGACCTGGGCCTTTGGAAGCTCACAAGCTAAGATTTGACACCTTCTATTTCTCTTTGCTTCTCTGTGTAGCCTGCACCCCCTGAGGCCGGGTCTGGTTGCTGTGGGTGGTGGGGAATGTGATAGGGTAGTGAGAGCATTGCAGGCAGCACCGGCCCATGCGAGGGAAGAGTTCACAGTGTCACCCACCCTAGGATGGCTGGGTGAAGCCAGATCCCCGGGGACACAAGGCCACTTTTGGTGATGCTTTATGCTGAGAGTCACGCATGGGGGCTGCCAAAGTGGGTCCCTCCCTCTGCAGCAGATCCATCAAGGACTCAAGATGCCTGGTGGGGAGCTCCAGGGAGAGGCCCGAAAAGCTGCCCAGCCCATCACACAGAGGCCAAGAGGATCTGGAAATCCAGAACATGGACTGGCAGTTGGTAAACAAGGCCCAGGGTCTGAAACCGGGGCTGGAGGAGCAGGCCAACTGGAGCTATGCCTCTCGGGTTCTATGTGTCTATCCTGTTGTGAGGTCCCAGCAATGACAAAGCTAAGCTGAGGGGACCCATGAAACGGTTATTCACATGGGAGCCAAGATATTACAAAAAGTAGCACTTGCTACTGACCCTTGAGGGATGGGTGGCAGGAATCAGAAGGAGAAACCTCCAGGGAGAGAGAGTGAAACTTAGGACGCAGTTGTACCAGTTTCATTAATGGAAGCAGGAGCCCCTGGAAGCAGGGATCCCAACTCAGAGGAAAGATTGCAGACTCCAGACAAGGCTCATTTGTCTGGTCACATCATGGTGTCACCTGGCCCCTGCCAGGCTCCTGGACTCTGAGCCCCTCAAAAGTATTGATGGCATCAGTCAAGCATCTTTTGGTCCCCACTGACTAAAGCCCCACTACGCCTGTTTTAATCACAAGAGGAAATATGCTGACTTACAACTGAAAGTCAATCGACTGTTGTCAATCAAAAGTCAATTGGCCACTGAGAGCCTCAGCGAAGGTTCATGTTATGTATCAACTTGACTGGGTCACAAAGTGCCCAAATATTTGGTCAAACATTGTTCTGGGTGTGTCTGTGGGGTGTTTCTGGAGGAAATTCACATTTGAGTTGGTAGAGTGACTAAAGCTGATTGCCCTCCCTGCTTTGGGTGGGCCTCATCCAGTCCGTGGAAGGCCTGAATAGAACAAAAAGGCTGACCCTCTTGAGTAAGGGAGAATTCCTCCTTCCTGACTGCCTTTGAATTGAGGCACTGGCTTTTTCCTGCCTTTAATCTCCACTAAAACATCGGCTGCTCCCCGTCTTGAGCCTGCTGGCCTCCAGACTAGAAGGACACCATGGGCTCTCCTGGGTCTGAAGCTTGCCAAACACACTGCAGATCTGGGCACTTGTCAGCCTCCATAATCGTGTGAGCCAATTCCTTATAATCAATCAATCTATCTCTCTCGCTCCAGTTTCCCTGGAGAACCTTGACTAACACAGCCTGGGGCCTTTGACGGAAAGAGGTTCTCAAGCTCAGGTCAGGAAGTGGCTGAAGCTGCCTCATGTGGCCAGAGACCAGCAGAGAGCAGAGCTGGGGATGTGAGAAAGCCCCGCCTCTCTCCTAGATAAGTCCTTGAGGGGCCTGGAGCCCAGAGGTGCACCCAGCTCGTGCCACCAGCTTCTGAAGTTGCCTCAAAAAGAACTCCTTCTACTAGAATGGCTGGAATCAAAAAGTCAGACAGTAACACGCGCTGGCAAGAAATGTGGAGAAATCGAAACCTCCTACACTGTAAAGTGGTGCAGCCACTTTGGAAAAGTCTGGAGGTTTCTCACAAGCAGAGTTGCCATGTGACCCAGCAGTTCCACTCCTAGGTATGCACCCAAGAGAAATGAAAACATCTGTCCACACAGAAACATGGACACAAAGGTTTATAGCATTATTCATAATAGTCAAAAAAATGGTGGAAACAACCCAAATGTCCATCACCTGATGAATGGACAAATAAATGTGGTCTATCCATACAATGGAATATTATTCAGCTGTAATGATGGAATAATAATGGAATATGATTCAGCCATAAAAGGAATGGAATGCAATATGGATGAAACTTGAAACATTATGCTGAGTGAATTAAGCCAGACACAAAGGCCACATAGTGTTTGATTCCATTCATATGAAATGTCCAGAACAGGAAATCTACAGAGACAAAAAGTAGATTCGTGATTGCCTCGGGTTGGGGGCATATGGGGATGATAGCTAAAGGGTTTCTTTTGGAGGTGATGAAAGTGTTCTAAATTGACTGTGATGATGGTTATGAAGATCTGTGAATACTCTGAAAACCACTGGATGGTACACTTTAAATGAGGAAAATGTGTAGTATATAAGTTATATCTCAATAGAGCTGTTTAAAAAAAAAGCAACTGTCCTTTGTAATCTTTGCAATTTGAACCCCCAGAGAGTTCTAGAACCTGAGTCTTCATCCCAGAATAGAGAACCTGGTCCCTACTAGGCCACTGCCCCCATTACTCTAACTATCCCCCCACATCCCTGAGGGCTGGGCCCCAAATGCTGCCCCATGGACAGGGCCTCAGCCATACCTGTGGCCTGAACCAAGTCTTCCACGTTCAGCTGGACCCTTGGGTCCCTGTGCTGCCTTCAGGGAGCCAGGTTCCCTGGAGGATCCCTGCATACCCATGCTCCCCACCCCCTGCCTGTGTTGCCCCATCCACAGATTCAGCCCCTCTCCTGGGCGCTGCTAGCCAGCAACCCGCCAACCACACAGTGCCCTCTGATTCCACCCTCCAGCTCTTGCCTGTGGCCCCACCGTCACGTCCTAGAATCCTGCCCTCCACCTTATGGAGTCATGCCTGGAGCTCTGGGGGTCCCTCTAGGGGATAAGGTCTCTCCCTTCCACTCTGATGCCCTGTCTGTCCGGCTCTTTGCTGCTCCCCTGTCTTCTACCCACTTGGGCAGGAATCCAAGTGTCAACCACCTGGGAGGCAGGCAGTTGGCTGGAGCTCCACAGGGGAGCCCCTTTGGGCAGCATTGGGCAGTGTCTCCTCTAGCTGAAAATGCATGCCCCTCCCCACCAGCGAGTTCACTGCTCACCTGCCCTCAAGAAAGTAGCCCAGGTGCCCAGGAAGAGGACAAAGGTCCTTGCAGCATGGTTTGTAATTGTGAAAAGCTGTAAGCCACCCAAGTGTTTGTCAAGGTGGCTAAAACACAGGCTCATCGTGGAAGGGAGAACCACATGGCAGTTCCGGGAAGTTTGGAGACCCATGTGGATCTATGCACACAGAGCTTGCAAACAGTGAGTGCAAAAGACAAGGAGCTGGATGATATTGTTTAAGAATGGGGGGGGGCTGGGGGCTGGCGCCCGGTGGCTCAGGTGGTTAGAGCTCCGTGCTCCTAACTCTGAAGGCTGCTGGTTCGATTCCCACATGGGCCAGTGGGCTCTCAACCACAAGGTTGCCAGTTCAATTCCTTGAGTCCCCCAAGGGATGGTGGGCTGTGCCCCCTGCAACTAGCAAGAAAAAAGTCCTGGAAGTACACACTGTTCCCCAATAAAGTCCTGTTCCCCTTCCCCAATAAAATCTTTAAAAAAAGAATGGGGGGGGGGAACCCACTGAAGAGTACTACCTCTTTTAAGGTATCTTTATATATTTATAAAATCAAGAGGGAAAAAATATTAAGAGCAGTTTCTTCTGGGGAAAGGAAAGAAGGGGTGGGGCTGCTGGTCACAGAAGGCTTTACCTGGAATGTTCCAATTTTTTCAAAAGGAGAATGGTCGTTGTATGACATGTGTAATTTATCATAACTGAAAAAAGACAAAGAATTCCAATAGCTGGGCCACATGCCCCTTGTGTCAGCCTTACTTGGGCCTCCCTCCCGCCCCTGCCTCCACTCCCCCTACTTCACCCCTCACCCCTCAGGCCTTCCTTCAGTCCCATCTCTCCGGCAGACCCCAGAGCTGGAGCTGTTAGATCTTCCATTTAAAACTCTTCATCCGAGGCTCACTGGGGAGTTTCTTATTCCCTTTCAAATGTAACTGTCACCAATAATAGTCTTTTTCGATTTCATTTCCTTCAGCTCCTGCCAGCCACTTTGAGAGCCTCCTTCCTCCTTCCCATCCCTGCTGCCCCCCCCCCAAGCCCCAAGTCAGGGGGAAAAAAATACATTTTTGCCTTTACTATGATGTATGCGATCCCATAAAATAGTGAAACAGATATGAAAGGTTGAGAGAAGGTAGATAAATGGCTCCTATTATTCTACCAATCAAATGAAATACCTCTCCACGTCCTCATTTGAATGATAATAAAACTCAAAGAGGCTGCTGGTTCACTGTTGTCATTGCTGGCAGCAGCTCCAGCCTGGAGCCACAGGGCAGAGTAACCTTGGGGTGTCCTCTGCAGCCAGCAGGGACCTGAAGCCCCCATCTCCTCGCCTCTCACCCAGGGCTCTCTCTACTCTTACCCCCATCCTCCTTTCCCTGCCTGGCCACCCCCCCTTCCAGATCACCCACCGGACACTTATGCACCTGTCTGCCCATCTCCAGCTCCCTCGAAGGCCCTCAGGGCAGGGGCCCAATGCCCTCCCTCTCTACCACAGCCTTTCACCACTCTTCTCAGCCTTCCTGGCCCAGACCTCCTCTGAAAGCCCCCCAACTTCCTGTAGAGGCTGACCACTACCCGTCCTGGGCATTCCCATGGCACTGGCCGCACGCCTCAGTGACAGGGCTACGACTGTGTCTTGTTCCATCTCTAGTCCGGGGCACGTCTGTCTCCACTGCTGGACTCTGAATTGTGGAAGTCAGGGGCCTCGTGGGATGGGCTTGGCAGCAGCCTCAAAGCCTAAGCGTGTGTAATTGGCACTAATGATGAGCGGAGTCTCCTTCATTCCACCTGCATTGACCAATCACATGGAGCCCCTTCTAGGTTCCAATGCTGCATCAGCAAAAGGACAGATGGGCATCCTTTCCTGAGGGTGGCTACTCCATAGGTACAGGGTACAGGGGAGGCCACCTCCCCTTCTGAGCCCTACAATACCAAAAACTTCCGTGCTTATAGTTCGGTTTCCCGTGGATTTGCGGGCCTCCCGTGAATCCTTGCCTGACAACCAAGGAACAACTGTGGCTTTTTCCTTCCCTGAATTTCTCCTACTTTTCAGGGTACAGCACCAGAGGACTCACCCCTTCCCCTCCACAGGTAGTCCAGGCTGTCAATCATGAGACCTTGTACCTTGGTGGGTACTGTCGCAGGCCAATGAGGCCAGGCAGACCCTTCTCAACGATTTTGACGTTTCAGCAAAATTTTCATCCTGATGGCCACCCCCCTAAAAAGACTTTCCTTTAAGTTCTCACTACTTAGATCCCCAGCACTGCACTAATTTCTGCCCTTCCAATAAATTCCCCTCACTTAAGGTGGCTAAGGTCGGTTTCTGACCGAAGGACTGACCCAAGAGTCTGGACGATGCCCCTAGTCGGCCTCCAGGGTATTGGGACTTGCTCTGTCCTCTCATCCCACAGTGACATCTTATTGTCTGCCCCTCTCCATTAGGGCAGGGCCCAACCAAGTCTGCTCCTCCCACTGCCTCCCCAGCACCAGGGACTGCCCCATATGAGGCAGTCAATGACAGTGAATGAAATAGGTAAGGGTGCCCATTTTAGAGACGAGGAAGATGAGCCCCAGAGGGCAAGTGACAAGTCAGGACCCAAATCCACATCTTCTCTCCCCAAGCCTGGGACCCCTCCCTCTGCACCAGTTGCTCCTAAATATGACACGCTCTCTCATGCTGAGGAAAGTCCAGAGGAAGAGTCTCCTGGGAGACAAGCTGGAGCGAGGCCTCCAGTCCACGAGGGAGGGGAATAGTAAGCATGGTAAGCAGGGTGAACTGACTGCAAGCAACAGAAAGCTCCCAGAAAACACTGGGGGATTGTCTGGCAGCTTGCTGAATTAAGAGCAGGCAGAACACCCAGGCCTGGAAAGGGCCAGGAGCAAGTGCTGCTTGGAGCCTGGTCCGTCCACTTCACAGTTCTCGTGTCAGGCCTCCCACTGCTTGGGCTCAAAGCCCTGGGACAGAGATGAGCATGTGATTCTCCTTTGTCTGGGGTAAGGCCTTGGTAGACAGTCCCTGCAGGCTGCACCTGATGGAGGAGGAGGACGGCCCTGTTACCTACAGCAAGGGGAGTGGACTTGGGGCAGCAGAAGCCCCACAATCCAACAAGCCAGACCCTGTCACTCCTGGTTCTAGCCCAGCTCGGCCTCCCAAGGGCTGCTTTGGGCCTGGCCCCATTGCTCAGGCTTCCAGCAGGGTTAGGATCACAGGCTTGGAAAACCGAGGGCTCCTTGGAGGGAACTGGAGCTACACATTGTGCAGCTGGGGAACCTGAGGCCTGTGGAGAGACAGTGACAGATGTCCTTCCCATACCAGCACAGGGACGAGCCCGACTAGAGACACTCAGGTCTCCGCCAGAGAAGAGGCAGTGGGCAGAAGCCGTGAGCCGAGTGACGGTGGGCCACCACAGCCCTGAGCCCCCATCTTCTCAGGTATAAAATGAGTCTACTTTAGAGGACAATTGTAAGGATTAAGCAAATATTACGTTTATTTTGCTCATATGAAAATACTTGGAATGGAAATGAAAACATCTGTCCACACAAAGACTTATACACAAAAGTTTATAGCAGCTCTATTCATAATCGCCCAACACTAGACACCATCCAAATGTCCCATCCACGGGGGAATGAATAAAGGCCCAGGTGTACCCACACGATGGAGCACTACTCAGCAGTAAAAGGGACAAACATGATACACCCAGCGACATGCGTGAATCTCAGAAACATTATGGTGAGTGGCGGAGCCAGACTCACGGGGCTGCATGTGTACTCGTATGTCCCAACCAAAGTCGCTTCTCGTTACTCATGGTTGTCATGTTCTACAGAGTCTCCACAGGCACTGGATTTGTGCCTGCTGGGCCATTGCTCCTGGGTTAGGTTGCTGGGAGCCTCTGGTCATAGCATTTTCATCAACCAGCCAATACATAACTTTGTTGTATGTGCCATTTAAAGAGATGTTATTTAGTATATATTGTTGATTCATCAACATTGAACTCAAGGCCAACAGCACTGGAAGCCATGCCTGAATGAAGCTCATCTAACACACGTATTTTCTCCGTAAGGCACAGCACAGGCTTCTCACACTTAAGGAACATGAGACAGCACTTCAGCGCCACACTTGGCGGCCATTTTAAACAACAAAGCCACCAACAACAAAAACCCCATAAAAATGTGAAAAACATGGCATTAAATAGACTGCAAAAAGGACAGATTGCCAGTGTAAAAGCTGACACAAAAAGGCAGAGCGTTGCCTCAGTTGGGAGCCTGTGCTTCAGGCACATTCAAATTTTCACCACTCGGCACGTGTCTGTGAATGACCAGAAAAGCACTGGCAGTATTGATTTGGGGGTTACAAATAAATTTTAGCAAGTAAGCGAGTTCACAAATATGGAGTATGTGAATACTGAGGAATGACTGTATATGAAAAACGCTGGAGGAAAAAAATCTAACCCTTGGTGACAGGAAGCAGGTCCGTGTTGTCTGGGGGGAGGAACAGAGACTAAGAAGGACCACAGGGCACCTTCTGGGTGGTGGAAACATTCTCCATCTTGATTCGGAAGGAGTTACACAGGGGAATAAATTTGTAATACTCATTGAAATATACACCAAAAATAGGTACATTTCATAGTTTATAAATTATACCTCAACGAAGCTAACTATACAAAAATGACTAAGCATGATGTCTGATCATTCTGCTATTCCTCTTGGGATCTTGGGACCAGCACCCTTGGGAGGGTCATCACGGGACAAAAGAGGAAAGGATGCCAACCTCGGCATGTATGATCCAGAACTGCAACTTCTCCCACCCAGACATTCTCATTGCCATTGTGTCAATCAAACTCTTGGTTGCAGATGTCAGACACCCAATTTGAAAGAACTTAGACCCAAAAAGAGGGAGAAGAGAGGCAAATTTATTTGCTCATGTCATTGGAAAGAGCAAGAAAGCTCTGCCTTAGATATGGCTAGATCTAGGGCTCAAGTGTGGTCCCTAGGCCAAGGCTGGTCACCCTCTCCTGACCTATTTCTCCATGTCACCTTCACTCTGGGACTAGGAGCAGGAAGGTGGTCACCAGCAGCCCCATAACTCCAAGGAGAGGGAACTGCTTTGTCTCAGCAGATTCAAAAGCAGGCATCCTTTGCTCAATTCCCCATGGCCAAGGAGATGGAACTGGTCAGGCCTGGGTCCTGTTCCCACACCGCTTGAAGAATGTGGACCAAGGATTGGGGAGATTTCTCCCCAAAAGAAAACCCAAGTGCCATTTCCAGAAGATAGGGGAAGAGACAGGGACCAGGCAGAGAGAGTAGATGCCCGACGCTCAGTATGTCCTGAGCCAGAGCTACTTTTCCTGGGCATGTCATAGACACATCAAGAATCCAAACCTGAAAGGGAATAGACAGGAAGTGGAAACTAAATTCAGTGTTCTAGAACCCCATGGAAAACAGCAGGATATTCTAACTCTAAGTGCCCCAAGAGAAAGAGCAGAAAGATTTTCTGGGGCCCACGACTCTTATTCATGCAGCTCCCACTGGTTAGGCTCTGCTGCCCCAGTTTTCTGCTCCCAATGCAGAATCCAGGTGCCATCTACTGCTGTTGCCACCGAGATTCCACTAACATAAACACGTTATCCCTGTTTTGGAACCAACACCAATTATTTTGAAGACTAAGTCTTTTCCTGGCATCCCAAGAGCACTCTCGTTCAGTTCTGGTCTTAGGGAAATGTCGCGCTTCTGTATTTTTGGCAGGACCACGATTATGGAACCTGTTGAGCACCAGTGAATTTTCTCAGACTTTTGCTATTAGAGGATCAGTTCTGTCCCCGCCCCCCCTCAAAAACTTGAGGACACACTGACTTTTTCTTCAATTTAATGAACAGTTATTGAGTAACTGCTTAATTGGAAACAAGATAAAAGAGATGGTCCCTTATCTCTTCCTTTCTAGTCTATCTACTTCTTATGTATTATCTTGTGTTATTGCATTGGCTCGGGCTCAAATGCAATGCTGCAGAGCAGCAGTGATAGTCAGCATCCTTGCCCTATTTCATGCTACTAATATTTCAACATTAAGTATAATGTTTGTTCCATTTGTTCTTTATCAGGTTAAAGAAATTCCCTTTATTTCTAGTTGCAAAGGAATTGTGATTTTTTTAAAAATCATAAATTGATGTTAAAATTTATCAGATTTTTTTTCTAGATCATATTTTACCAGGATCTGTAATCCAAAAGCTCTACTACACTGAGCTCTAGTAGAGGGGAGGCAGGAGCCTACAGGAAGGAGAGAGGAGAACCAGGGAAATGAAGGAACATTTAAGTAGGTCCTTCAAGGGTTTGAAGCAACTGTCCAGCACTGGCAAGGGGGATGGCATTGTGCATTGGGGAGACAACCAAAGCAAGGATATGGGGGTGTGAACATGCCTTCAGAGAATGGGGACGAGTCTGTTGTGTCCTTTCATGTGAGGTCCCACCCTTGGTTTGCAAACACCTGCCCACTGCATAAGCAGTAGGGACTGGACGTTTTCTTCCAGGATGGCCAAAAAGTCCTCTATGTCGCCTCTAAGTCAGGCTGAGGCTAGCCCAGACACCCCAAGAACACCGCCACCCCCACAATCTGCAGGCACAATGACCAGGGAGTGACAGGGGTCTTTGCTCAGCCTGGCTTCCCTGAGTTCCTCCAGCCCAGCTAACTCAGGCGGGACCTTACTCCCTGCCTTTATGTATGGCCAACACCACCTCAGGAAAGATGTTCTGTCCACCATACCCCACAGACCTGGCAACTGGGCTTCTGGCCTTCACCATGAACCTCTTGGCTTTATTGCCACTGAATTATTAGCTCATCTCCACAGGCCATTCTCTAGCCACACTGGTCCCTTCTTTTTCCTTAAACACCACCTCAGGACCTTTGCATTGCCTGTTCTCTTTGCCTGGAATGCTTTTCCTTCTCACCATTCAATCTCAGATCACATGGTGCCTCCCAAAGTCCCTACTTCCTGAAGCACCATTTCCATTCTTGCACTCCCATCACATAGCCCTGTTTATTTTCCTGTGAGTTTTTATCACCATTTATTACCACCTTAAGTATTTTTTTTCCTGTCTCCCCCCCACTCATGGAAGAAAATCTTCACTGTCTTGGTCACCTTGCAGCTACCAAGTGCCTGGCTTACAGTAAGCACTTAAATATTTGTTGACTGACTATACGATGGAATCCTTATTTCTGGTTGGCTTCATGGCTGCCCAGTCCAACTTTGGAGTGTCTCCTCTCCTCCCCCACACATTACTAATTGGGGACACTGCCTGCCTTACCTTGGGGTCCCAATGCTCATCGTCTTCCTGGGATTCCATCCTTGAACACCTCCTAGACTGGCCCCTGCCTCGGCCCCTGCTCCAGCGGGCAGCTGAATTCCAGAGCCACTCTGCCCACCTACATGCTCATCCTGTCCCAGGGCCCAAGTTGGGGACCAGATAGCAGCCTGGGGATGTGAGGTAGGCAGAGGCAGCTGCAGGCTCCGCAGCTGAATCGTGGGCCTGCTCAGTGCATCTCCATCTCCTGCCCGCCTCTCCTCCCTGTGTGGGCCTCTGAGAGAACATCCCTCAGCGGCATCACCTCCCGCCCCATTCATCCCCATTAGCTGCTGTCCACACTGGGCCGGATGGAGATCAATTATCAGTGCTGGCCACTGAACCGTGCTAATGAGGATGTACGCTTGCTTGGCCGGCGGCGGGGATGGGTAAGAGGTGCAGCGGAGGCTGAGGGGCAGACAGGGGCAATGGAGGTTACCTCACTAAAGGCTTGGGGGACAGGCCCCCTCTGGGGACCCTAGTAGGTGGCCCCTGGGGACAGAGACCCCCCCAGAAACTGAACTTAAGTTCAAGCTATTGCAGGAGCAGAGGAAACAGGGGATTAGGGACTCAGGGAGCAGATGTCACACTGTGGAGAAAAGGGGTGCCCCAGGCCTGGATCCCACTGCCCCTGACCTCCCCTCTGTCAAGAATGCCTTCTCTGTGTCTACCCCACACCCCAAGGGCCAGCTTGGATGCTTCACCTGCAACACTCCTAGACCACCTCCATTCTCACCTGGAAAGAAAAACCACCCAGCCTTTTTGACGCCTGGCCCCATTGGACCTCACTCTGTATGATTCTGACTATACCAGGTGACACTGATCTGTATGAAAACACCTCCAATCTGCCACACAAGAGCAATGCAAAGGAAAACCACAAGGGGGAATGTCTTCTATCAGATTGGTAAAGATAGAAAGGTGAGTATGGCAGCTGGCTCTGGCTGCTGGGACGGGAGGGCAGGTGCACCTTAGTAAATGGCTGTGACCTCTTCAAAGGGCAATTTGGTAATAGCTCTGGACATCTAAAATGCATGTGCCCTTTAAGCCAGCCATCCACTTCCAAGCATTTATCCTCCGAGATACAAGTGCCCAAAGATAAAAGTACAAGGAGTTCACTGCCTGCAAACATCCGGCATGTCCCTCAGGAGTGGCCGTGAAAGTCAGTCAGGCCACATCACACCGTGGGGCGCCCCAGCCCCCTGGCCTGCAGAGGGCCCATCTCCCAGCTGCTTGGGGAATAGATCAATTAATATAAACAACGTGCTTAGAGGAGTGCCGTGCACATAGTAAGTATCAGTTCTTGCTATTAGTATCAGTTTGCTGTTGTTGGAAAGAGTTGGGTGAATCTATACATACTGATATTATCTCCCAGAAATACTGGTCAGTGAAAAATGCAGACAGAAGAGTGTGCAGCAGCCATGCAGCGTGTGGACTGGGTTCTACTTGCTTTGTTTCTTGAGTAGAGCTGCTTTTGAACACATCTCCAGAGGACAGGACAGGGCTGGCAACTGTGGCTGCCTCTGGGGGAGGGAGGACACGGGCTAGAGGGAGATTGGCACATACGCTCCATGCAGCTTACAGTTTGTAACCACATGCCTGCACCACATTATGCAACAAACAAATCACGTGTAATGACTGGCAATTCACCTGTCTGCACCTCCCACCAGACCGTGAGCCCCCTGAGGACAGGAACTGTGTCGGAATCACTGCCGGACTCCCAGCTCCCAGCATAGCCTGGCACTCAGAGGTACAGGGCAAATGCTGGCTGACAGGCGAGCCTGCTGGGATCTCACGTGGCCCCTCCGCTGGGACCTGTCTCTCCAGGCACGATTCCTAGGAGATTCCCACAGATTGGGGGTGGGGCATACCAGGGCAGCCTGGGCAGGGTCTGGCCTGGGTGGAAGGCAGGCCTGGGGAGCTATTTCCCAGACAGGATCACCCCAGACACAGGACCCAGGTGTTCAGGTGTGTCCACGCCCCTGGGCACCTACAGCAGCCTTCAATCAAGGGCTAGACACTCGTGTCACCATGGAGGCCCCTCTGTATGCAGGATGCTGTGGTCCCCAACCGCCCACACAGCTGCACAGTGGACCAGGGAGGCATTGCTGTGGCAATAGCCTTGGCAGTGCCAAGGGGCTAATTGCGTGGCTTTCACACCTCTGATGGGCATGATATCCGGTTGATGCCTGAGCTGAGGAGCAAAATGAGGCCCCCAGGCCAGGGAAGCATCCTGCAGGGGCCACCTGCCATCAGGCCCAACGTGGAGGCACCCTTTCCTGTAGCACTGTCCTCCTGCCCAGCAAAGCAATGGCTGCTCCAGGGAATGGGGCTTGGCTTTGCCTCTAACCAGAGACTTGGGGTGGAAAGAGCCCCAGAGCAGGAACAGCTAGACTGTCCACCATCCATCAGGTGAGGGACAGAGAGGCAAGCATGGCTTGTCCCTGCAGGAAAATGCCCCCACAGTCACACAAAATGAGCAGCTTTAATGCACAGACATGATTGGGTCTTCAAAACACACTGTGAGGGCAGAAAAGCAAGCCGCAGTGAGATGGGGACGGTCACCTGCCACTTCAAACACACAAAATACAATACTGAATGTTTTCTATAGGTACATAATATGAGTGCAAAATTTGGAGAATGCAAAAGGTCCAAAAGGATCTATAGCTCACAACTGGGGGAGGGGAGGGGTGTGGAACAGAATGGGACGGTACAGGGACCCGAGTTTCTTGCATTTTTAAAGTAGGTTGGGTGCCTATTTTACCTGTGCTATCAAAATAATTTAAAATGAAAATCAAAAGTCTTTGCTCCATCTTGCTTTCTCTAGGAGGCCCCCTCTGAGGACCCAATTTAATACCAAGGCTTGCCCCACCTCCACACAGCCAAGGCTCCATACTCACTCTTTTTCCATGGCACTCACATCCTCTCCCAGGTGAGTGACTTGTTACCCAGCTCACTGTGTGTCGTCTCCCTTCCTAGGTTAGGGGTCAGCCATTCTAGCCCACTGCCTGTTTTTATACAGCTCAAGGGCTAAGCATGGTTTTGTGTTTTTAATGGTTGAAAATCAAAAGAGGGATAATATTTTGTGACACATGAAAGTTATATGAAATTCTAATTTCAGTGTCCAGAGAATTTTACTGGAACACTGCCATGTCCATTCATTTGTCTTGTCAAGAGCTGCTTTCTGCTATAAAAGCAGAGTTGAGTGGCCCGAAAGCCTAAAATATTTACTCTTTGGCCCTTTGCAGACACAAGCTGCTGGCCCCAGGTCTGGAGGTTGAGCACCACGAAGGGGATCTCCATTTTATTCCCTTATGTGTCCCAAGTGCCTACAACAGTGTCTGGCACATAGAAGGTGCTCAGTAAGTCTGGCTGAATGAGTGAAAGGAAGTGTATGTGGTGGAGCATGTCGCTTCAGCCTCCTAGAGAAAGTGAGGCCCCCCCAGCTCTGTCTGGCGGACATCACCACTTGTGGGAGCTGGAAGGTGGGCTCATATCTCCTGGAACACTGGGAGATTCGGGGGTAAGGAGGGGGGCAGTGTCATTTGCTTCAAGTTCCTGGAAAGGACAAAGCAGAGGGTGACAAGGCCTGGATTTAGCTAAAGGGTGGACCCCCAGGTCTCTGGAATGATGACCTGGCCTTACTCAGCCACAGGTGCTCCCCTCAGTGACCCCCACACCCACATCCCCTCTCTGCCCTTGGATAAGACGAGGAGGCGTTGGCTGCACTTTGGTGCCCTCTGGTGGGCACCTAGAGTGGCTCCCTCCAAGGCGGGTACCACCTTAGCCTCACGGGCCATCCTGAGAGAGTTCCCTGACCTGACCTCCCTAGCCCATCTGACCACTTCACCCAGTGATCCAAAAGCTTGCCAGCCCAGGATCTCTCTGTCCCTTCCGGTTCCCCCTCCGGCCCTCTCTGAGACAGCCCAATGTCACAGGCCCTCACACGGAGCTGGAAGCCCCCACTCTGGTTAGACGAGGCAGGCCCAGGGCTCCTGGGGAGCTCTCAGGCTGCCAGGTAATGCACACCTGTCACCTCCAACATGCACACCTCCCTGACAGAGGGTGGGAAGGTCACCCTGGTCCATACGGCCCAGGGACCCGCCTAGAGGAATGGGCAGGAGTGGCCTTACAATCTCCCTTGTGTTCTTTACACATCTGGAATGGTCCCAATGTAAGAGCTCCTCAGTGCAAGGCAAAGAACTGCTCTAGGTTCTCCTTTGGGGACAGATTTGTCTGTAACCAGCGTAATATCCCACCTAGCAGTGATCTTCATGTGCCCGTCACCATGTACACATTACACCACTACAGCTGCTCCATCTGCCTCTGCCAAGAGACTGAAGGCTCAGGAGGGCAAGGGCAGTTGTGAGCTGCCTCAGTAACCCCAGCCTCCAGCCAGTGCCTCCCTGAGTGGATGGTAGTGGATGGGGGATGAGTTGGTGGGTAGATGGATGCATGGATGTCCTGCAGCAAAATTGAGCTTTGCAAAACTCTGGGTCCCAGCCAGGGTCACAACCAAGCCCTACCAGTCACTCCTATCCCATCTCATGAATCCTAATACCAAACATAAGCTGGTTCCACCACTTCCCTCTGTCCATGCCCACTGCCCCTCGCCCACTCCGTCCTCTCTTGGACCCCAGCCTCCCTCATGCCGAGCCCACTACAGCTTCAGGGCCTCTAGGGCAGCTGGTACCAAAACCTGGAACACTGTCCTCCCAGAGCTTCCCAGAGACAGCACCCCCTCCCCAGGTCACCCCATCAAGGGGTCCCTTCTCCCACAGCCCAGCTGTCATTGTTTAGCCCATCACTCTTACATTCTCCACAGCATATATTACCAACATGAATGCTTACTTGCCTACTGTCTCCTTCACAAGAAGGCAGCATAAGGGCCAGACCCTGCCCTTCCCTTCGTCTCCAGCACCTAAGCGGTTGCTCACCTCCCACTTGGGGAATGATAGCTGACTGCCCCTTACTGGTGGGCACTTGAGTTCGCAGGTCTCACCCTGATGTGTCAGAAAAGCAGGACGAGTCTGGTGCAAAACTCCAATGAAAGGGGCCAGAGCTGGGTGCCTTCTCCAGCTGTGTGCTGGGCAACTTCCTCCCCTGTCTGAGCCACGGTTTCATCAGAAAAGAATCTCCACCTCACAAGGGGATTGTGAAGTTGGGGGGGTGGGGGGGTAGTGAAAACATTTGAAAACATGAGACACGTGCACAATACTGTGAATTGCATTTATTGTAACATCTATAAAACACTTGCAGCCAGCGCCTGTCAGGGACCCAGGACACGTCCAGTCTGCATCTGGGAGCCACGATGCTGGCTGCATGCCCAACGCCCTGCCCACCTGGCAGCAGCTACCAGCATACCTGAATGGCAGAGCAGCTGGGGCCCCGATGGGTGACTAGCCCAGAGAGGTCTACAGTGGCACAGGGGGCCAAAGCTGGCCCCCACGCCTTTTGTTTGGCTTGCAGCATTTTTAAATTTTTTTCATTAGTTGCCAACAACTTAAAAGTTGAAATATTTTACATAAAAATCTGGATTTCTGCTTCTCCAGATTTCTGACATTAGACCTGCATTGTTACTTCAGAGCAGTTAGCTACAACTTAATGAAAGCCACCAACTTCAGATGGGGATCTGTGCTTTGCCCTAGACCCCAACACACCCTATCGTCTCCCAAGGCCAGTTGCCATTATCAACCTGATCGTGCAAATATTTCTTGTCACAAAACAGTGTCCCAGCTCCAGTACCACTGGGAAAGTCAAAGTTGTACTGCAAAGGCCTCACTACTCAAAGGCCTGCTTCACTCATCTATGAGCTCCCTGGCCCTCGGGACACCTGTCTGAGTTTGAGATCTGGGAACAAGCCCAAAGCGCTCCTTTCATCCACAGGGCAGCCCAGGGAGTGGTACAAGTCACTCCACACACACTCCTTCATGCAGCTAAGAGGCAGAGCTGGGGGCAGTAGCTAGACTCCCCCAAGTCTGAGCCAGTTGGCTCCTTCTGAAGTTGTCAAGCTCCTGAACCCCAAAGCACTAGTAAGCAGGGCGGACACACCAAGCACTTGGCCGCACCCCGAGGTTGCCAGAGGAAAGCCAGACGCAGGGAATGCTGTGCTGGTGCGCCCTCTGGTGGCTGCTCTGCAGGCCACGGGGAAGAGTCTGAATTTGATTCCAAGTAGTGAACCCAGGAGTCAACAATCATCGATGGCCCCCCAACCAGGCTACCCAACCCCATGGGTGCCCAGCTCTGGGCTTCCAGCTACTTCTTTCCCCAAACCTTGCTGCTCTCTATACTACCCCTAAGCCACCCTCCTGGGCCCTCTGGCACCCGTCTCAGTCCCAGCAGGGGCGGCCCCTTCACCAGCCTCTTCAGGGCAGGGTCCAGTCTCCCCATTCTTCACATCCCTGTGCCTCACTCCAGGCTTGACCACAGCAGCCTTGCGGTGTCAGCAAGGAATAACCCTACAGAGGTGGGGGAGGTCACCTCCCTGTCTATGAGTTGGGCAGGGCACTGAGGTGAGTAGGAATGGGCCAGGCGGGCATCAGAGAGCAGGGACTGTGTGTCCCAGGAGACTGCCACTGAAGAGCTGCTGGGGCCAGATCGCCTCTTCCCGAGAAGCTGGGGATCTGGACTTTTATGTGAAATATACCAAGTTTTAAAAGTTGGCTCAAATGTATGCATGACCCAGGCCAAAGAAAACAGGGCAGGGTAGGTCCAGGCCAGGGGCCCTGAAGCTGACACAACCTTCGAGATGGTGGGCGTAAGCCAGTGGTTTTCAAGGTTTTGTTTATTTGTGTAGTTTGTAGCCATCATCTTGTTTGAGCCTGAGAGGAAAGCAAAGAAGAGAAACTTCTTGGACCCATTTTAGAGTCTGAGACATTGAGGCTAAAAGTGGGCTCCTGGTAGGGTCAAGGTCACAGCTAACAGATAAGGGAGCTCTGAAGCTGCATGAGGCTGTTTCTGGGCAACAGCAGGCCCCAAAGCCCACCCCGTCGTCACCATGCACAGTGTGTCCCAGCCTGGGCCCTTCCCAGACGCCTGGAGAGCTCACCACACAACGTGTAAGAAGTGGCTCCCTGTGCACACCCACACCGACACACGCGCCTCCATGCACACAGCTCCAGGACAGGCAGCCTAGGCAGAGCCACGTGGCTTTCTCTGTGGGCGCACAGCACACCCGCACACGAGCCCCTTGTGGGGCTCAGGTCCAAGCAAAAACGCATCCTGCAGCCTTGCCCATCCCGGCACAGTGGAGGGTCCCTGGGAAGGCCAGGCAGGTGGCCATGGCCAGCATGGCAGTCTCACCAGTTGGCCTTCACTGCCTTGATGTCACTCACGAGGTTCTGGGCCAGGCAGATGCCAAAGATCTGTGAAAAGGAGGGCAGGTGAGGGAGAGGCAGGGTGGGGGGTGGGGGCCCAGGGTGGGGGGGCAGCATGCGGGGCCTCGGCAGTACCTGGAGGAGGGCGATGCCCACAAAGACCCCGGCCACGATGATCAGGTTGTCCTGCAGCCACTTCTCAAACTGGCCCACGCAGCCCTTGGTGTGGATGGAGTCCTGCTGCTCCAGCTCCTGGCAGGGTGGGGGGCACACAGGCACTGCACTCAGCCCACCCACCACCTCAGGCCTCATCTCAGTCCATCCTGCCACGCTCACACCTGCCCCGGGGCCGGGCGCCTCAGCCTTGCTCCTCAGCAGGCCTCCGCATGGCTGGCTCCTTCTCATCATGGGGGTCTCAGCACAGATGCCCACTCCTCCGAGACATTCTCTGAACTACCCAGCCTCAATCCCATCATCTCCCTTATTTTATTTTCCTCCAAGCTCCTAGCTGAAACGGTTACATTACTGTTCACATTTATTTATCATGGAGCTTCCTGCCTCTTCCTCCACTGGACTGGGAGTGCCTTGACAGCGGGTTCTGTGTGTCTCAGGAGCACGAATCCCGTGCCTAGGGTAATGCCTGGCACCCAGTGGGTACTCACATAAGTTGGAATGAGTAGACGCACCGGTGCCCATGCCGATGGGCCCACTGCCCCCATGCCTGGCAGTACCAAGGCCTGCATGCCTGGATGGTTCTTGGGACGCTGCATCCCCTCCCCCACAGAATCCTTGAGGCCCCTCACAGGAGCTTATGGAGGGCCTTTGCCATCCCAGGGCCCCCGGCTACCCCCATCCCTGGCCCTGGCCCTCTCACCAGTTTGAGCCGGACATCATAGCCACACTGGGTGTTGAGAACATCTTCCTGAGGAGAAACAGACCAGTGAGCCACTGGTGAGGGGGCACCCCCAGGGCCCATGGCGCCCAGCACTGCAATGGTTCTTGCTTCTCAGGTGAAGCAGATGAAATGTGGATTCTACCGCATCCACTGCTCCTGAGCGAGGCTCGCTGGGGCCCATGCGCCTCTTTGCCTGACGCCAGCACACGCCAGCTTGAGGTGCCTCCTGTTTAGGAATTGTACCTACTCACGTTTTACAAAAATGCGAAGAAACCTGGCCCTCAGTGTCCCAGATGAACTGTACTGGAGGGATATCACTGTAAGAATTTTTTGCTCTGAAACCATAAAGGGATCAGAACCCCCACCCCCTGCCACCCCAGCATGGTGGCCCAGGAATGTGGCAGCCAGCTGCAGCCTGGGTGGCCCCTGCCACATACACCCATGACTAAGGGAGTGACCCAGCCCCCGGCCCCAAGACAAACTTCAGGCTGGCCAGGAGCAGACACTGCCTGAGCTGCATTTAGCTGGGAACACAGGGTGCTGGGAGCCCGGTGGGCCAGGCCATGTGCCCGGGGTCCTGCAACTGCCATCTCACCACAATCAGAGATAGGTTTCGCTGAAAAGGCACAGCCCCGGCTCCAGCAGCCCTCAGTGCTACCCACGGACACAAACTCCCCAGCCTGGTAGGGGTACCCCATGTGAAATGACCTCCTCCTGACATGCATGGCCCCTAGGGCAGGGCCAAGTGAGCCCTGTGGTGGGTTTTTCCCACCCCCTCACCAGCCCCACTCACCGAAGGGTCCCTAACGCAGCAGGAGAAGGGCACCCCACAGCGCTCCCGGCTGGGATTCAAGTCAGTGCAGTTGAAATAGATATTGAGGTTCCAGTCGTTGGGCCCTCGGGCTCCACAGCAAGACCACTGGAAGGGGAAGGGGAGAGCCCCAGATGAGCCAGGCCCACCCTGTTTGGGGACAGGCCCAGGCTGTAGAGAGACAAGACCGGGCTGGGGAGGGGAGAGGGGGTAGAAGCAGCCAGGAGGGGGGATACCTCCCCATACCTCAACCCCAACAGACAGGCTGGGCCCGGGCCCGGGCCCAGGGCCATCAGAGCAGCTCTACGCTCCTCCCCAGGTTGGTGGGAGCAGGGAGGAGTGGGAAGGGGCTCCTGAGCTTGTCCCCCTAACCCAAGAGAAGCTGAAAAAGCAACGATGGGGCAAGAATGTTGGCCCAAGGACTCTGACTTCCTCCAGGACACCCTGAGGGGTGGGTGCCAGGCCAAGCCCTGTGGGGAGAGGCACCACTGAAGCCATCGGTGCCAGGTCTCCCCACACTTCCCCCCGAGATTTTACGAAGCCCTCTCTTCCTTCCTGCCACCATCATAACTTTCCCATTCCACTTAGTAAATGCTGCTGTCAGCACCCATATCCCCATCACCCCCACCCAGAACATGGTGAGACACCTCCCTAGGTAGAGCAATGGCGGATGTGGGCTGTGATAGAGCAAGGTGGTCACGACCTAGCAGGAGAGACAGGAGCGTGCAGCACGGGCTGCCGGCCAGCCAGCCCTTGAGGGACCAGCTGAGCAGCAGACACAGTAGGCCACGGCAGGGGAATGAGGCATGGCCGCGTAGCTGTGTGTGCACAGGTCCTCATCCTGGCCTCTGCCAGCCTCCTCTCCTCCCCAGCACCTGCTGGGGAGCACTGCCCCCTCTCTTCACAACCCTGCTCCCTCTCCTGCCCCAAGGTCACCCCCCACAGGCTCTCCCCTTCTCTACCCTTCCCCATTTCAGTCCTTACCACAATTTGTAACTTTACACACACACACACTCCATTTGTTTGCTTTGCTTGTTTATAATCCGTCGCTCCCCCCCACTGCCATCCCCACAAGGACAGGTCCCTGCTTTTTTCACTTCAGAATCCCCAGCACCCAGCCCAGGGCCTGGCACACGATAAGCCTGTAACAATTCCGTGTTGAATGAACAAACCACATCCTAACCACCTGGCTATATGTCTGCCTTGGACCCAGGTTGAGAGCTCCTGAAAGCAGGCACCAGCTCTAATTCATCTCTGGATCCCAGAGCAGACAGGATGTGACTGTGTAAATGAGTTTGACTGGGGGTGACTGTGTGAGCAGGTGAGAACTTGTAGGTGTGAGGTATCTAGGATTTCATGAACTGTTCACTGACTGCTTCTCCACAGGGGTAGGTTGTAAGCTTGAGGGCAGAGCTTCTGTCGGGAGTCTCAAACTCTAACATGTTCAGAGGTCAAACAATTAATATAAATGAGAGAAGAGGGGGGCGGCCGGATGGCTCAGTTGGTTAGAGCGTGAGCTCTGAACAACAGAGTTGCTGATTCGATTCCCACATGGGCCAGTGAGCTGTGCCCTCCACAACTAGACTGAAGACAACGAGCTGCCTGAGGTTCCGGAGGGGCAGCCGGATGCCTCAGTTGGTTAGAGCCGGAGCTCTCAACAACAAGGTTGCCGGTTCAATTCCCACATGGGTTGGTGGGCTGCACCCCCTGCAAAGATTGAAAACGGCGACTGGACTTGGAGCTGAGCTGTGCCCTCCACAACTAGATTGAAGAACAACGACTTGGAGCCGATGGGCCCTGGAGAAACACACTGTTCCCCAATATTCCCCAATAAAAAAAAAATTTTTTTTTTTAAGAAAAGAGGAAGAGAAGAGAGCCGACAGGTGTAATAGAACACAAAGTGGTGGGGACAGTGGCAAAGCACCCCTGCACTAGCAAAGACGGTAGCAGCAGTGTAGCCCCAGCCAATACTGTGGGCCCAGGGTTTAGTGGAAGGGAGAATCTATAATTTTATACGACATTTCCTCCCATAAGAGTCATGTATGCGCTGACCTACAAGCTGCCACTTTGGAGCTTCTGGCCTCTGTTCCCCAACCCTGTGTCTCTGCAGGGCTAGGCACATGAGGACCCGCAGGGATCAGCAGGGGCTGGCCTCCCCTCGGACAGGGGACCTCCTGGCTCTTCCTGGGGTCTGCCTGGCCTCAGTAGGTGAGGGAATGGTCCCAGCACACAGGGAACTTGCTCCCACACTCCTCTGCCCAGCAGGTGCCTCCTGCAGGTGGCTAGCCCGTGCTGGACGCTGGACTCACGTATTCCTGAGCAAAGTCAATGAGGTTCTGGAGGTCAATGTCGTCCCGATAGGCCTTGACGTTATTGTTGATGAAGAGGTTGAGCTGGTCTCGAATCCAGTCCTTGAAAACGAAGGCCAGGATCCCTGTCGCCAGCTCCAGGAAGAAGATGAGACCGAGGAACACGGAGAACTGGGCATATAGATGGTGGAGGTGAGTCACAGATCCTGGGGTGCCACTGGGCAGAGCTCCACCCCTCCCCCACCCTGCCTGGATCTAAGACCACCACCCAGAATCCCCACCTTCTATCATGTCAGTGTTGTTTTATGATGGTAAAGACAGTGCTGTCTTTATCTATGCGTCCATTCCATTTCCTCTAGTAATCACCTGTTTTCTTTGAGAAACTACCTTCCACCTACACCTTCAGTTTCTGTGGCTCAGCTGGAGCATTCGCCACCTCCTCCCCCATTCCCAGACAGAGGATTGGGCATGCTCCGGGAGCTCACCCATCAGAGCCCTACCTCCCCAGGGGCCACAGGGATTGGTCCAGAGACAGCCAATCAGAACCAAGAAGATACAATTAAAGGACTTGGACAGAATAGTTGAGAAGAGCCTCAACCTCCAATAGGAGTTCCTAGGAGGGGAACATGAAGCTAGCACCTACCACCCACCGTTCCTGGGCATCCTTGTACCCCATGGGGAATGGAGCCAATCCAGAGGGTTAGGGCTGAGAAACAGAGAGACCAGGCCAAGTGACACTGTGGTGGCCCCTGGATCCGAATGTGCGGGCAGCCAGCAAACCCCTAGGCTTTTCTTAGTGACCCAATAAATATCCTTTTATGCTTAGGCCACTAGTTTTCAGTCACTTACAACAGAAAGGATCCTATAAATATAGATAACACAAATCTGATGATTATTGTTATAATAACATAATAAAACTACCTGTTATTAAGCACAAACTATATGCAAGAAGTGGGCGGGAGGAGGTTGGGGTCCCCAGTGGATCTAGGTGGAGGACACTCACAAACTTGAGCAGGAAGGTGTTCTCCCGGAGGGCCCCGATGCAGCCAGCAAAACCCAGCACCGACATGATGCCTCCAACCACTACAAACAGCCACACGGGGTCAAAGCCTCCCAGATCTGTCAGCGCTGAGATGTTGGACAGAACGCCCTGTACCAGGGGAGCAGATGCAAATGGGGTGGTGATCCTCCTACCACTTCGACCCATAGCAGCCCCACGCCCTACCCCACCACCTTACCTTCTCACCCCAGGCCCAGAGACCAATGGCCAGAAACAGGGCTCCCAGCACCTGCAAAAGCAGCAGCAAGGGGCTGAGGGCTGGGGCACCAGCATCCTGCTCCAGTCCCAGTAGACCCTCTTTTCCCCCAGCATTCAGGGTATTCAGGGGGAAAGAAAAGAAGAGGGCACAGGGCTGTAGATGGGATCCAGGGTCCTTTCCACCTTCCCAAGAACACATGTCAGTGCTTCTTCCCCACAGGACACAGCCTGGAAAACTGAATGCTCTCTAGCCCTGGGGTGGACATCAGGGGCGCCTTCCTGGAACTCAGAACTGGAGCAGAAGGGAAACAAGACACTCCCACCAAGCAACAGCAGTTGCTCCCACCCCAGCCCAGGCTGGGGCTCCAGGCCTCTGCCCCCTCCCAAGTCTGGCCCTACAGCTGCCCTGCAACTCTGTGACCACCAGCGCACCGCCATCCCACCATTTCAACCTCTGTCTGCCAGAGGCTGTTTTCTACCAAGTTCCATTCTCATAGCTCACAACCAAAGCCCCCTAAATGACAAGGATTCCTGATGCCGAGCAGGACCCAGCTGAGGGGCTCCAGTGGCTGTATCCCAGAAAACGTGGCCACAGTTCTGCCTGGGCCTTCTAAATGCCACCTGCCATCCTGCCCTCAATTCCTTACTGGGAAGAGACCCGACGGAGCAGATTCCTGACCACCCATCACCTCCTGCCCATGCCTAGGGCCATGAGTTCATCTCTTCAGATCCCTCCCCCAGACCTGCTTTCTCTACAGGCTGCTTTCCCTCAGGACATAGCCTCCTCACCTTTAATGCCTTCTCCTCTCTGACCCCACGCTCCTCCCACTGCTGTAGGCTTTCTTCAAAAATGTCTTCCCTTCCCTCCCCCACACTGGATCTGGGATGTGAAACCAAACATCACTTCTCCTGCCTCATCCCGCTTGACCCGCCCATGGCCTTTAGACAGGCTACCATCACTACTTTCTCCTTCCTGAACCCCTCGGTGGTTAACTCAACACCATTCCTCACCATGCCTCTTCTCAGCCTCCCTCCCAGCTTCACCCCCCCATACACGGGGCCACCCCATCACCAGTTCCATCCTCAGCCTTCTGCCCTTCTTCGTCCTCACACTCATTGTCCACGCCTTCATAACACGAACATCTCCCTATCACCATCAGAGCCTCTGCTTGGCTCCAGACCCCCACTGTAAACACCTCCATGGTCCAGGCTCTGTTCTAGGTGCTGGGAGTACATCAGCAAATAGGACAGATAGCTCTCAGCCCTTATGAAATTTTCACACTGCAGCAGGGGAAATCCACAGTGAGCAAACAAGGTAATTTCAGATTCCAACACATCCTTTAAAGAAAATCAAACAGGGTGATGCAATGGGGAGTGGCTGGGGGTGGCGGGGGTGTGCTTTAATTCGGGAAAGTAGTGACATTTTAGTTTGAGATTTGAATGATGAAAAGGAACAACGAGAATTCAGGGGGAGGGAATGACAAAGGCCCTGAGGTAAGATCACGTTTGGTTGTGCGAGGGACAAACTGAGGGCATCAGGACCAGACCCCACATGGTGCTGGAGGCCATGGGGAGGAGTCTGAACTATATTCTCGTGAGAAACCACTGCAAGGCTCTGGGCAGGGTAACACCAGAGTTTGCTTTCCATTAAAACAAAACAATCTCTGGGACTATTTCATAGGCACCTCCCTTAGGCCATCTTGACCTAAACCTGCAACCTTCCCTCCACCTCTAAGTGACCCAGTCCTGTCAGTTTAGTCTTACGACTTCCCCTGAAGCCTTCCTCATTTTTCCTACCCCCCCACCACCCCAGATTTGCCCCAGCCCTCCTCCCTGGTCTCCCCACCTCCAACCCTGCCCCTGACCCACACTCCCCATGGCAGCCAGACAGATTTGCCTATAATACAAGGGACAGAACAGACCCATCACCCAGCAATGATGCCTTCACTGGTCCACACCGCCCTCAACATAAAACTCAAATTCTGCCCCAGCTCAGGGGCCCTGGAACAAGGCTAGGTCTCTTATATCTGTCCCCTCTTGGAATTTGGGGGCTCCCTCTGCTCAGTGCTCTGCCTTACCTCCACCCACTGCCCACTGGGCTGTCACCTTGGCTCTGCACTTACTGGCTGTGTGACTAGATTAAGTGACTTACCCTCTCTGTGCCTGTTCCCTTATATGTAAACTATAGATAATAATGTAGCCTCAAGAATACAGTAAGTTAGAATTCATTTAATCTGTCTAACCCTGAGGGGCTGGCTTCATTATCACCCTGTCCCAAGCAAGGAAGCAGAGCCCCAGAGAGAAGTGACTTGCCCACAGTCTCACAGCTAGGCCTGCTACAATCCAGGCTTCCAGACTTCCCCACCAGCATTCTCTGCACATGTCCCACACCCTCTGAGAGCTGAGCACTGCTGGGGCCAAAGGATACCCCCACACACACATGACTGCACGGGCAGCATGTGGTCAATGGGCAGTGCCACTGAGTCCTGCTGAACAAAACTAAATAGGCCTGGCATTTTGACCAAGGTAGCAGGAGCAGAGACTGCAGAGGCAGCAAGCAGCCTTTGAGAGATGAGATGGGGGAGGGAGAAGGAAAGACGACTTGGCAGGGCCCAGGGCCACAGATGCCACCCTGGGAGAGGCACTAGAAGTTCCCTCCTCAGGACAGGGGCAGGCCCGCTCTGGAGCCTCGGCTGGGTCAGCAGTGGAATGTAGAATTGTTCCCCAGGGCCAGCTCTAGGCCTCTCAACGGGAGATCTCTCCCCCTCCCCCAGGACTCTGTCTATTGGCCCTTTCAGCCCCAAGGCCTCCCAGAAAGGTGCTGGGGGTGGAGGGGCTTTGGCCCAATCCCCTTTGCCGGAGCTTAAGGCGAGGCAACAGTCCCAGATACTGGCGGGGCAAGGGGGCAGGAGGAGCCTGGCCCTTCCCGTCGCACAAGACTCGCCCCCCTAAATCAGGGGTGGGGCTCAGCGTGCATCCTACACCTCAGGGTATCAAAGAGGGCTGGGCAGGAGAGAGGGTGACCTGCACCACGCGTGCCCCTGGGGCCTTCAAGGAAACACTCCCCTTTCTCCGCCGGGCTTTGGGAAGACACAGGGAGGCTCCCAACCCCATCCCCGGGGCGGCTAGGATCCGCCCCCCTGCAATTTGGGCTTCCCGGCAGTTCCTTCTGGTGGTCCTGGAGATGGGCGTGGAGGTAGGGGTGGGAGGAAGGAATGGGGAGACCATCCCAAGCCCTTGTGGCAGGGTGTGGTCTATCCCCAGTAGGGGACTGAACCTCCTGCTCCGGTCACCCACAGCACAAGGCCCGGAACCCACCCGGCGCTCACCCAGAAGACAATGTTGAAGCCAAACAGGAAGTATTTCCCGCAGCAGCCGACCTCGGGTTCGTGGAAGTGCTGGTGCTTGCCGGGCATGGTGAGCGGCCGCCCGCCGGCCCGGGAACCGGAGCCGGAGGCCAGGCCCAGCCCTCCGCGGGCTGCCCTGGGCTAGAGCCGCCCGGGACCTAGCCGGGCGGCTGCGGGTTCATGGCCTCGGCCACACCAAGCGCCCGTCGGGCCCCGCCCTCCCCACAGGGACCGCCCCCTGCGTCGGGGCTGCCCAGCTCTGAGCCCGCTGAGTACCCTCAGAGACTTAGCAACCCCTAGGCCTGTCTCCGCCCCCGCCCCGGGCTCCGCCTCCGCCCCCCAGCGCGACTCAGTCCCCCGCAGTACCCTGTTTCTGGACCTGGACCCGCCCCCAGACAGGCTCCGCCCCCAGCTCGCTGCACGCGCAGAGCCGCAGAGTGCCCAGGCGTCCTTCAGTACCGCCCGAGAAGCTTACTAATGGCCACGCAAACCACATGGAAGGACCCTCCTCCCCAGGTTCCCCTACCCCGCAAGGCTCAAGACCAGCGCCATCACAATCCCCGGCCTCTCTGTGGGAGCCCGTCTCTAGATTTAATTACTGCGCTGGTAAGCAGATGGGATTCGACTGGTGTTAATACATGTGCAGGGCATTTTATTACAGTGAAGTCGAATCAGACGCGCGTTTCACTCACTGGAAATTCAGCCCTATCGATACTGGCTCGAACGCGGGCCAGACTCTTTTGGGTGCTGTGCTGGTTGCTCCCTGCTTTTTTGGGTGCTGTGCTGGTTGCTCCCTGCCCTTTCAGTTTTGCAGGGGGCATACACCCCACCCCTAACTCAAACCCCTTTGGCACTTGGAGCCCCCCAGTCTTACCCCTCTCCCCCATCCCAGCTAGGGCCTGCTGGGCTCCTTGGTACCAGGGAGTCTCACACGAGCCCCTTTAAGGACTGGAGCAGATCGAAGTTTGGAGGGGACTGAATCTTACTCAATGTTAGAACCCTTCCTAAAAATCATTCCCATTTTGTTCAAACGTGAGTATTTAGAACAGGAACAGAACAGAAAGGGGCCTCAAGTTAACGCACCTCTAAGGAATCAAGAGGTGCCTCCTAAGCCCCACCCTGAGATGGGCAAGGCCCAGACAGCCCTGACCGCAGGGGAGCAAGATGGGAAGAGACTGCAGAGCTGCCTCCCTCAGCTCTACACATATCTCTCGGTGAGATGTTCTGCCTCTAAGCCGCCAGCCTTTGGGTGGGGGTGCAGGGAAGGTGTGAGATTCAGGGTGGGCTCCAAGGCTACAGATCTGATGAGGCAATCCACAAGGTGTTTTTTAGCACAGTGATCACCAAAATGAGAGGCCCTCACTCCTGTCCCTGAACTCTAGCTATCAGAGCATCAGTGGCCTTGAGTCCCCTCCCCCACAATGGAAGAGTCTGGCCCTCAGGCCACCTAGCCAGCCCACTACCAGGGTAGTCACACAGTAAGTGCTGGATCACAGGGTTCTCTCTCCTGACATCTTTCCACCTGTGGTTGAGCCCACCTAACCCCAGTGATATCCCACCCTCCTCCCATCCTCCCCCATGAAACAAGAAAACCCAGGGATTTCCTCCATCTTTCCGCTGCCCTGTGTCCTCAGCCTGCCCTGTGTCCTCAGCCTGCCCTCCCCACCCTGACCTCACCACCCCAACCAGCACCACCACCACTTACAGACTAGAGCCTGGGCCCCAACTCATGTCAAAAAGTGTTTCTATTCACTCTAGAACAGGTGAGAACCAGGCCCTCTGCCCCTCCAGCCCAGGATCGACACCCAGTAGTGAGAGGCTCAGGGGTGGCTGCATGGGGAATGGTGCCAAGGTCCTCTCACACCACAAACTTGTTCTTGGCTAGGGTGTTGCTCTTTGTGGCCGTGTCTGCATGGGGCTGGTATCCAATGATGATCTTTGTGGAGAGTCCCAAGCGCTCTTTGTAGACACGTCTGGAGGGTGAGTGGGAGAGGAAACAGACAGGCAATCAGCAGTGTGTCATGGCGATAACCTGGGATCCTGGGTCCTTTGTCCAGAGCTCCTACCCTGGTTCCAGCCACAGTCACTCCTATTTTATGTCTTGGCCATGTGGAAACACAAAATAGGACTAATGCAAAAGATAACAGTTCTGGTAGAAATAGTTTGAAATCTCAATTCCAAACCCTTTGTACATGTGGGTAAGGCAGAAAGGGGAGACGGCAGGGGGAATCCCAGAGGTCTCCCTTGCAGGCCAAGCCAGCCTCATTTCACCTTCTCCCCTAGAAGAGAGCCAGCTCCCACCCCTGCCAGAAACATCCTCACCCAATGTGGAGCACGCCTGTCTGGTTCTCTGCCTCCCGAGTCCACAAGGAAATTTTGTCCCCCTTGGTGCGGATATTGATGACAGCCCCACACACGTCTCGGCTGTACTCCTCAAAGCTCTCGCCAATGAGACACAGTAGCTGGAGCCAAAAAGGGGGATGATGAGACCTCCAGCTGTGGCACAAGGACTGCACCTGCCATCCTTGAAACCACTGCCATCACGATCCCATACCAGCTCTGCCCTTTCCTATGGGGACCCTCCCCTCCCAGCCCCCTACTCACTGTTTCCAGCCACAGGTGGTCCAGCTCGATGTGGCGTCGCTGTTTGGAGAGGTTGACCAGCCAGCGACCACCCCACTTATTCCTGGGGTCTTCCCACATGGGTTTGATGCCATCCTGGGACGCAAATGGCAAATCAATTGCCTCCCTTTGTTCAAAGGGAAGTGGGGGTACAGCCCTGCCCCCACTAGGCCAGCCCCTCAGTAGGTCTCTACAGGCCAAGTTCTCTCTTGCCTCTATTTCCTCTGTACAGGCAAATGCTACCACCAGCCATTCAGCCCCCAGACCCACCTCTAAGCTCCTCCAGGCCCCTGAGCCTCAACATTTGTCCCCTTTTGTAGCCTTGCAGGTATGTGTGTGTCTCCTTTACTGATCTGAGTTCCTTAAGACAACACTGCAAATGGGAGTGGTGAACAGAACCTCTGGGGCAACCCCCCTGTGGGCCAGGCCAGACATCCCAGGCTCAGCTGGGCACAAGGTCACCTGGGAAATCTTTAAACACTGATGTCAGGGCCCTAGCCCACACACCTGCTGGGTCAGGACCTCCAGGGAGGGGCCTGGACGTTGATGAGCAGTAGCCTCAGGCAATTCTGATGCTTGTCTCTAGTTAAGGAGCCCAGCCAGTCCAGAAACCTGGGCTCCTCCCTTATTCCCCCTTCTCCCCGCCCACCCCCCTCCCAGACTCTTCAGTGTGCTTCAAGGTGCAGCTCAGGTCTGACACTTTGGCCAAGCTTTTGTATAGCATTCCTTCAATCGGAACTCAGCTTTGAGGGAGACTGTCCTCCGCACCCCACCCCCAAAACCCCTGTAAAGGAGTCATACAGCAGATGCTGAGGAAAATCAGCCCCCCTGTGCCCGGGGGCAGGGATGGGGTGGGGGGACCAGAGCTTACCTTGAACAGGGCATAGTCACAGCCGGAAGAGAGCTTACTGGCCAGCTGGATGTGACTGTACAGCCTGGAAAGAGACCCCCCAGCTCAGGCTGAAAGTCCAAGCTTTTTAGGGCCTGGTTCCAACTGGCCTCAGCCCCCTCAAGTTCTCACCAGACCCCACTGCTTTCCACCTACCTTACAGCCTCCAAGCCCTTACTCACACTGGCGCCCGCACCTGGAATTCCATCACTACTTACCCAAAATTCAAATCCCACCTCCTCCCTGGAGCCTTCCCTGACCCATCATCAAACCCGCAGGCCTTCTCACCTGCCCCTAGGGTTTGCACAGCACCTTTCAGATCCCCTCACTTGATCTCCCACCGACAGTGAGGCAGCCTCATCCTTAGTTTGTGATTGAGACAAGCTCAGAGACGGGAAGGAACTTGCCCAGGATCACAAAGCATGAAGTGGCAGAGTCAAGGTCAACTCCTTGCTTCTTCCACTTCCCAGGCTCTCTCCCTAAGCCCCAAGAAGGCTTCAGGGGGCCTGTGCCCCAGCCTCAATGCCTCCCCATAACCCACCAAGCCCCAGGGAGGGCTAGGAAAGCTGCGTAGGAGGCAGCGTCCTGGAGAAGTGGGGTCTGGGAAGGATCCTGAGCTCAGAGCTCCCTGACCCCCACCTCCTCCATAAGGAACAGACACTCACGCCCAGAAGTCCTCCACAGTGTCAAACGTGGTGACCAGTTTCAGGTTGTCCTGCCAGGCCCGGCTGCGGTCATTCTTGAAGAACCACAGAGCCCACCTGGGGGGAGGGGTAGCCAAGAGGAAGCAGAGAGCCCCCATGCCCACCCCTGGCAGTACCTGGGCTGGCAGGGAAGTCTCATACCTTCGAGGACAAACTGGGAGATGGGATCTGAGGGTACGGACCCCCTAAAGTCAGTTATCCTGAAGGGTCAGGGGAGTGGAGGACAAGTAGAGGCATTTAACCCAGAATGCCCTCTGGGTGAAGGCTGGAAGGGCCAACAGGGCCTCAGTCTGAGGCCAGCCCTGGCCTTCCCCAATCAGGAACTGGGGCCACCAGAGGAAGGGATCATCCAAGGGGCAGAGCAGGGGCTGCCCTACCTGTTCTCCAGAGGGTGCAGCTCTGGCTTGACCTCCGCGGGGCCCTCATCCCGGGCCTTGCTCCTCAGGGAAAGGAGGTCCCTGGGAGAGTCTAGACCCTCCTCTTCCATTGAGGCCCCTGCTGCTGCTGCTGCTGCTGCTGCTGCTGCTGCCTCCTCTTCCTCTTCCTCTTTCTCTTCTTTTTCCCACTTTTGGATTCTACCCTCAGCCTCCCTGTCCTGACCAAAAAACAGAGTCCGAGTAGGCTGTGAGCCTGGCCGGCTTCAGCCCCATCCCTTGCTTCGGATAGAACAGCCAAGGGGACTTACAGAGTTGGCGGTGGCCATGCTGTGGCAACTGGGGCTCCAGCAGAGGGCCTGCCCCACCTGCTTCTTTTTAACCCACTAACACCCCGTCTGGCCAGCCCAAAGTGGGCGGAGCCAACATGGAAGTGCTCAGAGGGGAAGAGGTTACACTTTTCCTTCTGAAAGCAAGCCTTTAGTGAGTGCCTTCTGCATGCAGGCTCAGGGTTGGGGACGGGGCTGTGACCAGGCGAGCCTAGCCTGCCCCCGTGGTGCTGGCCACGTGGGGGCTGAGACAGAATGATATGGGTCAATATTAGGAATCTGCCCTTGGTGAAACCACATCCCACTGAGGGCGAGCCCTGAATTTAAAGCGACTGTCCCAGAGGTGGCAGAAGCAGTGACTGGGACATAGCCAGGGCGAGGCCAGCTCAGACCTTATACATGCATTGTGGTATCTCTTTGTTTGTCTCTGCTGCCATTCACCCCCTCAATTTGGCCACCAGTGTCATCTGACACAGGCATTTATCTGGTCTCTGGATGCATCTAAGTTTATTTTAAATGTAATCATTCAGAAAGGGGAAATGATATATTAAAAAGCCACATTTTTGGTTTCTCTTGAAAATTTGGGAAGATCTGGCAACACAGGTGCCTCCACCTCACAGGTCCACAATCCATGGCAGCTGAGGCTGTCCTTTGGATGAGCAAATTAGGTTCCATACGGCCCCACCGGCCCACCACACATGTGGCATTTCGGAGTATCCCCCTCCTGGGCATGGATGGCAAGGGGTAGTGCCATATAGCCGGGTTCAGGTCCTGCCTGCCGTGACCTCAACCCAGTTACTGAACCACATGGAGTCTATTTCCCTATCTGTAAAATGGGAATGTTATGATACACAACTCAAGCTTATTGTAATAAGTGATACAAAACACAAAAAGCCCATAGACCAAGGTCTGGCTCATAAGTCATAGAAATCACCTGAGGGCTACCCCAGGGTAGGGAAGCGATTGGGAAGGGGAGGAAAGAAGAGGGAGGGGAGGGAAAGCTCTGGCTCAGGATACCCTCCCCAGCCTTCCAAATAGCACCCTTTTCTGGAGAGGCTGAAGCCTCCCCAAGTTTCTTAAGGTTTCTCACCCTCCCCTTGGCCAATTTTAGGGGCCCCTCCTCTCCTCCACACCCATGGAAGCCCATGACCACCTGGAGGCTGACAGTCACTATCTGTTCAACCTCCATCCCCTAAGCGCCAGGTATGTGCACAGGGTTATGTGCTAGGAGGCAGTGAGAAGCAAAAACTGGGTGGCCCCTGTGCTCTGGTCTACCAGGGAGCCCGACATCAGATGATCTCATAAGGACCACATTTGTAACTACAGATGCAGACCTCTGAAGGAAAGGAATTTGCAGGTGGAAAAAATAAAGTCCATGACCTGAACCAGAGGATTTAGGACTGCAGTTCTCAAGTGCATGGATCAGAACCACCTGCAGGGCTTGGTAAACCAACCGCAGGGCCCTGGCCCAGAATTTCTGATTCCTTAGCACTGGGCTTGGGCCTGAGACCTGGCATTTCCATCCAGTTCTCTGATGATGCTGGTCAGGGACCTCATTTCGAGAACCATCAGCTTGGAGGTAGCTGGTGGAACAGGTGATGCTGGAGCAGAGATCTAAAGCATGAGTGAGAGTTAACCAGGTGGGTGGGGCACCTCAGGGTGTGGAGCCACACGAGCCTCTGGGGGCAAAAGGAACGTGGGGTACTGGAGGAAGAGAAGAATGCAGTGAACCCCAAAGGAGGAAAGGATGGTAAATCTTGATCCTAGGAAAGTGGAGAGCCACTGAGTGCTTCAGGTGGATACAGGTGGGCTGGGCAGAAAGTTATCTGGGCTGCTGTGTGGAAAACAGACGCAGGGGCAGCAAGAGTGAGTGGGGGGAGCTCTGTTAGGGTGCTAACGTAGTTGTCCAGGAGACAGGGAAAATGGAGACAACATGCTGGGTTCAGAGGCATTTAGAAGGAAGACTCAGTGGTGTTTGGTGATGGACAGGCTCTGGAGAAGTGGAGCACTGTGTCCCAACTACCTGTCACTGCATAATAATCCACCCAAACTTAGTGGCTTAAAACAACAATAATTTTTTTGGGTTTTTTGCTCACAGGTCTGCAATGTGGGTAATGCTCAGTAGGGACAGCTTGTCTCTGCTCCAAAGCACTGTGGGTTGGAGTGGCTCACAGGCTGGGGTTGCAGTCATCTGCTCACTCCCCATGGGGCAGTTGATGCTGGCTCTCAGCTGGAACCTCTGCTGGGGGTGTCGGCTGGGACAGCTCTACATGGCCTCACAGTGGCTGGGTTCCCAGAACGAGTGTCCCAAGGGATGAGAAACAAGCTGCCAGTTTCCTAAGGCCTGGATCCCAAACCTGGCACAGCATCATATCCACTGTGTTCAAGTCCCAGGACCCACATTCAAGGACGGGGACATAATAGTACCTCCCAATGGGAATTTTGTCAGGGGAAGCACTGGAAGAAGGCCAGGCTTGGGGAGAGAGCCTGAATCTAGATTTGATGGAGAAAAAGGGAGAAAGAACCTTCCCCAAGTGCCGGGCATGGCCTTAGCTGCCTTAGAGTCCTGGCCCAGAGCCTGGCATGGAATGACCCTGCCAGCCACAGCACCCTTCCCACCATTTCTCACATCTTCCAGCCCAGGTGACTACGGAGAGACCCTGGCCCTACTGGGGTCCTGGCCCCTACCAAAGCCCTCCCAAGCCTGTCTCTCAGGGACATCTTCCCAGTGTGGTTGAACAAGCAGGAGCTCTTAAACCCCAATCCTGGCTTTCTGTCCCTAAAATGTCTTGAATCTGACAACTTCCCCCCCATGCCCTGCCCCCACGCCATGCCATCCCCGGCCTGCGTCACTGCCCCGGTCTCTCCTAACACTCTCCTAGCTTCCACTCCTGCCTCCCTATAAAACATTCTCCCTGTGCCTCAGAGGGATCATTTAAAATACTAATCTGATCACTTAATTCCTCTGTTTAAAACCCTCCTGGACACCCAGGATGTGATTCAAAGTCCAGGTTCTGGGCCTGCAAATTCCTGCAAGATCCAGCCTCACAGTGCCCCAGCACACGGATCTTTCAACAGGCCAGAGTCATTCCTGCCTCGTGGCCTTTACACTTGCATTTTCTTTGTAATTCTTTACATGACTGACTTTTTGACATTTGAGGGCTTGACTCAAATGTCACCCTCTCAAAGAGGCCCTCCCTGGCCAACCTATCTAAAGTAGACCACTCTCTGCCACACACTCTTTAACACATCACCCTGTTTTATTTCCTTCTTAGCACTTACCACCATTCATTCATTCATTCATTCATTCACTCATTCATTCAGCTATTCATTCAGCAAACACTGACCTAGCAATTACTTTGCACCAGACACTGTTTTAGGTACTGAGGAACACAGATACGAACAAAATCGATGGTTCCTTCTCTTTGCTTTAGAAGATCCCAGAACTAAGCCCTTGGATCTCTTCTGTACTATCCACATTTGCTATTTCATGATCTCATCCAGTCCTGGCCACTACATGTCACATATACAGTGTACCTCGGGCCCCGACCTGAAATCCAGAAGAACACATCCAACTCTCACAGGTCCACCTGGGATCTAATGTGCCTCTGTCTCAGGATTATTGCATGCAAAGCTGAATTCCTGTCTTTCCCCGGTCTCCAGACCTACTCCTCACACAATCTTCTCTATCCTTCCAATTTCTGGAAGTATCCAGGACTCTTTCTAACCCATCAGAACATTCTATCTTCAGCTCTACTTTCATAATAGATCCAGGATCAACCACTTCTCTCCACCTCTATCGCCACCACCCTAGCCCCAGCAACAGTCATCTTGCCTGTATCATGGCAATGGTATCTGAACTGGTCTCCCAGCTTCCACCCTTGCCCAAGCACCATCTACTCCCTACATAGAGGCCACTGAAAATGAAAGTTAGGGCACATCGCTCCTCTGCTCTCAGTACAGGGTCTGCAGGGCCCATCAGCTCTCTGCCCTTCTCTCTTACTCGCTCTGCTACAGCCACACACTGGCTTCCTCGTAAGTCTTCAAATATGCCAGGCCCACTCGTGCCATAGCAATTCACATTGGCTGTTCCCTCCATTCCAAACTCAAGTGAGGTCTTCCTTGTCTAGCGTATTGAACTGTCCAGGCCCTCAGGCCCACACCAGCACCATAGATTTTACTTATTTATTTTCCTTATTATCTGCCTTCTACAAGAACATAAGGTCCCAAGGCCTCTTTCATTCACGGCTGTGTTCTCCAGTGCCTAGAACAGAGCCTGGCTCAAAACAAGTACTCAGAGGTCAGAGTGAGGAAGGAGAGTTGACCATTAGATTTAACAAGGCGAATGTCGCTGTTTTTGGCAAGAGCCGCCCAATCTAAAGCATCTTATTTGGTTACTAGTTCATTCAATTCATTGTCTGTTGTTTCCTAGTGAACCGTTCTAGAAGAGTAAGCACTTCATTGGTCATTTTTTTCTGCTGAATCTGTGGTACCTAGAACAGTGCCTGGCACACAGTAGGCCCTCAGGAAAAACAGACAGGATGGAATAGATGTCAATGGCCAGTGAGTTCCCCTCTCTGGTGTCAATTCCCTCATCTGTAAATTCAGAATGAAAATGCCTGCTTTAAAGAATTGTTTCTAGGGCTTAATGATATACTGGATGTAGTGCCTGGCACACAGTAGGTGGTCAATAAATATCACCCATTCCTTTATCTGTTGTCAGCCCCCCCGTCTGGCCTGCCTGTCTTCCTCCCCACCCTGAGGCTTCTGAACCACAGGAATGTTGATAAATGTTTAATCAGACTGTCAAGCACCACACACAGAGTTATAAAGGCACATTTGAATTTTTGCAGAACCAGGCAGGGCTGTGAGAATGCCTTCTGCTCCAGCTGCTTCTGCTGGGATTTTCTCCCACCCCCTTTGCCACATTCTCCTCCCCTCCCCTCCCAGGAAGCTTCAATAGCCATTCCCCTTAGTACATTCTTAGGGAGGGGAGAGGGAAGAGAGGAATGGAGGAGCCCATTTTCCAGGGGCAGAAAGAATTCACAGGTTTAAGGCCTCGCCAGAAAGAGACCTAGAGGCCTGAGCTCTGCCACCCTATACCCTAAGGGGGGCCGGGAGTGTGGCATGGGGTAAAGAACCCACTGTGCTAGAAAATGGCAGCCCAGTAACCATGCCCCCTTCTTCTGAGGACAGCACATGTAAAGAAAACAAGAAAAATGTAGCAAATGTTAACAATTGGTGAATCTAGGTGAAGGATATTCGGGTACCCATTGTACTAATATTGCAACTTTTCTGGAGATTTTGTTTTGTTTTTTCTTTTTTAAAAAACTTATTTTAAGTGTGTCTTTCCAGGACCCATCAGATCCAAGTCAAGTAGTTGTTTTAATCTAGTTGTGGAGGGCACAGCTCACAGTGGCCCATGTGGGGATCGAACCGGCAACTTTGTTGTTGAGAGCACCGCGCTCTAACCAACTGAGCTAACCAGCCACCTCTGGAGGTTTTGTTTCTTGTACTATGCTTGCAACTTTTCTCTAGGTTTGACATTTTTCAAGACAAAAGAGTTGGGGGACAGAAAGAAATAGTGACAGAGACGCTAGTGCCTCACCAGTAACCATTCTCCCTTTTAATTTGATTCTGGGAAATCATATGCCCAGCTAGATGACCGCACTTCCCCAAGCCTTGCTGCAACTTAGGCCTAGCCAATGAGAGAGAAGAGGAAGTTGTTGGGTTGGCTTTTGGGGAAACTCCTTATGAAAGAGACAGACAACAGGAAAGTGCTTATTTTACCCTACTTCACTTCCTCCTGCTTTCTGAGTAGACATGATGGCTGGAGCTGCAGCAGCCATCTTGGACCATGAGGTGGCCTTGAAAATGGAATCCATGTACTAAGAATGATGGAACAGCAAGGTAAGAGTCATCACACCAACTGTGGACTGCCTCCTGTTGGACTTCTTTCTTTAAGTGAAAGGATATACACCTGCTTTGTCTAAGCTGTACTAGCAGCCAAATGAACTTCCTGCCTGATTCAGAATATAACCTGTTTCCTGTCCCATCAGCACTCTGGACTTTTCCACCTGCCAGATCCTCTGCCAGGAATGCTCACCACCACTTGTAAGGTCTTTCTCATCTTTCAAAACCCATCTTGAATGTCACTTTCTCCTGGCCACTTCCCCTTCGCCCCCCCCCCACACACACACACAACCAGGGCAGCTGTTAAACCCCCCACTTGCTGCCAATCCAAAGACCACCCACTACTCATGGCTTTGGCCACTCTAGTATTTATGCTGTTGTCCTCTAATGTCCTTGGTTTCCCTGCTACCACTTTCTCCAACTTCTCTTCCTCATGGGGCTGTTCCCTCTCAGTCTTTTCCCCAGGTCTCTCTGCTTCTGAAGGTTGCAGTGCCTCAGGATTCTGTTCCAGATTCTCTCTTTGTTCCCTTGGGCAATTGCACCCTCCCCGTGGCTCCAGCCACCACTTCTGTGCTAACAACTCCAAATCCCGTGGTGTACTGGGCCAGTTATGGGACTCCTGAATGATACTCAAATCTCTCCCTCTGATCCTGTTCCAGGCTCACTGAGGCTTCATGTTTGTCACCCCTCTGTGGGTTATGCCCCAGCCTCCTCCCTGATCTCACCATGTCCCCTCCAACCCACCTCCATTTGGCCCCATACAATGTAAATCTTATATAGGTCTCTCTCGTGCTTAAAATCCTGCAGTGACTCCCAGCTCCTACAATAGGAAGTACAAATCCTCTCATCTGGTCTTCTTTCTCTCTTCCTCCCCTCCTCCTTCCTCCTTGGTCCTACCTCATCACCTACTCTCACTTTCAGGGGTTCCTTAGTCCCAACTCACAGAAATCACTTCTGGCTAATTCAAGCAGATACATTTATTAACCAATACTGGACAGCTCAGAAATTCTCCAGGGAGGCCAGACAATTCTCCCTGGAGACCACAGCCTGGAATCATGCCCCAAATCACAGTGCCGAGCAGACCCAGGATGACTCCCGTGATGTTACGGCTGGGTACAGACAATGCAGCTTGCCCTGTCATGCGGGATGCTCCCAGAAGCAGTGTCACTGCTGCCCGTGGGCCATGACAGGAGCTGCCATCACCAAAGCCACATGTCCTCACCAGGGCAGACTCCCTCCTTCCCTGCTGCTCTGGCACTAGCTTCAGGTTCTGAATCTGGGGCTGGAGTGTCTGGGGCTGATGTCACCAGTCCTGGCTGCAAGGAATGCTGGGAAAGCATTGGCAGCTCCTAGAGGGGGAAGTGGGCTCTGCCTCATAAGGTGGGGAATCCCCCAAACATAGGGAGGGGCAATTCCAATGCTGAGAGGCCAACAATAATGATGTCTTTTAAAAATGTACAAGTAAAATCCTATTCAAGGTAAAATAATTAAACAGCACAAGAAAGAAGGCAATGAAATGTAAAAGCATCTCTCCTTAGCCTCGTTTGCCAGGGGCAACTACTGTTGACGGTTTGTTTGGAAGTCTGTATATAAGGTACCTATAATGTATATAGTATGTGATAAGTATATACATATATATATATATATATATATATATATATATATATATGATTTTCTATGTATCAAAATTGGCTTGTCCCACGTCAGTGCACATGGGCCTGGCTTATCCTTTCTAGCAGCAGCATCACATTGACTGACTGGATATACCACAATCAACTAGCCAGTCTTTTACAGATGGACATTTAGGTTACTTTCAATTTTTTGCTACAAGAAACCATGCTGCAGTGAACATCCTTGCACAAATGTCTTTGTGTGCTTGTGCAAGTAGAGATCCAAAGGATAAATTCCTGGAAGGGGAACTGTTGGCTCAAAAGGAGCATGCATTTATGTCTTAGGTAAACATTGCCAAATTGCCTTCCAAAAAGCATGCGCCAATTTACAGTTCTACCAGCGGCCTGTGAACATTTTTTTTCCAGGCCTTGTACTCTGGCTGCTGGCTACCCCCTCACCTCATCACCTACCTGTCACTTACACACTCTGCGTTTCCAGCCATAGTGCCTCCGCCCATGCTGCACCCACAGACTAAAACTCCCTTCCTCCCTTGTCTGCTAGATGAAATCTTACCTGTCCCACAAGGCCCAGCTTAGGTGTCACCTCCTCTGTACAGCTTTCCCAGACTCCTCCAAGCTGTCAGATTCCCCTTCCTCTGAGATCCCAGCTTCTTCATTATAATTCTGTCATAGCCCCAGCTGAGAGCCTCTGTGTGCCTGGCATCCTATGACCATTTTGACAGTCCTCACTATGACCATACAAAAAGTGGTCTTGTCCACTTCCTTCTCCCTCCCTCCTGACTCTCCAGCCGCACTGCCTTTTAACTGTTCCAAAGCACAGCCCTGCCTCAGGGACTTTGCACCTGCAGTTCCTTTTCTATGGATCTTACCTTCACCCCTCTTGGCCTCAGTGCTTCTCTGTGCTTCCTTCCATTCAACTCCTTACAGAAGCCATCCCTGACAACTCTGTCTCAAGTACCCCTCCGCTAATCACTCTCTTACATCATCATTTTATTATCTTCACAACACTCCTCACAAGCTGAAATAACCTTCTTTGGTTTAAGTGTTGTCACGTTTATTTTCTGTCCTGTGTCCCGTCTCTGCGGCACACACCACTGTAAGCTCCAGGAGAGCAGAAAGCACGGCTGAGATTCGAACCCATCCGAACTACAAAGCCAACTGCATTATTCCCACCCCCGTCCCCGCCCCATCTCTTAGCACGCGGCACTGTCTCCCTCACCAGACTGGGCTTTTGGGGGCAGGACGTAAGTCTGACGCCCTGAGGTCCTCAGCGGCGCGTCCCAAGCCGGGCCCGGAGGCCCGCGGGCTCTGCGGAGTTGTCACCCTCCCCGCCCCCTTGTCAGTCAGGCCGAGGGGGCGGTGCGGCCGTCAGGCGGGGGCGCTGAGCTCAGAGCTGCCGCAGCGCCGGAGCCGGAGCCGGAGCCCCAGCGCGCGAGCCAGCAGGGCGCAAGGCGCGAGTGGTGGCAGGCGACGCACCCAAGACCCGGGCACTGCTGCGCCCGGCTCACGTCCCGCGCCCCGCCTGCTGCGGACCGACCTGATCGCCTGGCGAAGCCCCGCTTCCCCACGGGTCTTGAGCCCACCGCAGCCCGGCCTAGCCGAGCCCCAGCGTCCGCTCGCCGCAGCCGCTGTTCCATCCCCTGCTCGGGCCCCACACCCAGGTGAGGCGGCCGCGCTCCAGAAGCGAAGAAAGGGAAGGGATGGGGATCGAGGGGGGATCGGGTGGGATGGAGAAGGGGCTAGGGATGGAGAAAGGTCCGGGTAGGATGGAGACCGCCCTGAAACTGGAGAGGGGACCGGGTGGGATGGGGAAAAAGATCAGGAAGGAGCTGGAGAACCGAGAGAGGGCGCGGCGGTTCTGTGTCAGTGTGCGCCCCGGGGTATGTGTGTCTGCTGCTCTGTGTCTGCAACTGCCTGGGTGGCCGTGTGGACGTGTGTCCGCGCCTGTGTGCCGGTGTGTGTTGGAGTGTCAGCGCGCATTTGAACGTCTGCGTGTCCTGTATGTGCACGTGAGCGTGTCCATGGAGTATGTTTGTGTACATGGTCGTGTGACACTATCGTGTGCGTACAGGCAGGTTCCGGGGCTTCGCGCCGATTCCAGCACTCCGGTTCCGCGGGGCTGCAGGTTGCGGGGCCCCGTATAACCGAGAAGGTTGCCCCTCCCGCGTCCCCGGATTTCAAGGACGCTAGGACTCGCCGCGGCCCAGTGGCCTCGTGCTGGAGACGGGGAAAGGCGAGAGGGGGCTCCGGGTCGGAAGGGCGTCGAGGTCTCAGGAGGGAGGGGAGGGGACCCCCGGGTCCCTCCGGAAGGGCTGGGGTGAGGGTGCGGAGTCAGCGCACCGTGCCAGTGTGTTCATCCTCCCCAGGCTGCCAGGATGGACGTGTTCATGAAGGGCCTGTCCATGGCCAAGGAGGGTGTCGTAGCCGCCGCGGAGAAAACCAAGCAGGGGGTCACCGAGGCGGCAGAGAAGACCAAGGAGGGGGTCCTCTACGTCGGTGGGCAAGGGGAGGGGTTTCCTGGCTGCGGGGTCCAGGTGTCCCCTGGGGGAGTGGGGCTGGGGTCCGTAGAAGGAGTCTGGGCAGGAGAATATGAGTCAGCAGATGAGGTGGGGTCGGCAGGGGTCACTGAGGACACAGCACATGGGTGGCGGAATGGGGGGAAGGGTTGGTGAGGGTGGGGTTCAGCTGAAAGGCCAGGGACTGAGGGAGTGATGGAAGCAGATAGTCTCCCTTTTCTTCCTTTTCGCATTAATAGTTACCTGGTGTTGAGCCCCTACTCTCTGCCAAGTACTGTGTGAAATGCCAACACATCCATTACCTCATTTAATGCTCCCTGCCCATTCCACAGACCAGGGAAACTGGGATTCTCAGAGGTTTGACTATCTTGCTCAAGGTCACACAGCTGATAAAATCTGAAGCTGTAGTTTGAGCCAAGCTTTCTGTACTCCAAAGCCCCACCCCGCCTCTTGCCTGCCCTTTCTCCTATATTTTGGGGGCTTCAGCTACTTCCACCACTGAGTTGCTCTTCATGTCTTTTTGCCTCCCCGTGCTTGTGGTTCTACAATTGCCATCTCTCATCTGGGTCCCCTCTCTTTGCACCCACCAGCTGGCAACAGGACAGAAGCCAAGTGGTTAAATCTCTCACCCTAAGTGTAAAAGGAGAGGGAGCCTGTGGGCTCATTTGCATAAAGGGAGGTCGGGGCCCAAAAGTTGACATTTACTGAATCCTTTTTGATAATTGAGGCCTTTCTTGTGTATGGTGTGTAGAAGTGTCCCTTATGCAGGCTGAAGAGGGCTGGTTAACCTCCCCGTGGAAGATTTGGGTTTGTGTTCATTTGAAGAATATTTGACCACCTACTATGTGCCAGCCGTATGCATGGTTCCTAGAGATGCAAGAGTGGACAAGAGAAACAAAGATGCCCTCTCCTAATGGTGACTCAGAACATTCCAATAATGGGACTTGACATCAAGTGGCTGTGGTGAGGGGCCACTTTGGTAGGGAAGTCAAAGAGGGTGGCATTGGAGCTGAGCTCTGAGAATAAGAAGCCAGGAGGTAGGTGTAGGAGGCTGGAGAGCAAAGGGCAGGAAGCAGGGATAGGTGGGCAAGAGCCAGGTCATGAGGGGTCCCTAGGAGGCCAGGCAGAACATTATTACAATTGCCATGGCAGAGTGGAAGCTAGGGACTGACAGGGTCTGACTTCAGTTTGGAAAGGTCCCTCCGGCCTCTGGGGACAGTACAAATCACAGGAGGTAGTGTAGCCTCCGGACAAGGATGGTTATAGCTTAGGGAGAAGTGATGGAATCAGGGAGAAGGCTTGAGCCCACACCCGCCTGACCAGCTCCAGCCTCCCTTCTGCCTCAGCCCCTGCCCAGGAGCCCCCACTAGCCCCTAGTTCCTACACGGATAAGCCTCGGCTCCCTGTAGCCTGGCTTGGTCCTGCCTCCAGCTATGTTTCCAGCTTTGTTTCTCATTCCCATTGCTGCAGGCACACAGACGGCATGGATGTGCTTCGCGCAGGCCCTGAACGCACACCCCTCTGTGCCCTGCCTGCATGGTTCTCTGTGCTTGAAGTACCCTCCCCAGTCTCCTTTCTACATATCCACCTGCTCCCCATTTGTCAAGGCCCAGGCAGTGCCTCTTCCCCTTATCACATACTGCCTGCTTGAGGCTGGAGGTCCTCTCCCCACTGCTTTAGGTGCTAGGCACCGAATCTGCTCTTCTCTTAACCCCACACGACAGTGAGTGGTTGGCCTGGGGCCTGGCACAGAGCAGGTGCCAACAAATGTTTGTGGGAGGAATGAATGGGCACACATACAATGCCTACCCCCATCCCTGGGTCTGGCTGACCTTAGGTGTGAGAATCCTGTCTTCCCACACCGGCCTCTCCTCCTCCATGGGCCTCAGCCTACCCATACACCCAATTCTGGGTCTATTAGGTGTCCTCTCCCCTGAAGTCTGTCCCCCAGCTCAGATCAGGCCCCTTGGCTTCTCTCAGCAGTCCCACATTTACCGGGAAGGCCCAGTCAGTGCCGTGGGCGTCAGCCACAATCTGCACATCACCCTTAGACCCACCCAGCACCTAAGACATTCCCCACTCCGGCCAAAAGGAGGAATTTGTACCCTTGTTAGAAGAGAGTCTTTGGAAGAAATGAAGAGGGGGGTGGTGAGACGGGGATGCCTACAGGTGGGATGTGGGCAGCCAAGCACCAGGGGAACCTTTCCAAAAATACATAGTCTGTTTGCCCCCCACCCCACTCCCACTCCCACCCCCACATGCTCCCACCCTGGGCAGAGAAATGACCTGGTACAAATAGAGCACTTTGCACAGTGCTGGCACTCAGGCAAAAGCCACCTGAGAGCTGTGGGTACCACATCAGGTGGGGATGGTGGGGGACACACAGTGAGGAGAACTGAAAGTCCTGAGGAAGTAGGCGTAGGGGGCTCAGTGCAATGATGAGCCGGGACATGTGGGATTTTGAGGACCAAGGTGGCAGTGATAGGGCCAGGAAGCCAGCTAACAAGTGAGTCCCTCTGCCCACTTTTTAACCCCCATGCTTGCCAGAATCTCTCCCGCAGCTCAGAGCCCTTAAATGTGCCCCCTTTGTCTTCCTGCAGGAAGCAAGACCCGAGAGGGGGTGGTACAAGGAGTGGCCTCAGGTACCAGTCCAGTCCTGGCACAGCCCCTTTCCCTCCCCCAGGCTGAGAACTGGCTCTGATCCAGGGGGTGGCAGGGAGGGGTGGTGGAAGAGGGCTCCATGGGGGTGCTCCATGGGGAAGGCAGGTCCTGGGACACTACAGGGGGAGGGGGACACCTATGCCTCCTTCACCCTGGCCCCCAACCACCTTCCCCAACACTCTCCCTGCTCCAGTGGCTGAGAAAACCAAGGAGCAGGCATCACATCTGGGAGGAGCTGTATTCTCTGGGGCTGGGAACATCGCAGCAGCCACAGGCCTGATGAAGAAGGAGGAATTCCCCACTGATCTGAAGGTGAGCAATCCTCCCACCACACACACTCACACATGCACGCGCACACACACACAAATGCCAGGCACACCCATGAACCTGCCACTAGGTTCCCTGCTCCCCCAGCGAGCCTGGGGCACAAGACACCTGTCTCACATTCTGCAACCATGACCCAGATCTGGCTATATACATGTATTCTGCTTGCAAGTGTGACCTCGACTGCTTCTGGCCATGTCTGCATGTGTCACTGATTGTTCATTCTTTTTTTTTTTTAATTAAAGTTTATTGGGGTGACAATTGTTAGTAAAGTTACATAGATTTCAGGTGTACAGTTCTGTAATACATTATCTATATCTCACATTGTGTGTTCACCACCCAGAGTCACTGTTCATTCATTTCTTTTCATTCAACAAGTATTCACGCCAGAGAGGAATTGTTCCAGGGGTTACCGCAGTGAATCAGTTCCTACGTTCATGGAGCTGACACTGTAGTGTAGTGGGAAAAGATAGTAAAAAGCCAACCAATGAGCAAGATGATTTCAGACAAGGTTAAGTGCTATAAAGGAAAGACAACAGGGTGCTGGGATAGAGAGTCCTGGGATAAGGAGGCTACGTTGGCTGAGAGGACCTCTCTGAGGGGGTGACATTTGAGCTGACACCCAAGTGGGAAGTGTAGATGAGGCAGTAGGAACAGTGCATGCAAAGGCCCTGAGGCAGGCATGAGCAGATGTGGGCCGTGGGGGAGGGGCGAATTGCATCACAGCTTTGCGCAGGCCTATTCCCCCAGGGGCGTGATGACGGCTATCCCTATGTGCACAAAGAAGAGGCCTCCAGTAGGACACAAGGCAGAGTAAGAGCTGTGAGCTCTGGAGCCTGACAGAGCTGGATCTGAATCCCAACTCCACCACTTCCTAATTGTGTGACCCTGGTCAGGTCCCATCCTGTCTCCGAGCCTGATTCTTTGCCTGTAAGAAGGGAGATGAACATAATAGCGCTCTTATGCAGATTAGGTAATATAGGTCAAAGCTTAAGTGTGCATCAGAATGACTTTGGCCAAATTCAATACAGACTGTTGGCCCCACCCCTAGAATTTCTGATTCAGTAGGTCTGAGGTGGGGCCTGAGAATCTGCATTTCTAACAAGTACTCAGGTGATGCTGATGCTGCAGGTGTAGGAACCCCACTGTGAGGACCACTGGTAAAGGGCCGGGCTTGCATGCAGTGAGTGCTCGGGAAGAGATGGCGGCCCCATGACCGTGTGAGCGGTCCGTGTCTGCCCCCAGGGGCTCATGTGACCACAGGTGTGCATGGAAGGGTACTATTATGACAGTGCACCCTGCCCACTCATCTGCACAGACAGCCCGCTGTGGGCCGAGCACGCCTGTCCTCGGACAAGTACAGATTCTGACTCTGTGGGGGTGGGGGCTCCTTCTTCAGCGGCTGGTTTGGGAGATCAGTGTGCTTTATGCATGAGTGTATCCATCAGGCTGTGCGAGGAGACCCTACCCCACCCTCCCTTCCAGATCTTTTACACAGTTGGTTCCTTCCCCTGTCAGAAGTCTTGGACTTCACTCAGAAGTTCTGATTCAAGTCCTGCCTGTGCATTTTACCAGCTGGGTGACTCCCCATTTGTTATCATTATGTTTCCAGTGACCCTTGCTATTATTTATTGACCTCTTGTATGGGCAGGCACTGCTCTCGATATGTTACATGGAGTAATTCACTGAATCTTCACAATGTCCCTATGAAGAAGGTACCAGAATTAGCCCATTTTACAGGCGAAGGAACTGAGGCTCAGAGAGGTGAAGTGACTTGCCGAAGGTTCCATTCCTGCCTGCCCCCCTGAGAAGGTGGTCAGGACGATAAGCTCAGGTCCATATCACTAGAGTCACTTGGTGCTGACATGAGGCCATGCCCTGCGCTGGGAGGCGGGGGTACAGAGAAAGGCAGGTTTGGGCCTGAGCTGTCAGTCTTGAGGCTGTTTGTGAGGGGCATTTGCACAGAACCATCGTCTTTCTTAGGCTGCCTTCCTCTTATCAGCACTTGTTGACAACTCAAGTCTCCTCTCTCAAGGGAGCTCAAGAGCATGGATTTACAATCCAAACCACAGCCCTTCGGGGCCACTGGGCACGGGGGAACCCGTGGAAGCCCAGGGTACATGTTCCTGAGTATCTCTCCATTCCAACCTGCTCATATACGTTACCATGGAAGCCTCCTGTACTCCTCCAAAGCAGAGACGCCATCTCATTTCCCACCTGAGACCACTGAGATCAGAGGTGAAGTGACTTCCCTAATGCCAGACAGCTAGTGAGTGGCAAGGCTGGGAAACTCCCCCCTGTTACCAGCCTCCAAATCAAGACACAACATCAGCCCCTCAGAAGCCCCTCTCCAGTCCCTACCCCTAGTGCCAAGACTAAGGTGAGATGAGGGAGGTGTCGGGGGTGCAGAATTTAAGGGACACTCATTCTGGGGTCTCACTTGCATAGCCCTGAGAGTGAGTGCCTTCTTAACACTTGCATCCTAGGCACCTTGCTCTCCTCACCTTTGTTCGGCCTGGCCTTGTTTCCTCCTCCATGGGTAACTGCTTTATGGCTTCCGTCACCACAAATTAGTGGAGTATTTTTGAATTGCACATAAATGTTATCCTAACGCACATGCTCTTCTGTACCTGGCTTCTTCCACTCAACAGGAAGCCGTGGTATGCACTATTGGGCTCCACATTTATTGTACAGTACCCATGTGTGATGAAACCACAACGTACACATCCTTCTACTCTTGTTGGACATCTGAGTGGTTTCTAAATGATGTGCTCCAGCTGGGATTTTTAACACTCTGTTTCTTTCCTGGGTTCTGGTCAGAGCTGAGTGACTTTGAGCAAACTAACATTTCCCCACTTCCTGGACCTTGGTCTATCCATCTGTACACTGGGGGGAATGAGCCAGTTCAGGAGCTGTAAACTCCTGTGCCCACAGGGCCCACCTAGACAGGTAATATGAAGGACGTGAAGCTGCCTAGACGGGGCTGGACCAACTACAATGCAGAGATGGCCAGGGCAGGCCGTCTCAGTGCCAGCCTTCCAGGGTCCCAAGAGTCTTATCTCCACGCAGTAGGGAGGGACAGTGGTATGTGTGAAAGTAGAAGAGGTGGTATGCTGCCCTGCGTAGTTTCTACCAGGGTTTCAGGAGTGTACTAGCCCACATGGCCTTGTGCAGCCACACATGGACCCCAGGTTATTATTGTATGTGCAGCCAGCTCGGTCCTGTGTTTGTGTGCATACATGTGCTCACCTGCAGGTGGCTGGCCATGTGTCTGGCCACCCCCCACTTGCATGCCTGCTGGTTTGCACCCATCTGGGCAGCAGATGTAGGGGGAAGGGAGAGTCTTAGCTCACACATCCAAGCAACACCATGAGCTGTTGCTTCCAGCTTATCTTAAAATAGCAACAGCTGAAGAAACCAGGCCACGCAGGGCCCTGGGGGAGGGATGGGTGGAAGGTGGCAGGGGAATGGCTCAGAGCCCCTGCTCAGCCCTGTATCTGAGCCTCTATTTCCCTCCAGCCCAGAGGAGTCTCCAGGGGTATCTCTGGGGTCCCAAAGCCCAGCACAGAGTCTGACCCAAAGAGGTAGGGATTAATGGGCGACTGAAAGTGCTATCTCCCCATTCCATGCAGTCCAAATGATGGAAGTGCAAGCGGCTGCCAGGTGCTGGGGAGAGGGATATGGAGAGCCCCGCTCCGCTCCCTACCCACAGCCTCAAGTAGGATTTGGAGGGATTTCACTCTTCATGCCTCCATCTCACTTCCAAGGCACTCCATATAAACAATTTAATTAGAAATTCTTGATTGTACTGCCAACCAAGCCTAGCCTTCCCCCAATCAACCAAGAGTTTCCCAGGGTAGGAATCTGAGGGAGCATCCCCAGCTGTCTTCACAGGCCCTGTCTTTTCTCTGCCCGCAGCCCGAGGAAGTGGCCCAGGAAGCTGCTGAGGAGCCACTGATAGAGCCCCTGATGGAGCCAGAAGGGGAGAGTTATGAGGAACCGCCCCAGGTGAGGGGTGGCAGGGCTGGGTGGGGTCTGGGCATCCAAGAGGATTGCTGAAATCCCAGCAGGGTGGGAGGTCCCTGGCAGGGTAGGGTTGGGCCGGGAAAATTCAGGCCCCTCTTTTCTAGAACCCAGGCCCCAGGATATGGCAGCAGGGAGGGAGGACAGATGGGGCCTATCAGTGCCCAGGTACCAGTGCCCAGGACTGGCCAGGCTGTGCCCAACTTGCTGTTACTCACCAACCCAGGGGGAGGGGATATACTGTTTCTCCTTGAAAGGAAGGGGTCTTGGGCCCAGGGCCTGGCCACTTGGTCTCCAACCCCTTCCTCTTTTGCTCTTCTCCACTCCACCCCCATCCCTTTGATGCAGGAGGAGTATCAGGAGTATGAGCCAGAGGCGTAAGGGCCCAGGAGGGCCCCCCCACCAGCAGCACAATCCCTTCCCTGTCCCTGTCCCTGTCCCAACCCCCAAAGCCAGGGCTGTCCTTCTACCCCTTCCCCCCAAACAGGAGATCTTCCTTCACTCTGAGGGGCCCCCTCAGAGCCTGTGTTAGTGTCTGTCCATCTGTCTCTCCTACCCGCCCACATCCAACCCTGTGGCGTGGACAGGGCAAGGGCTGCGGCCTTGACTCGGAGCCTCTCCCCACCTGTGTTGCCCGCTCCTCACCCCATCCTGTCCAGTGTGTGCAGGGATGTAGCATGTTCTATGTGTTTTTAAACGAAGATCTAAAAGCGATGGCTCTCCTCTCCCACTCCCGACAGAAGCTCTCTGAAGGGCCATCCGGCAGCCCCAGAACCCCCCATCCCCCCGCCCACGTTGACCCCAAGAACCATTTTTTTAACCAAAACCAGGAGCCAGGCTGTGCCATGCCCCCTCCCCCAGCCGGCCCGGTCCAAGCGCGGGCGTCATGTGTCGTGATTGTGGCATGGAGAGTCCCCCAATCCCCGTGTGAGCGTGTTCCAGGAGGGCAGCATTGCCGCCCCCTCCCCCCCTCCGTATCCATGAATAAAGCCAATCCGTCTGTAGCCGGCAACGCAAGAGCAGGACAGGGCTGGGTGCCAGATGGGGGTGGCCGACGAGCTTCCAGGTCCCAGCCTGCCCCACTTCCCTCTTTGGGGCCCGCACACTTGGCCCAGGTATGAGGCTGACCACCTCAGGCTTCAGCTTCTCGGTCTCCTACCCTCCCCCGGGATGACCTGGAGGGAGGGGTTCCCCCCCAGGCTAGGACACACAGTTGGCTGGCAGGCGGGAAGGTGACCTGGGGCGCCACCTGCTGGGCCGTAAGTCGACTATTAGGGGTGCAGGCCGGAGCGAAGTCCGGTGTCGCAGGCAGCGCAGGGTAGACCAGCTCACACCTCTCCTCACACGCAGCGCCCGCTGCCACGCGCGCTGGTCCCTGAGCTCCAGCCCAAGTGTATGCACCCTGGCAGGTGTGCACGTGCAGACACGCGTGCACGCACGCTGGCCGATACGTGCACACTCAACTGCACGCGCGCCGTGAGAAGTCCTCGGAAACCAGCAGCGCGGACACCGCAAAACGCTGTACGTGCAGACGGACCTCTACCCAACACAGAACGTTTACATACACACACACACACACACACACACACACACACACACACACCTGCCCACTGCAGGAAAACCCATCCAAGGGGAGGGGAGATGGGCAACTGCCCCACACCCCTCCCGGAAAGACGCCCGAAGGTTTGCGGCCTGGGCTAAGGTGGGCGAGGGTCCACAGAAATCCGAAAGCCGGCCAGGCGCCTCGAAAGGACCAGGATCGACACTAGAGGGACCCCAACACTGCTTCAGTGAGGGAAAGAATGGGCGGAGACGCCGCGGAGCTGCGCAGAGGCCCCGCCTCCGTCAAAGCGAAGCGCTCTTATTGGCTCAAAAGACCCGCGCCGAGGCCCCGCCCCCATCGATGCGGCTCTCCAGCAGTCTGCGACAGTCCCTGTAACTTCGTTTTCCGAGGCCGGTCCCCGCCCCGGCGGAAGCCCCGCTTTGTTTGGCCACTGGGACCCCCAACCTCGCCTGCACGAGACCCCACCCCCTTCTGTGTCTGGTCCGACGTTCTTTCCGACTCCAGCCCCAGTGTTGGAAGGAGCTTGCTCTATTCAGTCTACCCCCAAGTGTGAGCACCGCCTCCCTCCCTGAGTGGTTGGGGGCGGGGGACAGTGCAAGGCTCAGGAAGGCCTTGAACACTGCGGGAGACCAGTCCACTCAAGTCACTTTGGCCTGCAGTGTACTGAGCTTTTACTTCCGTAAGTCGGAGGCGGCTGGCAGACGTGTGCGTAGGGAGAACAAACCGGTGGGCTGGGATTCTCTGACTCAACGTGAGAGTGCCAGAATCCCAGATACCTTTTGGCTGAATTAGGACACTATTTACAACCCGCAGTCCTGGAGGATTGCAAACTCGTGGCCCGCAGGTTGGATTTGGCCTGTAGAGATGTTTCATTTGTAGCACAAGGTTTAATTTTTTTTCATTTGATGCCAGTTGGCAAATGATTCCAGTTTCTCTCCCTATCCACTCATTTTCATGAACTGCCTGGTCTCTAAAGAATTTGAGTTTGCCACCTCCTCTCCAGCTACGAGCACCTGATCCCCAATTTTAGATGCCAAAACCAGATTCACCATCTGGCTTGTGGAGGGTTTGGGGGTTATTTGTTTTTCCCGGGTGCCAAGCCACGCACCTGGTTTTCTGAGCCTGGTTTTTTGCCCAGAACCAATGTTCCCATCTGCTGGGGTCAGTTTAAATGCATTCCAGGCACAGGCCCAGAAGCGTCAGCGGAAGATGCCAGCCCTGTGTCAGATGGCAGCCCTGACTGTGGGTGCACATGTGAGAATACACAGCTCATGGGTCCCTCCCTCATGACAGGAACGGAGCTATTTCCCAAGTGCCCACCATGTCCCAGGCACCTCACACTTGTCTCCCTTAATTTCACCTGAAACCGTGCTCAAGGATTCATTATTAGCTTCAATTTACAGATAAGAGAATGGAGGCCACAGAGGCTACGTTACCTGCCCTGGGGAACATTGCTAGAAAGGCCACATTCAGCTGGAAGCCTGAGTCCAAAGCCCAATTTTCCAAAAGAGATTTGCCCTTAGGGGAGACAAACAACAATAGGAAAACGTGGGGACAGTAGCACAAAGATAACAGATGCCTGTGCAATTTCATGCAGACTGTGTATGTGGGGGTGTTGAGTTATGTGTACACACAGATATGCGGTTATCTATTTACGCATGCACATGGGTGTTGCCCATGTGTGTTGTGTGTGTTTATTTTGTCATCTAACAGTGTGTGTTGCACACCCACTCTGTTCTTAGAAGTGAGGGGCCGCAGGAAACAGCCCTGCAGGTCACTGCCCGGACAGAACTCATGTCCCATGGATCAACAGATACATGGATCAAGATACTTTTGAGTTTTATGAAGAACATAAAACAACAGTGGGATAGAATATGACAGGGAGGGGGTGGTGACCAACATTAAATTGGGTGGTCAGCTCAGGTGTCGGAGGAGGTGAGGTTGGAGCTGAAACCTGCATGAAATGTGGTGTGGAAGGTGTGGGGAGAAGAGTGCTATAGCTACGGAGTAGCCCACCTCTCTGTGTCTGCATGGATGCGAGTGTGCGGTCAGCCAGATGAGCCTGGCCAGGCCTCCCAAGATGTGTGGGTCCAGTCCCACCTCACCTGACCCTAACTTCCCTTCTTTGCCCGCACTCTTTCCTCCACAGCTGCCCTCAACTCTGCCTGTTGAAACCCTTACCCCCTCTGAGCTTTCCCTAGTCCTCCAACCAGAAATGATTTCCCATCACCCCCATCCTGCTCAGCTGTGCACACGGAGATCCCCTCCCCACCCATGTCGGCACTCTGGATTTTTGCCAGCAAGCTAACCTAAAAACTGCCCCCTCTTCCTGATGAAGGGCTGAGGGCCATCTCCCCCTCACCCCCAGCTCCCCACCCCCACCCCCTGGTAATGCAGCTCCACAGCTTTCCCTGGAACTTTATTTTTGTTTTCTCCCTTCCCTATTTATAGCTCTCTCCCCTTCAGAACCATCCCTGCATCCATCCTGTTGCCTAGAAACCAGCTCTGGGCTGAGGGTGGGGGAAGGCCAGACCAGCCCAGGCAGGGGAAAGGAAGAACTGTCACCCGCTCCCCCTCTCAGCACCGCTCCCAAGATCCCAGAAGCCCACCCTGCCCTTCGTCCAGCACCCACGAGTGTTTTATAAAAGCTAAAATGTGGAAAACAGCAGCCTTTGTGAAGTCCTTCACAGCTTCTAAAGGTCATGAAGCATGTGATTTTAGTCAGCACCTCTCAATCGCCTACCTTGCCAGAGGCTTGGACCCAGTTTTCCAGAGGAGGAAACTGAAGTTTCAGGAAGCAAAGATCCATAGCTCAAAAGTCTTCTCAGTAGAAACTCCATGGCTTTGGACGGTTAGCCTTGGGATATCAGCCTAAAACATGGAAAGGAAGTAAAAGAATTTTTAAGAGCATGAATAATCCCATAATCCATTAATTTCAGAAGGGTAAAGAGAAAACTTTTGTCATGATCTTGCCACACACTAAGCCACCAGTCCTGCCTCCACTATACACCCCACCATACATTCTGCCATGCCCTCCACCTTGGCCCCAACATGCCCCTGAAATGCCCCCACCATGTCACCGCACATTCCACCCACCATGCCCAACCACAGCCCGACTCCTGGTTCTAATGCTTACCTTCCACAAATCCAATTAAGAAGCCTGAGTTTGCTTCTTGGCTCTGTTACTTCACCAACTGTGTGACCTTGGACAGTTCACACAACCTCTCTGAGCCTTGGTTTCCTCAGTTTGAAAGTAAGAATGCTAATTTCCACCCCTTAGGGCTAGTTAGAAAATTAAATGTGATAATGATGAGACAGTGCTTTTAAAACCATAGAGTTCTGTAATATGTGTAATCAATCAAAATAGTTAATGTTGTTATTCTTGTTATTAGGACCAAGAGGTGGGACAGCGGAGCCAAAATGGGCTCGGGGTTGACAAAGGGAGCCCCTGGCCCTTGTCCAGGCAGAAGGACCACTTTCCCTAGCAAAAGGAGGGACATGGGTGGGGGCTGCCTGAGAGCACCTCCAGACCACTGAAGAGTAGGGAAGGGCACAGGGGCCCCCTTGTGCCGGACCCCCCCCCATTCTCAAATGCCCACATAATGCCCTACTCCTTATCTCCAACCCCAAGGCCCACCTCTGCCTTCGACTTAGGCTCTTTGGGAAGAACGAGGGAGAGGTCTGCCAAAGAGCCTCTGGGGTATGATTCAGCCTGAGTCACCCATCCAAGTCCCAGGACCACCCCCAACTGAGCTGTGGCCTGCAGCTGCTGGGGGGTGGGGACGTAGAGAGGGAGGGAGGGAGCCTGTGTAAGTGGCAGGCTGTGCTCATATGTGCCCAGGCCAGCGGCTCTCATGAGTATCAGGGCAACACTGTGAGGGACTGGGAGTGGTGCACATGAGGAAGGCAGAGTGGGGACATCAGTTACCTGGGCTAACTGAGGAGGCAGGGTTTGTGTGTGTGTGTATGTGTATGCCCATACATGCATGGGGTGTCATGGGTATGTCTGATTAAATGAAGAAGAGCTAATAGTGTGGGCTGGAGTTTGGCTCCCAGCTTTGTCACTTTCCAGCTGTGTGACCCTGGCAAGTTACTTACCCTCTCTGAACTTCTGTTTCCTCATCTATGAAATGGGAATAAATCTCAGATGGTTTTCCTCAAGGAGTAAATGTAATGAGATGATGACTATAAAACAATTAGGCAGTCAGTAAATGGCAGACCATCGTCATCTAGGGTATATTGGGTTATGCATTGCATGCATGAGTACAGGTACATAGCTGAGTGTCTGTATTTAGGGGTGTGTCTGTACAAGCCTCAAGGGGATGGGGGATCTGGTGAGCGTTTCTTGAAGGAGCTGGTGAATGTGTATTGTGTGTGCATCTCTGAAGCAAACATAAGAACTTTCCAGAAAGTTGGGTTTATATGGCAATGCCTGCCACATGATCTCACACACACACACACACACACACACACACACACACACACACACCACCTTCTCTAAAGGCTGTGACTTGCAGCAATTGGGCCTCTACCAGGACCAGTATCCAGGCAAAGAGGTCATGAACTGCAGATGCTGCTGTATGGGGACTCTCAGACCTTCTCAAAAGCCTGTAGCCTCAAGAACAGCTGGAATGGGGGTAACTGGCTAGACCCCAAGTGTGGGTGTGCCTGGGTGTGAAAGGGGGACTGTGTTTGATAGAGGGGATGTGAACATGAGAGAGCACGAAATGTGTGTGTGTGTGTGTGTGTGTGTGTGTGTGTGTGTGTGTGTAGAGGTGGCTTTGGGGGCTGGCTGCTGTCTCTGCTCTGGTACAGTCTGCTTGTCTCCATGGCGCCTGTTGCCACACATGCTTGCTTTTCAGAAAGTCACTGGGATTGTTTATTCCACCCCCGGCCTGGGCGCCAGCCAAGGAGCTGCAGGCACTTGTTTATCTTCTGGTGCGTACGAGTGTGTATGGCTTCCCAGCGGTAGACCAACTGAAATATGTGCACACACACACTCACATGGGTGTGGATGACCATGTTGGTCGTCACAGGATGAGCCTGAACCCTAGGATGAGCCAAAACCTGACTCTAGGAAGACTTGCTCCACACCGAGGACAAAGATGATCCCCCAGCAGCCCCAGGGGACACACCACTAATTTAGCAACCCCCAAAAGCTACAGAAAAGTGTGAGAACCAGTTGATCTGGCCTCCAACCTGTGCTCTACTCCCACCTCCCAGACCTCGTCACTGCATAGTGATTGGCCAGACCTGGGTCACTGCCCACCCCTAAAGCTGGCAATGGAGTAAGTCCCACCCCCACTTAGACTGGAGTGGGGAGGTAGTTCCCCAAGGAAACTGGTGGTGCTGTGGTCAGAAAAGGGTGCACAGTGCCAGGCCGGCCATTATCTTGGTGTCTAGCACGCAAGTTACCCTATGCCTGGTGCTTGTTTTTTGTGTGTGTTTGTTTTTTCTCCCTACATCCTCTTCAGAGCTCTGAGAGCTAAGAGTTACAAGTGATGAAGTTGAGTCTCAGCGAGACCTCAGTAATGCCACACAGCTAGTAACTGACAAGGCCAGGATCTGAACCCACACTCCTGTCTCCATGCCATTTTTGAGCTACACTCTGCCTTAGCAAGTGTTTTGTTTCATTGTCTGGAAATTTTCATTTTAAAACATGTTTTTATCAACAAGTCCCCATGGAACAAGAGTGGTTGGAGAGTGTGGCAAAGGGCACAGATGGAAAGAGGCCCTGACTGTGCCCACATAGCAGACATGGCCAGAGCTCTGACCACATCCCTTCAGACAACTTTACCAAATCTGTGCCCACCAGCAGGACTCCCAACAGCCAGGACCTGCATCTTTGTCAAACAGCTGCCCCCTGACTGCAGAACCCACTTTGCTCGCAGGCACTGTGGGCCAGAAGCACCTGGAATTAACATACAGCATCCGTGTCTGCCAGGTGCTCAGAAAAAAATACACCGGCTTCCTTGCCCTTGGCCAGGGGAATTCTGAGATGTTCATTTACTCCATTTCCCAAGACTTCCTGAAGGATTAAGCTCACTCACCCACCGCGGTAGCTGGCTTAATAACCACTTCTTGTTGGATGTCTTCTCCTCCTGGATCACCTTCCCACCCCCTACTGGTGTCCCTGCACCTCCCAAATAAACCACATTCCCTTGATCTTCATTTCAGGGTCTGTGAGCTGCCCCAGGCTGCTGGATCCATCCTAGCCTTCCACCCTGAGCATCTGGGCCCAGCCATCATGCTCTTCCTTCCTGGCATCTCCCCTTTCCCTCTCTGCTGGCCCCTCCCATCAGGATTTAAATGCCTCCAATCTCCTCCTAGGCCCCTGTAGAGACTGTCATATCTCCTTTCTCCCTCCAAGTCCAAACTTGTTGAGATAGTCATCTGCTTGCCCTCTCCACTTCCCATTTACTCATCAATCCCCCCTGCCAAGTCTGGCTTCCACCTCCACCACTCCACTGACTGTGCTTTCATCAAATTTCCATTACCTTCTTTCCAAGTCCAGAGAACATTTCTCAGGCCATATCCTGTCTTCCCGATGCGGTTGGCCCTGCCCTCCTTCTGGAACATTCTCTCTCCTTGGCTTCTGAGACATCACACTATCCTAGGTTCCTTCTGGTTTCTCACACCACTGTTTCTCATTTTTCTTTGCAGCCTCCTTTTTCCAGTTGGCCCCTTAATGTTGCTGTTTCTCGGAGTGGACCTGGGGCCTTCGTCTCACCCTATATGGTCTATACTCTCCCCTCATGTACTGACACATGCTCATGATTTCCATCACCAGTCCCCTGGTCTGCCCACTCCAGAGCTTGGTTTTGGGCTTGGATGTGTCAGTATAGCCCACAAGCTCCTGCTTTGCCCAGGACTCATCAGGTATCTGTCCTTCATCCACTTGGCTCCCCAAGGCATAACCTCAGAGGGGCAGCAGAATCCCCTCTGCCCTCACACCCATTTCCACCCCATGACCAAGGCATGTTGGCTTTACCCCTAAATAGGTATCAAATCTGTCCTCTCCTCTCTATCCCAACAAATGCTGCCATGATTCAGGCAGCATCATCTCTAACCTGGGCGACTGCCATGGCTTCCTCACTTATGCCATGGTCCCACTCAGATTCCCCCCTCGTTCTGCCCCAGTAGGACATTTTAGATAACAGTTTGGTCTTACTACTTTTCACATCTTGTGAACCTTCCCAAGCCTCCATGTCTTCATCTGTATTAGGGGGCCAATCATGTTTACCTTGAAGGACTATAGGCGGAATAAAATGAAACGACAAATGTAGAATAGCGTTTTTAAAGTGTGAAGGGAAGTACCCTTGTGGGCAATGAATGAGCAGTTTTCAGGGCCTGCAACATTAGGAAGCAGCCCGGGTATGGATGTTGTCCGTGGTGCTGAAAATTGGTCCGGCCCTCTGCGGTTTTCTGGTTCCCGGGAATGCTGGCTGAAGATGCCCGCCCGTTCGACAGATGTTCTTCATTTGCTATCTATATTTTTTAAAGAAGTTTTTTAAAAGATCACGGTGACTTAGGGTTCACCAGGTAAGTGAGAGGAATAGAAAGTGAAGGTTAAGCATGAGCTTTCAGGAGTTAGACAGCTCCGCTACTAATTAACTGTTCTCATCTGAAAAACGGGGATATAATGCATTAATATTAACTTGTTTCTAAGTGATTGGAAATTGAAATTATATGAAACCATGCACGGTGTCTGCCCTTAAGTAAGTGTTACATTAACGTTAGCTGTTACAGTTTTTAGTAGATGGTTTCACAGCACAGGCAAGAGGGTTTTTTATCATCTCTCAGCAATTACAGAATTATTTCTTCTTCTCTGGGAAGTCAAGGCAGAGGGGACAATTTCTCTGCCAAGAAACGTCGAGGCGGGGTGTGCAGCAAGTCCTCGTGTCCTTAGCAATTCAGAGTCAAGTGGAAGCCCCTGAACATCTTCAGGCTCCTTCATCCTTCCAAGACCACTGTGAAGTGATTAATGTTAGTCCCATTTCATAGATCGGGAAACGAGCTCAGACAGGTGAAGTGATTTGCTCGAGGGGTAACCAGGGGGAGGAGAACCGGACCTGCACTGACTAGAGGGTGGGCGGGCACCTGGCGAGGGCGGCCGGTGGCGGAGGAATCGAAGGGACTTCCTGGAAGAGGGGACAGAAAGGACCACTCGTGTCCGCTCCACTCGCGGGGGCGTGGGCGGCGGCGAGACAAAGGGCGGGGCGGGAGGGGGGAGAAGGCCGGAAGTGTGGCCAAGGTGGAGGCGGGAAATTTCCGCGCAGTGGGAGCTCGGAGATATCGTTGACCTGGGTCCCCCATCCAGACTCGAGTGTCCTCGGGAAAGTTGCTTGCCCTCTCTAAGATCCAATTTCCTTTTCGGTGAAACATGGAGAGGGTGTTCGCGGGGCTGGACTGAGTGAGATCTGAGACAGCGCGCCCGCCCTCAACAAGCGCGCAGCAAGAGGGCAACCTCGCCGCCCTTCGCTCTCCTAGTCTGTAAAATGGGAACCGGGTCGAGGACGGCGGGGAACCCAGGAGCCCAGTGGCCGCCGTGAGGGCGTCCCTCCCTCCCTCGGCCCCAATTCCCCGCGGGCACCGCCCCTCCCGGTTCCGAAGCCCGAGTCGGCCAGTGCGCATGCCCGGGGCGGGGCGCAGGGCGGGAGCGCGGAGCCGGCGCGGAGGACAGCGGCGCCGAGTCCGCGGGTCCGCCCGCCAGCCCGGCCGGAGGCAGCCGAGGCCGCTCGGGCGGCGGCCGCGGGAGCCGGAGAACAGCGCGTGGAGGAAACGGAGCGGCGGCACTGCCGGGTAAGCGCCGTGGCCGCACCTGCTGCCCCTCCGGGCGGGCGTCGTCGACCCCCTTCATCTCTCACGTCAACCCCGGAGTCGCTGTCCAGGGTCCTCAAACCGCCCGGGTGACGGGGCTTCGACCCCGCGCGCGGCTTGTGTCCGGCGTGAGCTCGGGTGCGTGTGCGCGCGCGGCGGGGGCGGCGGGTGTCCATTTCCAGGCTCCTTGACGGGCCGGGGCGGGGCGGGGGCGGGTCCCGCAGTCCTGGCAGAGCCCCGGAGGGGCCCTGCGGGCCAGCGCGTATGTGTGTAGGACCCGGGCTCCGCGCTGGCCATGCCTCCCGCAGCCCCTTTGTTCCGCATGGCCGTGCGGGAGGGGGCGCTTCCCGCCACCGAGGGGCGGGGGTCCACCCGCGTTGATTCATAGCTCCCCTGGAACAAGCTCAGCGCTGGAGTGGCTCTGCTGTCTATGAGACACTGAGCACACTCGCCGTGGCACATTTAGTGTGGCACACACGCTGGGGCCCCATCACACATTCACCGTGCGAGGCCACGGGTCCACACACATACACTATGGCCTTTGGTCATTCCATTGGACTCGTACATTCGGCCACCTGTGCACCCACCCAGTACACCCAGCGGGAGCCTTGTGTACACATCCACACATAGCTAGCTACGCACTCACACCAGCCATCGCCTATCACAGCACACTCAACTCGACAGTACTCCCTGATGATAACACTCGCAGTCACCCTGCTCTGGCCTGCTTATGCCTGTTCACACCTGCTCATCACAGTGCTCCTCAGGTACTTCCAGACCCTGGAGTAGGCTGGCACAATTGTGCACACGCTCCCTGTCACACACTCTCTGTCTCTTAGCTTGCTGTCCACCCCTCACCCACACTCAGCCCAAGTATGCACACACTCTTGCCCTCCTGGGGATGGATGGATGGATGGGTGGATGGATGGATGGATGGGTGGATGGATGGATGGATGGTCTGGGGGCTGTTTCTGAAAGGTTTGGCTATCACCCTTAGCTAGACTTCTTCCTTCTCCCTTCCAGCCCCAGACAAGAAGCTTTGCTGCTCTGAGGGTACTAGCATACAAGGGGGTGAGGGGGCGAGGGCCAGCAGACACAGGCATACACTCACACCTGCCAAAGCCCCTCAAGCCTTTGTAAGTCTTGTCACCATGGGAGGAGGTGTTCGCTGGTGCCTGGCATCCCTGGCTCCACATTGGGAAGAAATCGTAGAGGGAGAAGCATATGCTGGCCGGGTGTCTGGGCCAGAATGGGCATTTACAAGGGCTTTGCTGCTCAGGAGCAGGACACAAGTGCCTGTGCATACATCCAGGCCAGCTCTCCCATGAGTGAGACACTGACGCCACGTGGCCACACATGTGCACTCCCACAGGGTCCAACGCCCCCCATGGGACACAAACAAACAGGCCATTCTGCACATACAGGTTGCCCATGTGCACACCAAGCTGTTCTTGAACAGAATGCAGGAACCAGGTCCTGCTCCCCAGGCTGGCCTACACTGGCGCAGACAACCACGAGCTGTCTACAGGCCCTCTGCACACCAGGTGAGCTGGCCCACACACCTAGGGAGTCATTTTAATCTTTTACCTTAATCGGGCTGTACCTCTGCTCATAGTGTGTGTGTGTTCCTGCAGACGGGCATGTGCATGGGGGACACTCTTGCTTCCTCTCCTGGATGCTCCCTGTACTGTTGCCTATTAGGTCCAGGGGATGAGGAGGACCCTTGGCCTGACCCCAAAGAGCACAAGCGTCAGTGTCCAAGACCTTAGCTGATACGAGTGGGAAGAACCCAGGCTTTGGGTTTAGACACAATAAGCTTTGAGCCACAGCCCCCAGCCCCAGCTTTGGTGTTGTTTTCTCTCCCTTGACCTGTGTCCTCCTATGAGAAAGAGGATGATAATGTCCCCTTCATGAGATTGTTGTGGAGTCCAGATGCTAAAGTGAGGCTGAAAGTGCTCGGCCCAGAGCACTGGGAGAGTGAAGGATCTGGGTTCTAGAGGGAGGGGTGGGGGTGTGGAGGTGGCGCCCTAGGCCTAGCCTGCCTCTTGGAGAAATGGCTGGAGGAGACCGAGTCTTCCTCAAGAGCCAGGAAGGGCCTGGCAGAACTGTGAGCAGCAAAGCCTCTGGGAATGGTATCTTGGCTGATCTTAAACTGAGGTCTGGGCCAGCTCTTCTAGATATAACTACATCCCCTCCCCCATTTCACAGATTGGGAAACTGAGGCTCAGAGTGTGAAAATACTCAACTAAAGTCTTGGAGCAGGTCAAAGTCACTAAACTCAGGCTTGACCCCACATCTTTCTAACCCCTGGCCAGGCTCTCTGTCCCTACCCCAGACCTGATCCCGTGTCAGAGAACCTCGAGCTGAGACTTGAGAAACTGGCTTCTTCCAGGGGACGCTTTCAGAATGGACATGTTACCAGCTGGATCATGCCTGCCTCCCAGAACCTGTTTCTTCCTCTGGAAAATAAGAACACAACACCTGCCTGCCAGGTGTACAAGATCTGCACATATGTAAACACAATAAGGGCTTGATGTATGTGAGGTCACCTCCCACCTTTCTGAGCATCTAAGTCAAGGGTCAGAACTCAGGTGGCTACAGGCCACGCAGATAACATACTTGAGGGGCTGGCTATAAGAAAAATGATGGTACGAATTCAGTGACCAATGGCAACAGTCAACCTCAGTGTCCAGCACACCATAGGGAGGGTTGGAGATTGGGGCTAATTGAAGAGCCCACCCGTATCTAACAAGGCAGCCACTTGGCTCCAGCCGTGCAGGAAGCACACTCAAATAGCCAAATTTAATTTTCCAAGAGAAGCTGGAAATCGGATTTTCACATGAAATCTTCTAATTTTTAGAAGTTAATGCTGTAAAAAAAATTTTTTTGTTTTAGCACACTGGGTCAAACAAGCGTGTCTGAGGGCTGGTTTTGCCTGCTTGTGCCTCTGCTGTTGGCCTTCCCCTCCTCTGTCCCCTCCTGGGAGCACAGCTGGGCTCTGACAGACTGAGAAGACAAAAACTGGTCTTCCATGTACACAGCCTGGCCCTAAAGTGCAGAGCACATGCACCCCTCATCTTCTTTAATTCTCACAACAGCCCTGTGGGAACGGGGTGGGTTTTGTCAAGGTCCCTAATGAGGAGCAGGGACTGAGCCGAGGTCACAGAGCTAGTAAGTGGGGAGCTGTCCTGACTTGCTGCACAGGCCGCACCCAGGGCGAGGGAGCTTATTGGAGTGGCTCCTGTGAGGGGACCCCAGGCTAAAAAGAGGGGTTGAGGACTCTGAGCACTCCTCCTACGGCCCTTGCTGACTCCTTCCAACTCCGTCTCCAGTTCCCCGTACACCTGCCGGGCAGCAGTTCAATTCCTATTTTCCGCAGGAGGAAACAGGTTCTGAGTCAGGCATGGCAAGAAGATCCCAGCCGTCACCAGAACCTGAGTGCTCTCTCTTGCCCATCTACCCAGTCGACCTGGCTTTTAGCATCCTTTCCCATAGTCACAAGGACCAGGTAGATGAGAGGTCTGAAGCAAGCGACCTACGGGTCAGAGCTGGCTCACAAAAGTGAGTTCTTTGGCCCGTGCGGTACTTTTTAAATTAACCAACATTGAAAATATAGAAAAATCCAGATTGATGACTTTGCTCCAAAAAATTAGGAGGACTGCCCATACAGGAGCCACACTTACTTCCCTGCTTAAAACACCACAGGAGTTTCCCTGTAGCCTAAGGCTAAGCCCCCACTCCCCCGTGGGGGCCCTGCACGATGCTCTCACCTGCCTCCTCCCTCTCCCCCTTCCAGCTCCACTCCAGCCCCTCAGGCCTTGTCATGGCTGCCTGTGCTGTGACCTCCTCAGAGGGGCCTTCCTCGACCATGTGTTAAACCAGCTGCCCACTCCTTTGTCTTCACAGCATCTGTTATTTAAAATTACATTTCTTATCTGCTTACTTGTTAATTGCTCTCCCCCCAATCTTTACACACCTGGAAGGGCATTCTTATTCACTACTGTATCCCCAGTACCAAAAACAGTATTTAGAACATTGCACATGTGCTCAATAAATGTTAAATCAGTAAATAAATTCCTAATTCACTGGTAGAACTGAGCACAGCTGCCCCTTTAGAAGGGCCAGTGCCCTCCAGGTTACCACAGTCCCCACCCCTCCCTCTTGGCTCCCTCACCCTGAGAGTGTCAGGAGTCTTTAATCATCTCACTTACTCTGCTGTTTTTCCTTTGGGAGAAAAATACTTATCTGTGCCCATCTCACCATCAAGAGGCAAAAAATGATGGATGCAGTCCATACCACTCAAATCTAATGACAGCCTGATCCCGGTGGGCCAGTGACCTTCCAACTCATTTTTATGCTGCTGAAAACCAGATCCAAAGAATTCCAGCCAGAACTCTCCTGTGTTTCAAACCTGTCTCCCACCTGCTGGACGTCCCCCCATAAGTCCTGTAGGCACCCAGTTCACCTTCTCCAAACCAGTGCCCTACCATCTTCTGCAAAACTGCTGCTCCCTCTGCACCCCCATTTTGGGGATGTCCCCCACCCCAAAGTCGTATAAACCCAAAGCCTGGGCACCCAGTGGTGAACATTGGGAGCTGAGTCCCCATCTAGGGACCTGCAGTCTAGGCAAAGACCCAGAGGAGTAAAGGGCTAAGGGCAGAGTGACACGAGTCTGGTTCCCACTAGAGGCTGTGGGAACCCCACGGGAGCTGGGGGCAACGAAGGCTTTCAGAGGAGGAGGCATTTAAACTGAGACCTGAAGGTTGGGTGAAAACCAGCCAAGAGGGTGTGTAGAGGCTGAGGTGGGAGAGATGTGAAGCCATGGAGGAACCCAGGGAGGTGGTGCATGTGTGTGCATGTATTTGTGTGTGTGCGCGTGCGTGTATTTGTGTGTGTGTGTATTGTGTGTGCGTGCGTGTATTTATGTGTATACACATGCGTGTATTTGTGTGTGTGTTGTGTGTGCGCGTGCGTGTATTTGTGTGTGTGCATGCGTGTATTTGTGTGTGCGTGTGTATTTGTGTGTGTGTGCGTGTATTTGTGTGTGCGCTTGTGTGTATTTGTGTGTGCATGTATTTGTGTGTGTGCATGCGTGTATTTGTGTGTGCGTGTGCATGTATTTGTGTGTGTGCGTGCGTGTATTGTGTGTGTGCATGTATTTGTGTGTGTGCGCATGCGTGGGTGCACATGTGTGAATGATTATGGGTGTGTGTGCGTGTGCATGTACATGCTTTGGGGGAGGGAAAACATGATGAAACATATAGGCCAGCATGTCAGTAAGTCTGCAGGGACTTGAAAGCACATTATGGAGTTGGACTTGACACTAAAGGTAATATGGAATCATGAAACGTTTCTTTCTTTCCTGTTTTTTTAAAAAGTAATATGTGCACATATAACCCAAATTCAGACTTCACAAAGGGGCATACAAAAAAGTCTCTTCCACTTCCAGATCCCCAGTCTCCCTTCTCAGAGGCAATCATTGCTAAAATTTCATAGGTTTCCTTCCAGAAATGTTCTCTTTGTAACCAAACCATAGATGTGTATCTGTTCTTTTCCTTGACTACACTCATGGAATCCCACTGGCCATGCTGTCCCTGGCTTTTTTCACTTACCTTGGGCATCTTTCCTCATCACGCCACATATTCTGACAGTGGTCGTCCTGCATTTCACAAACCTGCTTCCTGGTTTTCTTCTCATCACCAGCCATGGCCTTGAGCACCTTCCGTGCACCATCAGTTTATCTTCAAAAGCGTCTCTGGAGGTGGGCATGCTGGCCCAAAGGCTATGTGCACTGAAAACTTTGATGGAAATTGATAAATGTCCTTCCAAAAAGATTATAGCTGATTTACTTCCCCAGGAAGATCCAGGGGAAGTAAATTGTATGGAATGGCATGGTTGGACCAACAGCTTAGAAAGATCACTTAGTCCTTCATTTACCAAATACTTATTGGGAGCTACCAGCCTACTACTTACCAGTCATTGTTCTCCACCCTGAGGATATATCAGTAAACACAACAAAATCCCTCCATCTGAAGCTGACATTCTAATGGGAGAGACAAATCGTAAGCAATAAAGCAATGTAATATGACAGATACTCTGAAGAAAATCTGAGCAGGGCACTGGGGCTGCAGAGCACCAGCAGTGTTGGGGAGGAGGCTGTTTTATACAGGATGGGTCAGGGAGCGGGCCATGCAGCGATCCGGCCGGAAAGCGTTGTAGGCAAAGGCTCCAGGGCAGGAGGTGTTCAAGGTTCAGCCAGGCAGCCAGTATGGTGGAAGCAGCGTAATCGAGGGAGAGATAATGGGGCCAGAAAATACAGGGTGTCATGGGCCATTGTAAGGAGGTTGCTTTTACTTTGCATGAGATGGGAATACACTGCCTGGTTCTGAGCACAGGAGGGGTGAGGTCTGCCTTGGGTCCTACCGAGATCCCTCTGGCTGCCGTGTTGAGAAGGAGCTCTGTTGGGTGAAGGACAATACGTTGGTCCTGAGGGCAGTTGCTGAACACCCAGGTGGCATATGGTGCAGCTTAAGCTCAGGGTAGTGGCCAGATTGTGGGTATACTTTGAAGGTAGAGCCGTTACATTTTGCTGATGGATGGGACATGGGCTGTGAAAGTCAAGGGTGAGTAGGGATTTGGGCCTGAGCACCAGCAAAGTGGCTTTGGAGATGAGGGCAGGAAGAGCAGGTTTGGGGGAATTGGGAGCTCGGCTCACTTTGGTGGCTGAGTATAATGAAACGGAGTTGCTTGCAGACCCTCCCCCTGGCTGTCCCAAGTACCACACATGTGGCTTACCCAAAACACAACTCTCCCTTTCCCCACATCTCCTGCCCAGCACCATCACCCAGCAACCCACCTACCCCCAGCCAGAACCCTGCAGGCTACCCCCACTGTCACCCCCGACAGCCAGCTGGTTCCTGTCAGTTTCCCACCTCCCCATGCCCAGGACCTCTGCTGTAATGTCTCCCATCTAGACCACTGCAGCTGCTCAGGGTCGCCTGCAGAGAAGGGGCTGCGTGAATGAATGAAGAACTGGATGAATGAGAGATTCATTCGCAGCCTCCTCATGGGTCTTGGCCAGCCCCTCTCCTCCAGCCCGGCCTCTACACCATCCCAGAGCAATCTCTGAAAATGCACATATTGGACTGTGTCCCTTCCTCGACTATCAACTGTTCACAACTCCCCAAGGCCTACATAGCCGTGAATTGGTGGCCTGCAGACACATTTTGTTTGACCCCCATAGTGTTGTTGTTTTTGTTTTGTTTTGTTAAGATTTTATTGGGGGAGGGGAACAGGACTTTATTGAGGAACAGTGTGTACTTCCAGGCCTTTTTTCCAAGTCAAGTTGTTGTCCTTTCAATCTTAGTTGTGGAGGGCGCAGCTCAGCTCCAGGTCCAGTTGACGTTGCTAGTTGCAGCGGGTACTACCCACCATCCCTTGCAGGACTCGAGGAATTGAACTGGCAACCTTGTGGTTGAGAGCCCACGCTCCAACCAATTGAGCCATCCAGGAGGCAGCTCAGCTCAAGGTGCTGTGTTCAATCTTAGTTGCAGGGGGCAGAGCCCACCATCCCTTGCAGGACTTGAGGAGATGAACCAGCAACCTTGTGGTTGAGAGCCCACTGGCCCATTTGGGAATCGAACCAGCAGCCTTCGGAGTTAGGACCATGGAGCTTGAACCACCTGAGCCACCTGTTGTTTTTTTAAGTCTTAATTAAGATGCTTTACATCAAAGTACTGGACTTCCCACTTCTCACTGGTCCTATCAGGATACATTTCTCCAGAGCAGCACTTGACTAGTGGAGTAGTGGTTCCCCCTTCGACAGGGCATGTGCTCGCACTTTGCCATAGTCCTCACCACTCCCTACTGTTTTATACCTAACCTGCTTCCGTCACTTAAATTACTTACCTGGCTCCTATGGCATCAGAGATTGTGTCCCATGGGCAAGAAGACAAAAGCATAATTTCTGGGTAGCATATTGCGTGGGGTGGGCTGACAAGGGAGCGGTAGATGAAGTTAAAAAGTTAGACTGTGGCCAAATTGGGAAGGGTCTTGAATGCCATGTTAGGAAGTCTGGCCTTTATCCAGAGGCCTCTGGAAGCAGTGAAGGAGGGGAGTGATGTGGATGGGTTAGTGCTTTTAGCCCAGACTCGTTGGACATGAGGAGACCAGACAGCGACAGAGAACCTGGTGGGGGCCTGGCTACCAGGAAGAGGGTGAGAGAGGAGACACGGGTAGAGGCTCCTCCCGGCTGGGTCTCCCCTGAGCCTGAATCTGCTCTTTCTGTGTTTCAGAACCAGACAGCAGCCTGGGGCTGAAGCATGGTCATGAGGACAGTTGGGCTGTGCTGAAGACCCAGCTGGCTCCAGCTGTTTTGAAAGGACTCCAGCCCCCCAGGACCCCAGCCAATAGCCCACTGCTGCCCACAGGATGGGAGCCTGGGCGCTGGGAGCCTGGCCATGAGGGACAACTGCCCCTCCCAGCTAAAGGCCAGCCCTGCACCCCCCAGGCATACCTCTGCCCAAAGCCCTGGCATGGACTCCAGACACAGCAGCCCCAGTGGGGCTAGGGAAGGGGCCTCCTGCTCTGAGGGTCTTGGAGGGAGCTTGGCCTGCCCCTCCCTGACCTGCATTCCTCCCCAAGAGGCAGCCACCAAGGAGACGGTTGGGGCACATGGAGCCTCAATCTCAGGGACACCAGAAGTCACATTCTCTGGGAAGCCAGAGCCTGTGTCCTCAGTGAAAACTGATCCTTCGTCCTTGGAGAACAGAAATCCTATGTTCTTGGAGAAGGTGGACTCCAAGTCTTCAACGCAGGCAGACCCCACCTCCATCAGAAAAGAAGATGCTGGGTCCTTGAGAAAGGCAGATCCCACGTTCATAGGAAAGACAGAGCCTGCAATCTTGGGAAAGGGGGATCCCATGGCTTCTGAAAGGATGGATCCTGGGACCCCAAGAAAGAAGGATCCTGGATTCTTGGGAAAGGTAGATCCTGCATGCTCTGGCAAGATGAATACAGTGTCCCCAAGGAAGGAGGATCCTGTATCCTCAGCCAGAGTGGATCCTGTGTGCCCAAGACAGGCGGAGTCTAAGTATGCAGGACAAAAGCTTCCTACGTCCTCAGAAGAGGTGGGTCCTGCATCTGCGGGCAAGGTGGGTCCTGGGCCCTTGGAAACGCTGACTCCAGTGTCATCAGGCAAAATTGAGCCTGTGTCCTCTGGAACAGTGGCTCTGGGGTCAACAGGAAATGTGGGCCCTATATTCTTGGAGATGACAGACCCTGTGTCTATGGGAAATGCAGAAACTGTGTCCTCCACGAAAGAAGACCCTCAGTTCTTGGGAAAGACAGATCCTGCTTCCTTAGGAAAGGGAGATCCCGTGTCTGTGAGAATGACAAAAACCGGGTCTGCTGGACAGGTGGAATCTGTGTCTTCAGGCAAGGTTGGTCCAGTTTCTTTGGGAAAGGTGGATCCTGTGTCCTCAGGAAAACCAGAGCCCTCGTCTCCTGGGCAGGCTGAACCGATGTCTGCAGGAAAGGCAAAAACTATATCCTCAGGAAAGGAGGACCCAGAGTCCTCCAGAAAGGTGGATCCCATTTCTGTGGGAAATACAAAACCATCATCTTCTGGAAAAGTGAGTCCTGAATCTTTAGGAAAGGTAGACCCTGTGTCATCAGGTCCAGGGGATCCCAAGCTCTTGGGGACAGCAGGACCCTCATCCTCTTTAAAAGCTGAGGTTGTGACTGGGGGGAAAGCAGATCCACTGTCCTCAGAAAAGGCAGGTCCTATGGCCTCGGGGAAGTCAGATCCCCAGGCCTTGGGCAAGGCAGACCCTGTGAGCAGGGGAAAGGCAGAAACTGTGCACCCTGGAGAAGTGGACTCCATGTATCTGGGAAAGGTGACCCCCACGACTCTAGGAAAAACAGTCCTGGCACCCTCAGGAAAAGCAGAAGCTATACCAGAGGGAAAGGTGGGTCCTCTGCCTCTAGAAAAGAGGAATCCTGTAAATGTCACAAAGGTGGACCCCAAGACCACAGGGAAAGCAGAACCCAAATTCCAGGGCAAAGCTGAAACAAAGCCCCCTGAGCAGGGAGGCCCTTCTTCATCAGGAAAAGCAGAAGCTGCATCTCTGCAGAAGGAGAAGCCACTGGCCTTGGAGAAGGGGGATCCCGGATCCTCAGAAAAAGCAGACCCTGTTGCTTTTGGAAAGGTGGAACCTGTGGCCCCGGGGAAGGCCGACTCTGCACCTCTGGGAAAAGCCGAGTCCCCATCCTCAGGGAAGGTGGCCCTCCTGACTCTGGAGCAGGTGGAGGCCTCCTCGTCCAGGCAGTCAGATGGCAAAGCCTGCGGCTCAGCCCCTTCTCCCTCGGGTGCGGGAAGTGGCGGGGACCGCGTGGAGCCAGTGACGGCATCTAGCACGGAGGCCTTTGGCCTCGTCCAGAAAGACCCGGCGGCTGCAGGGGCCCAGAGAAGCCCCGGCCTGGAGGCCGCTGCCCCCTTGCCTGGGCCACGGACTCGTGACAACTTCACTAAGGCACCGTCGTGGGAGGCGAGCGCTCCATCGCCGCCGCCACGCGAGGACGCGGGCACGCAGGTGGGCGCGCAGGCCTGTGTGTCGGTGGCCGTGAGCCCCATGTCTCCGCAGGATGGCGCGAGCGGCCAGGCCTTCAGCTTCCAGGCGGGGCCGGGCGCACCCAGCCCCGCACCCAGGCCGCCCTCGCGCCGGGACGCGGGCCTGCAGGTGTCGCTGGGCGCGGCCGAGATGCGCTCCGTGGCCACGGGGCCCATGACACCGCAGGCCGCCGCACCGCCCACCGCGCCGCCCGCCTTCCCCGAGGTGCGAGTGAGGCCCGGCTCCGCGCTGGCAGCCGCCGTGGCGCCCCCGGAGACGGCCGAGCCTGTGCGCGACGTGAGCTGGGACGAAAAAGGCATGACGTGGGAAGTGTACGGCGCCGCCATGGAGGTAGAGGTGCTGGGCATGGCCATCCAGAAGCATCTGGAGCGACAGATCGAGGAGCACGGCCGCCAAGGGGCGCCCGCGCCGCCGCCCGCCGCCGGCTCAGGCCCGGGCCGTTCGGGCTCAGTGCGTACCGCGCCCCCCGAGGGCGCCGCCAAGCGCCCACCTGGCCTCTTCCGCGCGCTGCTGCAGAGCGTACGCCGGCCGCGGTGCTGCTCACGGGCAGGACCCACGGCCGAATGATCTGCCCCCCCAAACCCTTTTTGTACGCCCGGGTTTCCAACCTTCTCAGGCTCCCTTCTTGACCCCAGGCCCCTAGAAGGGATCCCCTCGACGTGCGACAGCCCTCCGAGTGGTGGGCAGCCTCTAGGGCCCTCATCCCCTTCTTTTCAGCCCCCTCCCATACCACACAAATGTACCCCCTCTACCCAGCTTCCTCGTGGCCATGAGCCCATGAGCCCAGCCCTGAAACCCTACTGTCCCCTCACAGCCTTCAGCTCCGCTCCCACTCGGTCACACTGTGTGACCTCGGGACCTGCTCACCACCCCCACCCTCACCTCCAGCCCTAAGAGCTGAGGCAGCCCCGGGAGATGTCCAGATTGGTGCGCTGACATTGGCGGCCAGGTCCCCAGAACGGGAGAGACTGTACAAAAACTCCAAGTGTGCAAGGATTGGCGTGTGAGGCCCCCGAGTGTGCAGGGCTCTGAATGTGAGGCCCTGGGCGTGTATGAGTGTGTGTCCTCGCCATGGGCTGGCCCCCGTGGCCCGGGCATCTCTTGCATGCTGGTGGTCATCCCCAGTTCCTGTCAGACCCTCCCTGGCCCCTCCCCCAGCCCTGTGTCCACCCTCACAGGTCACCCGGTCACAATTCCCAGGCAGCTGCAGGGGTGCCCTGGGGGCTCAGTTAAAAGGAGAGTCTCAGCAAGGTCAGAGGGTCTCACAGGTCTGGGGATCACAGGCAAAGCCTCATTGAAGGTCTCGGGCCACAGGCAGCCTGGTGACAGCTGGTCTTGGGTATTGGGGACAGAACGGAGAGCACGTTCTACCACAGTTGTCCTTTAATGGCCACCCTCTCCAGCCCCCCATATCCCCTGTGCTGTGAGCCCCACAAGTCTCTGAGGACCAATCAAGTACCCCTGTCCCCACTCCTCGAGCCACAGTTTTTGGCTACAAACTGTCACAATATACATTGGTAATAAAACTTTCCCCCAACTCTTGTTAGCTGTGATTGGCTACAAGTAGAAGGGTGCAGAACAATTATGTCCAGGGAGGGTAGGTGTAGTTTGGGGGAGACAGGTCATCTTCTGAGGTAGACCAGAAGAGTGGGGGCCCATGTAGGGATTGGTGGCAGGGCCCCCATCACAGGTCTGTGGTGTCTAGGCCAGCATTGGTGAATGACAGCTCGTTCTGCTGTCCCCCTGTGCCTGCCTTTCTTCCTGACAGCACCACACTCAGGGGCTCTGCGTCTGGCTCCATCAAACTATGCAGGGGCTCCATCTGTGGGGAGAGAGAGGGGAGATGTGAAGGACAGTGGCAGGGGTGGGGTGATCTCCCCAGGCCCTAAGGGAGTGGGTAGGTTTCCACGCCTCCAACCAGATGATTGCTTGGCTGGAGTGCCAGCTTCCTGGCTGTGTCCCAGAGGTGGCCATGGCCTCTGGAGGTGCAGACGGGTTCAGGTAAAGGGCTGGGCCTAAGGTTGTCTACTCTGGCCTCTGCCCCATCCATGGACACAGCAGCACCTTCGTGTTCTGCCCAGTCCTGAATAATGCCAGGCCCTCGGCCCTGTGCCAAGGAGCCAGTCCAGTACAGTTCCTGTCACCTGCACCCCAGCACAATTCCTGTCACCTGCACCGTGCTGGGTGCAGTAAATCCATTACCTGAAATACCACAGGAACCCTCTGAGGGAAGGATCATGTGGAAACAGGTTCGGAGGGCTTGCATGGCCAGAAAGGGGAGAGCAGGGTTTGGGCTGCTGGTTTTGCTGGCTTTAAAGATTGTCCACAGCACAACACTACCCCTGTTCAATGTGACATCTCCTGCCAGCCTCAGAGAGACACATCGCACCCAGAGTCCCACCCTTTCATGGTGGTACTCACTCACTCATCTCCCTGCCTTTCTTCTTCCCCCTCCCCATGTGACAGGTTGTGACATGCACACACACACATCTCACAAGTTCACCCTCCTGTGGACCAGCCAGCCCCAGGCTCAATTACACAGCAGGGACACCATGGGGCAGGGTCCCCTCTGCCACCACCTTCCCCAGGACACTCCAAGGGCTATTTCCAGACTGGAGCTCTTCCAGTCCCTGGTAAACAGTGGGACATCTGAGGGGCCCCAGGATGGGCTAACCATTCTCCTGGGCTCCCTAGAGCCCTTGCCACAGACCCTCCACAGGAGCTGTTGGCACAGTGTAACCCAGGAAAATGTGACCTGGCCTGGGAAACAGAAGACCTAGGTTCTGGTGTGTCCTGGCCTGGCGAGCTTCCTGACCTTGGGCAAGTCAGCATCCCTCTCTGGCCTCGGTTGCTAAAAAAGTTTGGATTAAATGATATCTCAGCTATCTCATACCTTCCACACACACTTAGAGAGGTCTTGGGTGAGTCAGGGTACCAGGGATCCAAGGAAAAAGCCCCCTCACTACTGTGTTCCCTACCCAGCCAAGGGAGAGGAGGAGCAGCCAGCTCCTGAGAAAGCCCCATGGCCCCCTGGGCCTGCCCAGAGACCCCAAGGCCCACCAACTGCTGCAGGAGAAGGGGTAGAGCCTTGTGAAGCTTCTGGAAATAGTGTCCCCCTATCATACCAGGACAGTCTTGGCTCTATCCTGGTTTTGAAGGCTCTCAGTGGCCTGGCCCCTTCCCTCTCTAGACTCTTATTTCAGAGCTCCCTGCCCCTCCCTAGCCCACAGGTCCAGCCCCATTGCTGGGGCCCCTGATTCCACACTCCTCTGGGGGTCAGCTTTGGCCTCTGCCAGGAGCCACCTTTCTGGCTACCAGCTCTGGCAGGTAAGACTGTTCCCTTCTGCCTTAGTTCCCCCAAGACATGTTCTTTGGAATTTTTGCCTCAAACCATCTTCAGCCAGAGATGAGCCACCCACCCAGGGGCCTCCAGTTCTTCCTGGTAGCCTGGATTGCCATCTATGACCCCCATCCTAAGAGGCCTGTTTGGAAGTCTCCATGACACAGCTGGTCCCTATGTGACATTCTGGTATTTTAACACCCACTAGAGGCTTTGGAAGAACACCTACCAAGTTTTTCCATGTAAGGCGTCCTCAAGGGAAAGTAAGTACCGAAGCATGAAGGAAAGGTGGCGAACCCCAGAGAGCAGGGCCCAGCTGAGGGCAGGACCCAGAGAGGAGTGGATACAGTGATTGTGAGTGGATATTGCACCCCACCACACACACACACACACACACACACACACACACACACACACAGAACTGCAGACTTAAAGCTCAGTGGGCCTTAGAGCTTCTACTCCAGTGGTGGTTTTCAAAGTGGGAAGGAGACATGGTAGTTTCTTCCGGTTCTGGCTCCCTGCTTCTCTAGGAAGAGGACCCATCCCCCACCCCGCCCACTGATCTACTCTCTGCTTCGCAATCCTGCCTACACATGAGAACCCCAGGAGCTTTAACAACATGTTCATACCAGGCCCACCTCAGCGATCGGATCAGAACCCCTGGGCTATGACACTGCATGTCTAAAAAGCTCCCGCATGACTGCAGTCAGCAGCCGAGGCTGTGTGAACTACTGATCTAATCGATCCAACTAACCTATTAAACAAATGATGGGCCTATTGTTTATTTGAACCTACCTGCTCTCCTTTGCTAGGTTATATTCACCTCCAGATCTCTTCCCCCACCCTGCCAGGTTTTATATAAAAGCTATAAAAGCAGATTTTTCAGTATTTGCTTTGTGCCAGGTAGTTTTTATACCCACTATTATTTCATCCTCACAACAGCCCTGCATGGTTGGTGTTCTGATCTCCATTTACAGGTGAGAAAACAGAACCAGAGGGAGAAGTCGCCCAGGGTCACAATGAACCATAAAGGAGCAAGGACACCCCATTTCAGAGCCATAGGGTGTCTCAAGGCCCGGAGCAGAGACATGCCCAAGTCAGCAGCAGGTCTTTCAGCTCTGTCCTGAACGCCACCCCTTCAGAGAAGGACCCCAAGTCAGAATCCCCAGACAACAACTCATCCTCCATCTTGCCTTGGTTTCCTGTTTGTCCTTTTCCAGGTCCACAGAGTTGTTGTCCAGGGAGTTGAGGCTGTGGGGGAGATGATGGAGTTCAGATACTTGGTAGGCCCAGGCCTCCCTGTCTGTGTCAAGAACCACCACTGCCTCTACCACCTTCACCACCATCACCACCACCACCATCACCATCATCACCACCACCACCACCATCATCACCACCACCACCACCATCACCACTATCATCATCATCACCACCACCATCACCACCATCACCACCACCACCACCACCACCATCATCACCACCACCACCACCATCACCACTATCATCATCATCACCACCACCACCACCACCACCATCACCACCAACACCACCAACACCACCATCACCACCATCACTACCAGAACCACCTCCACCACCATCACCGCCACCACCACCCTCACCAGCACCATCATCACCATCAACCAGCCTTGCTGTGAGGGGCACTGCTCACCTGATATGATCCAGGTCGCTGGAGGAGGACTGACTCTCAAAGCCTAGGTCCTTGGTGGAGAGGTTCAGCATGGGATTGGCCCTGGAGAGAAGGCCTAGTCAAGCAGCCGCGGACCTCAGCTGTCCTGAGGGGCCTCTTACCCACCCTCCACGCCCTGCTCACCGCTCAGAGGTGTACACGTTAGTCCCGGGGATGGCAGAGACTGAGGGCATTACCCCTGCCGCTGTCCTACGGGCCTCCTTGGCAGCCTTCATAGCCCAAAGCTTCCGCTGGTAGCTGTGGGGAACCAGGAAAAGGGTTACTACTTTCCCTGCATACCCACTGTGTGCCCAGTGCAGGCCCTGGGGATGTGTCTTCACAACAACCCTGGCAGGTGTGAGTGTTCACTCCATTTTGTGGAGAGTACAAGTAAGAGTCAGAGAGGGGAAAGGATTTGCCAAAAGCCACACAGTTAGCTAATGGCAAGGCCTAGAATCAAACCCAGATGTGGCTGCTGACTGCAAATGTATTGGAAAGGGAAAAAGCAGCAGCATTTATTAAATGCACAGTATGTGCCAGACATCTTGCTGAGTGTGAGATGCACATTGCTTCTTTGAAGGCTTTGAGGAATCTAGTGTCACACCCATTCTATAGATGAGGAAACTGAGTCTCGGGGAGGAGAGATGACCTGCCCAAAATATCACAACAGGTAACTGGGGATTGAATACAGATATGCCTGACACCTAAACCCAAGTTCTTTCTCTTCCCTCCCCACCATGTGTTGAGGGGTAGGAGAGGTGGGGCTGGAGACAGGGTGATGGGAGCAGCACCTCTTTCGGACACACACGAGGACCATGGTCATGATCACGATGACCAGCAGCAAAGCCACTCCTAATCCTATGATGCTGCTAGTGAGCATCTTCAGCAAGTCTGACTCCTGGCTCTGCTGGGACCCCTGGAGAAGAAGGACTGTGAGGGAGGCTGGGGTCAGTACGCCCCACCGCACCCCCGTCACTTCCGCCCTGCCGGCACTCACCAGCACCACCAGCCCCAGCTGCAGCAGTTGTGTCAGGGAGTCCTGGTCTTCCCGGATTAGCCTGTCCACAGAGCCCCACTCAGGCCCGAGGGACATTGGCATCCCCCAGGCTTCCTGGTCACCCTCCTGCCCACCCCCAGGGCAGCCCCACTCACACATTCAGCTCATCAAGTGTCAGGGCTGACCCATTCGAGAAGACAAAGTAGGCATCGAGGTAGGAACGGCCTCGGGCCCTGGAATGGGGCAGGGGTGAAGAGTCAGCAGCCTAGAACCGCCCAGCAGACCCGGCCTGCTGCTGCTTCTCTCCCTCCCCAAGCACTGCGCTTGTGGGCACTCACCGAGCCGTGGAGTCTAAGTCCTTAATGTCCACAATGTAGACAGTAGTCCTGGTTGCCTGGGCAAGAGCCCTACAAAGGGGGCAGGTGTCACAGAGGCCTGGGTAAGGCCTTAAACCAGGCCTATGGCCAGAGCTCTGCCAGTGGAATTAGGAATTGCATGAATTAGAAAGGGGCACTTCCTCTGGACAGCTCCATTGGCTAAACAACTAACACCTATGTGCAAACGAACAAGGAAGCCCTTTCCTCTGGGGTTGGGTTTACAGCTAAGCAAGCAGAGTATCCTTGTGCAGTACACAGCCTTAGCAACTGTACATGGCAGCCTCATGTATGCCTCTCCCGGCCAACCATAGTCTTCTAGGGACATGCAGAAAGGAAGTGCAGGTACAGGGTCAAGGACAGGGGCAAGACAGTGTGAGTCTGGGACAGGGTTGCGAGACATTCCAACCAGGTCTTATCAGGGGCCAGGTTTGCAGGCCCTGTTCTCCCACACAGCCCTCTTCCAGGCTCCCCAGACCTACGCCATAATCTTCTCCGTGTTGGCGCCCACCTCCTCCTTGTTCGTGGAGAACTGCAGCCTCACACGGAAACTCTGGTCCACAGTGAAGAGCTACGAGAGGAGGGCATGTGGGGAGATGAGGCACAAGGGACCCGGGGGCTGGCAGAGGGCACGGGGGGCTGGAGGCAGGACCCAAAGCTCACATTCAGGGTGATTTTGGATGCCTGGGCAGGACCCACGGAAGGTCTGTCCTGGGCCTGAACTGTCACTTGGTAGGTACCTCGGAGAGTGGAATCAAGGCTGGTCACCAGCCTATGGAAGGTAGGAGGGCACAGCTCAGTCTTGGAACCTGAGCTGGAGTTCTCTGGAACCCACTTGTTTACCGCCAAGGGTGGGGAACTCACTGCCTCGAGGGCCCACCAAGGCTCCCCCTGCCCCCATCCAGGGGCTGCCCACAGTTACTCAATATTGCCGATGAATGTATTGGCCTCTGAGGAGGTGGAGACCCGGAAGAAGCCCTGGAAAGGGATCACGGTCCCATCCTCAGTGATGAAATCCACTTGGAGGATGGAGAACAGGATGGCCCCATTGCTTCCTGAGTCATTGTCTCTAGACTGGGAGCAAGAAGGGACAATATCTGTGGACCAGGCCAGGCACCCCTCCACCTCCAGCAGGATTCAGAGGCCAGGGTGGCCTGGGAGGCTGGTCTCCATCATCTCTGTCAGCCTTTCATGGGCCACCCAACTGAGAAAATGCTTTAAACAAACTCAGGTTTGGGCAAGTCCCTGCCTCTGGCCCCCCAGCTCACCAGGTCACCATCCAAAGTCCCTTTCATGTGGAAATCCTGTCCTGCTCCCCCCACCCACTACCACATACACACAGACAAGCACAGGAATACTCAGAGTTCCTGAGCACCTACTGTGTGCCAGGCACCTTCCCTGGGAGCCCTTATTTCAGTGCTTACTGACGAGAGTACCACTTCCCCTCCTGGACCATGAAATGACTGGGGGAGAAGGCACAAACATTTTTATCCATTCCAGTGCCTTTTAAAGGAAAACATAGCCAACACTCAGAGCCGCGAGTCCACTGACCTCACTGCTCAGGATGCGGCCAAAGCTGGGGTTTAAGTCTCAAAAGGAGTCGATTTAAAGAAATTGTTCAAAGTCATGGCCAGACTCATGACATTGGAAGGCAACTGGCTGGAGATTGGAAAACTGACCATTTAAGGCTTGAAAGAACCTAGTGAGGGAGAATTACTATCCCCATTTTCTGGGAGGAAACTGAGGCTCCAGGAGAGTCCCCATCTTACCAAAGACTTGGCTCTCAGTGGGGCAGGCTAGGCTGTGTATCTCCTGCACCCACGCCCTTGCCACAGCACAGGGAGTGGCACCAGACACCACTGCCTCAGCCCTAACAGCTTACTGCCAGCTTCTTGTCCAGGAGGGAAACTGAGTTCCAGAAAGCCATGGGGGCTCCCCAGGTCAGTAAGAGACCCGGCCTGGCCCGGGCGTCTGGCTGCGTGGGAGGCTTCACACTCTGCATAGCATAGCCACCGCCCTCTAATAAACACACTGCATCCAACACCATAACAAAAATTGAAAGTCTTTTTATGTTTCTCTGGAAATTATTTAAGTACAAGGAACTCATTTAATTTACAGTTGCTACAATTTCTCTGTAATGTTCAGGAATTCTGGTGTAGTGAGACAAATCTAGCCTGCAAGTGGTTTTTACGGTCATGAAATTTTTATGAATACTAAATTTAACAATTAATGGAGTTTAATCACATCAATTAGGCAGGTGTTCATTTCCATTCTGGGCTTTCTTTTCACATGTTGGAGCCAATACGTTTCCTTTCCAGTGTTAAAACATTTTGGGGGTGGCTCAAGGGCCTGAAGGCCATGGCCCTATGTCTCCTGGAGCTAATGTGACAGACAAAGGCTGAAGCCAGGGACTTACCCGGACAGAAGCCACCTGCTGATTGGGCAGCACAAGTTCTGGGATGATCACTATAAGTGTGGACAAGAAGGGGTCAGTGGGGTCAGGGCCAGTGCCCAGCTGGCCTAGTGCTGACCCCAAGCCCAGCTCATCCCCTCAAAACTGCCTTCACCTCTCTACCACCAGAGACCCCCATGACAACTACCCTTGAGCCATTCGTTCACAGGTCATCCACCTCCCATTGCGCAGATGGGGAAACTGAGGCCCAGAGAGGGACAGCCTGGCCCAGGGTCAGACAGGAGTTGGGGCACAGCCTTGGCAAACACTCAGGTCTCCCCTCTTGTTGGAAACTTGAGGGAGAGGCAGGACTGGAGGGGCCTTCTTCCCCTTCTAAGGGCCCACCTGGGGCTTGAGGAGGGTCTGTGGCAGTTGCCCACAGGTAGTCCTGGCAGAGTACAGTGCGGGTGGGGAGGGAGAGGACTGCTGCTTACCGAAAGTCTTATTCTCAGGCAGAAAATAGGGTGCGTTGTCATTCACATCCTCAATGCTGATGAGGAGGCTTCCTAGGACACAAGGTCGGCGGGCTCTGGTTTCAAGGCAAAGGCCTCGCCCAGAAAGCCTGGGCCTCAGCCATACTCCCAGCAGCCTCCCTCCATGCACCACCCATGCTCAGTCACCTCCCCTGCTCTGGACCCCGGATGCCCACTCAGTCTCCTCTGGCCTTTGTGGAAAGGAGTTTCCTTCCCAGACCTCAGAGAGAGTAAGCAACTTATCCAAGGTCACACAGCCAGAGCAGTGGGCCAGGACTGAGCCCAACCCAGGTATATCTCACCCAACCACAACATTATACTGACACTTGTTAGCTACGTATGTGATGTTATTAAACTGCCCACTCTGTGCCTCAGTTTCCTCATCTATAAAATTGAATAGGGATTACCTATTTCGTGGGTTGTGTGGGAGTAAAATGAAGGCATGCTTACAAGGTGATTGGCATAGCTCTTGGCTGTAGTAAGAATTCAGTATATGCTAACTGTTAATACAGTTATCATTGCTACTTGGTGTCAGAGGTGGGATACGAGTACACATCTGACTCTGAAGTGTGCGCTTTCCTTTACACGACCTCACAAAATAATAGCACTAATTGAGTGCTTACTATGTGGCAAGCACTACACCAACGCTTTATAGGCATAGTTTCATTTGATCTGCACAGCCAACCTACTCCATTTGACAGACAGGGAAACTGAGGCTTAGGGAGATGTCATGACTTTCCCGTGACACAGCTGGAAAGGGCTGGAGCCAGCATTTGAACCCAGACCTTGCAGGTCCCTGTCTACGGCTCTTTCCCACGGCCCCTATGCTGCAGCCCGCCGAGCCCTGCAGGCCAGGCGTCTCACCATTGTCACTGTAGGCCTGGAAGCGGGGGTCCGTTGTGAGGTCATAGGCCCGCACGACCAGTGTGACGAGGTCACAGGTCTCGTAGTCGATGGCCTCGCTCTGGTTGACGAGCACAGAGCCGTTGGCCAGCACAGAGAACCAGCCGCGGCACAGGCTGCCCACGTCAACCCCAGCCTTGGTACAGATCACATTCACAAGCTGCACCTCCAGCTGGGCAGCAGTGTCTACATCCCGGGCAACCACCTCAGCCACCAGGCCATGCTGCGAGCCGTTCTCAGCCACACGGATGCCCCGGAGCGAGGCCACGTCCAGCGTGGGTGGCTCATCATTCACGTCCTCCACAGGCACGAAGATTCCTGCTGTGGCCTCAGCCCCCTGGGGGTCTGGGTTCTCGGCACTCACTGTCAGGTTGTAGGAGGCCTGGGTCTCGTAGTTCAGGCTCACGTCTGAGGCCAGCCTGAGGTGGCCCTCGGCCTGCCCAGACTCCAGCACTGAGCCTCGGATCACGAAGTTGCTGGCACCGCCCCCTGACAGGCTGAAGCTGATGCGGTTGTTGGCTTCCGTCTGGTCTGCATCCCAGGCCTTCACCACACCCACCAGCACCCCTGTGGACAAGGGGCAGAGTTCAGAGGGGCCCCTGGCCTGGCCACCTGGAGTCACCCCTGCTCTCACCTCCCTCAGGAGCTTCAGGCCCTCCCTGGGGGTGGCCGGGTGCCACACTGGGCTCCAGAACCCCATGCCCAGCCTGGCCCAGGGAGGACTTACCTGGGTCCCTCTCCTTCACCGGGAAGGTGTAGCTCAACTGGCTGAAGATGGGCACATTATCATTGATGTCCTGCAGGCAGGGGCAGCTCTGAGTCCAGGGACCTCCGGAGACCCCAGGGCTCAACCTCCCCACAGCCAATCTGAGAGACCACCACTTCCTCTGGCCCAAGGCACAGACTGTGTGGTCTCCGCAGACAGCACTGCCCACTTCACAGAGGAGGGAACAGCCTTGGAGAGGAAGGAACTGGCCCAGGTCTCACACCTGGGGCTCAGAGGCCTCTGCTTCTCCAGCCACACTCAGAGCTGTCTTAGACCCTGTTCTCTGGAAGGACAGTTCCGTGTCCCCGCCTGTGTCCCTGTCTGCCCAAGCTTGGCTCCCACCTTCCGGATTTATCATGTTGGCACCAATACCGCTGTGTTTCCACAAACACCCTGGAACACAAGCTTTCCCTCATTCCCTCTTCCGTCTTGTCCCTCCTGCCCTCAGCTGACACTGGACATTGCTCTGTGCTCAGGCACCTGCAGGGCTGAGACTTGGCCCTGCCCTCAGAAGCCCACTGTTTTCTGTTCTCGCTGTCTCTCTCTGGCCCTGGCCACCTGCACAGACAAAGCACTGCCACTGTTGTCACAGCATGGAGCCAACATCACCTATCGCTTCCGCCCCTAACACTCGTGTGTGCTGGGCATGCCCTTGGCTTTTCCAGCCCTCCCCCGGGGAGCCCACAGACATCTGCTTTTGCTTTCAGCTTTTTCTAAATAACAGTAGAATGGACATCTTTGAAAACAAGCTCTCTTCCTCTTAACTAGACATTTTCTGATGGTGATTTCCTAGAAATGGAGTAACTGGCTCAATGCACATGACCCCTGCATTCTCGAGACTTTCCTAACTCACAGGACTGTCTAAGAGCACAGCTCTCAGTCAAATCCAACTCCACCTCTGCCTCATGTGTGGCTTCTCTGGGCCTCAATGTCTTCATCTGCAAAATGGGTAGTAGTCCAGGACCTACTCACTCCCTAAATGCAATTCTGCTTTCTTCCTTCTTTGTGGCCTCCTTCCACTCCAAGGACAGTTGACAAGTCCTAATTCAGCTTCTGTTTCTCCATTTTCCCAGAGGGGTCACTTTGATCCTTGTAGGAAAGTCGCATTTCCCAACCCAATGGGACACAGGGCGGCTGTGTAAGGTGGGGGAGGCGGTGCACTGCACGACCCCTAGGGGGCGCCATCCACAACATGGACATTTTAGATGCGCACATTTTTTACAGGACTTGCCTGCAAGAAGGTGACTTTTGGACTGATAACAACTTTAGAACCAGACAGGCTGGGTTCAAAACCCCATTCTGTGACCCTAGGCAATCTACTCAACCCCTCTGTGCCTCAGTTTCTTAGTCAATGAAATGGTAATAACCACCCCTACCTTGCAGGGCTGGGTGTGCAATAGACACTATAAATGCTGATTTTTGACCCTTCTCTTCGCCCTTGAATGGTGATGGGACATAGGAGGGTGTCAGGTAGATTTGTAAATGACAATTAGAGCTAACATTTACTGAGTGCCTTCTATGGCTCAGGCACTCTTTGAAGCACTTTCCATTTGTTAACTCATTTGATGTTATTCTCATCCCCATTTTACAGATGAGGAACTTTAGGGCACAGAGAGGTTGTGTGCCTCGAGCCACACAAGTAGGGAGCCAGGATTCTAACCCATCAGCCTGGCTCCAGAGCTCTCTTACCCACCATACCGCAAAGAGCAGAAATGTAACTCTAATTGGGGAGAGGTAGGGAGCTGGCCATCTGCTCAGGAGCCCCCAGTCCGGGCCCATCGTGGCCCCATGCCCCCAGCTGCGCCAGGCCTTACCTCCACAGTGATGATGACATTGACCTCAGTGTAGAGGACAGGCTGTCCACAGTCAGCCACACGCACGGTCAGCACAATTCGGCCCCCCAGGGCAGGTTGGATGGCCTCTCTGTCCAGGGGCCCCAGGTTTCTGAGGAGCCCTGTATCAGGGTCCACTGAGAAGTTGTGGCTGTAGGGACTGGGCAGTAGGCTGAAGTACAGACGGCTATTGTTGGTGCCTGGCTGGTCGTTGTCATGAGCCTGTGCATATAAGCAGCGCTGGGCATCAGCCTTCAGGTGCTCCCCCCTCCCGGCCACCCCCCTGCAGACTGGCCCACGAGGCAGTAACTGGTCCTGAAGCCAGCGGGATGCTGGCCAATCTCCCAGCCTCAGTCTCCCAACTAAGAGGGTCCCATCAACAGCTTGCAAGAGCTTCTGAGATCTTAAACACTGAGGTCATTCATTCATCCCACGTGTTTACTGCACACATGCCCGGCCCTGTTCTAGGCACTGGGAATAGAGCCAGGATCAAGACAGTTCCCTTCTGGAGCTGATATTCTAGTGGGGAGGAGGGCATGGGGGCAGTATATTATAGAGATTCAAAATTTAAACAAACAAACATAAAATAAGTGTGAAGTGTGACAAGATTCTGATTTTTCCATGATGACTAGTGCTGTATTTTCAAAATAGCTGATTCTTTACCCAATGTGTGTGTGTGTGTGTGTGTGTGTGTGTGTGTGTGTGTGTGTTTCACATGCTGGGTTTGCCTTTGGGGTGATCCTGCACGGAGAATACTATAGAGCCTTTGCACATGCTGTCCCCTCATCCTGTATACCCTTTACACCTTTTCTGCCTGACTCCAGGCCAGGTTGGTGTCTCCCCCAGGCCTCTATGACCCCTGTGCTACCTTCAACACAGCACAAGTGACACCCTTGAGTGACTGTCCAGTGTTCTCCCCTAACTGAGAGTCAGCTGGGGCAGGATTATGGTGGATTCATCTCGGGACACCTGGGGCCCAGCCAAGGGCCTGGGGTATAGTAGGTGCTCAGCAATGTGGCTCTGAATCCAGAGCTGGGCTACTCTGACTTGGAACCAGTTCTTTCCCCTTCCTCCTTGCCCGCACCCTCAACTGCAGCTCTTTCATTTCAGTTCTGTTAGAATCTTGTTTATTCAATGACTCCTGGGTACGCAGCCAGAGATGTTTTTTCTAGAAGCCTGACCCTATCTGTTCATTCCTCAGTACCCTGAACTCAGGCCAGCTACTTCACCAAGTGCTTCTCTGGGCTCACACTGGGCACTGGGGTTACAGCAGCAGATCTGACATGCTCCTGCCCAAGGAGCTCACAGACGGGGTGAGAAGCATCAAGGAGCAGGGAAAAGGCCCGTCTCAGGGCAGGGAAGTCTGACTTGCAGCCCAGCGCTACAACCACAGAAAAGTCACTTGACATCTTTAAGCCTCAGATTTTTCCTTCTGTGAAATGGGGACCATTAGAGCAGAGCATCTGCTTCACAAGTCGGTCAGATCAGGGATGGGAACATGCTCTGGAAACCACAGCTCCAGAAAGATGGGAGGGCTCCATGGTCACGTGTATGTTATTCTAATGACCTGGTTTCCCGCTTCTCACAAGACTCCCTTTCAGATGACTCAGGGGAGAAGCTTCTCTCCTGTGTTTCTCTGGAGCCAGTAGTGCGTTTTTATCTCATAGACTCCATAAACCCAGCTGCTGATCTCATTTCCTTTTTTGCTCTGGCCATTAGGAAGCTCAGAACTGAATTTTCAGCCTACTCCTAGCAATTGTGTGGCTCTGGGTTCTAGATCTATCTTTGCGTCCTTTAAAAATGCCATCTTTATTTTCCCTCTGTCTTTATTTCTTCCATATTTTTGCCTTACTTTTTAATCTAAGCCACCTCAAATCCTTTTTGGAATGAGGCAGAGGCCTGAATTTAGAAGAGCAATATGTTTGGGGGGCTCACTCTGTGCTAGGCTTTGTGGCTTTGTGCTGAGCACTTTACATCCAGTATCTCATTACTCCCCAGTGACCTGGGAAATAAATCGTATGATTGCCCTAATTTTCCAAAGAGGAAACAGAGGCCCAGAGAGACTGAATGGGCCACACAACAGAGCCCAGGTTCCAACCCAGGGCCAGCACCCTACCCACCCTACCCACCAGGTCCAGGCTGGCTCGCACCTGGATGGTCACAGAGACATTGCCCTCCTCCTCCTGGACAAAGATGTTGTAGGAGCCGCTGACCACTGGCGCGTTGTCATTGATGTCCAGCAGGTAGATGTGCAGCATGGTGGAGGACGACAGGTTCCCGCCGTCCGTGGCCTGCAGCGTGAGGTAGTACACGGCCTGCTTCTCCCTGTCCAGCAGCTCACTGTTCCTCACCGTCAGGTTCCCTGAAGCTGGGTCCACCTCAAAGATGTCTGCCCTGTGCAGATTGCGCAAGTGAAAGGACAGGGTGCCATGTAAATGCGAATTTCAACTAAACATTGAAATTCAATGTACCACAGACTATCTGCAACCTACTTATACAAAAAAAAAAAAAAAAGATTCGTTGGTTTATCTGAAATTGCAATGTAACTGGATGCCCTGTATTTTATCTGGCTAGCCTAGCCCCACCGCCCGCCTGCCCGCCTGCCCACCCCCTGCCCACCCTGAGCACGTACCCATTCCCTGGAAGCAGGCTGTAGGTGATGCGGCCCCCCTCACCTGTGTCTGGGTCAGAGGCCTGTGAGGCAGAGAGACAGGCAGTGGCACGCTCTTTGGAAGTGATGGCAGTCATTGCCAACTATACAATTGGGGACAGGGCTGTCCTGCTTCCTGGCACAAAGGGAGAACCCCCTGACACAGATTCACACATAGGCACCCCACACACTCAAACATGCATGCACACTTGCTGGGACCTGAAGCCATTAGATGATACGGAGACTCGGGCAGGGCCACAGTCCCCGGTCTGCCCTTCTCCGTGCCCCTCCAGCCCGGCCCGGCCCCGGCCCTCGTCACTCACATGGATGCTGCCGGTGATTAGAAAGCCGTTTTCACTGTGCTCGGGGACACTGAGGTTGTACAGGCCATGAGGGAATGTGGGCCTGTGGTCATTAATGTCTCTAAGATGGATGGTCACCATGGCGACCGAGGAGTTCCTGCTGACGGAGTCAACGGCCACGACCTGAGGACAGGGGAGGAGGCAGCAGCATGGGGACCACAGCGCCCCACGGCCTGTGCGCCCCGGTGCCCCAGAGCGCCCCTCACCTTCACCAGCATCACGGGCTGCTTCTCATAGTCCACCAGCGACGGGGCCCTCACCAGCACCTGTACCTCGGCTGAGCCTGCCGCTCGCTCTGGGGAGACGCTGAAGGCCTGGGCATTCGGGCCCTCCAGCGACAGCAGGAAGGTGCCATTGCTGCCCTGCAGAGTGGACTGTGTAGTAGGGACCCCACCCCACAACGTACCCACCGCACCTTCCCCCAATCCCTGGCCATGGGCTCCTGCCTTAGGTAACCCTGCCCCCTGGGGTACCATGAGAGGGGAACTCTCTGAAGACTGAGGCACGAGGAAGGCTGGGCTGGTCACTAGTCCCTAATGACCCCGGTGGGCTCATCAGGAGACTTCCCCAGGCACTGGGGGGCCCGGCCTAGGCTGCAGACATGGAGCCTGGACACACACACCCCAGTCTCATAAAGCGTTGCAATGAGCCTTACCAGTCACATCTCACCACCCTCCATCACCCATACTAACACCAACATCCAGCATCACCTCATGACCGACACCCCCTCCACTCCACTCAAGTGTGTCCAGTTGGCCAAACACCAACTGGACACACCCACCCACCCACCACCACCCAATACCACCCTCCACACCACATTTTGTATTCACTCACTATCACCGAATACAACCAAGCGCCATCCATAGCTACTCACAGTACCACCCAACTCACCCACCACTCAATAGCACCCTCCACTTAAGAATACCCTCCAGCTTACCAGTCACGCAGACCATCCTGTGCTCGGCACTGCCCACATCCCCAATACCAATATCCAGTACTACCCCAACACCCCTCAACTTCACCAACACCATCACCATTCTCTCTTCAACACCACCGAAAACTATGGGTCTATTCCCTCCACATTACCAGCATCCAGTACCACCCTCCGTTCAACGGCCTTTCTGTTCACCACCACCTGGCACCGCCCTGAGCACAGGACTACCCACCAGCGCCACATCCCCATCATTTCCAAATGTCGCCCAACAACTCTGATTTTCACCACACTCATGATTGGCACCACGTCCCTCACCACTCACCCCCCACCACGCACCGTGGTACTTCGGTCTACGGGTCACTGTGCACCTCCTTCCCACAGCCATCTACCACCGTCCCGCCTGCCCACCCGTTATCTGGGGGTGCCTGCCTTGTCGGGGTCGTACACCACCATGGTGAGGTCATCGATGGGGATGCGGGTGGAGGCGTGCTCATCCACAGAGCCGATGAAGTTGGCTTGGGCCTCTTGCGGGCTGAAGGTGCAGGCTGGGAGGCTGCAGTTGAAAAACTCGGGTTTGTGGTCATTGACGTCTGTCACCCTCAGCATGATCCATATGCTCACCTTGGCTTCCTGCCCATAAATGTTGGGGTGCTCCTCGGTAGCCTAAGAGCAAATCAGAGGCCAGAGGGCGGAAGTCAGAGAACCAGAGCTCAGAGAGCTGAGATCAAAGGTCAGAGGTTAGAGAGTGGGGATGCAAATGGGGCGGTGGGCCCCTCACTCACCGTGACCTGGACCTGCACCTCCTCATCGTCCTTCAGCAGCTGCTCACGATCCAGGGAACTGCTGACCCTGATCACCCCGTCTGGCCCGATGTCAAACCAGCCTGGCCTTGTGGAGTCTGGCAAGAGGCAGCAGGAGCGGCGGCTTCCAGTGGCTCTGACAGAATCCCTGCCCCTTTCCTTGTCCCAGCCCCAGCCTGGGGCCACCCCCGTTCTTACTGGAGATCCTGTAGGTCACACGGTCGTTGATGCCTTTGTCCCTATCCACGGCCTCCACCTTCAGCACTGAGGTTCCCTGCAAGGAGGCATGGTCAGTGGCCCAGACCCTTTCTCTGCCTCTTGTCTCCACCCAGACCTCTCCGCCCCCACCCCAGTCCCTGGCACACCTGGGGTGCATCCTCAGCCACAGAGGCCGAGTACAATTCTCTGACAAACTGGGGGTCCAGATCTGGCTGGTCAACCACAGAGATGGACAGGAAGGCGGGGGAGGAGCACTGCGTGATGACGCTGTTGTTGTACTTGCCGCCTAAGTCCTGCGAGAGACGTGCTTCAGTGAGCCCGGCAGCAGCCCCGCGCCCGCCCTGCCTGTGCCGGTGCCGGCGCCGCCACTCACACAGGCCTTCAGCTCCAGCTGGTAGAAGGCACTCTTGTTGTTGTAGCTGAGGCTGCCATTGAGAATGATGGAGCCGTTGGGCAGGATCCTGAAGAGGTCCTTGCTGTCCCCGGTGCTCGGGATGACCTGAGGCAGAGCAGTCAGGCCAGGCTCCTGACGGCCCTGCCCCCAACACCTGCTCTGAGAGACCTGGGCTCGAATCCTGGTCCTGCCATGGACCAGCCTTGTGACCCTCGCGAGGTCACTTAACCTCTCTAAGTCTCCATTTCTGAGCCTCGGTTTGCACTATCAGGTGGTGTGACACGATTCGGTAAAGGCTCAGACTGCCCTGGGCAAGAGGGTAGGAAGAAGGGTCCTGTCCGAAGCAGGTACCCTCCTTAGACCCTCAGGAGGTTCTGAGGGGGCCAGCAGAAGGCTTGGCCACCGGGCTGGACCACCACACAGCCACCTTCCTCACCCAGCCCTCAAGGTCCCTGCAGGGAGATGCTGCCCCCTGGTGGCCGTGAGGGGCAGTGGGGCCCACACTGCGCTCACCTCCTGTATGAAGTACCTCACCACACCAGCAGGCCCTGTGTCTTTGTCCTCCGCCAGCACAGAGAACACCAGGGAGCCGACCGGCAGGGTCTGTAACAAAGGATTTGTCACCTATGAGCTCCAATCCGTCTCCTTCATGCCCGAGCGCATCACACCCTTGCCCTGAGCTTGTGTCCCTAACTGTCCCACAGGGATAATGTCAGAAACGTCCAGGGCCTGAAATCCAGCATTCCACAGAGGTCTCCTTTTTCTTCCCACCTGGGCTATGCCTCTGGAGGCAGCGGGGGGAGGGGGGGGAGGGGGAGGGGCGGGGGCAGGGAACAGAATCCATCCTTCCTACTCTTCCTCTCCCCACACAGCCTCCCCACCACTTAAGCTGGCTTCTCATTTGCAGAGCGACCATTCCAGAACCCAGGATGTGTCACTCCCTTGATCAGACATCCCTGTGGACTCTGTATAGCTTACAGCAGTAGGTCCCAAACAGCATCCTACAGAGCTGGAAGGTTCTTTTGGGAGCCTTTGCCCTCTGGGAACAGGTCCTGTAATTTCTGTCCACACCTTCTCTATTTCCACATGGTGGCCAAAGGTATCTTTGAAAATCATGAATCAGACCACATCACTCTAGTGCTAAAAGCCCTCCAATGGTTCCCCATTCTACCCAGAATACGGTCCATGCTGTCTCCATAGCCTCCGTGGTCGGGCCACTGCCCATCTCTCTGACCTCACGTCCTCCTTGCCCTTCACCTTCCATCCACACTGGCTTCCTGGCTGTGCCTACAACCCCACACTCACCCCACCTCAGAGCCTTTGCATCTGCTGTTCCCCTGACTGGAGCATCCTGGAGCCGGCTTCTTCTTGCCACAGAGGTCTCTACCCAGGTGTCGCTTTCTCAGAGAAGACTTTCCGGACCGCTCATCTGAAAGTCCTTCCCCAGTCACCCTCTCTCACTTTGCCCTGTTTCATGAGGCTCATGGAGCTCAATTCCATCTGAAATAATCCTCCTTATTTAATGTTTCCCTGATGAGTGTCTGTGCTCTTAACTAGAATGTGAGCTATTGAGGTTGGCAGGCAGGTCTGTCTTGTTCCGCAGATATCCTTAGCGCCAAGGACATCCTCTGCCACATAGTAGGTGCTCCAGCAGAGCCTGTCGAATGGCTGTCTGGACCTCACAGGCCTAGTGTCTGGCCTCACATGGGGCCCTAACCTCATGGGTCGTCAAGCCATGTGGTAATGAAGTGTTTGCTGCTCAGGGACCACTAGGGCACCTCTCCCTGCCCAGGCCAAAGTGAGAGAGGGTGACTGGGGAAGGACTCCTTTAAGTTGAGCGGTCTGGAAAAGCTTCTCTGAGAAAGTGACACCTGAGCAGAGACCTATGCGGCAAGAAGAAGCTGGCTACAGGACGCTCTAGGAAATGGGCGCTCCAGTCAGGGGAAGAGCAGATGCAAAGTCTCTGAGGTGGGGATGAGTGTGGAGTGTTCTAGGCACAGCTAGGAAGCCAGTGGGGCTGCCTCCCCTTACTAGAGGGGAGGGCCCATGATGCTGACCTAGCCAATCAGAGCATTCCGTACCCCTAGATTGATGAGCACATGATCTAAAATGGGCTAAGGAGAATCAGCCCTAAGGTTTTGGCTGGGACCACTGAGAAAGGGACAGTCTGTTTGGAAGCTTCAAAGCTACTGGGATATGAGCCTGGAGCTGCTGAGGAGACGTTTATCACCTCAAGGAAGACCTCCAGACCCCCAGGATGGAGGCAACAGGAGAAGCAGAGCTGAGAGGTAGAGAGAAATCTCTTCTTGATGACATGGTTTGGGTACCTGGATCCAGCCATTCCTAAATCTAGATATACCCCCAGATTTTTCAGACGCATGAGAAAAATCAATTCCTTTTTTCCCCTTTCATAGCTGAAAGAATTCTAATGCAATCTAATTGATTACCAAATGTTGCTGTACCTATTGTTCATAGGGTTACATTCCACTAAATTTGGTCCGAGCAGCCGCCCCTTCTAGCAGGTGCTTTTCCCAATCCTGGATCTCCTGCTGGCTGTCTCTGGCCCATTCCACTCTGAGAAGAGTTTCTAGGATGCCTGCTTCCCTCCTCCCCACCCCCCCACACACAAACACACATCCTGTTAAGGCAGATGTTACCTCACTGACGTTGGTGGAGAAATCGGCGGTGTTCTTGAAAACGGGTGCGTTGTCATTTCTGTCATCCACGATGACCTGCAACGTCTTCTCTTTCTGTGGGGAGAAGACCCAGGTTAGCCCAGAAAATGTGGGCTCCTTAGAAAAGAAAGTGAGGAGCATCTGGGTAGGAGAGCAATTTGGCATAGTTTCTCAGGCAGACAATTAGGCAATGTTTGGGGTAACCTTTTGTTTGATACAATTTCAAATGCCAGACAAGTTGCAAGTACAATACAAAGAACTCGTCATCCCCTTCATCCACATTTGCCCAATGTTTGGTTTCTCTCTCTCTCCACGTTTATGGAACCATTTGAGTGTAAGTTGAAGACATCATTAAGTCACTTTTTTAAAAATCTAAAATGTTCCTGTCCTATTACAAGAATGTTCATTTTAGCTTTGTTTATGACCACGTAAAGCTGTGGACAACCTAAGTGTCCATCCGAGCAGACCAGCTAGACCACCATGCTCTGTCCCCACCCTGGAATAGAGACAATAAAGAGACAGGGCCTTGAGTGCAGATACTGAAAGAGCTCCAAAGCCGGCAGTTCAGTGGACAAGGCGATTTAAGACAATACGGACAGTGGGATCCCACAAGTGTTTCAGAAAATGCACAAAAAAGGATCCCCTTTCTTCTGTGGATACGTATATGTACGTGCACACTTAGTGAGAAAACGAAAGAACACAACAGCGCAGATGCTTTAGGTGGCAATGGGCTGGGAGGATTGCCCAAGGGGACTTGACCTTTATCTGCAATTTTTGAGATATTTACAAAGAGAATGTATTCATGAATATCCACATCATTGAAACGATTTCTGTTTTAAATGGATGGGGTTTGGAGAATATCTTATAAAGACAGAATCCTCAACTTTCACAGATACAAGGCGCAGTGGTACAAGTGTGTTACTTAGAAATATGAGTGTCGATATCAACACATGCAGCCCAAGGAGTTGAAGGGGATCATCTCAGAGGAGACAGGGTAGGAAGGTATTTGGCATTTGCTTTTTTATTAATATGTATATTAATTAATAATGTAATTCCTTGTGTTATAATATAAACAATGTATTTATATAATTAAATTAATGATAAATATTAAAATCTTGGTCATATTGTGTAACAAAAAGTGGACAAGTATAATTTTGATATAAATAAACATTCCATTTTTTTGTCGTTGTTAACTGGGGCTCTCTCTGCTTGTTGGAGGTGGGGCATACAGTCAGGAGGGGGCCCAATTCCCTGACCTCTGATCCCTGAACCACCCTCCCCTCCACACCCGACCCGACTCACTGGGTTGTTGTGATGGTCGGTCACAGAAATGACGACGTCGAACAAGTAGAGTGTCTGCAGCAGGAGGAGAAAAGGGGCCCAAGGTAAGCCCTTAGTCGAGGTGAGAGCACAGGCAGAGCACCCACCCCTGGGACACTGGCTCCCAGGGCCCTCTGTGCCTGCCTGTCTGCCTCACGGGGCCTTCCCAGGCCACTGTCCTTTACCTCATAGTCCAGAGTGTAGGCCAGTTTTACTTCCCCAGTTTCTGGGGTGACACTGAAGAAGTAGGCGTAGGTGCCACTAATCCCATAGGTCAGAGGGTCATGGTCCAGGTCCTCAGCTGCCAACCAAAAGGCCTCGGCACCTGGAGATGGGACAGAGGTGCCCAGGCTACAAAGCCTATCCCCCATTCTTCCCCATGTACCCAGACCCGCCTTCTGAATGCCAGGGCAGGGTCTGAGTTTCACCTTTGATGCAGTCTCTTCCTTCCTTCCTCCGGTAGTTTTAGCTATCTGAGACCCCAATTCTAACTCTGCTGACTGCAAACTTCTGGCCAGATGTGATGAAAGGCTGGGCCTAAAGCCTGTTCTCTCTCTTTTTTTTCTTTTTTTTTTTGACAGGGGGTGAAGCAGGGGTGGAGGAAGATTATCCAGTGTGAGAGGCGTAAAAGAAGTAATGGGACCAAATGGATACTTTCACCTTGGGGAAACCAGAATGACTGAAAGAGAAAGAAAACGGGAGGACCATTCTTGTGGGTAAGTCTGGATTATTTGATGCTATGTGAGAGGACCCTTGACCAAAATGCTGAAGAGGTTCAAACAAACTTCTGGAACAAACTCCCTTCAGGCCACCTTTACCCGATGATGTGCCCTGAAGCTGCAGGATGGGGAGCAAGTCCCGCCTGGGACTCTCTTGTGGCAAAGGGTTTAGCACAGTCTGGGCACAGGGATGGTTACTCACCCACTGGCAGGTCCTCGGGCAGCTTCACTGCCGTCATGTTGGGCAGAAACGTCGGGGCCACGTTGGCTGCCACTGTAGGGACCACAGGGCGCTGGAAAAACTCGACGCCCCTGTAAGGCTGACCCCCTATCTGCCCCTGTGGGAGCCCACACCCATCCCACTGGCCAAGCTTCAGTCCAGCTCAGCCGCCTGAGTCTGTATTCCTTCCCAGACCGCCCCAGGGCAGCCAAGCACAGGGCTGGGTCATAGAAGCTGGGTGTTTGCTGAAGAGGGAGCCTTTCCCTTCTGGAGGGTTCTGCCAAGGGTCCCTAGGGAGGCCAGGCACCCACCAGACATGATGAAGGCAGGAAGCAGGAGGCAGGACAGCTGCAGCCGCGCCATCATGTCTGAAAGGACCTGGAGGAAGAGGCGTCAGGGAAGGGGTACCTGTACCCAGGCCTTCCTCTGTAGGAGACCCTCATCTGTGTGGGTCTGACCCAGGCCCACCCACCACTCAGCGATTCTCTCCCAGGCCTCTATCTCCCTCTGCCCATTTTCCAGATGTCCCAGGGTAAGGGGAGTCGGGGGGAACCAAGAGGGTGAGCTGAGTTTGGTCCAGAGACCCAGCCTGAACTTGACCCCAGAGTTCAGAGCCCACTGTGTAGCAGTCACTGATTCAAGCACATGTGACACATAATCTTGTTATACCTATAACTGAGGTGGCTGCTAAGGAACCAAGACTAAGGGAGTAAGGGGCTTGCCTGAGGCCACACAGAGAATCGATGACAAGACCATGCTCTGAACACAGGTATTTGGGGCCTGAATTCATTCCCTCAACAACTGCACTATCTTCCCTGTTTGAAGGTTCACGTTCACAGAGCTGAGAAGCAGCAGAGCCTCACTGGGCCTTGACTGCCCTTCTCTGACCTGTTTCCTCACCTGCAGGACGTGAAGGATAACTAATAAATGATTGGGGTGCAGGGATGGATGAGAATGGAATATGCCAGCTCAGCTCCCAGCACACAGTAGGTGCTCAGCAAATGCAAATCCCTTCCTTCTGCATCTTGTGGGATCATCTTCACCTTTGGACTCCTAATGCCAGTGCAGTCACCATGGAAACTGCTCCCGTCTCTCCCCTGTGCCCATCACCATGCCTGTGCCCTGAGACTGAATGCAGAGGTCAGGGACAGGGTGGGCTGTGTGTGGATGAAGCCACGGACTGTCTTCCGGTCACTACCTGCAGTGTGACTAACCACTGCCCCTTGGGAAATGGCTGGGAAAACTGCTGGCTTGCCGAAGTCCCCAGAGATGATAGCTGGGGACGACCCACATGCTGGACAGCCAGGCTACACTCAGCCAGGTCGGAAAATGCTGATTGGGAGGAATTACTAAGTCCTCAGTCCTCGGAATCGCATGTGCTGAGCCACAGTCCTCAGTGAGACAGAGACGACGCTGTGGAGGTGCTGGCGTGACGGAATTGTGGTCAAAGTGTAGTGAGAGGTGTCCTGGAGCTGGTCGCGGGGCTGGGAACCAGGACAGCAGGGTGGTTGGGGGTGGTAGGGATGCAGTGGGGATGGAAGCCGTGATGGATGGTGGTGATGACGAGGCGGGGATGGACACGCTGGTGACGCGTATGACGATGAGGGTGGAGATGCAATGGAGTTGACAGTGGTGATGGTGGTGGGCTGCTGGCGTCCGCTGTGTGGGCAAACTCCAGGGCATTTTAACACTGGCTGGACACAGCTAGTCCTGGCATCTCCTTGTAGTGTGATCTTGGACCTGACGCCCTCACCTCTTTTGTTCTCACGTGTCCCTTCCTTCAGAGCTGAGTCAGCAGTCACAGGACAGTTAGTCATACAGTGTGCAGCCGCAGGGACACACCGTGGGCTCCTCACCGTGACAAAGTTCGCCTCAGTGCAGTTGGGAGGACAGGAAGGAGACTCCCCATCCCCAGGTCCAGCCCCAAGGGGAAGGGAGCTGGCTCAGCCACATGCTGTGTCTGGCACTTTGTCCCATTACCATTTGGTCCTCAGCACACTGTGGTCCCAGAGGGGAAGGCATGTGGCCCAGTCAGTGATGGGATCGGGAACCAAAGCAGGAAATCTCTGCTTTCTCTTTCTAGTCTCTGATTTGCCCTTTCTTGGCAATCAGATTTCCTCTCAGGCTTGCAGAGCCCTCTCCGCCCTCCCCCCAGGCTCCCCACCGTCCCTACATATGTGTCCCTTCGTCCAGGATGCCAGTCCCTTGCCTTATAGAGTGTGCAAATTCTTTCCACTGCCTGAGGCCAGGCCCCCTTCCTACACTCAGATACACATCGCTCATCAAAGTTTCTTCCAGCTGCCCTCCTCCCATTCTCACGGGGCCTCCAGAAGCTTCCCTCAGAGCAACATGACAGCCCTGACATTTGCATAGGGCGCACACAGACTTCCCCTGCAGCTGGTCCTCACCATGCCCCTGGAGGGAAGAGATGATAGTCAACTCCCCCTATGCCTGAGTCCCAGGGAAACTACTGCTCCTGCTCAAAGCCCCCCAGCCAGTCGGGGCGGAGCTGGGATGCCACCCCTCTGACTACCAGTGCCACGCTTTTTCTTGCGGTGGTCCTGCCTGTCCTTCCTGCACTGCCTGGGTCGGCCCTGGGTTTCCACATCTGCTTCTCACAGAGACTTTTACAAGCACACACTCATTTGCTCATAATAAGGCCAAAGTCCTACAGTGCATGGTGTCGTCCTCTGGATTCAGTCACTGAGAAAACAGTACAGCCTGTGTGAGCTGGGGAAGGCACGGGAAGAACCTGCCCCACCTCACTGGGTGGCAGCCACCTCCAAGCTCAAACCTCAACCATGGTTCCCACTGGCTGCAGACATGCTTGCTGCCCCTTGGGCCAGCAGGCTAGGTCCTCACAGTCCTGGCTCTCTCCCCCCATACAAGCTGTTCTGGCCGGTGGCATGAATCCTCCTCTTCTCAGTTCGCACCCTATGTTGTCTTTTGTCCAGGCATTTGCATATGTGTCCCCTTTGACCAGGATGCCTTCCCTTGCCTTATAGAATGTGCAAATTCTTTCTACCCTCTAAGGCCAGGTCAGGTGTGGAGCCACGTTCAAGCATTGGTGACCCCTCCTCTGGTCCCCTAAGCTCCTGGGACCCCAGCAGGGACAGGAGACAGAGCAGGTACAAGTGGACAAGAAGTGAATGGAGTTGCGTTTGACAGTGCCCAGGCTGTCCATTCGTCAGGCCTCGCTGTGCTGGGCAGCCAGGCACGAGAATGGAGGAGGCACAGTCTTACTCCAGCCCCCAGTCACTGCACAGCCATACCCAGGGGCTCTTTTTAACTCCTCTCTGCCCCTCAGTTTGCTTTCTAAAATGGCACTATCTAGTCCCAAAAAATGGGACTATCTACATCCTAGAAATTAGTTTCCTCCCCACCCCCTCTTTCCCTACTCTCAAAAAGTGCTTAGGGAAGAGTAAGAAAGGACACAAAAGTAAATTAGGGTGGCTTCTAGATTCTATCACATGAGACATGCAGCTTGGACTGGCACACCCACCCCGGCCCGTGAAGACTCAGCCTCCATGGGAGGAGGCATCAGCCACAGCTCTCAATAGCCCATGGCTCCAAGACTTTCTAGAATTGGGAAGCTCAGGGAGTGGGGACCCCAGACCTGCCCAGGCACCCAGGGGACCAGAGACGGAGGTGGCCCTCCTCACCCTCAGGCCCCCAGCAGGCAGGCTCAGCCACCACTGTTCCAGCACCTCCAGCTTACCACATACTTTAACTTCCGCTTTTTCACAGTTGTTCCCCAGTTGTAGGAATGGTCATTCCAGGGTCCAGGTGAGGAAACTGAGGCTCAGAGAAGCTCAGAGAGGGATGCCCAGAGTAAGGGCAGAGGGTTACACCCAAACTGGCTCCAAAACCATGAGTCCCTGGGCAAGCCTTGGTCTGGGCTTCACTTGACTCCACAGGGGCCGTACCTGTGCCCACAAGGCACACAGCAGCTCAGCCAGGGTGCCCTCGTACAAGGATGTGGACCCCAAGGCCACCGAGCTCCCTGCTGGGAGCCCTTTCCAGAGCCCATCACCCAGGCTGCTTTGCAAGCAGACAGATACATATGGAATTAAATGGTTCTGGGTTCAGATTCCAGCATTTCACTTACTTGCCGTGCCACCCCAGGCAAGCCCTTACCCTCTCTGGGTCTCAGTTTCCCTGCTGAGACTTGGGGTGCGAATAAGAACCACAGAGTCCTCACCCACTGGTCCCAGCCTGTTTCCATCAGTCAGATCCCAATGATCCCTGAGCCCCTGCTTTGTCCCTGCTGCCCCACCCAGCAGTCCCGGCCTCCAGGAAGAGGCCCGGGCCTGGCCGTGGCTCTCAGCTGAATCTCCACCTGGTACACCAGGACAATGACATGTGTCAGGGCCTGGGAATGAGTCAGAGGTGGGGACCATCAAGCCATTAGTCCCAGCCGGACCCTTCCTGGTGCTGGCTGAGGTGACACTGGAGTTAGTCATGACCACAGGCCGAACTCTGTTTCAAGGTCCTCTCCAGCTTCCTTCCTGCACTATCACCATCCCTGTTCTACAGGTGAGGAAACCAAGGCCCAGAAGAGTTCCAGAGCCCACCCACAGTCGGGATGGAGCTGGGAGCTGAACCAAAGCAGTCAGGGTTAGAGCCCAGCTCTTTCTCCTCCAACTCTGGGTCCCCCAGTTCAGCCACCTGTGACTTCAGCCCCTGGATCTTCCTGTGAAAGGGGCCCAGGCAGGTTAGCTCATTCCCCTGGGGCAACCGCCTCCCTTCCATCCTGTGAAAACTCCTCAGTGGGTCTAAAGGACCCAAGGCCTTAAAAGGGGAGGAAGGAGCTGTCAGAACCGTGGGAAGAGGTATTACTGGCCCCACACTGTAAAGGAAACTGAGGCCTGGCAGCCAGGCTGAGACTCACTCCAGGGCTGCCCAACTCAGCGCCTGTGCTCACTCCCTGAGGCCAGCGCTCCCAACCAGCTGGGGGTGGGACCCCCAAAACTCGCCTTGTCTCCAACGATCCCACTTGGTCCCTACCCCTGGCAGGAGACTCCACGCCCCGCTGCAGCGGAGCTGTATGGTCCCTACCTGTGCACCGGAAGGGGCCGCGGAGGCGGCGGCGGCGGATGGACACCTGCAGGCACAGGTGGGCACGTCTGGGGCTTACAGCATACAGCCTGCAGACTTTGGCACCATCTCCGCCTCCCCTGAGCAATCATTAACTCTGCCAGAGACCGCACCCCCGAATGGGGCTGACTCGACTCCTCGGGCGGGCGTGCGGGCGGGGAGGCACTGACCACAGCGAGGGAGGAGGCCGGAGGGCAGGACAGCGCTGGCAGCCCCGGTGCTCCCAGGATGGAGACCCAGGCCACAGGAGAGAGGGCCCAGCAGAGCCTGAGCCCAGAGCACCTGGGAGCCAGGTCCAGCCCTGGGGCAGGCAGGAGGCAGGGAGGGTGACAGTAGACATCTAGGGCCACTTCCAGGCCCTTGGTCCTCTTCCCGCTACAAGGGGCCTCCACAGCAGGTGACCTGTGGAGGAGATGAGACAGTGTGCGGTCAGGAGAGGGAACTAGTAAAATAGTGTAACCATCAAGCTTGAGGTTTTCACAGAGGACTGAGGACAGCTTTGAGCTTGGTCATTGTTGCTGTTCCCCTTCTGCCGAGGCCCCCAGAGGGTGTCAACCTCTCCCCATACATCTCGGACATCCGCATTCAAAACTTGGAGAAAATAATATTACTTCACAGGGTTCTTGTGAGGATAAAACCAGATAATGGAGATACTGTTCCTGGCATGTGGCCTGGCATGCAGCGTGCACCCCATGACCCCCGCCAGAGCTCTCAGGGCCCTGAACCCACAGCTTCTTCAGGGCACAAGCTCCCTGTGTTGCCATAACCCCGAGTGGCCTCCCCACTGGGCATGGGCCACACCCGACTCACAGTCAGTAGGTATGTAGCAGGTAGCTACTATATGCCAGGCACCTTAACAGGGATATTTGTTCTTCAAACCCCCAAATTCAAAATAGATTATGAAAACATACATGCATGTACATCTGTTCATAGCAGCATTATTCACAACAGCTGAAATGTGGAAGCCACCCAAGTGTCCATCAACAGATAAATGGGTAAACAAAAGGTGGTCTATACACACAATGGAATATGATTCAGCCTTTAAAAAGGAGATTCCGACACAGGCTATAACATGGATAAACCTTGAGGACATTACATTAAGTGAAATAAGCCCATCACAAAAAGACTGTGTGAATCCAGTTACATGAGGTACCTAGAGTAGGCAAATTCAAAGAGACAGACCGTACAATAGAGCATGGCAGGGGGAGGGGGGGAGGGGGTTGGGGAGTTACTGTTTTATGGGCAGAGTTTCAGTTTTACAAGATGAAAAGAGTTCTGGAGGTGGATGTGGTGATGGCTGCACAGCCATGTGAATGTCCTTAATACCACTGGCCTGTACACTTAAAAATGGTTAAGATGGTAAATTTTATGTTATGTGTATTTTACTACCATTTTTAAAAATTGGGGGAAAAATGCTACAACAAGCTTAAAAAGGTGAAGAAATCTGGATGAAGGGAAAACAAGTGAGAAAAATGAGGAGCCATCTAGGCTTGACTGGCGTCCATAAAATATTTAAATATTTGCCCTTAAGTTTTGGGTAATTGTCAGAAGTGAGCCATGAATTGAATTCCAAGCTTCCCAGCAGGCAAGGCAAAAAGGGAAACAGGATCCATGGAGTCCAGCATCTATCCATTTAAATATACACATAAACATATATATGTATATATACATATATATATATGTATGTTATATATATATATATACGTATATATATATAGAGAGAGAGAGACAGAGACAGAGACAGAGAGAGACAGAGAGAGACAGAGAGACAGAGAGAAGATGCCAGGATCTGGGAGCTATGGTACAGTTCTGAGTTCTGACACCTGAGAGGAGTCTCCTCCTGTGTGTCTCCAAGGAGAGGATGCTACAGGAGGTGGATGGCACTTGGCGTGACTATTACAGTGTAATTATTCAGATATCAGGCTCAGGGGTCAGGGGCTGCATTCAATTGTGGTGAGGCAAGTTACAGAACCTCCCTAAGCCTCAGTTTCCTCATCTTTAAATTGTGAGCAATGTATGAAGTCTACCTCAGAAGGTGGCGGTCAGGATAAAATGAAGTCACACACTTAAAGTCCTGAGCCCAGTGCCCAACCCAGAGTAAAGTCTCAGCGAATGTTAGTGTTTGGAGTGGCAGGTGGGACAGCTGGTGGCCTAACTGGTAGCAAGAGAGGCAGGCGACTCCTTGCCAGGCTCAAGGTCTGTCTCTGACCAAGGGAGTCTGCCTGTCTCTCTCTGCCCAGACCTAGGCAGGGCAGACCCCAGACCCACGCCCTGCTCCCCCTCCCTGCACTGCCTTCTGAGACCAACAGTTCTGAGTCACTGCTCTGGCCCCCACAGGACATGTCCTGGCCTGCCCACCTTTGGACAGCATCTGGATGAGCCAGGTGTGGCCAGATGGTGCCCTGCCCATCTCAAGGGACACTTGTCTGCCTGTCACAAGGCAGCTGATTGGCTGAGTGGGCTCTGGGCTGTAATGATCCAGGTCTGAGCCCAGGGTCAGCTTCAGGGAGTGGTGGGAAGCCAGGCAGAAGTGGGGCCAAGAGGCCAGGATGTGGACTTAGATGACCTAGGTCCTAATCCCCTGCCCACTACTTGCCAGTGGGTGGCCTTGGGCAAGGGAGCTCATCTCCCTGAGCCTCGATGTCTTGTTATGCCCCAAAACAGCAGAACCCAACTCGGAGGCTTGTCATAAAGATGAATCCAAAGAAAAAAGAAAATGGAAAAAAAAAAAGTTGAATCAAGTGATGCAGTCAGGCACTTCGCACGGGGCAAGTGACAGAGAGATGCGCACGTGAGGTAGCAATTCAGATGCACCTCCAGCTTCCTTCATAGTCACTGTCTTGGGTGTGTGGTTTTGACAAATTTTGAACTGCAAACCTCCTCATTTCCTGTCTTTGCTGGCAACCTCCTGTGTGTACCCACTATGCGTTCAGACACTGATCAAGTTGAAATCAAGTCCTCATTGCCCCGGACTAGCTGTATGACATGGAGCAAGTCACTCCTCTCTAAGCCACCACTTCTTCTGAATCATGAACATGCCGCCCCCTACAGTGGATGGCTTCAAGGCCACCTGGAGAGCCTGTGCGGAGGGTGGCTCTTTGCTAGGAATGTGTCCAATCCCTCCTCAACTTCCCAGCCATCCCTCCATGTTGCACACGGCTTTGCAGAGTACAAAATCCTTCACCGCTCTGTTCTACAGTCTGAGCACCCCCTGCCACTTCTGTGTGCATTCAACACACTGAATGCTCATTTTGTGCCAGGCACTGTGCTGAGAGCCGGGCACTGGGAGGGTGTGTGGGGGGATGTGCGTCCCTGCCCCCACACATGGAGACTCTGTGTGAGAGCAGAGTAGGCCAGGCCCAGAGGAAGGAAAGGGAAGCCCAGACACAGGGAACAGTGTATACAAAACCCCACTCTGGAAAGAGCCTGGCCCTTGAGGAAACTGAAAAACTATGCTGGCTGGAACTCAGAGGTCAATTGTTCAGAGGATCAAGTTTCAAAACCTGTTGTACATTCATACAATGGAATATTATTGAGTCATTTTTTTTCTTCCCCCTTTCTTCCACCTTCCCCCCCCCGCCCCCCCCCCCCATTCAAGCCATTGTTTCTCAGTCTAGTTGTGTAGGACACAGCTCCCTGGCCCCTGCTGGTATTATGAGCCTTGTGCTCTCCCCGGCTGAGGCAGTCAGTAGACAGTCGCTGGCCATTTACAGCCGCACACAACAGCCCAGCTCCAGGGAGAGCTGTTGTTCACAATTTTAGCTGTAGAGGGCGCAGTCACAGGTCCATGTGGGAATCAAACCTGCGGCCCTTCAGCGTTAGGAAGGCAGCGCACCAACCGCCTGAGCCACTGGGCCCGCTCAGAAATTTTTTTAAAAAGCATTCATTGCAGCATTCACAATAGCTAAGACATGGAAACAACCTAAGTGTCGATCAACGATGAATGGATAAAGGAAATGTGATATAGAATGGGATATCGTTGTCATAAAAAAAGAAAATCCTGCCATCTGCGACAACATGGATGGACATGGAGGGCATCATGCTAAGTGAACTAAACCAGACAGAGAAAGAGAAATGCTTCATGATCTCACTTATATGTGGAATCTTAAAAAAAAAAAAAAAGTCAAATACATCTAAACAGAGTGTAGAATGGGGTTGCCAGATGCTGCGACTTGAAATGAGAAGATGTTGGTCAAAAGGTACAAACTTTCGAGCGGCTGGATGGCTCAATTGGTTAGAGCGTGAGCTCTGAACAATGGGGTTGCCAGTTCGATTCCCACATGGGCCGGTGAGATGCGCCCTCCACTCCAGCCGGATGGCTCAGTTGGATAGAGCACGAGCTCGCAACAAGTTTGCCGGTTCAATTCCCACATGGGATGGTGGGCTGCACCCCCTGCAACTAAAGACTGAAAATGGCAACTGGACTTGGAGCTGAGCTGCGTCCTCCACAACTAGATTGAAGGACAATGACTTGGAGCTGATGGGCCCTGGAGAAACACACTGTTCTCCAATATTCCCCAATAAAACTTATTAAAAAAAAAAAAAAGGTACAAACTTTCAGCTATAAGATGAATAACTTCTGGGAGTCTAAGGTAGCTATAGTTAACAATACTGTATCTATCTTAGACTTGAAAGATGCTGTTAGAGCTTTAATGTTCTCACCATAACAACTACAACAAAATGGTAATCATGTAGGTGAATGACTAACCTTAACATAGCAATCATTTTGCAACAAATACATGTATCAAATCATCATATTTGTACCTTAAACTTACACAATGTTATATGTCAATTATATATCAATAAATCTGGGGGGGGGAAAGACAGATTACTAACACACACAACAGGATGGATCTCAAAAACATGATACCGAGGGGGAAAAGGCAGCATTTACACAGCCAGTCATTCCATTGACACAAAGTTCGAAACACATAAAACTAATCTATAGTAACAGAAACCAGATCAATAGTTATGTTTGGAGGGGGCTGACTTGGAGGGAACAAGAGGGAACTTTCTGGAGTGATGAAAATGTTCTAGATCTTGATCAGGGTTTTAGTTGTATGGAGGCATACATTTATGAACAATTCACTAAGCTATACACATAGATACAGATAAGGTTACAGATAGGGTTACAGATAATGTTTGTATCTGTAAAGTACGAGTATACCCTAAATTAGGCCTTAATGTAGTTCTAGTTAAAAAAAAAAAAAAGGAAAAGACATTTGTTAAAGGATGAACCAAAGTGAGGTAGAAAGCAGGTTCTTCTTCGTCTACAAAATGGACATAACATTTGAACCCAAGTCAGGTTCGTTATAAAGATTAATGAGGTAATGCCATCAAGCACTTAGCACAGGGCCAGTGATAGCGAGATCTGCAGCTGAGGTAGCAATTCAGGTACACATCAGGCTTCCTTCCTGGCCACTGAGTAGAAATCCTGGGTCCTGTCACTTCTTAGCAAAATCCCTTTACCTCATTATGCCTCAATTCTCAAATCTATAAAACAGGAGTGATAATATTCCAATACTGGGTTGTTAGACTTTAAGGAATAACTAAGCAAATTCATGTTAAGCACTTAGAATATTGTTTGACTGTGACAAAAGCTCAACAATTGAAAGCTTTAAAAAAATAAGCTGGCCTCGAAGCAGCGGGCCTAACCTGAGGAGCCAAGTCCTGAGCTGAGAAAAGGGGACCTCGTGAAGCCAACTCTGGGAGGCGAGGTCTTAAGGGACTACAACTCGCGAGGTGGCCGGGCCAGAGCGGGGCACGCTGGGAGTTGTAGTCCTCACCCGCCTAATACGCCCTGGATGCGGGGCATCGGAGATGCCCTCCGGCACTCGGAAAGGCCAGCTTGAGCAGATATCCACCATGCTCTGATCTTGGTTGGCTCCAGCGATGGGCATACGCCTCCTCTTGTCACTGGTGTCTCCCAACCATCCCGAGGAGGTATTATTGCTTCCACTTCGCAAACGAGGAAACTGAGGCTCAGAAATGCCCCAACTTCACTACGAGGTTGGGGGAGAGGGACAGACTCTCTGGGAAGGAACCGTTCTTTGAACGGCCACGGAGTCATATTATTCTCCCAATTTTATAGACTAAGAGACGGAATCAGTCACTAGTCCAATGTCACTGTGGGCAATAAACCTGTGGCTAGGATGCCAGGTTCTGGGAACTTCGTCTTTGCCCTCCCTCTGCCGCGGGAAGCTGAGCGGGCGTGGCTGAACAACACCACGCCCCCTTTCACCCCCCGCTCCCGCGCGTTTGGTGCAGTCCAGGTAGTTCCATACACGCGCGGGAGCGGAGGTTAAGCTACGCAGCCGGTATAGGCCCCGCGGGCGCCCGCGCGCCTCGTGATGAGGTCCGCGGACGGTTCCACTGCGCTGGGCCACAGTGTGGGTAGCAGCAGGACCGGGACCCCGGGCTACTGCGGGAGCTACATGCTGGCCGCCGGATGGGGGTGGAGTCCCGCCGCGGCACCAGGTAATGCCTGGCCTGGATCCTGAGCCTTGCGCCCCCGGCGCAGGGCCAACGAGGACAGAGCTCTAGGGGGCGGACGCGGGCTGGCAGAGAAGAGCGGAGACTTCCAGCGAGGCCTTTGCCAGCATCCTTAGGGCCGAAGCTCGACGTCCCGGGACCCGGAGCGAGAGCCGCTCCCTTCTAGCCGCTGTCTGCCCGCTAGGTCCAAGTACCCCAGTTCGGGAAGCCCCTGGGAACAAGTCCCAGTGTGCCCTGCGCATGCCCCAATCTCAAACCCGGGTGGGTCACAGCTTCAGCTGGGGCCCAGGCGTCCGGGACTAAGAGCTGCAGTCCTTTGGATTTGTTACGTCGGTCCCACTTTACCAGCGCTCCATGTGCCAGTCGCTGGGGAGACAGAGCGTCCTGGGCCCTGCCCTAGAGTGGCTGCGGGTCCGGAGAACAGATCACTAAACCCCAGCGCCGTCGTTACTGCTTTCAGGATGTCGGATCGCCGGGGGGTACAGAGAGGGTCTGTGTCTTGTCCGAGGTCGTACAGCTTCCGTTGCCTGAGGACCACTAAGCCCAAGTCGAGTTGGTGCTGGGGATTGAGAAGGCTTGTGGGCCCGAGGGGGATGGTGGTAGGAAGTTGGTCTTCGAGTAAGAGAGACACTTAAAACGGAGAGAAAATGGGGAATTCGGGTGGATTCACATCTCTGGATTTGCTCGGTGCTGCAGTCCTGTAGCCCCTGGTGACGGTACCTGTTCCCTCCTGTGCAGACCCTGGGGGTTCCAGTAGTGAGAGCTTCAGGGAAGAGGAAGTCGGGAAAGAGAGCAGAGCGCCTCCTAGCGTCATACCCACAAAACTCCCCCATCCAAGCGCAGCTCCAGACCCTGAAAGTCAGGCAGGTAGCGCCAAAGATGCAGATAGTGAGAGAGAGCCACTATTAACTCGCTGAGGTATGTACTCTCACCCCCATTTTACACCTGGCCAAACAGCCTCACAGAGATGGTGACTTCCTCAAGGTCACGGAGCTAATAGACAAAGCCAGGGTCCAAGCCCACACAGCCCGGCTTCAGAGTGTCTATTTAACACATGAATGTATGCCTGCCTCCTCAGTAGCCAATAGGAGGTGAACAACAGAGCTGGCACATACTAAGTACTCAATAAACGTCATCTGCCACTAGTGTTGTCATCAATGTCCTGATTTTACAAATGAGAGACTGAGGTGGAGAGAGGCCAAATAACTGACCCACAGTTTCAAAGCTGGAGCCAGAGTGCTGCAGACCTGAGCCTCAGACCCAGGAACACCCTTCCTGCATCTGCACAAAGATGCTTCTTTTTAGAGGAGCTAAAGCTTGGGGCTCATGTGAGGGTGGTGTGTATAGGCCTGTCCTGAACAGAGAGGGCTTGGCAGAGGGCCTGTCAATCCCCACCCTAGTGTGTGAGGCGCTGGTAGCTGGGAGGTCTGAGTCCTGAGCTGTCCTGTGTGTCCCTGGGTGGTTTCTCAATCTCTGTTCTGCCTGGGCCTGGTTTATTGGAGGAGAGTTTGACAGGTCTTAGAAGAAACGAGTGGGGTTCTTTCTGACCCTGACGGAGGGAGGATGGCAGCCAGCTATCCAGGCTCCTGGGTGGGCCAATGGAAGGTGGCAGGGCCCCAGCAGGAACAGATGAACTGCCTTCTTCCTGCCCAAGCTGAATCCCTCCCATCTCCTGCAGAGGAGCCTGCGTCTGGGAGCATCCAGTGTTTTGTATTGGAGCAGTCAGGATTTGAACCCCTCTGCCACTCATCCACCCTGTGATCTAGAGTCATCCACTAATCCCTGAGCCTCCATGGTCTCTGTCCTCATGCCCGAGAACATATGTGCTTTTGATTATTGAACAACCCTTGGGAACCCTGTGTTGACATTTGCATGGCACGAATCAGACTTAATATGGGATCACAGTGTGATCCTAGGTTTACCCCTTGATGGCTGTATGACAATGGGTGAGTCATATCCCTTCTTCCCATAGTTTCCTCATCTGTGAAATGGGACAAATGCTGGTGCCCAGCTCTTAGGTCATTGGGAGGACCAGTGAGCCGATGATGAGGACAGGACTTGCCCAGACCATGCAGAAGACCCTACACCCCGATTTCTCCACAGAACCTCTTGACAGCTGCCTGGGCAAGGGAGAGCCACCACCTATGGACCACACTTCTGGGATCTCTTCCTGAGCCACTTTCCTCATCTGTAAGATGAAAGGAACAGAACAGGCTTTCCAGGTGGAGTAGAGTGGGTTGATGAGACTGAGGCATGCAGGAGGTGTGCAGGCCACATCCCCCCATGGGGTTCCAAAGCGCAAGACTTGTCGGTGAACCTGAGAGAGGGTTTCACAGGCAAGTCCAGATTTCTGGCTTCTATGGAAAATCTGGTAAAATTGAGCCTCCTTCCCACGTGCTCCAGAGTGATTCTGCATGTGCCCAGGAAAGTTTTTCAGGTGTGTGTGGTGGGGGTATTATTGGTCTTTGGCCCTGGGGAGAACTCTGGGGCTGTGGGGATTTACTCAAGGCCCCAGAGGGTCATGCTTGAGAGAAGACAGGGTGGGGACTTCCTGGCCCTGTAGCATCAGGGGCAAGAGTCAAACCCAGTGGATGTTCTTGGGCATCCACTGCCCAATGTGAGTTAGACCCTGCTGAGGTAGTGAGGGGCAGTCGTGTGGAGCTAGCCTTCTGCTGTCTTGATGCAATATGATGACAGTCATGCTGTGTGTTGAGGGAGATGGAGCAGCCGACTGCCAGAGACGGGTCAGGAGGCCCTGGGAGGCCGTCTGTGAGCTAAGCCCCAAAGGTTAAGCAGGGTTTTGCCAGAGGTGAGTAGAGGGTGTTGAGGGTGTTTTAGGCAGAGAGAATAGTACAGTCAGAGGTTTGGTGGCTTCAAAGTATATAACTGGATTGTGGCTGAAGGGTCACTTTCTGAGGGTAGAGAGTGGGAAGGTTTTCTCACTGTGTGGCCTGGAGCAAGGTCACATCCTGGAGCCACAGATCCTCACCTGTAAAATGAGGTCAGGAGAAGAGTATGGAGCGATGGATTGTGATGGGGCTGTGTGCAAATTAAATGACCTGAAGTGAAGGTCAGGATGCATCTACCCCAGAGTTCAGAGATGGGGTAGTTCAGTACAAACTGGAGACTTCACAGCTTCCTGTAAGAGGTGAGATGGGAGTAGAGCCTCAAAGGACAGAAAAAAAGAGGGCATCCCTGGCAGGCAGGGAAGGCCAGAGGGTTGGGGAAAGGTGGGCCTGAAAAGTTTGGTGGGGGATCTTAGTAAGCATACCCCTGAAGGCCAGGCAATAGGGAGCCATTGCAGGTTCTATCCCTACACAGGCAAGCAGGGTGTTGTCTTAACAATGTAGACACCTTTGAATGTGGGATTTTCTAATTGCTTTTGCATAGTGGGAAAAATAAAAGATTGGAAGGGATATAGGAGAAGAGAGTTGATGAGATGGTTAGAGAAAGCCATCACCCTGTACATCCCCATTTATTCTCAGGAACACATAGTGTTAACTGTGATGGAGAGAGTTTGGCTTTCCAGGTAAAATCGGTAGCAATGCATCATGAACTTGATCTGTGCCTAGAAGTCTGCAGACAGCCCCCAGGGTACCATTTTCAGTCATTGTGTTGCTGGTTGCATATCCACAGTGCAGTATCAGATTATTGCTGGTCTAAACAACACTTCGATAAGCATGTCTGTTCCCCAAACTTCTGGATTTTTCCTTTGGATACCTTTCCTGAAGGAGGATTTCTGACTCTAAGGGAACAGAAGTTTTTATGACTTAAAAGACTAAAACCATACTCACTGACAGTAATTTTCTTTAGACTTTTCAGTAGGTTATACTCTATAGGTGTTCTTTTTTAAGAGCAAATGTACAAAAACACATACAATTAAAAAGAAACTATCCTCTTGACCCAGTGTGCTGTTCCAGTTCTCCCTGAAGACAGTTGTCAATCAATTTCCTGTATATCCTTCCAGAAATATTCTGTGCAGATATTGTATATATCTAATGTTTAAAAAACAGATACATATGCTGTTAAACTCTGTTCAGCATCTTGTTTTCAATTTTTATTTTTAAATTTGGGATTATGAACTATACCAAAGCAGCAAAGAAAATGACACTACCCTCTACTACCCCAGTAGCCCACCACACAGGTTTAGGAAATGTTAACATTTTGGACTGGCATGTCATTTAAGGCTGTCTTGGAGGTAGCCCTCTGCCAGTGCAGCTCCATACAGAGGAGCCCAGTTATTGATTATAGGCATACACCATTCTTTATTGGGCCTGTTCCCAGCTCTGGATATTTTAGGGCATTACTGATTTGTTTTCGCTTAAATAATCAACATGGGGTTATATCCCACTTTGTATGTCTTCCTGAAGAGGCATCAAGACAAAGAGGAACGAAGCTCGGCTTTGGCTTAGGTTCAAATATCTGCTCAGCCACACTTTCTTAGCTGTGTGACCTGGGGTCAGTGACACCCCTCTTGATCCTCTTTACCCATCTGTAAAATGGGCAAGTTGTAGTAGTCCCTCCGTTTCATAGCTGCTAGGAGGAGTACAGTTGAAAACTAAAGACTTCGTTGGGCTTAGTTCCCCAACCCCCTTAGCCAAGAAGCACTCCAGGACCCCAGCTGAGAACACCTGGAGCTCCAGACCTCCGCAGTTCAAGCTTCAAACTATTGCCCGCCCCTTTCCCTGGCCACGCTGGGGGCGGGGCGGTTAAAATATCACTGTGACGTCAGTGCGCGCAGGACCAATCCCCGTGCCGGGCAGGCGTTAACTTATTTACATGGGTTGCCCGCTATTGGTCCGTTGGGCAATCCAGGCCGTCTCAGCTTTTTAAAGCCGCCGCGTAGTATAAACAAGGAGATGGGGGGCGGCCAGGCCATGATGTCATCGCAGCGATGTAGCTCTTGGAGCTGACGTCATCTCCGGGGAGTTTGCCGGCACAGAGCTGTTAGAGCTTTCCTAACCACACTGGCTGGCCTAAGAGGACGTCCCAGCCTGGTCGAAAATTGGCCCCATTGCACTTCAGTGTCCCAGGCGGCACCCCGTCTCCGAGGAGGGGACCATGACACAGTAAGTCCGTTTGCAGCTCTCCCGGCGGGACCCATTTCTCCGGTAGGGATACAGCCTCAGAGGCGCGAGTGGTTCGGGAGTTTGCATAGCAAGTTCGAATTGCAGCTGATTGGTCTTGCCCACCCCGGGGTCTCCCATCTTTAGTCAGGCCGTGGCCCCGCCCCTTGCCTGTGATGGCTGCGGTCACTTTAAGTGTGAAGGTGGGGGCGAGAAGGTTTTTAAAAAAAAATCTGCCTTACAAGATGGCGGCCTGCTTATCACGTGCCTAGTCGCTTCTAGTGATTGGCTCTCGGGGCACTCGCGGGGCGGGGCTGCCGCGGGCAGCTGCGGGCTACTGTTTGCCGGAACCTCCCGGCGCGCCCCCGCGAGGCCCCTCCCGCCCAGCGCGCGACCCCGCCGCTTCGAATGTTGTGAATCAAATGTGGGGTTTGTTACATTCCGCTGGCGCTGCGGACAGTTCTTAAAGGGCCAGCCGCGGGCAGCTGCGCAAACCTGGCCGCGTCCTGCGCCGCCTCCCGCTCCCGGAGGGTCTGGGCTGAGAGAGGCTGACCGCGCGTGGGCCTCGCGAGGCAGACGCCGCGGACGGACAAAGAGAGGGCCCCGGCAGGAGACGGACTCCCCCCGGACTGGGGGGCGGGGAGGGGAGCACATTGTTCCGCAGGGCGGGGGCTCTTAAAGTGTCCAGGCTGGCCCCCCCGCCCCCTTGCCCAGCTTGGCCATCCTAGATCGGGAACAAAGGAATCAACGTGTGGCCTGGCGGCTGAAGGTGAGTCGGAGCCAGAGCCCCCAACTCCCGATTTCCGCATCCTTGTAAACTCCTGCCCCCCTCCCCTGGGACTCGGGGCTGTGATATAGGGTACTCCGCAGGGGTTAATCACGGGCGGTCTGGAGGGAGCGGCCAGACCTCTAGGATCGGAGACGTCCTCCTCTCAGCGCCCCCCAAGGCCAGGACGAGTCTCCCTTCTCCTGAGGCTGAGCGCTGCGGTTGGAGAGGAAGGAGCCGCCCCCTCCCCCTGCTGCCGCCACTTCCTTTGTTGTTGCTTTTGTCTCACGCCGAGCACATGGTCTGGGATCCTCCGCTCTTAAAGTCACAGCGCTCTTGCCCAGACGCCGCAGTCTGGCCTCCCGCTCCTCATGTCCCTCCGAGTGTGGCCCAAAGAGTGAGAAGGGGACGAGGGAGGCCCCTCTCCGGGCGGGTGTCCGCACCGCCTTCCCCGAGGAGGGGTGGCTGAGGAAGCTCCCCCGAGCCCCTCAACCTGTACCTGGCCTGCGTTGAGGTGGGGCTTGCCCCTCAGGGATATTGGTTTCCTATCCCACTAACGTGCCCACCAGGTTTCTTGAGTCTTGTCTCTCTGGTTTTATATGGATGCTCTGGGAAGGAGAGTTTTCCATCCTCATTTTACAGTTGTGGCAACTGAGGCTCAGAAGCAAAGAGATTTCCTTGACCCAGGCCATTCAGGGAGTCGGGCTGGCCAAGAACTCCTAGTTCCAAGCCTGCTGGTCCTGCCCTCAACTGCCTCCAGTCACCTCACGTGGGGGGAGCTTTGCTTGCCCACCAGGCAATGCTGGGCCTGGCCTACCTCTTGGGGTGGGGAGAGTTGGGAGGGGGCTTCGCTTCCTGCTTAGTCTACTCATGCTCTCAGAGGCTGACTTTGCTTATCTGCAGAACAGCCCCTTTTTCCTACAGACAGCCCCTGGCCCCAAGTGACATGCCATGACAGGGGCTCCCTAGACCCTGATGCAGGTAGCTGCTGGGGCACTGAAAGTAGGTAGTCGGCTGCCTCCTGGGGGAGGGTATGGATGCAAGGTGTGGTGCCTGCTTCCATGCAAGGTTGGATTTAGGGATGGGACCCTCAAGACCCATTTACACAGACCTCATTGAGAGCATGGCCACCCTTGCTGTTTGACCTTGAGCACGTTGCCATCTCTAACTCTGAGCCTCCCTTGCTTTTCTCCACAATAGGAGGAGTCACAAGCACCGTACAGCTGTCCTGATCTCCTTTAGGGCCTGGAATAGAGAGTTGGGATTAGGCAGTTTTGGGGGTTACTGATGCTAGCGAGACAGTCAGGAGTTGGGGGAATCTGGGCCCAGGGGCCAGCCAGGACCAATTTTGTCCCTCTCTGGCTTTGTGGCCTAGAGCAAGTTACTTCCTTTCTTTGGGTCTCAGTTTCCTTAACTGTGAAGTGGGTATGTTCGCTCTTTGCCACCTCTGTTCCTAGTAGGACTTCAGGGACCAGGGGCCCCTCCCTTGCCAGCTGGGGTATCCCCTAGGGAGGCATATTTCCCAGCTGCTTCCTGCAGAGCTTGAAGTAATAGCCCCTGATTTCTGCCTGGGGGGTGGGGGTGGAGGGCAGCCTCTGTTGTTTTCTCACGGTGATCACTCACCCTTACAACTTTACAGACTACTCCTGCCGGGGCCTGTGAGCATCGCTTGCCAATCTACTGGGAGGTTGTCATTGGGCTGGACTCACTCACAGATGAAGAAGCTGAGGCTCATAGAGGGGAAGTGATGTGCCCAGGACTCTAGCCAGAAGTCGGGGTGTCATGTGTGAGAATGTAGGGGTTGGCACTGTCATTTGTGGCATCAGTGTCCACATCTGGAGTCCCTTCTGTTTGCTGGTTTGGTTTCTGAGCTCCTTGCTACTTCCCTTTTCCGAGGAGTGGGTGTCTTTGAGGGGCTGGCCATAGAGCAGATTCCCATGGGTCTGGGCCTCTGTGGGGTCTGCACCCATGAGCCTTGACACTACCCAGACTTAAGCAAGATAACCTGGCACAAGAGGAGCAGTCGAGGCCACTTCCTAGGTCGTGTCCCAGTGTGTTCACAACTTCAGTCGACTGGCCTTGGACCTTAGCCTCTCTAAGCTTCAGTGTCCCCACTTCTGAGGGTTGCTGTGAGGACTCACTGAGATGGCACATGGGAAATATCGTAGTGTTTGTTGCTATTCCTCTGTGGCAGGACTGTAGGTTCCCAGGATCTCTGAGGTCTATTAGAGCAGAGGTTCCTAAACATGACTGTGCTACAGAAACTTCTGGAGAATTTAGTAAAAATCTATGTGCCCTTGTTCCCCAACCGTCCAAAGATTCTGATCCAGGAGGTCTGGGTTGGGCCAGGGGTCCGCTGTTTCAGTTATTTGGAGGGTTCTTCTGAGTCTCTCTTGGCCTTTGTTTGCTAGGCTGGATTGTTAGCAGGAATCAGGGAGGCTGGTTTTGTACACACACGTGTAAGGATGTGCACTTGGCCTCACCAGGGGTTACAAACCCAGTCACCTCTGGTGGTCAGACAGGGAATGGGCCTGGGGTGCCTGGAGAGAAAGCTCATGATGCAAGTGAGGGGATCCAAGCAGAAATGAGGGCCCAGTGGAACCAGATTTTCTGGACATCCCAACCAGAAAAACCCAAATGTGTATGTACTAGTCTCCCAATTTTGAATCATTGGCACTAACTTCACTGCTGCCAGACTGTGGCCTTGGCCTTGTGTGATGGACTCTCCCGTGTGCGTTATCACATCAGGCCTTCCTTGTGCTGGACACAAGCTGGTCACTGGGCCCTGCCCACCCCTCTGCCAAGTGCCAGAGCCTGAGTTGGGCCGGAGAGGTATGCATTCCAGCTCTTCCACTTCCTGACTGCGGCCTTGATGGGACTCTGTCCTGTCAGCTGGAAAAGAGCCTCCCTTGCAGGCTCATTTTGAGAGTTAGGGGCCAGGCTCTAAAGACGAGCACAGAGGAAATATTCTTGCCTGTTGGCAGGAAGGAATGAGGTGTTGAGGGGACAGTACACAGGTCCCCTGGCTGTATCAACGGGGCGGCAACATGTAAAGCTGAGTATCGAGGATGAGGAGGTGTTTTGTCAGATGGAGAGGGACAGTGGGGCCTCCCTGAGGCAGGAACTGCAAAGGGCTGGTCCTGTTTGATGCACCCTTCAGCTTTGCAGGGCCTGACAGGTTCCAGAGCTTTCCCTGTGGGGGCCTCATCCCAACCTCTGGAGTTAATGAGTAGTCCCCCCAACTTCCCCCACCTTGGACCCCCAGGGAGGGAGGAGATCTGCCCCGCCTCCGCCTCGTTCCCCACTCAACTTCCTTCCTTAGGTTCTGGCTTCCCCTTTTTTCTCAGCAAGCCCCACCTCCCACTTAGGGGCTGTGTGGGGCCCCCAGAGCAAGGGCCTGGCTGCGTTCCAGACCCACCTGCCAAGCACTGGTGGCTGGCTTCTTTCATCGCTTCCTGGGAAGCCCTTGGGCCAGACCCCTCCCATTGGCAGCAGGGTGCAGTGAGAAGGTTGTGGTCACCTACCCCTTCAGCTTTGACATTTGGACAAGTCCCTTCCTCTCTCTGAACCTCAGTTTTCTCTTCAGTAAAATGGAGCTGACAGTATCCTTTTTGAAGAGTAAATGAAGTCACACATGGGTAGGCACTGTGGGAATGGGTTATGGAAAGAAACAAAACTGACCTGCCTTGGACTGGGAGCCCCTGAAGGCAGGAACTGGATCAGAACCTCTTACCTGGCAATAGTGGAAGGAGAACTGGGCCCAAGACTGATTGGAATTCCCCACCCCCAACCCTGAGCCAGCCAGGTGGGAGGAGGAAGCTGGGGAACCCCACCCTGAGGGAGCCTGCCTGGAGCCACCTGGCTCAGAAGCCCTCTGACACTCCCACAACGCCCAAGGAGGAGCGAGATCCGTTTTGCAGAGCAGAAAACTGAGGCCTGGGCTGCCTGCAGGCCAAACCTGTCCCTGGTCTCTGCCCTGAGCCCCAGTGCCAAGAAGAGGGTCAGACCCAGAGTGCGTGTGCGGAGGTAGCCCAGGCGCGCTGGACACCAGCAGCCCCTGGAATCGGGCTGCAGAGGTTTGACTCTGTCTCCCAGACAAATGGGGCAAATGACGGGGCTTCTCTGTGCCTCAGTTTCTTTGTCTGTTTGACTCCTAGGGTTGTGAATCCCAGCCCAGCCCCTCCATCCCTCTGCCACTCCTGATGAGACCATGGGCTCTGGCAGTGACTAGGAGGCCACCTTCTGCCCCTGTGGGTCAGCAGCGATTGTCTGCAGGACCTGGCAGCACTGCAGGCCAGATCCAGGGAAGGTAGGAAGGCACCTCCTAGTTCTGTGGACCCCGGAGCCTCTGGTGTTTGGCTGTCAGCTTGGGCTGAGGCACGGGGGCGGGCCAGGGTGGTGGGGTGCAGGGCCCTGAGCTGTCCCCCTTCCCCAGTGGGCAGTGGCCTTGGCTTCTCTCCATGCTCTGTGAATGAGTGGCCCCCCCTCAGTCCTACCGAGGCCTCCTCTTTGTGGTGCAGCCCTGGCCACGAGGGCCGCCCACCTGCCCAGGATGAGCGCTTACCCTCCCAGCAGCCGCCAGCCCGACTGCCACACCTCCCCGTAGAGGAGCGCCGAGCCTCGGCTCCTGCCGGCGGGAGCCCCCGAATGCTGCACCCAGCCTCCCAACAGAGCCCGTTCATGGTTGATCTCCACGAACAGGTAGGCAGAATACCTTTACCTGCCCCCCACCCCATGTTCCCCAGCCTCTGGCAAGCTTGTCTGCAAAGCAGAAGTGGCAGGGCCCTGATTTCACCTTGCTTACTTAACTCATTGCATGTTTAGGGAGCGCCCTGCTTTACAGGTTGGTAAATTGAGGCCCAGAGACAGGAAGGGCCTGCCCTGGGGCCTGGTGGGTGCATGGTAAAGCTGGAAGCCTCTCCCAGGTTCCCAGAAGGTTCTTTCTGCCTTCTGGGGCCTGGGACGGGGGACAGTACTTCCGTAGATCCCAGCTACAGAAGGGAGGGGAGGTGGCCCAGTAGGACTCTCTCACCTGGGGAGTTGCGTGGCCAGGCTTCCTCCCTACAGTTCCTGGGTCTCTGCCCATAGGTGCACCAGGGACCCGTCCCTCTGTCCTACACAGTCACCACAGTGACAACCCAAGGCTTCCCCCTGCCTTCAGGACAGCACATCCCTGGCTGCAGTGCCCAACAGCTCCCAGCATGCTCCGTGATGTTCAGTGGGCAGCACTACCCGCTCTGCTGCCTCCCGCCCCCGGTGAGTGGGGCCTCCACCTCCCACCCTCCCACACCCCCCATCCCTGAGAAAGGCCCACACAGGCCAGGGGCAGAACTGCCAAGCTTACGACGCCCCTCCAGGCTGTCAGAGCGCCACCTGGCTCCAGGCTGCAGCCCTGCCCAGAAAAGCGTGTGTTCATGTGCAGTAAGAGCTTTTCAGGGCTCAGGGACCTCCCTGCATCCAGTGCCTGCCTGTGGTTTGGGGTGGTAACTATGGACCTTAAGAGTGTACTGTCCTGCCTGGGGGTGGTGTAGGCGAGGAATGGGTCCCCCCAAAGGCTTTCTGTGCGGACCTCTCGCTGGATGGAATGACCCCTGGACCTTATCACAAGCACAGGCCCAGCCCAGAGCCCAAAAGAACATTCTCCAGCCCCCCGCCCCTCTCTCAGCAGCTGATCCAGGCGTGTACCATGCAGCAGCTCCCGGTGCCCTATCAGGCCTACCCCCACCTCATCTCCAGTGACCACTACATCCTGCACCCCCCACCGCCAGCTCCACACCCCCAGCCCGCCCACATGGCGCCACTTGGGCAGTTCATATCGCTGCAGACCCAGCACCCACGTATGGTGAGCCTGGGCAATGGGGCCAATGCTGGAGGGGGTGGCATGGGGCCAGGGACTTCCCTGTCCCGGACCCCAGCTGACCCATCCTTGCCTCTTGCAGCCCCTGCAGCGGCTGGACAACGACGTGGAGCTGCGGGGGGACCAGCACCCCCTAGGGAGCTTCACCTACTCCACCTCTGGCCCTAGCCCAGGCCTGTCCCCATCTGTGCCCCTGCACTACCTGCCCCACGATCCCTTGCACCAGGAGCTGTCCTTCGGTGTGGTGAGTGCCACCCCCACCCAGGCTCTGGGGCAACGGGAGCCGGGCCGCCGGCTGACCTGTCCCGGCCCCCCTCCCGCAGCCCTATTCCCACATGATGCCGCGGAGACTGAGCACCCAGAGGTACCGCCTACAACAGCCGCTGCCCCCGCCGCCCCCACCACCACCCCCGCCACCGTATTACCCCAGCTTCCTGCCCTACTTCCTGTAAGTACCAGCACATCTGCCCCCGAGCCATGCTGCTCTGTTCTCCTGGGGCCTCCCGTGGTTAGACCCAAACACAGCTGGTGGGGTCCAGGGGCCTCTCGGCTGTCTGGCACCCTCAGCAGACCACACTCACACATGCTCACGCTCATGCTCACACCCACCAGCTGGGCTCTCCCCTCCTACCATGCCCTGGGGCAAACACTGGGCCTCGGTGTGAACAGTGCAGAGCTCTGGGCTTTGTTTCATGAAGGGAGTCGGGAGCAGCTCTATGCCCTCACACCAGCTGACCTTGACCTTGGTCCCCTGTACCTGTCTCCCCTAGCTCGATGCTGCCAATGTCACCAACAGCAGTGGGACCCACCATCAGCCTGGATCTGGACGTGGATGATGTGGAGATGGAGAACTATGAGGTCCTGTGGGGTCCTGGGAGGTAGGAAATGGGGGGTCTTCTGGCCTCGGCCGCTGCTGACCGTTCCCTCCTGCCCATTTACAGGCCCTCCTGAGCCTGGCGGAGCGGCTGGGAGATGCCAAGCCCCGAGGCCTCACCAAAGCAGACATCGAGCAGCTTCCAGCCTACCGATTTAACCCAGACAGCCATCAGTCCGAGCAGACGCTGTGAGTGTCATGCCCCATCTCCTGCCCTCTGGGCGCAGATGGACTGCAAGGGGACCCCCCTCCAGGGGCGGGGGTGGCCTCATGCTCTGAGATGAGCCTTTCCTTGGCCATCAGTATGGAAGTGACGCTCTGCCGTCCTCCCAGGTGTGTGGTCTGCTTCAGCGACTTTGAGGCACGCCAGCTGCTCCGAGTCCTGCCCTGCAACCACGAGTTCCACACCAAGTGTGTTGACAAGTGGTTGAAGGTAACGCAGCCCAGGCCGCTCCTGGGCATTCCTCATGGTGAGGGAGGAGGTGGGCCTTGGGACTTCCCTCTTCATCCTGTCATCAACCACAAGTTCTGGCTGTATTCCAGGGACTGAGTCCCCACCAGAGGGGATGGGACAGGTGAGAATGGGGCCTGATATGTGGCTGCTCCCCACAGGCCAACCGGACGTGTCCCATTTGCCGGGCTGACGCGTCCGAGGTGCCCAGGGAGGCCGAGTGAGGCCCACAGCTGCCCAGGAGAACCCTGCCCGAAGCTCTGGAAACCCGGGGGGACCAGGGAGGACGAGGAGGGGATGGCCCAGGCCTGCCCCGTCGTTCCCGCCTGCATCTCCAGAGCTAGTGCCAGGGTCAGGCCTGAGAGAAGCCCCTGCAATAAGTCCCTGCATTTGCCAAGCTCCAAAGACTCCTTCCCCAGTCTGCCTGCCAGTCGACCTGCCACAGGGCTGCTTGAGTATCTCTGACTTTGGTCTCCCTCCCGTTTGTCCTCTGGCTCGTCTCCTTTTCCTGCCAGCACTGGGAGCCAGGGGTCGATTCCCTCAGTGTGGCTGGTGGAGATCCTTGGCCCCAGGATGGGCAAAGGGGACACCATCTTGGGTCACTTGGTCTCTTGCACTGAAATGGTGTGCTGTCTGCCCAGGTGGCACTGACAGGCTCGGACAGATGGTGGCATGAGGCCATTTTTACAGCCCCAGACCTGGGTCTTCCTGCCTTGACCCAGTCAGATTCAGGCTGCCAGCCTGGCCCATCCTGCTGTAAGGGGTACGTCTGGCTCCCTAGAGAACGCCAGGCATGACATTCCAGCCCTACCCCCAGGCTGGAGGGCATTGGAAGCAGTCTCCTGTACAGAGGCACAGGCCCTGAGCCAGGCGGCACATCCTGAGGGGCCTGGGCCATGCCGAGGACAGTGACCTTCTGTGTTCTTGGTGGCCACCCCTCCATGGCATTGACAGGAGCCAGACCCATGTCCTATCTCCCTTCTCTGTCATTTTGCATGAATGTGAGGAGCAGCATTTTTTTTTTTTAATTCATTTGGCCCAAAATTGTGTGTAGGATTTCGGGGTGTGGAGTTTTAAACAGTATGGGGTTTTTTTTGTTTTGTTTTTTCTTAAATGGGGGGGTATAGGGACCAACCAGGACCAAGTGCCCAGAGGGGCAGGGAATGGTCCCGGGGTGCCACCCGGTCCGCATGCATGTGTGCGGCTGGGCCGGGCCGGGCGCCTGGTGGTCATGGGCAGGGTTAGAGGGTCTGTGCTCAGCTGATAACTGCCATGCACCGTACTGCACACGTCCCCAGAGCCTGCCGGGACCTTACGCTTTTCAGGGCATTTCTCTCTCTCCAGCCAGGGCCCATCTCACACCTGCCTGGGCGAATCTCCTCCAGGGAAGTCCCAAGAGGACAGGGAGCAGGAAGGGCGTGGGCCCCACTTCCAGAGGCCCCTTCCACCCTGAGCCCTGTCCTCCAAGGTCTGGAGGAGGCCCCCCTGTAGGGTCTGGCTGAGCTCCCCTTCCTCGCTCTCCTGGTCCCTTTCCTGTCCTACCCCCAGCTGGGGTTGCTGCCCCAAACGAACGAACCGCGTGTGGGGCCGGCACATCCTAGCAGGCAGCCCCTGGCGCCTGCTGCCTCAGGGATGCTCCATCCACCCTCGTTCTCGGCAGCAGCCCTGGCTGCCCCCTCCCCAGCCTGCCATAGGGCCCCATCAGCCTGGCCCCACCCCGTGGACAACCCAAAGTCTTACTGTACAGAACTCCAGGTGACGTTTCTATATTTATAGCAGTGTTGAAACCCCACCTGTTTTACACAGAGAACCATCTTCTCCAACCCCTCCCTTCCCCACCCAACAAAAGGATTTCAAAACCCTCCGGTTCCTGGGGCAGGCGGAACAGGCTCTCGGATCGATCGTGTCGGCTGCAGCAGTGGTTCCAGTGAGCAGCTATTTCAGGGGGGTGGGGGGAACACAACATTTAAAAAAAATCATTAAAAAAAGATTTATAAAACAATTATTTAAGATGTTTGTGATTTGCCGACCTTGCTATAGATGCCATGTTACCAATGATTTCCTGTGGTGGGGGCTTGTTACTGTTTACTCTTATTTACCAATTTCTGGCCTAGGCATGACAGTGCGCAGCATCCCCCAGCCTGGCTGGGCCCAGCACCTGTTCTGTGTTAGAAAGGTTTTATATATATATATGTGTGATTGCATATATATATACTATACAAGTATATGTAATTTGGGGGGCCCTGTTCCTTGCACATTTTACAGTTACCTCATTTTTCCCATGTATGTATTTGAGAAAATGCTAATATATAGAGAAAAAAATGGTTCTTAAAGCTTAAATGTGTGGTTTTTTCCATTCCATTGGATTCACATTGGTTTGTAGCATTTAACATGACTAGTATGTTGTATTATATATATATGTGTATACTGATTGAAATTTTTAACAGATTTGTACTTTTTTTAAAATGAAAGTTGCTAGTTCTGCTTGACCAAGTAGTGCAATCATTATTTTTTTTAATATTGTTGCTGATTTCAGAGGGATATTCACTAATAAATGTATGACGTATATCAAGTATTGCCCAAGCTGCCTTTGGCTGCCTGTGTCCTTTGGTGGGACGTGGGAGTGGGGGGGCGTCCATCTGCCAGTGGGTAGGGAAGGCAGTTCTCTGCTGTGGAACCTTGAGGGTCCCTCCTGGCAGGAGTCGGCCAAGCCGTTTCAGTGAGAACTTCCTCTGCTTCACAACCAAAGGAGACAGGATTCCGTTGACAAGTGATGTGATTCTATCTAACTGGTTTGAGAAAATTGTCCCTGGTCTGTCATTTACATTTTGGAGGCAGGTTCTGCTTCGAGCATGACTGGGTTGGGCTCAACGTGCCATACGCGCCCTTCCTCTTACAACTTGGTTTCGAAGGAACTCTTGTGTGGTGGTTCTTGGTAACGTGAGCTCGTTTTTCTGTAGTTTAGCATCATCTCCATAGGAAAACAGTTTATCCAGGAATTCTAACAATTTCTAGTGTGGAGTGTTGTTAGCCAAATCGGTACTTGGGTTGTGTACCCATCCCTGAACCCTGTGCTGCCGGCTGGGGCTCGAGCGGTGTGATAGGCCCGGCCTGCTACACACCCACCCACCCTAAACTGACCCCACTGTGAGAACCAGAGCCCCTTATCCCCAGGCTCAGTAAGGACAAAGGGCCTGAGAGCCACCAAAGGAACCAGATTGGTGATGGTTGCATTCCTCTTATCCTTATGGTCTATAGTGCTGCTGGGATATTGGCTGACTTGTTAGCCTGTCAAAGCAGCATGGTCTGGAGCAGGAGCAGTGGGCTGGGGTGTGGAGACCCTGGGACCTTGTGTCTGTGACGCCACTATCTGTAGTCTTGGCCTTTAGGTCAAATGCAAATTAGGGGACAGAATCAGCTGAGTGACTCCCTAAGTGTGTTTCAGAAAGTCCTGTGGGAGCATGACGAGGTTTTTGGCGAAAAGGGCTCTGGTCAAATAAGTTTGGAGAATCCCATGTAAAGTTAACAGAAGGCTGCATTTCAGGGCTTTTCTGGGCCTTGGTTATGTTGACATGGATTGTAAATCTCTAGGAGTGGGTACTATGGGCAGCATTTCCATTTGGCCACATGTAGGGCTCAAGTTGCAGTCTCTGGAGCACACTGGGACATGGTGGACTAGACCAGAGGTAGCAACTGAGTACCCCGGCCCTAGTCTGAGAAAATGGTCAGGTGTGGAAGTCTCGAGGCTTTTTTTCAGTATTTCAAAAAGCCAATGGGAAAGAAAAAGCACATGATCATATCAACTGATGCAAATGAAAATTGCCAATATTCATTCATGATAAAAACTCAGCAAGCTAGGAATAGAGGGTGACTTCCTCAACTTGATAAAATAACATCTCCAAAAAGCCCTACAGCTAACATTTAATTGTGTAAAAGATGATGCCTCTCACTGAGAGGGACAAGCCAAGGCTATCTGCTCTCACCGCTCCCATTCGTAGTGGAGGTTCTAGTCAGCACAATAAGACACGGAAAAGGAAACAGTTTGGCATACAGATAGAAAAAGGAAGAAATAAAACTCCCTATTTGTAGATGATATGAAGAAAATCTATGTAGAAAGTCCCAAGGAATCTACAACAAAGACTTCCTAGAACTTAAATGAGTTCATCAGGCCCTAGGATACATCAATATACAAAAATTAATTATATTCCTATATAGCACTGAGCGCAAGAAAATTGAAATTAAAAACACAATAATACTGGGGGCGGCCCGGTGGCTCAGGCGGTTAGAGCTCCATGCTCCTAACTCCGAAGGCTGACGGTTCGATTCCCACATGGGCCAGTGGGCTCTCGACCACAAGGTTGCCAGTTCAATTCCTCGAGTCCCGCAAGGATGGTGGGCAGCACCCCCGGCAACTAAGATTGAACACAGCACCTTGAGCTGAGCTGCCGCTGAGCTCCCGGATGGCTCAGTTGGTTGGAGCACATCATCTCAACCACAAGGTTGACGGTTCGACTCCCGCAAGGGATGGTGGGCTGTACCCCCTGCAACTAGCAACGGCAACTGGACCTGGAGCTGAGCTGTGCCCTCCACAACTAAGATTGAAAGGACAACAACTTGAAGCTGAACGGCACCCTCCACAACTAAGATTGAAAGGACAACAACTTGACTTGGAAAAAAGTCCTGGAAGTACACACTGTTCCCCAATAAAGTCCTGTTCCCCTTCCTCAATTAAAAAAATCTAACAAAATAAACCAATAATACCATTTGCAATCACTTAAAAGAGAAATTAAACAATGTATAAATGTAACAAAGCATGTTACAGAGGTTCTCCCTTATCTGGGGATGTGCTCCAAGACCTCCCAATGGATGCCTGAAAGGGCAGATAGTGCTGAACCCCATATATACTATGGTTGGTGTTTTTGTGTTGTTTTTTTACACACACTTTCTCTTTGGCAGATCCAAATTGCCAGCATCACTTTTCTTGCACTTTGGGGCCATTATTAAGTAAAGTAAGGGTGACTTGAACACAAGTGATACTGCAACAGCTGATTTGATAACCGAGATGGCTAAGTGACTAACAGGTGGGGAGCGTCTACAGCGTGGAGATGACGGAGAAAGGAATGAGAGGTGTCCCAGGTGGGACAGAGTGGGACGGCGCGAGATTTCATCATGCTACTCAGAGCAGAGCGCAATTTAAAACTTATGAATTATTTATTTCTGGAATTTTCCATTTACTATTTTTGGGCCTCAGTTGATGGTTGGGTAACTGAAACCACAGAAAGTGAAACCATGGGTAAGGGGGTACTACTACAAAGTAACACTGATAAAAGAAAGACCTACATAAATGGAGAAACGTCATGTTCTTGGATTGGAAGATTTAGCACAGTAAAGATATCATTTCTTTCCAAATTGATCTGCAGATTTAATGCAATTCCTATCATAATTCCAGCAAAGTTTTGTGTGTGGTTTTTTTTGAGATAGACATGAATATAAAATTTATATGAAAAAGCAAAGAAACCAGAGCAGCTAAGGCAATTTCAAAAAACAAGAACAAAGTACGAAGAATCATAATAGCTTATTTTAAGATTTACTGTAGAGCTGCATTAATCAAAACAAGTATAAATAGATCAATGGAACAGAGTAAAGAACCCAGATAGACCCATGAAAGTCCCAGCCTACTGATTTTTTAACATTTCATGAAGAATAGTTTTTTCAACAAATAATATTAGTGTAATTAGACTTTTGTAAGCAAAAAAACAAAAAAGGAATCTTGACCTAAACCTCACACTGTGTACAAAAATGGACTTAAAATGGATGATAGATTTAAAGGTTAAAAACTAGAAAACTTTTAGAAGAAAACAAGTGAAAATCTTCACTAGAACATAAGGCTAGGTGAAGGGTAGACATGACACTAAAACACAATCCATAAAAGAAAAAAAACAATAAACTGGACTCCATCAAAAATTAAAACAATTTGCAAGTCATATATCTGACAAAGGACTCACAGCTCCGATATGTAAAGAACTCTCAAAATTCAACAACAACAAAAATATCCAATTGGAATATGGGCAAAAGGTATCAACATACTTTTTTTTTTAAACAAGACTTTATTGGGGGAACAGTGTGTACTTCCAGGACTTTTTTCTTTCCAAGTCAAGTTGTTGTCCTTTCAGTCTTAGTTGTGGAGGGCGCAGCTCAGCTCCAGGTCTAGTTGCCAGTTGCTAGTTGCAGGGGGTGCAGTTTTTTTTGTTTGTTTGTTTTTGGTTTCCTTGCGGGAGTCGAACCAGCAACCTTGTGGTTGACAGGACGCACTCCAACCAACTGAGCCATCCGGGAGCTCAGTGGCAGCTTAGCTCAAGGTGCCGTGTTCAGTCTTAGTTGCAGGGGGCGCTGCCCACCATCCCTTGCGGGACTCGAGGAGTTGAACTGGCAACCTTGTGGTTGAGAGCCCACTGGCCCATGTGGGAATCGAACCGGCAGCCTTCGGAGTTAGGAGCATGGTGCTCTAACCGCCTGAGCAACCCAACCGGCCCCTCAACATACATTTTAACAGGATATATCTTGAGTTCAACAATGTTAGCCATTAGGGAAATGCAAATTAAACCACAATAAGATTATTACCTATTTTTAAAACAAATAATAAATCGTGATAATATCAAATTTGAGCGAAGATGCAGTTTCCACGAGGGGGAACTAAGCCTCCGAGAGGCCCAGTCTAGGCCCAGGTAGAAAATCGCTCTCCACTCCTTCCTTCTCCAAGTTGGAGATTCCACTTTTGAAAACTCCTAATGGAGCCCTCCCTTCAGTCTCTTCTTCCCCTTCCCCCAGGCTCCAGGGGCCCTTCCCCACTGCCACCTACAACTTCCAGGGCTTAAGAGGCAGTGGAAGTCCTCTGTCCTTTATGGGGTTTCTTGGGGGGCTGGCAGCCACAGTAGTTTTGTTTTTTATTTTCCCTTTTTTATGAATGGGGAGACTGAAGTCAGACTGATTTCAGCTCCAAATAGAAACCTCCTTTGTCCTTTCAGGGGAAGGTAGATGATGTCAAAGAAATGGGTCTCCGCCCTTGTCTTTCCCTCGTCTCCATTTTCTCTGGCTTCCCTTCGGGAGAGGATGGAGGCAGGGGAAGACCAGTGTCCCCAGCTAGTCTTGCTCTTGTCAGCCCCATCTCTCCTTGTTCCCCTCTAGCCACCCCCAGTTTCTCATGGTTTTCACCCCTGCTGTGTGTGTTCCCTCTGCTTGGAAGACCACTCGCATTCCATGAACGCCCACCATGCTGCAAAGTTATCTCACACAGGAGCCTTCTGTTTTCTTGACTGTGAAACGGACTGCCTTCCTCACAGTTCCTGCTGAGGAAACTGAGGCCAGAGGCTCAGAGAGCAGAGACGACTTTCCCAAGACCCCAGAACCAGATCAACAGAGCTGGGATCAACCCCAGGTTTGTCTGCCCTCAGCACCCTTTGCCCCTGAACAACACTGGGTTGCCTCAAATGCCTTAAGTTCTCCGTTTCCAAAGGCCAGCTCCCCTCTTTAGTGAACTTCCGCAGCCCCTCCCTCAAGCCCGAGCAGGCCACACTTCTACTCCTGGCCGGCTCTTCTCCACACCTCACCAGTGGTGATCCAGGCTGCTGGTCTCCCAGGTCTCTGTTTCTCTAGAACGAGGGCTGTCACACTCGCTACACTCCCAGACCCTAACAAAAGGGCAAGGACACAGCAGACATCAGCGAGTCATTTCTGAATAAATGATTGAATAAGTGAAGCAATCAATGAGCTGCTGGCAGGAAGGCCCCAGGGCCCAGGTGATCTTACATAGGCTTGCCCTCTCTTTCCAGTGTCCCCTCACAGTGAAATTAACCACCATGTCCATCTCCAATGATTCTTTCATATGGTGATGACTCCTTGCACTCCTCACCCCACCCCCGCCTCTGCAGTTCTGATGAGCTGGGACAATCCCAAGCCCATCAGCCTCTGTTGTTATTTCCACCCCAGAAACAGCCTCTGCAGAGGAGTGCACGCCGGGAAAGCCCTCCTGACAACAGAGGGCTGGATGCCCCGCAGGTCGCCTGAGGGGCCGGCAAGGAGCCCAGCTCAGTCAGAAATCAGCCACATCGGGCGCATGGAGTTATTTTTGCAAATGTATAAACATTCTACATGATTTTAACTGAAGTATGTCAGTTAAAGAGGGGAGGGAGGAAGCTGGAAGCAAATATGCAAAATATTAATCATTTTGGGTGGTGGGAATGTGAATAATGGTTATTTTTTTCTTTATCTTTTTCTGTAATTTTTAAAAAGCGTTCTGCAACTAAGCACAGAACCCCAATATGCTTGCCAGTTATGCTTCTCCTTCCCAAAGGTGGGAGTCCTGACATCCCAAAGGTGTCCTCTAGCTCTGAAAACCCCCTTCCCACACCTGCGCTCAATCCACCCTTTCTGAGGTCTGGCTTTCAATTCTGGGACCTACCCCATCTTTCAACGCACCAGTGTTTTCCTTAAATTAGCTAGAGCGGGTTTCCTGTTTGTTGCTTGCCAATGAAAGACCTCTGATAAAGGCACCAAAAGGTAAGAGCTGTGTGAGAACGCCAGGGCATGCAGGTTCTAGCTGTCTAAACTGGAACGCTGTACCAATTGTGATTATATCTTCTCTCCTTGCAGGTGCCTGGCTTACAATGAAGCCAGAGTTAAGCCAGAGCCTTATATGTGATTGTCAAAGGCAGGAAGCATGAGGTCTATCTAGGCACTTGCCTTGTTGACAACCAGAGCAGTTTGAAAAACTGACAGCATATTTTTAAAACCATTTCTCTTTGAATATCAGTTGTCTCAGTCTAGCTTTAGGTGGGAAAGTACATGGTGTGTCTAGGGGACAACCAAGACAGCTGTGTGGTTAATTAGTTGACTGTGTGGAGAAACAAAAATGAAGCTATGATCCCAAGGGCCCCAGAGCTGAGGTCTCTGGCTTCCAGGCTGGGGAGCTGGACTCAGGTGACACTGAGAGCTTCTCAATGTCCATATGTGACCTGTTTTCAAAAGAAATGGGCAGCAGCGAGGAGGAAGGTAGACTGGTGACAAGTGGGTGCCCACTCCCACCCTGTACTCTGGGCTCCATCAGTTTGCCCAGAAAGCCTCCTAAGACTTCTGACCCTCTTTCTTGCTCTCTCGAACAGCTATTTCAAATCTTCCTCAGTCCTCAGACCTCTGAGCCCATTTTCTCCCCCAAACCCGACAGATGCTTTCATACGGGGACACCCTCAATATCTGCCTTCAAATGCACTGACTTCTGCCCCCATCCTTCCTGCTCAGGCCCACCCCCCACCAACCCAGGGATGTCTTTCTCTATGCATCTTCAACCTCTTCTTTTAAAACCTCATTGCTTTCAGTGTCTAACATAATGAAGTGTCCCCTACCTTAAAACAAGTTCCTCATCCTGACTCCTCTCTGGCTTGCGCTGTGCACCGACAGCTTGTGTGAGAGCTGCCTGGATTCAATCTCTCCACTTCCCCCATTTCATTACTTCTGCCTTCTCACCCAATGCTCCACTGAAATAGCACCTGTCACGGTCACCAGTGACTGTCTCTGTTCCTACATCCAGTTGTTAAGAAGCCTCCCCTTTGGGCACCAGCCCCAATCTCCCCTCCCCCCTTTTTCGCTGGCCAGCTTGCAAGTCCTGGTCATTGCGTCTTGTATGTAGTGCTCGTGGCCTCCACTAGCTTCTCTCCATCCCACGCCACTCCTACTCCAGGACTCCATTGTGTCGCCTTAGTCTTACCTGCCGTCTTGGCCCCTCTCACCCAGTCTCCCCACAGGTGACAGAATCAGCTTTCTAAAACCAAAATCTGATGTGTCTCCCTTGCTTAAGTTCCTCAGTGGCCTTCAGGATAAAGTGGAAATTCCTTAACCCAGTTCACATACTCTGACTCCAACCTGTAGGAACAGAAACAGGGACACTTACTCTGTGAAGGTACCAGCTGGGGAACTTCATTCAGAAAGGACTTGTAAGAGACCAGTGAAAATGGTAGAGGGGTCACAGGTGACCATGAGAGATGACAGCACAATTAACAGGACGTTAAGAAGGAAGTGGAAGCTGGTTGTGCAAACTATCTTGGAAGGGAACAAGATGTGGCTGGTGTTTAAGATTTTGTAAGGGAGCAGATGCCAAACATTTTTAGATGGGAGATAAAGAAATCTAAGCGATGGAAAAGGGGATTATTGGTGAAGGTTTCGGTGATGATGATACAGATGGGAGACTGTGTACTGCTGCTACCAGCATTATTTTCTGGACCACAATTTGGAGATAACACGAACAGGTAAAAAAGTAAAAATTTCCATTCCTTTTTTGACTCTGTAACTTCATATCTAGGATTTTTTTCTCGCCCCTGAAAAAATAAGAATGGATGTGCACATTTAGCTACAGGGATGTTTATCAACCTGCTACATCGAAAACCAAAAAAAAAAAAAAAAAAAAAAAAAAAAAAAAAAAATTAACATAGGCATTAAAAAATATATAAAAGAAATGTGTGAGAGATGACCCAGTATATACAATGTTATCCCATTTCCGTAGAAAACTGTTTATACGCAATGAAAAGTCTGGGAAGCCCTGCATCAGAGTGTTAACCACTGACATCTCTGGACAATGTGGTGTTATGAAGTTTTTGTTTTTTCACACTTCCTAACTTTTCCTATCATGAATAGGAATTACACTTGAATCAGGAAAACAACTTATTAAATCACACACACACACACACACACACACACACACACAGTCCATTTATATGAAGTTTAAGAACAGGCAAAACAATGGTGGGAAGTCAGAATAGTGGTTCTCTCTGAGGGGCTTTTGACTGGGAAGACGTATGAAGGAACTTTGTGGGGTGATGAAGTATTCTGCATCTTGGTTTTGGGGTACACACAGATAAAATTTTATCAAGCTGTGAAGATTTGGGCATTTTACTGTAGGTAAATTCTCTCCTTTAAAAGAAAATACACCCACAAGACAGAAGGGAAAGAGGAAGCAGGTGATGTCACAATTTCAAGGTGAAAAAGGACGATGATGATGATGATGTGACCTCAGTTTTCTCAGGAAGTCGGCTGTTGTGGTAATGGGCTCGGCCCTGAGAAAGGGGGACACGGTGGAGCGAGCGGTGCTTGTGTGCTGGGAATGCCAGGGAGCTTCCAGAGCTGGATCAATGGAGTGGTTGCCAACCTAGGGTTCCTCAATTGCTGTGATAGACGCTAGGGGTCTGCAGCTAAGGGGCAAGAGGAGAAAGCAAAGGGCTGAGCTGACTTCGGGAACTGTGACAGTGAGTGCTGGCTTGTAGTGGAGAGGTACGTGAAGCCAAGTCAATTCCAGTAGGGAGAACTGAGACACATGGGGAGGCCCAGAAAGGCTTTGAGGGCAGAGAAGGGACAGGGAGGTTGGAGACATCATGGCTGTGGCCAGAGGGGTGGTTCTGAGGTCCTGGGGGTGGAGGCCACACTCAGAGCCGGCACTGCTGGGAGGGGTAGGAGGGAAGGATGCGAATGTTTACTAAGCATCCGACTACCCACTGCCAGGCACTTCTGGTCCCAGCTCATTTCAGGGCACCTGAGCCTTGCAAGGATGTACTGCGCGTGACATTTACAGATGACAGAACTTGCCCTCATCAGTCAGCAAGCAGCAGAGCAGTTTCAAAGCCAGATTTGACTCCAGAGCCTCTTTCTGCCATGCTCAGCTGCCAGTCAAATCAGGAGCGGCAGATCAGTTTAGGGAATCCATGTCGTCTAGTTTGCTGGTGGAGAGGAAAGCATCAGTTGCCAACATCTGGGGAATGGCCAGTAGCAACCAGAACGGAACAGGCCGAGCAAGTGGCACGAGCTTCCGCAGCATTGTCGTGGACAGCGCATGAGAGCAGCAGGGGAGAAGCACAGACCCCGCCTCCTGGTGCCGAGATGCATGGGGAAATGAGAGTGCCTGCTTACGGGTGTTTTGAAGTGGTGTCTTCAGGGGAAAGCCAGAAAGAAACCCGGGAGTTCTGGGCACAGATCTGAGTTAGCGAGAGGGGCAGACAGGAGAAGGGAGGGATGGGGCTGCGGGAGGTGGGAGAGGCTCAGCAGTTAGCTGAACTCACAGGCATGAGGAAGGGACTCGGGGTGGGGGGTGGGGGGGGGTTCATGGCTCCATGCAGTAAAAGTACACACGGAGCTCCAATTGCAACACTAGAGGCGGCTCAAGGACAAAGTCTCCGGCATGGTCTGCCCCTAAACACTCAACTGGACCCCCTCCCCTTTTTCTCTGCTCCCCGGCCACCTCCAGGGTGAGCTGCTAGCAGTGGGCAAACTACCAACTATTTTGACAGTACTGGGAGCTATTGCCCACCCAACGCCTACTGTGTGCCCGGCCCATCGGCTGCAGAAGGGCTATAATCCCCCGTTTTACAGAAGATGACACTGAAGCCTAGAGTTGAGGTCACTTGGCCAAAATCATGGCCACAGGCAGGATTTGGAACCAGGTGTATCTGGCATCAGAGTTTGAATCTTTCTTGATTCTGTTAACTGATGGCAAAAATTTTAGATGTAAGCTTCACTATCAATTATGAAATGTCTACTTTTAGTGGATTCTGGCCCAAGTCAGGTGACTAAACTCTTCTTGCAGACTTATGAGACCGAGAAAACGTGCTAGTTTACACTTACGATGTACGTTAAAAACTAAAAGGCGCCACGTCTCCAGGAAGCACCAGGGCAGACTCTGAAGGTCACAAGAATCCGCAACTCACAGGAATGAGGTCTTTGCACAGGATAAAGGGGCCAAGAAAGGCAAAGAACTGAGGCTTAAACTTCCTCTCAGAAATGAAAATACAGGGGCCGGCTTGGTGGCGCTGTGCTCCTAACACCAAGGTCGCTGGTTGGATTCCCACATGGGCCAGTGAGCTGCGTCCTCTACAGCTAAGTTTGTGAACAGCTCTCCCTGGAGCTGAGCTGCCGTGAGCAGCCAGAGGTTGGTGTGAGCTGCTGTGGGCTACGGTGTGCCACCATGAGCGGCCGGCAGCCGGTGAGAGCTGCCATGAGCTGCCGAGTTCCTTCAAAATACACTCCCATGGAGAAAGGAACAATCACTTATTGACACTTCTGTCAGGTGGCTTCATGCACATCGATTCGATGTAATCTAGACCTACCCTGATGCAGGTGGCATTACCCCCCTTTACAGCTGGGGAAACCAAAGCTCAGGGAAACTAGACACTTGTCTGAGGTCACAAAGCTGACAAATGAGAGCCCGACTCTGACCCCACACTGCCTCAGCTGCCGTTCCCACAGGAACACACTGTAGAAGAGCTACTTTTAAGTCCTTGCTTCTCTTTGATTCTCTTGCTGCATGGCAGTGTAATGTCTGTTCCCTCCCCCCGTTTTCCAACCTGCCCTTCACACATAGAAAGTATCTATCGCCTCAATCCTCAACAGAAAGACCCATGACTTATGAAATTTTTTGTTATAAAACATTTAATGTTAACCTACAATACAATGTAAACTTTTATGAAAAAAATTTAAAGTACACTAGATTTCTTCAGTAAGTTACACGGAACTATTCAGGTGCAGTGCTCGTCGGGTCACTGCATCCGTTGTGGATGGACTTCCTGTTGCTGCGTTCCTCCAAGTCCGAAAAAAACCGCTTGTGAAGTGGAGCTTCTTGTTCAAGCACCAGATACTCCCCCGACTTTGCATTCTGGGGGTTCTCACTCCTTCCCACGGTCGTTTTCTGAAATTCTTTCCTTGGCCTTGGCACCATTAGCATTTTTCATAATAACTGCTCAGTTGAAGATTCGAGTTTCTTTTTCTTTTTTTTCAGTTAAATATTCTCCCCTGGCCATCTCTTATCCAAACATCATAGTGGAGGCAAGCAAGGAGAAATATTTGCTGCAGGAAATTCTGCAGAAGTGGAAGAAAAGACTAGAAGGGCCCCACTGAAGCTGCAGAAATTCAACTGACTCCAACTGGGGGTCTTCGCTTGGTCACTTCCCACAGTCACTCAGCTGAATCTACAACTTGTCTAGGGAGAACTAAACGAAACTTGACACACGTGTTTTCCTTCAGTTGATGACTTACCACTTGGAAACAAAAGCTGAAAACACCCAGAGGTGATTTGGAAACAAGAGCAAATGCTTACAGATCAAACTACCCAGAGGTGACTTGGAAACAGCAAATGCTTACAGATCGCGGGCTTCTCGGTATTTTCTTCCTTGTAGGTCCCATCGAGCTCCCAGAGGTCCCTGGGAGTGACATACAGATTGTACTGGCATTGACAAGGTGTGCATCTTTCACGGAGGAAAGGAGATGGCACCTGGGCAGCAGCTCTAGGGTTGGCAGAGACAGGAATGGGGTCAAGGTGAAGCAGGGCTATTGCAATATGGACCAGGAAGGGGCGTGTGCTTCAGAAGCCTCTGGAAACCTACTGAAGTAAATGCGTAGGCTGTCACAAGAGTTGTACCGACAAACACAGAAAATGTTTCACATTCTGGCATCTGACCTCCTTCGCTGAACAAGTTATCAAAAGGCATGAGGCTGAAAGTGCACGTTGTAGAATAAGATGCAGATTAAGGAAAAACATTTACAACTTCCCAAAGAGGTGTGGGCAAGACACGTAGCACACTCAGCCTAGCGAATCTCCCCCCCACCCCCATGTATTGCCATGGGGAGCAGCTGTGAAATCAGGGAGGGAGGCTCTGTGAGTTAAGTGGAAAAATTCCTCTTTGCATAGTTGTCAGCAGGAAGCAGACTTCACACAAGGTTGAGTGGAGAACACGGTTTATCCTGGTGTTTACTCCAGACACATTTCATCACAATAGACAGTGATTTCCCACTCATCTGGCCTTGGAACAGCAGGAAACAAAGTGGAAGAATAATAGGCAGCCAGGAGCAAACTTAAATTGTCTAGAGTTGGTGTTCTAGACACTTGTGCCAAGACCCCTGGGAAATTCTCAGGCTCCCCAGGAGATAGCCTGCCCCAGGTGTGTACCCCAACCCCTGAGGATGCAGAGAACAGCAGCCAGGTCACTGCGAGGGCCACTGAGAGAGGGCCTCAGGTTTTGGTTAAGCAAGAGAGAGGGCCTTTGGAGACCACAAATCCCACAAGTTATGCTTTATCTTGACAGGAACCCCTAGCCTCACAACATGCTGGGAACTAGGAAGCTCAGTAGTTTGCAGTGTCCTGGCGAGTCCGTACCAGTCTAGCTACGGAACACTTTGGAATGCTTGTCAGCTCAAGCTCGCATCTGTTAATATGTGGCCTGACCCACTGACTGACCCATTACCATAAACTCAACCACAAACGAGAGACATCCAGAGGTTAAAAAACCCTATTACTTCCACACAGCAGTAGAGAAAGAGGATACAAACTGCTTCCAGCAGGCGGCTGCATCAGAAACTGCAATCTGTCTTCTAACTGTTCACACAGGCTGCGTTCTGTCTTAGCTTCCCTCAGGGCCTCTATTTTTCTGTCCTTAGAACACCACCACCACACGCCACCGAGACAGGCAGGGCACTCACGTGGTTCTGCTGGCCCTACCACAGGCCCTGCAGATCCTTTGGACAGGTACCGAGCTTGGCAAGGCAGGGAAGCCCAGGGCTGGGCGGGAACAGCACGCACACGTCAGAAGAGGAATGAAGAACTGCTATCCTTTGGTTCAGACCCCGTAATGACCGGCTGGTACAGACGCTGTGGAAAAGCTGCAGTCATGTGTACAGGTCAGTATACACAGAGCTCACATGGCACAGATGGGTATCTGAGCATCACAGCCTTTGCTGGGGCTACAAACCCAGATTTCCTCCCACTGCTCCAAGTGGGCTGCATAGGTGGCAAGAAAGGACAGCACGAGTTGGACCAAAAAGAACAACCTCCCTGGGTAACGTGAGAGGGGCAATGGCAAAAAGAAGCACAGACCAGCCCACGCACCTTTATTCACTCCTGTGGGCTAAGGAGCCCAGGGCATGAATTCATGGGTTTAAGAATTGGCTCTTTATCAAATAAAGGAAAAAGAACATACACCTCTGTCAGCCTCATTCCTTTGGTCAATACAAAGCAACAGAAAAAATGGAAAAGTTATTCATAAATTGTGGGAAGTTCAAGGAACATTTCCTCCGCTCTGTGCCTTCTCTTCCCTCTTTTCTCCAGACACAGGAGAAGCAAGTCCTTGGCAGATGCTGCGGTCGCTGGTCGCTGGAGGCTTTTCACTTTTATTTTCCACAAAAGCAAGAATGAATGAGAACTAGTGGGAATGTCCCCTTCCCCCGTTAGGGCAATGGCTGGGTTGGAGGTGAAGGGTCTCCTATCCCTGGAGGGGGTGTGCTGCACAGGCAGTGTGGACAGTGGGCTTGCCGGCTGCAGCGTCCACTGCTGACCGCGCACGGGCGGCGACCTCGCGGGCAGCATGGATTCTGATCCTTCCTTAGGATGCAGCAGTCTTTTAAAAAAAATATTGTATTATAATAATAATAATATGAATTTCTCTCTCTCTTTTTTTTGTTTTGTTTTTTCCACTTCTTTTAGGGATTGGGGTGGGAGGGAGAGGAAGAAAAAGTGTCATTCGTCTGTTAGGTCCTGAACAAAGAGAACTTCTGTGTGGCTGAGTCCGGCCTCCTGCAGCGTGGGCGGGTTGGGCCACTCCTCTGAAGGGACGCAGGGCAGCACCCGCCGGGGAAAGTTGGCTTCAATCTGGAACTTTTCAGGGCTTTCTTTCAAGGAGAACAAGAAGTCGTGGATTACCTGCAGAGGTCAGATAGAAAAAGAAGGGCAGTGAGAAAAAGAGCCCCCCCAACCCCCGTGAAACCCGCAGGATGACTGAGACATGAAGTAATCACACTGCACTGGAATTCTACTTTGAGGTCTTTCCACTTCAGTGCAAATTCCGAGGGCAGCTCTTTTAGGGCATTTATTGTGCAGCCCGTCGTTAGCCTTACTCTGAACTGATTCATCTATTTCTTCTTTGACAACTTGTATGATATAAAGTTAAAAAGTTTTTACTCAGAAATTATCAAAAAAGTTATAGATTTTTTTCTGACCCAGCTGAGTGAGCTGCCAGCCTGATGTCCCATCATCCCAGAATACTTGTGCATGTCTTACAAACAGGACAATCTCCTACATAACCGTAACAACCTCAAAATCAGGAAATTTAACTGATACATTTATTACCATAATATAATAACGTATATTATTATTCAGGCCCCATTCAAGTTTCGCCAGTTGCCCTTTACAGCAGAAAAAGTCCAGTTTACAACTGTGTATTGCGTTTCGTTGTCACATCTCCTAAGTTTCCTCCTTAAACCTGGAGCAAATCCTCTGTCTCTCCCTGACTTCATGACCTTGACACATGTTCAGATTCCCGGGCAATTATTCTGTAGAGTGTCTCTCAACTGTCTGTCACAATTAGGTCCCAGCTATGCCTCTGTGGCCGGAGTCGTGCAGATGCTGCTGCACGGCACCCATGGCCTTGTTCAGGTGGATGACACTTCTGGTCGGTTCCACTGCCCATGACATTCACTTAATCGTCTGATTAAGGTGGCACCGGCCAGGCCTCTCCACTGTAAGTTATTCGTGTCCCTTTTGTAATTAACTCCGAGGGGAGGTACTTTGAAACTATGGAGACATTCTGTTCCTCAAACTTTCAGTTTATTTATTTATATTACTATACTCACGATTTCCTATTTCATTCAGTAAGTTATGATGTTATAATCACTATCTATTTCAATGTTCAAATTGTTTCAGATGGAGTCAGAAGGAGGAGTCCATTCAAGCTGGCTCGTGTCTTTCTGACATGTCTCCATTGTTCTCTGAATCATTACTTGCTTTCGGGCACAAGGTGTCCCAGCTCTGGAACCAGCCATTCCTTCAAGGAGCCCCGGTATGAACAATGGTATGAAAGCCACCACCTAGGTGGTAGGTACGTTCACTGCTATTGGGGTGTCACCGTGCCCAACACGCTGGAGGATGTATGTATACACTGCACACCCACATCCACGTGCCAGGTTGCTGCAGAAATTATTAGAGACCAGGAGTTCACCCCACCCCGCCATGGACACCCTCCTCACCTGGTCTGGCTTTAACACCCCAACCCAGCCAGGCCACTTGGGCCCCGACTTCTCTGTGCTGGGTGCCCCGCATGTGGACACCCTCCACGTGGACCTCTCCTCTGTGGGAATGCTCCCCTCGCCCTGCTCTGCCTCAGGAAAGGCACAGGTAAATTCCTAACCAGATGTAAGGCAACAAGGAGAACTCACGCTGCTAAAACTTCAAATGCAGACACCTAGGCAACAGGCCACCTTTGTCCTCTCTCTCTCAATACACACATTAAGAAGGCACACTCGGGCCGGCCCGGTGGCTCAGGCGGTTAGAGCTCCGTGCTCCTAACTCCGAAGGCTGCCGGCTCGATTCCCACATGGGCCAGTGGACTCTCAACCACAAGGTTGCCAGTTCAATTCCTCGAGTCCTGCAAGGGATGGTGGGCAGCGCCCCCTGCAACTAAAAATTGAACACGGCACCGTGAGCTGAGCTGCCGCTGAGCTCCCTGATGGCTCAGTTGGTTGGAGTGTGTCCTCTCAACCACAAGGTTGCCGGTTCGACTCCCGCAACGGATGGTGGGCTGTGCCCCCTGCAACTAGCAACGGCAACTGGACCTGGAGCTGAGCTGCGCCCTCCACAACTAAGACTGAAAGAACAACAACTTGAAGCTGAACAGAACCCTCCACAACTAAGACTGAAAGGACAACAACTTGACTTGGGGAGAATAAATAAATAAATAAATAAAAATAAATAAATAAAATCATTAAAAAATAAATAAATAAATAAAGTAGCTTTCCAGGTCATTCAAAAAAAAGAAGGCACACTCTTCCTTACGTACCATCTATTTCTAACAGACTCTGAGGGATGTGCTGCGAAAGCAATGCTAGCCTCTTTCAGGTCAGTCCCAAAGATGAGGAACATGCCGTGCAAGCTATCCTTATTTGGAGAGGATCTATTTCTATTTTCTTCTTGTTCCACCTGTCATAAGTTTATCTCCCTCTGTGTGAAGCGGTCGTTCCTTCTCGTCTTAAACTTAATTCCATTTAGAGCTATAACTCTAGAATTTAAGAAGTAAATCCACGGTCCTCTTACCTACTTCATTCATGATTTTATAAACTTCTCATTTATTAGTGTATCAACATCAACCATTCTCAGTTCCCTTCTCTGACTCTTTTCAATTTCCATTAACATTCATTCTCCTTTTTTTCCCCTGAGATTTATCAATTAGACTTGCACCACGTGTTCTTGGTATGGATCCAACATGGGTTTTATGTAAGGGCGAAATAATATTTTGTTTCCTTTTCAATCGTTGCTTGAGAATACAGCAGTCCCCTGTTATCTGCGGGGATACGTTCCAAGACCCCTAGTGGATGCCTGAAACCACAGATAGTACTAAACCCTACAGATGCTGTATTTTTCCTATATATACATATGATAAAATGGATTTCATGAATTAAGCACAATAAGAGATACACAATAACTAGTAATAAAATAGAACAATTGTAACAATATACTGTAATAAAAGTTGCGTGAATGTGGTGTCTCTCTCTCTGATGACCGATCAGATAACCGAGAACGGGGCTGGGAGCACAGACAGCATGGATATGCTGGACAAAGGGATGATTCACGTCCCAAGTGGGACAGAGCGAAATTTCATCATGCTACTCAGGACGTGTGTAATTTAAAACTTACAAATTGTTTGTTTCTGAAATTTTCCATTTAATATTTTCAGACCACAATTGATCGCAGGTAACTGAAACGCAAATAAGGTGGGACTACTGTACTCAACACTGGTACAAAACTGGCATTTTTTGTTACCGCTGACAATGGGCTAGTATCATCAGGAAACAGATGACATCCCCTCCAAAGGTCTCTTCTGGTTCGCAATGGATAGAAAAATGAGTTCTGGGCTGAGTATAATTTGGATTCTCTCTTATATGCATCATGTAAGAGAGTCAGCTGCCACTTTTCTGCCCACTCATGGGGCCTAGAGATTTTCCTACAATTTATCCTTTATCTTAGCGTTTTACTACTATCAAGAGCTGAGCATCATGTGCAAATTGACTATTTCACTAAGCTTTCACTCCTCAAGATGATGACGGGCAGAGTGCATAGGAAGACGACACAAAGTCTGCAAGAGCACTAAAATCTATAAATCATTATACTTACATATACAATGTTGTGTCACTAACTCTATGAATGCTAAATTAGAGGCCAGCACTGCCTCCTTTACCACTGGCCTCCTTTACCACTTCTTTCCCATCTCTGAGCCTCTTCCCCACTTATGACAAAGTATTTTTCAGTCTAAGGTTTGTTTTTTAAATAACTTTTACTGAGAACCTATTTTAAAGCCTTCAGGGATTAATGGTTAACTAATGGGTTGCTTTCCCTTTGGCCAGAAACCTATTCTGTTCCACAATACTAACCGATTTTCCTCCAAAACTCTCGAGAGGATAAGTTTTGGTTAGTTTTTCATATACAGAAGGAGAGTTTGGGGAGCAGAAGCCAAGTTCTACAGCGAAATTAGTGAACTTGGCTGCAAGCTAAAATCCATATGCAAACTGGAAGTTAGGGCACACAGGGGAAAGGATATCATTTAGTAACCACCTACTACACGGTAGGTACTGTGTGAAGCTCATTTTATCCCAATTAAAAAATCCAAAGTTAGAGATGCGAGCACCTTCCCCCAATATAAAGAAACTCGTGAGAGGTAAACAAATAAAACGAGGAAGCTATTTGCTTCTCACTCATCAGGATGCCTCATAACTTTTTACTCTATATTAGCTCTTTAAGTCTTACATTCCCTACTGGATAGTAAACTCCATGAACTCCAGAACCATGTCTCACCATCTGTATAACGCCTAGAGGGCCAAGCACAGTGCCTGACATATCTTCAGTTTCAAGTTATCAAAGGGCAGGTTATACTTCCATTTTACAGACGGGCGGTGAGGCCCTGTAAAGGATTCTGTAACTTGTCCAGTGTTCTCCCGTTAAACACAGGAGAAGTTATGAATGTGCTACCCAACCTCACTTGACTACAGTGCACCCTCATCTCTTTTCCATTATGCAACTTACTCCTATTTCCAGTGATCACAGAAATGGCAGAACCTACTGTAGCTGTAAATTTGGAAAATCAATTCTCAATATAAACAGGAATTTCTTGTAAATGCCTAATCATTATGTTGTTTTGTACACCTGAAATTAATAACAAAATACAAGTAAATAAATAAAAGAAACAACCCAGAAATTTCTTTTTGGTTATAAATACCAAAAATAAGTTAGCATTTGAGAATTTATGATGAACCAGACACAACGTTGAACACTTTACATACGAACTTAACCCTAACAACAATCCTACTAGAGTGCCTATTACACCTGTTTTACAGATGAAGAAAACAGGCTTAGAGACGAAGACAATTGACCACATCGACTGATTCATACCAACAAGGAAACACATCTAATAACCCTGGAAGAATGAGAATTTCATTTTCATTCTGTGAGACTTTAATAAGAGTCTCTGGTTTTAAGTACCTCCTTATGGAATGACAAATGATATTTATCTATGGATGCCGGATATACAAGGCAGCCACACATAGTGGGGCTTCTCATGGGCCAAATTGGGAAGGGAGAGTGACAAGTGCAAGCGAAGTGTACGTGCACAAATATTCAGATGTATGATTCCAGAGCTCCTAGGTCAGTGGAGACAGATTTTTTCCTCCATAGCAAGGGGCTCTGTGATTCTGAAGCCAGTGCAAGACAAGTAGCATGGAAGAGCCTCCCACCTCAGACACACACGTTTTGTGGGATTTCTTGGCAGGCACCTTTTTTTCTTAGCAGAGCTCAAACATGATGGAAGAAAATCTTAATACTGCTTTGAGCTCACAGCACGCTTCTCTCTACACTCCCGTTCCTCCCTGGTTCGTCAGAGCAACAGATACACTAACAACGCTCTAGCGATTCCTTACCAGCTTCCAAGTCTACAGGCCAGACTCTACATACACTTCACACAACTTAGGGGTCCTTACTGTCAGAGACTGTGAAAAGTGGAATCGTCTCTCGACTCGAGAATCGTTGGGTAATTTGAAAATGATCTTGACACTTTCGGGGTCATCAGGGGAAGGTTCAGGGGGCAGGCACTCCAGCTTCCTTTCCTTTTCTTCCTGCAAATTCTGTAGAGACACAAAGTAAACGTGAGGCTATGGCTCCAGTAGAGAGAGGAAATATAGTCACCATGTAGGTCTATTGTGCAGCCCGAAGAAAAACTAATAACTGGTATCCTAAGAAAAACTTCTTGGCAAGAGTCAGAAACAACCTAATTCAAAGTACTACTGCATCACATATATTATTTATTGACGTTTAACTCTTGGAAATAAAGGGAATGACTAAAAGATACTGGCTATAATTCCAAGGTAATACATAATGAAACAAGATCATGAACGAAATGGCAAATGAGCTAACACTGGTACTCAGAATGAACACTTAAAAATTACTGCTGTGAATAAATAGCATTGTGAACTGCTTATTATTTATATTTACTTTTAATGGAATAGAGCTCTTTATCCTTTTATTCACTGTTACACATTTTTTAATTAATTTCTTTTTTAAATTTAAAAATACTGTTTGTGAAAATGTAGTAAATATCAAAACGGCAAGGAGAATTTACATCACCCACAATCCCACCACCTTCTAGTTTTTTCCATTCACACTTAAGACAACACCAGTTTGGGAGCCTTAAATAGACACAGGTCCCTTACCCGCCGCCGCCGTTCCTCCGCCAGCTTCTGCTGTTTTACCTCCTCCTCCTTCCGCCGCGTCCGCTCCCGCTCCTCCCGTTTCTTCCTCTCTTTCTCTTGGTCAGCCCTGAGAGAGGCCAGGTAAGCCTCATCCTGCTGCTGCCGCAGCACCTGTGTCTGGTTTCGTTCCTCCCTGTGGGCAGATCACAAACAGAGGAGAAAAGCAATCTCACAAAGCTCTAGGTGCTTTTTTTTTGTACTAATAAAGCATAAATTACATTTTTCACACTTATGGTAACATACATTTAGTGATGAGTTGTGTTGGGTCTATCTATCTGCTTTAGTTAAATGTCAAGTTTTAATTTTCTCCCCATCACCCATGAAATTCAAAGAATAGTTTTCACTTCATTTATTTTTCAGTCTCGCGGTGGCTTCTTCTTTGCATCCTTAGTTACATGACTTCTGTTCGGCTAGTCTTCAGATGGTTCTCCAGGCTGACTGTTCCAGTTTAGCTGTAGTTTTGGTTTGGTCACAGGAGGAGGAGAGCACAGCGGTGACCTACTCTGCCATCTTGACCAGAACTCTGGGTTTTCTTATATTGAAATTTTTGGGGGTAAAACGGTTGACAATCTTGGCAGATGACTATTTCACACTACCATACAGGATTCCAAAGCAGAGCATGGAGGAATCTGAACAAGCCATCTCTTCTCCCAGTTTAATTTGGCAGAAAAAGAAATAGCAAGCTTTTCCCTCACCCTTTTAACTTTTCAAATTACACTACTTTTTCTTCCCAATTCTCACAAAAGTAGCATAGTATTACTGTTATAAAATGATCATCAGATCAATTTTACAGGCAAATACCCCTTTAGGTTACTACATTTTTGTATACGTTGCTTTCATAAAACCAAAAAACTACATACACACATTTTAGAAGATTTGAAAAAAGGAGAAACATTTTATTTAGAATTCTACTAATCAAAGAGAAAACACTGTTAACATTGTGGTGTATTTTCCATTTCTCTCCAAAAAATTGTGTATGTATAGGAGTGTGTGTATCTATATAATTAAAATAAAATATACCAGAATGTTAAAAGTGGTGGTAGGATTATGGTGATTTTAAATTTCATCTTTGTGCTTTTCTGTGTTTTCCAAATTTCCTACAACTAATCCATATTACGTATACAATGGGGGGGGGGGAGTTATAGCCGTTCCTTATTTTTTACATTTAAGCTCTTTATATCATGGCTTAGCTATTCTAAATGGCACAATATATATTCTTGAGCACACAGCGCTATATTTATTTTCATTTACATCTCTAAGAACAGATGATCTGATGGAGAGTTATTTATTTCAAAGTACATAAATATTTTAACACTAAATGGACAAGGCTTTTAAAGTTGCCTACAGGAGAGAAATCATGATGTGTGGAGCCCCAGGTCAGCCACCTGAATCTACAGCTGGTCTCTCTCAGTTCCAGAGGAACTCCCCTGTACCTTTCTAGGCGTTCTGACACCAGGTAAGTCTGGTTTGCATCCATGATAAAGGTCAGCTGATTAATGAGGTCATCAGGTTGAATGAGGCCTTCTAGCCGTCCCACCACAGTCATCCTCCGATCCTTCAGCATAATCATGGCCAGGAATGGATAGGTGTTCTCTCGTAAAGCCTGCGAGACTGACAGAAAGAAGACCCAATAGATCAAGAGCAGGACTTTGGCATAAAACAGATCAACTCTTAGAAATTCCACAACGAGCACTAGAGAATGCCTTCAATCCCAGCTGGAAAAGAAGGGACGTGCCATTTATTCTCTGCCTAACTCTTTCTCCTCTTAGTTTCTTAATTTTCTTTGGTGATGTATTTGTGTCCCTATTCCCAGGTAATCTGAACCTGATTCACAGGCTTTCCTGGTGGGGGTGTGGTTGTCATGATGATGCTAAGAAAGGCTGCAGAGTTCAAGGACAATGTCTATTTGATGGGTATGAAAGGCTCTATAAAGAATCTGGCTACTGCTCAGCACCACTCTTCCCTGTGTGTGTGGGGGGTCAAGTCTAAAGGGAACAAGGCTGCAAGTCTCAGCCTTACGCTACTGGCGCTGATCACCACCACCACCTTCTGTCTTCTCCTCTGATCCAATCCCGTCCTTTCATCACATCTTTTCTTACCCAGCAACAAAGAGCTAGCTTTTCTGTTCCAAAGGAGTTTAGAAAGTTGGTCTTCTAAATAACCAAGATTTTACCACAACAAAGTTTTACCTATGATTTCCTTTCGGTGTTTGAAAGAGGAGATTTTATCAGCTTCTATAACAAATATCCCTAGTCGCCTTCTGTCCACAACGCTCCACCCCCAAACTGTATTAAAATAGCACAACACAGGCTGCAAGAACTCATCCGATGTTTAAGAACCAATTAGGAAGAAAGACTCAGCTTCCTGGACGCAGGCAAAATGTGTGCTACAGCCCTAGTTCTCAGGCTGCAGAGTCTAGAAGGCTGGTACACACTCAGGTGCCAAGCAGTAAGTAGCTGCACAGGAACTACATTTTTCTTCACCGGATACCTTCATATCTGAGACTGACTTCTAAAAATACTTACCTCCAGTTCAGAGTTATTTTCAGCAAAGGGCTGAACTTTCTAAATCCCTATCAGCACTCAAGGTACTCAAACAACTAACTCACTGTGCAAGAAGCTCTATTAAAATGACTGACGGTGAGGGGCCGGTTCAGGTGGTTGGAGTGCCACTCTCCTAATGCAGAGTTCACCGGTTCGATTCCCACATGGGCCAGTGACTGCGCCCTCTACAGCTAAGATTGTGAACAACAGCTCTCCCTGGAGCTGGGCTGCCGTGGGCTGCCATGAGCAGCCGGAGCTTGGCATAAGCTGCCATGAGCTGCTGTGAGTGGCCAACCGACAACTGGCAACCGACTGCCTCAGCTGGGGGGAGCGCAAGGCTCATAATACCAACTTGGGTCAGGGAGCTGTGTCCTACACAACTAGACTGAGAAACAACGGCTTGAACCGGAGGGGCTGGGGGAGGCGGAAGAAAGGGGGAAAAAATGACTGATGGTGAGAATAAACTCAATAAAAAACCCTTTAAGATTAAAGGCAAGCTGCTGGTCAGGACTGGCTGATTTTAAGACTAAAACAGTGGTTAACTATAAAGAATGGGCGAAGTTAGGGGCTGGGTGGAAAAAGGGAGAAGGGATTAAGAAGTACGAATTAGCAATTACAAAACAGTCACAGGGATGTAAAGTACAGCATAGAGAGTATAGTCAAATATATGTTAACAACCATGTATGGCGCCAGGTAAGTCAGACTTATTGGGGGCATCAGTCTGTAAGTTATAAATGTCTAACTACTATGCTGTGCACCTGAAACTGACATAATACTGAATGTCAACTATAATTAAAAAAAGAATGTGCTCGAGTCGGACAGACCCGAGCTTGCTCCAAAACTTGCTGACTGCCGGATCCCAGGCCAGGTTTAACTTTCTGAACCTGTTTCCTACACCATAAAGAGGTAATACAACCCCTAGCTCTCAGGACTGCTGAGAGGATTAAATGTGACAATGTATAGACAGCAATGTGTCTTTCCAGATCATTCCAAAGACACCCCAACAATCACGAGGAGGCAGAGGAAACATAACTTACCCCGGTATCCCTCAGGCTTGTTTGTGGAGCATGCCCAGAACAGCATCCTACTGTTTATTAGTGAAATAACTTCGGGCGCACAGAGCGTGTTGCTGTGGAGAGGAGTGAGAAGGACATAAGAAGCACTTTCTTACTGCAAACTCTCAGCAGGAAGGTCAGAGAAGAGAAAGAAAACGATCAATGCACAGACCGACAGAATTCATCGGAGTCCTGGTGATCGTCGCCGTGAAGATAAACCAAAAGAAAGCGAAGCTCCCGCTTGGCATCGTTGAGCGCCTGCGGGAAACAGAGGGTCACAAATTATGACAAGGACTGTACCTCGAACTTTGAGTTAGGTTAAGGGTCCTAATGGATAAAGCTACATATTTAGGAACAAAAGGAGAAATGCGGGGAAAAGGTGAGCAAGAAATCAGAGTCCTGGGCTCCTGCCTTCACTCCCCTGGCATTTTTCTCCCCACACAAAGTCCATGCTAACAAGCTCTAATGAAAAGGTTTTAGTGTTGTTAGGACTTAAAACTGTATCAGGCACATGAGAGTAGACAGGCTGACAATAAATGTCCTCAACAAATCACAGAAGTCAGTTGTTCCCATCGTCTAAAGGAAGATAAAAACAGGAGAGCCTGACAGGGAAAAGGGAGGTGAGAATTTTGCCACTTTACAGCTATGACATCTTTATAAATAAATATTTTGAAGATGACCCCAGGCCATACAGCAAGCAGGGATGAGGGACTGGGACCCAGAGGCATTCTAAAAAGCACTGGGGTTTAAAAGATCGTCAAAGACAAGGTGAGGGCCCAAGACTCCTGCATATGCTCTTGCATTTGCATAACCCTGAGCAGTTACATTAAGATTTCCTGAATGACCACTGGTGGTCTCCCCTCACGGTCAGAGCAAAGAGAATGCATGGTATGTGCCCATATCATTCAGTATCTCTAACACTGAGCACCGTGCCTGGCATACAGTAGGTGCTTCGTGCTTGTGGAGTCGGGTAGGAGCAGCCAGTGAGGGAGACTGACTATGAGAAAAAGCAGATGTGAGAGAATCAGAGCAGGAAGCAAGAGTAAGCGTTTTGCTTTTTCTCCAGATAGATGCAGGAATCCTGGAGGCTGCAGAACAGAACTGCCCTTTGGCCTATGCCCAGTGTTACTTCTACATTGTTCTCTGGCCAACTAGAGACATGCCCAACACCCCACAGAACTCTTAATTTTCACTCCCGGGGGCAGCAAGTCGAAGGTCTGTGTGGGTCGGTTGAACAAGATGTGCTGCCTTGAGTGTGTGGTCTATGCCCTCATGTAACTCTGTGGGGGATCGAAGAAGACTCTAGGCTTGACTCTCAAGGGTCTTCTAGTCTGGGACAGGAAAGACAGACACAAACAACTAAAATATGAAGAAGAGTGGGAAATTGCTATCGGTTTAAAAACAAAGCTATGAAAGCACAAAAGGAAAGATTACTACTTTAAATCGCAAAATTGCAAGGTAGGCCAGGGTCGGGCACGACAATCAGGAAAGGGCATAAGAAAGGAGTGACATGAGCTGCTTGAAGGATGGGCAAGATTTCAATTAGCAAAAATGTGAGGACGGCATTGCAGGTGGAGGGAACAGCAAAAGCAAAGGCACAGAGATGGGAAAGTGCAGGTCATTCAAGAAACGGTTTAGCTGGAACCTAGGGTATTGGGGAAACAAGTTACGCAGTAAAGACCTCAAAAAGAGGTGGGGATTAGATCCAGGAGGGCCCAGCTAAAAGGTTTGTTTGTTTCTTCTATAAACAGTGAAGAGCTATATAAGTTTTCTGAGTAAAAGAAGGACATGATCAGTGCTAGCGATCCTTCCCTTTGTGGACAGAGTCATATCGATAAATTGGCATCTATATGGTTTGTGGCACTGACCTGGCTGTACGTTCCCTGGTAGAAGACAGGGTGTGCCCTCCCATATTTCTCTTCAAAAGAGTGCATAAATGAAACAATGTCCCCAACGGGGTCAGTGACCCGGCTGCGAGGGTCAGGCCGTATAAAGCGAAGAGCAAACCTGGGGAGGAAGGAATAAAGATCACATGAATCGGCTTACTGCAGTGCACATGGAGGGGCCAGTTTGTAAAGAGTCCTGAACCAGAGCCAGAGGCAGGGCAGCAAAGGGGCTGGATGGTCTGGGAGCGCACCACCAAACCTGAGAGCACAGTCTGGCTCAAAAGCTGCAAAGCAGCCAAGTAGGGTTCCATCGCCTAGTCAAGAAGAATGCAATACTACTAGGATTATAAATTCCAACACCCGACTAAACAAATCCCAAGTGCCTTTCTGCAGAAAAATTTAGGGCTAGAAGAACTGGGAAAGGAAGACACAGTATCTAAAAAGATCACGGATCAAGCTGTGCCCCCAGACTTGTTAGAATGGCACTGTCTTAATACAAGGAGGCACCAGCCACATTGCTACTCAACTTAATTAAATGAGATACAACACAACAGAAACTTCAGTTCCCCAGTCACTCTGGTCACATTAAGTGCCCAACGGCCATATGTGGGCAGTGGCTTCCACACTGGACAGTGCAGTTCCAGAACGTTTCCATCCCCACGGGAAGTCCTACTGGATAGCGCTGGTCTGGAACCAAGTTCTGTCTCTTCCTGGCCGTCCCACTTGCCTTTCCCTCTCCTTTCTGTTCTCCTGGAATTATGAATTTTTAGTGCATACTCCCAAGCTATTCAAATTATGGACAAGAACTTGAAACCCAAACGTGCTGTCATGATTTACTTGCTCTTCAAAGGGGCAAGTAAATTCTGCTTACTGATTTATGGTGGATGGTATCCATGGGGGGAATTATAAAACTGATCTAGAGTACACTGGCCGACTTGGAGACCTGGAAGCTATTGTAAGGTTAAGGGTGGTACCACACATCTGTTTCTACGGAGCCCATCTTAATCACATTTGTAGAGCACCATTTATTCATCCTTTGGATTTCACAGAAGGCAATGGGACAGAGGTTTGATAAGTCAATGCGCTACATAATATTAAACAAGTTGCTTAGATGATATAGCTTTACATTAAAATTAGTAACACACTCCATGCATATTTTTTCCCAAGGAAAACAAACAATATTCATATACTTGAGGAATTTTCAGCACAGAAAAGGTGACTAAACTATGACGCTTTCCTTACTAAATCTTGAGCCAATTCCTTATCCCCTCAAATTCCCTGTGTGCACACAATTTCATTTGGAATTCCTCCTGAGTAATCAAATCAAATCGGTTGACACAAACATTCCAGAGCAAATTAAAAACAAATGTAAGAAGCTGTGTATATAGGGGAGTGGTTAGAATTCCTTTAGAAGATTGATGTTTTGATAACTTTCTCTGAAATTAAGTATTTTTGGATTATCTTCTTACTCTTTAAGTTTCATCTTGATAAATGAATGGATAAAAGGCTTTTTTGTTGCTCATTACAATATATTTCCATGGCCTACATAATTTAGGACAATCAGCGTTCTATAAAAATAGGTATGTCAACTCAGTCTTCATTATTACTTTAAAGGTTTTTATATGCCCATTCTTAAATAAAACTGGGAGGAAAAGAGTACTAATTGGTTAATTGGTGACCTATAAGAACTTTAGCAGGAAGTGTCATAAAACACCAAGTGGCCAAGGTACAGGTGTTGTCTGACCTTGCACTTCTGTGGCTGCTGGGTCCTCACTTCAGACCCCTGCTCCCTAGAGTAAGGCAAAGGCCACCCTATTGGGAAGGAGGTACAGGTTGCTCTGTATACAAGGCCCAGACTGCACATTCTAGCTCCATCTGTTGGCCTGGAAGCCCATAAGCGTTTCAGTAAAGCCTCAGTGTGGGTTCATCTACTACTATTCAGCTCTAGACCAGACACCTCAAGCCTGATGTGCCAGCTACTTGGGTCCCCTGGACATTTTCTAGCCCTGGCCCCTCTATAGCTTCCAAGTGCTGAGCTTTCTAAATGGCACACGAAGGAAGAAAGAAGGAAGGTTAAGGTGTGAAGCAAGGGGGTATACATACTGCAGGGCTCCGGTGCCAGCACCTGTGGGGCTGCCTGGACAGAGGGAATCGTACAGAAGTGTCTAGAGAGGGGAAACTGGTGGGAGGAATCTACAGAAAAGTGAATCATCTCAGAGTGAGAGAATCTGCTGAGATTATAAGTAGTCAGATGGGGTTATAGATGATTTAGGGTAAAAGTTACAAGGAGCATAAAGCTCATAAATAATCGTGGTTAGGAAGGAAAGGGTGTGAAGATTAACTAGGGAATGTAGAGGTGACTAACATGGTGGGAGGAGGCAGGATAAGGATAAATGTAGATAAACTGATTCTTGAAAACAATAAGCAAGACTACTTTAAAACAATTCCAATTCACAACATCAGTTGTTATGTTTGCGTAATTTAAACTATTTCCATACTATATTAAAAGATAGTTTAGGAAGAATATTCAACCTGATGACAAATTGGCAAGTCCAAATTGACAGAGCATAAACCTTATCCTGGTCTACACTTCCTCTCCCAAGTCTACCCTGTTGCTACTGACACGTAAATTAAAGGTACGTACCTAAATATATCAAGTATTGTGTAATAGGTAAACCGGAATGGAAGCATTATCAAGTAATATCCCCATCCAAGCAGCCCCTGAAATTCCAAAAACAAAGTTAGATATTATTCACTCAATCCCTAATACGTTACAAAATGGCTAGTATAGATTTTCACTGTCTCATCTTTTCACGTGGTCTCTCCCTCTGCAGTACAGTCCCCTCTTCCTGGACACCTCATCCTTCTTAAAGACCAGCTGCCTTTGATCGTATTTCATCTAATATTAGCGTATTTTCCTTTTATGACATAATTTTTGTATTAAATCTACTTCAACAATTTTTCTGCAGCTTTACTTCCATTAGTTGTCAAATTCAATCGCAAGTTTTCCTCCCTAAATCATAAATGTTCATTCTTTCTTTTCAGATTTACAATGTGATATACAGAACCAGCAAGAAAGATAACCATTATTATTACTACCATGTTTCGCTGAAAATTAGACCTAGCTGGACCATCAGCTCTAATGCGTCTTTTGGAGCAAAAAATTAATATAAGACCCGATATTATATTAATTATATTACTTATATATTATAGTATAGTATAGTATAGTATACCTGGTCTTATATTAAAATAAGACTGGATCTTATATTAATTTTTGCTCCAAAAGACGCATTAGAGCTGTTGGTCCAGCTAGGTCTTATTTTCGGGGAAACACGGTGCCTTGGACATTTGTAAAGAACTGACAATTGTATTAAGCAAAATTATATATCCCCATATAGCTGCTAATCTTAGTAATAATGCTAATTACTATTTTAACAATGTCGATTATTGTTGCCGTTGTTATTAACTAGCATTCATACAGGGATCTAGAGTTTACACAGTATCTCTTATAGTTCATATTTTGTGATGAGACCCTCCCTGTGTCCAGAGCAGGGAGCTCCGGAGCCTCACGGCTGGTATCAGGGTCCCACACACTGAGTCAAGCTCAAAACAAACTGAGGAAACACTGGGCATATCCAGAACTACTCCCTGACTCATACAATTGCTCTAAGAATCTGCTCTTCTACTTCGGAATACCCCCAAACGACTACTTAGGAACTCTATTTTTTAAAACACTGTCAAGTACTCCACAAAAAGGTATAATGATGGAGGAAATTCTAACTGCTGCCAAGTTAAGGGGAGGGCTTTCTTTGAATCCTACATCCAAGTACCAGAGGTGAGTGTAACTCCAGGAATAAGAAACACTCCAAAAGGTTCTCTGGAGCTCATGATCAGTATACACACCTGACCTCCCTGATTAGACTGAGCGATGTAAAGGGGGAGCAGTGGCTCTTCCCCCCAGACTCATCTCTGGATCCCAGCAAAACTCCAGGAGCACTGGAGCACTCCCAAATGCCTGCTCAACTTCACTGACCCACCTCCTTGCTACTCGCCCTTCAAACCTAATTTCAAAGATATGGCTAAGGCCCCTACAAAGACTCCAAACACTTCCCCAGAATTAGCTTAAAATTAAGTAAAATGAAGCAACAAAGAGCTCAGTAAATGTTCTAACTTAAAAGAGGAAGATCTATTAAACACGTAGCAAATATCTTTAAATATGTAAATAAAACTACTGTGCACTCAAACCAAGGTACAGAAAACTTCAAATAACTGGCAAGGAGCCAAAAAAAGGAAAGCAAAAAAGGACAGTTACTGTATCGATTCATTAAGGAATCAAGGAAAAATGAACAACCCAATTAATCTACCAAGGAACCAGGTCTAGCCAATAGCTTTCGACATTCGGAATATTTATTTTGCTCCTACAATGCAGAGCCCCACATAACCAAGTGAATGGACTTATAAAACAAAAAGGGGGAAATTGCAGCTATGAAATAACTTGCCCTTGGTTGTGGTCTTGAGACAACATAGCTGTAGATCCTGTGGTCGGCGGTATTAACCTGCAGCGGTCGGGATGGAGGCGGGTTGAAAACACTTGGTACACCCTCTTGCTCATTCAATCGGTCCTGTACAGCAGCCTGAGAAGGAAAACCGAGGAGAAAGAAGGAGTTTCAGTGGTACTCAAAATCAACTCAGAGAAAAAGATGAGGCAACTGTCGCTTGGTGTTTTAAAACAAGTCATCTGAGGAGCGTACTGTCACGGACCTTTAACTTGCTACAGTGGGAGGCAATGTGTGGTGATGGCTACAGAATTCACAGTTGAGGAGTCCCAGGAACATCTCTGGAAGCTCCATTTCTGCAGCAAGCACACTGCTTCTAAGCAGAGGGCATGTGTTATTTAGGGCGCTGGGACACCAGGTGCCCCACTGCATGAGCCTGAGAGCCAGCCCCAGCGAGTACAATGCAGGCAGTTCCCCTAGAGCTTTGCAGTGGAGCAGTCCTGATTGGGGGGGGGGGGGCGGTTGATGGAGGGCCTGGCTGGGGAGCCTCAGTTTCCTCATGTGGAAAGTGAAAGAACGGTATTTCTCAGAGTTGACTTGAAAATTTAATGAAATAACCATTCATAAAGATCCTAACATAATTCCTGGCAGTCAGGTGATGAACATTCAGTAAAAAATCTCGTTCCCGTCTCAATTCTGCCCCTGAAAATGAATATTTGTTGCACTATAGTAAAAAATTTGGCCTTGACCAAAGAGGTCTGGTCTGTGCCTCAGCTTCTGGGAGATAATCTAGGTCATACCTGATAAGAGTGTCTTTGTTACTGAATCTTAGGGTGGGGCTGGCCACTGCAGAAAAACCAAACCATGTGATCTGGGGTGGGGACTCTGGGTAAGGCATCAGTCAACCTGAAGACTGAGTTCATCAGAGGCAACCAATGAAGTCAATAAAGCCTATGTAATGAAGCCCCAGTGAAGACTCTGGACACGGAGGTGAGGTTCCCTGGTTGGCAGTACTTCGTGCACATTGTCACACATCTAAGCCCGGAGGGCAACATGTCCTGATACCATGAGAGGAGTACGGAACTTTGTGCTCGCAATGCAAGACTCTGCCCTCTGTGTCTTCCTCTAGCTGATTTAATCTGTATCCTTTCCCTGTAATAAACCATCACTGAGAGTGCAAAAGCTCTCAGTGAGCTTTTCCAGTGAATTATCAAACTTGAGGGTGGTTTTGGGAACTCCCTGAATGTGTAGATGCTGTCAGAGTGAGGGGGGTCTTTTGGAGGACTTGTGTGCCCTCTAACCTTAGTGGTGGCTTTAAACTTTGCACTATAGCTTACTCTAAGTTAGTCCTATAGTTTTCATGTTTTCGAGTATTAAGGTACAATTCAACAAGGGAAAGAATAGTCTTTGAGCAAATGTTCCTGGGATAACTGGCTATCCATGTGCAAAAGAATGCAGCTGAACCCCTAAATCACACCATATAATAACTCAAAATACTCTTATCAAAGACCTAAATGTAAGGGCTGAAATTATAAAACTCTTAAAAGATAACATGGAAGAAAATCTTCATGACCTTGGATTAGGAAATGGTTTCTTAGATATCACACTAAAAGCACAAGCAACAAAAGAAGAAAAAAAAACTGGATTTCATTAAAACTAAAACCTTTTGCACATCAAAACACACTATCAAGAAAGTCAAAGGATAATCCACAGAATGGGAGGAAATATTTACAAATCGTATACTGATAAGGGTCTAGTATCTAGAATACATAAAGAACTCTCACAACTCATCATTGAGTTTAAAAATGGGCAAAGGACTTAAATAGACATTTCTCCAAAGAAAATATACAAATGACCAACAAGAAACATGAAAAGATAGATGCTCTACATCATTAGCCATCAGAAAAATGCAAATCCAAATTACAAGCCAAGAGACATCTTCACACCCACCAGAACAGCTATAATTTAAAAGGCAGAAATTAATAAATACTGGCAAGGATGTGGGAAACCTGGAACCCTCATACACTATTGTTGGGAACATAAAACAGTGTAGCCTCTTTGGAAACAAACCATCTGGCAGTTCGTCAAAAGGTGAAAGTTACCATACAACTCAGTAATTCCACTCCTAAGTATACACCCAAGAGAAATGAAAACATACTGTGTTTCCCTGAAAATAAGACCTAGCTGGACCATCAGCTCTAATGCGTCTTTTGGAGCAAAAGTGAATATAAGACCCGGTATTATATTATATTATATTATACCTGGTATTATATTATATTTTACTATACCCGGTCTTATATTATATTATATTATACTATACCCGGTCTTATATTATAGTAAAATAAGACCGGGTCTTACATTAATTTTTGCTCGGAAAGAAGCATTAGAGCTGATGGTCTGGCTCGGTCTTATTTTTGGGGACACGCAGCACGTCCATACAAAAACTTATACACTGATGCTCACTGCAACATTACTAATAATTGCCCAAAGTGGAAACCACCCAAATGTCTATCAACTGACAAAAGGGTAAAGATATATTCATACAAGGGAATATTATTTGACAACAAAAAGGAATGAAGTACTGATTCATACTAGGACATAGATAAATCATTCACTCATTCATTCATTCATTCATTGATTAATCTTGAAAACTGCATGCTAAGTGAAATAAGCCTGACACAAAAGGACAAATATTGTCTGATCCCACTCATAAGAGGTATCTAGAAAAGTCAAATTTTATAGAGACAGAAAGTAGAACTGTGGTTACCAGAGGCTGTGGAGAGGGGGGTAATGGGAAGTAATTGTTTATGGGTAGAGTTTCAGTTTGGTATGATGTTCAAGTCCTGAAGACAGATAGTGGTAGTGGTTGCACAATAATGTAAATGTACTTAATATCACTAAGTTGTACACTTAAAAATAGTTAAAATGGTAAACTCTGCTATGTATATTTTACAACACAACACAACACAACACACACACACACACACAAAATGAAGTACTGATACCTGCTACAACATGGATGAACCTTGAAAACATTGTTAAGTGAAAGAAGCCAGACACAAAAGACCACGTACTATGATTCCATTTATGTGAAAGTCCAGAGAGGAAAATCTACAGACAGGAAGATTAGCAGTTGCTTAGGGCTGGGGTGGGGAGAGGGGAGGGGAGTGGAGGGACAGGAGGACGAGGGAATCAGCTAATGGGGGTTCTTTCTGGGTAATGTTCTCAGTATTCTAAAAAGTTTATGGAATGTTTTAAAATTGATTGTGGTAATGGCTGCACAACTCTGAATGTAATAAAAACGACTGAATTTCACATTTTAAATGGGTGAATTGTTTGGTACGTGAATTACGTTATCAACAAATCTGCTATTTAAAAACCAGAACTGATAATATTTGTCATCAATTATAAAGTTAAGCTTTCAGGCAAAAATTAGAATTTTGGAAAACTTGTATTTGCCACTGTAAGCTTGATAGTTTCCTAATACCTTTTAAAGGCTTTTCTGATGAGTTTGGCGGTGCTATAAATGAATCGTGTTATATAGCAAAATGCATCAAACATCTGGAAGATCTATATTAATTCAGTGAACCAAGGTTTTCCAAATAATCAATGCATGAAATTATGAAATCATGCATCGGTAAAAGATCAAAGTGAAGACCAATAGACTTCAACGAAAAAAAGAGAATGAAAAGTTCCTTGATATGATTTTTTTCAAATACCATATTGCAACTAACCTTTAAGAAACTATCACAGTATCAAAGACTATCCAGTTATTTGAAAAAGCTATTGAAATACTCCTCCCATTTCCAACCACATATGTGGGCGAAAGCAGATTTTCTTCACGTATTTCAACTAAAATTATGTATCTCCACAGATTAAAGGCAGAAAATCCAGCTGTTTTCTATCAAGCCAGATAATATTATAGACATTTGCAAAAATTTGTTAACAAGTGAGTTTATTTTTTTAAACTAATAAACTTTTAAGAAAAATTTCAGTTTTGGTTTGTAATATGTTAACAAATATCAGTAGATATAACCCATATAAACACAAGCTCTCTGGAGGGCCTCAATAATTCTTAAGTGCAAAGAGTGACACCCAAAAGTTTGAAAAGCTCTTGTTTGTTTGGGAAAAATTAATGCATATATATTTTTACACAGGCATAAAATATTTGGGGAAAAAAATCAAAAGAAATTCTTAATATTGCTGTATTGTGGGTGTAGGACTGAGAAATAGTGGTAGGGAAGTGATTCGAGTGGATTTTTTTCATATTTCATTTTAGGCTTTGTTTAAACTTTTTAAAACTAAAATTATTTTATATATTTTATGGTGTTTTTTTTTGGGTTTTTTTTAATTGGGGAAGGGGACCACGACTTTATTGGACTTCCAGGACTTTCTTCCAAGTCAAGTTGTTGTCCTTTCAATCTTAGTTGTGGAGGGTGCCGTTCAGCTTCAAGTTGTTGTCCTTTCAGCCTTAGTTGTGGAGGGTGCAGCTCAGCTCCAGGTCCAGTTGCCATTGCTAGTTGCAGGGGGCACAGCCCACCACACCTTGTGGGAGTAGAACTGGCAACTTTAGCAGTTAGGAGCATGGAGCTCTAACCCCCTGAGCCACCGGGCCGGCCCTGTATTATTTTTTATGAGTTACTAAAATAGGCTAAAGTGAAAAAAACTGTGAATACAGCATAATCTCATTTGTATGACAAGAAATTATATATAAATCTACATAGCCATATAAATGAACCTAAAAAAGTCTGAAACGATATACACTAAAATTTAACACTAGTTATCCATGAAGTGGTAGGAGTATGGGTGAGCATTTTCTTTACGTTTTTTGGAATTCTTTGCCTGTGTGGGTGTGCACATATATGTGCATTTAATATTTCTGTAAGTCATTTCATGTTAAAGGATGGTTAATATTATACCAGAAAATTGTAAACCAAGAAATAAAACGGGGCAATATTAATAAATCATACTAGAATTTAAAGCAAAAAGGATCACCTGGTGTTAACTTGTGTCTTTATTATCTTTCTTATCAAATACTATTACAAGAAAGTTCTAATAGCCACATGTCTGTGTCAAATAAAATAGTCAAACTATATAAAACTTAGAAAGTGTCTCCCCACAAAACAGACACAGAATTCATTATTATGTTTTATCTGCACCATGTACTGCCTTTCCCCAGCATGTACAAAAAGTAAGCATTCTCTTTGATATATTTGTTATTAACATTGGAAAGTATATCCATATATATTATCAGCACATTAAGGAGAGTTACAGACATCAGAAAGTCTGAAAGGACATATAATTAATATACTAAAACATCAAATGTTATCTCAAGTTTCATTTGATAATCAAGTGTGATTATCAAGAAGTTTCATTTTCAACTTTATAAACTCTGTATTTTAATTTTTTTCAAACATGCATTGTTTCTGTAATTAGAAAAAAAGACATTACCACTGGGAAATTAAGAAATTTGTAAAAACTTATTCTAGTTCATCATGTCAAGTAGTCTCATTAAGTAAATAGAGAAAAAAGTGGAAATAGCAGATTTTATTTGTACATTTAATAAGCCTGATTGAGTTAGACACCAAATCTTTATCCCACAAAAAACACATTCCTTGATAAACACCTAGTTGACAACAATGGTTCCTTCTAGGAAAGGTGGAAAAGAAAGGGAGTCTGGGAACAACATTTAAACAACTTACATAAGGCTTCAATTTTATCCAATTTGAAATAAGTATTGCAAAATGTCTGGCTTTCAGGAGCTGGGTGGTAGATACATGGTTGTTCCCTTTATCTCTATATTTTTCTCTAAGTTTGAAATATTTAATAAAAAATATATGTATTATTTCATATTAATGGAAAGTTATTAATTCATAAGGACCTCAACAGATACCTATATGAAATAAAATAAATTGATATAAAAAGGATAAACAAAAACAAAAAAGTAAGCTACTAGGAATTCTAAACATGTCCCTAAACAATTCTTAGGTCAAAGAAGAAAATAAAACTTTAAAAATGTATTTTCAGAAGAAAATTCACAGTCTCAAATGTAAGAAAGAGTCAGTCAACCAAGCTGTAAAAAATATCAAAATGCTAAAAAAAGAATATAAACCGATAAAAGTGTGAAAATATATAATTTTTCCTTAATCAAAAACAGACAAAAAGAACTGATAATTACGAGAACATCTCATAAAAAAACAAATAATAAGATAAACCAGTCTCTAGGAACTCTCATTTTTAAAAAAGGAAAACAATAAAAACAAACAAACAAACAAACAAAAAAAAACGAGAAGAGGGGTTAATAGAACAGACACAGGAGAATGAAAGATATAATACTTTGTATACCCAATGCTAAAAAACTTGGAAAATCTTTAAAAAGAAAGCATTTTCTCAAGAAAGATATAGTGAAACAAAGAAATTATGAATGATGGGGAAAAACATGAAAAAAATAATAGAAAACAGGCAGAAACAAGTTTTCAAGTGCTGTCTTTCAAATCTACGCTATTTACACTTCTCACCTAATTTAATCAAGTTGGTCATTTTATAAAGCCAGCGTATGCTTGAAATGAAAATCTAACAAGAAGACAGCACCAAAGTAGGACACAGAGCAACACCATTTTCCCCCAAATTTTCACATTCATCACTCCTTTTCATCATTCAGGTGTCAGCTCAAATATAACGTCTTCAGAAAGGCCTTACTTGACCACCCTATTTAAAATAACTCCACAGATCCTATCTGTTACATTTCTACACTCATCTTATCCACAGCATTTATTACAAATTGAAATTATCTAGAATTAAGCTTCATGAGAGTAGGGGCTTAGTCTTAATCTCTCGTATAATTCCAGAGCCTAAAATTAATTACTCAAAAATAGGTGTTGAGGGCAAGCCAGGTGGCTCAGGTGTTTGGAGTGCCGAACTCCTAACACCGAGGTTGCCAGTTCGATTCCCATATGAGCCAGTGAGCTGCGCCCTCTACAGCTAAGATTGAGAACAACAGCTAGACCTGGAGCTGGGCTGCCGTGAGCAGCTGGCAGCCAGCGTAAGCAGCAGTGTGCTGCCATTGAGCAGCCAGCAGCCACCCTGAGTGGCCAGCAGCTAGAGAGAGATGCCGTGAGCGGCCGTGAACGGCCGGCCATCAGCCGGCGACTGATTGGCTCAGCCCAGTAGAGCCCAAGGCTCATAATACCATCATGGGCCAGGGAGCTGTGTCCTCCACAACTAGACTGAGAAACAACGGCTTGACTCAGAATTGTGGGGAGAGGAGAAGAAGGAGGGGAAAAAAGGTGTTGAATGACTACATATCACTTAGGAATATGTTTTCAGAAATCCAGCACCCTATTCAAGTAACATACCATAATTAAAACAGTAATTTCAACAGAGATTAAAGGGTGTTGGATAAAATTCAACATGCACTCTTGATATGCCAAGAATAGACAAACAGTAAACAGATATTTGAGAACTTATGAGGTACTAGAATCAGTTTTAGATGTTGGGAATATAGCAGTTAACACAACACAACACAACGAAACATCTCTGTTCTCATGATGCTTACATCCTAGTGGATCTATCTCAAAACAACCACCAACATCACACATGCTAATAAAACATAAGAGGCATTAGAGTGAGGACAAGGTGTTTTTGCTGTTACCATTATTAATTGACACTGTTCTAACCAATTCAATGATCAAGTAAAAGAAACAAATGCTCCAATATACTGAAAAAAAATAACTTAAGTTGCAGATCACACAACTACCTAGAAAATCCAAAATAATAAACTACCATTTTTTAAGACCTAGCCAGACAATCAGCTCTAATGCGTCTTTTGGAGCAAAAATTAATATAAGACCCAGTATTATGATATGATATATGATGTATTATACTATATGAGACCCAGTCTTATATTATAGTAAAATAAGGCTGGGTCTTATATTAATTTTTGCTCCAAAAGCCGCATTAGAACTGATTGTCTGGCTAGGTCTTATTTTCGGGGAAACATGGTATGCAATAAGAAGGTTCGCATTAAAGTATCTATTACAGTGGATGGCCCGGTGGCTCAGGTGCTTCGAGCTCCGTGCTCCTGATGCGGAAGGCTGCCGGTTCGATTCCCACATGGGCCAGTGGGCTCTCAAACACAAGGTTGCCGGTTTCCTCCACTCCCGCGGGGGATGGTGGGCAGAGCCCCCTAAAACTAATATTGAACAGGGCACCTTGAGCTGAGCTGCCGCTGAGCTCCCAGAGGGCTCAGTTGGTTGGAGCACATCATCTCAACCACAAGGTTGCCGGTTCGACTCCCACAAGGGATGGTGGGCTGCGCCCCCTGCAACTAGCAACGGCAACTGGACCTGGAGCTGAGCTGCGCCCTCCACAACTAAGACTGAAAGGACAACAACTTGAAGCTGAACGGCACCCTCCACAAATAAGATTGAAAGGACAACAACTTGACTTGGAAGAAAGTCCTGGAAGTACACACTGTTCCCCGATAAAGTCCTGTTCCCCTTCCCCAATAAAATCTTTAAAAAAAAATACATAAAAGAACAACAGTTTTCCCAAAGAGCCATTAAGAAAGAATAAAGAAGGAGGAGCACTATACTGAGGGATTTGGTCAGCACCATCTTTTCTATGATTTTACAACTTTGATCATAAATCTTCACCTTTTCCACATACTTATTTTTAAAGACTTAAAGAGTTGTAAATTTGAAAGAAATCTACTGCAAGAAGATTCCTGCTGTGGAAAACTACATGCCTTTGAATCATTATCAGACCAGGGAAAAACAAGCTCAGAATAAATCCTATTATACCTCTATGTTCCAGTTATGTTGTTCCAAGGTATGGCGACATTGATCCATAGATTCTATGCCAGTCAGATCCTGAAAAGGAAAAGAACAAAAAGTTACTTTGGGAAAAACCAACAGGACATATGTAGATATGTTTACCCCAGCAGAATACTTATGAATACATCTAGGAAAATACGCTAAAAAGTGTTGAAGGTAGGTGTTGAAGTACAGTAAAACTTCACTATTCAGCATTTATCCTGTCAGTTATAGCAGCTATTACCCCAGAGAACAAAAAATAAATAAATAAAATTTCTTGTCTTTTAAAACAAGGCTTTCAATTAAAAAGACTACGGATTAAAATCAATATTCTCCTCTCAAATTCAAGTTTAAAAAATTAAAGATTTCTTCACTCTCTGGGTCCAGCAAAACATTCTCCAATGCTAAACAACTATTCTGTTTATAAATATATAATGATATAATAATGTAGGTTTCCTGCAAAATATAATGCTTTTCATTAACTTATTTTCTTTTACCTACTGGCATATAACCTAGCATATAATATGAACTGTGTACACATTTTACTAAAGAATCTGTAAATCAAATGTTTCCCTACAATAACTATATTCCCTACTCCTCCTCAGACTGTTCTCAGGTTTCACTTTGTCTCTGACCAACGCACCTTGTCTCTCTGGCTCCTCTTCTTCCATCCCTCTCAATGTAGAAAGTTCTCTAAGGATGTTTCCTTGTCTTTTGTCTCTATACCTCCCTCCTTGGCAATCTCATTTAATCCTCAGCTTTCAACCACCCTTTCTCCTTAGGTGACTCTTAATTTAATTTCGGGACCTGTAATCTCTTCTTTAGTTTAAGAGCGCATTTCCAATAGGCTATTAACATTTCCACCTAGATGTGGCACCTGTACCTCAAATGTACCATTAAAACCACTGTACATGTGTTAACTACCACCACCCTCCCAAATACACAGGCTAAGATGATACCTGGAATCTCAGCCTCATCTCTGAGTACCCCACACTTGAACTCCATACTTCATTAGTTATCAGGTTTCTACATTACATCTGTAACCACATTTCCATTCCCACCACCAGCATCTGTAATCAAGCTTTTGTAACACCTCAAGTGAATTGTCAAAATACTTAATTTCTCTCCTTCCTTCTAATTCTTCTTCCTAATTGTGCATGCGCGTTATTCCTCTGCTTAAAACTCTTCAGCTGGGGGCCGGCCCAGTGGATCAGGCGGTTAGAGTTCCGTGCTCCTAACGCTGAAGGCTGCTGGTTCGATTCCCCCATGGGCCAGTGGGCTCTCAACCACAAGGTTGCCGGTTCAACTCCCCGAGTCCCGCAACGGATGGTGGGCTGTGCCCCTTGCAACTAACAATGGCAGCTGGACCTGGAGCTGAGCTGTGCCCTCCACAACTAAGACTTAAGGGACAACTTCAACTTTACTTGGAAAAAAAATCCAACAACTTTACTTGGAAAAAAAATCCAGTGTGTACTGGGGAACAGTACACACTGTTCCCCAATAAAGTCCTGTTTCCCGTCCCCCAATAAAATCTTAAAAAAACAAAAAAACAACTCTTCAGTTGACTGAATAATAAATTCAAAAATCCTCAGCTTGGTATTCAAGTTGTTCCTATCATGTGGCCCCAATCTAGCTTTCCAGATTATTTTCTCACTATTTCCCTTTTAGGTGTCTAGTACTTAACAAATTTAACAGTTCATGTATACATCTAATGACGAAATTTCCACAGAGCTAAATCCTTGCCTTCCTTCAAGGTCTAATTTAAAAAAGCCAAATCCATCTATCCAGCCTTTCCTGCAACACCTGTCTACTGTTATTGTCTATTCCTTACTATGTCCAAGGGACTTCAAGATGAATACAATAGTCTCTGTCCTCAAGAAATGCCTCTTAACAACCAGCAAGCAACAGGAGAAAGAGATTGATCTCAAGCTGACAAGAATGTAGGACATGCCTGAGGTTCTTGCCTCGATTCTGCACCATGACCTCGGACCAAACAAGTTTAACCCCCAGATTTTAGCTGCCTTTATGTGCACCATGAAGGATTTGATTTGGACTGGATATCCTTCCCAGGATATACTTAAAAAAACAACTTAAAAATAAAACAAAACAAAACCCGAAGTTTGGTATACAGTTATTTTAAAAAATTACACCAGTGGTACATAAATATTGCTAATAATTTTTTGTATGTTTAAAATACTGTAAAAACTTCATATTGAAATGGAAAAGCTCTGTTGAGAACTCTAGAGCTCTATTAGGAGAACCACTCACAGCTCTGACAGTCTGGATTTTAGCTCCTGACCATTCCGGGCCTCTTACCAATTTGGCTATTGCCTTCTGGCTTGTAATAGGCTCCCCCTTCTTTTTTTAATTTACTGGAATGACAATTGTTAGTAAAATTACATAGATAGGCTCCCTTCTTAAAGTCCAGTTTCCTTACAGCACCCTGCAGAGGATTGGGATGTCTCTGTACCTTCTCTTTAAGAATTAGACTCTACTTTTACCTTGTCAGGGTGTGAATGACCACTCATCTTTAAATACCAAAATTGTTTTCTACCTCTGTTATGCACCTATTATTTTCTCCCTTCTACTGTGATTATTACACTCATTCTACTGCCTTACCAGAAGATACAGGCTCCTTGAAAGCAGTGTCCGTAATTCATCTCTCTATATATAATATTCCCCACGAACTACCGTACAGTAAAGGCTTGAAAAGTTGCAGAAAAAGTTAGTCCAAGTTAAAAGAACATTTTGTATAAGCTTTGATTGTTGTAGCTATAAACTGAAATCCTCCAGATACTTTCAGCAAATCTCATTGTACATTATTAATACCTGAGATTTTTTAACTCTAAATGTTCTGACTAATATAAATAAGCTGGCTATTAAAAACACAAATTTGCAGGATTTTCCTGGAGATCAGTAAGTCGGGGATGGAGCCAGAGAATCAGTACTTTTTTTTTTAAAGCTTCTCAACTGATCCTAATGTACAAACAGGCTGGGAAATCCATGGTACTAAACAATTATATGTAGGACCAGAGATTGAGTCACATTAAAAAAACAACTTTTTTAAAAAAGGCTATAAACATTGTAGGAGAGAACAATCAGGGTAATTGCACATCTTCAATATACTGAAATACTTAACCTAATTTGCAAGCAAAACCCTTCTGTAAGTCGTGAATCAGGATAAGCTGGAAGCCCAACTGAACAAGCCTGCTTTCAATCACTACTGATGAGTATTAAAACATGCGCTAGGAATAAGCAATGCCAGACACACCTAGGAATCTACCAACAAATATTCATGATCCAGATACTCACCGTATCCAGGATACAGATATAGTTTCTGCTCTCATTACATTTGTATCCTACTGGAGGGAGACTGACCAAAACAAACCACATACACACAGCAAAATAACAATTTTATGCTAGGGGATTCCTTTGGATTGGAGGTGCAAGGAAGGCCTCTTTAAGGAAATAACATTTCAGCAAAGATCTTATGAAAGATAAAGGTCTAGCCATGGAAAAACATACGCCAAGAGTATTCCAGACAGAAAGACAACAAAATGCAAAAACTGAAACAATTGGATATATGACATTATGTGTTTTTAAAAATCCATAGAACTCTACAGCAGAGTGAACCTTAAAGTATATATAGAATTAAAAAATCATTTAGGGGGTGGCCGGATGGCTCAGTTGGTTAGAGTGTGAGCTCTGAACAACAGGGTTGCCGGTTCGGTTCCCACACGGGCCAGTGAGCTGCGCCCTCCACAACTAGATTGAAGACAATGAGCTGCTGCTGAGCTTCTGGAGGGTCTGCCGAATGGCTCAGCTGGTTAGAGCATGGGCTCTCAACAACAAGGTTGTTGGTTCAATTCCCGCATGGGATGGTGGGCTGCGCCCCCTGCAACTAAAGATTGAAAACGGCGACTGGACTTGGAGCTGAGCTGCACCCTGGAGAAACACACTGTTCCCCAATATTCCCAATAAAATGTATTTAAAAAAAATCATTTAGGAAGTCAGAGGATGGAACACAGACTGTGACATAAGAAGCTAACTGTATCACAAATATATGAAAAAACCTCACTGAAAGTAGTGGTGGTGGTGGTGGAAGGTGCTGACCTAAATAACAGGAAATGAATGCAATCTGTCAGACTAAAGGCAAAAGGAACTGCATAGAAGCACCGTTTTCTCTAGTTGATAAAGTCGTTTCCCATGTGTTAAATCAGAAGCCACTGTATCTATATACCTCTACTGGAATTGAACAATGAAGTAAACAGATGGTGGGAGCCAGTTTTCTCATTGTTGCAGTGGGATATTACAGATAACCAAGGGAAGAAGGCCAGAATGATCCATGTGGTAATGAATTAGTGTTGGAGAGATCTGAATAGACACATTTAGCTTAATAGAGTTGGTCACATACAGAACTAGTTAGCTTAATACACACACGTGTACGTCCCTGCTGACAGCTGAGAGCCTAGAAACAAAAACATGCACCCCCTCACCCCACCCCCAGTAAGCACACACAATGGCCAGATCTCGGTTTCTAATACTACTCTCTAATAAAAGGAACTAGGTTCCTTGCCAAAATAGCTGATTCTAGGACTGGGGCAGGAAATATACAAGGTGAAGTTGGAGAATCTTGTAGTGCCAGAAAGTAAGAAAGTTCTCAAAAAAACCCTACAATAACGGGGGGTATAACAAAGGGATACAGAAGTCAACTGAAAGAACTCCCAGTGGCCAGAACTGGTACAATTTGAGGAACAAAATAAAGTAGTAATGGCTTATAATCCAAAGTACAAAATAAACATCCCTGAGTCCGTACTGATATAAATTCATGATTGAATGAATGAATGAATAAATGGGGGAGAATAGACAAGCATCCTGTGCAGAATTCCATATAATTACGTGGATACTTTGCCTTCAAGGAGGTAGAACATCACTCTCTATTCTTAAAGTGTGGGTTGTGCCAAGTGACTTTTTTCCAAAGAGTACAGTATGGAAAAGGAGAGAAAAGATTAACTTTATAGCGCAGAAACATGACGAGTAATACCTCAGCCAGGTGATCAAAGTCAACATCAACAGTAATAAATCATGTTGACGGCATGTAGCCTTTCTAAGATGCAAAGGCATTTTATGTGATCTTCCTCCTCCAAACCCACAACCCCAACCTAGTCATGAGAAAAACATCAGACAAATGCCAATTGAGGGAAATTCTACAAAATACCTGACCAGTACTCCTAAAAACTTTCAAGGTCATCAAAAACAAGGAAAGTCTGAGAAACTGTCACAGCCAAGAGAAGCCCTAGGAGACAACTAAACTAATGTAGTGTCCTAGATGAAATCTGGACCAGAAAAAGGACATTAGGTAACAACTAAGGCAATCTGCATCAAGTACGGACTTTAAAAATAATGTATCAGACTGCACGTGACTTGCCGGGTTTGTATGTAACGTGTTGCATGTTTTTTTTCGTTTTCCTTTTCCTGAATAAATCCTTTTTGATGACTTTTTTTGGTGACGTACTAAAAAAATAAAATGAAAAAAATAAAATAAAAAATGTATCAATATTGGTTCATTAATTGTGACCAAAGTACCAAACTAATAATGTAATACATTAATAGGGAACACAGAGTAATGGTATATGGGAAGTCTATGTACTATTTTTGCAGCTTTTCTGTAAATCTAAATCTACTCTAAAACAAAAGTATATTTCAAAAGTGAAAACAAAACTGGGGGAGTACTTCTGAGACAGAACAAGCTTAGCAAGTTGGCAGGTAAGGTCTGAGAAGTAGGCAGGGGAACGAACATTTGTTTCCCAACCTTACTTCGTATCAGAAGCACTGAGGGGAATCACGGATGTCTAGATCCCCACCCCAAACAATTTAATCAGATGCCCTGAATGTGCAGCGTAGGCACAGGTATTTCCTAGAGGGGGGAGAGCTCCCAACGTACTCTAATATATAGCCAGGGCTGAGAACCATTAACCCAGAGCCTTAATTCTAAGTCCAGGAGGAGTGTCAGGATCATCAGTAGAATTTTTTTTACAAAGTCAGTCTGGCTGCTGTGTGAAGGATGGTAGAAGGCATGAAAGAGAGCAAGACACTAGCAAGGAAACTATTATATAGAAATGCAAGAGAAAGAGAATGGTAGTTTAGAATAGGATGGTGAAGAGGGAAAGAAGAGGACAGGTTTGGGCTATACTGTAAAGGTAGAGCCAAAAGGATCAGCAATTGATTAAATATGGGGGGGGGTGTAAGAGAAATGTTAAGATGGATGGACTCAAGCTTAAGCCAATGGAATGACAGCATTATTTACCAAGGATGAGAAAAACTGTTGAAATAATTTTGCTTATCTTTGTGAGAAAAATATATTTCTGGTAAAATATTTTCAAAGATTAGGGGAAAAGTGGAAACAGAGTGCCAAAGATGAATGCACTTTTATTTATTCTATCATGATGCTACATGCACCGTGGGAATAGACCTCACGCTAGCCAGCAGTATGGCTAGTGGTGCATCCAAAGGGTCAAATGCACAACATGCTGAACTCATTTGGCACTCCTGTTTCAAACAGCTGCACTCATAACCAGGACAGGGTGGCTACCGAGGTTTTCTTTCAGTTTTATGTATTTTTTAAAAAGATTTTATTGGGGAAGGGGAACAGGACTTTATTGGGGAACAATATGTACTTCCAGGACTTTTTTCCAAGTCAAGTTGTTGTCCTTTCAATCTTGGTTGTGGAGGGTGCCGTTCAGTTTCAAGTTGTCCTTTCAGTCTTAGATGTGGAGGGCGCAGCTCAGCTCCAGGTCCAGCTGCCATTGCTAGTTGCAGGGGTAGCAGCCCACCATCCCTTGTGGGAGTCGAACCGGCAACCTTGTGGTTGAGAGGATGAGCTCCAACCAACTGAGCCATCAGGGAGCTCAGTGGCAGCTCAGCTCAAGGTGCCCTGTTCAATATTAGTTGCAGGGGACACTGCCCACCATGCCTTGCGGGACTCGAGGAATCGAACTGGCAACCTTGTGTTTGAGAGCCCACTGGCCCATGTGGGAATCGAACCGGGAGCCTTCAGAGTTAGGAGCATGGAGCTCTAACTGCCTGAGCCACCGGGCTGGCCCAAGTATTTTTAAACCTAGTATAAGTTAGGTAAAGAACGTTTAAATACTAGAGTAAGATTGGGGAAGAGGGAGGTGTTTGTGGCCCCAAACACTACTATATATATCATATAATATATACAATACAAACTGGCTTACATTTTAGTGTATTTCCTTCTAGCTCCCCACACTCCAAGGAAAGGATTTAGGGTTTTGATTCAAACTCCCTTCCAAACTTTTTTTTTTTTAAATTATCAGGGGAATGGGGCTTTGCTTCTCCTTTTTAGACTGTAAACATCTTGAGAAGAACCCATTCACCTTTGCTTTTTGATCTTTGCAGGATTCTTCTGTTTTTTTCTCTCCTGGCTTGGGGTCCCATCTCTCCACGCCACCCTTTCCACCAACCAGCGCCACTTCCCACATCACTGCATACAGTCAGGTTTGGGGAGCTCTCCTTTTCTCTGCTGTGTGCGACTCCCCTCTTAGATTCTACAATTGTGAGCACTCTTATTGTATCAAGTACTCTCTTCTGCATTAGTCCTTATAACCATTTTTATTTTATTTTTGTCTTATAACCATTTTAATGGTTATATAATATTTCAATTGGCTAAAACAATTTATATATAGATGTTACAATTGCTTCTGATTTTCCACTAGTAAAATAGCACTTTAACCAACATTTCCGTGTATAAAGTTCCTCTGTATTTAGGATTTTTCCCCCTTAAGATCCAGTTAAAATTATGACCCAAGAAATATCCATATATATATATATATATATATATATGTATTTTTTTTTTAACTTTTTAATTTACTTTAAGTGTGTTTTTCCAGGACTCATCAGCTCCAAGTCAAGTAGTTGTTTCAATCTAGTTGTGGAGGGTGCAGCTCACACTGGTTCATGCAGGGATTGAACCGGCAACCCGGGAGTTACCAGCATCACCCTCTAACCAACTGAGCTAACCAACCACCCGAAATATACACATTTTTAAAGTTCTTGATACATATTGACAAAATGTACTTCGAAAGACTATTCCAATTTACATTGGATAGGGCTGGTTTCAAGGTGAGTCAAAAGCTAAATATGTCTCAATATTCATTCCCATTTTGGTGCCAATGAGTTTTGCAATGCTAGTTTTGTTGAGAAAGAACACTGTTTTGGCTGGAGACAATGCCTTAGCGTTGCTACAATTGTTTCCCTAGCAATAACATGTTTGGCTATCAGAACTTACAAAAGAGAGGTGAAACAGGAAAGTCAAGGAAATGTTAGAGTCAATAACCTCAGTCACTGGTCTCAAGATCCTCCCAAACTAATTTCTTTGGGACTTCACAGGTTGTAATTCTCTTTTAAAGGAACTTTCTTTTGAGGAAAGAACCCATTTATCTCTATATCCCCAAGACACGGTGCTATGCCTTAGCATACAGTAGAAAATGTTTGAATTAATAAATGAATGAATCCTACCTCATGCCAATGTTTGTTTCTTTTTGCTCTAGTTTTTAAACATTGCTCTTCTTGCTATCACTCATTAATTCCTACTTTGTCAGGAACTGTGCTAGCCATCTTCACCACATTTTCCTCAACAATCCTATGAGAAAGACATGCCATCATGCCCATCATCAATTGAAAACATCGCAACTCTTTAAAAGAATTTTGTGGAAGCACCCCACACAAATTCAGGTGTACACAGTAAGTGCTCGATAATGGTTAGCGCAATCTGCCATCTCTCCTTACTGGCTTGCTCTTCAGAACTCTGGTTTACATTCAGATCTCCTAACATTTGAGGTCATTTGAGATATCACTGGACAAAATAGCTGCCATGGATATAAAGGTAATTGATACCTGAACGGAAAGGTTTAACTCTTGACACCTCCTCCCTCTCATCTCTCAGGACCAATGTCTAATGTCAGCTGCTACCACAAATATCCTCCTGGGCCGGTCCATCCAGATCTGTCTTAGTGAGAAATAGCTCTTGGTTCAAGATGATCTTTCCTGGGCGGCCGGTTGGCTCAGTCAGTTCGAGCGCAGTACTCATAACACCAAGGTCACTGGTTCGATTCCCACATGGGCCAGTGAGCTGTGCCCTCCACAAACATATTGAAAAAACAAAACAAAACAAAAAAAAACAACGACTTGACTTGGAGCTGATGGGTCCTGGAAAAACACACTGTTCCCCGATTTAAAACAATTTTTTTAAGAAAAAAGGTGATTTTTCACCTCAGAGCTAACTCCCCTTCCCTGAAATGCTTTCCCAAGGATTTAGGATAATACTGCATTTAATTACACAAAGGTGTAAGTTCTTAGTAGGAGAAGGGCAATATTAACCTTTAGGGCAAAAAAATACCCTGAACCCCAATCAATCTCACTAGTGAAATGCAAAGGAGAGACTGGAGGAAGTGTGTGGCCTATTCTATGCCCTTTTCCTACTCCAGGCCTTGGTCTAACGTCCTCATCTCCCAAGTCAGAAGACAAGCGGATGTCAACATCACTTAACAACCCACTTCTGAAATGTGTGATCTCTGATGTATCTCTTGCTTATGTGTGATTCAAGGAAGGTATCACAAACAATAGATGGTGTAGTGTTTTAACCAGATGTCTTGTTCAACTATTTGGATAGGGGTTGGGTAACCAGAGTAATCACTCTACCCAAGTGAAATCATTAGAATGCTTTCCTAAGTGTTTCTCTTTCCACACCTCACCTGTTTATACTAACAAACACTGTAGGAGGTTGGTGTGAAATCTTAGCTGAAGTCTAAGAACTCCCTAAAGTCAAGTTGTTGTCCTTTCAATCTTGGTTGTGGAGGGTGCCGTTCAGTTTCAAGTTGTCCTTTCAGTCTTAGATGTGGAGGCGCAGCTCAGCTCCAGGTCCAGCTGCCATTGCTAGTTGCAGGGGTAGCAGCCCACCATCCCTTGTGGGAGTCGAACCGGCAACCTTGTGGTTGAGAGGATGAGCTCCAACCAACTGAGCCATCAGGGAGCTCAGTGGCAGCTCAGCTCAAGGTGCCCTGTTCAATATTAGTTGCAGGGGACACTGCCCACCATGCCTTGCGGGACTCGAGGAATCGAACTGGCAACCTTGTGTTTGAGAGCCCACTGGCCCATGTGGGAATCGAACCGGGAGCCTTCAGAGTTAGGAGCATGGAGCTCTAACTGCCTGAGCCACCGGGCTGGCCCAAGTATTTTTAAACCTAGTATAAGTTAGGTAAAGAACGTTTAAATACTAGAGTAAGATTGGGGAAGAGGGAGGTGTTTGTGGCCCCAAACACTACTATATATATCATATAATATATACAATACAAACTGGCTTACATTTTAGTGTATTTCCTTCTAGCTCCCCACACTCCAAGGAAAGGATTTAGGGTTTTGATTCAAACTCCCTTCCAAACTTTTTTTTTTTTAAATTATCAGGGGAATGGGGCTTTGCTTCTCCTTTTTAGACTGTAAACATCTTGAGAAGAACCCATTCACCTTTGCTTTTTGATCTTTGCAGGATTCTTCTGTTTTTTTCTCTCCTGGCTTGGGGTCCCATCTCTCCACGCCACCCTTTCCACCAACCAGCGCCACTTCCCACATCACTGCATACAGTCAGGTTTGGGGAGCTCTCCTTTTCTCTGCTGTGTGCGACTCCCCTCTTAGATTCTACAATTGTGAGCACTCTTATTGTATCAAGTACTCTCTTCTGCATTAGTCCTTATAACCATTTTTATTTTATTTTTGTCTTATAACCATTTTAATGGTTATATAATATTTCAATTGGCTAAAACAATTTATATATAGATGTTACAATTGCTTCTGATTTTCCACTAGTAAAATAGCACTTTAACCAACATTTCCGTGTATAAAGTTCCTCTGTATTTAGGATTTTTCCCCCTTAAGATCCAGTTAAAATTATGACCCAAGAAATATCCATATATATATATATATATATATATATATATATATATGTATTTTTTTTTTAACTTTTTAATTTACTTTAAGTGTGTTTTTCCAGGACTCATCAGCTCCAAGTCAAGTAGTTGTTTCAATCTAGTTGTGGAGGGTGCAGCTCACACTGGTTCATGCAGGGATTGAACCGGCAACCCGGGAGTTACCAGCATCACCCTCTAACCAACTGAGCTAACCAACCACCCGAAATATACACATTTTTAAAGTTCTTGATACATATTGACAAAATGTACTTCGAAAGACTATTCCAATTTACATTGGATAGGGCTGGTTTCAAGGTGAGTCAAAAGCTAAATATGTCTCAATATTCATTCCCATTTTGGTGCCAATGAGTTTTGCAATGCTAGTTTTGTTGAGCAAGAACACTGTTTTGGCTGGAGACAATGCCTTAGCGTTGCTACAATTGTTTCCCTAGCAATAACATGTTTGGCTATCAGAACTTACAAAAGAGAGGTGAAACAGGAAAGTCAAGGAAATGTTAGAGTCAATAACCTCAGTCACTGGTCTCAAGATCCTCCCAAACTAATTTCTTTGGGACTTCACAGGTTGTAATTCTCTTTTAAAGGAACTTTCTTTTGAGGAAAGAACCCATTTATCTCTATATCCCCAAGACACGGTGCTATGCCTTAGCATACAGTAGAAAATGTTTGAATTAATAAATGAATGAATCCTACCTCATGCCAATGTTTGTTTCTTTTTGCTCTAGTTTTTAAACATTGCTCTTCTTGCTATCACTCATTAATTCCTACTTTGTCAGGAACTGTGCTAGCCATCTTCACCACATTTTCCTCAACAATCCTATGAGACAGACATGCCATCATGCCCATCATCAATTGAAAACATCGCAACTCTTTAAAAGAATTTTGTGGAAGCACCCCACACAAATTCAGGTGTACACAGTAAGTGCTCGATAATGGTTAGCGCAATCTGCCATCTCTCCTTACTGGCTTGCTCTTCAGAACTCTGGTTTACATTCAGATCTCCTAACATTTGAGGTCATTTGAGATATCACTGGACAAAATAGCTGCCATGGATATAAAGGTAATTGATACCTGAACGGAAAGGTTTAACTCTTGACACCTCCTCCCTCTCATCTCTCAGGACCAATGTCTAATGTCAGCTGCTACCACAAATATCCTCCTGGGCCGGTCCATCCAGATCTGTCTTAGTGAGAAATAGCTCTTGGTTCAAGATGATCTTTCCTGGGCGGCCGGTTGGCTCAGTCAGTTCGAGCGCAGTACTCATAACACCAAGGTCACTGGTTCGATTCCCACATGGGCCAGTGAGCTGTGCCCTCCACAAACATATTGAAAAAACAAAACAAAACAAAAAAAAACAACGACTTGACTTGGAGCTGATGGGTCCTGGAAAAACACACTGTTCCCCGATTTAAAACAATTTTTTTAAGAAAAAAGGTGATTTTTCACCTCAGAGCTAACTCCCCTTCCCTGAAATGCTTTCCCAAGGATTTAGGATAATACTGCATTTAATTACATAAAGGTGTAAGTTCTTAGTAGGAGAAGGGCAATATTAACCTTTAGGGCAAAAAAATACCCTGAACCCCAATCAATCTCACTAGTGAAATGCAAAGGAGAGACTGGAGGAAGTGTGTGGCCTATTCTATGCCCTTTTCCTACTCCAGGCCTTGGTCTAACGTCCTCATCTCCCAAGTCAGAAGACAAGCGGATGTCAACATCACTTAACAACCCACTTCTGAAATGTGTGATCTCTGATGTATCTCTTGCTTATGTGTGATTCAAGGAAGGTATCACAAACAATAGATGGTGTAGTGTTTTAACCAGATGTCTTGTTCAACTATTTGGATAGGGGTTGGGTAACCAGAGTAATCACTCTACCCAAGTGAAATCATTAGAATGCTTTCCTAAGTGTTTCTCTTTCCACACCTCACCTGTTTATACTAACAAACACTGTAGGAGGTTGGTGTGAAATCTTAGCTGAAGTCTAAGAACTCCCTAAATTCCAGGTGGCTTGCTGGCTCTGGATTGATGAGGATGCGTATTTTAACTTGTTTTCAGTTATTCCCAGAGAAAAACTTGGCAACACCTGGGATCTTTGTTCTCTCCTTCCTACCACACAGACAGCTTTGCTTTATGCAATAAGCAGCATGCCCTCTCTGGTAGTAGCAGGAGAAATGGAGTTTGAAGTCCCTTTAGGAAGCGAAGTAATCACACCTAGGCTCTGATCTATAACTAAAACTCTTACACTCAGATGTTTATTATTCACATTTAATTACTGATTTCCCAAATTAAATAACAGCTTCCATTTACTAAGCACCCATTACTAATAGGCACTGTAAGTAATAACGCCCTCATTTTCACCACTGAGAAAGCCAAAGATTCAAGGCGTTATGTACCTTGTCTAAGACTATCGTTGTCTAGAATAATAAGTGATGAAGCTGAGACTGAAACCTAGAATAACTGCCCCAAAGACCAAGTTGTCTCCTCCTATGCAACAATATCTGGAATTATTATTTGATTAATTCATGTTAGAAAACAAGACGTTTCCAATAAATTTTCAATTCAGGAAATTTCAAATTTCTGTTTGAGAAAAAAATATCTGGAGTTCCTAATTTTCACATTAAAAAGTGAAGATAAGTTGAGGACAATAATTCAACCCCTCATTCTGCACAAAAGGAAAGAGGCTTGGCAGAGTGAACAAGCTTTCCTGAGTCTCAGAGCAACAGGGTGGCAGAACTGTCCAGTCTTCATATTCCTATCCTCTTTCTTCATAGTACCTTCTTGTAGCTAAACATCAGCTTATTGACGTATATAAAACTGTTCTTCTTTATGCCCAGGATCAACAATTTGTTGGTATAGTTTTGCTCTATGGACAAAGAGTTGGGTGTCAAATTTAAAACCGTAAAATGCTGCATATCAAATCCATTTTTTTTGAAATTCACAATAAATCTTTTAAAGGTTTTGAGAGGTCCTGTCTTTATTTAAAAAGAAAATTTAACTTCAAAGCCTCACATAGGGGAAAGTCTTCTTTAAAAGAACACTGTTAACAGCCAAGAAAGAGTTTTCCCATAGAATCGGTTTGGGAACCACAGGTTTAGACCATCACTGGCTATCAAACCAAATGTTCCATGAATCAAGAGATAACCATACCCACATAGATTCTTAAATATTTAATTAATTGATTGGACACAATGATAGCACACAAGTGTAGATGTTTTATGTGCAACTATCTGAATCTACGTTAAAACAACACATGGATGAACATTTCCAAAAGAAACACAATATTCTTTATCCAAGCAATTAAAAAGTAGACTGAATAAGTGGTTGAGCTTTGCTGGAAAGTTAGAGGACACCAGAGTCCTCTATATCCTTCATGATAACTCTGCCACTCACTATCTTGGTAACCTTAGGCATATTTGTGAGATTCAATTTCTTTATTGGTAAAATGTAAATAAAAATAGTGATTAACCCATTGGGTTATAAAGATTACCGTGTTTCCCTGAAAATAAGCCATAACTGGAAAATAAGCCCTAGCATGATTTTCCAGGATGACATCCCCTGAACATAAGCCCTAATGTGTCTGTTGGAGCAAAAACTAATATAAGACCCGGTCTCCTTTTCGGGGAAACACGTAAGTATACAATGCTTAAGTTAGCTATTAAGAAACATGAAGGAAACATTAAAAATGAGAATGCTATCATAAAACTTTACTTAGTTTCATGTGGACAAGAAAAAGACACTTGTACATCAACTAAGATAATCATGTGGATTTTTGCCCCTTCGTTCCTAATGTGGTATATTACATTGATAGATTTTTGTATGTTGAACCATCCTTGCATTCCAAGAATAAATCCCACTTGGTCATTGTAATCCCTTTTAATACGCTGCTGAATTCAGTTTGCTAATATTTTGTTGAGAATTTCTCTGTCAATGTTCATAAGTGATATTGGTCTGTAGTTTTCTCATATTGTCTTCATCTAACTTTGGTATCAGGGCAATGCTGGCCTCATAGAATGAATTAAGAAGTGTTCTCTTCTCTTCAGGTTTTTTTTTTTTATTATTTTAATTTTATTGGGCAACAGTGTGTTTTTCCAGGACCCATCAGCTCCAAGTCAAGTCGTTTTCAATCTAGTCATGGAGGGCACAGCTCACTGGCCCATGTGGGAATCGAACTGGCAAACTTGGTGTTATGAACACTGCGCTCTAACGAACTGAGCCAACTGGCCACCCTCTCTTCACTTTTTTTTGGAAGAGTTTGAGAAGGATTGGAATTAGTCCTTTAAATGATCGGTAGAATTCGCCAGTGAAGCCATCAGTTCCAAAGCTTTTCTTTGTTAGGAGATTTTTGATTATGGATTCAACCTCCTTACCAGTTTGATACAGGTCTATTCAAATTTTCTATTTCTTTGTGATTCAATCTTGGTAGGTTTTGTGTTCCTATGAATTTGTCCATCTTATCTAGGTTATCTAATTTGTTGGCATACCTCCATTCATAGTCCTCTTTTAATCATTTTTATTTCTGCAGAATCAGTAATGTCTCCATTTTCATTTCTGATTTCTGTAATTTGCATCTTGTATTTTTTTCTTTACCCATCTAGCTAAGGCTTCGTCAATTTTGATTTTTTTTCAAAGAACTGACTTTTGGTTTCACTGAAGAAGGAATGAAAGACTTAGAATGTCATCATTTTGTATGAGAAAAGGCTAGGAAAAAGCTAATGAAATATAATGTATTAATATTAAATTGCCAATACTTTTAATTCCCTACCCACAGGTTTAATTCTGTACATTTGAATAATATCAGACAAGTCTTCTATATGTAAAATCTTTTCTATATTCTTTTTGAAAAGGACTCAGACTCCTTCAAGTATATTTTAGGCTCCTTGATAAGTGTTTATCTCCTAAATTCCCATTAAAAAAAAGGACAACATTTTTGCAAATTCTCAATTCCACCCTTTATTAAATATTTCCCAGAAAAATTAAGAGACATGTAAAAGAACATGTATACAGTTAAGTATTCACCAGGACTGCCCCTTGTTTGATAGAGCCCTAGTATGGATCAAGCACTTTACATGCATTATCTCATTTAACCCTTTAAGAACCCAAGATTCCCTTTCATGATAAATAGAAATACAAGGGAGGTTTTCGACCCTGAAAAAGAGCATCTAAGAAACACTCACAGCTAACATAGTAATTGTGAAAGACTTATTATGCTTGGGGAAAGATCAGGAAAAGGCAAGGATGTTTGCTCTTGCAACTTCTATTCAACGTTATACTAGAGCAATTAAACAAGAAAAAGGAAAGGGCAGCCAGATTAAAAAGAAGTAAAGCTATATGTATTCATAGATGACATGATCTTGTATATAGGAAATCCTAAGAAATCTACAAAAAAAAAATGGAATGAGTTCAACAAGATTGCAGAATACAAGATCAATATATAAAAATCAGTTCTAGGGCCGGCCCGGTGGCTCAGGCGGTTAGAGCTCCATGCTCCTAACTCCGAAGGCTGCCGGTTCGATTCCCACATGGGCCAGTGGGCTCTCAACCACAAGGTTGCCGGTTCAACTCCTGGAGTCCTGCAAGGGATGGTGGGCAGTACCCCCTGCAACTAAGATTGAACACGGCACCTTGAGCTGAGCTGCCTCCGATGGCTCAGTTGGTTGGAACGCGGGCTCTCAACCACAAGGTTGCCAGTTCAATTCCTCGCGTCCCGCAAGGGATGATGGGCTCCGCCCCCTGCAACTAAGATTGAACACGCACCTTGAGCTGAGCTGCCGCTGAGCTCCGGATGGCTCAGTTGGTTGGAGCGCATCCTCTCAACCACAAGGTTGCCGGTTCGACTCCCGCAAGGGATGGTGGGCTGCGCCCCCTGTAACTAACAAAGGCAACTTGACCTGGAGCTGAGCTGCACCCTCCACTACTAAGACTGACAGGACAACAACTTGAAGCTGAATGGCACCCTCCACAACTAGGGTTGAAAGGACAACAACGTGACTTGGAAAAAACGAAAGAAAAATAAAAGTCCTAGAAGTACACACTGTTCCCCAATAAAGTCCTGTTCCCCTTCCCCAATTAAAAAAAAAAATCAGTTCTATTTCTACACGCTAGCAATGAACAATCCGACTTGGAAAAAAGTCCTGAAATAAAAATTTAAAAAATCAGTTCTATTTCTACACGCTAGCAATGAACAATCCGAAAATAAGTCAGAAAACACTTCTTTTTATTACCATTGGAAAAAAAAAATATTTAGGAATAAATTTAACAAAAGAAGTATAAGATTTGTACAGAAAAAAACTACAAAACACTGAGACAAACTAAAGATGACTTAAATAAATGGAAAGCCTCCTCATGTTCACAGATTGGAAGGCTAGTGTTGTCAAGATGGCAATACTCCCAATATTGATCAACAGAGAACAGCAATCCCTATCAAAGTCCCAGCTGCTGTTTTGCAGAAACTGGCAAGGTGACCCTAAAATTCATTTGGGAATGAAAGGGACACAGCATAGCCAAAACAATTTTGAAAAAGAACAAAGTTCAAGGATTCACACTTGCTGATTTCATACTTATTACACAGCTACAATAGTCAAGACAGTGTAGTATTAGCATTAGGATAGATACAAGATTGTATGGAATAGAAATGAGGTCCAATTGGTAGTTATAAAACAGTCAGGGAGATATATAGTATAGGGAATGTAACCAACGATATGGTAGTAACTGTATAGGGCCAGGTGATACTAGTCAGGGGGATCACTTCCTAAATTATACAAATGTCTAAGCATTATGGTATACACCTGAAACTAATACAAAATAATACTGAATGTCAACTTTAATTGAAAAATTTTAAAAGGGTGGGAAGATCAATAATATCGTGATAGCGCGGTACAGTGTCGGATGGTTGCTGGACTTACTATGGTGATCACTTCTTTAGCATAGGGAATATAATCAATAATGTAGTAATAACTCTGTATAGTGCTAGGTGGGTACTGTTGAATAACCTGAGACTAGCATAATATTGTATGTTAGCTATATTTTAATATTATAAAAATCTTAAAAAAGAAAAACAGAAATGAGGTCCAGAAGTAAACCCTTAGTTATGGTCAACCAGTTTTCAGCAACTGTTAGACTTACCTTTTCAACAAATGTTGCAAAAGAATGAAGCTGGACTCCTACCTGACAACCATTAACTAAAAGATCATACTTTATATGAAAGAGCTAAAACTGCAAAACTCTTAAACTATGTGTTAAATCTTTGTCACCTTGGATTAGGCTATGGTTTTTTAGATGTGACACCAAAAGTATAAGAAACAAAAGATACAACAAATAAATTAGACTTCATCAAAATGAAAAACTTCAAAAGGTAATATCAAGAAAGTGAAAAGACAACCCACAAAATGGGATATTTTTGCCAACCACAGAGCTGATAAAGAACTTGTATACAGAATATATAAAGAATTCTTACAACCCAACAAAAGACAAATGACCCAATTAAAAAATGAGCAAAGGATTTGAATAGATACTTCTCCAAAGATAAATGGCCAATAAGCATATGAAAAGATGTATAACATCATTTAAGTCACTAGGGATATGCAAATCAAAACAAGATATGTGCCCGGTGGCTCAGGTGGTTGGAGCGCCATGCTCCTAATGCTGAGGTCGATTTGATTCCCACATGGGCCAGTGAGCTGTGCTCTCTACAGCTAAGATCGTGAACAACAGCTCTCCCTGGAGCTGGGCTTCGGCGGGCTGCTGTGTGCTGCTAAGAGCGGCTGGTGGCCAGCATGAGTGGCCTGCAGCCAGCGTTGAGTGGCCAGCAGCCGGCGAGAGCTGCTGTGAGCTGCCGTGAGCTGGCAACTGACTGCCTCAGCCCAGTAGAGCGCAAGGCTCATAATACCAGCATGGGCCAGGGAGCTGTGTCCTACACAACTAGACTGAGAAACAACGGCTTGAACCTGAGTGCCGGGTGGGGGGAGGTGGAAGGGGAAAAAAACAAAAAACAAAAAAACAACAAGATACCACTTCACATTACTAGGATGGCTACAAACATGGAAGATTAACAAATGTTAGTGAGGATGTGAAAATATTGGAACCCTCAGACAGTACTGGTGGGAAAAAAATGGCATGGCTGCTTTGGAAAAACAGTATGGCTATTTCTCAAAAAGTTAGTTACCATGTGACCCAACAATTCTACTTCTAGGAGAAATGAAAACATGTCCACACAAGTTTTGTATACAAATATTCATAGCAGCATTAATAATAATAGCCAAAACGTGGAAACAATCCAAATAGCCAACAACTAATAGATGGATAAACAAAATGTGGTTTTAGCCACACAATGGAATATTATTCGGCGACAAAAAGATACGAAGTACTGACACAGGCTACAACACGGATGAACCTGGAGAACATTATGTTCAGTGAGAGAAGCCAGACACCAAAGGCCACACAGTGTATGATTCCATTTACATGAAATGCCCAGAATAGGCAAATCCACAGAGACAGAATCAAGAGTAGTGGTTGCCAGGGGTTACAAGGAGAGAAGAATGGGGAGTGACTGCCAATGGGCACGGGTTTCTTTCTGGGTGACGAAAATGATCTGCAGGTACACACTGATGACAATTGCACAGCTTTGAAAACCACTGAATTGTGTACTTCACAAGGGTCATTTTATGGTATCTGAATTAAATCTCAATAAAACTGTAATTTAAAAACTAAAAAGAGCCCAAGAGTCCAAGCCAGAAAACTATTAATAATGAGCAGAAAACATGATAATGGGTAGAAGGTCCAAAGAATCACGATAAATGTACAAAATTCAACAGCATTTCTTTCTATTAGTAACCATTTAGAAATAAATATCCCATTCACAAGGGTGACCAAAATTACAAAATACCTAGGAATAAGTTTAATAAGAAATATACAAAATCTAGATGAAGTTACAAAATATGTTTTAAAGGACATGTGACATCTGAATAAAGAGAGGTACACGTTCCTGCATGCCAACCAGTCCAATTAATATATTTTATGCAATTCCAATAATTCCACAACAGCAAAAATGATTTTTAAATGTAAATGAAAGAACTTGCGAGAATTACCAATAATTCTTCAAAAAAAGAAAGAAAGAAAAAAGGAAAGAAAGGGAAGAGTCTTGTCCTATCAGATATTAAAACTTAGAATAAAGTTATTGTTATTCATTCAGCAATGGTACCAGCAGACAGATGATCAAAGTCTCCTTAAACCAGGAGGGGGAGGGATGTATTATTCAGCTAACCTACAGTCTCTTCCAGAAAAAAGTGAGGTTAAGTTCTTATACATACAAAAAATAAAATTCCCCATGGATTAAGGATCTGATTTTAAAAAGAAAGCTATAAAATATTTTGAAGAAACTAGAGACAACATTTGTATGCTTCATTAAGCCCAAGGCATTCTTAGATAAAATTGAAACTCCAAAAGTCAGGGTCAGGGAATCTACAAATAATCCAACAGAAAATGAATAATAGGCAATTTACACAATACCTAATCATTAATACACAAAAGAAGCTCAACCTCATGTATAATTAGGAGTTTATGGAACAATGGGATTGAATCTCAAAATCAGCATTTTTATTCTGCAACCAACTTGGCCAGAAAGCAAACCTTCCATACACCAAGGGATGCATGCGTTATCTCTTTAAAAATAGAGACCAATGAGCCAATCCCTCACTCTTACGTCCCTATTCTTTCCTATTTGAAATAGCTTAAATCAAGTGTTTGCATTAGCTTTTCAAACTCAACTGATAGCAAAAACAAAACCAAAAACTACAATCATCACTACCAGCAGAAATGCAAATTAAAACGAGAACTTTAAAAAATTTAATCAGATCGACAAAAATTGAAAAAGATACAATTGCCCAGTGCTGGAAAGGGTGTGGGGAAACAGGTCCTCTCTCACATCCTCTTGGTGGGAGTGTGAACTGCCAAAATTCCCTGGAAAGCAAGCAGTCTAGCAGTAGATATTAAAATGTACAAAGTACATTGATTTTGACCCAGTAACATCACATTTTAGGATTCCATTCTACAAAATAAAAGCCCTATTATCAGCAACATCTCCTGCATCCTTAACTTCTTCCCTGAACGTCTCCTTCACCTTCGTGTTCTAACTGAAACTTAGCTTTTCCCTGAAGGTACTTCTTCCCATGAAGCCCTGTCTCTCTCCCATTTCCTTCCTCGTATCCGTGGGTAATGGTAGTGAGGGAACTGTCCTCCTTGTTCCTTCCCACTGGGGAGGATCCTTCTTCCCTTCTCCTTAAAAGGTCCACCCTCACAAAGAGGAGGTGAAGAGAATTACGAGTGATGATGTCCAGGATAAGAATCACACTTTGGACTTCCTTTGCTGTGTTCTCTTCCATAAAACTGCCACATAGCTCTTTCTATTGGCCCCACTCACCTGTAGTTGAAACCAAATCAACACTTAGGGCGAGAGAGGCAGTGCTAGGTGGTAGGAAAAAATCCAGAGTTCTGGCTTCCAATCTAAGCTCGGCACTATGAACCTTGTGTAAACTACCTACGGACGCTAATTTACTCACCAATACCAGAACCTACACCATTTGTTTCCTGGGACAAATCAATGATACAGTAGATCTAGAACACTTTGTAAAAAGTAAATGCTCAGTAAACGCTTACATGACATCAAAAACAAAAACACCTCCAAATTTCAAAATTTCATCAGTGTATATACCACTCACTGTCCTTTCCTTGTTGGGGTCATTTGCTCACTGCAAATCACTGCTTCTCACTCTAAAATTTTAGCTCCTGGCTTCCTGTCATCCTCTCCAACTCTATTAGTGTCCTGGTGTTGTTATTTGCATAATTGCTCTAATACTTTTGTCTCTCAATTCCTTACCTACCACTCCATCATTCACTTCTGGGTTCAAACCCTAGACCTCACCATTATCAATCACTGCAAGCCCCCCCACACACATTCCCCTATCACTTCCTTCCACACCTTCCGCTTCCTCCTTCTAATGCTGTCTTTAAGTTCTCCCACCCCGCCGGGACCTACAATCCATTGATTCTACCTTTTCATGTACCTCAGCACTTCTCATGTCCTCATTTCCCCTCCTACTGATCATAAAGTCTACAGTCAAATACTATCATCCCTTTTGCACGCGTCTCCAACTCCTTTGCCACTCTGTGATAACCACATTCCCTTGGCTAGACCAGAATCTTTTAAATTCCAAACCTCTGCCTACTCTGCACCTGTATCCTCACAGCTAAGGGAGGCTGACTGGCCCCACTTTAAATAAATTGATGATCACTAACCCCAAGTGGGTCTGGAATACGGCCGGGCCTTTATACCAGTTGTCTAGTCAATTCACTCCCACTCTCCGAGCCAACCATGCCGTCTCTCTCCTCAAACATCTAACACCTGCTCCATCCTCATTCTTAGGTCATGATTTTGTTCCGTTTCACAGAAAAAAGAATCAAACGCTCCAACCAGCACATCAGCCTACTACTTGCATCTGTGGCACACATTCACCTCTTCTTTTCCTATGGACAAACTGAATCATGCCCCCGGCAAAGGCCGGTCCCTCCTCCGTCTTGTACACCTAACCCTACCCCCTGTCACTCAAGGACAGGGCAATAGCAGTTCTCCTTCTTCCACACCAATTTTCTCTCTCTAATGCATGTTCCTGGTTAGCGTACAAACATGCGGATATTTCTCCCAAATTGAAAAAAAAAATCCATCTCTCTTCCCCACTCTGGCTTCTGCTCAATCGCTTTCCTCTTTAGAGCAAACCCTGTAGAAATCTCCAACTTCTCATGCCACTGTCTCTTGAACTCACTCCAGTTAAGCCTTCGCCTCCCCAACATTCCAACGAAACTTCTAGTCAGTGACCAATGACCCCACAATGTAAATCCAGAGGCCTGTTCTCATTCCTCAAGTTCCCTCACTTGAATCCTAGGACAACACACTGGATTTCCTCCTACCTTCCTTGCCATTTAGTCTCCTTTGCTAGATCTTCCTTACATCCTTAGAATGATAAAGACCGAAGTGCCCCGGGGCTCAGCCCGCTGATCTTTCCTTCTTTATGTACACAGTAGTGGTCCCCCTTATCCGGGGTTGCACTTTCCCCAGTTTTGGTTACATCTGAAAATATTGTCTGGAAAATTCCAGAACAATTTATAAGTTTTAAATCGCATGCCATTCTGAGCAGCATGAAGAAATCTTGCACTGTCCCTTTCACCCCACCCGGGACATGAACCATCCCTTTGTCCAGCGTATCCACGCTGTATACCTAGTCATTTAGCAGCTGTCTCTGTGGTGTCACAGTGCTGGTGTCCAAGTCACCCTTAATTAATAACGGCCCCAAAGCACAACAGTAGTGATGCTGGCAGTTTGGATATGCCAAAGAGAACCTGGAAGTGCTTCCTTTAAGTGAAAAGGTATGTACGTGTAGGAAAAAATGTAGTGCACACCAGGTTCAGTACTAGCCGTGGTTTCAGGGATCCACTGGGGGTCTTGCAATGTATGCCCCTCAGATAAGGCGGGACCACTGTGTATTCAGAATCCAACTCCTCATGACTACTTCCTCCTTCATCCTGACCTAAGCATCCTGAATCACTGCAAAAATCACCTGTCTCCCTATCCTCCCTTATCTACTTTCAGGTTAACCTTAAGAAAATAGCCCGAGTGGCCCTAATAAATCATAAATCCTATCATTACTCAAAATCTTCCAAGGCGGGGCCAGCCCGGTGGCTTAGGCGGTTAGAGCTCCATGCTCCTAACTCAGAAGGCTGCTGGTTCGATTCCCACATTGGCCAGTGGGCTCTCGACCACAAGGTTGCCAGTTCAACTCCTCAAGTCCCGCAAGGGATGGTGGGCTCTGCCTACTGCAACTAAGATTGAACATGGCACCTTGGGATGAGCTGCCGCTGAGCTCCCAGATGGCTCAGTTGGTTGGAGCGCGTCCTCTCAACCACAAGGTTGCCGGTTCGACTCCCACAGGGATGGTGGGCTGCGCCCCCTGCAACTAGAAACGGCAACTGGAGCTGAGCTGTGCCCTCCACAACTAAGACTGAAAGGACAACAGCTTGAAACTGAACGGCACCCTCCACAACTAAGATTGAAAGGACAACAACCTGACTTGGAAAGAAGTCCTGGAAGTACACACTGTTCCCCAATAAAGTCCTGTTCCCCTTCCCCAATAAAATCTGAAAAAAACACACAAAAAACCATCTTCCAAGGCTACCCATCTTACTTTGGAGTTAAAGCCAAAACCCTTATAGTAGCTGACAAGGCCTCCTATGAATTGGCCCTGCCTTCAACTCGCTGCCTTTATCTCCTACCACTTTCTTCCTCCCTCCCTCAGTTCTAGCCACATTGGCCTCCTTGTATGCTGAACAAGGTCCCTCAACACCATGCCTCAGGGCTCTGGCACACCTATTCCCTCAATCTGGAATCCTGTTTTACACTTCCCTCAGATTTTCACACAAATGACACTTTCTCAGTGAGGCCGTCCCTTGATGCTCCTATTTAAAACTAAACACTCTTCAGAATCCCCTATTTATTTTTCTCCATAGCACTCACCGCCATCAAACATAGTATGTATTTCACTTATTCTGACTCTTCCCAGTCTCCTCCCGCAGGAATGTGAGCTCCACAGGCTAAGAATTACGTTTCACATATTGCTGTACCCTATGCTGCGAACTACAACTAGCACACAGTAGGTGCAAAAAAATAAGAGTTGACTGAGAATGGGACAGCTGGATACGTACAAGGACATTCACTGCAGCATTATTTGTAAGAAACCAAAAAATGAAAACAACCTGATTGTCCACCTTGTCTACTAAAGCCACATAATTATGTTTAACATTTAAGTGGTTAATATTCGCCAGTGCTTTAGATACAATGACATTTAATTATTGAAACAACCCCATGAGGTAAGTAACAATAGTAGTGTTTAGATGAAGAAACTAAGGCAGAAAGGTTAAGTAACTCGCCCAAGGTCACCAAAGTAGCACAGCAGGTCCTCAGCGAGGTACCCTAAGAACTTAACTCTTGTTTATATCAATTACCCTATGATGAAAGTGGTTTCGTTGTAGTATGTCATTTCACTTAGAGTTGCAGTACCTATCGACAATCTTAAGTAAAGACTTACTACAACTGGAGAAATTAGGATTCAAATTCTTACTCCACAGCCAGTCTTCACGAAAACTTACTATACTATGCTCACTTTCCTAAATATCTGATTCTATTGCCATAAGACAAAGAGCAGCGCTCTCTTACCCAATGAGAATGAGGCCCATAACTAGCCAATTAATTAAAAAGTCACTTAAAGTGAGGAACAAAAACATTCTAGACATTATTTAAATACTTCATTTAAACATAAAGCATACACATTTATGCAGCAATCTTTTGATGAAAACCTACCCTTTTCTTTGGGGAATGGGTCCACTGACGTTCTCTGAAGTCTTTCTAGCATAAATCGTATCCCTGACACTGATTTGATTTCTTGGAGTGGAGTGCAACCTCAAACCCTGACCAAGCAGTACGTGCACAATCCTTATATGATTTTCCCCAAAGATTGCCCACACCTAAGTGAACAGCAATTTTTCAGCAACTTGCCATACTATAGCCTTTCGTTTTCAGATAAACAAAAACTCTTCTTGCATTGTTATTTTATTGGTTTATGTAATATATTCCTATAACAAATACAAGCAGCACACACTGCCATTGGTTTGGTAGCAAACACAACTGACTCTTGTCAAGAGCACTATTCAACTGGTGAAAGCAAAAATACTTGGGCATATTTGAGTGCAGACCTTAGAAAATGGAGGGGGCCGGCCCGGTGGCTCAGGTAGGTAGGAGCACCGTGCTTCCAATGCCAAGGTTCGATTCCCACATGGGCCAGTGAGCTGTACCCTCTACAGCTAAGATTGTGAACAACAGCTCTCCCTGGAGCTGGGCTGCCATGGGCTGCTGTGAGCTGCCATGAGCTGCCGTGAGCTGCCGTGAGCTCACCGACCGGCAACTGCTTGCCTCAGCCAGGGGAAGCTCAAGACTCATAATACAAGTGTGGGCCAAGGAGCTGTGTCCTACACAACTAGACTGAGATACAATGGCTTGAACCGGAGTGTGTGGGGGGGGGGGCGGAGGAAGAAAGGGGGTTGGGAATCCAACAAGAAAAAGAAAAAACAAAATGGAGGACATCTGTTAGATTAAGTGGTTAGGGTAAGAGAGCTCATATATGAAGCATTTGTGTATCTGTATATGCAGAAGAAAAAAAGTATACAAAGATATACAACAAACCAGGAATGAGGATAAGGGGAAAAGATGAGATTTAATTACCTTTTTATAGAATTTATGCTGACTTGCAGTAAGAACGTATTAACTTGGTAGATTTTTTCAAAGTTAAAAAAAAAAAAAAGCTGTGAATTAGATAATATCCCCATTTTATAGATGAGAGAAGATTCAAAGAAATGAGAACTTGCCCAAGGTTGCAGAACTCACCAGAAACTAAGTCAAAAGGTTGTCAGATTTGCCTCAAGTTTCAAAGCTCATATTTTCTCTACATCAAACTCCCTGACAAAAAATTCAAACAGATCACTCTATGACTTTTTTTAGAATACATGAACAAAAAGCACTGTATATTTTTTCCTTTAGATAATAGAGTCAGATGAAGCCAAAAGGGAAAATTTTCAAAATGAGTTTGATTCTACAGCCCAGAGTACAGGCTTAATTTTCTATAATTTAAGAGAACAAGGGTCAGACCCTAATATTCCCTGAAGAGGAAAGAAGTGTCTTACTCCTATACAAGCAGAAAGATACTGTTTCTTCCTCCACTGGCCATGCATAGCTTCTTTAGACCCTTCTCTCTCTGTCCATGTCATCCTTCTCCAGGGGTTCAAACAGCAACCTAAAGGCAGCAAACCAAGACACTTCGGGAATTTCCCGTATCTGGAAATTTGGGGAAATGAATGTCAATAAAAGTAACCTTCCCCAAACCTACATTAGTTCTTCTTAAAGCCTATTCTTTCCCACTTGAAACAGCTTAAAACAAACGTCTGCATTGGTTATTCATACTCAACTGTCTCCAAAATAAATAGGAGAAAAGGATAACTACAAAAATCTTGGAAGACATCAAACGGACTGAGAAGCATGATAAACATATCCTAGGGAGTTGCAATCAAACCACATGTCACAAAAATGTGAAAGAGAGGAAACCTGAGATTTCTAAAATATTTTACTTTTGCTAATTTCAATATATCAAATGAAGCAACATGTTGAGAACCAGCTCCTAGCAGTGTCACTCTGTTCTGTCCCAACCCCTGTGGAGATTCCAAGCGCATGCTCCAAACTCAGTGAAGCAAACCTGAAACCTAGTGTTATATCACTCCCTAGTTGAAAAAAACCTGTGATGGCTCCCATGCCTACAGGTTAAAATTTAAACCTTTCAAAGGCTTTGGAGGCCCTGGATCTAATTTACCTTTCCAGTCTTATTTTCCACTTCCACTTCTAGAAACCCATCACAACAAACACATTCCACACTCCATCTCCACACCTTGCTTGAGCTGTTTCCTCAGCTATGAACCCTCTCCTCGTGTCCTTCACCTGTTGAAAGTCTGTTCCTCCTTCAAAGTAGCCAAGTACAGTGAGTGCAAAGAGCCCAGCCTTGAAGTCCAGAGCCAGAACCACTAGACTTCTAACTCTAATTCCATCTCGACTACTTAATAGCTTAGTGACCTTAAGCAAACATTTCAATAGATCTGTTTCCTTCCTTACCTAGGAGCAGGCATACCACCTATGGCACTTTGCAAGGCTACTGCGAGGATGAAAAGCACAAAGGCGTAGTAGATACTGATTAACTACTAAGCCATCCCTCTTCGCCCTTACCCCCACCAGTACTCCTACCCTTCCCTAAATTCCCACAGCGCTATGTTTACACCATACCACACTGGGAGCACTGACACACGGCACGGTCCTCATTCGTGTATGTATGTGGCTTCTCCATTAGGTCGTAGACCAAACAGACGGTTATGGGTATGGATTTCTAAATCTCGGCCACTTAATCCTTGTGCAAGCTACCTGACCTCTCAGAGCCTGTTTCTTCATCAATAAATCAACGGGGTTAACACCTTATGGTGTTATTTTAAGAGGTTTGAAAGAGTTAATGTACATCAAATACCTGGTATAGTGCTTGACAGCTAGTAAATTTCAAAGAATGTTTAATGGCAAGTCCGATGATGAACCCCATCCAGCGACTGCTTGAAGAACACAGGAATGTAAAATACATTTGCCTTATTAAATCCAGTGTCATAAAGCAATCTCAATTCAACTTTAACCTGCTACTCGCCTCTCTTACTGATACAGATGTCCGATGAAGACTAAAACAGAGGTTCCTATGCACTTTACGTCAGAAATGCTACTACATAACCATGTTCTCCCAGTACCACACTACCTAAGTACATCATGACTTACAACTCACAGCACCACATTACATTTAACAACAGGGGTCTTATCTCTGAAGCGTTGTAGTGGGTAAAATGATCTGCCAAAGTTAAACAAAACTCTGAAATTAGTGGTCTACCAGAAAATGGAAGCTCTTTATTCATTCTGATTCTAATTTACCGTGTCATCCATTTCTCTACTCAAAACTCCAATCAAATGTCAACTATTTCCAATAGTATTTTTCCACTTATAGTTACACTTCCAACCCACTACACATTTTTTCTGACGTATAATTAACACACAATATTCTGTTAGTTTCAGATATCACTACTCAATTTAAGAGGAAAAAACACTTCAAAATCAGTTATGGTAAAATCAAGGAAATTACAGAAAAGTGAGAACTTGCTAAAAAAAAAACCAAAAAACCCAGTATCACAGCATTTGCAGTCCACTCTCAGTTGAACACTGACACTTATATAGGTTGTATAGCAAACAAGTCAAGAGCTCAGGAAAGGTTCTAGAAAGATGGACCCAGCTTTAAATCTGACACCACCACTTAATAACTAGCAGTGCCTGAGCACTAAGGTTGTTGGTAAATAATTGCTGAAACTAATAAATATTTAGCACATTTTTATATTAGGAAAAAAATGTACCACTAACTTTAATTCTTTCCTAAGTTAAATAATGGTTAATAAGCAGCAATACTGTTTGGGAGCATTTTACAGTTTACAAAGCCCTTCAGACATCCATAAACTCATTAAATCTTCAGAACACCCTTAGGGAGTAAACATTTTTAAGATGTATATTTTAGAAATAATAAGGAAACTGGTATCAGGGTAACAAAGAGCCAAGGTTAACCCAACCTGGTGGGCTCCTCCACCCAGATTCTCCAACTCAGAGAAAAGTGCTTTAGTGCCAGTTCTTAACTCCACACCCACTGAGGCAGATTTCTGCAAGTTACCATCCTCCTCAAGCACAGTCAAGCACGTGACTTCAGGAATAAGCCCAGGGTAGTAAACCCTGTCAGAAGCCACTGATGACATTTATAATGTAGCACTTGTTTCCTTACATGGTGTCCTCCCACACCTTTAGGGCGGGAGCCAGGCCTGCCCTTCCCCCACCAGAGCGCCCAACACAAAACCTGGCACCTAAGAAGCCCTCAGTAAATGTTTATGGAAATGGCATGGGATGCTGGTAGCAGGTTTCCCAGGGACCCGAAACGAGGCCAACTCCGCGGTGGGGATTAAGCATCTCAGGTAGATTCAGAGTCGTTGGGCACAGTGTCCGACCTGGGAAGGATGGCGGAGGACGGGCGCCGCTAAGGGACATCGAGGAAGCTGACTCGCTGACGGGAGAGGGGAAAGGCGGGTATGGCAGCAGCGCAGGCTGAAGGCCGAGAACCGACAGAGGCTCGGGGGCCAGGGGCAGCAGGGCAGTTGGCGTCTGGGGGGGAGGGGGCCGCCTGCTGGTCTCAGAAGAAGCTCGGACCCAATCTCAGGAGGGTTCTGGGCTCCTCTGGGGGCCCAATCCCCAGCCCGCGGCGGCACTGGCTGCACCGAGTACTCGCTGCTACCTGAAATTGCAGCAGCTTCTCTGTCTGCTCCTGGGTTAGATCCCGCTCCTCAGGCGCCGCCATTTTGCCGCCGCCTCTACGCTTCTGACCCGTCCGCACCGTCACTCGCCGGAACTGATCTCAGCAGCAACCACATCCGGTCGGAACAGCCGCTGGCGCGCAACTGCATCTGCGCGTCCTGGCCCAGCAAGGGGGGGGCGGGGGTGGTGGTGGTGGTGGTGAGGGTGGGTGGTGAGGTGTGTGTGGGGGTGTGTGTGTGAGTTCTTACCGCCAGAGGGCGCCACTCTCAGGCCTAGATCGAACACTTCCGGAAATTGCCGAGGGCCTGTCGATACCAATCGCCCTCACGACCTGGACAAAGAACGGATCCGCTAGGGACCTAAGACTCCTGAAGAGCTCGCAAAGAGCCGAGAAGACCCGAATGCTTCTCGAGAAGCTCCGGGAATTCCCGAATGCCACAGAACCTTCGGAAATTCCCGAATCGGCAGATTTCGGCTGCCTCTTAAGCGTTTTCCGGGGGTCTCCGATATTCTTGAATGTTTCTAAGGAAATTGTGGCCCTTCTGAAATATCGTTTGATGTTTGACTCCTGCCCTGACGTTTCCAACAGCTCCTAACCATCTCTCGGGAGGTTCCGAAAGTCCCCGAATACTGGTTGCGCATTTCCGACGCCGCCTTCAAGTCCGAAGCCGCCTTAAGTCCGAAGCCGTTGAAGGCTGTGACCGCGGGAAAATCGCTGCATGGAAGTTGATTGCCAGGATTAATTAGACTTGGCCACCTGGGTCTTTGATGTTTAATTGGGCTACCAGCCTTGGGCAAAGCTTTCCGTCCACCCCCGTGCGACTCTGCTCCTGCTGCCTCAGGCCTCGCGTGTCTCAACCACTGGCCTGTCTTCCCTGTGACCGACCTAAGTAAAATCGCTGGACTGGGATCAGGAGATTTGGGTTCAAGTGCTAGCGCCCACCTTGCAAAGTGATGTACATCTTGGGCACACCACCTCCTCTCTGGGCTCCGTTTTGCCATTGGTGGAATGAGAATCCCCAATAGCCCCTGACATGCGGCCTCAGCGCATTCCTTGAATGCAGTCGACCCTCACCCTTTGCACGGCCTTCAACTTACTCCACACCTCAATGTCTGCTTTCCTCTGCGCTTTCCTTTTCCCTTCCAACCTGCCCCCTCTCTTTAGATCTCCGTTTTGCGTTTCCACTTCTTTTCTCCTGCCATCTGCCTCCTCTGGCCACTGTCCGGAGACCTTGGGGAGACAGAAGGGTCCGGATCTGACCCATGCTTTTCCACAGACTCCTCCTTTGACTCCTAGTGTTAGGGGAGAGTTGGCTGTTCTCGGCGCGGTGTCCAGGTACTTGGCGACTCGAACAAAGAATTGCACGAACGAGACACAGATAAAACGGTGGAAGAATAATTTATTAGAAGAGATAGTACACTCCAAAGAAATAGGAGCGGACCCGAGCAACAGAGAATGGGTTACAATCAACAAGTATGAATCACAAGTTTTAGGGTAATTGTCTAAAGCAGGGGTAGGAGCTAAAAACCTGGGGAAAAGGAAACTTAAAATTTCTATAGGAAAAAAAAGTGTTTCAGTGGCGGGGGCGCGGGGGGGGGGGGGGGGGGGGGGGTGTTTGCTATTAGTTGGCCTGTATCACTAGCACGGCCCAGGCCCCTGTCCTCACTATCTGCAGAATCCCACCCCTGCCCACTTCGCAGGATTGACCAGATAAGATAGGACAAAGAGCTTTGAAAGCTAAGTCCTATGAAAAGTACATTAGGTTTTGGTTACTTCCTTTCAGGCCTGTATCAGGTCTTACCAGGTCTGCACAAACCTCCATGTCTTGGAATTTTTCTTACACCTTTAAGGTAAAATTGGATGTAAATAGCTATGACTTTAAATAATTTATTACATCAACTCAAAACATCCGAGGAGACATACTGGTCAACATCTCCAATGCTCAACCCAGACAAACTGGGGGAGGGATGGCAAAGTCAGATGCCCTTCTGGATTTATTGCGTAATTCTAATTTAAGGTGTACTCTTTTAACAGACATACTTTGTACTTACATTAAACACCATTGGATGTTTTTCACTTTCTCAAAGACACATACTTGTTCTTGGTCTACATTTCTGTTTTCTTCTTTGAATAAAGACCAAGTCACAACAAACAATTTTCCTTTTTTTTTGTTTTTTGACTCTTCCACAAGAAATGGCCTCAGTGCAGGGCATACAAAATGGCAAACTGGGGAATCCCTTCCCTGTCCAAAGGTGGTTTCTGGTTTTAGTGACAGCTGATGGCTTCCTTGTGAGACCAGTATTGCCAGAACTTCTCATTTTTAAAGAGCACCGATGAATTTGGGTATGCGTGTGAAATCTCCCTGTTTTAAAATGGTGATAACTCAGTTTTTAGGAAAAGTACTGTCAGTCAGCCATAATTGCAAGCCACTTTTCACCCCATGAGCTCTAGTCTGCCCCTCTGACCTGAGCAGAATCCTCATGGCCTCCTTTGCCATGGGAATAGATGGCCTTGGAAGAAAACTAAGATTTTTTTGATAAATTCAAGATGAAGAGCATGGAAAGTGTCATCAATTATAGGCTTGATCTCTCCTTTAAGAGCATTTTTCCCCCTTGGCCTTTATTTTGTCTTTTAGAGCAGTGCTATCCAATCAAAATATAAAATATCCACATGCATAATTAAAAATAGTCTAGGAGCCACATATAACAGGTGAGATTAATTTTAGTAATATATTTGATTTAACCCAATATATCCAAAATACCTTCTTTTTTTTTTGTATTATACTAAGCCTTCAAAATCTGGTGTGTATTTTACACTTACCCCACATCTCTATTTGGACTAGCCACATTTCAAGTACTCAATTTCCACATATGAATAGTGGCTACTGTATTGTAAATGCAGTTCTAGAGCATTCCAAAGCTCTTTTTAATAGATATATTAATTATATTCATCTACAGATTTTAGGAATTCATTCAACAAATATTTATTGAATGGCTCTGGACCAGATACTACAAAAGATAAACAGGACACGGCCGCTGCCCTCTAAGAACACACAGTTTAATTGAAAATTTCATCACTCTCTGGAAGGATGTATGTGTATGGGGGAGGTTTTTGAGTCCCAATTTTATGCCTATAACACACTGGAATTTGTGACTGAGAGATATCTCCGAGAATCTAATGAATATATGTTTCTCAAATCCTATTAATAAGGCTTTGCTGACACCTTACCATTTTGTTCCTAATAAAGGACAAATTCTGTCCTGCTGAGTCCTGGAAATCCTAGAATAAGCCCTCAATTTCTGAGCAGTTGGCACATAAGGTATTTCCTATCAGTTGGGGACATGGCCTCTTCATTGCTGAGTAAAGCAGACCATTGAGATGTTAGCAACAGTTTTTGTTTGGCCTCCTGCCCCATTAGATTATTCATTATAGGTTAAGTGAAGCCAACAGGAATTAAGGTGACTCAACTAAATTCATCCAAAAAAGTAGGAGCAGAAGTGAGAAAGGTAATACCCACACCCATTAGTACTATATTATAGATCCTTAGACTTCTGCTAGGGGAATTTAGACTGATGAAACAAAGTAAGGTTTGGCGGCAAAGTTCTCCCTTACATAAGTCACAAAGCCCATCTCATGCTCTTCAGAGAGACCTGAGTACAAACTCTGATACCACCATTAATTGATTGTGTACTTTGGCAAGGAAACCTCTCTAAGCCTCAGTTTGCTCATCTCTCAGCTGTAAACAGACTAATAGTCCCTATCTCACAGGGTCATGGCAAGGATTAAATCATTTTTTACAAGTAAATCAGATCCTGTCACTCCCCAGCTCGAAAGTTTCCATTGGCTTCCCATTGTCCTCAGAATAGAATCCAAGCTCCTTTCCAGGGCCTACAAGGCCCTGTGTGATCAGGCCCCTATCGCTCTTCCAACCTCATTACAGGGAACTCGCTACTTGCAAGCCTCCTACTTGTTATTATCATAATACCTTGGGGACTTTGCATTCGCAGTACCCTCTGGCTGGAGCACTTTCCTGGAGTTCTCACAGGGCTGACCCCTTTTGACGTCCAGATCTCAGCATGTGTAGGCTGCATCCTCAGAGGAGACCTAAACGTTTATGTTTTCTTCAAAGCACTTAAATCACTAGATGATATTATCTAGTTTACCGTTTGTCTCCGAGCTCTGCCCTCCATGAAGGGAACAGAGGCCAAGTTGGCTTGGGCCACCACTGAGTCCCCAGGGCTAGGAACTGCACTGGGTACAGAGTACAAGGTCTATAAATATTGGGACCGGCTAGAACCTTAGAGCAACGACCTCACGAGTGTGGGTAGACTTATGAGAGTAAAGCCATGGGAACTAAATCGGGAAATATAGCTACGGTCTGTGGGATAGAGAGGGATGGTCTTTAATTAAAGCATCTCAAATCAAAAGATAAAAGGACCACCTCAGTTTTGGACGACGGGAGACAGAATGCTGATAACAGTTGTCTTTTAAAGCAAAGATATTTTATTCCTCTTCTAAAACCCCATGTTCATAAAAAATTACGTGATTTGTACACTGTAAACAAATTCAAACAACACCTCAGTTAGCTGGATGGGAAAGGGAGGAAAAGCAGGAGACCTATTTACAGATGGTTTAAATAACCCAGATGCATTTAAATTGTCCCCACACTCTTAGACTCTATCTGCTTCAGGGGAGGAGGGAGCACGTGTCCCAGGGGACGTAGTGTGATTGTCACTGAACTGAGTGATTACCATCTGGACACTTTGGGCTCCTTATGCCTGGAGATGGAGGGGTTAATGCTCCTGATTACGCGGGGCCAGGGTTGCTGTTCCACACAGGAGTCGGGAGTAGTCTCTCTGGAGCCCCAAGGGTTCACTGGAACATCTCTTGGTGCTTCCATACCCAGTGATAGCAGAAAATAAGCAATTACAACATGACAAGGGCAAGGTAACTAAAGGTTCAGACCCTTCAGAAAAGAAAGTCTGGATAACTAAACTGGAAATCAATCAGGCCAACCAAAGTAGTAGCCAAGAGCGAGGGACTCTAGAATGAGTAATGGAGGAAGGAGATGATATGATTATCGCTTACCTGCTTGGGACCAGCTGCAGCCGTGGAGACCTATAGGTTGTTTCACTAACTCACTCTCTCACCTTAAGTGTTTACAGAGATTGTGGCTGGCTACCACATTTCAGAGAGTTTTGCGAATGAATGATTAGATTTGTACCCGCCTCTTGGAAGGAATGAGGGCATTTTGTTCCCACACTAGTGAAGAACCCATACTGTAGTATGAGTCCAGATATAATGAGAGGAAATGAGCAGCATTGAGTGGTACATTGGGGTGTAGTGTATCAGACATCTTTTAATGTTTTGCCACCAATCTTTTCCAGTCACACCTGTCCCCAAGGCCCTTGGCCACTTGATTCACCTCAGCCACTTCTGTGGTGACCAACTCGACATGGATTCTGTTTAGCCACCGCCATGATGATCAGCTTACCCTGGGACAACTCTCATGCAGGTACCTCACCTCATGCAGGTACCTCACCTCATGCAGGTACCTCACCTCATGCAGGTACCGCAAGTCTCCCACCTCCCACACCACATCCTGCCTATTGTTACTGAAGCATGAGATGCCATAGACCAGCACAACTGGCACAATGCTGCACATCTGGCTTGCGTAATCCAGACGTGCAGGGGAATTAATGCCCCAGGAGGCAAAACTCTGACCAGTAAGAGATGAGAGCCACCAATAAAAGCTTCCGCTTCCTGTCCTGTGATGAGCTGTCTTGAGATGCAGTCATTCATATGGTGTCTCTGAAGTTTCATCCCAGACCTCGGGATAGAGCGATGCACTTCCTGCCCAGCAGTACCCAGCCCCTTGTATTTGCCCTTCATTTTTCCTCTATTCTGTCATGCCTGGTTCCTTGGCATTGCACTTCCCAGTAAGGTATAAACATGTAAGCTTTTGATTCCGGCTATGTTTTCTGTTGAACCTGGGCTATGACACTGTATATCGAGTTAGTGGCTCAACCACAGAGAAAATAATTTCAAGTGAATTCAAGCACTACATAAATAAGTAATTTGCCGGTATATTCCCTATAGGTTGTGTCTCCAAAACAGAAAGAACAGCAAAGAAATGTTAAATGATATTCAGTAATCACAATGTCGGTAATAATACTGACATTGTTATTTATAAATACACATATGTATTTTATATATTTTATATATACATGTAGCTAGGTATAGATAAGACAAAAAAGGAGTCATTAAGTTATGCATTAGGCAGTGATTTTCAATGAAAGAGAAAAAAATTTAAAATCAAAGAGATTAAGTAAAGATATGGTAATATTAACTTTGAATTTGAAATATTAATAAGAACACAATGTGTCTTTCTCTTTCAAACAGAAAATATATTTCCTAGTTTTGTTGACTGAAGAGGTCTATGAGAAATAATTATCTCCAAAAGAGTCCAGACAGTGGTTTCTAAATATAATTTCCCACTAAAAGATTACAGAACTCAGGCGACCGGTTCGCTCAGTGGTTAGAGCGTGGTGCTCGTAACACCACGATGGCTGGTTGGGGTCCCACATGGACCAGTGAGAAGCAATGGCTTGAGCTTGGAGCTGAGCGGCCGGTTGCTCAGTGGTTAGAGCACAGTGGTCATAACACCAAGGTCACCGGTTTGATTCCCACGTGGGCCAGTGAGCTGTGCCCTCCACAACTAGATTGAAAAACAACGACTTGACATGGAGATAATGGGCCCTGGAAAAACACACTGTTCCCCAGTATTCCCCAGTTAAAAAAAAAGATTATAGAACTCTTGGAAGAAATGATTGATTCCAGTCTGGGGTGAAAATGTGCAGGATGAGCCAGGTACACCTTGCTGTACCAGAAAGCAAAGATGCTGTCAAATTATTACAAAGGGCCAACAATGAGAAAACTTAAACATTAAAAAGTATAATGACTATCCCTTCTCCACTGAATTGCCTTTGCAACTTTGTCAGAAATCAATTGCTATATATGTATAAGACTTTTCCTAGACTCTATTTTTTGTCTTGATGCCAATACCACAGTCTTGATTATTGTAACTGTACAATAAATCTTGAAATAAGATAGTGTTAGTTCTCCAACTTTGTTCTTTACTAAAGTTATTTTGGCTATTTTAGTTCCTGCTGGAATTTTTATGATTGTGATTGTATTGATTATAGACGAATATGAGGACAACTTACATCTTAATATTGCATCTTCTAATCCGTGAACAAGGTATGTCTCTCAATTTATTTAGATCTTTAACTTCTCTGAGTAATATTTTGTAGTTTATAGTGTGTGGGTCTTTCATATCATTTGTTAGATTTATCTCTAGATATTTATATTTTTGATGCTATTGTAAATAGCATTTAAAAATTTTACTTTCCTCTTTGTCATTGCTAGTAAATAAAAATACAGTTCATATGGTATGTTCACCTTGCCTCCCACGACCTTACTAAACACACATATTAGTTCTAGTAGCTTTTTTGTGGAATCTAGTTTCTACATAAGACAATCACATTGCATGTATATAAAAATAGTTTTAATTTTCCCTTTTAAATCTGGATTTCTCTCTCTCTCTTGCTCTCTCTCTCTCTCTCTCTCTCTCTCTCTCTCTCTCTCTCTCTCTCTCTCTCTCTCCCTCTCTCTGTATTTTCTTTATTGCACTGGCTAGAACTTCTGGTACAATGTTACATAGAAGTTATGAAAGCAGACATCCTTTTCTTATCCTGATCTTAAAAGAAAAGCATTTAGTCTTTTCACTGTTAAGTTTAATGTTAGCTGAGTATTTTCAGAGCTGTCTTTTATCAAGTTGAGGAAGTTCCTTTCAGATCTTAGTTTGCTGAAAGTTTTTATTAGGAATTGATTTTGGATTTAGCCAAAGGATTTTTTCTGCATTGGGATGATCACATGGTTTTTCTCTTTGGGTTAGTTAATGTGATGAATCACATTGATTGAGTCTCTAAAATTGTGGTGGGTGGATGGGTGGCTCAGTTGGTTACAGCGCGCGCTCTGGGCAACAGGGCTGCCGGTTCGATTCCCACATGGGCCAGCGAGCTGTGCCTTCCACAACTAGATTGAAGATGAGCTGCAGCTGAGCTGCTGTGGAGCTCCCGGGCGGCCGGAAGGCTCAGTTGGTTGGAGCGCATCCTCTCAACCACAAGGTTGCGGGTTCAACTCCCACAAGGGATGGTGGGCTGCACCTCCTGCAACTAGCAACGGCAACTGGACCTGGAGCTGAGCTGCGCATTCCACAACTAAGACTAAGATTGAAAGCACAACAACTTGACTTGGATGGAGCTGATGGGTCCTGGGAAAAACACACTGTTCCGCCCCCCAAAACAAGTCCTGTTCTTCAATAAAGTCTTGTTCCCCTTCCTCAATGAAACCTAAAAAAAAAAAAAATTGTGGTAAAATGTACAATTCAGTGGTATTGAGTACAATGTTGTGCAACAATCACTGCTATCTAGTTCCAAAACATTTTCAGCCCTCCAGAGGAAACCCCATACCGGTTAAGCGGTCATTCCACATTTTCCCCTCCTCCAATCCCTGGCAACCACTAATCTACATCTGTTTCTATGAATTTGCCTATTCTGGATATTCAATATGCATGTAATCATACTGTCGTGCGAGACGGCTGCGGGGTCTCTGCTCCTGCTCCCCACATAAGAACACAGGATATGGTGAGGCCAAAAAGGAACACACACGGAGCCATAGGTAGGGGAGTCACACCACTATAGTCTTGCTGGCAGCTGGATTAGAGACACAGGAAGCAGGAGCCACACTGTCTGCAACCTGCTGTCCACTTCTCTGCAATCTGCAACCCGCACTCCGCCATGCTAACTGCAATCCCCTCTTGCTAGCCACCATCTTCTTGGTCGCCCCCATTGTCTGCTAGCGTAGCCACGGCAGTTATATTAGTGGCCAATGGCTCACTGGTTACAGCTGACGGCTACTAGCCACCGCTGATGGCCATCCAATCATAGTTGATGGCCATTTACTACCTGAGCCAGCACCTTTTAGCGTGAGGCTGAGAGCCTGGAAACTGCACTTCTGGCTCTGTCCCCACACATACAATATGTGGCCTTTGTGTCTGGCTTCTTTCATTTAGCACGTTTTAGAGGTGCATCCATGTCGTAGCATGTCTCAGTGCTTTTTTCATTTTTATGGCTGAATAATATTCTGTTGTGTGTATATACCCTATTTTTTTATCCATTCATCAGTTGATGGACATTTGGGATGTTTCTACTTTTTGGCTACTGTTAATAGTGCTGCTATGAACATTTGTGTTCAACTTTTCGTTGGAATACCTGTTTTCTGTTCTTTTGGATATACGAGTATACCTAGGAGTAGAATTTCTGGGTCAAATGGTAATTCTATGTTTAACATTTTGAACAACCACCAAACTGTCTTCCACAAGGGCTGTACCATTTTACGTTCCACCAGCAAGGTGTGAAGGTTCCAATTTCACAACATCCTGGCTAACAGTTATTTTCCCTTTTAAAAAAAAATTATAGGGGTGGCTGATGGCTCAGTTGGTTAGAGCGCAAGCTCTAAACAACAGGGTTGCCAGTTTGATTCCCACATGGGCCAGTGAGCTGCGCCCTCCACAACTAGATTGAAGGATAACTACTTGGAGCTAATGGAGCCTGGAGAAATATACTGTCTCCCAATATTCCCTAATTAAAAAAAAAAAATTGTAGTCACCCTAGTGGGTATAAAGTGGCATCTCATTGTGGTTTCAATTTGTATTTCCCTAATGAATAATGATGAATAGCATCTTTTCACGTGATGGCTGGCCATTTGTATATCTTCTTAAGAGAAATGTCCATTCAAGTCCTTTGCTCATTTTTCAAATTGGATTGTTGATCTTCTGGTTGTTGAATTTGTAAGAGTTCATTATGCATTCTCGATACCAGACCTGTATCAGATATACAATTTGCAGATATTTTGTCCCATTTTATAGGTTGTCTTTTTACTTTCTAGATAGTGTTCTTTGATGCACAAAAGTTTTAAATTTTGATGAAATCCAATTTATCTATTATTTTTTCTTTTGTTACTTGTGCTTTAGTGTCATCTCTAAAAATCTCTTGCCAAATCCAAGGTTATAAAGATTTATGCAAATATTTTAATAGTTGTATGGTTTTAGGTCTTACATTTAATTCTTTGATCTACTTTGATTTCATTTTTGTATATTGTGTGAGGCAAGGATGCAACTTTCTTCTTTGGCATGTGCATGTCCAGGTGTGCCAGCAACATTTGTTGAAGAGACTATTCTTCCTCATTGAATGATCTTGGCATCCTTTTTGAAAATCAACTGACCATTGGTACATGGATTTATTCCTGGACTTTCAATACTATTTCACTGATCTATGTCTATCTTCATGCCACTACCACATTATTGATTACTGTAGGTTTGGAGTAAATTTTGAAATTGGGAAAGGTAAGTCTTCCAACTTTGTTTTTTGTTTTTCAAGATTGTTTTGGCTATCCATGGTCCCTTGAAATTCCATATGAATTTCAGAATAAACCTTTCCATTTCTGCAAAAATGGTCATTCAGATTTTGATAGAGTTTGCATTGAATCTGTAGACTACTTTGGACTCTATTGCCATCTTAATAATATTAAATCGTTCAATCTATGGCCACTGAATGTTTTTCCATTTATGTAGGTCTTCTTTAAACTCTTTCAGCAATATTTTGCAGTTTTTGGTGTACAAGTCTTACACTTCTTTTGTTAAATTTATTTCTAAGTATCTTTTGTGCTATTGTAAATGAAATTGTTTTCTTCATTGCATTTTTGGGTTTTTCATTGCTAGTGTATAGCAATATAACAGATTTTTATGTGGTGATCTTATGTACGGAAACCATGCTAAAATCATTTATTAGCTCTAATAGTTTTTGTGTGTCTATTCTTGAGGGTTTTCTATATATAAAATCACTTCATCTGTGAATAGAGATAATTTCACTTCTTTTCCAATTTGTATGCCTTTTATTTCTTTTTCTTGCCTAATTGCTATGATTAGAAGTTCCAGTACAATGTTGAATATAAGTGGCAAAAGTGAGCATTCTTGGGTAGGAAGGTTTTTAACTACAAATTTTATTTCTTTAATAGATATATGGGTATTCAGGTAGTTTATGCCTTTCAAGGAAAATATATCATAGAGCTCAATGTAAAACAGAAAACTATAAAACTTCTAGAAGAAAACATTAGGCAAAAATCTTTGTGACCTTGGTCTAGGCAAAGATTTCCTGGATAGGACACAAAGACATAATCCATAAAAAAACAAATTGATAAATTATAACTCATCAAAATTTTAAACTTCTGTTCTTCAAAAGACATTATTAAGAAACTGAAAAGACAGAGAGAAAATATTTGCAAATTATATGTCTGATGAAGGACTTTAGTCAGAAAATATAAGGAACTATCAAAACTCAATAAGTAAACAAACAATCCAATTTAAAAGATTTAAACAGATACTTTACCAATCAAGCTATATCATAAGGGGGCCGGCCTGGTGACTCAAGTGGTTAGAGCTCTACACTCCTGACTCCGAAGGCTGCCGGTTCAATTCCCACATTGGCCAGTGGCCTCTCAACCACAAGGCTGCCAGTTCGATTCCTCGACTCCTGCAAGGGATGGTGGGCTGTGCCCCCTGCAACTAGAAAATGGCAACTGGACCTGGAGCTGAGCTGCGCCCTCCACAACTAAGACTGAAAGGACAACAACTTGACTTGGAAAAAAGGCCTGGAAGTACACACTGTTCCCCAATAAAGTCCTGTTAAAAAAAAAAAAAGATGTATCGTAAGATTATTCTAACTTTTGTTGGTAATATATCGATATTGGTTCATTAATTGTGACAAATATATTATACTAATGTAAAATGTTAATGGTGGAAATTGGGCATATAGGAACTATAATACCTGTATTACCTTTCTGTAAATCTAAAACCCTTCTAAAAAATAAAAGAAATTCTACATGATAAAAATAAAAGTTAAACTTACTCTGGTACTTAGCACTATAAAAAGGAATGAACTATTGATACATGGAACAACATAGATGAATCTCAAAAGAATTGTGCTGAGTAAAAAAAGCCAGACAAAAGAGAGTGAATATTGTATGATTCTATTTACATAAAACTCAAGGCGATACATAAAGCATATTAGTGATTGCCTGGGGATGGCAGAGAGGCAAAGAGATAAGGATGAGAGGAGTTACAAAGGGCACAAAGGAAGTTTTCAAGGTATTAGATATGTTCATTGTCTTTATGGTGGTGAGGGTTTTCTAGGTGTACCCACATGTCAAAATTCATAAAACTGTGAACCTGAAATATTGCATGTCAATTATACGTAAATAAAGGTGCTTAAAAAGTATAACGTCTATGATGAATTGAAACACATCAAATATGTATAAATCCAGGAGTTCATTATGATACCAAAAAGAAAACAACCCACCAACAAATAGCTCGTTATTCACTTTTGGAGACTACCAGCACATCAATTCACTTTTCTGAAAGCTGGTAAATTAAGAGAAACACTTAAACATTTATATTACCTCTCCTCTATGAACTCTCCTTCTGGGTAAGCAGATGGATAACAAGGGAAAGTTCTTTAAGAATTTCCAGCTAATGCAAAAATAGTGAAAGAGAATCACCACAATTTTTCAACCCCAAATAGTTATTGACTTAGATAAAGATCACAAAGACTGCCAAATTTTGAGGGAAAAGCCTGATCTGGAACTTTATTATTGAGGGACCAGGCTGACAACACCTAAAGCTGCTAATCAATCTTCACATCACTAAGAGGCAACTAGACATGATGTGATATCTCATATGATGCGATGGGCTTTCCCAATACCAATTTCTTGACGTGACTGACATTTTGGGCTCAACAATTCTTTTTGATGAGGGGCTGTCCTGTGCATTGTAAAGTGTTAAGCGGCATCCGCAGCCTCTACCCACGAGATGTTAGTGCCCCCCTGCAAGTTGTGACAGTACAAAAAGTTCTCTAAATATTGCCAAATGGTCTCCAGAGGGCAAAATCAACCGTGGTTGAGAACCACTACTCTAGATCTGACTACCAATTCATAGGAAATAATAAAGGTTCCGAAGAGCATGCCAAATGCCACCACAGGAATATGACCAGAAAAATCCACACTGAGAAAAACTCTACAAAACAATAGATTTTCTTCAACAACAACAAATTGCAAGGAAAAAAAGGGGGAATGTGTCCAAAAAGATTTAAGAAAGAAACATCCTTCAAGCCAGTGAGCTAGGAAGCTCCCCAAAGTTAAATTTCACCACCCATGGAGAGATTGAGGTCCCAAGAGACCCCAAATCAGGTAAACTTTAAGGAGGAGAGGGATATGGACCTCCTGTACCATAGAGACCAGCTTGTTGCCCAGGACAAGGGATTAACAGACTGCTAGGAGGGAAACACTCCAATTCACACCACACCAGGGAAAGGTGCCTCAAAATGCTAATTTAGAACTGTGATTCAGGATTTGTTTCACTGACTTTCAGCCTGCAAAAAAGGCAAAGGGCAGACCCGCCTCCTGGACACGGCCTGTCAGGGCAGCTTCCATTTAGGGCGTAGGCCCCGGGCGGGATTACCTTTTAGGCAGTAAATATGTTGGAAGTGGAGAGAACAAGAAAGGCATTAAGCAGATTTTAAAGAAAATGTCAACTTCATGTTTAAGGAGAGAGTCCTGAAGTAGGCAGATCCTTTAGCTGGATGTCCCTACAGCATTCAATGGCCTTGAGGGCCTGAATCTTCTAGGCAGAAACAGGCAGTTCAGAGACAGAGACAGATGTCCCAGGAAAATCGTGAAATTCCAAGATCAACAATGCTGGTGGAAGCATCCTCCCTTACATGCCCCCCGGGCATCCTGTGCCCCATCCAGCATCAGCCAGGATGCACCATGGGTGCTAGAAACCTCTGAATGCCATCTGCATCTTTGGGGAAGGGTCAGCCAGAAAGTCTTCCTCCAACTTCTTCTGAAAAGAAAATTTTGTTCAAAGAAATGTCTCTGTCCAGTTTCAGCAACTCCATTAACTCTCACAGAAGCACATCCTCTAAGGAAGATTAATTCTGCTTTTTGTAAGTAATGATATTTATTTATCCTGCACAAATACAATTTTTTAAGAAGAAAAAGATTAAGAGGAGATATTTCTATTGACCATGAAGAAGTAACAGGGTTCAAAATTATTTTCCCACTGTAAACAACTAGAAAACTGGACAAAGTATGTGAAATAATTATTTTCAGACACTAACAAAAGGTAGAACAGAACTGTGATTCCCTAAGAGAAGAGAAACAAACAAGTATGATTCTCCAGGCTTTGTACCTGAAGGAATGTTAAACTGCTGAGTACGAAAGGGGCACCCAAAGAGAGCCCAGTGGTCTCAAGAGTCAAAGAGACAGAGACAGGAGTTTGGGGATGTTGAAGTGGCTTGGATTTACGGGACAGAGTACTAGAGGGAAGGGAGCTAGGCAAACCAAGAATTCGAGAAATACACATAAGAGATGTCAGTGACTTTTTGGCCAAATATTAATCTGCATGTGATGATATGATCTTATATGTAGAAAACCCTACAGATGCCACAAAAAAAACTGTTAGAACTAATCAGTGAATTCAAGAAAGTAGCAGGATACAAAGTCAACACACAAATTTCAGTTGCATTTCTTCACACGAACAATGAACAATTTGAAAAGGAAATTAAATCAGAACGCCCGGTGGAGATCACAATGGGCAGGCACAGAGCATGTTCACTAGTCCTCTGTCTCCACAAAATCTGGAGTTGACATTTAGGGCAGGTCTGTTAAACAAGCAAACTTTCCAAGTCTTTTCAGCACCCCAGGCTGTAGCTGGGGGAATGAGAAAGCAGTGTGAGATGAAGGTGGAGTGGTGCACTTGGACCAGGTTGAGCAGGGCCTTCAATTTCTTTCTTTCTTGTTTACACTACTAATAATATTCTCATCATAAGAGTGAAACCTACATCAAAGTATTACTGAGCAAGACTGAAAGGCCCCTTCACCCCAACTCTACTGCCACGCCCCCACCCACTAAGGGAACTGCTACCACAGCTTGGGGTGTATCTTTCCCTTTTCTCTTCCAGTTCACCGTTGATGTTCAAGTTGCAAATCGGAAAGAGAAGATCCCAAAGCCCCTCCGGGTTTCCTGGTACCCGTTTCAGTGTCAGAGCACCTGCACACGGGCTGTGAGGGCCCGCTTGCCATCTGCTGGTCTGATAGATTGTAATCTCCCCATTGCCAAGGCTGGTTTTTGCTACGTTTTGTCGCCCTAGTGCTTGGCACAGCACCGGCAGGGAGGAGGCGTTTGAACACTGTGTAGTGAGGGTGATTGGGTGGGGGCTGGCAGGCTGCCTGGATCAATTGTCTGCCTTTCTCAGGCTGGACATTTGAGGGGCCCAGCCTCTAAGCAGGGGTGCAGTCAGGTCACACAATCTCTGGCGATCTGAGCTGAAGCCACCCCAAATGAAGAGAAATGCACTAAAGCAACGCGTCCTGGTGGGAAAGGCTCTGGATCTGCAAGAAAGATGCAATCACGCTGTGGACTTAGTGTCACCTCTCCTAGCCTCATAATAATGAGATTTATAATATCCACCCAGTTTAGGTGAAGAAACTGCAGAGTGGATCAGGAGCAAGCTCCGCGCAGCGACCACCCGCTCCGTGCTCTGGAGGTCGGGGCTGCGCGCCCGCGGTGGCCCTGTGCACGCTATGGCCATTTTGTGCAGTGAGCTTCGCCTGTAGACCTGGCCGGAGCTGTGCGGTGTCCTGGTGTTCTGGAAATGAGCCCTCTGGCAGGGAACAAGAGCGCTGCCCCGGCCTCGGGGCCCCTGGGGCTGCGCCACCGTCCTGCTGCTGCCCTCCGGTGGCCGCCGCTAGGCGACCTCCGGCCGTCCTGCGGGCCCCCTCCCTCGGCCGGTGACATCACCGCATTCCCGTCCCGGCTCCTCCCGTCCGCACCGCAGTGACAGGAGAGTCGGGCCCAGTGGCGTAGAGGAAGTGCGGGCCCACCACACCGAGCGCGTCCCCGCAGAAGTCGGCCCCCTGGGCGCTAGGGTGACAGTGCCGCCGCCGCGGGGCGCAGCGCCGGGCAGAGCCGAGCGCCAGGCGGACCCTCCAGCAGAGACGCGGGGAAAATGGCTGATGATTTTGGCTTCTTCTCGTCGTCGTTGAGCGGGGCCCCCGAGGCGGCCGAGGAGGACCCGGCGGCTGCCTTCCTGGCCCAGCAGGAAAGTGAGATCGCGGGCATAGAGAATGACGAAGGTTTCGGGGCACCTGCCGGCGGCCAGGCGGCCCTCGCGCAGCCGGGACCCGCGAATGGGGGTGAGTCAGCGCAGTGGCATGGGCAGTGGGGGGCCTGCGCCTCAAACCGGGGTACCAGGTCAGCACAGACTGGGCCTCTAAGCCCAGCGGTTGAATGAAGAGCGCCTGCTCTCCACTAGCCAGGAGCAGGCCTGGGGCAGTGTGTGAAGAGCGCCTGCTCTCCACTAGCCAGCCGGACCTGGGGGGAAATGCGGAGGAATCTTGGAAATTCTCATCTGAGGCCCCGCCTGGGATTGTGGATCTGGTGGCTCCCGGGGCAAGAATTCGTCATGACATTTTATTCCCAGGCCAGCTTCACCACTGCAAGGCTTTGGAATCCAATGGTGCCCAGCCCTGAGAATCTGGCCTGGGGTAGTAGCCTGGCTGTGTGGGCTTCCAGCTGAGCCCTGAAGGTGTGGGCAGAACCGCAGACCTCTCTGCCCTTCAGACTTAGCTCTCTCCTAAAGCTGGGAAAGCAGGGGACAGTGGGGGCTCCAAGAACTCACAAACCTTCCCTGGGGACCACCTGCCATCCTGCAGTCACTGGGCTAGGCACTTTACTTATATTTAATAATTTTATGTGCATTATTAAACCCATTTCAGAGATAGCAAAATCGAGGATCAAAAAGTACAGTACTAAAACAACTGGTAAGTGGCAGAGCGACTGTTTAAACCTGTTTCTGTCAGACTCTAAGCCCTCTCCACCTGACCACATTGTCTTCCATATGCCTGGCTCTGAGTTAGACACCAAGGGAGTGGGGGCAGGGCACAGTCACATGTGGTCCTGCCCTGTGGTGTTTTTCAAAGGTGGGCCAGGGCTGCTGTGGCTAGCTTCAGACACAGGGTCCGGGGCCTGGTCTTTGTGACAGCACATTTATCAATGATGTTTCTGTTCTGGTTCTGGCTTGAAAGAATAATTTCTTAAAATATTTAGTAAAAAACTAGATATCACCTTCATGGGTGCATCCAACACAGCACTTGCTTCCTGTTAACGTCGTTATTTTGGTGGGGGTTTCTCGGCCTTTTGGAGTAAGTGGTAGCTTACATATTTTAAAAAAATGTTTACAAGTAAGGCTCCTTAGAGTTATGTTTGTATTCATTCAACATTTAGTGACCACCTTCTGTGTGCCAGGACAACTGGGGATACAGACATGAGTAAGACAGTTTCTGTGACTTGAGGAGCTTCAAGCTCTCTGTAGCCCCTTGCTATGAGAAATGTAACAAGACTTTTGTAACATATAAGAAAGTGGAGGCCCAGAGAGATTGAGTATCTTGCCCAAAGTCACACAGCCGTGAGTGACAGATCTGGGACTTGATCCAATCCCAGGCCTTCCAAGTCTGGGCTCCATGCTCTTTCACATGCTATGGCAGGACGGTCGGCAGTTATCTTGGGAAGTGATGGGATGTGGGGGTGAGGGGACGGTCTTTTGCTACCCAACCAAACCAGCAGTGGAGGTCTTCTGAAGCAGCAGCTCCTAGCATCTCAGGACAGACCCTTGCACATCCTAGGAAATGCCTGCCCATGTTCACGCAGCAATATTCATTTGTCCACTTCTCCTCCTTGAGACCACCAGCTTCCCCAGTCTGGCTTGGCCTGGGGGATCCTCTGCTGAAAACAGCAGATGTCACAACCCCCTGAGAGAGAAGCAGTAGAAGTCAGGCTGAGGTAGCCAGAGGTGTCCGGGAGTTGAGCGGGTTGTGGCCTCTCCCAGGACAGTGGGGTTCTCAGGGCTCACAGCCTGGATGGGAGTTTCCCTCTCTGGCAGGGGTGGGGCACAAATTGGCCGCATGCCTGAGGTGGCAGGGAGAGAAGCAGGGACATGCCCTCTGAGGGTCTGTGGGACTCAGTATTTCACACTGCAAAAGCTGCAAATGCCCTCCTGAGTGGGGCAGGGGGATCCAGGAGGTATCTTGGCTGGCAGCTCAATAGGTGGCCAGAAAGGATGAAATTGGTCTGCACTCCTAAGCCTACATGGTGCTGAGCAAGTAATTCCCCCTGGACCAGCAGTGAGTGCCGGAAGCCAGATGGGTGGGGAACATGTGCCTTGGCCTGCCGGGAGCTGGATGGAAGCTGGCTCCCACCACCGCTGCCTGTCAGCACCTCTGAGTCTTGTCTCTTAGATGATGCCCCTGCACAGAGTACCCTGACTTGGGCCCCAGGTGCCCCTGGGAAAAGAGGTGTCTGGTGTAGGCCTGAGCCTGAGCTACATTGAGTCTCTCCTGTGGGGCTGGAACTGTGGCCAGCCTGTGCAATGGACACTGTTTCCATTCATCACCCTGGGTAAGGCCCAGAAGGTTTACTTTTTCACACCTAGATTGCTGAGCACCCAGCCCAGCTCTGCCGCTGACTTGCTAGTCAGTTCCTGGCAAGCCTGTTTGCCCTGCTGGGCCTCAGTAAGCTCCCAGGAATGTTCTGGACCCTGTCTGCCCCTGTTCCAAAATGGGTCAGGAAGCTGAGGGAAGGAACACCCAGGGGTCATGTCTGGGACTTGTGTCTGCTGTGCTCCTGTGCTGCCGGCCTCTGACTGCAGACACACGGTTATAAAAGTGCAAGAGATGCATCAAAAAGCATTAAGGGAACACATACTCGCATTTCTGTATGTGGGTGTCTGTGGGTTCCCGAATAGGCTGAAACTTCATCTCCAGAAGAACACTCTTGGGACTGAGAGACTGAGGCTGAGACTTTCTGAAGGCCAGTGGGGCTTGAGCCTGGGACTGGTCAGGGTGGAGTGGGATGGTACAACTTCCACTCCAGAGAGGCCAAGTGCACAGACCAGCGTTGTTGTGAATGGACCCTGGTAATATAAGGTCCTGGTGGAGGAGATACCCCAGGGAAAGATGCTGCCACTGAAACCCCACCAGCTCACCTGAGTTAGGGTCCAGGCCACTCAGGCAGGAGAAGCCCTATCTGAATGAGTAGGGATGATTGCTGACCTATCTGGTCAGAATCGATCCCTGTTTTACTCTGAAAACAGAGTTGACTCTAATTTATATAGAGTGGAGATTATTTCCACGGATTAAGTGTCCCTCCCTTCAATCCCCAGGCTGAAAGCACTGTCACTGTGCTCACATCTCTGTCTGGCTGGTAAAGGGATACTTGTCCATCTGTGGTCATCTCATGCGTCCTGTGGCTTTTTGCTAGGAGACACTGCAGTTTCTGAGAGGCCTCAGTCAGGCCTTGTAGATAACCGGGGGCCCCCAAAGAAAAACTCGACTTCCATTTAATCCACACTTATTTCTCACCCATTCTGTGCAGGAGCCCTCAGGAGCTGAACAGGATACAGAGCCTGATAAGGGAGTGCATGACCCCTGAGCGGTCATGAGTAATTGCATTAGAGGGTGGGGGATGCGGCACAGTATTCTGGGATACACCAGTGGTGAGACCCTCCATCAGTGCCTAGGGAAGCAGGAGCAATAGTGGAGGGCTTTCCAGAGGAGATGACTGGTGAACTGGGCCTTAGAGAGTGACTGGATCCAGAAGAACATTCGTCAGAGAGGGAAGCAGGAAGAAAGGCATGGGGTATGGAGTGGTATGCTTGGGGAAGGAGGAAACAATATAGGGTTTGTGGGAAGGGCTGGTTGGCAGTGAGGCAAGAAAAATGGGTGGGGCCAGGCTGTAAAGATCCTCAAGTGCTATGTCAAATGTACTCATTTGACAAATATTTACTGAGCCCCTGTTATGTATCAGGCACAAGGTGCTGGGCTCCAGCAGTGGACAAAACAAAGTTCCTGCCCTCCTGGAGAGTCCATTCAAGTGGGGAAGGCAGATAAACACATAACTAAGTAAACATATCGGGCAGTGGTAACTGCTATAGAGACAATATTGGAGGCAGGTGCCCGAAGGGTGAATGTCAGGGGTGGTCAAGGAAGGCTGATAATAAAGCAACGTTTGAACAGCAGCTGAAGGGAGTGAGGGAGCCGCCCACTTGGAGATGGGTGGGAGGGCCTTCCAGGCAGAGGGAACAGCACCTGCCGAGTCCCTGAGGCAGGAGCAGGCCCTATAGGCTACTGTGGTCCGTGGGAAGTGGATTTCCTTTTGGTTCATTTTTATTACATTTTTAATGAGAGGAGTGACATAGGTAAGTGTATGCTTTACAAAATGTCAGCTCTGGAGTTGGTTTGAAAGAGGGTTGGGGGAGCATGAAGCTGGAGTCAGGGAGACCTGTGAGTGGACAAAGCCTTCCTTCCTTCCTTCCTTCCTTCCTTCCTTCCTTCCTTCCTTCCTTCCTTCCTTCCTTCTTTCCTTCCTTCCTTCCTTCCTTCCTTCCTTCTTTCCTTCCTTCCGCCCTCCCTTCCTTCCTTCCTTCCTTCCTTCTTTCCTTCCTTCCTCCCTTTCCTTCCTTCCTTCCCTTCCTCCCTTCTTTCCTTCCTTCCTTCCTTCCTTCCTTCCTTCCTTCCTTCCTTCCTTCCTTCCTTCCTTCCTTCCTTCCTTCCTTCCTTCCTTCCTTCCTTCCTTCCTTCCTTCCTTCCTTCTTTCCTTCCTTCCTTCCTTCTTTCCTTCCTTCCTTCAATGCATTTATTCATTTGTTTGTTCAACAAATAGGTTCTGACTCTTACTAAGTTGCAGGTACCGTGCAGGGATCCGGGAAGGACAGTGGTGAGGACAAAGGATATAGCTGGGCCCCTCCAGGTGTTTGCCACCAGCAGGGCAGAGACCAACGCAGCTGTACGAGCGAGAGCTGGCGCTGAGGCCAGACTGGGCAGAGAGTGGAGGGCAACTTGGAGGGTCACTGTTGCAGCAGAAGCCACAGGAATTTGTGACTAATCAGATGTCAGGGACCAGAAGTCATTGTTGAGGGCAAAATGAAATCCTTCTGGGAGGGGCAGGAGGAAAGAATAGGCCCAGTGCTGTCTGGTGGGGGCTGTGATTCTTGCTTTCTCAGGTGGAGCTGTTGCTCAGGAGCCCCAGGGACAGGCAGAGACTCGCAGATCCCACTTCCTTAGCCCTTGCAGACTCCACCCTGAGCCTACAGCTCCTCTACCTGCTCACCAGGCACAGGCTCCATAGTTGGTCCATTCCCAGCTGTGGCAGAGGGTACATTCATTTCAGGTAGGTGAGGAGCTATTACTCATTGGATGACCTTGGGCAATCACATAGCCTCTCTGAGCCTCAGTTTGAGAATCTGTAAAATGGGTTGATGTCAACTTTATCACAAGACTGGTGAAAATCAAATGTGATAAAGGCTGTGAGAAGGGATGGTGAACAGTTAAGGACAGAGCTCAAGTCTTTTACGTATCCAGAATGTTTATTTTGGGGGAGGGGTCAATACTCGCATGGGTACATACAGAGTTTGGCTCCGGGTGCTAATGTAGGACCATTCCGCTCTTCCTATAAGCTGAGCAACGAGTAATGCTGTCTCCTTGTTCTCTTTCTAGCTGGTTCTGAGGACATAGGGACCACGATCAATGGAGATGTGTTTCAGGTAAGCAAGATTCAGCCTTAGCAGTGGTAGAGACCGACAGCCTAGATCTCAGGAACTTACCCATCAGTAGGATTAGGGCTCCCAGTTTTCTGTTCACTATGTCTGATGCATTGGGATGGGAACATAGAGATTTTGACAAGATTTTCTTGTTATGTAGGAGAACATGATGAGGAATAAGGACCACGAGACACAGGGATTGAAAGACTGTAGCCTCTGGCTACCCACAGTGATGCCCTGCTCCTGGAGGGAGGGATAAAGTAGCGCACCGTGGTGTGGACTGAAGGAAGCACAGGGCCCTGCATGCATTGGTTCTCCCAGGCTGAACTGAGTGGCCGTCCCTCACACACATGAACATTTTAACTGGGCAGGCCTTTGACTCAGAGATTCCATTCCTCAGAGTTTTCCCTAAGGAAATAACTGGACAAGGACCCCCAGATTCTTTGCAGGATGATGTATAGTAGCAGACAAACTGGAAATGACCTAAGGGTCCAGCCCTGGGAGCCTGGGTGGGTAAATTGGGAAACCACGCTGTTTTTAAAAAGACAGTCAGAGCTTTCTGTATTGACATGAAAGATGCCCACAATCTATTAAGCAGCTTGCAGAATAATATGCACAGTATGGTCCTGCTTTTTATTTTAGATACATGTTTGCACAAAATATCTGAAAGGTTGTGCACCAACTGCTAACAATGGTTAGCCCCAAAATGGGGGTTGGGGAGGGATAAGAGAAGGGCTTTCACTTTCATTGTTTAAAAATTCTTTATAGTGGTTCTGTGCACCCCCCCACACACACACTGTCACACACAAACGCACACACACGCACCAAAACACGTAGTAAGGATATTTCTAGTTAAAGACTGCCTCTCTGTACCCACCTAACCCTCCTTCCCTCATATATATATATATAAATATATATACATACATATATATATACATATATATGTATATATATATATATAAATTGGTTTAAAAATATTTAGACAGATGAATAACTGTGTTGTACACCTGAATCTCATAATATTGTATATCAATCATACTTAAATTAAAAGTATTTAGACTTAGAGAACTTGGCCCACAGATGGCATCCCCAGGACCCCACAGATGAAACTGTCGTCATCCCCCCATCCCCTGCCAGATGCCTGGGTGAGGCAAACTTTCATTAGATGAGCCTTAATTCCCACTGGACGGGGGCAGAGACCCTCGACCCCAGGGCCGACCCCAGGGCCGCTGCTTGGTGATCTGCTTCGCCCCACCCTGTCGCGCCTCCTGAATTCTCTAAGAGAATAAACAATACTTTCTTATGTAAGAGGGATGGGCTGGTACCTTACACAGGGAAACTGGCCAAGTCCTGTCTCTGGAAAATTACTCAACTATCTGCAAGCTAGAAAAGTCAGTCTCTAGGGTTTTCCGATTTCATGTGTCCATGGGCCTGAAAGCCCAAAATAATCAGCGTTTCATCCTGTACCATTTGGTAGATCATTGAGACACAGGCTGCCCTTGCTCTGGGCACACCAAAAAGGACTTTGCTTGACCCAGAGGTCTGTGTCCTAAAGTGGACCTAGAGCTGGAGATGCATTTGGAACCACAGAAGTACCCAGAACACTGTGAGGAGGAGAACTGTCCCTTTCTATGCATTAGGATGAGATCTTCTCCCCCCATACCCTCCGGTCTTGCTTTGTGTTTGACAGATCTAAGGAACCCTGGGCCTCCTCCCCAATCTCAGTGGGAACTCTTACTCTCACTGTCCCATTAATAACCCCAAGTATGTTTATTTTTTAAAATTTTTATTGGGGAATATTGGGGAACAGTGTATTTCTCCAGGGCCTATCAGCTCCAAGTCATTGTCCTTCAATCTAGTTGTGGAGGGCACAGCTCACTGGCCCATGTGGGAATCAAACCAGCAACCTTGTTCAGAGCTCGTGCTCCAACCAACTGAGCCATCCGGCCGCCCCCCCGCCCCCCAAGTATGTTTATTTGTTTCACACTCATGCCATCCCAGAAGCCTTACAGGCAGGATGGGGTCACAGATGAGGCCGGTCACTCAGCAGCAGGGTCCACCCAGACCTCCTGCCCCTGGTCTGGTGCCCTTTGCACCACATCCTTGCTGTGGACTGTGCAGACCTGGTGGCTGGGTCACAGGTGGGAGGCCCCTCGCAGACCTTTAGAATCAAACAGTTTGGCTTGGGCTGCAGGGGGAGAAGCCTGCATACCCAACACTTTCAAGAGTCTGGGGCAGAGCTTTCTTGCTACCTTTGTGGGTTTTTGTGGCAGCCTGTGGGCCACTAGAGGGTCCAGGTATGGACCGGATTCCCAACGAGGCCTAAGGATAAGCCTGTCCATACCTATTCCAGTTTTATCTGGCACTGCCAGGTCAGGGGCAGGAGGCCCCTGCAGCACTCATTCCTTCTGCACAAAATCTCTCCCTTCCCCCACCTCTCCCATCATCCACCATTGAGCTACTTAGAGAAATCAACAGCTCAGTTTAGCTTAGTTTGAGCTGCTTAATACCAGAGACGGACATGCCTTATCCTCCTGGCTGTCCCTGGATTCACAGCACAGGTATGGCGAGCATGGCCCATGGTGGTGCTCATGTGGTGTCCAGAAGAGGGTTCCTGATTCGGGGGTGCTAGGGAGCTGCACTGAGATAAACCTGGCTGTGCCTGGAGCCTCCTGCCTTTTGGTCCTAGCCATTCTTGACCCCTTCCCTCTCCAGCTTGCCCCTGGTGAGTCCTTGCCTGCCAGCCCTTATGCCAGCTGACCCAATTTCCTCAATGGGACATTCAAGTGATTAAAGAGGAGCCCTGCTGTGCCCCCAGGGCTGTCCCCCAGACCCCCTCCAACTGCTCACTGATAGAAGCAGGGGAAACAAGTCCATAGCAGCCAGAGAAGAGGAGCCAGCAAATGGTTTCTCAGGACTTTCCCTGCCAGAAACACTGCTGTGCTTGTCCTGGTCATGCAGCCTGGCTCACATGCACAGGGCTGCCATGTGGCACCAGTGAGCCACGCAGCCTGCCAGCCCTCTCATGTGCACACCTGCCACAGGTCACAGGCTTGCACAGCAGTTACCGCACATGGGCCCCGCTTTGCACCCTGCGTGGGATGTTGCCACTCCCATTTAACAGGTGAAGAAGCACAAGAAGCCCAGGGAAGGGACTCTCAAAGGTCCCACAGCCAGTGAGGGGCACAAAGGGAGTTAAAGCCCAGTCCTTCTGATGCTGTGTCCCAGGCTGTCTGTCCCTCCACATGGCTCTGCAGGCAGCCACTCGCTCCTTCACTGAGTCAATTCACATTCCTGGAGTTCCGTGCACTGTGCTGGAGCCGTGGACGTAGAGGCAAATCCAGCACATGTTCATCCTCAAAGAGCTTGTTTCTAACAGAGGACAGAGACCTGGGAAGAAGTGATGGCAGCAGTGCAGGATGACAAGTGCTCGGCAACCCGGTAGTGTGGGGAGCTTGGTCTGATTCTTACCGTGTGTCAGACACCACCCAGGAGCGTTACATGGATTAACTCATTCTATCCTCCCAACACTCCTATGATGTAGGTTCTGTCATTGTCCCCATTTTACAGATGAGGAGGACACATTGGGGGGTTAAAGCTTGCTCTGGTGACACAGCTGGGAGGAGCTGGGACTTGAACCAGGCCCAGGCACCAGGCGCTGCACTGAAATCAGGGAGTGCCACAGGGAGTGGGTGCTGGCAGTGGTTCTGAGGCAGCCTGCGGGGATGTGGGTGGTCCTGGCTGAGGGGACAGCATATGCGAAGGCACAAAGGGTCAGTCACTCGGCCCTGAGCTTGCCCAGAGCCTGGGGCCCGCTGGGCCTGGATGCCCATGGGAAGTGGTGGAGGAGGTGGACCTGGCTTGGCCAAGGCCTGCGGCCTGCGGCACGGCTACCTCCGGGCACACGTGCTTAGAACACACTTTGGATGTACAGCTGCTCCAGGGGCTGAGAGAGGCACTAGGGGGTCCGAGCTGCTCCTCAAGGCTGCTCCCCGAAAGACTGAGGCAGGCTGCAGCGGAATCAAACATCCTGGGCTTCATTCCAGGCTTTTTAAAGCCAGACGACCTTGGACTAGTCATTGCTCTGAGATGGAGCTCTCATTTGTAAAATGGGGATCAGAGGCTGTGTCCTGTTTCTCCCACAGGTCTGTGGAGAAAAGTGCTCTGCAGCCCAGAAGCTTCTTATAAATTCCTGACAAAATCACTGAGCGAGACCCGGGGTACACGGGTGAGGGTGAGAGAGGTGGGGATGGGGCGTGGGGTCATGGGAGGAGGGGGCACAGGCTCTACTCCTGGGAAGGTAGACTTATCAAGAAGACAAAAAGTAGATGCACAAATCATGTGAAATTGGCTACTACATGTCCAGTATGTTCACACCCAGGAATTTAGTTTGAATTCTGGCTCTACCAGTTCCTGGCCGGGTGACCCTGGGACTTTGGCGTGAGACTTTCCCTACCTGTAACATAAAGGTAATACAACCCACCGTGTAGGGTTGTAAAGATCAAAGAGAACTTTTAAATTGCAAGTTCTCTGCAAGTTTTAAAGCTCTATAAACTGGAGTCTTCATTTTAGGGCAGGCTTTGTGGAGATGGTGGGTCCTAAAGGACACACAGGATGTGACCCCTGTCCAGAGGGCCCTTCCAGCCCACCTCTCTCACCCCATCTTCTCTGTACTCAGAGTTCCCCAAAGGCACCGGCCCCACGTGGACCTGCCGCTGCCCGCTCTTGGCCTGAAATGCCCTTCCCCCATCTCTTCTCATCCTACTCTGCCCCCAGTCTAGAATGGGCATGCCCTCGCTTGTCCCCCTTCTTTACCTGACCTGTGTCACAGTGCATATCCCAGTCGTGGTCCTCCTTTTTGGGGGGACTCCCCCTGCCAAGCTCCCGGCTGATGGGCTGTCTGGTTCATTCCTGTCTCCAAGCCTGAGCAGGTTAATTCATTCAATAAATGTTCTCAAACTCCGCCTACAGCCAGGCCTTCCTTGTAATGGGTACTATCCATTGGCAGTCTTTGCCCTTAAGGAGCTTACTTTCTTGGAGGGAGGAGACAGTAAACAAACTAGTCATTTCAGATGCCACAGGTACCATGAAGAAGATAAAATGTAGCACCTGAATAAACACAAATACACAAAAGTAACTGCAGTTGTCTGCAGATGGGACTTGTATAGGATTGGACAGGGGTTCTGGCAGCTGGACCTCAGGGCAGGGTTGTTCCCGGAAGCCGACAGGGTGGGGCTCACCCAACAGCAGCGATCAATTTGTGTACTCCAGATCCAAGGCCCCTTGGCAAGTCTTGAGACTCCAAACTCAAGTGTAGTGCAGGAAGAAAAGTGGAATAAGAGCTCCGCCCAACTGCCCCACCCAAGGGCGGGCCTGACCCACCCTGCCAGGCTGCACCACCCTGCCCTGGGCCCGCCCTTCCCTCTTCCCACACAGCGGAGACTGCCATGTGCCCCTTCACCTCTTGGGTAAATGCTTACTGAGAACCTCCGCTAAACCGGGCACATGCTGGCTCTGGGGGCCTTCATCCATGCAGCCACTGCTTACTGAGCACCGTCTGTGCCCACGACAGTGGTGGCACACTGGACAGGGCATGCCAGACGCTGTCGCGTGGGGAGAAGACACTAAACACCAGTATTCATGGCAGTTTTGATGAGTGCTTGAAGGAGGAGCATGGGGAGCAATGAAAGGACGAAACGGGTTTAGAGGCTGTAAAAATCGTCCTGCCCTGCCTGTTAGGAGCTCATGGTCCAGCAGGAGACTCACAGTAGAAGGTGAAGGCCGTGACAGAGCACAGAGAGGAAGGGCTGCAAAATCTGCTTGGAGTTGGAAACTATACCAGAGCTTGTGACTTTTGAGCTGGAAAGTCGTGGGATGCAGTAAGATTTCATCAGCTGGAGAAGGGAGGGGACACAATTGCAGGCTGAAAGCGAAGGCAGGATATGTGCTGACAGGAATGTGTGGGGCGAGCAGAGTGCCGGAGCGGAAGCGGCGGGAGATGGGGCTGGGTCTCGGATCGGATCAGATCGTAAAAAGTCTCTGGCTTGGCGAGACCAGAAAGAAGGGAGCCACGTCCTTACTGACTGAGCTCTCCATCCCAGCACTTCGAGTCCCCAGCGCTGGCAGGTGGCGTGGAGAAGTGGGCAGAGGATCAGGGGCCTGGATTCTGGCCCTGGCTCTGCCACTACATCATGCCATCTCTCTTGGCCTCCGTTCCCTCCCTTATAAAATGGGAATGAATAAGAAGAATTCTAGCTACCACTCACTGAGCCATCGCTCCATGCCTGGGACTTTTCTAAATCTTACAGATAATTGTTGCACCAAATCCTCATAACAGCAATTAGTGGTAGTTTTATTCCCATTTCAGATGAGAAAACAGGCCCAGCAAGGTTAGGTGGGGTTTGAACTTAGATACTCTGGCCCCAGAGCCCAGGTCCTTTACCATAATCCTAGCCGAGGCCTGCCCATCTCAAGGCTGCTTGTTCACTCAGCAAGTGTTTACTGAGTATCCGCTATGGGCCGGGCGCTGAGGACACAGCAGTGAGCGGGACAGACTAGGTCTCTGTCATCACAAAAGTGACATTCCGATGGAGGAGACAATGGACAAGTAAACATAAAGTGATGTCATTTCTACTGTTATTGGATAAATAAAACTGTAATAGAATGACTTTAATGATAGTAACACAAGTGACTCATTGTGTGCGAAGAGGTGTTAGAAGTTCTGTACATTTTTTAACTCATCCTTATATCAGCCCTAAGGAGTGGGTACTCTTATTTAGCCCATTTTATGATGAGGAAAGTGAGGCACAGTGAGGTTGAGTGACTTGCCCAGGGTCACACAGGGGGAAGGGTAGCTGGCAGAGGGCATAGGAAGTGCAAAGGAGACAGTGCATGTGAGGTTGAGATGTGAGGTGGTATCCTGGTCCTTGGGCAGCAGACACAGGAGGGCAGGTAGATGGGCTGGTGCACAGCTATGTGTTTGTGTTCTAGGAGGCTAATGGCCCAGCTGATGGCTACGCTGCCATTGCCCAGGTTGACAGGCTGACACAGGAACCCGAGAGCATCCGCAAATGGAGAGAGGAGCAGAAGAAACGGCTGCAGGAGCTGGGTGAGGGCACAAGGCTGGGGTGCCCCCAACCTGGGCTCCCCGCTGGGATGGTTGTTTGGGACATGGGGGAGGTGGGGAAGCCTTAGGATATATGGAGCCCTGCACTGCCTTAATGTGGGAGTTGTGTGAGGATGACCCCTGGGGGCCGAGGGAGAAGCAGCCAGAGCAGCTGGGCCTTCCACTCCCTGTGGGAAAGCTGCCACTCATTCTCCTGTGGGGGTTGCAGATGCTGCCTCCAAGGTGACAGAACAGGAGTGGCGGGAGAAGGCCAAGAAGGACCTAGAGGAGTGGAACCAGCGCCAGAGTGAACAAGTCGAAAAGAACAAGATCAACAACCGGTGAGAGGAGCTATGGGGACAGGAGGGGCTAAGGGGACAGGAAGGGGCTGTGGGGACTTGAGGGGGCTTTGGGAACATGAGGGGTCTATGGGGACAGTGAGAGGAACTATGGTATGGGGGACTGCCTTGAGAATGGATGATGTGGTGGGAAGAACACGGAGGAAGGGGAAGCTGAAACGCCCAAGGCTGCTTCCTCGGCTGCCCGTGGAGTTCAAAGCTTTGAACTCTGAAGAGCTGATGCCCTGTTAAGTCCTCACCTCCTCACCCAACAGTGAGGAACAAGTTCTGCAGTCAGCAAAAGAGGTCCCAGGACCCCGCGATGGGAGCCAGACTGCCGGGGCCCAGCGGCCAGCAGCTAGGCCTGCGCCTCTGCGGCCATGGTTAGTGTCGCAGAGAGCAGAGGCCTGGCTGGGAGAGAAGAACCACTCTGGGTACAGGATTTTGTTGCTTGTAGAACTGACAGTGCTTCGACCCAGAATGGCTACAGCGTTAAATGGCATTAGTCGCCTGTATAACTGAAAAGTCAGGGGTAGCATGGTAGATTGGCTGAAACAAAGTCAGTTGGCACCCACTGTTACTGTCTCTCAGCTCTTCTTTCCTCTGTGGTGCCTTCACTCTTGGGCACACACCCCTGGGATGGGGGCAAAGGTGGCCGCCAGCGGCTCCAAGCTTCTGCTCTCTTCTCTTGGCAACCTCAGTGAGAATAAAATAACCTTTTCCTCCCAATAGCTCTAGCATAAGTCCTTGACCTGACCTTCATGGGTCGGGCCCAGTGAATGTCCCAGGGGGAGGGACTCTCTGATGGACCCAGCATGGGCAATAGTCCCATTCTTTGTGTTGTGCATGGGTCAGCCCCACCCAAACCACAGGCGCTGAAGTGAGGGCAGCCTGATCTGCAAAGGGCAATCAGGGTGACCTTCCTGGAGGAAGGGGAATGGGCAGGTAAGGATAGCAGATGCCACTAGAGAACACCTTTGTGGAAATGGTCTCAGAGCACTTCTGAGATGGTGCCCAGGAGCCCTGCCTTTGAGGCTGTGCCCTTCCAGGTACCAGGCCTGCCAGGAAGGGAAAGGCCATCTCTGGGAAGCCATCACAATTCTGTTCAAGAAGCTGCTGCGTGCCAGGCTCTGGGCTGGGTATCAGGAAGACAGAGATGAGAAGGACCCAGTCTGTATCTTCAGAGAGCTCAGAGGAGAGAAACATACGTGTCCAGCTGAACTCAACAGTAGGGTCCTCTGCAGGAAGGCTGTGGAAGCAAGGGCTGCCAGTGGGGAGGGACCGCCATGTGTGGGGGACCGGGCTTTGGAGGATGATTAGGAGTTCATCAGGAAAAAAGAGGGCAGGGTAGGGAAGGGAAATCTAGACCCGGGAACAGAATCATATGAAAGAAAGGACGTTGTGTCTTGGGCAGCAGGGAATCAGGGCGTGGTGGGAGAGAGGTGACCTGTGCATCTGAATGCCAGGGTTGGGTAAGTGGTGGGGAGCCGCTGAATGTTTGTGAAAGGGAGGAGTAAAATGACCAGCGCTGTTTTAGAAAAGGCACTGGGTGGGTGGGTGGAGGATCCCCGCTCTCCTCTCTGGGCTGTGTATAGTTGCTGAGCCTTCCAGAACTGTGCTTCCTAACACCTCTCCAACTGGAGGAACTAACGCTGTCTCTCTTTCTCAACCCTCTGCCTGTCTGTCTGTCTTGCCATTCCGTCTTCCCCACCTAACCCCTTTCCCTCAAGGATCGCTGACAAAGCATTCTACCAGCAGCCAGATGCTGATATCATCGGCTACGTGTACGTGTGCCTCCTTTGCTCCGCTGTCTGGGGAAGCTGGAGAGGGCAAGGCCTGTGTGTGTGGCTGCCACAGTTTCTCCTGCTTGTGGGGTTTAAGAATGTAGCAGTGCCAGGGCAGTGACCAGAGCAGGAGGTGCACCCCAGGGACTGGAGGACGTTTATCCCTCCAGCAAATGCTTATTGAGGTCTATTCTGCCCGGAGGCAGCTTTGCTAAATCCAGGCAGAGAAAAGAAGGGAATGCACTGGCCACCCCTGGGTGGGAGGGGCGAATGGCAAAGCTGCCCAATCCCCTCTCTGTGAGATGACTCTTGGGGGTGGGAGGTGGGGTGAAGAGGTCCTCTGTTGAACAAAGCACACCCTAAGTGCCAGCTGCTGGAGGTACAAAGAAGCTCCTAGGAGCACACCCATCCTTCTCTCCTGCCAAGTGCACTGCTCCTCCGTAGAGCTTCTGCCCGAGTTTGGCCATGACCCCTGCCCTGACCACCAGGGGGCCCTCTCATAAATTCCTAGTTGGTACTGTGACTAATCCAGACCAGAGATGGCAGAGGTTCTCCCTCGTTACCCCAATTGGTCGACAGCGACACCTGGGGGTGTGTTGGGGATTGTGAAGCTGAAGGGAAAAGTGCAGGGATGAGTGTGTGAGGTTGGCCACTTGCGTTAAGTGCCAAGTATTTGCTGCTCCTCGAGCTGGGCACACTCTCTGATGCTGTCTGGATAACCATTCTCTCACAGAGCCCAGGACACCCCCGAGTAACAGCCTGCCACTTCTTCCATCCACTCTCCTGGTCCTTATGGGTACTTACCTGTGCCAGTGTCTGTCCAGACAGGAATAGGACAGACACAGTCTGTCCCCACAAGTTACTCTTGGTCGGGATCGTGTTGTGATAAGAGCTGCGTGGAGGGACACACCAAACTCTTGGAGCTGCCCTCTGCTGGGGGAGCCAGGGTCGGCTTCAGAGACTTGAGACTTTCAGCTGGACCTTAAAGTGGGAAGAGGAACGGCTCGGTAGGGAGAGTGAGGAGAGGGGAACAGCATTCTAGATGGGAGAAGTGGCTGGGGCAAAGGTGATGAGACAGGAAATACCTAGTTGCCTGTGGCTGCAGGCTATGTTAGTGGGGATGAATGGAGAAGGTCAGCTAGGGGCCAGCTGCAAAACGCCTGCTGTGCCAGGCTAAGACGCTGGACTTGATCCTGAAGGCAGCGGGAGCCATAGGAGGGTTTGAGCAGCAGTGGGGATGGCAGAGGGGCATCTATGCTGGGGAATACCACAGGGGGGCAGTGCTCCTGTTGCACCTGAGGAAATGGTCCAGGAAGCACCCAAGGGAGTCCTGAAGAGAGGGAGAGTGTAGACCAGCGCTTCCCAGACTTTCATGTGCCTGTGAACCACTGGCATCTTGTTAAATGAAGGTTCTGATTCAGTGGGACTGAGGTGAGGCCCTGACTCTGCATTTCTAGCAAGCTCCAGGGTGAGGCTGATGCTGCGGGGCCACGCACCACACTTTAAGCGGTAAGGTCAGCGGGAAGGACAGCTCCTAGGAAAGCTTCCCTCAGCCCCACTGGCCATGCGACTCCATCCATCGTTGCAAGCCTGCAAACATCTGCCACCTTATTAGATTCTCAGGCCAGTCAGGATCAGCAAAGTGCAGGCTCTGATCCTCACTTTACAGGTCAGGAAATGAGCACACAGCATGTAAGCAAGATCACTAGGGAGGGGCCAGGTCCCTCAACCCAGGGCCAGCTCATCCTTGGCAGAGCCCAAGGGACCACCTGGACAGCTCCCCTCTGTCAGCCAGTGCCTGGTCCTGCGAGAGATGAGAGGGGGGCTTCCAAGGAGAAAGGGGTTTTCCGGGGATCCTTGCTGGCCTAACAGAACACAGACCCAGCCCTCCTCACCGAAGAATCCTTTGTCTATCTTAATGATGCTCACGTTTAGGTTTTGTCCACTAAACTGTATTTACTATACTTCATCCCTCCATTGTTCCTTCAAAACTGGCTTCTACAAGTATAACTGTCAGCCAGAACTTCTGATGAAGAAGGACCAGTTTTCATTCTAACTTGATTCCCAACGAAAGCAAAGCCTAGAATGGAGCAGTCCCCAGGCTGTGGCTCCAGAGAGATGACAGTCATTCTGGGCTAAAAAGAGCTGTGCCGTCATATATGCCAGGGGATGTGGTGGAGTCTGTGTCCATCACTCCTCCGTGGATGCACATTAGCACGGGAAAGGCCAAGACCCTCCTTAACTGAGTTTTCTATGCGCATTGGACCCTTTTCTGGAGACACTCTCAGGGTCCACGAGACAGAGACAATGCTGAACCAGGTACATGGTTAGTCAATGTCCTGTCTCTGCCAGGTTCTTGGAGATGTTGAAAACGGCTGAGGTACCACGTTAGTTCCTCCACGGGCCCCTACATGCCAGGAGCCCCAGGTTGGGAACTTAATAGGGGGGGTAATGACGAGAGAGTGTCTAGGCTGGGGCAGGGGTACGGGAGGGGGAGGTTGCTGTGCAGGGTAGGGTGGCAAGGGAAGAGCTCTGTGGGAGGGTGAGGCCCACACTCAGTCCTGAGTGACAAGAAGCAACAAGCCCTGAGCAGGTGTGGGGGGAGGGCATTTCAGGAGGAGGTGACAGCAAGTGCAGAGGCCCTGAGGCAAGACCCAAGGAGGCTGCTTCTGATGCCAATGCTCTTCCTGGGGGCCTGAGATCAGAGGGCACGGGGCTGGGGAGGAGACCTGTGGACAAACTACCGCAGAGGAGGCTGGGCAGCACAGCCGTGCTCGGTGGGGGCAGAGCGTCACTGACTCCTGGGAAAGGCAGCAGCTGTGAGACCTCTGCCTGTCTCCCCCTGCAGGGCATCTGAGGAGGCTTTCGTGAAGGAATCCAAGGAGGAGACCCCAGGCACAGAGTGGGAGAAGGTGGCCCAGCTGTGCGACTTCAACCCCAAGAGCAGCAAGCAGTGCAAAGACGTGTCCCGCCTGCGCTCGGTGCTCATGTCCCTGAAGCAGACGCCGCTGTCCCGCTAGGTGGCAGCCACAAGCATGGCCACTGAGGAGGGGCTGGCCCTGGCAGAGGAGCAGCTGCTTTGGGCAGGGGTGGGGGAAATGCCTCCAGCAGCTGCTGCACAAGCCTAGTTGGTTCCTCCCCATCTCCCAGGACCGGGAGGGGAAACCCTCACCCTTCTCCCCCTCCTTCCCTCCTGGCCTTGTGGCCCAGCCCCTCACACCCCTCTCAGTCCACAAAGTTGTGACTGTCCCTCCTGATGTGTTTTTTTTTTCTTGGCTTAAAGGGTGTGTTGTTAACTCTTTTTACATTTATTTATTATCACTCTCATTTTTTCTGAAGCCCCAATTGGTGTCAGGGCTCAATTTGTGCTTAGAACTTTCTGAGCTTCATGGCATAGAAACAAGGTGAGGCTCTTCCCCTGGGGGCCCAAGAACTCCCAGTAGGAAGTGGGTGGTGTCCCAAGCTGTGTATATCTGCTTTCTCTACATCTCCTCGCAGGAGGAGAGACAACCTCACAGAATGTTTGCAACTTTGATCCTTTCTGATCCTTGAACAAGCCTGTGTGATAGGGATTCTGTGGTCCTCATCATATAGCCACAGACACCTAGACTCCCAGAGGGTAAGTGGCTTCAAGAGGGAGGGAGAGGTGAGACCAGAGGTTCCCAGTGGAGGCTCCGTCTCAGCCTGGGTGAGAGGGAGCCTCTGCCAGACCCCCTTCCTTGGGATTGGCCAGGAACCTCTGGATTTGGGGATCCCACGGCTTTGCATCCTTCCACTGTGCCCCTCTGTGGATCTGGAATAAACCATCAGGGACCACACCTCTTCCCCTTCAGCAGAGGTTGCAAACAGGTTACATTCAAAATATTGTGACCTGTACATGTTTAAAAAATTTGAGTAATTACCAATCATATTAGTTTCCTAGCGCTGTCGTAACAAATCACCAGTGTCTGGCTTGGAACAACAGAAATTTATTGTCTAGCCATTCTGCCGGTCAGAAGTCTGAAGACAAGGTGTCATCAGGGCCATGGGCCTCTGAAGGCACCAGGGAAGGATCTGTTGCAAACTTTTTTTCCAACTTCTGGCAACTTTGGGGGGTTCCTTGGCTTCTAGGTGCATCACTACAATCTTGAGTTAATCTTTACATCACCATCTTCACATCGCCTGTCGTCTATGCATGTCTGTCTGTGAAAGTTCCCCTTTTAATAAGGACACCAGTCATATCGGAGTAGGGCCCACCTTAATGACCTCATTTTAATTTGATTACCTCTGTAGAGATGCTACTTCCAAATAAGGACCTCTAACGTACTAGGGAGGGGATTTCATATTTTTCTTGGAGGGCGGGAACACACAATAATGCTTACCATTAAAGAATAGAGACTATCCTCTTTAGAAGTTCCATAGTCTTCACCACTCTGTCTTGAGGCCAAGGGTCACCACAATATACTGCTTTATGTTCATAATCTGTGCTTTACAGATAAGAGACCGTGGCGGGAACAAGAAACTTAGCTGGCCCTAGTCATACACGCCTCCATTTAGAAATCCAGACTCGGGTTTCCGGGCGGGAATCCCGCGCCCGTTCTCGGGAATTTTTTTTGCTTTTCTGTTCCCAAATCCCGAGAAAAGTTGGTTGGGAAATCTGGAAAATTGGCTTTTTGAACCCAGGTGGCTGGTCGTATCGGCCGCGTCAACTTTGTGGAAATGATTCATCATGGAGAATAGAAAAGTTTGTATCTCAGGATTCAGGAACGGGAAAGCGAAAAAAATTTCTGAGATCTGGCTGGAAACCCTAATCCAGACTGTCAGGGTGCCCGCGAAGGGGGGGTGTCTTCTTCACTCCCTTTTTCCCCTTCTGGCATCTTGCAGCTGGTGGTGAAACTGATGGGAGTAGTCACACATGGAAGGAATCTGACTCCAAGTCAACATTTTTGAGCTGACCACAGACTAGGAACTCGTTTGAGATTCTACATGAACGTGAAAGTCACCAGTTGCCTCTCTTCTAATTTGCTTAGGTCCCCAGCCTCCTTTCGTGCTTAAACCTAGGAGACTAAGTATACAAACCAATGGCAGGCTTTGGGATTATGTTGTTTCCACTACACCAGGCTGCTTCTCTGAGCCTGTTTCCCGTCTGTAAGATGCAGCAAAAACCAAGCTGGGATGGTCAAGCTCAGGTGTGCGTGGGGTGAGGAGCAGAAGTACAATGGAGGGCAGAGCCCCCTGCCTCAGGACCATGACCAACCTCATCTGGAGGTTTTCCTACTGAAAGTCTGGAAATTCTTGGAAAGATCCAGTTTTTTACCCTAAATAGTATTACTCTAGGGAATCTCTACTTTTAACAAGTGTTCCAGGTGCAGGAAGGTTTGAGAATCATTAGACGGTACGATTTCTAACAGTCCCTGCAGTCTTTAGTCTGTTCCCTCCTAAATCCAAAGCTCAAGAACCTTGGGCATGAGATTGAGAATGAATTCATCAAACTACAAGTGGATCGGAGTTTATTAAGTAGGGAGTGGAGAAGGTGCCGCGCAGATGGAAGTATGCAACACAAAACTGAACCCAACCTGAGACTCCTGGGAAAAAATCTGTCGGTTAGTCAATTCGCCAGTTACTCCTCCATTGATACAGGGGTTTATCAGAAGGGATGAGAGATTAAGTCCTGTGGCGGGACCGGTGGTTGCTCCTGGGGCTGGGAATGATCGCGGAGCTTTCAAGGCCAGACCGCGGGCTCAGGATCGAGACTTAAGAGCGGATGCAGCTAGACCCAGCAAGATGGCTGCGACCGTGAAGCCCTGGGCGGCGATCCGGGTGCGCATCATGAGCTGGGAGCGCTGGCTCTGACCCCGGTGGAAGCAATAGAGGCCGTAGGTAAGGGCGGCCGCCGTACCCAGGCAGCCTGAGGAGGGGACAAAGCAGGTGGGGAGTGGCACGTCCGACCCCGGAGTCCCTTCCCGCTTTAGGCCTCCCTTCTCCTAGGTCAAGATCTCAGAACAGCTGTGGCGGGAAAGAGGTGGGAGGAGTTGGTCCGGGGAGGGTCAGCGGAGTTGGAGACCGCCCCATCCCAGACATTGAATCCCGCCCTGCTTCTGCTCCAATCAAGTTCACGCCTCACCGCCCAGCGCCCCAACGCCCCATCTCTGGTCCAGTGTCATTCCGGTCCCCCTTGGCGTCCCTGGTCCTTGACTGTTTCATTCCCCACATCACAGTCCTCTCCGTCTACAGTTCCTCCAGCAGTAGCTTACCTATGGGTACCATTGGGTTCTCGCGGGTCTTGCGAAGGAACTTTTCCTTGAAGGTTTCCGTACTGCTGTAGACACTGGGGGTAAAGCCCTCAATGACTGGGGGTTGCGATGGATCCATGGGTGCCCCCGGAGTCAGAGGGCCGGGAGTCGCCATGTCCCGGGCAAGAGTGATAGGAGAAAATGGGGACGCTAGACCACGCCTCCTGGAGAAGTCGTGAAAGAGGGCGGGGAAAAGGAGTGTTGTGCGTAGGCGCAACCGCTCATTGCATTCTGGGAGTCATCGTACTCAGCAATGTACGTAGAACTACGTGGCGAACTACATCTCCCAAAAAGCCTGCGAAAGCGTGCGCGCACCCGCCGGAAGGAGTCTGCTCCACGAGGTGCTGGACCTTAGAGGAGGGGAGTGAGTTGCCGGTGTTGTGGTCAGCGCGATGCCCAAGGCCAAGGGGAAGACCAGGAGGCAGAAGTTCGGTTACAATGTTAACCGAAAGCGTCTTAACCGGAATGCTAGACGGAAGGCAGCGCCGCGGATCGAGTGGTGAGGGGGCCGGGGTTCTGCAGCCTGGGGACCTTGGCCGGGATGGCCCAGGAGATGACAGTTCCGCAATCTCTCTCTCTTTGCCTGTAGCTCCCACATCCGACATGCCTGGGACCACGCCAAATCGGTGCGGCAGAACTTGGCCGAGATGGGGTTGGCTATGGACCCCAACAAGGCGGTGCCCTTCCGTAAGAGAAAGGTATTGACTTGGTAGGGTCCCGGTCTTTGACCCTCGTTCCCGCGTTGTATTTAGCTGGGTTTCAGAACTTGATCCGGCTTATTACCTCCCTCCCACCCGTCCTGGGTTTGTGACTTCCCCACAGCCAACTAGGGCCGCCTGCACTGACTGTGGCTGAGGGTCCCTTTTAGACCTTCCTCGTACTCCATCCTCAGCGATGGACCTGCGATGGAGTTCCGCTCTCCTTCTCCACTGATTTTTCCCCCTCTGAAGTTAACCTGTTTGGGTCCCTTGGCGTTTCAGTGGTATTTTCCAGAATTTGTCTTTTTCTGTCCTAACTTTTCCTAAGAAGAACTCCCCGGAGTTTGGGGTCTTTACTTACTATTTCTTACACCTCCCCCCCAGCCATACAATCATCCTTTGTCTGAGGCTTCCCTGGGGCAAGTTTCTCCTGAATAAGTCTTTTTCTGGACCACCCTTTCCAAAATAGCACCCTTTTCCACTCAGTAAATTCCTCCCAGTTTTATTTTAATTCATAACACTTGTAAATACTTGATGGTATATTAGTATATTTATTTGTTTATGTCTATTGTCTGTGCCAGTTTCCCGGAACATATTCTCCTTGGGGACAAGGACTTTGGTTTTTGCTCACTGCTAAATCCCCAGGGGTGCTTAGGATGTGACTAGTGCTCCATGAATGGGTAACGTACTGAGTGGGCTTGCTGATCGAACTTGTCCCATTGCTTTTAGGCAAGTTTCTTTTTTATCCCTTTGTGCCAGAGAGAAATGGCAGTACTGTTTCTAGAGCAAATATGAAGCTGCAGCCAAAAGCACTGTCAGGTTGCACCTTTTCAAAGAGAAGATAGCTGAAGTCTCCCTGTCATTGTAAATTATAAAGCACTTTCATGTGCATTGTTTCATTCGATTATCATCCAAGAAGTGAGGCAAGCGAGGGGTATAATGCCAGTTTTGTAAATAGGCACAGAAAGAGGAATTGCTTGCTTGAGTTTCTTGGGAACCATGAAGCCTCCAGGGCATTGGTTCTCTTTGTCATCTACTCCTACCTGACCTTGTGTAGGGATTCTTATGGGTAATGCAGTTGTGTTGGGACGGGCAGCTAGAATTTTCCCTGATCTGAGATTCTTCCTTGGTGTACTGGTCTCACTGGCTCTGTTCTCTGCAGGTGAAGGCCATGGAGGTAGACCTAGAGGCGAGACCTCAGGAGCTCGTGCGGAAGCCCTATGTGCTAAATGGTGGGTGCTGGCCACATTCCTTTAGGTCATCATTTTGCACAGTCAGGGCTGGAAAAGATCTTCAGATGTCCTCATTTTACAGGTGGAGAAACCAAGGTTCAGAGGACAGAAGAGAGCTGGTCTAGGGCTCACAGAGTTAGGACTGTGTCCCTAGTTGGGACAGTTTCAGTCTACTGACAACTCAGGTGTGTGAAGTGAGTTGTCAGTTGTTCAGGTCCCTGAGAGGATAGAAAAGAAACCATTAAGTCTCAGGCATGCATTTCAGCTTCTCATGAATTTAAAGATGACCAGATTTTTAGAGATTCTACCATCTCATTTAATCTTTCCAATGACAAATCAATTTCATGTATATTAAGGCTGTAGAGACTGACTATTAAAATGAGAGTAAGTTCTGCAGGGAAGCATGAATACTCTGGAATTTTCCGCCCATCCTTCCTCTTACCTGTTCTAGATTTCTAACAGTTCTGAAGGTAAAACTATTTGAATGGCCAGACATTTGATATAGAATTCCTTGAGTTCCTATGTTTAGTGTATCTTAGCGATTCTCATAAGAATTACAGCACTGGACTGCACATATAAAATAGTGTACTTATTGTAGTTGAAGCTAATTTTTTTAAAGTTTCATTTTTAATTCTTTAATTAAAAAGTTTTTAAATTGTGGTAAAAAACAGATGACATAAAATTTACCATCTTAATCATTTTTAAATCTATGGCTCAGTAGTGTTAAGTACATTCACGTGGTCACGCAGCAGATCTCCAGAACTTTTTCATATTCAGAACTGAAACTATCCCCATTAAACAACAGCTTCCCATTTCCCCCTTCTCCAACCCCTGATAGCTGAGTCAGAGATAATTTTTTTAAATTAGTTTTTATTTTTTTATTGTTGCGTTTGGGAAGTTCTTTATATTTTCTTTTTTCTTTTTTTTAAAAAAGATTTTATTGGGGAAGGGGAACAGGACTTTAATAGAGAACAGCGTGTATTTCCAGAACTTTATTGGGGAACAGTGTGTATTTCCCAGGACCCGTCAGCTCCAAGTCAAGTTGTTGTCCTTTCAATCTTAGTTTTGGAGGGCTCAGCTCAGCTTCAAATCCAGTCGCCGTTTTCTTTTTTTTTAAGATTTTATTGGGGAAGGGGAACAGGACTTTATTGGGGAACAGTGTGTACTTCCAGGCCTTTTTTCCAAGTCAAGTTGTTGTCCTTTCAATCTTAGTTGTGGAGGGTGCCATTCAGCTTCAAGTTGTTGTCCTTTCAGGCTTAGTTGTGAAGGGCACAGCTCAGCTCCAGGTCCAGTTGCCCTTTCTAGTTGCAGGGGGCACAGCCCACCATCCCTTGCAGGAGTCGAACCGGCAACCTTGTGGTTGAGAGCCCGTACTCCAACTGAGCCATCCGGGAGCTCAGCGGCAGCTCAGTTCAAGATGCTGTGTTCAATCTTAGTTGCAGGGGCCAGAGCCCACCATCCCTTGCAGGAATTGAGGAATTGAACTGGCAACCTTGTGGTTGAGAGCCCATGCTCCAACCGACTGAGTCATCTGGGAGCTCAGCGGCAGCTCAGCTCAAGGTGCCGTGTTCAATCTTAGTTGCAGGGGGTGCTACCCACCATTCCTTGCGGGACTCGAGGAGTTGAACTGGCAACCTTGTGGTTGAGAGCCCACTGGCACATGTGGGAATCGAACTGGCAGCCTTCGGAGTCAGGAGCATGGAGCTCTAACCGCCTGAGCCACCGGGCTGGCCCTCTTTTTTTAATCTAGTTGCGGGAGTGGAACCGGCAACCTTGTAGAGAGCACGCACTCTAACCAACTGAGCCATCCGGCCGCCCGGGAGCTCAGCGGCAGCTCATTGTCTTCACTCTAGTTGCAGAGGGTGCAGCTCACTGGCCCATGTGGGAGTCCAACCGGTAACCCTGTTGCTCAGAGCTTGCGCTCTAACCATCTGAGCCATCCGGCCGCCTGATAATTTTAACTATAAGCAATTTTAGCGCTTAAACCTGGGAAAGATTTGACTACCTCGTTTCCATGAACTATCTTTCTTCCTTCATAGATGAGAAATAGGGAGTATTTGCGTAGCTATTTTAAAAGTGAAGCCATTCTTGGCTCCACTGCTTGGCTTTTTCCCTCATATGGAGCAGAGCGGTGCCTGGGCCCAGCTTTAGGCCCTAATTCTCATTTATTCACATGTTTCCATTTCACATGTTGTAATACTTCAAGAAAAGAGATTCTCAGAATTTTAAAGCTGGAAGGGAGCCCTGCCCTGTGGGCAGGCAATGTATCTTCATTTCTGTCCCCAGGATCTGGCACTAGTCAAGATTATTAGTTTGGTGCCTTTCTTTTACCCACCCGGAGGCCCAGAGATGACGTGCCTTTCGTGTCGTTGCCACACTCATAGATGGTTGTCAATAGGCAGAGCCTGGGATCTGAGGGGCTGAAGAGGAAGGTTCTAGCACTGAATGTGGGGATGGAGAGGCAAAGCCCATCAGATGGCTGGTGTAGCAACTCATATGGATTGGTACTGGGCAAAGGGGTAACTGAGCAGCTCAAATCGTGCAGGAAGGAACACCTTATTCCATCTCCTGGCTCTCTCACCCCAGACTTGGAGGTAGAAGCCAGCCTCCCAGAAAAGAAAGGAAATACGCTGTCTCGGGACCTCATAGACTACGTACGCTACATGGTGGAGAATCACGGGGAGGACTATAAGGTGAGTGACTCAGCCCTGGCAGGAAGAACCACTGGGGCCCGTTGGGAAGGTACCCGGATTATTCGAGATCTGATCTGCTTGCCTAGTGCCTATTTCCTGAGACTGAGCGGAAGCAGGGAAGAAAGACTCTAGAAAAGCAAGCGCACTGACAGAATGCTTATAGCTGGGATAGGCTGAGTGGCTATCCCACAGGTATGTTGTTTTGTTTGCATGGTATTTTTAAAGAACTTGAAATAGGTGCCATTTTCATTATGGGAGATTTCAAATGAAAGTCCACATTTTTGGTTGCAGTCAGGCTATACCTGACTCCTATCCTAGATGGCAGTAGTTGGCAATGGATGGAGTGCGGACTTCTCAGCTGGTTCCAGTTCCTGCTTGGTACTTGTGGGCATCTGCACTCATTTCCCCACATACACCATGGCATTTGAGGTGAGGTAGCTGAACCTCTGGGACAGGAAGTGACTTGCCCAGCTCCATCAGAGCTAGGATTTGAACCTTTGCCTTTCCAGCCCTCAAGTGGCCCTTCTCCTTTCTTAGGCTATGGCCCGAGATGAGAAGAATTACTATCAAGATACCCCAAAACAGATTCGGAATAAGATCAACGTCTATAAGCGTTTTTACCCAGCGGAGTGGCAAGCCTTCATTGAATCTTTGCAGAAGACTAAGATGGAGGTTGAGTGACTGGTTGATATCTGCCAGGCTGAGGCCTCCTGGACCTGAGAAGCTGGAACCAGGGTGTAAGGCAAGGAGGGGTGTGTGGCTACAGATGAGGTTGGCCAAACCCCATGGAATCAAAAGGTTTTTCTCTCTCTCCCTTCTCTGGGGAAGGAACTGCTTTCCCAGAGGCTCCAATTTATATTCTTCTGGGGGCTCTGGGAAAAGCCAGAACCTGCTGTTTTCAGAGTGGATGGTTTGTTTGAATACAGTCTGTACATAATAAAACAAGGCTATTTTACTTCTCTGATGGGTTTGTATTTGCCCCTCAGCCAAGTGCTGGGGCCACCCCTGTAAGAACCAACTCAACCCAGGCAGGGAGGCCATCCAGGCTTTTGGGTGCCGCATTCACGTGCCCTCCTAGGCGCAGCCTCCCTTCTCTTCCTCCTGTCCTGATTCCATTGGTCTGTCTGGGTTTCTTACATGGCAGTTCCATTAACCCTCCTATGGAAACCTGCCAGGAACCCTGGGCTGCTTGGAAGGGGCCTGCCTTGCCAGCACTAGCCTGGCCCGTAGGCTGGGAGCTTTTGGATTGGTTCTCCAAGGCCCTAGTCTGAGGCCAACTGTGGCTCAACTGCCAGAGGGTAAGGAGCTGTGGGAGCTGCCTCATGGTCTACCTCCTGCTGGCCTTCATGCTTATCTTTAGGTTGCTTGTGTTTGCCTTGACCTGACAGGAACCAGAGGCCCCCAAACCTGCTTTCTGAAACAGGTGGAAAGCTGAGGACCACCTTACTGTGTGCCAATCCCTGGGCTACACACTGCACGGTCATTTCTGGGGCCAGGCCTGCCTGATTTGGGTGACGGGAGGAGGTGAGGACTGTTGCATAGCAGAATCACAGGCAGAGTGTGGGATGGTCATTGGCATTTTCTTAGTCTTGATACTTTGTCCTTGGCTATTAATAATACAAAAAAGCTCTTGTCCTAAGGTTTCTCCTAGAAGCACCTAAAATCTCTCTTCTTCCTACTTGAAAAGAAGGGTTCAGTAGTTTTACATTAATCATTTCACACATAAAACCCTATAGGATGTGTGGTTTTATGTTCATCTTATAGATAAGGAAACAGGCTTGAGAGGTGTTATTGGGGCTTCGAAGTCAAGTCTTTCCAACAGCTAAGCCTAGGCTTTTACTTGCTGTCCTCCCCTTTGGCTCTTGAAGGAAGTCCATCTGTCCCACATCATCAGGGCAGGCTGGAAACGACAGGCTGGGGGTGTCCCAGGAACCCCTCCCCTTTGGGGTCTAGTATGCAGCAGAGCTCCTGAGGGGCTTCGTTATTTGGCCTCAGAACTTTTGTCCTTTATGGCATCCCAAGTTCAGGCCTCTGACTAGGCTAGCCCCTTACCTTGTTTCGTTACCCAGTGCAGATGCCAATTGTTGGGAGCCTCCCTACTACTCTCCCCTGCCCCCAGGCTGTGTAAGGTAGCAATGCCTATCACAGTCATCACTGGTTTAATCTGCTTGACATCCCCTACCAAGGGGCAAGTGCAGGCATGTGGCCTGGAAATCCTGAGCCTGGCCCTAGGCAATGCTGGGGGAATGCTGACTGCATGGCCTATCAGGCAGATGGGCCAGAGTGGTGAGATTTTTATCGGCACCTCTCTGGAGGACCAAGGCTGTGATGGAAGACTTCATCCCCTCCCCAGTCCTTAGAGCTGATTCCACTGAGTCAGCGCAAGCTGGTTTGCTTGTTTTTATTCCCAACGAAAACAAAGACTAGAATGGAGCAGTCCCCAAGCTGTGGCTCCAGAGAGATAACGGTCATTCTGGGCAAAAAAGAGCTGTGCCGTCAAACATGCTGCGGATGTGGTGAAGTCTGTGTCCATCACACTCCATGTTTGCACATTAGCACATTGTAGGGACAGAGTCCCGGAGAGCAGTTTCCAGGCTCTCGGCCTCACGTGGAAAGGGGCTGGCTCAGTTATTAGATGGCCATCTGCTGTAAACCGTTGGCCATTAACCACTATTGTTTTGTATATAACTGCTGTGGCTATTATACTAGCAAGTCCAGGTTACGGTTAGCAAGTGGGGTGGGGATTGTGTTTATCCTACTTCCTGTGTCTCGCCCGGCCGCCAGTGAGACTGGGGTGCAGGAAGACCCCTCGTTGAGGTACTGGCAGATGTTGGCTTTTGTGTCTCGACCAGCCACCATAGAGAATATAGTGGTATAACTCCCCTACCTATGGCTCCGAGGGTGTTCCGTTTTGGCCTCACCATGTCCTGCGTTCTTGTGCTGGGAGAGGGAGTTGAGACCCTGCATGACACACATGAAAGGCCTTCAAGACCTTCCTTAACTGAGTTTTCTATGCGTGTTTGACTGTTGCCTTACAGCTGCCAAGCCGTTTGTTCCCCCACGCTCTTCCCAGGATTTCACAAGGGAGTGCCTCAGCAAACTGAGGCCTGATGGAGAGATATCGGAAAAGCTCCTCTGAGGGGAAGTCTCAGCAAACTGAGACCCGATGGAATTACATCGGTCCCTCCCTTCAATGGATTCCTTGGAGATGTGCATGTGTGTGTGAAGGCAAAGTATAAGTTAGAACACAATGGGAACTTTCAGAAAGACAGCCAGCAGGCTATGTAACACACAAATCTTGAGATTAACAATCTTTTACCTCTTCAGAAGTTTACCAATAAAAACTACATGTTGGCCCGATTCGGAGCTCAGTCCTTGAGACTTGAGACCCTTGGCCCCGCTTGTACTTTATTCATGGCTACTGTCTTTTCTTAGCCCTGCGCCGCCCTTCTCCCTCCCCACAACCCTCCTTGTGCTGGATGCAACATTTGACCACGCCCTTTTCTGGAGACACTCACAGGGTCCATGGGACACTGAGACAATGCTGAACCAGGTACATGGTTAGTCAATGTCCTGTCTCTGCCAGGTTCTTGGAGATGTTGAAAACGGCTGAGGTACCACGTTAGTTCCTCCACGGGCCCCTACGTGCCAGGAGCCCCAGGTTGGGAACTTAATGGGGGGGTAATGACGAGAGAGTGTCTAGGCTGGGGCAGGGGTACGGGAGGGGGAGGTTGCTGTGCAGGGTAGGGTGGCAAGGGAAGAGCTCTGTGGGAGGGTGAGGCCCACACTCAGTCCTGAGTGACAAGAAGCAACAAGCCCTGAGCAGGTGTGGGGGGAGGGCATTTCAGGAGGAGGTGACAGCAAGTGCAGAGGCCCTGAGGCAAGACCCAAGGAGGCTGCTTCTGATGCCAATGCTCTTCCTGGGGGCCTGAGATCAGAGGGCACGGGGCTGGGGAGGAGACCTGTGGACAACCACCGCAGAGGAGGCTGGGCAGCACAGCCGTGCTCGGTGGGGGCAGAGCGTCACTGACTCCTGGGAAAGGCAGCAGCTGTGAGACCTCTGCCTGTCTCCCCCTGCAGGGCATCTGAGGAGGCTTTCGTGAAGGAATCCAAGGAGGAGACCCCAGGCACAGAGTGGGAGAAGGTGGCCCAGCTGTGCGACTTCAACCCCAAGAGCAGCAAGCAGTGCAAAGACGTGTCCCGCCTGCGCTCGGTGCTCATGTCCCTGAAGCAGACGCCGCTGTCCCGCTAGGTGGCAGCCACAAGCATGGCCACTGAGGAGGGGCTGGCCCTGGCAGAGGAGCAGCTGCTTTGGGCAGGGGTGGGGGAAATGCCTCCAGCAGCTGCTGCACAAGCCTAGTTGGTTCCTCCCCATCTCCCAGGACCGGGAGGGGAAACCCTCACCCTTCTCCCCCTCCTTCCCTCCTGGCCTTGTGGCCCAGCCCCTCACACCCCTCTCAGTCCACAAAGTTGTGACTGTCCCTCCTGATGTGTTTTTTTTTTCTTGGCTTAAAGGGTGTGTTGTTAACTCTTTTTACATTTATTTATTATCACTCTCATTTTTTCTGAAGCCCCAATTGGTGTCAGGGCTCAATTTGTGCTTAGAACTTTCCCAACTTCTTGGCTTTCAGACAAGGTGAGGATATTCCCCTAGGAATCCAGAAATTCCCACTGGAGGCTCTGTCTCAGCCTGGTTGGGAGGGAGCCTCTGCCAGAACCCCGTCTTTGGGATTGGCCAGGAACCTCTGGATTTGGGGGGCCCATGGCTCTGCATCCTTCCGCTGTGCCCCTCTGTGGATTTGGGAAAAACCATCAGGGACCACACCTCTTCCCCTTCAGCAGAGGTTGCAAACAGGCAACATTCAAAATATTGTGACCTGTACATATTTAAAAATATTTGAGTAATTGCCAACCATATTAGTTTCCTAGTGCTGTCGTTACAAAGCACCAGTGTCTGGCGTAGAACAACAGAAATTTATTGTCTAACTATTCTGCCGGTCAGAAGTCTGGAGACAAGGGTCAGCAGGGCCATGGGCCTCTGAAGGCACCAGGGAAGGATCTGTTGCAGACTTCTTTTCCAACTTCTGGCAACTTCGGAGGGTTCCTTGGCTTGTAGGTGCATCACTACAATCTTGAGTTAATCTTCACATCACCATCTTCACATCGCCTGTCGTCTATGAATGTCTGTCTGTGAAAGTTCCCCCTTTTTAATAAGGACACCAGTCATATTGGAGTAGTGTTCATCTTTTTTTTTAAAGCCAGTTTTTTTAAACTTTATTTAAGTGTGTTTTTCCAGGACCCAACAGCTCCAAGTCAAGTAGTTGTCTCAATCTAGTTGTGGAGGGTGCAGCTCACAGTGGCCCATGTGAGGATTGAACCTCAACCTTGTTAAGAGTTTCAATCAACTGAGGTAAATGGCGCCCCAAGGGCCGATCTTAATGCCCTCATTTTAATTTGATTACCTTTGTAAAGATGCTATTTCCAAATAAGGACATCTAAAGTACTGGGGATAAGATTTCAAAATGTTTTTCTGCGTGGAACACAATGCTTACCATTAAAGAATAGTGACTATCCTCTTTAGAAGTTCCATAGTCTTCACCACTTTCTATCTGTAGCTTGAGTCTTGAGGCCAAGGTTCACCACAATGTACTATTTTATATTCATATCTGTGCCTTACAGATGAGAGACCGTGGTGCGAGAAGAAAGTTAGCTGGTCTTCGTCATAAACACCTCCATTTAGAAATCCAAACTGTCAGGGGGCCCGAGAAGGGGGGGTGTCTTCTTCAGTCCCCCCCCCCCCCCGCCCCTTCTGGCATCTTGCAGCTGGTGGTGAAACTGATGGGAGTAGTCACACATGGAAGGAATCTGACTCCAAGTCAACATTTTTGAGCTGACCACAGACTAGGAACTCGTTTGAGATTCTACATGAACGGGAAAGTCACCAGTTGCCTCTCTTCTAATTTGCTTAGGTCCCCAGCCTCCTTTCGTGCTTAAACCTAGGAGACTAAGTATACAAACCAATGGCAGGCTTTGGGATTATGTTGTTTCCACTACACCAGGCTGCTTCTCTGAGCCTGTTTCCTGTCTGTAAGATGCAGCAAAAACCAAGCTGGGATGGTCAAGCTCAGGTGTGCGTGGGGTGAGGAGCAGAAGTACAATGGAGGGCAGAGCCCCCTGCCTCAGGACCATGACCAACCTCATCTGGAGGTTTTCCTACTGAAAGTCTGGAAATTCTTGGAAAGATCCAGTTTTTACCCTAAATAGTATTACTCTAGGGAATCTCTACTTTTAACAAGTGTTCCAGGTGCAGGAAGGTTTGAGAATCATTAGACGGTACGATTTCTAACAGTCCCTGCAGTCTTTAGTCTGTTCCCTCCTAAATCCAAAGCTCAAGAACCTTGGGCATGAGATTGAGAATGAATTCATCAAACTACAAGTGGATCAGAGTTTATTAAGTAGGGAGTGGAGAAGGTGCCGCGCAGATGGAAGTATGCAACACAAAACTGAACCCAACCTGAGACTCCTGGGAAAAAATCTGTCGGTTAGTCAATTCGCCAGTTACTCCTCCATTGATACAGGGGTTTATCAGAAGGGATGAGAGATTAAGTCCTGTGGCGGGACCGGTGGTTGCTCCTGGGGCTGGGAATGATCGCGGAGCTTTCAAGGCCAGACCGCGGGCTCAGGATCGAGACTTAAGAGCGGATGCAGCTAGACCCAGCAAGATGGCTGCGACCGTGAAGCCCTGGGCGGCGATCCGGGTGCGCATCATGAGCTGGGAGCGCTGGCTCTGACCCCGGTGGAAGCAATAGAGGCCGTAGGTAAGGGCGGCCGCCGTGCCCAGGCAGCCCGAGGAGGGGACAAAGCAGATGGGGAGTGGCACGTCAGGCCCCAGAGAGCCTCGGGCTTTGGGCTTGCTTTTCTGAAGTTGAAGCTCTCAACAGCAGCGGAGGGGTTAGGGTGAAGCCAAGGTGGGAGGCGTTCGGCGAGGCAGGGTTCTGGGAGTTAGGTCCGTCCCATGCCAGGCCCTCCTGCTCCTGCTCCAATCAGATTCAACACTCATCGCCGGCCCCCCTCGCCACAAGTCTTGTCCAGTCTCATGCCGGTCCCCCCTGGCGTCCCTGTCCTCCCCTATTTCATTTCCCCCGCCGTCACTGTCCTCCCGGTCTCCAGTTCCTACAGCAGCCGCTCACCTACGGGTACCGTTGGGTTCTCACGGGTCTTGCGAAGGAACTTTTCCTTGAAGCTTTCCAGACTGCTGTAGACACCTGTACTTCTACGTTCCAGGGCCTGTTGGTTCAGCCCTCGCCATCACACCTTGGCAGCAGAACGTTCTGCCTCTCTCCTCCTCGATCTTTTCGTTGCTCTGGCCTAGCCCGAGGCATGTGCGGGAGCGGACAGAAAGCTGTAGAGTGAGGTCTAGCCTCGGGGTGATGCAGCAATAGAACAAATAAAAGACCGAGTCGGTCACCTCCAGGCAGATCAGGACTTTCCTTTGCTTACGAGGTATCTTGCCTCCTCCCTCTTCCCGGGCTAAGAGGGACCCCAGGAAGGGATCGTGGGAGAAAATCTCGCCGTGCCCGCCACTCTTCCCGGGCCGGATCTCTGCCGACTAGGGAAGCCGGTCTGGTGCTCACTCCCACAGCAGCCGCGGAGCGTCCCTCCTTCACACTCCGCGGGCCTGGCCCCGCGAGGAGACTTAGGGTAAAAGGCGCCCAATCTAATACTCCTGTCACCTGCCTGGCGCCCCATCCTCGCCGGCGGCCCCGCCCACGCGGGCGCGGTTTAAAGGGCCAGGCGGGCCCTCCAGCTCGGTACCTCCCCTCCCCGCTCCGGCCCAGGCCGCACCCACTTGGGGGCGGTGCGCCGGGGCCTATCTCTCCCGTGGCGGGCGCAGCCGCTTTAAGCGGGGGTGGGACTGTGCGCCGCCGATCGCGGCTGCCAGGGCTTCGGTGGGGGTCGCCGGTGAAGGCTGCAGTAGGCCCGCCGCTGAGGTCGGGTAAGTGCGGGAGCGCAGCGGAACGCCCCCGGGAGGCGCGCGAGGCGGGCACGACGAGTGCGGAGCGGTCCAGGCGTGGGGAGGCCTTTGCGGCGCGGCGGCTCCGCCTAACGACGGAGGCTCTGTGTGCCTCCTGCTTCCCAGTTCCCGCCTTGGCCCAGTCCAATCCGCGGCCCTCTAACCTCCGGCGCTGCCGGTCCGAGCTGGAGAGCAACGGGAGGCGGAGGTCTAGCGGCGCGGAAATTGGCCCTCGGCGTTCGCCGTAGCAGAGCCTGGGAGGCGGATGCTAGGCGTCCGGGGACGGTGACAAAAGGAGGGAAGTGGAGGCCGGTTCGAGACCGGGAAGATAGAGCGTGGGGTCGGAACACTGTTTCGCCGGAGGCAGCCAAGGCCAGCTTGGCATCTCCCGGCCTCCACGCAGGCACCTGGCTCGCCCAGGCCGGCGCGGAGAGCGTAGGTAGTGGCGGCGACAGCGCCCCCTCTGGCCCGGCGGCGGCGCCTCAGGGTCTGGGCGGCGGGGCGGGGCGGGGCGGGGCGGGGCGGCCGTGCGCGGCGGTGCCGTTTACTCGAGTGCGGGTGCCGCACAGGCTCGGGCCTGCCCACCGGGGCCCGGACTCGGGGGCTCTACGGAAGCCAGATCTGGGCCTTCGGCTCCCGAGGCCTTCGAGCTGCTCTCCAACGGACACGCGGAATGGGACGTTTTCACTCCTCAGTGACCCCCCCACCCACCCAGGCTGGAAAGCGGTGCCTGGCCCCTTGGGGCCTTGGGAAGTGGAAGAGTTGACGAATCCGGTGAAAAGGGGGCCCGAGCCTTTAAGAAGTTTGGGCTCGACCAGAGTTTTTTTATGCAGAGAAAGGCCGTGATCTTGTGACTTGGGTTTCGGGAATGGGATTGTAGGACCTTCTGTTTGGAGGTGGGAGTGTGACCTAAAACAGGGAGCGATAGTCAGATCATCATCCAGCAGGGTTGACAAGAGTGCTTTCCTTTGGTCTCGTTAGGGCCTTTTCCTGCCTTAAGTCAGAGGAGTGGGACTTGTGGTGGGTTCTGCTAAAGAGAACAGCTGTAGGTGCCCTCTGCATCAGAGGAGTGCTGTTGGTGTTCCGGGAGAGTGGCCAGAAGCGCCTTTGTGGTGTCAGGGTGTCCCCATCCCTGGGGCAGAAGTGCCAGCCGCAAGGCAGTGTATCCGGTAGGCAGGGCTTTTGAACCGCCTGCAGAAGAGTGGTGTATGTTGAAGAAAGAAGAAAATCAAGAAACTGCCTCTTAAGGCAGAGCGAAATTAGATATGTGCAAAGAAGATGTATAAAAGCAATTTCCCCAGGTTCTCTAGACACTTTATGAGGGCTCTCAAAATAGAAATGAAGTTTCCCTCTATTTTTCAGCCTGTAGCGCAGTTGTCAAAGGGTGGCCAACAGCCAGTTTCCCACTCAGGGAGGTGCTTTTAAGAGCATTTATTAATTTATTCAAGGAGCATTAAAAAAATTTTATTGAGGAATAGTGTGTTTTTCCAGGACCCATCAGCTAGCGCCAAGTCAAGTCGTTGTCCTTCAATCTTAGTTGTAGGGGGTGCAGCCCACCATCCCATGTGGGAATTGAACTGGCAGCCTTGTTAAAAGCTCGCGCTCTAACCAGCTGATCTAACCAGCTGAGCCTTCCGGCTTTTATTGGGGAAGGAGAACAGGACTTTCTTGGGGAACAGTGTGTATTTCCAGGACTTTATTGGGGAACGGTGTGTTTTTCCTAAGACCCATCAGGTCCAAGTCCAGTTGCTGTTGTTCAGTCTTAGTTGCAGGGGGCGCAGCCCACCATCCCTTGTAGGAGTGGAACTGGCAACCCTGTGGTTGAGAGCATGTGCTCCAACCAACTGAGCCATCTGGCTGACCGGAAGCTCAGTGGCAGCTTGTTGTCTTCAATCTAGTTGTGGAAGGCGCAGCCCGCTGGCCCATGTGGGAATGAAACTGGCAACTCTCGTTCAGAGTTCACACTCTAACCAACTGAGCCACCTCAAGGAGCATTTTTTGAGTGCCTACTGTATGTCAGCTGTAAACAATTTACAGCATCCTGGGCTCCTCACTGCACCACGTCTCCAGGTGGTCTCTGGGTGGTTCTTGGGAATCCACCTTTGTTTGGCACCTGGTGATTTAATTGGCACATTGAAGTTTGAGAATCAGTCACCTAGCCCAGAGGTGGCCAAACCACAGTCTGATGACCAGATCCAGCCTGATACCTGGTTTTGTACAGTCGATGAGTTAAGAATGGTTTTTATATTTTAAAATGGAAAAATCAAAAGAATAAGTGTTTCATGACTATTGAGAATTGTATATGAAATTCAAACTTCAGTGTCCATAAATAAAGTTTTACTAGGTTACAGCTACCCTCATTCATTTATGTGTTGTCTGTGGATGTTTTCTTGCTACAGCAGAGCTGACTAGTTGTGACAGATTGCATGTATACACTTTTTTTAAGGAGGGCGCAGCTCATGGTGGCCCATGCGGGGATTGAACCAGTGACCTTGGTGTTGTTAGCATCACGCTCTAACCAACTGAGCTAGCCGACCACCCCAATACACATTTTAAGAAAGGAAAAAAGTATTACAATTGTATTAATACATACTGATAACAAAAGATGAATACAAGTCATGTGTATACATTTTTTGGCACTCCTGGTATTAGCTGGCTCTTTATAGAGAAAGTTTGGGGAGCCCTGGCCTAGAAAAAGAAGGAAATATTGTACCATCTGTCTAGAAAAAAGCATCTGTGTAGAAAAATCATGTTTAGAAGTTAATAGATAAAATGGATTTAGGCAAATTTTGTTTTAAAAAGCAGGAGTAGTGTAGTCTGGATTACTGCAAAAGTATTTAGATAATGCAAGCATTTAGGATTTTCATAGAGATTGTGAGCCTGTGCCCTTAATAAGTTGACTAACCAGTGCGTTTCTTTTCATAGGCTGGGTGAACTCATGGACCTGATACTTTAACATTGAGAAACAAACTATCTCAAAAGAAAAATGGCATTTGTTGCAACACAAGGGGCCACAGTGGTTGACCAAACCACTCTGATGAAAAAATACCTTCAGTTTGTAGCAGCTCTCACAGATGTAAATACCCGTAAGTTGATCCTTTTTGTCATTAAGAACTGCATTAATGCACCCATTCATCTCAGTTCAAATGCTGTTTCCCTTTCTCTGCCTTGTGGAGAAGCAAAGTGATGAGCTTTACTGGCTGGAGCCCCATGGAGGCCCTGTGTGCGTGTGTGCGCTTGCGTGTATGTGTCTCTCCTTGTCTGTGCATGCACATGTATGTCTGGGAGTATGAATGTGTGTGACTGGTTGTAGGGAACTAGTTATGTGCCTTCTGTTGGACCATGACAGTCAAACTGATAAGATCTGATTGCTTCTCTTAACTTATTAAATCCAGGAATTCTAGGAGCATACTTAATGTAATTTCAATTAACTGATGATTTGTTTTGCCATTTACAGCTGATGAAACAAAGTTAAAAATGATGCAAGAAGTTAGTGAAAATTTTGAGGTACGAGCTTTATATTTTATACTTTTCACTTTGAGGTAAAAATTCTCATGGTCAATCTTTTTACTAGTAACTCAGAAAACATTCTCTCTTAATGTAATTTATTGTATTTTAAAATTGAGTTGCTTTGGTTTTGGTTGTTTAACATTGTTTCATTTTTAAATGTGGTAGCTCTTTTAGGCTTATACTCTCAGGATGTATTCCAACTGTGAATTTATGTCCAGGCAACAGATAGTATGCCTATGGAATGAGATCTGGGTATCAGTTTTGGCTCAATTACTTATAACTTCTGTGACCTTGATCAAGCAGTTTCTTTCTTCTGGGCCTCATAAACTACAATTTTATATTGTCCCTTAGGTCCCTTAGACCCTGTTCATTTTTCAGTTGTTTTTCCTTTTTGTTCTTTAGACTGGATAATTTCTGTTGATCTGCCTTCAGGCTCACGGACTATCTTTCTGTCATTTCCAGTCTGGTGGGATGTTATTTTTAAATTTCAGTTTATTTATATTTAACTTGCATTTAAAAATTTCAGTTATTATAGTTTCAGCTCTAGAATTTCCACTTGGTTCTTTATAGATTTCACTTCTCTGCAGATTCCTTGTCTTCATTTATTAAGACCATATTTTCACTTTATTCTTTGAACATATTCATGACTACTTTAAAGTCTGTCTGCTAAATGCAATATTTGGGTCCTGTAAAGGTTGATTTCTATTGACTATGGGTCACATTGCCCTGTTTCCTTGCATGCCTAGTAGTTTTTAAATGTATACTGGACATTGTGTGTGAAATGTAGGGACTGTACTTTTCTGTTGTCTCCCTTTGAAGTGTGTTGATATTATTATTTTTTAAGGAGGGCGCAGCTCACAGTGGCCCATGTGGGGATTGAACCGGCAACCTTGTTGTTAAGAGCACAGCGCTCTAACCAACTGAGCTAACCGGTCACCTCGTGTGTTGATATTTTTAATTGTAGTCGGCAGTTCAGTTGCTGGTTGATCTCACTGACCTTGTGTAACCTTGGTTTTATGCTGTGGTCGGGAGGATCTGAGGGAAGCCCAAGGTGTTTCATCAGAGGTTGAATTTCGGATGTGTTGGGACAGGTCTGGAATAGGCCTCCCTCTAGAAAATGGTCTTTCCGCAGCTGGATGTCTGGGGTATTATCGAGGTGTTAAGAAGGTCTTTGCATTGTGGCTGGGCTGCACCCCCAACATCCTCTAACATTGCTAGACCTCTGATACCTGCGGTCATCTCTCAGTCCCAAAGCTGCCGCTCTCTGGTTAGCCTAGGTAGTCTTAACACTGCCTTACCTGTAGTGCAGCCCAGCCCTCAGTCAAGGCCTCAAAGACACATGGGAGACCATCCCCACCCCCATTCTGTAGTTCCCTTTTCCAGCCACTTTAGCTGCCCTGAGCTCTGGTGTCTGCTCCGCAGCTCAGCAGGACCAGTGTGCTCTCCTTAGGCCCAGCCTGTCGAGCCCCAGTTGGGGAATTGGACCGAGGCAGAGAGCCCTGGTGACCATGGGCTCAGCTTGTGAATTTCCCTCCTCTTGCAGATCGTGGTCTTGCACTGCCTCTTGTCCATTACCTGAAAACTGTGCTCTCAGGTTTTGTCTAACTCTACAGTTAGTGTGGTGCCAGTTGCATAGGCAGAAGAGAAACTCACATTTCTTGTTTTCAATGTGGGAATGAGAAAACCTTTCTCATAATGTGGTTAAGAACAATAGATAAAATGATTCCTAGCCTCTGGCATGGAATAAACATTAAATAAACATTGAGCAAAAGTTAGTGGGATGGAATCAGATACCCTACTATCTGTAGGAATGGATACTCTTTTCATTTGGTAGGGTTTTTTGTTTGTTTGTTTTTGTTTTGTTTGAAAGATGTTTTCAAAGACTTGCTCTCTTGAACTGAGCTGGAAAAAATCCAGATATTTAGAAATTGAGCTAAAGAGCTTTCTCTTCTGCCCAAGTTGCCAATGCAAGCTATTCAAAAAGGCTGGGGGTAGAACAGGATAGGCCTGCATTCTGCATTTTATTGGAAGAACAGATAAGAGAGAACCAGAGCCCTGGTAGGTTTATTTGAGAGGCTGAAATCACAGAGCCGTGTATGAACCAGTAGGAACGTGCGCATTCGCCAAGCCTCTGAGTGTGGGCGTGGGGCTCTCTGTATCAAGGGTCTGACCCCTTCCTCTCCTGTTTAGTGTCACACAGTTCCTGGCTGGTCTCAGGTGCACTGATTAAAAATTAAAAATTAAGAATTAAAAGTTAGTGAAGCGGTAAGAATACTTGGGCTTTTCCAAAGAGTGACTTGAAATCTTTGTGACATAGACATTTACCTTAAATTGAGATGACTAAGTTCTTCAAAGAATTTGATACTAGAATGACCATTAGTCGGTAATCCTAAATTACCATCACTACCACCCCAGAAAAAATATTTAAATGAAGTGAGTGAAATTAAAAAGTTCCCAATGATTTCAGGAGTCTCAGAAATTCATTTCACTAACCTCTGAGGGGTGAGATTCTAGGCTAAGTAAGTATCACAGGGACCACCTTTTAAGACAGAAAATAAGGATACCTTCAGGTTAGAAATCACATGAAAAAGTCGTATGGATCAAAAAGTTGGGGGCTGAGTTAAAATACTGGCAGAATAACTGGGCAACTTGTTGAATGAGTCTTTTTTACGGGAGAAATTTGACACTCAGATTTTGAAGACTGTGGAATCGGTGGTTGGTGTGGGCTTCTGTGCAGATAGATGAGCTTGATTTCTTGAGAACGTTCTAATATGAAGCTTGTCCGTCTTTTCCTTGAATCCTTGAATGCGGAATCCTTGGTGTTTCATAAAAAGTCTTAAGCTTTGAGGATGAGAGGTGACAAACACAGTTCTTGTCCCCAGTGAATTCACAGTCTGCTTGGGGAGAGGCTGCTGAGGTGCTGCACAACTCCTTCCCCCGCGGTGTTCTATGCGAACAAGCCCCTAGAATTGTGCACCAGGTCGGCCTGGGAGACCGGTGCTCAGGTGCCTATTCCAAGAACTGTAGCACTTTGTTTTCACCCCTGTAGCACCACATTCTTACCTGGTTTTCTGCTTTTTTTCTTTATTTCTTCCTTTATACACTTAAGATTACCTTATGTAATAGACCCCAAATCTTTATCTTCAGCCCAGGTCAGTATCTGGAGCTCCAGACACTTAGATTTCACTGCCCAGATGCCTCCTCTCACAGGCTTGTCCAATTCATGATAGTAGAAGTTTAACTTTTTATACTCCCTTTCCTGCCATACTGGACTTTTCTAGTGCCTTTTACACTCATGCTTTCTCATAATTTTGTGCCTTTGCATATGCTTTTCTTAGAATCATCTGCTTTTCCACTTTTTCATGTGGTTAACTCCCACTGGCCTTAGGTTTTAGTATATACATCACTTTTTTAGGAACACGTTCTCTGCTATTGGTTCTGTCCATAAATTACATCCTATTGTTAGATGTTCCCTTCGCTGCCAGCACTTCCTCCATCATGATGCTGTATTGTTAGGTCTTTTTTTTTTATTGGGGAACAGTGTTTTCAGGACCCATCAGCTCCATGTCAAGTTGTTTTCAATCTAGTTGTGGAGGGTGCAGCCCACAGGCCCATGTGGGAATCCAACCGGCGACCTTGGTGTTATGAGCACTGTGCTCTAACCGCTTAGCCAACCACCCACCCATTAGTTCTTTTTTTTTTTTTTTGATAATGGTTCTTTTTTTTTTTTAATTTTTATTGGGGAATATTGGGGAACAGTGTGTTTCTCCAGGGCCCATCAGCTCCAAGTTGTTGTCCTTCAGTCTAGTTGTGGAGGGCGCAGCTCGGCTCCAAGTCCAGTTGCCATTTTCAATCTTTTGTTGCAGGGGGCGCAGCCCACCATCCCATGTGGGAATTGAACCGGCAACCTTGTTGTTAAGAGCTCGAGCTCCAACCAACTGAGCCATCTGGCTGCCCCCCCCCCCCCCCGTTCTTCTCTTGGTATCTGTCTTCCCCACCACACACTACCTTTCTCACCTCTCAGGGCATGAATTATATACTTCATCATTTTATCTCCATGGAGCACGTGATAGGAGCTCAGTACATATTTGTTAAATGAGACCTTAAAAGGAAAAAAGACCTTGGATGTTAAATACTCTTAATTTGAATCCATTTCCAAAACTTACTGACTCTGACATTCACCAAGTTTTTTACCTCTCTGAGCCTCTTTCTTTACATGTGAAAATGGGCATAATACTTAGCTTAGAGTTATGGTGAGGCTGGAGTGATAAAGAATAAAAAAGTATATAGAACGGTATTTATTTAGCACATAGATGCTCTGTAAATAATAACAGGTAATATTTAGACAGTGTTTTAAGCTTTACATATATTAACTCATAATCTTTACATGATTACCTAAGGCAGGAAATAATATCTTCTCTTAACAGATGGGGGCATTGAGGCACAGAGGTTAAGTAATTGTTTACAATACTGAGGTCCAGAAACTGCACTAGTAGCCATCTTCCTATACTATTTTCAAACTCTAGTTTCATTTCTTATTTTCCTTTTAAAATCAGTGCTGGGATAGATAATGGATTAGATTTGATAATAATCTAATCATGTATACCTAATTAATAAATTAAATTTTTAGATTTGAAAGGGTGTCAATTTGTTTAGGCTCTTTATTTTCCACATGAAACTCAGCTGTAGAAGCTAAATGACTTTTCAGAGGTCATAGGGTGTGGCAGAGACAGCCTAGAACTGGTTCCAAGTTCAGCATTTCCACAGCGTTAGTATTTCTAGTTCTAAGAGTAAATTTTAGCATTTACTTTTCTTGAATTGGATTTCAGAAGCAACGATTGTCCTAATTTATTTAAAACTACATTATCACTAAAGCATCTAAAAGTATTAAAAATTACTGTTGGGTCTGCTAAAATGTTTTATATTCTTTTGAGGGTATTATAACACTGTGAATTTGAAATGAAAATATGTACACAAACTTAATGGGGTTTTCTTTTAATTTTGTGTAATTAGAATGTAACGTCATCTCCTCAATATTCTACATTCCTGGAACATATCATCCCTCGATTTCTTACATTTCTCCAAGATGGAGAAGTTCAGTTTCTTCAGGAGAAACCAGCCCAGGTAATCTATTTGAAGATATCAGTGAGAAAAAAGTATATCATGTGCTAGAATTGCAAGCATTTATGAATTAAAACAACTAAAAAAAAAAACACTTAAAAATGAGAGAGGTTTGTCATGTAAGGATAGCTTTGCCCAAGGCTATTGCCTCCTCAGTTAAATGTCTTGGTTTTATTTTGTCCAGGCCATCTCTTTTACAGTTCATATTATATTCTGGTGATGTGCGTGTACACTATTATAAAAGAATTAGAATACATACAGAACAAGGAGCAGTAATTTAATGACCCTCCCCATTGTCCAACTCGACTCTTACTAATTTCAGTTCTTGTAACTCATGGCTAATTTTGTTTTATCTATATCCCCACCCACTCTTTTCACCCTTTACCCACCTTGATTATTTTCAAATAGTCCCATGTCATTTTTTTCTATAAATATTGCAGCATGTATCTAAACAACTCTACAAATATTACCATAATACTAGTGAAAGCGTATTGCTAAATAAAACATTTTTATGTCATACCTGTTCAAGATTGATGTATTTGATCTACCTTTTAGTTATCAGCTTCATGGACAGAATCATGAAAGCTTAGTACAGCTTGTGATGGAATTAGTCCTTGGGCCCAGGGTAATTGGAGAGAGCATTATAGGAGCTAAACTAGATTATGAAGGCAGATCTCAAATGAAGTTCCATTTGTGTTTTGCTCTTTCATCTTAAATCCAGCCCACATTCACACACTAGTGTCCTTTCTGCTGGAAGTAAAGTATGAGAGAGGAAAAATGTGGCTTACTTGATTTGGTACACACTTGTAGAAATAATTAAAAGTATTTGGATTACATTGAAATAATTCATAGGACTCTTTGTAAAGTGGGATCCATCCTGTAACGTGGTGGTTATTAGTGCTGGGCACAGATGGCTAGGTGTGCGACACTTGTAGAATGTGAAAGAATTAACTTGGAACTCCTGGAAGGAGTTTGTATTTATGTTTTTAATTTTTCTTCACCAGCAACTGCGGAAGCTAGTTCTTGAAATAATTCACAGAATACCAACCAATGAACATCTTCGTCCTCATACAAAAAATGTTTTGTCTGTGATGTTTCGCTTTTTAGAGGTAATCTTTGAGAATTCTTGTTATTTAGCCATATTCAAAACTTTCAGTGATTTTTCTTATTGTAAAATTCAGTGTTACACAACTCTTTCCCTTTCACTAAAGTTCTGGTTCACAAACTTAATGTCTGTTTTCCCTGATTTTGCCAACTAAATTACTAAGAAAAGTCATTAGGTGAATAGTTGAAGATTTTTTTTTTTTTTTTTTGAGTCACTGGGGAATTGCCTAGACATAGTGGAAATCTTTGGAAATGAATTGGGTGGTGGCTGACAAACTCAGTACAGGGTTCTTTGGCTTCGTGCTTCCTAGTTTTGTGTGTGTCAAGCACAGTAGATACTCATAAAGAGTTGCTCATATTCTTGGGGCTAATCTATCTGGTACCTGTTAAGTTAACCTGTAAAATTGTTTTCTTGCTGTTCTTAGTCTTGCTTCGTTTAGAATTCTATTGTGTTTCTGGGTCCCTTGGGAAGATGAGCTGTGGAGGGGGAGAGAGTTGTATTCAGATTCTGGCTCTGCCATTTATTAGCTGTGTCATATTGGCTGTGTTGCTTACTTTCCCCGAGCCTTAGCTTCCTTGTAGATACAGTGTGGGTGGCACCCCCCACTCAGAGTGTGTATGAAATGTTTAGCACAAGGTCCAGTACATGGTGGGTGCTCAGTAATTGTTTATTCTTTTGTCAGTACTTCAAGCAATGAAAAATATCAGTTGGGCCATTAGACCTTTGTTCATGGTGTGACTTACCGTAAATGCCAGTTGTTCTCAGTCAGAGTGTTCCTCACCAGAACTCGCTGGTGGGATGGCCTTCAGATGGTCCACCAAGATCACAAAAGCTTCCGGCCTGGGACAGCTGTGTTCTGTGGGTTAATGATTGTCAACATATGAAATCCCAGTTGGTTGATGGAGGATGTGCATGCAGAAAACTGCTTAGAAAAAATAGTCTTTAGTCTTTACATTAAAGTAAGTCCTCAGGATTATAACTCTCAAATGCTTTTTTTTTAAAGACGGAAAATGAAGAAAACGTTCTTATTTGTCTCAGAATAATTATTGAGCTACACAAACAGTTCAGGCCACCCATCACACAAGAAGTAAGTGTTTATCCTGGTAGAATTTATAAAGTGTGCTAACAAGTTCCTTCTGTGTAAATTTTTACTCTCTTTTAGAGCTGACGAAACACGTGATACTTTCAAGTGTAGAAAATACAGCCTAAATTGGGGGAAATTCTTTATGGGTTTAACAGTTACCTTTTTTATTTTGCATGTGTATATGAATATTTAATTGAATTTGTTCAGCATTTGATATGTGTTAACTAATCACACTGGCACGGCTGTTTGGGTGATTCTGGTATTCACATCTGATGTGCCAGAAAGCTCCAATCATTTTATGTTATACAGGGGTTAAGACATGGGTTCTGAAGTCAGCTGGGTTTGAATCTCAGCGCTGCAATTCAGTAGCTATGTGATACTGGGTAAACGACTAGTGTTTTGGAGCCTTTTCCGTAAAATGGGGACAGTCACAGTATATCCTCAAAGATTGCTTGAAGAATTAAAATGTCTAAGTTAAAATTCTTAGCACAGTGATTGACACCTACAGAGTAAGCATGAATTACTCTTTTAGCAATAATTAATACAATATCTTTTCTGATGATAACCTATTGTAGAGTAAATGCCTATTGTAGATTATTTGGAAATTAGAAGCATAACGATAAAATAGAATGCCCTCCATCTTTAAAAATAATGTTGATTTTTTTTTTCCTTTTCTCCACCTTATGTATATGTATGTTTTCTATATAATTGCCGTAATATTGTATATGACATTTTATATCCTGATTGTTTCCTTTCACATTCACTATATATAAGCATTTTCCCAATCATAAAATTCTTTATGAACTTAATTTGTAATGGATATATAATATTTTTACATATGGGTGCCCTTATGTTTGGATATTTAAAATATTTCAAAGATTTTTATTTTATGACTATTAGTGCATATTTGTTTATAGATCAAATTACTTCATAGACAGGGTTTATTGAAATAGAATTACCAGATCTAAGGTGTTAATGTTTTAATGCTCCTGGTATATATTATTAAACTGCTTTCCACAAGGGTGTCAGTAGTTAATGCTTCTCTTAGAGCAGGGGTGTCCAAACTTTTTTCAACGTTTTTTACCAAGAGCCATATGTGGTAAGATACACAAACAGCCGGGCCACTCACTTGAGGTGCAGTACGTATTGCTTTACCTGGTTTATTTAAGTAAACTAAATATATTTTTGGAATTTGCTGCGGGCCAATTAAAAATGGATTGCGGGCCGCAATTGGCCCGTGGGCCGCAGTTTGGACACCCCTGCCTTAGAGCGTCTGAGAACCTTCCTCTCCTTGTACTCTTTCTAGCGTATTACTTTTTGAAAGGCAGAGAGTGGTATTTAATTTTTATTTCTTTGCTTTTCTGGAGTTAGAATGCTTTTTTTCTGTTTGTCAGTCTTTTGTATTTTTTGTTGTTGTTAACATTCATTGCCTGTTGTATTTTGACTCTGACATTTTTCGTACCTGTTCTATGAGTTCTTGTGTGTTAAGACTATTGACATTTTTCTTGTTGTAAGCATTTTCTGTTTATAAATATCTTCCTTATACTGTCGTTTCTTTTTTTTTTTAGATTCATCATTTTTTGGATTTTGTGAAACAGATTTACAAGGAGCTTCCAAAAGTAGTGGTATGTTTTTTAAAATATTATTTGGATTTATTATCTATTTGTTACTTCCTTATTCTGAAGGGAATTTGGCGTACTTGGGGAATGTTTAGTGAAGGTCAGACTCGAGGTTGGTAAATCAACCATTAAAAAAAAAAGTTCTTCTGGTTAAATACTGTATTTTTGGCATAAAAACAATATGTTCTTACTGTAGAAATTATGCAAAAAAACCCAACAAGATAAATCATGCATAATTTTCTCACTTGTAAGCACTCACTGACATTGATGTTTTGTTTTGTTTCATCTGGTGCTTTTTAAGGATGGTTGTGCTCACAGTCATGAAGGCTATTTGGGGAGGTAGTGTATACTTTCAGCATTTTTCTGTATCATTAAAATTCTTTCCTATATTGATAGAACTCTTTCTAAGCAGTGCCAACACTAAATAAAAGTGTGTGGAATAGAAGAGAAACGTCTCCTCTCCATTTTATTCTCACTTATTAGAAGGACTTGCTGTTACAGCTCGGAACATCTTCCAAGACTCTTTTCCCAGCAGTCCTAGTTCTTAGTGGCCCCATAATTTCCTGTCATACGCATGTACCTTGAACATCTCCCTGTTGCTTGTTTTCTTGGTTTTTGATTCTTTACTATCACAAATAATGTTTGGTGAAAATCATTGTACATAAATTTATCAGTTTTTATTTTAAAGATTTTTTTTTTTTAAGCTTAAAATATTTTTTAAATGAACATATGGTGACATTGACTCTTTTGGTATTTGAAGGATTTTAATCTGTTAATAATATAAAACTTAAAATTAATTACATTCTGAATTACCAAGTCGTGTCACCTACCATTTCAGTCAGAGCTTTTCATAAGAAGCTGTCTTGTTTAAGATGAAGTTCAAATGCCATTGAGAACTAAGGATGACAGTGAGGCTCCTGGTCTTTAAAAATGCCTTCTGTGCTTTGCCTCTGTTCCCATTTTGATTTCTGTTTAGGAGACTATTGGAAAGTGAATGCATTAGGGGTTAGCTCCCAGTTTCTTATCATTGGAGAGATGGGGTCCATTCTCCCACCTCACTGAGGTAATAACTAATATGGCATGCATCTCATATTTACTCAGGAAGAAGGAGCAGAAAATACTGAGGACATATGTTTATTTTCTGTTGTCGAAGGTGGAAAATGCTGTCCTCACGGTCTTAAAGAGTACCCCAGATACTATGGAGGACATTCGGTTTCTTCCACTGCCTGTCAGGTGTATTTTATGAAGGATTATTGTGTTTGACTTTAGGAAAAATGATTTCTGTTCTTTATCTGTAGAACCGCTACTTTGAGAACCCTCAGGTGATCCCTGAGAATACAGTCCCTCCCCCAGAAATGGTCGGTATGATCACGACAATTGCTGTGAAAGTGAATCCTGAGCGTGAGGACAGTGAGACAAGGACTGTAAGTTTTTCCGGTTGTTTTGCTTTGTTTTTACCCATGTCTCCTATACTTGGTAGAGGAAAAAATGAGACACTGATTTTTTAGACCACTTTAGTTTTTTGGTTTTTTCCTTAAACATCTGGAGGCATTTAAGATTAACAAAGTGTGTACGTGAGAGAACATCACTGATTCTGCTGTGCAGCCTCGAAGAAAGTGAACTCTTGCTCAACACTGATGCAAAGATACAAAGAACTGTAGTGGAAGCCCAGGGTCACCTGGTGGAATGAGCAGCTGACCAGGCTGGCGCCCTCTGTTCCGTCCTTAGCTTTGACATTAATAAAGTCCCTTTAAACTACGTGTTATATTTCATTGCCTGAGAGGTGGCCCTCTGTTCTGTCCTTAGCTTTGACATTAATAAAGTCCCTTTAAACTACGTGTTATATTTCATTGCCTGAGAGGTGGCCTCTGGGGACAGAAGCTCTGGGATGAGTTCGGCCCCACCACTTGGGTTTTCTGACTATAGGAGAGAGTCCATGAGCCTTTGCTCCGACCTTAATTTTCCCTCTCATTATCTGAAAAGCCTATCTTGTGGAATTTTGTGAAGATAATGCTGGTATTGCCTTCAGGTAGTATCTGCCACATAGGTAACATGTATTAAGCCTTTACTATGACTGTACTTTGATGATTGAATTAAGAATATCATCTATATTTCTTGAAATGGTTTTGTGGAATGTTTTAATTTGTGCTGGGATAAACAAGAAACTGCATTTTTAAAATAAATTTTATTGGGGAATATTGGAGAACCGTGTGTTTTCTCCAGGGCCCATAGCTCCAAGTTGTTGTCCTTCAATCTAATTGTGGAGGGCGCAGTTCAGCTTGAAGTCCAGTTGCCATTTTCAATCTTTAGTTGCAGGGGGCACAGCCCACTATCCCATGTGGGAATTGAACCGGCAACCTTGTTGTTGAGAGCTCGCGTTCTAACCCACTGAGCCATCCAGCCGCCCCAAGAAACTGCATTTTGAATAAAACTGTCATTCCTTTGCTCTTCCTGAATTAGAAACTTGCTTTCTGTTTATCAGTCTGTGTTTTTTGTTTTTGTTTTTTGTTTTGCTTATCTATTCCTGTCAATTGCCCATTTGTATTTTGAGGCTGACATTTTCCTTACATGTTTTATGAATTCTTATATATTAAATTAAGACTATCAAATTTTTTCTTATATTGTAAGCATTTTCTGTTTATAAGTATCTTGGAATAAAACTGGGTGAGTTTGTACTTTTGCTATTGTTCTTTTAAGTAAAATAACAGACATGAATTTAAATTTTCTCAGGTGATTTGAATCTCTTAAGTTTTGACAGATTTTCCTGAAGTTTTTTACTACAGGTGATTGATGACATTGGAAAATATAAACACCTCTATTAAATAATAGTTCTACACACTTTGTTTTAAAAATAGTTTGCATCTTTCACCACAGACATTTACAAAGATGTGTCAGTGTTTTTTCCCTTTTATTTATTTCAGTGGGGTGATGCTTGGTAGCAGGATATTGACTGGGGCTTACTGAAGTGCCGCAGTGATAACCACAATCCTGCTTGTTTCTCTCTTAACAGCATTCCATCATTCCAAGAGGATCTCTTTCTCTGAAAGTGTTGGCAGAATTGCCCATTATCGTTGTTTTAATGTATCAGGTATGTGTATTGCTTATTTGTTTCTTGGGTTTTTGGCTTCTTCTTTTATGACAAACTTCACATCTAGTTATCTGTGGCAAATGGATGTGTATGATACACACATGCTAAGTAATGTAATGACTCCTATAGTTTCTTTGGTATGCCCAATTATTTTGCTGTAGTAGAGAGTTATAAAAACATGAAAATCTGATGTTTCCTTTTAGCTCTACAAACTGAATATCCACAATGTTGTTGCTGAATTTGTGCCCTTGATCATGAATACCATTGCAATTCAGGTATCTGCACAAGCCAGGTGAGATTTCTTCGGACAGTGATGTAGCTTACTGTCACAGTGCTTTCATTCCGAGTAAAAATACACTGGTTGTTGCCATCTGTAAGACACAAAAATCTTAAGTGATACAATTTTGGTAAAATTATATTCATTTTTTACTAATTGAACTTGTATTTCAAAGATGATGGTAACAGTTATTTTTGTTCCTTATTGTGAAAAGATGGGTTAATACCTTGGTTTCTGGTGTTTTGTAAATTTAGAGTTATTAGGCATTACTGTGCTCACTTGTAGCTATGTGATTTCCAAGCCTTTTTCACCTTCAAGCTTTTGTTCTTGCTGTTCCTTTCAGCATGAGTGCTAGAATGTTCTTTACCCCCCCTTCACTCCCCCTCACCCGTCACCCTCAATCATTGAAGTTTTTTCTCAAACATTATGGCATCGCTCTTAAGACCTTTATCACTTACTTTGTTGACTTGTGTCCTGTCTGGCTTTGAGTCATTTGAAGGCAGGATCTGAGGGCGATCAGCTCTAACGACCCCTGTGGCCTGAACACGTGGTCTTTCATTGAGCAACTAGGTACCCTAATGCTGTCTGCTGGATGGGTGGCTTTGTGGGTATACATTATGAAATGGCTTGGAGAACTGCTTGCTTTATGTCTCTAAACCCTTTACCTTATTTTTATTTGGAACTGCATAAAAGTGCAGTGTCTACTGTTGCATCTGTGTTGTTCTGGTCTGTGTAGAAGTCAAACTTTGGGGCTCAGTAATTATTATATGCTTTTAATATTAATGTCACCTAAAGAGTTAAGAGCTAATAATGTGAATTTTATTCACTTCTTATTCAGACAACATAAGCTTTACAACAAGGAGTTGTATGCTGATTTCATTGCTGCTCAGATTAAAACATTGTCATTTTTAGCTTATATCATCAGAATTTACCAGGTAAGTTCATTGACTTATTTTAAGTCAGGTTTTCTGAGATATAATTTACATGAAATAAAGTTCACCTTTTGTATATAAACAGTTGTATGAATTGCCAGATGCCTACAGTTGGTAACCACCAACACATCAAAATACAGAACATTTCCATCACTCCCCAAAATTCCGCTTTATATTTCTTCTGCCTCCTGACCCTGGGAAACACTGAATGGATCATTTGGTTTAAAAAATCAGAATTAGGCACCCCTTGATATTTTAGTCAGCTTGAGTTAAACGGTAGTGAATTGCCTTCCTGAAACACCTCAAAAGGAAATTGTGATTAGAGCTTATTTTGAGTTGATTAAAGGTGCCTCTGATGTCATTTAGAACTTATATTAAAGGGATGACTAAGTAAAGAGTATTTAAAAAAAGAATTTCAGTATTTACTTCTCCCTCCTCCTCAGTAATGCAGTAATAATAGTAATGAAGTAATAATAATAATGAAGTAATAATACATACTCATTGTTGAAAGTTGGGAAGATACTAGAAAAGTACAGTGAAGACATCCATAATCCCATTATGTAAAAGAAACTGCTATTTATGTTGCTACCTCTCCTTTCAGTATGGCAATATGTATACACATGAACTATTAAAACTTTTTGGATAATACTTGTTTATTAGGCCTGTTACTTTCTCAGGGTTCTTTGAGCCACACTTAGTCTTACTGAATTTTTTAATGGTTTATAAAATGGGTTTTTCTTAACACCCACCAATCAATCTAACTGTGTTGTTTTCCTCTTATTTTGATAGGAGTTGGTGACTAAGTACTCTCAGCAGATGGTGAAAGGAATGCTACAGTTACTGTCAAATTGTCCCGCCGAGACTGCACACCTGAGAAAAGAGCTTCTGATTGCTGCAAAGCACATCCTCACCACAGAGCTAAGAAACCGTATGTCTGCCTTGTCTAGAATTCTGGCATGAGCCCTGTCCACATCTTTGGGGGTGGGATTCTGCTGATGTTCTAGTGTGTGTGTGTGTGTGTGTGTGTGTGTGTGTGTGTGTGTGTGTGTGTTTCAATAGTAAGAGTTTATTAAGGAAACTTACATATGAGGCGTGTCTTGGGCGGCAGCAAGATGACATGGTTATCCTTTGCCTGACATTTCATTGTTGGGCGGAGTCTTTAGCTCGCTCCAGTGTACAACTATTTTAGACTCAACTTGTCCTTTTTTTTACTGCTATCTTGGGTTTTTCCTTCCCCTTCTTTCTTTGCTTTTCTACCTACCCCTCTCCCTGCCTGTCCGCTTGCCACTGGGGTTCTCCCTTATCCTCTCAACAATCTGAGAATTAATGTGGTAATTTTCTCAGTATATCTTATGTTCTGAATCTCTTGCTACTTTTCTGCCTTTTGACTGTGTATCTTTTTAAATTCCAAATAGCCATTTGCTTTCTGATTCACAGCCAGCAATCTTTAAAAGGTCAGAAGAAAACAATGTTTTCTTTCTCTACGCTGTTCTGTTTTTATGCGAATGACTGATACTTGCTTTTTGATACTCTGATAATTACACTTTTTCTATCAATTATTGATTTATAATTTTTTAATACTTTTTATATTTGGTGTGTCCAAATTGTTAGGTTGAAGTTACATCTTAATTGTTTTGAGATGATTATTTCCCCCAGTAATTTTTCAAAATTAAATGTTTTATTTGCTTGTCAATCAGAGCATACGTAAAACTGATTTTTGGGCTTCCTTACATAGTTTTTAAATATGAAAAGAAGGGCACAGTTTGCGTGCTTACACACGAGTTAAGCTCAGATATTTTTGTGCTATTAAAATTTCAAATTATAGTGTGACTCTTGTACGTGGATATAGCTGAAAGGAAGATAGAGTTAAATTTTTTTTTGAAATGTCACATATATAGCAAAGCGCACAAAAGAAATGTATGATTTCACCAACGATTACAGAACAAACATGAGTGTTCGCGTTTCCCAGGCTGAGAACTTGAGCATTGCTGGTGCTATAGCCCCACTTGCCCCGAGAGCTGATGGCCATTGTGACTTCTCTGGTGACCGATTCCTTTGCTGTTTATGGTTTTTCCTATGTGTTCATCTCTGAACAATATCAAAATAGAAGAATTTTAAGTGGGACATTTGTAATTTACCAAAGTGGCTGCGTTGTGCCTGGAGTATCATTCTTAGATTAACTTTTCTTATTCCTGTGATTTGGGTAAAAAGGACTTTGGAGCTGCAGCTGGGGAGCTGGGTAACAGGAGGGTCCTCCTTGTGGAAGTGCTAACATACTAAAAACTGTTCTCAGGCTTTCCACCATGCACAGCCAGGCCCTCACGTGAGGCCATAAGGGTTGGTTTCAGCCTCGTTCATGCCTGCTCTGCAAAGATCAGCAGGTTTCCGAGATGCCGCTCCCCAGGGGATGATCACATTAGACTTGTTAAGTTCAGCTGTTAAGATACTTTATTTTGAAGCCTGTAGGAGTTCTGGGATTTAAATAGGTAAGCATTGCTTCTCAAAAAAGTTTGTATTGAAAGAAACATTTAAAGAATCATGTTAAATGTTAACCACGTTATAAAAATACAAAAATGTATGTGTGTAGTTAGAACTTACACACCCACTAACATTTTCACATAGCCTTACTTTGGCATCTCAGACATTATCAAATGGTAACCCATTTACCCTAATTCTCAAGAGCAGCAGTTTGAGAAAACCTGATGGTTTAACACAGTTCCCCATTTTCCTTGAGATTCTGATTCTCCATCATTGAGGGGATCTGGAAACAAATGCTGTACAACGTAATTTCTTATTCCTTCTCCTTGACCATTTTACTCATCCCCTTGTCAGCCCTTCAGCATTTGGTGTCTGAGCACTTTGCGTCTTTCCTTCTGTGCCTCCTTCCTCTTGGCCACCTCACCGAGGACAGTTCAGGGATGGTCCCTCCTCTGACCTTGGAGGAACTGCCTGTTGCTTCTTTCATTTGGCATTTCTCCTGTGCTGTCTTGCTTTGGGGTTAATCTTGCTTTGGGGTTAATCAGAGATGCACTGTGTGTCTCCCCAGTGTATACATTTCTTTTATATCTTTGACTCAGTAGCTCTTTGCTGGTGAAGAATGTACTTTGAGTTATTGAAGCTGGCTGTGATGTCAGGCTTGTTCCAGAATCTAAATGTCTTTTGGATGTTTGTGGCCAGAGTTCCTCAAGGAGCATATGGAACCAGAGGCCTAGAAAATGTGGGTTGCCACCCTGTCCGCACATCCTCAGAAATGAGAATTGTCTCTGAGTGGAGGCCAGCTCTTTCTACCCATTAAGTCTTCAGGCCTGCCAGGGCGAGGGAGGAGATTTGGTGATGGTTCCATCTGCAGGAGTGGAGGAACAGAAGAACCCCCAGGAGTTCTTGGTCAGCTTCATCCAGGGAGTTGGGACCCTTAACCTGGGACCCATGCCTATGAGACACTAAAATTTCCTGGACATTTGTAATTTATATGGAGAAATATCCTAATTTCTCCGTGGTGACTAACCATACAGTGTTTAAGAAGGGTGACTTCTGTGCAGCTGATAAAGGGGCATTTAGGGAGATACTGACCCCTTCTCCAGACGGGTTTGAGTTGATGGTGGCAACTTTTTAGGATGATGGAATGCGCCTCCAGTTAAATATTGGGGACGGGTTCTGTGCAAGGGGACATGAAGTTCACTTTTTCTTAGTTTATTCTCTGACACTGAATGTGATTCTGACTGCATCTTCGTTGGCAGATGGCTTATGTGGCCCAGTAAAGTCAATGTCTTTGACTAAAAATGGTGTTCATGCTTTTCTCCTCTCCACCGTTTTTCTGGATTGCTAGTTGATTACAGATTGGCTACTGTGAAAGTACTTAATGTATAATTGATTTCGTTGGTGATAATGTGCAATGGATATTTGTGTTCTAGAGTTCATTCCTTGCATGGACAAGCTGTTTGATGAATCCATACTCATTGGTTCAGGATATACTGCTCGAGAGACGCTCAGGTATGAGATTCAACCCATGATATCTAGTTAATTAAATGCGAGGGGCAGTAATTCCTGGCTCTTTGTGTTATTAGCTACATTATCATTGTTTCAACAAACATAGGCTGTTGGGCCCTTACTCCCAAGTGGATTTAGAATTGCAGGAATTTTTTGGAAATGCCTTAGGTTGCCACTGTTTTCTACTTAAAACAGTTATAAAATACCGTATTTTGCTGTGTGATGTGCTCCCGTGTATAAGGCACACCTACGGTTTTGACCCAAACTTTCAGGGAAAAAAATCTTTCGTTTTAATTTTTTAATTCAGATTTTTATTTGTTTACATTTAGGTGCTTGTTTTTTGTATTATAAAGGAATTTTAGCATTTATTTTTTAACATATTATGGTACAAGAAATTTTATGTAACAAATAATTACAAAACACAAGAAGAGATACAAGGTATAAGAAATATTAAGTCCCGGTAACAAATTTACGATATTGATGCATATAGAAGACCAAGAACTCTTTGTCATTGCAAGTTCGTCATAAGTTCAACAAAACCGATTGTCGTATTGCAGGGTATTTTGCCTACGGATATTGTTATTGATTTTTAGAGTTGCACTTTTAACTCATAAGCATAAATAAAAGAATTAAAAACATACAGATACAGAATTATACAGTACCCACGTATAATGTGCATCCTTATTTTTCCCTTACAAATTTGGGCAAAAAGTGCGCGTTATACATGGCAAAATACGGTAATAAGTAAGACTTTCTTTATAATTTAGGATTGAACCTGCCTGGAAGATTAGATCATGTCATTAGATCGTGTCACTCCTGCTTTAAACCCGTTGCTTTCTGTTGCTCTTAGACAAAGACAAAAACCGGACTCCTGACTGAGGCAGCTATTCTGGCCTCAGCTGCTTGGCTACTCCAGGCAGTCCCCAGCAGGGATTTTGTCTTTCTCCCATCTGGAAATTTCCCTGGCTTTTTGACCCACAGCCCCCATTGGTCCTTAAGTTTTCAGCATCAGTGTCACCTCAAAGGGGCTTTGCCTGGCACCCTATTTAAGAGTGGTTCCCCCACTGGTGTTTCTCCACAGCACTAATCATCTTGTGTGTTTCCCCTCTGGTAAATAAGCTTCCTGAGGGCAGGAATGCTGTTTCCCTTGATCACTGTGGTATCTGTCCCTGGTGCTTAGCCCAGTGTCTGGCACGTGGCAGGTGTCCAAACACTGAGTGAGTGAAAGCACTTCATAGCCCAGACATTGTTATTGTGTCTCTGTAGAATGGTCCCAATATATAAGGTGGTAATTGGCATAGTGCTTATCTTTGAGCAACAAAACCCATTCAGTGCACGATCGAGCTGGTGATTGTTTCTGTTCATGTTGGCTGTGTGCCAGTGTTAGTGATATGCATGAACGTGGAAAGTAAAGATGACAGCACCAAGACCAGACTTCTAGTCGTGGCACTGGGGGAAGTGGGACCCTATAAAGGGTGCCCTAAATGTGCCGTCGCAGTGGTGGTGGTGCGGAGCAGGTAGTGGGAGAAAACAGCGGCCTGCAGCTGTGGCCCTTAGGGGGTGCTGAGGTGCACACTAGCAGAGGTCTCTGCCCGCAGGCCCCTCGCCTACAGCACGCTGGCCGACCTTGTGCATCACGTCCGTCAGCACCTGCCGCTCAGTGACCTCTCCCTCGCGGTCCAGCTCTTTGCCAAGAACATCGACGATGAGTCCCTGCCCAGCAGCATCCAGACCATGTCCTGCAAGCTCCTGCTGAACCTGGTGGACTGCATCCGCTCCAAGAGCGAGCAGGAGAGCGGCAACGGGCGCGACGTGCTGATGCGGATGCTGGAGGTACCACACCCCTGAGCGCTGCGCCTGCTGCTGAACTTGAACCAGTGCTGCACTGGCAAGTTTATGGGGCCGCCAGGTGGCCAAGTGATCGCAGGTGTTAGACACGTGGGTTCCAGTCCCAGCTCCACCATTAGCTAGCCAGGTGTTCTTGGGTGGGACACTTAACGTCTCTGCCGGCTTACTCATCTTCTAGCCAGGGATGACCAATGTCTGCCTCACAGGGTGCTTGTGGACACAAATAAAACAACTCATTAGACCTCTTAGTACAGTTCCCAGCAAGCTCCCGGGGCACCGTGTAGCAAAGTGCTGAATTAGCTGTGAACATCTCTGGAGAGGCACCCTGGGGTGTGTGCATAAAGTGTAAGGTGTGATTCCCGTGGCAGTGGGCAGTCGTGTGGACGACGGAGTACTCCTGGGCGGCCTCCGGGCCCTGCCTTTCAGGCCAGTGACTCTTGTCCCGAGCTCTTGTCCCCAGTGGATTCTTCCCATGTGCAGTGGAGATAGTGCTACATCCGTAGTTATCCCACAGGGAAACAGCACATTTTCCTTCATAGGAAGCAGAATGACTTTAGTGGGTGGTTCCAGACAGGTTTTCTTTTCCTGCCTTCTGAAAAGGTTGTTGGTCTGGGGAAGAGGACTGATTTTTGTCTCCCCCTCTACTTTCTCTTCCTGTTAGGTTTTTGTTCTCAAATTCCACACCATTGCTCGGTACCAGCTCTCTGCCATTTTTAAGAAGTGCAAGCCTCAGTCAGAACTCGGAGCCGTGGAGGCAGCCCTGCCTGGGGTGCCAGCTGCCCCTGCAGCTCCGGGCCCTGCCCCCTCCCCAGCCCCTGTTCCCACCCCAGCCCCTCCCCCACCCCCTCCACCCACACCCGCCACTCCTGTGACCCCAGCCCCTGTGCCTCCCTTTGAGAAGCAAGGAGAAAAGGACAAGGAGGATAAGCAGACATTCCAAGTCACAGATTGCCGAAGTTTGGTGAAAACCTTAGTCTGTGGCGTCAAGACAATCACGTGGGGCATAACGTCATGCAAAGCACCTGGTGGTAATTCCACTCTTGAATTCTTCAGATGAAGGATGTTTTTCACAAAGTGGGTTTTATTCGCATTAACTTACTATGCTATCTTTTTTCCAGAAGCTCAGTTCATTCCCAACAAGCAGTTACAGCCCAAAGAAACTCAGATTTACATAAAACTGGTGAAATATGCAATGCAGGCTTTAGATATTTATCAGGTAAGGAAGTGCTCTCAAATCACCTCTTAGAGTTGCCACCGATGGAACAGGTCTTGAAAGATCTGTTATGTTTGGATGGTCTGCTGTATGTGTGTACCCAAGTTGCTTTTGTTCCATAGCACAGCATTGTATTTATGGTGAGAATTCTTATTTATATGTCATCGTGTGTATTTTGGAGGGGAGGTGGTCTAAATGGAATGCAATAGAAACAAGATTTAAGTTGACTGAGTTTGTTCCTTTTTGGAACACCTAACAGTTGTTTTTCTAAAATATTACGTTCTAAAATTAACCTGAGAATAGAGAATTTAAAAGATTTTAGGGGGTATTTGTTGTCTAATTCAAGTGCTCTGTTTTAAGTATGTAACTGATCTGATGAGGTAATGGAATATGTTCAGACATGTTCAGTTTTAATGTCCATGGGTTGTTTTTTTCCTATGCTAGGTCCAGATAGCGGGAAATGGACAAACATACATTCGGGTAGCAAACTGCCAGACTGTTAGAATGAAGGAAGAGAAGGAGGTACTGGAACACTTTGCTGGCGTATTCACAATGATGAATCCCTTAACATTTAAAGAAATCTTTCAAACTACAGTCCCTTATATGGTGGAAAGAATCTCGAAGAATTATGCTCTTCAGGTACAAAACTCCTTTCTTATGTTCTTTCAACATTAACTATAAAATTCTGTGTGTCGATTGAATTCTTGCTGTTACACTTATTTTGAGAATTTTGTAAATAATATGCCTAAGGATGTGCTTGTAGAGCAAAATTTAGAGAAATATTAAGCAACATTATTAAAATTATTTTTTCCAAAAGATCAAGATGCTTTGGACCAGTTCCTTTCATTACCCTGTTTCCCTGAAAATAAGACCTAGCCCGACAGTCAGCTTTAGTGCATCTTTTGGAGCAAAAATTAATATAAGACCTGGTATTATATTATATTATATATTATATTATATTAGACCTGGTCTTATATTATATTGCATTATATAAGAACTGGTCTTATACTATATAAAACTCGGTCTTACATTATAGTAAAATAAGACCGGGTCTTATAATATTGTTTGTTCCAAAAGACACATTAGAGCTGATTGTCCGACTAGGTCTTATTTTCGGGGAAACACGGTAGTAGAAATTAAATATGTGTTACATGTAGGCTCGTGGTATTTCATGGTGAGGATAAAATACCAAATTAAGTATTGAAATTGGGCTGCACCATTCAAGGCTCAGTAAATCTATTTCATTTTTTTTTCCTTTGGTGGATAATTAATTTCTTGGAGTGTCTGACACAGGTTTTCTGACACACATTTTTGGGAAGTTCGTTAACTTTTTCTTGAAGCTGCTTTGGGGAAGGGATTATTTTTGTCACATTTTTTCCTTGTTTTGACAGATTGTTGCCAACTCCTTCTTGGCAAATCCTACTACCTCTGCTCTGTTTGCTACAATCCTGGTGGAATATCTCCTTGACCGTCTGCCAGAAATGGGCTCCAACCTGGAGCTCTCCAACCTGTACCTCAAGCTGTTTAAGTTGGTCTTTGGCTCAGTTTCACTGTTTGCAGCTGAAAATGAACAAATGCTAAAGGTAAAGCTTGTTCAGACCCAAGTCACACTTTGTGTCAGAGTTTCTTGTTTTCAATGTTGAACAAAAATTGGAATGTCTCTTTTTATATTTGTAGAGTGCTCTAGAATTAACAAAATATATGCAACAAATAAGGGCCAAGTGTAAAAAACATTTCCTGTATTTCTAAGCAGAGCTTAATTTATCTGGTGATTTCAAATGAAAACTTCAGAACTCTTATGGTAGGCAGTGGGTTGTTACTAGTATTCCCACCACTAATTTTCTTTTTTAAAATTCAGCTTTTTTCTGGATTACGCAGTAAAATTAGGGGCACATCATCCTTATTTTAAAAATTGAGTGATACGAAAGACTATAGAAGGAAACAAATGTCTTCAGTTACCTCTCAAATCCAATGAGATACATCGGCCATTGTCCACTTTAACTTTGTTTCTTCTGTGTGTTCATATTCTCTGTGACAATACCTAAACATTCCATTTCAGGAATATTTGTTTGTTTTTTTCCCCTTCAAATCAAGCATTCTAACTATTTTGTGTTCCCTAATTAAGATCATCTTTGAGAAATGTGTCTCCAATGTTTTTCTAGATGATTAATTCTGTATAATTTGATCTCATCAGTTACTTGATTCTAGAAGTGGCTAAAAACCTACTCATGGTTACATCACCCATTAAAAGTGGCACACGGCAGAACAGAAATCTTATAAGCATTCACTTCTACTTGTGGCAAATATTTTAATTCCTATAGAAAGTGGAATATTATCACGTTGAGTTTGAAGAGAGAAGGGAAAATTTTTAAGATGTAAGCAAGATCCGTTTTTCCCTAGAGTAAAAGTACAGATGGTGATAAAAAGCAATAGTAATCTGTGCTTTTAAGTAATGGTTTCCTCAGTTTTTTTTTCCAGTTATATAGTAATAAGTTATCAACTTTAATATTACTTATGTGTTAATGTGAAAGGGAAATACTCAATTTTAAAAAAAATAAAAGTATTGTAATCTGTGTCCACATAACTTGGTATTTTCAAATAATTTAATTTGCGCCAACATGCGATACATCTCTATACAGAACAATACCAAAAAAACAAAACTTAGTGGTAAGATAGATGTTCAAAAAAAATACTCAAAAAACAAATTCATAGCTTTTTGTCAAGAGAAAATGTATATAGTTAATTTATTCTGTAACACAAATATATCATGCCATATATAATAACAATTTTGGAACTGTATGTGCTATACCAACAGTTTAAATATACCTGCAAAAAAATGTCATGTTAAACTTAACCTGTCACGTGTCAAAACCAGGATTTGAAGTACAAGATAAAAAGCGAATCTGGTTTAAATGTTAATTAAAGTTACTAAGGAAGTTACTAAAGCAAAGAAAGTGCTTTTTTATTAAATACCCATTTTTCGATCACGTCTTTCAAAACCTTATACTCTTTTGAGGCTTTTACATATATTTGATTGATAGCGAAGTTTAGTTCCTTAGGTTACTTTTTGCATTTATTAGGTTGGTGCAAAAGTGATTGCAGTTTTTGCAATTTTTTAACCTTTTAAATGCAATTACTTTTGCATTAACCTAATAAATTGTTATAGGAGGTAGGCTTCTTTGATCTTGTTTGATTATTTAGTCTTACAAAGGAGTGACTATATTCAGAAGAACTGCAGGGCTGACAGGCCTTCTACTATCTGTTTCAAATGTCATCTTTTCAACATATGTAACCACATAGTAATATAGGAACCTATTAAATGCTTCTCTGACAGCCAATCTGGTGGAAACCAGCCTATATTGTAAGAGTAATTAATTGGACTCATAAGCATTAGAAAGTTCTTATTGTGTTTTTCCTTTTAGCATAAATTTTTCAATTACCTACCATTCCTGTCTGACTGCTGTGAACGTGTAGCGTGGTTCTTGCGGGTGTGGATTCTCACTAGACTAGAGCCTGTTAACCTGCCTTTTCTCCCTCCTGCAGCCTCACCTGCACAAGATTGTGAACAGCTCAATGGAGCTCGCACAAACTGCCAAAGAGCCCTATAACTACTTCCTGCTGCTTCGGGCCCTGTTCCGCTCCATTGGGGGAGGGAGCCATGATCTCCTGTATCAGGAATTTTTGCCTCTGCTTCCAAACCTCCTGCAAGGTCAGAGCAATGATTTTGGTTGCCTTTTAGCCTTGTGTGCGTGTCTGGGTCTGGCTGCATGTGAGAGTTGGGGTTCATCCTCTGCACTCAGTGAAGGTCATGGTGAGGTCATGGTGAAGGTCATGCATGTGCCCCCACGGAGAGAGGGAGAGGTGCCCATCCTCGTGGTCATGTCCCACTCTCTTTAAAGACAGTGAGGCTTTGAAGGAAGCTCCCTGCCCTGGGCGGGGCTCTGCCTCTACTTGGAGTGGAATGGGAGTTGGAAGGTTTTAGTTAGATGCCAGTTAGGACTTGGTTGCATTTTAATAGCATTTGTTAAGCCAGTCTAGAAAGAAAGCTGTTTCTAGTGGTTTTGTAAGATCAGGAATCCCTAGATTTGAAGAGAGTCAGAACAAGAAGGGAAGAAGCAAGTTACAAAGCTGACTTAAAAGTTTTTGTGTTTATTTAGTTGCTAATTTACACGACCAGAATCCTATAATTCATGCATAATTAGCAGTGCTTTCAAGATAATAGAGCTAAAGGGGCTCTTGAGTCCATTGAATGGTTATGGGTGGGAACTGATTAGAAACACTATCCTAAGAATTTTTGTTTGTCTGAGTAAGGGTGAGCTCTTGGCGTCTTGGCAAGGGATTGAATCCTCTGTATTTTCTTTGCAAACTTTTAAAAAGTGAAGCCATTTACAACATAGTATACCTAGGTGGCAACTGGGAAATATTTGTATATATTGGATGTAACATGGACGGAAGTCCACCAGGCAGGGTGCTTAAGACGGCCCATAGTCAGGCTCCATTGTCTGTGTTTAACCCCATCTCCAGTCATTCCTCAGCCTGAGCCTGCGGTTCTGCTCAGCCTGATTTCGTCTTGTACGTTCTCTGCTGCTCCCAAGCTCATCTCTCCCGCCTAGTTTTGTTCAAGCGGATCCCCTTCTGGTAACTTAGCTGTTCCCTCTCCACATCCTTCTCCTCCTGCTGTGTGATGCCTTCCCCGATGACTCCTCTTTTCTGAGCTCCCTTCATCTTGCATTGCTTGGGTCCGCTGTCACTTGACTTTCTCTTTTTAGTTCCTCTGTAAGTGCTCTGTGAGTGGGTCCTTATCTGACTCGTCTCAGTTAGGAAGGAACTCGGTAAATACCAGTTACCCTCATGAAGAGTTGAGGTTGCCTGGATAAGAAAGAGGTTCTCTATGAAAAACAAAAGCAGATTTTTAGAAAAATGTTTATTTTAGAGCATAGACATCAAATGGTCTACAGGAAGCGTGAAGAAAGATGTAAGGTTGTGAGCCTTTAACCTGAGGTGAACGTATCTATCAGAAGTCTGTGTCTTTAGATGGGGCTTATTTATAGTATCACATGATTTTTAAAAGATCGATGTATACTATTTCTATTAAGGGTATAATATTGTAACTCAATTTATAATAATTATATGTAGCCTGCTCTTGTCACTGTGAATATGGCAGACAAGGAATTGTGGATGCAGTTGAATAGATTTAGCTAGTGCAGGGTTATAAGGCACAGAAAGTCTTCCTGTTACCACGTTGATGTCTATAATAAAAGGTTTACCAGTACTTTGCACAGTTCACTTTGGCCTGTGTCTGGAAGGTAACGTCCCTCTCTGCCGGCCTCACACCGTTGTTAGGGCTGAACATGTTGCAGAGCGGCCTGCACAAGCAGCATATGAAGGACCTCTTCGTGGAGCTGTGTCTCACGGTGCCGGTGCGGCTGAGCTCTCTCTTGCCCTATCTGCCCATGTTAATGGATCCCCTGGTGTCTGCCCTCAATGGCTCTCAGACGTTGGTCAGCCAAGGCCTGAGGACTCTGGAGCTGTGTGTGGACAACCTGCAGCCTGATTTCCTCTACGACCACATTCAGCCGGTGCGCGCAGAGCTCATGCAGGTAAGTCTGGTTCTCATCAGCGCCAGCAGAAGGCGTCAGGTGCTCCCGTATCTACGTAGTTTTTACTGAGGATTCTAGGGTAGTGGTTTCCGGAAGTGACGGGCCACTGTTGAGTGCTCCATGCGCAGTGGTGAGCTCTCTGCTGGATGAATGGTGTAGCTTTCAACTTACTTTGTGCATTTTCTGGCTTATGAAAACATGTAAAGAAGTACTGTAAGTATTGAGTGGATGTTTGTTTTGCAGTATTGTCCCCCTTTTTGGGGGGCTTTCACAAGTGTTATGTTTTCATGACATTGATGACTTACAAAGGCAGACGTGGCCGCCTTTGGGGTGATCTTTTCTTTATCCACTAGAGATCTTGAGTTACACAGTAAAGAGATGCAGATTCCTAAGGGAAGGTATAGATGTCTGAAAACATTTTATATATTTTTTCCATTAGAGTTCATATGTCAAATATCAAGTTTTTCCTTCATGTTTGCTGCTGTTACTGATTTGTAATGTGCTTGGTAACTCTTAGAGGTTTAGGAGGCCTGTTATTTACTCATCTGCCCCTTTAGCATAGAGTATTTCACCCCAAGTGCCAGCCACAATGCCAGCTTTCTATGAATGTGACTCAGTAACTCCTAAAGGACAGGAGTCTCTGGACAGAGTAGAGTGGAGACAGCAACTGGGAAGACCCGACCCAAGTGTGGGTGAGCTGCGTGCAGGAGGAGGAGGCAGGGATGGGTTCTCGGGCCTCCTGCCATTCCATAGGACGACAGAACAGGGAGAGACAGGGTCCAGGCTGCTATTTGCTTTTGGGAGCACAGTGACCCATCCACTAGACAAGTGTCACGCCGTCTCTCTCCAGCCCCATCCACCAGCTGCATCCCTGTGTGAGTACTGGGAGATCAGAAGCACTCATTCCCTGTGGCGCCCCCTCCTGGGGAGGTGAGCAGAAGTCCCTTTTCCTGAAGATCGGGTGGGCCAGGTGCAGGGGTGGAGGTGAGGAGACTTGGACGGCATCTCCCAGCAGTCATTAGGACAAGCCTCTTTGGACCTACAGAAATGTAGGAGAAATTGGAAGTTTGCTTTAGAGAAAAGTACCAAGATTTTGGCTATTGTTGGACATTAATATTGGACATTGTTATAGAAGGTGATTTAAAAAAAATAGACTTAAATAGTGAGTTACAGTAATTTTCAAGACATGGTAATTTAGTTGGGAAAATGTGGGAAAATTGACAGTTTTTGGAACAGTTGAGTGCGTGTGTCTTTTACTAACTGTAAGTACAAGGCACACATTCACTTACATATTCCCATTACGCAGGGCCCTGCATGATCCACATTTTCCCTCTTTGCCATCCTTTCTTGGGATGTACGAGATAATTTATATATCATGTTTGTAAGTTATAAAGCCTAGTAATAAAGGTAAAAACCTGAGAACTCACCATCTAACCCGAGAATGAGAACCTTGCCAGTAAATTGCATTTCCCTCTGTGCTTGTCCCGATCCCATTTTGTAAAAGTGCTTAAGCAAAATATTGCTTAGTTTTCTCTCTTTTGAGCTCTGCACTATGTACAGTATGCTACCATTTGTATTTTAGGAGCGTGGAAGAACATTTGTATTAAATACGTAGTTTGGTAAAGACATAAAGTTTCTCTGGAAGGATACAAAGACTGATAACGTTGGTTTCCCCCAAGGAGGGGAACTTGTGTGTTTGGGGGACAAAGATGGATGGAAGAATTTTCACTGTGTAGTCTTTTATTAATAACTTTTGAATTTTGGTTTGTGAACCATATGAACGCATTACCTTGGAAGGATTTTAATGGAAGCGTGTTGATGTTTAGGCTTTATGGCGCACTTTACGCAACCCTGCTGATAGCATTTCTCACGTGGCCTACCGGGTACTTGGTAAATTTGGTGGCAGTAACAGAAAGATGTTAAAGGAATCCCAGAAGCTGCACTATGTTGTGACTGAAGTTCAAGGCCCCAGTATCACAGTGGAGTTTTCTGATTGCAAAGCATCTCTTCAGCTCCCAATGGAGAAGGTAAGTTTGGAAGCCTCTGGACGCTTCTTAAAGATGCTGTAAGTTTCATTTTAAGAAAGTTAATTTTTATTTGAAAATATGTGAATAAAACTTGTACTTTTTGGGGAGGGAATTACTAACTCAAAGTATGAGATTTATTTAGGGTCAACTTGGTGATGGTTAGGTGTTGCCCCGCCCACCTGGCCCTGGGACTTAGTCTGTTTTGATGCCCAATGGGCTTTACTTCAAGTGTCGTTTAGAACCCACGTTAATTCTATTCTTGTCTCATCCTGGTCACTCTGTTATCTAGCTTCCTCCTGTCCTCTGTCTATCCAAACAGCTCCTGCTGTCTTTCCTGGCTTCTTAGCCAGCTGCGGGCAGCTCTTTGGTTTCTCTCTACATGCCTTTAGAACCCTTCTAAATTGTGTAAAAAATGAATAAACTCCTGAAAGTAATATAATACTGAATGTCAACTGTAATTGACAAATTAAAAAAAAGTAACACCCAAACTTTGTTCCCAACATCTTGCAAATGGTCCACTCAACTACTTTTGCTTTATCCTTATAGAAAACTATTCTCCCTTTACCTTGACCCTTCCTAGTCCTTTGTCACATGTGTCACCGTTCTACTTAATTGTAATCTACATTGTTACATTTGACTTTTCCTTCTTATTGTATAACCAGCCTTTCCCCGCCACACAGCCTTTGTTATCATGTCTTTTCATAACATTTAGCCGTTGTACAGTGGGTATTTTGTAAAGGGTATTATAGTAGACTTGTGTGTGTATTGAGTGACTGGGCCATTTTAATAAGTCAGTGTCAGCTGAGATTCCTGAGCTCCTTGCAGATCTGGTCTTAACACCAGTGTTCTATGGCCTGGAACGACTCAGAGCACCCCCTTCCCCCCACCCCCCAGGCTAACTCAGTCTGTTCTGTTGCCTCATATTGTAGAACTTGGCATGTTTACCTTTCTGTGTAAGAAATTTACCCACATAATGAGTTCCGTGATTTTTTTGTTGTTAAATTTATTGGGATAACATTGGTTAATAATGTTATAAATTTCGGGTATACAACTTTATAATATGGCATCTGTATACTGTAATGTGTGCTCACCACCCAAAGTCTAGTCTCCTGTCACTATATATTTGACCTCCTTTAGCCTCTTTGCCTTCACTCCACCCCCTTCCCCTCTGGTAACCACTGTTCTCCCGTTCTCTTGTCTGTATCTGTGAGGTTTTTTTGTTTGTCAATTTGCTGCTTTCTGATTTATAGTCCATGTGAGTGAAATCACATGGTTCTTGTACTTTTCCGTCTGACTTACTTCACTTACCATAAACTCTCAAGATCCATCCATAGTGTTGCAAGTGGCAATATTTCATCTTTTTTTTATGGCTGAGTAGTATTCCGTTGTATATATGAACATCTTTTTCTAGTCATCCATTGAAGGGTACTCTTAGGTTGTTTCCATGTCTTAGCTATTGTGGATAATGCTGCAGTGAACATAGGAGTGCATAGGTCTTTAGGAATAAGTGCTTTCAAATTTGTTGAGTAGATACCCAGAAGAGGGGTTGCTGGGTTAAATGGTAGCTGTATTAATTTCTTGAGGAACTGCCATATGTTTTCCATAGTGGCTCTACTAATTTACCTTCCCAGTAGCAGTGTACGAGGGTTCCTTTTTCACCACATCCTCGCCAACACTTATTTCTTATCTTATTAATAATAGCCATTTTATCAGGTGTGAGGTGGTATCTCATTGTGTTTTCGATTTTCACTAACCTTATAGCTGGTAATGTTGAGCATTTTTTCATGTATTGTTGGCCATGTATCTTCTTGGGAGAAGCATCTGTTCAGGTCCTCTGCCCATTTTTTAATTGGATTGTTTGTTTATTTGTTGTTGAGTTGTATGAGTTCTTTCTATATTGTGGCTATTAGCCCCTTATTGGAGATGTTGTTTGCAAAATATCTTCTTCTGTTCGGTTGGTTGCCTCTTAGTTTTATTGATGGTTTCTTTTGCTGTACAGAAGCTTTTTAGTTTGGCATAGTCCCATTCATTTATTTTTGCTTTTCCCTTGCTTTTGGGGTCAAGTTCACAAAAACATCTCTAAGACCAAGGTCCATAAATTTAGTGCCTATATTTTCTTTATGTATTTTATTGTTTCAAATCTTATATTCAAGTCTTTAATCCATTTTTGAGTTAATTTTTATGTGTGGTTTCAGATAGCAGTCTAGTTTCATTATTTTGCATGTGGCTTTCCAGGTTTCCCAACACCATTTGTTGAAGAGACTTCCCTTTCTTCATCGTATGTTTTCAGCTCTTTTGTTGAAAATATGTGTGGGTTTATTTCTGGGTTCTCAATTCTGTACCATTGGTCTCTGTGTGTGTTTTTCTGCCAATGCTATAGTGTTTAGATTACTGTAGCTTTGTAATAAAGTTTGAAGACAGGAAGTATGATATTTCTGGTTTTGTTCTTTTGTCAGGATTGCTTTGGCTATTCGGGGTCTTTTGTGGTTCCATACAAATTTGAGGATTTTTTTTGGTTCTATTTCTGTGAAAAATGCCATTGGGATTTTGATAGGGATTGCATTAAGTCTGTATATTGCTTTGGGTAACATGGCCATTTTAACAATGTCAATTGTTCCAATCCATGAACACGGAATATCTTTCCATTTCTTTGGTTTCTTCAATTTCTTTCAACAATAGATTACAGTTTTCATTGTACACGTCCTTCATGGCCTTGAAGTTTATTCCTAGGTATTTTACTCTTTTTTTTTTGAAAATAATACTTTTTGTACACCAATATTTTTTTTCTTTATTAGTTTCAGGTACACAAGACAATGTAATACTTAGACGTTTATCATTTATATTCCTCACGCTGTGTGAACCCCCCTTCCCCCATCTACTATCCCTCTGTCATCGCACAGAACCATTACATTTCCACTGTCTCTATTCCTAATGCTGTACTCTGCTTCTTGTAAGTATATACATACGTATATATACATATATATATATACATATATATATTAAATTATAGTTGGCATTCATTATTGTTCAGCTTCAGGTGTACAGTGCAGTGATCAAGCATCTACATCATCCCTGAGGTGGTCTCCCAAATGGGACACGTGTCCATCGGATACCCTACAAAATCTTTACAACATTATTGATTACATTCCCCAAATTAATTTTAAAACCCCATGACCATCTTGTGGTTACCAACTATTTTCTAATCCCCTCACCTTACCCCTTATCCCCACCCCCCCGCCCATCTAGCAACCCTCAGTTTTTCCTCTATGTCTCCAAAACTTTCTGATTAGTTCATTCACTTATTATTTTCTTTAGATTCTGCATATAAGTGAGATCATATGGTAGTTGTCTTTCTCTGTCTGACTTATTTCACTTAACATAATGTTCTCTAGGTCCATCCATGTTGTTGCAAATGGCAAGATTTCTTTCTTTATGGCTGCGTACTACTCCATTGTATAAATGTACCACAGTTTCTTAATCCAGTCATCTACCGATGAGCATTTCGGTTGTTTCCATGTCTTGGCTATTGTGTATAGTGCTGCAATAAACATAGGCGTGCATAAAGATTTTTGAATTGGAGTTTTGGATTTCTCCAGATAGATACTTAAGAGTGGAATTGCTGGATCATAAGGTAGTTCCATTTTCAGATTTTTGAGATACCTCCATACTGTTTTCCATAGTGGCTGCACCAATCTGCAATCCCACCAACAGTGCACAAGCGTTCCCTTTTCTCCACATCCGCGCCAGCACTTTTTGTTTGTTGTATTGATGATAGCCATTTTGACTGGGGTGATGTGGTATCTCATTGTGGTTTTTATTTGCATTTCTCTGATGGTTAGTGAGGTTGAACATTTCTTTATATGTCTGTTTGCCATCTGTATGTCCTTTTTAGAAAAATGTCTCTTCATGTCCTCTGCCCATTTTTTAATTGGGTTGTTTGTTTTTTTGGAGTTGAGTTGAGTGAGTTTTTTATAAATTTGTGATATTAACCCCTTATCAGATATATCATTGGCAAGTATCTTTTCCCATTCAGTAGGATCCCTTTTTGTTTTATTGATGGTTTCCTTTGCTGTGAAAAAAACTTTTTAGTTTGATGCAATCCCACATGTTTATTTTTTCTCTTACTTCGCTCGCGTGAGGGTATATATCAGTAAAAATCTTACTCTGGGTAATGTCTGTGAAGTTTTCTTCCTATATTTTCTTCTAGGAATTTTATGGTTTCAGATCTTACATTTAAATCTTGAAGCCATTTTGAATTTATTTTTGTATATGATGTAAGGAGGTGGTCCAGCTTCATTTTTTTGCATGTTGTCTGTCCAGGTTTCCCAGCACCATTTATTGAATAGACTATCTTTACTGCACTGTATATTCTTGCTTCCATTGTCATAGATTAAATGGCCATATAGGCATGGATTTATCTCTGGACTCTATTCTGTTCCATTGATCTATGTGTCTGTTTTTATGCCAGTACCAAGCTGTTTTGATTACTGTAGCCTTGTAGTATAATTTGATGTCAGGTATTGTTATACCTCCCACTTTGTTCTTATTTCTCAAGATTGCTGAGGCTATCCGGGGTCTTTTATGGTCCCATATAAATTTTAGGATTATATGTCCTATTTCCGTAAAAAACGTCGTTGGTAGTTTGATAGGAATTGCGTTGAATATGTATATTGCCTTAGGCAGTATGGACATTTTAACTATATTAATTCTTCCTATCCATGAACATAGTATGTGTTTCCATCCATTTGTATCTTCTTTCATTTCTTTCTTCAGTGTCTTATAATTTTCTGAGTACAGATCTTTTACTTCTTTGGTTAAATTTATTCCCAGGTATTTTATAGTCTTTGGAGCAATTGTAAATGGGATTGTTTTTTTACTTTCTCCTTCTGATGTTTTATTATTGGTATATACAAATGCAACTGATTTCTGAATATTAATTTTGTATCCTGCTACTTTATTAAATTCATCTATCAGCTCTAAAAGTTTCTTGGTGGCGTCTTTAGGGTTCTCTATATATAGTGTCATATCATCTGCATATAATGACAATTTTACTTCCTACTAATTTTACTTACTCCTTACCGATTTGGATGCCTTTTATTTCTTTTTCTTGTCTAATTGCTGTGGCTAGAACTTCCAGCACTATGTTGAATAGAAGTGGAGAAAGTGGGCAACCTTGCCTTGTTCCTGATCTTAAGGGGAATGGTTTTAGCTTTTCCCCATTGAGTATGGTGTTAACTGTGGGTTTATCATATATGGCCTTTATTATGTTGAGATATGATCCCTCTATTCCCACTTTCTTAAGGGTTTTTATCATAAATGGCTGCTGGATTTTATCAAATGCTTTTTCTGCATCTATTGATATGATCATGTGATTTTTATTTTTCATTTTGTTAATGTGGTGTATCACATTAATTGATTTGCGGATGTTGAACCACCCTTGCATACCAGGAATGAATCCCACTTGATCATGGTGTGTGATCATTTTAATGTATTGCTGAAATCTGTTTGCTAGTATTTTGTTGAGGATTTTTGCATCTATGTTCATTAGAGATATCGGCCTGTAGTTTTCTTTTTTTGTGGTGTTTTTACTCTTTTTGTTTTTGTAAATGGGATTATTTTTTTCATTTCTTTTTCTGATTATTATTATATAGGAGTGCAACAGATTTTTGTGTATTGATTTTATATCCTGCAACTTTAAGTTTCTCTAATAGTTTTTTTGTGGTGTCTTTAGAATTTTATATACGTGTGTGTGTGTGTGTGTGTGTGTATAAAATCGTATGATATGCAGATAGTGACAGTTTTACTTCTTCATTCCCAACTTGGATGCCTTTTTTTCTTTCTCTCGCCTAATTGGTCTGGCGAGGACTCCAACACCAGGTTGAATAACAGTGGTGAGAATAGTCACCTTGGTCTTGTTTGTGATCTTAGAGGAAAAGCTTTCACTTTTTCATTGTTGAGTATGGTTGTAGCTGAGGGTTTGTCATATGTGGCCTTTATTATGTTGAGGTACTTTCCTTCTATACCCATTTTAGAGTGATTTTATCATAAACGAATGTTGTATCTTGGCAGATGCTTTTTCTGCATCTGCTGATAAGATCATATGATTTTTATCTTTTACTTTGGTTAATTTTGTTATCACATTGATTGATTTGGGTATAATGAACCATCTTTGCATCCCTGGAATGTACCCCACTTGATTGTGATGTATGATCCTTTTAATTCTGTGATTTTTGGTTTTTTTTGAACCTGACTTGACTAAATATTTGGGAGGAAGCATAGCCATCATGGGTAAATGTCACTCAGGAATTGTTTTCTATCATTATCTCTCAATCCACCTGTTTCCCCCCCACGGGAGGGGGAAAGCACATGCCATTGTCCTCACCCCTCCTCCAGCGCCCCCCAATAGATTGGTGTTGCCTTCCCCAAACCTCAGGGGTGGGGTGGAATCTCAGCTTCTCACTCAAAGCTTTATCACGATGTTTGCTAAATAAACACTACTTACCTCCCAAGAGACTACTGAGAACTAAAGTTCTCTCTGTCTTTATATTGCACATCCTGTGCCTATAGACATCTGTGTCTATAGCATGTTCTCAAATTTTAGGTAATTTCCTTAAGTTAGGATTCTGTTAGCTTTAGCTCTGTCAGTAGCAAGGTTGGTATTAGTAGTGAAAACTTATGGCATCTTTTATTTGACCTCTGCATAGACTAAGCAGAGCAAGAAAATCCCTTTAGAAATTGCTTTCCCCAAAAGTAGCTAACGCATGGGAGAAACTTAGTTTGGAAGACAGGCTTCCACAGTCCTCCTGGCCCCTTGTGGAGATGACATCACGGTGCTCGTGGTGCTCCTTTCCCAGCACACAGCCTCCTCAGGGCCGCAGCGAACCCCGCAGAGCTGCCAGTCAACTCGGCTAAGGGTGGCAGTGTGGCCAAGCCAGTGAATTTCCATTAGAGCAGTTCTGCTTTTGGCATACTTTACAGTCCTTCATTCTTTTCAGCAGGTAAATGACTCATAGGTTAATCAATTCTTAAAAATAAAAGTTCTAAAATTATCCCCACAAGATTTATTACCTATTGCTGACCAGATCAGAGGCAGTAGGAGGAGCGACAGTTCTGCAAAGCCCTGTAGAACCCAGACAGGCAGCTGGGGCTGTGGTGAGGAGCCGTGTCACACTTGAGTGGCTGTGTGTGCTGTGGCGCCTGCCTGGTCTGAAGGGCAGGGCCTCTGTCCCTCCCTGTCAGCTCCCCCTCTGGCTCCTTACATAGACCCTGGATACATATTTAATCTTTGGCACAGATTAGTTCTTTGATGTATATGTACATAATTATCATTAAGGTTAATATCTTAGCTGTTAAAGGCTTCAAATTATTTTTTGTGTGTGATTGTGCCTCCCTGTCTTCCTGGTCAACCTCACTGAAATGAAAAGGATAAAATGTGTGTGTAGCTATGTAGGTTTTCTGAAAAAATGATGTAAACCCTTTTCTCTTTTAAAGAGGGAATTTAGTGAAAGCTTAAGAAAGCCATCTTTAAAGTTTTGAACTTAGACACAGGAAAGTCTGTGGTCTGCTGAGAGTTCATTATTCTCACGAGGACCTTGATAAGTGTAATCCAGCAAATCCACCACAAGGGGCCTTCTGAGCTCACTTAATTTCTGGAATCTCCCATTGGCTGTTTACGCACAAAATTAGTAACCTCTGTTTTACATTTTAATTGGAATCATGAAGTTCCTTATGTCATCACACTTCCACTGCCTTCTCTGGAGGTTTCATGGGATGAATACCTGACAGCCTGTGCAGGTCCAAGGTGCTCACTTCAAGAGAAAAACACACATTAAGGTTTTTTTGGGTGCTGCAGATGCTTTCAGTGTAAGCTTTTCAAAATCGTGTAATTCAGTACAAACTCTAGTTTTTGTGTTTCTTTGTTGTAGGCCATTGAAACCGCTCTGGACTGCTTGAAAAGTGCCAACACTGAGCCCTACTATCGGAGGCAGGCGTGGGAAGTGATCAAGTGCTTTCTGGTGGCAATGATGAGTCTAGAAGACAATAAACATGCGCTCTACCAGCTCCTTGCACATCCTAAGTATGTCGCTAATGTAATTCTCTGTGATTGGATGTATCTTGTTTCAAGAATTCGGGGTGGAGAGGAGCTCCCAAATTTCTCTTGACTTTTAGAGAAAACGGAACGGAGAACTTGGATGTTTGAGAATTAGAGTTTATCTTAGTCGTGATCTGCCTTTATGATTGCCTCCATGTTAGGCTGGAAGTTTCAAGAACCAAGGGTCATGACCTTTTCTCTTCCCTTTGCTCACCATTATATCCACAGCTCCTGTCAGTGATATGCATTCAGTGGATGTTTTGCTTTTTCAGTCCATATTTTCTTTCAGTTATTTTCTTTCTCCAAATATTTGTCATGTGATATTTTTATTTTGCTCTTACAATTTAAGGTTGTGATCAGTGGTTGCCCTGGGGGTGGGAGTGGGGATTGACTTTTTGGGGTGATGTATTTTAAAATTTGGACTATGATGATGGTTGCATAACTGTATAAATTTAACTGAAACTCCTTGAACTGTATAATTAAAATGAATGAATTCTATGGCATATAAATTATATCTCAGTAAAGTTGTTAAAAATCAGAAAAGAACAAATGTCAAAGATTAAACTAAATACCTGTTTTAAAAATGAGAAAAATATAACAAAATAAAAAAAATATGAGAAGAAATGAACAAAAGAGGAAAACATACAATAGCATGGTTCAGTAAATCCAAGTTGATTTTTTGAACGAGTAATAAAATGGAAAAGCCACTGGCTATGGTAAAGAAGAGAGTCAGGTTTCTTTCTGTACTTTCTCAGAGTGAAGAAGAGAAGGCACAAATAACCAATGTCAGAAATAAAAAGGTGTTTGCACTCCAGATGTCTTTGACATTAAAAAAATAGTTATGAGCAACTGTTTCACCCAATAGATTTTTAAATTGCAATAAATTAGATAAATTCATAGAAAATAGGGTAGTTATTTGACCTTTCTTTATCTTTATGACATTGACATTTTTGGAAAATACATTCCAGTTATTTTGTAGAATATTCCTAGTGTGGGTTTGTCACACGAGGATTCACACTGTGCACGTCTCGTAGAAACCCCCCAGAAGTCAGTGTCGTCGCCCTGTCTCTATTGTCAGGTTGTTAATTTACTAGTAGTTTATAAGTGATTGGTGGGGAGAAAGTTTGCGACAATGTAAACATCCAGTTTCTCATCAACGTCGTGTCTCCTGGCCATAGCATTATTGACGTTGGTGCCTGATTCAAGTACTGGTATGAGGATTACAAAATGGTGGTTTTCTTTCTTTTCAACAAGTTTATTGAGATACACTTTATCCCAGATTCATCTCCTTCACCTGTACAATTTAATGATTTTTAGTAATCTAGAGAGTGTTGCAAATACAAATCGGATTTAGAACATTTCACAACATTTTCACCTCCCCCCCATGCCCATTTACAGTTAATTCCCTTTCACAGCCCCAGGCAACCATTAATCTACTTCCTATCTCTGTAAATCTGCCTTTTCTGGACATTTCATATTTCATATAGATGGAGCCATAGAGTGGGTGGTCTCTTGTGTCTGGCTCCTCTCACCTGGCACGATACTTTTGAGACTCATCCATGATACACAGTTTATCAGTATCTTGCTCCTTTTTATTGCTGAGTAGTATTCTGTTGTAGCGTATAAAATGATGATTTTCTATCTTCAGTTTCCCTTTTTTTGTAAAATAAGGAAGAGATTTTTCCTTCTTCGTTAATATTTGTATATAGCAGTACAGGTTCATGGATTTTTTTTTTTTTAATTTATTGGGGTGACAATTGTTAGTAAAATTGCATAGATTTGAGGTATACAATTCTGTATTACATCATCTATAAATCCCATTGTGTGTTCACCACCCAGAGTCAGTTCTCCTTCCATCACCATATATTTGATCCCCCTTACCCTCATCTCCCACCCCCACCCCCCTGGTTCATGGATTCTTACTGGATAAAAATCCATTATTTATTTTGATGGCCAAATTTAGTCAGTGAGAGCCCCTCCAGGCTGGCTGCTGTGTTTCGATGCATCCTCATCAGTTTTTTAGCGCTTCCTTTCAAGCTCAACAAGATGTTCCTTCACCTTGTGCCTTCTCTCCCCACACCTTGGAATCCCCATTCCCTATGAAAGGGAAGAGCGTTCCTCAAAGAAATGAATAGAAACCAAGGTTTCTGTGCTGGGTGTGCTCGTTGCTACCAGGGTGTCATTGTTTCTAAGTCTTTCAGTCGAGTTTTTTGATAAAGAGAAGTTCATGATTTTATTGTGGTCAAATTGATGTATTTTTCCTTTTGCGTCGTGCTTTTTATATCGTGTGTAAGAAATCGTTTCCTGCTACGTCCTAGTCATGAAGATACTCTTGTGTTATCTTCTAAAAGCTGTATAGTCTGTCATTCACGTTTTGATCTTTAATCTCTTTAGAATTGATTTTTTGTGAAGTAGGGGTGTGGAGTAGTGGTCTACTTTTCTTTTTTGCCCTCTGGATATCCAGTATCCATTTATTGTAAAGACCATCCTTTCTCCATTGGTGCATTTTTGCTGCTCTTTAGATGGAGTACCTTCTGGTACAAGGTACTGTGCAAGGTCTGTGTACAGGAATGCATCCTAGCCTTCAAGGACTTACATTCTAGTGAGAGGGCAACAGTCAGGAAGAAACAAAGGTATAATATTTCACATAGCGGTAAGTGCTATTAAGTGTATCTGGCTAAGGGGATAGGGCGTGAAAAGGGCAGTTTAAAAAAAATAGGGTGGTCAGCGAAGTCCTCTCAGAGTAGTAGGGAACATTGTGGAAACATCCTGAGGAAGCTCAGAGAATGTGAGGGCAGAGGCCTCCTGATGGGCACAGCAGGTGACCAGTGATGCTGGGCCACCCTGGGTGAGGGAGAGGTGGGTGGGCCAGGGCTGATGGGGCCTCGAGGAAGACTTAGGATTGTGCTCCAAGTGCTGCAGGAAGTGAATGAAAGACTCTAACTTCCTCCAGCTGGCTGCAGGGTTTCTTGGCTTTAAGCCAAAGGTGCCACTAACTGGGGTGTTGGGAACATTGGGGAAAAGCAGGTTGAGGGGGCAGTACTGGGAATCAGATGTCTGTTTTGGGCACCTCGACCCCAGTGCATTTTAAGGAGCATCATCTTGACCTGGAAAAGAGCTGAGAAGCCTTTCAGGTGTGGAGTGGGGAGCAGCATGACCACTCTTCACTCTGTTTGACGATGTCGTGTGTGGAAATGAAGGGCCCCATGTTAATACATGGGCTTCAGAGGCAGAACCAGAGAATTAGTGGGAAAAAATTAGAGGTGATTTCTCATCATAGAACTATTATCTGGAGCTGTTCAAGTTTCACAGAAACTAATAATTTTTAAAATATTGATGACTGTTTCTTATCCTTGTGTTTGGTGTGTATTTTCCTGACTCTGCTGCTTTAATCTCATATAATTGGTGGTAAATGCTTTATCAATGAGATCTATAGCCCTGTTTGAGTCTGTACCCTTCGTGCGATTTTCAATGTATAACAGATGTGTAGTTGCCTTTAAGTTATAGCTTTTTTCATTCCTATTTGATCACTGATGGAGTTTCTTCTTAGCATTTGGCTTACTTAACTATAAAAGATCAAAATCAAACATCACCTTAAAAATACATGAAAATGTTGAATCTGCTCCGTTTTGTGATTTACTTCTGACGCATTGCCTGTTTTAATATCAGGCAGAACATATTTGGTGTCTGTTAAACCACTGGCTATAAATATTTATAATGAAATTAATTGTATTTGATTCCGGGTGTTGCTGACATTAAAGCAGAGACTTGAACGCACTCAGGCTCATCTAAACAAGAGGAAGGTGTGTAGGTTGAAAATAAAAAAGTCATGGTGGACTCATCGGCCGAGGATTTTGGTGCTGTGGTGATGGACTTAGTTTTGTCTTTCAGCTTTACAGAAAAGACCATACCTAATGTCATCATATCACATCGCTACAAAGCCCAGGACACTCCGGCTCGGAAGACGTTTGAGCAGGCTCTGACAGGAGCCTTCATGTCTGCTGTCATTAAAGACCTCCGGCCCAGCGCCCTGCCCTTCGTAGCCAGCTTGATTCGCCACTACACAATGGTGGCAGTGGCCCAGCAGTGCGGTGAGTGGCCCAGGGGAAGTGGTGCTTCTAAAACTTGGTCGGGGCATTGTGGGGTTTCAGAGAGGCTGAGTTTGGGTGATTGGGTTCTGAGCTTTGTTAATTGTCCACTTAATAACCATTGGAGGAGATAATTGGTATTTCAGTGATGGGTGCTTGCTGTATTGTGAAAATTGTTACCAGGTATTATCTGCGAAATACACTCAATATTTTGGCCGTTTGTTTTTCATGAAAAATGGGGGCTGAATAATGTTGGACGCTCTGCGTGTAAAACAGAGTTTGTAGGCACACTTGTTGCTGATATTCTTCCATGGCGTTGTTTTCCAATGTCACCTCTCTGCTCTGTCACCTGCTCTCTGCTCTTTAGCCAGCTCCTCGAAGTCTCCCTGGCACTGCTCCTCTGTCCTCCTGGGATGGTCGCCTGTCCGCTCCCCCGCCTCGAGGGGCCGCTGGCCTCTGCTGCAGGGCTCTCAGGCTCTCGGCGGTGAAGGACCGATTTTGTTTGTCTCTTTGGTTTTATTTCTAATCCACTGCAGACTGGTGCTTTTGTAAAAGACTGTGAGAATGGCACGGCAATGCCCAGTGCTGTGTGGGTTTCTGAACACTTACTCCGAATGTTTGCCACTCCTGCCAGGCCAGCGCTGGTCAGGGCACAGGCTTTAGTAGCACGGCTCCAGTTGTTCCCTCAAAGCCCTCCCCTGAAGATCGGCGAGCCGCTTCCTCTGAACCCTGTGGAACATGTAGACCTTTCCCCTTAACTCTTCTTGGCCAGAACAGTCAGTGCTGCACAGTTGAATGTTGAGATTGTTGCGCAGTGTTTCCTCTGTGTTTGTTAACTTCCCAGCAGTGTAACCTCAGCACCTCTCATGCTGGTGCTGGGTACCTGCGAAGCATTCGTTATTAGGTTGGTGCCAAAGTAATTGCACTTTTTGGAATTATTTTTAACCTTTTAAACCGCAGTTATTTTGGCACCAACCTAATACTAGTTGCTGGCAGATTGTTCTCTGTGTGTGTTGGGTGCCCCAGCTGGATGCTGCTTCTTTTTATTGTTACTTGTATGTCGGAATGCCCAGAGGGTGACCCACAGTCCTGCCAGTGCTCTGCCTATGTAATGCTTTTTTAAAAAAGAACATACCCAATTTTGTGGTTCTCATTTTAAACCAATACATTTTTGACACATGATTGAGAAAATCTGAAAATATACAGTGTATAATGGAAAACATTCAGAAAAATAGCCTTTGTGCGAGTCAGACCACTTAAAATAGTTGCTGTTTAACAAAAGTTGGTCTGAAAGGTACCAACGCTGACTTTTATCACATTTCTAACCTCAAAGAAAAGAATGCGGTAGTTCTGCAGTTTTGAGGGACGAGAATGTTGGTGTGTGTGCTCTCCTCTCTCACGCTCCCTCTGCTCGCCTCCAGGTCCTTTCTTGCTGCCTTGCTACCAGGTGGGCAGCCAGCCCAGCACAGCCATGTTTCACAGTGAAGAAAATGGGTCGAAAGGAATGGATCCCTTGGTTCTTATTGACGCAATAGCTATTTGTATGGCATATGAAGAAAAGGAACTTTGCAAGATCGGAGAGGTGGCCCTCGCTGTGATATTTGATGTTGCAAGTATCATCCTGGGCTCAAAGGAGAGGGTAAGGAAGGATTGAGGCGGGCCTTCTATTTTGGGGGTGCTTGTGCCTAAGAGTAGTCATTCTAGAAACCAGTAGTTTAAGGATCGCAGTAACACATTATGATTTGCGTGTTTGTTTTTCCCTTCAGGCGTGCCAGCTGCCTCTGTTTTCGTACATTGTGGAACGCTTGTGTGCGTGTTGTTATGAGCAGGCCTGGTATGCAAAGCTGGGGGGTGTGGTGTCCATTAAGTTTCTCATGGAGCGGCTGCCTCTCACTTGGGTTCTCCAGAACCAGCAGACATTCCTCAAAGCGCTTCTCTTTGTCATGATGGACTTAACTGGAGAGGTAGGTGATGGGTGGCCCCAAACCTAACCAAGATGTTTCAAGAAGCTGATTTCCCTGGAGAACAGTTAGCATGAGACAGTTCTGCAAATTTGCTCTCCTAGAAGCTTAGATTTCATTACAGCATCTTTAATAGAAGGACAGATCAGAATGCCTGTAGGCTTTCTCTGGGTATCAGATACCTATCTGTCTTGATAAGGAATAGTCAGAGGCCAGAGTACTTCACACAGTACGTCTGTGACCTGCGAAGGGAGTGCTACTTCTCAGCCTTGCCATAGGGCTCAGTAGTGCTTGTGCTGCAAACGTTCTACAGAAGCCGTGCTCTTCATGAACCTACCTGCACATGTAACTCAGACAAAGAATGTGGTAGGCACTGCCAGCTTGCCTGTTTGGTAAATGCAAGGGTCATGTCTACATTTCCTCTTCTGAATGACAAACAGAAATTACCTATAAGTAGGGGATTTAACTACTGAAGTACCGAGGTTATGGAGGTTATAAAATAAATAGTCTTGTTAAATTACCTGGTGTGAGGGGCGTGGACGCCCAGTGACAGTGTTTATGGCAGGCAGGTGTGAAGGAGACGTGGGTGCCATAGGTAGCATCGTCCCCTTTCCGATCTAAGGAGTCCCTGGCCTGCAGGTTTCCAACGGGGCAGTTGCCATGGCCAAGACCACCCTGGAGCAGCTTCTGATGAGGTGTGCGACACCTCTAAAAGACGAGGAGAGAGCGGAAGAGATCGTGGCAGCTCAGGAAAAGTCTTTTCACCATGTGACACATGACTTGGTTCGAGAAGTCACCTCTCCAAATTCCACTGTGAGAAAACAGGCTATGCATTCACTGCAAGTATTGGCCCAGGTCACTGGAAAAAGTGTGACAGTGATAATGGAACCCCATAAAGAGGTGAGATTTCTGTCACTGAAACTAGGATAATCTGAGCAAAACTTCTGAAACTTTTTTCCCTTCAAATCCGAGTTGTAGCTGTATGGAATTTATAATTTTATGTCCACCTCACACAGTGCTGTTATACATGCTGTTTTTGACCTCAGATAGCAAAAAGCAAGGTGCTTATATTAATGGCTATATCGGTAATTGTGTCAAGAGAGCAGAAGGTTGGTTTTCTGGGTCGGTATAGCACAATCTAGGAGTTGCGTTTTTTTGTGTTTGTTTTAAGTGGTTACTCCGGAGCCTTAGGGATTAAATGTGTTAGACATTCAGCGCCCAGTTTTAGCACATGGAACCTACCCTCCCTCCCCTAACTGAAAGACATCTGTAATACCTTTGCATCGCTTACGGTTTCCAGATTGGGAATTGCTTTAGAGTATTTTGATGAGAGGTGTTGGCTTTTTGAGGGGCAGCTGGTTAGTGGTGCGTCCTCCTTGCCTGTCCTAGGTCCTCCAGGATATGGTCCCACCCAAGAAGCACTTGCTCAGACACCAGCCTGCCAACGCGCAGATCGGCCTGATGGAGGGGAACACATTCTGCACCACCTTGCAGCCCAGGCTCTTCACGATGGATCTTAACGTGGTGGAGCATAAGGTGTTCTACACAGAGGTAGGGGGGTGGTGGTGCGGCGTGGTGTGGATGGTGATGACGTGTGTCTGCTAACCTGTCTTTGTGCGTGAACACTGGTCAGGCAGCGTTTAGAGAAGGTCCGGGCAGTGACACAGGTAACCAGCCGTACCCCGGCACAGCACTTTGCACAGGTATGTCACGCCTGGGATTGGGGAGAAGGTGGGTGTGGGAACTACAGGTGTTCAACAACACGTGAACGTTTCCTGAGTCCTTCGAACTCTGTTAGCCCTCTGCACGGAACCTTGCTCCTCAGGGCCTGAAACTTGTAACTGGAGGTGAGACTGTACCGTCTGCTTTAATTGTTGTCCCATCAGCTGGTGCCCACAGTAAGACTAGCACAGAGCAAGTGCCAGCTGACTCAATTTACGAGTCACTTAAATGTGCCGTGTGCTGTTATGAACTTACTTCACGTGATGCCCTTCTGTAGCTGACAGCACCCATGAAGAAGGGACACTGATTATTGTCATTTCGAAGATGCAGGAACTGAGCCTGAGGGTTTGTTACACACCTGAGGCTACAGCAGAGGACCTTAGGTGGGAGCCACGACCGTCGTTGGAGAGCCTGGGTCCTGTCCTACCAGGCTTGCCTATCGTTTAGCGGACTTGACCCACGATAATGGGCAGTGGCAGATGACATCTTAAGAATATTTGTCACTGTAAACATTCCAGTGTGCGGCGATGCTAGACAGTGATACACGGAAATTAAATTTTAGATACAGTCAGGTTCTAAGCATTAATTCTTAGAATACAATAACAATCTGGTGATCAGTCCCGAATGTGAAATTTTTACAGGACACGAATCATAGTTCTGGAAGCATTGTCACTAACCAGGCAAAAGTCCTAAGGAAGCAAATCCGTCCTGATCCATACTAACTGTGAATTTCGAATTATGAAAATTTAGCTGTGGGTTTTTTAAGTCCTGTGTGTTTGCTTGGACATAGGGTCATTTGATCATGGGGCTTGCTCTTTCATACCTCGTGTATCCCTTGTGAAAGAGTCAGTGCTCTTAAGACTTGACTGACGGTCCAGGAGAAACACTGGAGAGTGGGAGGGCGGCCTCCCTTCGGTGGTTCTAGAGGCAGGTGCATTTTAACCTGTGTGGAAAATTCCTCACTAAGCTTCAGACCAGAACCTGGTGGTGGTGACTGGGAAATCTCGGGTGATGAAACTGGTTTTCTAAGTGTTTATCTGTGTGCTAACTGCATCAAAACGTGTGAAGATCTTTGAGAAATAGAGACTTGTGAGTCCTGTCCCTAGAGATTCAGGTTCAGTAGATTTGAGGTCAGACCTGGGAATCTACCTGGAAAGCTTCCCACGGGACTTGGTTGTATGGTCACTTGGAACTCGGGCTTTATATTGCAGCTATTTAGATTTGGATATAGGTGTCTGTGTCTTTATATATGTGTGTGTACACACCCCTCTTTATATGAGGAGAGTAGCTTTGAAGGGCATACAAGTAACTAGTAATGGTGGTTTCTTAGGGGAGGGGAATGGGGTGGTAACTTGAAGTAGTTACCACTGTATATCCTTTTCTACTGTTTTAAATCTTTTACAAGGTGGGAATCTTTAAGGAAAAAAATGGTATAGCTATACCATTTTTTGCAGATGTAAATAGAATGGTAAAATAATAATAAAATACCATATGTGGTATTTTAGATATTAGATATATAAATATATACTGGTATGATAAAATAAATGTCTAGAAGGATAACCATTTTCAGAATCTCTGAGTTATAATCCCAGTGACTTTCAACTTCCTTCTTTATGCTTTTCTGTACTTGAAAAAAAAAGTATTATTGTTCAAATAATTGAACAACAGTACTTACATTTGCTGAGCCCTGACCCGAGACATTGGGAAGCAGCTCTGAACAAGCATGAGTGTTCCTGCCATCATGGGATTTGCAGTTGCAGTTAAAGTGATTCTGTGTGTAAAGAAAAACATGGTATCAGTGGGTGAGAAAGTAATTTCTGTCACTAATGAGGCTGACTGACTTTGCTGTAGAATGAGGAAGCTCAGTTACATTTTGATACTTAAATTCTTTTGGTTTAGTTAGTCAATTGTTAATTGTGTTGTGGGGTGTGTGGAAGATTGCCGTGTTCAGTTATTTGCAAGGTTCTTATGTCTTTACAGTAAGAGCAGACTAAATTAAAATGTTTTCTCTTTTTCAGCTCTTGAATTTATGTGAGGCTGAAGATTCAGCTTTAACAAAGCTGCCCTGTTACAAAAGCCTTCCGTCACTCGTTCCTTTGCGAATTGCAGCATTAAGTAAGTTAATGTAAATTGGAAGTGAGTTACTGGGTATAAAAGTGAAAGGGGATAGAGGCCTTTTTTGTTGTTGTTTAGTTTTTTTTTGTTTTTTTTTTTTACTTTTTATGTTCTTTTAAAAGTGAGATCAAAAAATTATGTTTGCAAAGTTATCGAACTATGCAGTGAGCTAGATATCAGTAGATTATATAGGTTGTTAGGATTTAAATCATTTCTTACTTTGTAATAAACTATGGATTTTACTCTATAGTAAACTTTATAGTTCTCTTATGAACCTAATATTCTGGTTTTAGAGAGTTGTCATACCATTCTGATAGTCCATTTTCATCTGCAGCAGAGTATATAGTAAGATACACGGCAGCCTTTATAGACTGTAATGATTCAGAAGTATTTGAGACTCCTGTCCCTAGGCTTTAATGAGGAACATCAGTTTGCAGTGTTGGGCACAGGAATTGTGCAAAGTTTAGGAAAATGTTCTAGATCGGTACTCACCCTTATACTTAGAAACAGCCACCCCCTATTTTTTTTTGTAAATAAATACCCAATATTAGCATTTTAGTTGACTTTGTCTCTTGCTTTGTTGATATTTACACCCTTAACAAAATATTGCCAGAATCCTTGATTTAGTGATAAGAAGCAGAGAGACAGACCATAGACTCGAGCTTGAGGATGGGGTGGGGTGTTGAAGACACAGAAAGCCAGAGTGGGGGAGGTGCCGCAACAGGGATGTGGCAGCTTCTCACTTCTCCTGTTGGGGTTTTTCTTTGGGGTGCCTCTCATACATTCCTGTTAGCTGATATGGACATTACTCGTGTCAGAATGTTGTATCTTAACATAGGATTGAGGTGTGGCCCCTTCCTAAGAATATTTGTATTTTCAAAGTCTTTATCTCCCCAAGTTGGGAGGAGGCTGCCTGATTAGACATGGACAATAGAGAGAAGCCAAGTTGTGTCTGTCTGTCTGTTCCCTTCACCACAAAATTCAAGGTGTGCCGTCTGCATGAATTCAGTATATCTGCCTGCAGGTCAGCCATGCTCACCCTATGTGAAGATGTCTTGGGGGCAGCAGTGTTAGTGGGGACCCTCTGTTTTCCCCCTTTAGCCCTCTTTCTCCTATCTAGAGGGTGTAAGATTTATCATGGCCTTTCTAGCATGTTGTTGACTTCACTTCAGATAATGTGTGTAGAAGACCATGCATTCTTTTGTCTTTCTTGAGGCCAGATGCTAGGAAAGAGGTTTAGTGATGCATATTTTTTGTTGGTTGGTAAAAGCCTTTAGACAGGGAAATTGTTTATGTGTTTTTCAAGTTAATAATGAAAATTATATTGATTTCTCTCCCAAAAGATGCGCTTGCTGCCTGCAATTACCTTCCTCAATCTAGAGAGAAGATCATTGCTGCACTCTTCAAAGCACTTAATTCCACCAATAGTGAGCTCCAGGAGGCTGGAGAAGCCTGTATGAGAAAGGTGAGTGGGTGTGTGAGAATTCTGCCTGAAGGGTTCTTCCTGTTTACTTTGTATGTCAGAAAGAGCCTGTGGTTAATACATGCTGGATTGTAATGATGTCTCTACCTGTTTCATAGTTATACTGAACATTTTAAAATACGAGGTGTGATCAAACAATATGATAAATGTTTAAATAAAAAAAATTTATTACAGTGAAAAACACATTGCCATTAATCCCCTGAAAATACTCCCCCTTGCTTCAAACACACTTATCCCATTGTTCTTGCCGTTTTCTGAAGCAGTTCTAGAAGTCCTCTTTTGTGAGTGTCTTTAGTTGCGCTGTTGTGGCTGCCTCCATGTCCTGAATCGATTCAAAACAGTTTCCTTTCATGGTCATTTTGACTTTAGGAAAGAGCCAGAAGTCGCACGGTGCCAGATCCGGTGAATAAGGTGAATGAGAACACACTGTAGTAATGTTTTTATTTGACAGAAATTGCTGTACCAGAAGCAATGTGTGACACAGAGCCTTTCTGTTGTGATCAGAAAATATGGTGAATGCTGCTGTCGAGTGCCATCCAATGGAAAGGCAGGGATCTTCAATACGGGAAGTGGCACATTAAAGCTTAGTAACATGGTGTGACAAGTTTCAACTTGTTTGGTGCAGTCAGTCACGTCTGAGCTACGGTTGAGAGAAGGTGTGTTTTAAAGTGTCCTCCATCATGACAACACTCCAAGTCACACATCGCTTCTCTTACGGAAATTTCTGTCAAATAAAAACATTACAGTGTGTCCTCATCCACCTTATTCACAGGATCTGGCGACGTGCGACTTCTGGCTCTTCCCCAAAGTCAAAATGATTCATGACATCCAGGCAGCCACAACAGTGCAACTAAAGACACTCACGAAAGAGGACTTCCAGAACTGCTTCAGAAAGTGGCAAGAATGATGGGATAAGTATATTCAAAGCGCGGAGAAGTGTTTTACAGGGGATTAATGGCAATGTGTCTTTTACCGTAATAAATTTAACTTAAACAGTCACCGTGTTTTTTTGATCACACCTCGTTTTAAACAGTAATGACTAATCTTCCTCATTTCGTCATACTTTTGGAATATGTATGGTTAATATTCCATTTTCCCAAGAGAAGACAACTTGCTGCTAACATTGCGTATGTGTTCCATTCTATTATAAAGTATATTCTGTTACCTGTTTTCATTTGTAACCTTTGTTTTTTAATAGTTTTTAGAAGGTGCTACCATAGAAGTAGATCAAATCCACACTCATATGCGACCTTTGTTGATGATGCTGGGGGATTATCGAAGCTTGACTCTGAACGTTGTGAATCGTCTGACTTCAGTTACCAGGCTCTTCCCAAACTCCTTCAATGATAAATTTTGTGATCAGATGATGGTAAGCCAAATGCATTTAAACATACTCAATAATAAACCAGAAAATTTAAATTATTTTTTAAAATAAATAATGTATTTACATGATTTAAAATTCAAAGTATATGGAAGGGTGTGCTGTGAAAAAGTGTCCCTCCCTCCGTGTCCTCCAAATCCCCACACCCCTTCCCGGGGACACCCAGTGTTAACAGTGTGCTGTGTGTCCCTAGAGGCGTTTTACATTTGTAGTAAGAGCTGTGTATCTTCTTTTGTTTCCCACAAAAGGAAGCATAATAGACACACAGTTCTTACTTTTTCTAATTACCACCCCATCATTTAATATCAGAACACAAAGTGCTTTTCATTCTGTTTTATGGCGATATAATATTACGTGGACATGCCATAACTTATTTAACCCTTCCCCCACCGATGACCATTGAGATTGTTCCCAGTCTTTTGCCATTATAGACAATGATACAGTGAAAAACTTCTAAGAACGCTAGAGGTCCTTTGATTTTTTTTTTTTTTTTTTTTTTTAAGAATTACCAAGGAAATATATATGCAAATAAAATATCTCTTTGGCAGTGTTTAAATTTGAAGTGTAAGCAAATGAAGAAGTTTCAGCTATTAACTTTCTTACGTATTTGATTTTGTTTCTAGTCAATAGATATTTAAAAATAATTTGTTAACGATTTCATTTTACATTACTACAAACACGTGTATTTTTCATGCTTATGTTTTTAAGTATCCTTTGGCCATTTAGACATTTTAAGATCCTGGAGGTTTTATTTTTGTTTTTGGTATACTTTTCCCCCAGCGGTAAACAGGAGTAGGTAGATAACTAGATTTAGATATAGATAGGGAGTGTATATGAAAACAACACAACTTTTTACCTCACATACTGGTTTCTTATCTGTAGACAGCTAAAAATATGTACAATGACCAAAATACCTCACTGGGAATTGATAGTGTTATGATTGATCCTAAAAATTGTAAGTGATGCCCTAATAGTAGAGTGTAATTGGGAAACAGTATTATATGGAAGTGAATTTTCCAAATTGGAAGACTCCTTCTCTTTGAGCTTCCAAATATATGTAATACACATACATATTTACCAATTTACGTGCATACAAACAAGCGTGGTTAAACTAAGTGAATTGATATCACTTCCTAATGAGAGCTCAAGTATACACTTTATTTTACATAATATACAACTATTGGTGCTTTCATATGAGGTCTGTGCATGTGTTCTCAATGTCCTAGTCTTTTTATGTTTGTCTCCTTTTTAAAATTACTCTCTTTTCTGTCAGCTGTAATTCTTGCTGTCTTTGCATGCCTGCCTGAAGCAACTTTGGTTTTTTTTTGTGTTCCTCCCCACCCCCAGTCTAACCCTTCAGATGTCCTGTGAGCGGGGAATTCATTTAGTAAGCATTGTTATCCAATCCAAATTGTTTTAGAACAGTGTGAAGAAAATGGCCTCATACTCTGTAGTTTCTGATTAAAGCCAGGAGTCTTTTTCCCTAAAATAAACTACACGGGTGTTTCTGGTTTGTTCAGGGAATTTTTTTTCCTTTTCTGTATTATAGCTGCTTTCTGAGTGGTTGAAAATCCTCTCAAAGCAGAGAGTGTTGATATACTTGGGGTAAAGAATGATTGATCAGCCATTTTCATCTGGCACTCATCTTGCCCGAGTCCAGCCTGGACCTGTGCTGATGGTGTTTTGCGTGTGTGGCTCAGGTCTTCCTGATGTAGGTATGTTGTGCCCACGGTGCTGTGCCAGGTGTGGTGGTCAGGGACACATTTGCCCTTCTTCCGTCATGTCCTGCAGAACTGGACTCAGTCACAGCCTTTGTTGTCCCTCATAGATGTATTTTGAGGTTAACAGCTCAAGCCTTCAGCATAATTTTAAGAGCTAAGACACCTGGGCACTCATGGAAACAACTTTGGAAATTTCCTTTCTTAAAATTTGAACTGCTTGACATTTGGTTTTGAATTCTCTTATGTGGTTAGTTGTTTTGGATATCTTCTTACTGAACTGAAAATGAATTTTATATACCAGTTAGCTCTGTTTTTTTCCTTTGGGGAATCTAAAAGAGGAATGAACTGTAATGTACGTAGCTGGCCATTTTCTGCACCTTTAATATTGTTACTTTCATGTCTTTTGAAGAAGCATGCGTTGTTTTAGTGTTTCTCAATGTGTGTGCTTTGGAACCTTGGCCAGATACAGGTTTTCCATGAGATGCAGTTCACTAGCTAAGTAAGTTTGGGAAACAACTTACTGTATTCCTCTCTTGAAGTTTTACATTAAAGATTCAGAAACAACAAAAGAACAAGACAAACAAATGAGAAACAAAAACTCATAGACACAGACAATAGTTTAGTGGTTACCAGAGTGTAAGGGGGGTGGGGGGTGGGAGATGAGGGTAAAGGGGATCAAATATATGGTGATGGAAGGAGAACTGACTCTGGGTGGTGAACACACAATGGGATTTATAGATGATGTAATACAGAATTATACACCTGAAATCTATGTAATTTTACTAACAATTGTCACCCCAATAAATTTTAAAAAAATAAATAAACAAATAAAATTGGAAAAAGAAAAGAATACCAGCTGCCGTTGATGGGGGCTCTGAATACACATGGAAAATAAAGTGGAAAAACTCGGTGAAAAAAAAAAAAATTCAGAGAAAGTTTGTAGGGGTATTTAAACCATCTGTCCCCAAGCCTGCTTTACCGCAGTCTTTTTTTGAAGCAATTCTTTAAGCTCCTCTGGGGCATCAGTGTTTCGAAGAGCACGTTGGATAGTGTAAGAGTAATGAAGATACTTCTGTTACTTATTTGGATGCTCTTGTTGTGGTCTTAGCTGTAGGCTCTATGCACTTGTCTGCTGGGTTTTGCTGGACCTGCCACGTGCCCAGGTCAGGCCACTGTCGCCTTGGGCTCAGGGATCTCTCTTCTCTTGCTCTGGCAGCAGAACACGGGCTCTGTCACAGAACGATTGCTCTCCTTCACAGAAGGGAATCGCTACCTCTGCACTGATGTGCACAGCTCTGACCTGATGGGATCCTGCCCCGGGGTCCCCTTTGTGCGCATGTCCCCAGCTGCAGTGGCCGCCTTTCTGTGTCCGGCCTTGGCCTCTGTCCTCCTTTTCTCTGCCTGGAGCGCTCTTCTTGTGCTTCTGTCACGTGTGACCTCCACCCTCATCTAAAGCTGGTTCCTGTTATTCCTTCTCGGCTCTTACCACAGTGGTTGTTCCACACAGTGTCTACCTGTGTGTTTTACCTTGTTTTCCTCGCTGGAGCTGAACTCCACGAGGACAGGGGTGATGTCTGCTTGTTTGCTTCTCTACCCCGCTACCTAGCACGGTGCCTGCAGCACTCAGTGAACAGCTGTGACGCCAAATAACCCAGCAGTAAGGTGACAGAAGTAATACGGTCGCTAGTAAACGTCCTCATGTTGGAATGGCCAGGTTTCGGCATGTTTTCTGTGGAGCAGGGTAAATTCAGCCTGTGTATAGAACATAAATAAATGCCGATTATTCTCATCACTAGTGTGATGGTTGGGCTATTTCAGTAATAGGAACACTGCCGTTCTCACATTAAATATGACAGAAATTAATGATTGCGTCTGAGTTTTCACCTAAGAGCAGCATTTGGGAATTGAAATGCTCCTGTTGTGAGGAAGAAATGTCTAAGGATATGTTTTTTTTCCACAGCAACATCTGCGAAAGTGGATGGAAGTTGTGGTCCTCACCCATAAAGGGGGCCAGAGGAGCGACGGAAACGTGAGTGACTTGTGTGTTTCTGGGAGGGGCCACCCTGCCGGGCACTGCGGTTCTCAATGTTAATATTGGAGCAGTGCTTTTAATTAAAATGCCGGTCAGAAATCTAGTTTTATATGATTATAGTCCATTTAAATTGTTAAACATATTTTAGTAGCATTTTATTTCCTTTTATTTCTCTTAATTGTTGGAAACATTCTTTTTTATGTTTCTTTAAAATCTCCCTTTTGTTTACTTTAATATGACGTTTTTGTTGATGAGAATTTTGAGAAGCTTGATATGTTAGTTTTTCCATTTTACTAGTTTTGCTTTAAAATGTGTAAAGTGTATTTTCTAGACTGTTCTTGGCAGCTGCTGTTTGCATGGTGGTGCACTCCTCAGCTGCTGTTTTCCATTGCTTCCCATCGTCATCGCCTCATAAAACCAAGTAGAGGTTTTAGGACTTAAAACATTAGGAGAATGTAATAAAGCATCACTGAAAAGTAAAAGAATTTATGTTTTCTAGGTCTAAATCTCCCACCCCAGTTGTTTGCCAAGAGTCAAATGGCCAGTACTTCAAAACACATTTTTATGGTTTTGAGGGAAAACCACTTTAGTCAAATCTTTCTAAGTCTCCAATGTTGGTCATTAAAGATTTTGTCTCTTAACAATGAATGGTTCTTGCTGTTTTGACTCTAATCTTACTTGTATATGTTAATATTCTTTTAAAATATTTTTTAAGTGGATGCTTTTCCTGTCGGTGAGGTTGTGTTTTCCGTAAGTTCCTGTTTTGCCTGGTGAAATTGTACAGCAGTCCGGATGAGGGAATCCTGTAGCTCTTCAGAGGCATAATTAATGTGGCTTTTTGTCCTCCTGTGCCTATTTGTTGGATGCTGTGTTTCATTCCAACTTGATTTTTTTTGGCTTTATTATGCTTTGTTTTGACCATTGTGTGTCAAGTGTTTTATTTCTGTAAGTCTTGTTTCCTGCTGCTTTTAAAGAGCCAACTAAATAAGCAAAACTAAACCAGGATTTTTAACTTTTTTAGGAGTGTTATGCCAGCCATGACCTCTTTGAAGGTTTGTTATTTATATAAACAAGAAAAAAAAATCAGGGAATCTTCGTGGAAGAGAGCAGAGTGTATTTAAAAGCACAGGCTCTTGGGAGTAGGTGCAGGTGCCTCTGCTTTTCCTCCTGTCTTTCATCTGTTAGGTATTTTTGCTCTGAATTTTATATTTGTTTTTATAATCAGCTGTTAATTATCTGAAACACATAGCCAGTTCTAGAATTAATATTAAAAAACCCAATGGGTAGATGAATGACTTCCATTAGATCAAAAAAGTTCCATAAACTTTCATAACAAGTTATTTGGAAGGGTTCGGGGTGGGGACAGTTGCAAAGGGGTGGAGTGGGGGGCATCGGGAAGTCCTTGAGCTCCTGCTGAATGAAGCAGGTTGGTTGTCGGATGAGTGTATTCCCTGAGCAGCCGGGAACGTCCAGCTGCATGTGGGAGGCTTCAGGTCTGAACTCAGGCCATGGCATTTGGGGTCCCCAGGCATCGTGACCCTGGCTCCACTGCCTCAGCCCAGGACCAAGCCGCCTGTCTGCACTTGAGCTCTGGTCATTTTTATGGATGCTGTCCGGGATTGGAAATGGGTCTTGCAAAGTAGTTTGTTCCTACTTGGTTAAATCCCCAAATAACATTGACTCGTTGAGAAACTAGCTGAAGACATGTTGACTAGTCAACTATAAAACTAAATAAAAGCCCCTCTGTCACATTGGGTTCCCCCGATGAGCAGAGCTTTGCACCCTCATCATGTTTAGGAAAGTTGGCCTGTTTGGCATTGAACTTCCAGGACAGAACTCATGACCACCCGTTATGCCATGTCTGTACACACGCACATACGCAGTCACACACACGTACACGAACACACATACACCTATACACCCAACACTCACACATGCACACACATGCACAGTTTTACTTCACAAGATTGCCCAGCTATCCGGTTGTGGCCTCTAGGACATTCTGAGTGTGGGGGTCTCTGACACGCCTAACTGACATGGCATAAGCCCCCGGCTATTCTGCTGACTTGAGCTGGGAAAGAGATTGTTTTGTTTTTTTAAATGACTTAGCACTTCACATAAAATCTTAAATAATTCACTCTAAACAAAACAGTTTTTAAATGTGTTTGCATGCAACGAGGTCTTAGGTTTCTCCCCCAGACAAGAATCCCAAAATTCCTGTTTTTTTTAAATTTGATTAACGGAGGTATACACTCTATTCGACACTGTTGGAAGGGCTATGTTTGACATCTGAAGGGCGGAAGGTGTTTTTTTTTTTTGCTGTTGAGCATTTATTAATTATTGTGTGCTTTCTGATAATTGTGTCTTTACTGTCTTGTTTACCCCTATAATCCTACTGTGTATGAGTATATGGGAAGTTTTTATGTAAATGACATAAATAGAAAAAAAAGATGATTTTCCTCCCCATCCTCAGGAAAGCATTTCAGAGTGCGGGAGATGTTCCTTGTCTCCATTCTGTCAGTTTGAGGTGAGAACAACCTATTAAAAGTCAGTTTATGACTTGAAATGTGAAGAACAGTTTATATTTCTTTTCTTTTCTTTTCACCTTTTCGTTGCCTTTTTTCATGCTGTAATTTTTGTTTTGGTTCAGCCTGCCATGGAAGGGGTAGAGGTGAGAATTTCAGTGGAGGTGCAGGAGGGGGTCGTGGTCGTATTTGGTTTTGCTGTGACTTGTGGTTCTGTGATGGACAGAGTGCGTTGTGCCTTTGAGTGCAGTGAGCCGTATTGTCTGTCTGTGGCAGAGTTGTCTTAGTATCATTGCTGTGAACTGTCCGGGTGCCACGCATGTTTTCTATTAGGATGTTTTAAGCAAGATTCTAAGTTCTTTGGTTTTTCTACATGTTAGAATTGCAATATCTCAATATTTAAGATTCAGTTGGATTTTGCTATTATAATGTTCATATGAACTCATACATCTAACAACCTCTGAAGAGGAAACTCCACAAAGAATCTATTATACCTACTACGAGTCAGGAGGAGTTATGTTTTCTTTCACACTGCTGACCTCAGTGCTTGCCCACACCCAGTGCCCTGCGTCTCGTTTACGCACCCACACTGATGGGGCCCCAACACTGACTTTGGACAGTCAACCCTGAGCTTTCCCTCTTCTGTAAAATGGGGATGATAATATCTATCAGTCCTGCCTTCCAGTGGTGTTGGGAAGACCAAAAGAAGTGACTTTGTGACAGTGCTTGGAAAACGAAAAACCATAATATAAAAGGACCATTGTTAGAATGTTATTCTAATTTCAGAGTAGAACTTACTCTGTGCGAAGACTTGAAAACACTGTAGAAGAGAACTCTAGAGGTGGCATGGAGCCAACATGGTTTAAAGAGGCATTTTGAGAAGTATCTCACATGTTGCCGGATGTGGCCCCTCACTTATGACTAGTGTTTATCATCCCCATTTTACTGAGCGTGGGGTCATGGGCAGCCTGCTGCACGCCCTCCCAGAGTCTGCCCTCCCCTGTGGTCATGGGGAACTCCCTGGAATTGCAGACCCAAAACGGGGGGAACTGAAACTGAGAACGGAAGTTGGAATGACACTCAGAGCAATTGGCCACTGAGCTGTTAGCACATTAAAATGTGCAAGATTGTTGTTGGTGTTTCACATTTTTCATGTGATTCCCTGAAGCTGTTTGTTGGCTTTTAGTTTTAGGCATGATTGACAGATACTTAGCACCATGGTCAATCATTTATTTAAGTTGATACTTAATTTCCAGGGTAAATACTTAAGTATCTTTTGAGGACTTGGTGCTGAGTTTTGAGGGCAAAATAAGTCTTTGCCCTCAGGGCTTAGTGCATTGGGAAGACCCCATGATGTCACAGCAAACTGAGGGAATCCTAACGCTCTCCCCGTCATGGGCATGACCATCCCCTCCTCTGAGGGGCTGCCTGGGCAACCCGTAAGGTCACTTCCAACACTTGTCAGTGTGTGAGAAAACAGCATAATCATGACAGGTATACACAGTCAGCTTCTGGCCCCCCCCCACCCCCATGACAGTGAAATCTGAAGCCTAAGGGCACTTAGTCTCCTTAGGCCGCAGCTATCACGTGAGACTGGTAAGTTGTGCTTTTTACACGTTAACTCTTTGCATCTGGTGGCTAGCCTTGCGAATGTAGTTAGACCATAGTAGGGTCTGTAGTAATGTTGATATCTGTAGCTAGCGTAATTAATTGGCTTATTTTATAATTTCTGGTTTTCTTCATTAGGAAATGAAAATTTGTTCAGCAATCATAAACCTTTTTCATCTGATCCCAGCTGCACCTCAAACTCTGGTCAAACCTTTGTTAGAGGTTGTGATGAAAACAGAACGGGCTATGTTGATTGAGGTAATGGTCAAATTTAGGATTAATTCTGATTCTTCCTCTGTTGCTTATAATGTTTTCACTGTGTTGGATCTTAGAGGGATTCATCTAACAGTATAAAGATGTTAGACATTAATGTTTGCTTCTGTTCACTCACTCAGTTACGAGGGGGCGGGATGTGTACTCCTACCACGTTAGGTCGATAGACCAAGAGAAGCCTCAAGCCCTGAGCGGAAGCACTTTCACCTCATGTTTTCTAGGCTGGCAGTCCCTTCAGAGAGCCTCTGATCAAGTTCCTGACACGGCACCCCTCCCAGACTGTGGAGCTGTTCATGATGGAAGCAACGTTGAACGACCCCCAGTGGAGCAGAATGTTTATGGTAAGAGCACGAGGAGCTGGACTTGTCTATCCCTGCAGATTTGTGTGAGCTGGGTGCTCTGTTTTTCTCTTAACATGTTGGAATACTAGAAACACCACTGTGTATGTGGAGAGTTTAAGTCCAGGCATCCCTCTCTATAGGATTTCAATGGTGGTAACAAATGAGTGAGCTGCTAGGATTATCAGAATTATAAAGTGTGATTACTGTTTAAAAAGCACTTTTTAAAAAGGGTGCTTGTAGTGTTTTTTTCAGCCTGCCTAGAGAGTTTTAGAAAGAATCTTAGAGTTTATATCACATCTGAACCTTTTGTGATACATATTTTTTTAAATTAGCTTTAAACAGCTTGTCTTGTTTTGTTTTTACAGAGTTTTTTAAAACACAAAGATGCCAGACCTCTGCGCGACGTGCTAGCAGCTAACCCCAACAGGTTCATCAGCCTGTTGCTGCCCGGGGGCACGCAGACGGTGCGCCCGGGCTCGCCCAGCACCAGCACACTGCGCCTGGATCTCCAGTTTCAGGCCATCAAGGTAACGGCTCTCAGTAGACACCTGGGATCTTAAAAGTTTAGTGGGCACACAGAGAACCCTGCCAGTTCCCTAATTGTCTTTTCTTTGACAGATCATAAGTATTATAGTTAAAAACAATGACTCCTGGCTGGCCAATCAGCATTCTCTAGTGAGCCACTTGAGACGCGTGTGGGTCAGTGAAATCTTTCAAGAAAGACACCGGAAGGAGAACATGGCTGCCACAAACTGGAAGGAACCCAAGCTGCTGGCCTACTGTCTGCTCAATTACTGCAAGTGGGTGGATCTGTTGTGCTTTACATCAGCTGACTTGTTCTCGCCAGTAACCTAAACTAGAGCCTCTTTGCTAATTTGTGTATAGCTGTGCTTCATTGGCTATGTGTAGTCAAATTTGTTGTAGAGAATGGGTTATTGTTAGCTTAGCTGTTTAAAAGACAAGTCAGGGATCATACATAGTTATGGAACTTGTGAGGATTTAACCTGTTTTCTGTTCCACCCTTCAGAAGGAATTATGGAGACATAGAATTGCTGTTCCAGCTGCTCCGAGCCTTTACTGGCCGTTTTCTCTGCAACATGACGTTCTTAAAAGAATATATGGAGGAAGAGATTCCCAAGAATTACAGCATTGCTCAAAAACGTGCCCTGTTTTTTCACTTTGTGGACTTCAGTGACCCCAACTTCGGAGATGAACTGAAAGCCAAGGTGAGCCCCACTGTTATGCAGTGGAAGCCATGGGTGTTTGAGCTGATTTTCTAGGGAACCAAGAACACCATTCACCTTCTGCTGTCTCTGTTGACACTTAAATAGTGGTCTGGACTGTTTATGAGGAAAATGCCATTGTTGCAAAACATAAGGCAGATCCAGCAGTGAATCTGTTAAAAAATAGTTTGTTTCCCTGTTTTTAGAGAATGACTTGTTTGAAGTGAAAAGAATAAACCAGGCTGTTATCTATTTTCCTCAAGTTCTTAACCTACCTTTCTAGTTGACCATTTGAATAAAAGTCAAGATTATCAGTTGTACCCTTGATTGAGTTCTAACCTTATGGTTTACCATTTGACCAAACTGGTGGACCTGCCAACCTTATCAAATAAAGAACATAGCTTTGTTTTCCTTCTCCATCATTCTAATTTTTTTTTCGGTAGGTTCTGCAGCATATCTTGAATCCTGCTTTCTTATACAGCTTTGAGAAGGGGGAAGGAGAGCAGCTCTTAGGACCTCCCAATCCAGAAGGCGATAACCCAGAAAGCATCACCAGTGTGTTTATAACGAAGGTGACTAACAATGCATTGGTGTGAGAAGTAATGTGGGAGATGAGGAGTGTGTGAGTGTGTGTGTGTGTGTGTGTGTGTGTGTGTGTGTGTATGTATGTGTGATGGGTTCATTGAAATAAGAGCATTATACAGCAGTCTTCCCTTATCCTGGGAGGATACGTTCCAAGACCCTAAGTGGGTGGCTGAAACCGTGAACATTATTGATCTCTATATATCGTATGTTTTTTCCTGTACATACATACCTATGATAAAGTTTGACTTATAAATTAGGCACAGGAAGAAATTAGCAATAATAGAATAGTTACAACAATATACTGTAATAAAAGTTATGTGAATGTGGGCTCTCTCCAGTATTTTTTATATTTTTTAGTCCAAACCTATTCCTGAATCTGTAACCATCTCCTACTTTGTAGTAAAATGGCTTGGTGTCACTCATTTCAGAGAATCCCTTGCTTTTTGGTGCAACACGTTGCCATCAATCGGAGGAACACGTTTTCTGTTCATGTCTCCACCTGCAGGTTTAGTGCCTTTTCCATCTTAGCTAAGCACTTAGGGTGCACTGTGGCCATAGCTTTGCAGGTCAAGATGCGACAGCAAACTAGCTCGAATTTCTTTGTCTTCAGAATTTCACAGATATAAGATTTGTTCTTACTGTAGACCTTAGCAATCTAAGCATATAACTTTTTTCTTAGTAAGTCCAGAACTTACACTTTTTCACTAAAAGGAAGCACTTTCTGACTTGTCTTTGGCATATGTGAATTGCCAGCATCACCACTCTTGGGCTTTGGAGCCATTATAAGTAAAATAATGGTGAACACAAGCGCTGCAATACTGTGACAGCCGATCTGATAACTCAGGCGGCTAAGGGACTGATGGGCGGGGAGCATCTACAGTGTGAGATGTAGAGCAAAGGGGTGATTCATGTCCTGGGTGGGATGGAGCGGATGGCGAGATTTCATCATGCTACTCAAAATGGTGCGCAATTTAAATTTTATGAATTATTTCTGGAATTTTCCATTTAATATTATTGGACCATGGTGGACTATGGGCACCTGAAACCATGGAGAGTGAAACCACAAATGGGGTGGGGGAAGGACACTACTGTATTACAATTCTCAGTGATTTTTTTTTTTTAATTTTATTGGGTAACAGTGGTTTTTTCCAGGATCCATCAGCTCCAAGTCAAGTTGTTGTCCTTCAATCTAGTTGTGGAGGGCGCAGCTCAGCTCCAAGTCCAGTTGCTGTTTTCAATCTAGTTGAAGGGCATGCAGCCCACCATCCCATGTGGCAATTGAACCGGCAACCTTGTTAAGAACATGAGATCTAACCAACTGAGCCATCCAGCTGCCCTTTGTGAATTTTTTAAAGCAGCCTCACTTTGGAATGAATTAAGGTTTCCACATTAAAGCTCCTGTTGCTGGTCAGGAGAGTTTTGATGTTCTGTTTTCGTCTTTAGCTTTACGAAGGAATGGACTGAAAGCCAGGGAGACTTTTAGACGATACAGTTGCCACCGTGACCCTTTTTTGCCAAGTTAGTGAAACATCTTTGTAGCAGCATGATGTCTGAAATTAGCTTAGGGTTTAAGGTCTCTGCGTCTTTACAGTAGCGTTTCCATTATGCACTAAAGAAGTTTTTTTTGAATTAAGTTTGTTTCTTTGAGAAATGCTTATCCTGTGACTCTCACAATGCCTCGGCTGCCTCCTGCAGGTTAGGCTGTTGAACTCCGTTTGCAGGAGTTCCGTTTGCCTTCAGATTGTTAGATTGCGTGTTCTGTATATGGGCCATTTGTTGGAGTGCTGTGAGCTGTTGGCGGTCCACGCCTGCAGCGTACTACATACACGTTAACGCTCTTTGGAAGGACATAGTTTTCTCACCTCTTTTGTCACTTGTTCTATCCTGAGGGTCCAGGCAGAGGGGACTGTGGTTCCCATTGGCAAGTTACTGGTCCTAATGTGGTCTTTGTCCCTTCCTGAAGTTCTGACCCCACTGTCCCAAGGGAACAGAGCTGAGTCCAAGGAGTTATTCATTATCCCCATACTAACTTGGCACAAGTGAGGAGTTGGCATTTTGAATGTTGGATGAGGATAAATGGCGCCGGGCAGTCTGGAGCCCCAGTCAGAGGCCACAGGGAAGCAGCAAATCCAGGAGCGAGAGGACACAGAGGGCTAAATGGCCCTGATGAAAACACAGCTGTGATGCAAGATTTCGGTCTTTCAGATCATTCTGGTAGACAGAAAGTAGTTAGGATACTTAGTTGAATTGAATGATGTAGTCAGTGTATTTGATTCAGTAGAGACATGTAGGATATTCTTCAAAGTGTACATTTTTTCTTATATGCACGAAACATAAAAAAATCTGTCAGATACTTGGTTACACAGAAAAGCATAACAATTTTGTAAAAATAGAGATTTTGCTTCCAGGTAACATATTCTGATCATAATACTGAAAAGTAAGGACTAGATAATAGTTGACCAGGAAAAAAAAATCTCAACTACTTGGAAATTAAGACACTCAGTCCTGAAAAACGTTGTATCAAAGAGGAAGTCCTCCTTCCCACCTCAAGCTACTTTCCCCACTGCATTTTGACTATAAGCCGCCTTTATTTGCAGTGTTGAAATAAATTCAGTGAGTTTCTAATCGGTCTGTGTGCAAGGAAAACTGACGTGCCATGATTGGTCCCCTCCTGCAGAACGTGTGCAGGCGCGTGTGTAAGGTTTGCCCGCACATGACCCTTAGTGGGTAACAGCGCTCCCGTCTGCTCGTGCCCGCAGGTGCTGGACCCCGAGAAGCAGGCAGACATGCTGGACGCCCTGCGCATCCACCTGCTGCAGTACGCCACGCTGCTGGTGGAGCACGCGCCCCACCACATCCATGACAACAACAAGAACCGCAACAGCAAGCTGCGTCGCCTCATGACCTTCGCGTGGCCCTGCCTGCTCTCCAAGGCCTGCGTGGACCCAGCTTGCAAATACAGCGGCCACCTACTGCTGGCACACATTATCGCCAAATTCGCAATCCATAAGAAAATTGTACTTCAGGTACCTGGCCTGGCTCCCTCCTGTCCGCCTGACATTCCCTTATTTTTCCACACACGTCCACGTTACTCCCGTACAATTACGACCTCCTTTTCTGTCGTCTCTTCCCGATGCCATTCAGAAATGCTGTGTCTGCCATTTCAGGAGTGCTGGGAGGCCTCCCATGCCCATTCATCCCCCTCCCCCCTGCCCCGTACTGTTCTCTCCTTCCTCTGCAGCCTTGATTTGGAAACAAAATGTCTCCTTTGTCCACCTGGTACTCCTCTACCCATGGCATTCTGGCTTCTGAGTCTCCATTCCATTGAAAATGTTTGGTCAGGGGCCCCAGCCCACTCCTTAGCCGTATACAGTGGGTACTTTTGAACCATTGTCTTATAAGCCCTCTGTCATGTGATGGTCCCTGAGTCCCTCGGTGGTTTAAGCTTTGACGGCAGGGTTTGAGTTTTGTTTCTTCCACTCACGAGTTCTGTGACCCTGAGGGTTGGTTACTGTCTTTGTGTGAGAATTCAATGTAATAATACACTTGAGTGCTCTGTCTGTCTGCCCCATTAAGCATATGGTAAGTAACCGCTCTGGTCCTATTCTGTGAGGTCACTGTGTTTCCTTCTTGTGAATTTCTGTGGTATTAAACCCCAGGCCCCAAAAAGCCCGTAGCCTCTCAGACATCACCTCCCACAGGCACTTGAGATATAAATACAGTCTCTGTGATTGGCAATGCCCCCTCTCCCCCAGTCATGTCAGCCAGAGACCGAGGACCATCTATGATGCCCTCTTGTTCTCCCCAGTATCCAGGCATGGGCAAGTCCTGCTGATTTCCAAAACCCTTCCTGTTCCTCCACCCTCAGTACCAGTCGGGTGGCCTTTGTGTTCCCATGAACGAACTGCCATCATGGCTTCACCACTCACTTGAACTATTGCAAGGTTGCCTCTGATCATGGCCTCTTTCACTGCATTTTCCATACTGTGGCAGGAGTGCAATTATCTGTATACCTCAACTAACTTCCCACAAGTTATGCTAGATGTAGCTCTCTGCAAAGAGCTGGGTCTCATTCGTCTTGGTGTATTCCACCTGAGCCCAGCACAGGCACATAATAGGTGCTCAATAAATATTAAAATGAATCTATTCATTGATCAAAACCTAATGAAAGAGAAAGCAACTATGTTGTTTCCCAGTAAGAGAGCCCTGAGGAATTTCATAAAAATTGTTTTGTAAAAGTATCATGCTTTGGTTCAAAGTTATCATTTTTATCTTATTTTTTAAAGACTTCATTCTCATCTTAGAGAAGGATTTCTCTTCTATTTCAGGTTTTTCACAGTCTTCTCAAGGCCCATGCAATGGAAGCTCGAGCGATTGTCAGACAAGCGATGGCCATTTTGACACCGGCAGTGCCAGCCAGAATGGAGGATGGGCACCAGATGCTGACCCACTGGACAAGGAAGATCATTGTGGAGGAGGGGCACACGGTCCCCCAGCTGGTTCATATTTTGCATTTGATAGTGCAGCATTTTAAGGTTTGTCAAAAGGACTGTAGACAGATGTGTAATGCATTTTCAGTCATTTGCTTTGAAGTTTTGCCTATTTTTCATTTTCTGCGCTAGTAGGTGGTTATTCATCTTTCAGTAAAGGTTTTTCTGGTCCATTGATTAATATGTGTGAGTATGGCTTTGTCAATGTGGAAATTGTACTTCAGAGGATGTGTCAGGTATATGCTGCTTTCTGTCAAGGCTGCAGTTTTCTTGTAAGTACTCAGTTAACAGTGAATAAAGATGAGTTGTTACTTTGGGAAGAGTCACCATTAACTCTGGATTTTGGTAACTTGGCTTAAAAAGTTGTTCTTGTTGCTGGTACCCTCTCCATAGCCAAATTGCCTACTTTGTTGGATTTATTCATGTGTAAATATCTCTTACAGATTTGGGGTAGAGGAGAAGGGAACCCCAATGGTATTGAGTTGAAAGCTTTTATAGCTGGCTCTTTTGGGAATTTGCTTCTTGGCATGGCTAGACTATTAAGACATCAAGCCTGAAGTTTGATTCATGTGACTAGACTTGCCTACCTGAGGAGAATTCAGTGGTTCAGCCTTTTTTATGATACGACTAAAAGGCTAACATACACTATTGTATTGGGACTGAGCCAGGACGAGGAAAGTGATAAACACACATGTACATAAGGTAATGAGAATTCGCTCCCTGAAGTTATGGTTCAGAATTCTCGAGCAGGAGGTTGGCTCACCTGAGTCTGTGGGGGCCGAGGTGGTTGTGTGCGTGTGCTGGGGTCACAGCCCAGCGTCCCGCGTGACATGCCCCATGCCCACAGGTGTATTACCCGGTGCGGCACCACCTGGTGCAGCACATGGTCAGCGCCATGCAGAGGTTGGGCTTCACACCCAGCGTCACCATCGAGCAGAGAAGGCTGGCTGTGGACCTGTCGGAAGTTGTCATCAAGTGGGAGCTGCAGAGGATCAAGGAGCAGCAGGTAGAGCAGCCAGCCCTCTCGTGGCCTCCCCGACTATTCCTCACGCTTCTCCGCAGAAATCAGTGGCATCAAATGTGTGTGTGTGTTTGTGTCTTTTAAGCCGGATTCAGATATGGACCCAAATTCAAGTGGAGAAGGAGTCAACTCTGTCTCTTCCATTAAAAGAGGCCTGTCGGTGGATTCCGCCCAGGAAGTGAAGCGCTTTAGGACGGCCACGGGAGCCATCAGTGCGGTAAGATCACGTGCACACACTGTGTGCTTCCTTTTACAGCCTCTATGCGTCCTTGTGGGGGTTTGTTCACTTACTCAGCAAATTTCAAATGTGGGCTGAGTCCCAGCACCATGCCAGAGACACAGCTGGGAGAGGCTGCGGCGTAACAGAAACCCAATGACATGTTACTCGAGGTGTTTCCCAAGTTACAGACACATTTTTCTTTGCACCACTTAATACCATTAGAGTTCTGACGATAATGGTTAATTACTTGCAGGAACTCTCAAGAGCAACTCTTTGGGGCAAGAAACACGATTGAGAACACACGCCCATATTGTATTCAGTTTTTTAAAACAGTGTGTCTCGTTTAGTCTGGAGGGCAGCCACCAAGAGAGGGAGCTCTGGGGGTGCTCACTCTCCTCCCCCCACTGAGGTGACGGCCCTGTAACTGTAAAGGTTAACTCGCCTCCTGCCCCCTTTATTCCCCAGAGTACGAGACCCCTGCCTGCACCGTCTGCTCCTATTAGGAGCCTGGGACCATCTGCTGTCTGTCCACTTCTCTCCACACATTCAGTCGAGAGCAAGTTCTCTCAGCCCAGCCCAGCCACGAATACCCACCCTCTCCCCTCATCTCTGCCCCCACCATCGTGGTACAAGCAGATGCCCGATCCCTCTCACCCGGATTACTCAACTGCCTCCCAGTTCCTCTCACTCCTTCCACCTTTATCCCTCTTCAGTATGCTTTTCACAAAGGAGAGAATCTGAAATCTTTTCAGAATTTAAGTTGGGGGAAGCTGGGTGCAGGGTACATGGGATCACTGTCCTGTCTTTGTAAGGTTTGGTGAGTATTATACTAATTTCAAAATAGAAACAATCTATTAAATCAGACTGTATTCACCTCAGCAGGTGGGGGGGCCTTGACTCTGCCCTCCGAGGCCTACGTGACCTGGCCGTCTGATGGCCTTCGTGCCCCTGCATCTTGCTCATGATACTCCAGCCACACACACCGTTCCCCACTTGAGCAACGCCCCAGTCCTGGGCTCGTTTAGAACCGGCCCATGGGCTCCTTTTCCTCTTCCTGGTGCAGTGTCCTCTCCTCTTGTGGCTGCTTCTCAGCCTGAGTGAGAGCCACCTTGGCGTCACTCTCGCACTTTGAGGACGACGCTGCCTTCAGTCTCGAGCACATGACCCATTACTTTTCATGGCTTCTTTGTTTACTAGTTGTCTCGTGGACACCCTGCCTGCCTCTAGTGTCCCCAAGTGCCCAGAATGACATCTGTCCCCTGGTGGTGGGCTGCACGAGTCAGTTCCATACACTGCAGTGAAGTGTTGAGGAGGCTCTTCCTGCCTTTTCCAGGTGTTTGGGAGGAGCCAGTCGCTGCCTGGAGCGGACTCGCTGCTTGCCAAGCCCATCGATAAGCAGCACACGGACACCGTGGTGAACTTCCTCATCCGAGTGGCGTGTCAGGTGCGGGTTCCCAGTGTCTTATGCCAGGGACCCTTCAGAACAAAGACTGCGTTGTCAGCTCCACAATGTTTCCTGGGACAATTTCATCCAAAAAGAAATAGCCAAACCAAGATCTGACAGCTAGTTCTGTCACTTTCATACCGAATTCCATTGATTTTTTTCTTTTTTTAATTTATTGGGGTGACAATTGTTAGTAAAATTACATAGATTTCAGGTGTACAATTCTGTATTACATCATCTATAAATCCCATTGTGTGTTCACCACCCAGAGTCAGTTCTCCTTCCATCACCATATATTTGAGAAGTCCATTGATTTTTATGACATGTTAATATTTCTGAAATCTGCCTTGTCTTATAATTGATAGGATTTTTAAAAAACATTTTTTCTTTCAGTGGTGATAAGATCATGATGTATCTTGTAATTAAGGGAATCTTGGTGTTGGTAAAACATGGTAGTTCTGTGATGTCGGTAAAACACGTTCTGTGATATTGGGCAAATTATTTAACTTCCAAGTTTTCTATCTCTAAAGGTTTTGGGATGGTCCAACACAACATTGAGTAATTTAGATGCTTTTATAACTTGTATTTATTTATCATTCATATTCATACATGTTTTCATGGAGTTATTGGGAATCCATTTTTATTCTTTTCATTTTTATATTTCAAAAAAACATTGTAAATGAAATTTCCCTAAGTATTTTTTTTAAATTTGGCAACCTTAAGTTTTTCTCATTATTAAACAGTAGTGTGTCTTGCAATACTGTTGAGGCTCTCCAAGTTGAAAAGAGTTTAGTAAAACTATTCAACCAGCACTTTCTTGCCTGCTGCAGTGTGCTGGGCACAGCCTCGGCCCTCCGGAGGGGAAGAGCGTGGGCCCTGCTCTCTGGGGAGCCTGTTGACACTCATCTCAATCACACAAATGGTAGCAAATCACCACTGACCCCCTGCATGGGAGCAGAGGGTCGCATGGGAGAGGGTCCCTGAAACAGACGGCTGAGTTGACTCAGGTGGGAGTGGAGGTGGTCGTGAGGTGGAGAGCTGGGATGCAAGGGCATGGACCATAGGCAGAAGCAGTGTCACAAGAGTGACTATAAACACGTCTGCAGAGAACTGTGGGCTTGAATTTGAGTGAATTTCCAGGTTAACGACAACACCAACACTGCTGGCTCCCCTGGGGAGGTGCTGTCTCGCCGGTGTGTGACCCTCCTGAAGACGGCCCTGCGACCGGACATGTGGTCCAAGTCCGAGCTCAAACTGCAGTGGTTCGACAAGCTGCTGATGAGCGTGGTAGGTGTGCTGGGCTGTTGCTGCCGCCGGGGCTCGGGGCTGGCCTGCCAACACCCGAACCTCCGATTTGTTCCTCTGGCCAGTTGTGGCCCCTTCCACTTTCTCTTCTGGCCACTGTTGACCTTAAAAATAAAACAGCCAGTTATTTTACCAGCAAAATGGGTTTATTTGGGAATGGCAGAGGAATTGTAACCAATAGCAGAAACCATAGGCAAGTCCAGCAAGCAAAGGAGAGGAACGTTCCTTTCTAGAGAAAAAGGAGGAAGTTGGGAGGGGGTGTTTTAAACAAAAGTCCGTTGGAGAAATGGAGGAAAACCGGAGTTCAGGGTGGTAAAGGTGTCTCGTTGGCTGAGCTGATGGGCAAAGAACGAGGTCTTCCTTTCTCAGTAGTGGGGGTGGTTTTCCTGTTGAGATCTGTGATTGACAGTTCTTCCTGTTGGGGTCTAAATTGCCAGTAGTGGTAGAACCTGAGGGCCCCCCTTCTGGCTTTCCGACTCCATTTTAAATGAGGTTTCCTTTTATTAATTTTCATACTGATAATGAGGGCATTTCACTTGCAGAAAATGGCTTTAAAGCCTCAGCTTTCACTCCCACCCAGCCCCAAGTACAGTTAGTTTTGAAAACATAATAGTCCTCTTGCCTTTTGAAGTCTCATTTCTTAAACTGACCTAGCCGGTTTGAAATAAACATTTTTAGTTGATTTATGCAGCAACCTTTAAAATAGACTTGAATTTTTAAAGCATATGGACATAAAATTTGTTATTGAGCACTGTATAGTCAGGTAACAAAGAAATAGCCCCAAATGCTGATTATTTGGTGGAGTTTTGGTTTGTTTTGTTTCTATAAAAACCTCGATCCTGTAATTTGCTGGGGGTTGCAAACCTGTTGTAAGCACTTGTTATTTGGCATTGCAAAGACCAACGTATTGCTGAAGTTTTTTGAAAGGTTAGAAAGGTTACCTGTGCTATGAAAACAGTAGGATCACAGCCCCCTAAGCTCATGCTTTGGTTGCAGCTTGGTGTATAACTTCTGGGTTGCCTGCAGGTTTCTTTCTTTTTTATCTCTTTGAGGGGTTGGAATCCTTTACTATCACATACGGTCACAGTTTAATCAAGCTCAGCCACATGTGGACAGCCTCTGCCAGTAAATAGGCTTAACATTTTCATAACGTAATGTGCTATGCTCCGTGACTTTCTACCTTTTTCCCATAGTGAGAGGTTTTACCTCACAACCCAGCGCGTACACACAGTACCCTGGCTAGTCATGCGTGTGTATACACCACTAACAAAAGTTGCATGAGGCAGTACTTATCTGTACTATAAACCATGCACTCCATTTTCTATTTTATTATTGTTTTTTTAAGTTCTGGCCCATCTATTAGGTTGATTTCATCATGATACAGTTTAAAAGATACTTCCTTTTGGAAGAATATTTGGATTTTAACTAAAAAGATGGAAGGAGACAAGCAAAATTAATTGCAGTAATTGCCTTTTTAGACTATATTTTAATGATTTTCAAAATTTTAACATTGAATATTTTCATGAGCTTTCAAAAAAGGTTTGACTAAATACTATTTAAAGCAAACTTATTAAACATGAAATCCTATCGCAGTCACATATGTATGATGTGCTCATTATTTAGAGTTTTTTACTTCATTTCTAAATATTTAATAGCACATAGTCTTAAATTGTGCTTGACTTAGGTTTCTAGAATTCACCGTACTAGAGTTGATTTCATCTGTGTGTGACCTGTGTTCTCCATCCTAGGAGCAGCCGAATCAAGTTAACTATGGAAATATTTGCACAGGCTTGGAAGTGCTGAGTTTCCTGCTAACTGTTCTCCAGTCTCCAGCCATCCTCAGTAGCTTCAAACCCTTGCAGCGTGGAATCGCTGCCTGTATGACATGTGGAAACACCAAAGTGTTGCGAGCAGTCCATAGCCTTCTCTCACGCCTGATGAGTATTTTCCCAACAGAGCCGAGTATGTGACCTTTTCATGCCTTTCTTTCCGAGTGGATGGGCGGGCACAAAGCTTGTTATTTGACAGTGCTCATCCTCCAGTTACTCTATGGAGTGTTTCATTACCACACTTTGCTTTGTACATTAACTCTTTCTTTTTAAAAAAAACTGACATAAAAACTTAAGGACAGCAGGCATTGCAGTGTATTTTTTGTTTGCTTTGGAAATGCAGTTCTTCATCAGCTGAACATTACTGTTACCTTAATGTATTGAAGGGAAGTTAGGCTAAAGTATTTTGTGAAATGTTAAACAGTTGACAAAATTAAATTTTGGCATACTGTAAATAATGTTAAGTGTATTTAGAGTGTGTTCAGGTGAGGCTTGGTGAGATGAAAGGTTGTCAGCTGGCTCCGTAAAATAGGAAGCAGCCCAGAGGTGAGCCCAGCACGTTCTGCAGTGGAGACAGGTGCCCAGCCAGTTGCCGCAGATCCCAAAGTACCATGTTACCCCAAAAATAAGACCGAACTGGAAAATAAGCCCTAGCAGGATTTTTTCAGGATGACATCCCCTGAACATAAGCCCTAATGGGTCTTTTGGAGCAAAAATTAATATAAGACCTGGTCTTATTTTCGGGGAAGCTCGGTAACTAAAGCTCAGCCCTTACTGTGAGGAAAGTTAACGTCCCAGGGCCTGGCAGGCCTGAGGACCCAAAGTTTTTCTTCTGAGCCCAAGTTTTTCTTCTGTTTCAGGCACTTCAAGTGTGGCCTCGAAGTACGAAGAGCTGGAGTGCCTGTACGCGGCCGTCGGGAAGGTCATCTATGAGGGACTCACCAACTACGAGAAGGCCACCAACGCGAATCCTTCCCAGCTGTTCGGTGAGTGTGTGTCCGACTCGTTTTGCCCAGCAGTGCTTCCGTTGGGCGGCCATCTATCTGTGCTCCCTGCATGAGCTTTCCTTAGAAGGGAAAGGCTCAACATGTGGGGACGAGCTTCGAGCTGATGTGTTGTTGAGGGTGTCTGTGCAGCCCGGTGCACGCAAGGCCACGGTCTCCTGTGGCCTTTGAGGTGAACGACCCCAGTCCGCCCCACGCGACTGCTTCCCAGTTCCTCCTGCCTCAACCTCAGGTGCAGGACTTGGTCAGAGGAACTGCCCCATAGATCTGCTAGCCCAGTTTTACACCAGGCACTGAGCTGCTGCCAAACAGTGCAGGCATGTAGACGCACTGCCTGTCACGATGTGAGCACCTTAGCAAGCCACTCACAAGCCAGCCACTCATCCCCATCTGCTTGGGGAGGCTCTGGCTGCCCCAGGTGAAATGAAAATTGGTGTCTCAGCTAATCAGGGCAGCCGGGTGACTTTGCCTCCCGATACCCGGAAGTCAAATGTATAGATTCTGTTTCTTGTCTCACTCACATCTGTCAGTAGAATTAGACACTGGATTAACAACCCTAAAAGTTTTTTCTCCCTTATTACATATTAATTGCATAAAACTTTGAAAATAAAAAAAGGAAAGCTAGAAGTTGCCAGTAAGCCTCTCTATTAGTAATACTCCACATTTTGGAGTGCTTGTCTCCTTTCTATACATATATGTATAAGTATATATACACAAAGCCCTTCTTATGCTGACTCTTGTGTCTGCATTTGCACACTAAATACATTATTTTTAAATGAATTTCTTGCTCTCCAAACTCTTCCTACTTGTTACCTGAAATTCAGAAGCCAGATAAATGTATAGGTTGCTGCAAAAGTAATTGCGGTTTAAAAGGTTAAAAACAGTTGCAAAAACCGCAGTTACTTTTGCACCAACCTAATAGTTAAAATGGTCTCCCTTGCTCTCCACACTTGGTGTCTGTATTCTGGAACCAGATAGATGTGGACAGTGAGGAATGCTTTGTGACGTTTTTTAAGTGGGGTCGTACAGTAGGTACTACTCTGCAGCCTGGCTGCTGTTGCAGTGCAGGGTGAACATCTCGTTGGTTCTCTGGAGGGCTCTGTTTAAGAAGAGCTGACCACCATCCCCCCGTTCTCCCGTTTTGTGGGGGTGATTGCAGGTGAGGGACAGTGTTGGGGCCAGTCGGCCTGTGGAGTTGGCCACACTGCTGTCCTCCGTATGCGAGGTCCATGGCCCGTTCCTGGCAGCTGCTCCGTAGAAGCGAGCGTGGCCGCCAGGAACAGCCAGAACACGTCCCGTATTCATTGTTGTCATCATCAAGTGTCATGTGTTACCTGTAGAATCAGATTGGTCATCTGTTTTCTGTGCCGCTGAGAATCAGCCTTTTAACAAAGCAGTCCTGAAATTGTCCAGATCTGGGATGATTGCACATGTAAATGACAAATACCCTTTTAGTGTTGTATGACGTGAGCCATGAATATAGATTTAAAATTTAATGTGTAGGTCAAGGTCAGGATGTTTATAAAATTGCCAGTTATGAAAGAAAAAGTTTTTTTCACATACTCAGTGTTCATGTTCTGATGTTAGTTTTGCTGATTTTTACTGATCTTATGCAGTTTTTCAGAATGAGGTACAAATGAGTTCTAACTAAAACATTTGTCATGCCCAGATAGTTTACATAGCAAAAGAAATCCCCCCCCCCCCGCCCAAACATCATGGGACAAAAGAGACTTGACTTAGAGTGGTTTCCCATAACCTAAAAATAAAATCCAGAACTGGAGGTAAGAATGTTGTTTCTACTGAAGCACAAAAATGACTTCCGTGCTTGAGGACGTTGATCATGAATAAAGAATTGAGTGAACGTATAATGCTTCCAAATGTAGTATATGTCACCCAAAAGCGTATAATGTTGACATTTGGGGTTAATCTTTTGTTGGAAACAGCCATTTTTGTGTAGCACATTTTTGTCAGTTGCTCAATTTTAAAAACTTTTCTAAAAAACATCTGGCGATGTCTATTTTTCAGGGACCCTGATGATCCTGAAGTCTGCCTGCAGCAACAACCCAAGCTACATAGACAGGCTGATCTCGGTCTTCATGCGCTCCCTGCAAAAGATGGTCCGAGAGCACCTCAGCCTGCAGGCAGCATCCGGCAGCACGGAGGCTACCGCAGGTGACACACCTGACTTGGTCCTCAGGTTTTCTCCTCAGACTTTGTTTAAAGCCCAATGGTGCCGGCTCTGTGACTAGATTAGATTCTAAATTGCGCACTAGAGCCTGTTCTTTTTTTTCTTTTTTCTTTTTTTTAAGATTTTATTGGGGAAGGGGAACAGGACTTTATTGGGGAACAGTGTTTATTTCCAGGACTTTATTGGGGAACAGTGTGTTTTTCGCAGGACCCATCAGCTCCAAATCAAGTTGTTGTCTTTTCAGTCTTGTGGAGGGTGCAGCTCAGCTCCAAGTCCAGTGGCCGTTTTCAGTCTAGTTGCAGGGGGTGCAGCCCTCCGTCCCATGCAGGGGTTGAACCAGCAACCTTGTTGAGAGCCCGCGCGCTCCAACCAACTGAGCCACCCGGCCGCCCCTCTGGAAGCTCAGCAGCAGGTCGTTGTCTTCACTCTAGTTGTGGAGGGTGCAGCTCACTGGCCTATGTGGGAATTGAACCGGCAGCCCTGTTGCTCAGAGCTTGCGCTGTAACCAACTGAGCCATCCGGCTGCCCCAGAGAATCTGTTGTTTATATGTAGTTCATTATCATTTGCTCTTAACAAAGTTTCTGAGCTTTTCGTTTAAAACCAGAATGAGGCTCCTTTTTAAAATGAATTGCTTTTAAAATTTGTGAATGGAAGAGTGAAGAAATTTAAATGGTTGGACATTTATGTGGAACATTCACCACTACATGAGAATTACCTAATAATTTTGATATAAAACAGAGATTGTTTCATCAGAGCTGTTACGTCAGATGGAGAATTAAGTCTCAGGTTTCAGATGTGAGGAGTGGGCTCCAGGAATCTGGGTGACATGTTGTGTGTGGGGGAAGCTGTGCTTGGCACTGCTGCTCGGTGCCCGTTGGTACACAGTGCCATGACTGTGATGTTAGGACTTGGCTGTACCCTGGAGTTGCCTACACTGGTCCCATCAGCTCCATCATCCCCTTCCCTGTGGGGAGCCTCCTACAAGGCCACCCTTGCAAGGTGGTGGAATAGCAAGAAAGTGATGATGCACTTCAGGTCACAGAGCTCTGGGTGCTGCAGAAAATATTTGGGGGAAAAATGGGCAGAATCAACATGCCATGTAGTGCCAGGTGGTTACCTGGTGACGTACGTATGTAGGAATTGTTGGGGTGTGTTCTCTTGAGCAGGAACTAGTGAGCTGGTGATGCTGAGTCTGGAGCTGGTGAAAACGCGGCTGGCTGTGATGAGCATGGAGATGAGGAAGAACTTCATTCAGGCCATCCTGACCTCCCTCATTGAAAAGTCCCCCGATGCCAAAATCCTCCGGGCTGTGGTTAAAATTGTGGAAGAATGGGTTAAAAATAATTCCCCAATGGCAGCCAATCAGGTGAGTGGGGAAGAGGAGCTGTGGTCTGGCCAGGTGGCCTTTCATTGCGAAAGAAAATTCAGGCGTCGCTTTCTCAACTCTTCCTTCTGAAAGTTCTCAGTCAAGCAAAACTTTTTTTTCTCCCGTATTTGCACTCCCAGTATCATTTTTTTTTTAAGTTGGATCTTTTCACTGTGCTGAACAGATTTTAAATAGAAACTTGAGATAATTGGCTACTCATCTTAATGTGGTTTTACTTCTGTTAAAATGTTAAATGAACCTTGCTTGTTAGTCTTCTATGGTGGGGAAGGTAAGCCAAAAAAAACTAATAACGAGGGACAATTATTTAATAAGATACTTGCACACTTCTGCTTTGCTTTATAATTTAGTTGCTTTCTCTCCAAAGTGAGCTGTAGCCCCTGGGAAAATTCTGTTGGAATCTGTCTTAATTTTAATCATCCAAAGATAACCAGGGCCATCTTTAATTTTTTGTTGTTGTTGTTGTTGTGAAGTTATCTTATTTTACTTGACAAAATTGTAAGAGCTTAGAAAGTAGTAGAGCAGATGGCTGAAATATTTTTGAACATGTCATTTCTCAAATAGAAGTAATTGACCTTTTCTTTTAAAAAAACATTCATGCAGACACCTACACTCCGGGAGAAGTCCATTTTGCTTGTGAAAATGATGACCTACATAGAGAAGCGTTTTCCAGAAGACCTTGAATTAAATGCCCAGTTCTTAGACCTTGTTAATTATGTCTACAGGTAATTACAGCAATTAATCAAATATTTCGTATGTCAGTCCATAATGTGTTCTCTGACCAACTAGCATCACATGACTTTTTAATCTTTTTGTCATACCTAAGTTTCATATATTTACTTAAATACTAAATCACGTAACATTTTGCCATCATTAATGAATCTTTTGCACAAATACCGCATCAGCCTACGATGGTTTATAACATACTCTTGGTTTTCAGAAAGGCGTTTTGGGAAGTTGGTATCCACTTGGTTTTTGTTGGTTTGCTTACGGCTTGAGGAGTCCACTGCTAGCATAGCTCTTCCATCTCCGTGTTCCTCCTTCCATTGCAGGGATGAGACACTGTCTGGCAGTGAGCTGACTGCGAAACTCGAGCCTGCCTTTCTCTCGGGGCTGCGTTGTGCCCAGCCGCTCATCAGGGCCAAGTTCTTTGAGGTTTTTGACAACTCTATGAAACGTCGGGTCTACGAACGCCTGCTTTATGTGACCTGCTCCCAGAATTGGGAAGCCATGGGGAACCACTTCTGGATTAAGCAGTGCATTGAGGTAAGACGGGCTCAGCTCACTGTCTGCAGCTGGGGCACTGATGCTGGGCGGCGTCCACACATGCCACGATGAGTTAGGTATCGCTACCCTAAAACCGCTTCTAATCTCTAGTAGGAATCAAAAAAGACTTAAAGCCATGTTTCCATCTAAAGCTTCTTTTGGGTGATTTTAAGCCCTTTAATTGGAAAGTTGAATAATATTCCTTAGTTTGTAGCTAAGATTCATTTTTCCTCAAATATGGAAATTGTAAGTTCTGTCTACATGCCCTGAAAGGTTTGGTGTGCTGTAACTATCAGCTCTCATCTGTCTTACAGCAGAAGGTAGAGTAGTCAGCCAGGCCAGCCTGACATTGCCGTGGGCTCTCATCCCTCAGTGTGAGAATGCAGGTGCCGGTGGTAAAGGCCCCTGTGAAACGGTTAGACGGTTCAGCGGATGCTAAGTCACGTGTTCTCTGATGTTTCTAAGGCGATTGTAGTGAGACCTCTTGTTTTCTTGTTTCCTTATTCTTCAAATCAGCTCTCTTTGGCTTAATCACCAACTTACTGCACCAGGTTACTGATGCTGTGCACATAATTCTAGTCTACTTACTAGAGTGAATGAAACTCAGTTGTGAAATTACTTGTTTAATGAGATTGGTGCCTGCGAAATTCTCTTTGAGGGAAAAGAAGGAAATTGTGGCACTGGGTTTCAGCAAGAGCTTGTGAGCATATTTCCATTTATGCTGAGTGTACGTTTTCTTAGTGCTATGAACGGCATATATGTATTTGGAACTTTGCTGTTGGCAAGACAGTGGGCCAAGTTCCCTGATAAATTTATCATTTATTCAAGAGACCTGTCAATTGCTACTGTTAGGTGCCAGGCTCTGGGGCAGTTTCCACAGATCTGAAGATGAAAGACTGACTGTGGTGGGTACACAGGAATTGATAGAGGATGAGGCCAGGAATCCTCCGTTCCTTCCCTCCCTCATCCTGTGTGTCTGGTCCGTCACCAGGTCTTAACCAGCTCAAGGCCACTCGCTTCTCTCCCCTCTTTTATTTTTTTTAAAAAAGATTTTATTGGGGAAGGGGAACAGGACTTTATTGGGGAACAGTGTGTACTTCCAGGACTTTTTTCCAAGTCAAGTTGTCCTTTCAGTCTTAGTTTTGGAGGGCGCAGCTCAGCTCTAGGTCCAGTTGCCGTTGCTAGTTGCAGGGGGCACAGCCCACCATCCCTTACGGGAGTCGAGGAATCAAACCGGCAACCTTGTGGTTGAGAGGACGCACTCCAACCAACTGAGCCATCCGGGAGCTCAGTGGCAGCTCAGCTCAACGTGCCATGTTCAATTTTAGTTGCAGGGGGCGCTGCCCATCATCTCTTGCGGGACTCGAGGAATTGAACTGGTAGCCTTGTGGTTGAGAGCCCACTGGCCCATGTGGGACTCGAACTGTCAGCCTTCGGAGTTAGGAGCACGGAGCTCTAACCGCCTGAGCCACCGGGCCGGCCGTTCTCTCCCTTCTTGTGCCGTCCTCTCGCCACCATCGTCATTTATAACGACGTGTTCTTAGTGTTCACTCCCCTTCCCTCCCACCCACCACAGTTTTTTTATTGTTACAGAATTGTTCTAAAAGAACAAAGCAGGTTGTGCTGCTCCTTGCGGTTGGACTCGGCACAAAATCCAGCCTCCAGGATACGGTCTTGCCGGCCTCGAGTGACCAGACCCAGGCCTCTCTCTCAGCCCTCTGCTGTCCCTTTCTCCCGCGCTCGTTAGTCTCCAGCATTGCTGGCCTTCCGTGTTCTCGAACATGCCACGTTCTTGACACCCAGGCTAAAGCAGGGCACCCTCTTTGTCAGTCGACCGTTCCTTGGCTGCTATAATATCATGTGGAGTATGTGTCTCTTTATGGGCTGAGGTTGGTCTTGTCCTTCCCTGTGACACTTCAGCTCCACAAGGGTAGGGCATACAGTGTTTGTGAAGTTGACAAATGAGTCTCCAGGGCCTCACACCACATCTGGTGGGTGTTTAGTAAATATTTGCTAAAAGAATGCAAGCATGACTTAATCAGGGCGGTACATGAGCAAAGGCCGGGTGGTGAAGCATATGGGGGGGTGAGGAATAGTCACGGAAGTGTTACATGCAAATAGGGAGTATTACATTACAGAAGATCTCGTGAGCCACGCTGAGGAGCTTGCTGTCCCCAAAGGACTGTGGGAAGCCATTGGAGGGGGTGAGGGGAGCACTGATGTCAGCTGTGTGGAAGAAGGTGGGTTTGAGAAGAGGACTCAGGGTGAGTCAGGAAGTTATGTCCAGGCAGGAGGTGGTGGCTGCCTAGGTATTTAGGAGGTAACATTGGCAGGACTTGGTGATGTGGTATGCGGGATGAGAGAGAAGGAGAAATAGATGACGGAAAGGCTAACTGTCTTCCCTGGGAGATGCCTCTGAGAGAACAGGAGAAGAAGCCTGTTTGGTAGGGAAGAAAGATGCTGAGCTGAGCTAAGCTTAGACATGGAGTCAGAGGTGCTTGAGTGAGGGATGCCTGGAAGGGAGGTTCAACTGTGTGTAAGCTGGGGAGACGTGCAGAGGAGAGCCATGGGCCTGGGAGCCGTCAGCACATGTGTGGCTGTCGGATGACTAGGTATTAACTGAGGGTCCACGCACCCCAAATGTGATGCATGTGTCTAGGTTTTAATTCTTGCCCCAAATCCTCCAGCTGCTTTTGGCCGTGTGTGAGAAGAGCACGCCCATTGGTACCAGCTGCCAGGGCGCTATGCTCCCATCCATCACCAACGTCATCAACCTGGCCGACAGTCACGATCGCGCAGCCTTCGCCATGGTCACCCATGTCAAGCAGGAGCCTCGGGAGAGAGAGAACAGCGAGTCCAAAGAGGAGGTAATGTTGGATTTCATGGCAGAAGCTTCTCCAATTCCGTATCAGCGTTAGGGTTTTTTAGGGCAAGAGCAATGTATTAAAACCTGTCCCTACCTGAAAGCTCTGAATGTGGTACCCACGTTCAATTAGATATTTTTAATTGAGATATAATCAACATATGTTGGCTTCAGGTGTACAACATAACGTTTGGTATTGGCATGTACTGTGAAATTTAGCATTCCAGTGTGTCGTAACATCTGTCACCACATAGTTACAGATTTGTTTTTCTTGTGATGAGACGTTTTAAGATTTACTCTCAGCATCCTACATATACACAATACAGTATGATAATTGTCGCCATGCTGTATGTTACATCCCGTGACTTACTTATTTTATTGCTGGAAGTTTGACCCCTTCACCCATTTTCTACCTCTCCTTCCCCCCCACCCCCAGCAACCACTAATCTGTTTTCTGTATCTCTGTCTGACTTACTTCACTTAGCACCGTACCCTCAAGGTCCATTCATGTCTCAAATAATGAGATTTCATTATTTTTTATGGCTGAATAAGATTTCTTTGTGTGTATATATGTATGTATATATATTATACCACATTTTCTTTATTTGTTAACCCATTGATGGACACTTAGGTTGTTTCCAGCCAACTAGATTTCTTGGAGTTAGACTTGATAAGCCTCTCATATTGCCATTCAGTTTTGAGATAGGTGACTGTACCGTGAGCTCATGCTGCTTAGTTAGGGGATTTCACTGTTTGGTGATTTTTTTCTCCAAGCAACAAGTAGCCCACATTGTATTATAAATAAAGCACTGCTCTGGGGAGTGACTCCGCTGTAAAGGACACAGCTCTATCTCGCTGGTTCCACAGCCGGCTGCGCTGGACCACCCACATCTGTCTCTGCCTGGTCTTGGCAGGGGCAGCCGTGGAGCCAGGAACTGGCCAGCAGGGCTGATGCCTACATGTGACGGCGCTGAGTGCTGCGGGGCGTGGCTGACACCACTCCAGGGAAGGTCTTTAGACTGTCTTTCCTTTGTTGGCTCTTGGAAGCTCTGCCTGGAGTGTCGGGTTTTAGATGACAGCCACCCAGTATTGAAGGTGGAGGCACCCTTTTTGTTCTAAAAAGGGTTGTTTATTCCCTCTCCTGTGTGAGATAGGTACTCCTTTTATTAACAAATAAAAATTAAAAATTTTCTTCACTATGTTGCTAAACGCTACTGTGTTTCCCCAAAAATAAGACCGGGTCTTATATTAATTTTTGCTCCAAAAGACATTAGGGCTTATGTTCAGGGGATGTCATCCTGAAAAATCATGCTAAGGCTTATTTTCTGGTTAGGTCTTATTTTCGGGGAAACAGTAGATCCTTTGGTGATGCGATCTTTTCTTTCTGTAATCCTGTGTGAAGTAAATTGCCAACTTTGAAGGGATTGTTCTGCATTTTCAAGGGCATATACCAAATGGTGGATAACTTGACTTAGAGGCTAATTTGATGATTGAATTTTGACTGTGACTTCCCAGAAGCTTCAGACAGAAATAAGGTTTATTCCTTTTTTGCAAGTGAGCCATATGAAACGTTGTGCTAACCAAGGTCCTACACAGTGGCCTGTCACTATTCTTTTTCTTTTTGAGGGCGGGCGGAAGCCACAAGGTCCCCTCTACCTGGACAGGGGTTCCTCATCCCAGGACTCAGCTGAGGGGGCAGCAGAGTAAGCGCCCCAGAGCCTTTAAGCACCTACTGTGTGCCCAGCCTATGCTGACATTTCGCCTGTCACTCTTCTATACTGAATGAGCAAATCAGCTAGGCAGCTGTGCTGCATTTTGAGGAATGATAGGCTATAATTCCTAATAATCTTCATATTTTTCATTGTTTAGAGTTTGTACTTTATTTTGCTTTCTATAATCTAAATATGAAAGCAAAATAGTGACATTTTTATATTGTCTTTAAAAAAAAGAAAGAGATAGGTCTGGTCTGTTAATCTGTTGTTTATTTTAGAATTTAAAATTATTTGAATAATTATAAACTTCCAGGAAATGAATTAAAATTTTACTTGCCAAAAGTGTAAGAAGAAGTTTGAGAGTTGTGTTTCTTGGCTATTAACTATTTGACTTTTTGTTGTGCTTATTTGTGTTTGTTTTTTAGGATGTAGAGATAGATATTGAACTAGCTCCTGGAGATCAGACCAGTACCCCCAAAACCAAAGAACTTTCTGAAAAGGACATTGGAAACCAGCTGCATATGTTAACCAACAGACATGACAAATTTCTTGATACTCTCCGGGAAGTGAAGGTCTGTGTGCAAGTTTGGAGGGATAGTTGTTGGTTTTTTTTCCTCCTGAATATTTTGAGTCCTAAATCAGGATTATTCCACATCAGTGTAAAGTTTTCTTTTACAAGTTACACTTTCTCCTTTCTTAACTGAAACTATTCGTAGTTCTGTGAGCCTCTAAAATGTATGTTTTATGTGAAGATTTGAGAGGGGGTGACCCATTAGCTCAGTTGGTTAGAGCGCGATGCTGATGGCACCAAGGTTGCCGGTTCGTTCCCCACATGGGCCACTGTGAGCTGCGCCCTCCTTTGAAAAAAAAAAACATTTGAGAAAGGAATTAAATTGTTTTATGGGAGAAAATAAGAAAAAAAGGTTAATTCCCCATTACTATCCTTTGAAAGAAATAGTAAAAGTGTTTACTAAACATATCTGATGAGACATTGCTGGATTATTTTTCAAGTGTAATAAAAAAGGAGAAAATTGGTTAATGTGGTAAATCAAGTCCACTTTTGGGGAAGGGGACCTCCAAATGCATCTATTTTGAGATCTATCCAGATGGAAGCTCTTTGGTTTTCATCAAGTCTCAGGTTAATCATAGATATGATTGTTTTTTGGATAATGACTCAGAATCACTTATGACTATATGTACCAAGTTACTTTTGAAGAGTATTACAAAGAAACAGGGATAGTTCTGTTCTCATTAAGGAGCTCGGTGGGCCACATGGGCTTCAAGCAGGCTAGAAACCTGGCTGTTTATAAGAAAAGTTGGCAGCTAATTCAGATTTTCAAAAACAACAAAATGTGTCTGTGGATTTGATACGCTTTTTGGGCCTTCAGATCCCAGCTCCAGCCCCATTCGTAGGGTGTTCTGTTCTAGTCTGTTCCAGTCACTTTCCCATCTCTTGTCTGCTGTTAATTGTAGAGACTGAACTTTCATAGTCCTTGATTTGTTCTTCAGAATTGTACCTTTTGGCAAATAACTTACATCACATGCATGTACTTTTCCTATTTCCTCTTTCATATTTTCAGCCTTTGCTTTAATGGCACCTGTGTACCTCTCAGGTACCCTTTCAGCGCTGGCATATTTGGAAATGCCCTTGAAGTTTTACAAAAGGGAGGAGTGTCACTGATGAGTCCCGTACCCATCTGTGCTTGGCCGCTAAGCGCACTATGGGTTGGTTTCTGGTGCTCAGAATCCATGTTTTCAGTCTTACATGACACTTGCTCAGATCTTTGAAAGTTTGGAAGTGGAGAAGCATGTGGTAGTCTGTCAGCAGTGTCTCCTGAGCATGGACGTGTGAGGCAGCTGTGTGGCAGGGTGTTTAGCAGCAGCTCAAGCCTGGCTACACTCATCTGTCTTCTTTCTGTAGACTGGGGCACTGCTCAGCGCTTTTGTCCAGCTGTGTCACATTTCCACGACACTGGCAGAAAAGACATGGGTCCAGCTTTTCCCCAGATTGTGGAAAATTCTGTCTGACAGACAACAGCATGTGAGTATATTTTAACATCCTCTTTTGGAAAACGTAGTTTTACCGTTTGAGAAGTATTTATGAAAGAAAATCTCGATTGAGTTTCAAAGGATGAGGAAACTCCTGACTATTATCTAAGCATGAAGTATCAAAAATATTTGCAGATGTTGTGACAGAGAGTAAAGACGTGCTGATTTTTGAATGAAGACGTGAGTTAACATGACCTTTGGTTCTAGGCTCTCGCCGGTGAGATCAGCCCGTTCCTGTGCAGTGGCAGCCACCAGGTGCAGCGGGATTGTCAGCCGAGCGCACTGAACTGCTTCGTGGAAGCCATGTCCCAGTGTGTGCCTCCGATTCCCATCAGACCCTGCGTACTGAAGTACTTGGGGAAAACGCACAACCTTTGGTTCCGCTCCACATTAATGCTAGAGCACCAGGCTTTTGAAAAAGGTCTGAGTCTGCAGATTAAGCCGAAGCAGACAACGGAATTTTATGAGCAGGAGAGCATAACTCCACCTCAGCAGGTGAGGCCTCCCCTCATTTGTGAATTATGTCTTCCTTGGCAGTGACTCAAGGTTTCAGTAACCATCTCCCAAGTGATTTTAAATCCCAGCACAGTGAGGTTGCTTTACTGAAGGAAAGAAAAGTCTTTGTCGTGAGCACTCAGAAACCATGATCTGTGTTTTCAGGAGATACTGGATTCCCTTGCCGAACTGTACTCTTTGTTACAAGAGGAAGACATGTGGGCTGGTTTATGGCAGAAACGTTGCAAGTATTCGGAGACGGCAACTGCTATTGCTTACGAGCAGCATGGATTCTTTGAGCAGGTAGATACTGTCGAATGAAACGGCTGGGCTGCATGGTTACATTATATAATGTTCCAGTGTCCCTAAGTCTGTTCACATTTAAGTAGGAAGTTGACTGTTTTACTCGAAGCATCTATCCTACACATAAAGGCCCTTTGATTGAAGGTGCAATTTAGAGAAACATACTTACATGACGTGAATATTTTGAAAGCTCAGTCCTAAATCCTTCACCATTAGAAGCTAATGGGGATGTGTTTTAGCTGCTCTCATTGGTCCTGTTGGAAATGGAAGGTAGATGGCATTTCGTGTTTAAATTTTAATCCTTGTGCATGTCCTTGCAATGTAGCGTGGGCCATGGTCATGGGTACAGTTCTCAGCCTTGTGTAGGACACTGAGCCCCAGAAATTCTGGAAGCATAGGCACAGGCTGTGGCCCCTGCTCTCATCACTGAAGAACAGAGCAGTTCAGCCCGGGTCCAAGCAGTCTCCTGCTCTTTCCATTCTGTGTGGGGAATTATGCACTCTTGGTTCTCCTCCCGCTCTTCTGTTCTCTGTGAATAGAGAATTCTGGGGGGGGGGGGGGGGGGAAATGATCACAGAGAAGAATGTGAGGCACTTCTGGGTCTGTGATCAACTTGCCCTAAATAATTGAGCAGTGGCTGTGGAAAAGTTTCTCGTTAAACAGCAGTTTGAAAGCATTATTAACTCTTTCAGGCACAGGAATCCTATGAGAAGGCAATGGATAAAGCCAAAAAAGAGCACGAGAGGAGTAACGCATCCCCTGCTATTTTCCCAGAATATCAGCTTTGGGAAGATCACTGGATTCGGTAAGCCGGACAGTGGTGGATTTAAATCAATTAAGGGAACCCATGAAAAATCTCTGAAATTTTCTCATAATGAGTGTTTTTAAAAGGGAACTTTGAACTGGGAAATTAATAAATTAGCTATGATGATGTCAAAAAAATAATAAATAAATAAAAATAAAAGGGAACTTTGCTACTTTCTTTATGGCTCCATAGAGAAAAGAACAAACAAAAATCTATGAATAAAGTCTTGAGTAAATTGAAAGTGTCTGTTGGAGAATCAGTGAATGACTCCCGCCTCTCCACTGGCTGTGTGCGTTGCTCTCGCCTTGGCTGTGTAGTGGGCAGGTCTTGGTCCTCAGGGGAGCACTTGCTTCTGGAGGGCAGGTGCATCTTGCAGCAGACCAAGCCCATGGGAGTCCACTTGTCTCTGAGGGCGGGGGGTTCCTTCTGTGGAATGGAAATAAATGACTGTCCCCTGCCCTTTCTGAACATGTTGGTTTGTTGGTAACTGAACTATTGCTCGTGACTCCCTGGTCTTCTAGGTGCTCGAAGGAGTTGAACCAGTGGGAAGCCTTGACAGAATATGGCCAGTCCAAAGGGCACATAAACCCGTACCTCGTCCTGGAGTGTGCTTGGCGAGTGTCCAACTGGACCGCCATGAAGGAGGCGTTGGTGCAGGTGAGACCTCTCTCCCACGTCCTTGTTGACGTGTCCACACTCAGGTTGTATGCCCCACTGCTGCGTGGGTTCCTTTTGCCAAAGCCGTGAAATCTCTCTGGAGATTTCAGTTCACTGAGAACAAGCTGGGCATTTGGGCAGATTAAAGACAGCTGTTGGGAAGCAGGAATTATTTTTGGTTATCTAATCCCTTTCCCGAATTTGAGTTAAATTATAAATTGTTTGTCATCATTCAGTTACAGTAAGTATTAGGTGCGGAAACCTTGGATTCTATGAGAAAAACAAAGTAACAGTGCCGGGAGAAATTTGGAAGAACAGAGTCAATTTTACCAGTGGATTTGAGTGGTGGTGGAAGCACTGCTCGAAGTGAGTACAGCAGTGCTGACTCATACAAGCCCAGGCCTGGCAGATGAGGTGCTGTCAGTAGAAGTTTGTTGTATAACAAGCTGTCATATTCAAAGCACGTTACGTCTAATGGAAGTGATGGTGACGTAGTGTAAGTGAAGTTGAGTCATTAACTTGGTAGAGCTCCACACTTTTAAAAATTAAACTCCATCCAGAGGAATCTGGTGCTCGATGGGCGAGTGGGCATGCGGGGTAAGTCCCCATTTTTCCACTGGGAAGCTTCTGTCGGGGGCGTCAGAAGCCTATTGGACAGTGCAGCTCTGTGTGTTATCCGAACCGCACAACACAGTATTACCACCTTATCATTGTCTTCTGATGCAGCAATTCTCGTTCCTTGTTTTTTCCTGCGTCTGTGCCGATCCCTTGTGCTCTCCCTCGGCCCCTTTCCCGGCTGCTGGTGTACAGTTTTTGACCTTTTCTGTGTGGTGTTCATGTTAACGGGGTGTAGAGGAGGGAAATGCTTTCATCCTGGTCTCACCCCCTTTCCCAGTGAGCATTTGCTAACGTGCACAACAGTGGTTTTCTTGTCTTGATCTGAAGACTACAAAAGCATGTTGAGATTATAGGCCACTTTGAAATGATGAGCCTAAAAATTTAACCTGCGGCTACAGTGCTTATTTCATTACTAATATCACTTTTAACAAAATGCAAAAGATTGCAGAACTGAAATAGTCACAAACTACTAACCACAGAATGGTTCCAGAGCCAGAATCTTGACTTTCAGGTGGGATCTGGGGAATTATGCATCTGAAGCAAGGAGTTCGTGTGACTCCGAGAAATAACAGTCACTTATAAAGGTTAAAAAATATACATGTTGCTAACAGAATACATTTATAGTTGATTATTCTTTATTCAGATAAACATTCTGCTGAATAAATGTTTATAGCTCACTCTAACCTTTTTAAGTCTCCTTTACAAGATTTCACTTAGCTGGATATGTGCTGTATCACACTGTCCATGGGTCTGACAAATGAATTTCTTCTTTTACAGAGTTTTGATTATTTTCCAAAAATTGTAATGCACTTACTGATTAAAAAAAAGTTCAAAGTATATGAATAAACATCCTGGGTAATCTTTAGTAAATTAATTTCAAATGGTCTTGATAGTACTATTTACTCATTTGCCAGTGTTTATAATAAAAACCTCAAATTACTTTTGTTTTTATTCCTGTGAATTGCGATTAAGGGCTGCTTGCGGTAGTGCATTTCTTGGTATGATTTACTAGCTGGGGTAATTTTTTTTATTGGAGGAGAAATTAAACAGATGCCTTTGTTCTTAAGTGTTACAGGAGATAGGTGTTGTGATTGACATAAGCCTATGTTAAATAGTGTTTAAGTCCAGAAAATGTGAGATTGGTGTAATTTTAGAAGATCATGTTGGAAACAGATGTGTTCACAAGTTTGCCTTCCTGAATTTCATCATCAAAGGATTGTTGAGATCTAAGAGGGGCTATGAATGTGCTCTGAAAAAGTAAGATACCAAGAAACAACCAAGGTGTCATATAAATGGCATTATTATTACCATTATTACTCTTACATCATTTGGACAGAGCATTATGGCACTAAAATGTGTCTAATTTTTATTATTTCCCAAAGTGCTTCACATTGAATGTTTATTGTTCTTGTCACAGCAAGTCCTATACAGCTCCTCAACAGAGATAGCCTTTCATCTTCTACATAAAGAGAATACTTTTGAAAAGACTTTAAATTTTTATCATTTACATTTTTAATGAGATTGATAAAATGTGATGAGTTCTAATGCTTTCTTTAGAAGGTGGTGAGCAGGTGCTGGGGCTCTCAGGGACACACGTGGAGCCTTTCCCTGGCTGTAGCTGTGTGTGTGGGAGCCGGGCTGGGGTTAGGGCGAGGAAGTGTGACAGATAGTGCCATGCTCAGCACTTCACAGCAGAACTGATAACCAACATATGAGAAATCTGGGGAAAATTTTATAATAAAGTATGGCTTGTAGAAGACAGTACAATTTGTGACTGTTCACTCATATTCTTACAAACCCGAATCACTGCCTTCTGCTTCCTTGTATAATGTAGAACAAGTTAGGTTAATTTCCTGGGATAACAGTTGAATTGGAAACAATTCAAAATTATTGTGATATTTATCAGAATAGAGATGAGCATACGTTGACTACTTTAAAACTTCGCCGGCTGACTTTGTAGTCCAGTGGTGATTGTTAATCTGGTCTGTCATGACAGTGTTGATCAGTGTCCCCTTTTCTGGAACTACTGATGACCTAAAGCAAGGAGCCTGTGGCATGCTTTCACAGCTAGCGAGATTGGCCACTGACTGGTATTCAGAAAGGAGAGTACCCAGAAAGAATACTCTAAATGCATGACTTCTCTAAAGAAAATACATGTCTGTTTCTAGCTTAATTTCTGCTTATTGCTTTGCAAAATTGGCTACAGGAAAAATGACTTTCGTTTTTGACTCTTTCTACTCAGAGGAAGAACCCATAGCTTTCTATGTAATGTTCTTTTACCACCAGGTAGAAATAAGTTGTCCCAAGGAGATGGCTTGGAAGGTCAACATGTACCGTGGATACCTGGCTATCTGCCATCCTGAGGAGCAGCAGCTCAGCTTCATCGAGCGCCTGGTGGAAATGGCCAGCAGCCTGGCCATTCGCGAGTGGCGGCGGCTGCCCCACGTGGTGTCGCATGTGCACACACCTCTTCTCCAGGTGGGTACGGTGCATTCATGTGACAGTGTCATGCGCCCATCTGGTCCAGGCATAGGTCCGTAAACTGAGCTGGATGGCAGAGAGGAAACTCCTTGCACTTGTCCTTTCTCATTTAAACTCATCCACAGTGAGGGACACAGTGAAAACGTAGAGGACTAAAATGTTGCTGCTTATTTTGGGAGCTTCCAAGGGATTTAAGTGACAGAGACATCCTCCTGAGCGATTTTGATCATTTTCATTTTTGTTTTAGGAACATTCTTTAGTGCCCACCACACCACCATCAGTGGGATGCCCCTGTTCAGTTAGAGAACTTCATCCTCTGAGACGCTTAAGACTGCTGCTTAAGTAGACTCTGCCCCGGCTTCTTCCTTTGTGTATCATCTTGACTATTTCTGACAATTTGTTCCAGCCACACGAGCCACCATTCAATTCTTTGACTCTGTCCCCACATCCCCTTGCACATGCTGCTCCTCTCCACAGAACATACTTCTCCTCCTCCTCCTCCCAGCCCCATGCACATGTGCACTACACGCACGCACGAATGCACACACACACCTGGGGGCTGTGCCAACTTTTATCCTATTTTATCTGGTGCCCGGTGCAGAGCAGCTACCAGTGTTATTGAGTGAGTAAAACTAGGCTGATGTTACAGCCGTAATGCAGATGGTCACACTTTGTTTCTCTTGAAAAGTAGTTTTGAGACTAAACTGATGTTAATGTACTTAGGTTTTCTTGTCTTCAGAGTTAACCAGAAGTTCATTGAAACAGTTGTTTTGTTTTGATATTTTTTCTTTTTGTATACTATCTTTTACTTTTTCTCGAGGTGTGCACTAACGTAATATTATTTTGCAGATATATAACATCTCTAATCTAGATTATTAAAATATTCTAAAGTTTTTTACCAAGAGTGGACTTTTCCTTCCATATTCTCTAAAAGTGCGAGTAAGATGGGTTGCCTATTGCAGCTATTAGGAAAAAGTTATTGCATGAAAATAGGAAAAAGCTGTCAGTGCAAGATATATTAATTGTAAGTAACTAAGGAGAAATTATTGTGTAGTTGTATATTTAAAGCATAGAGTTTAAAATGCAGCATTTCAGACAATACTGATCCAAGTATTTTGGCAGTGAAATTAAAGGTAGTTTTATTTCTCTTCCACTGCTTTGCTCGTGGTTGACTTTTGATAAATGTTGATTATCTAGGTTACAAATCCGACTATTCATTTTAGTATATGTTCTGCTGGAACAAGCACAAAATCTGACTGTATTTAAAGAGATAATTTCCACCTCCCAAAAGCACTATCAACCAACATAACTGAGAAATCTTAAGAAAATAAAGACATGGTCAATAAGAATGACTTTAGGAAACCATTTAATAGTATTTCAGTTTTATCATTTTGGTAACTATTCTTAATGTTTAGGATCAGATTTATGTAGAATTTGAGACAAGTAAGGTAGAGAGAATGAGTTCGAGAAGTGCTTATTTTTTTAAAATTAAACCAATTAAGTACCTTTTGTCCAAATTTAATAGATGTTGAAACAATGCCTAATTAAAAAATCTTTATTATATTAAGTTTTAAAATACATATTTTGAACTATGGCTTCTGTCTCTCCCCTCTTCTATAACTACCACTCCACTCCCCCCAAAAAAATAAGTGAAGGGAAAAGTCTTGGTGCTTTTGCACAGTTAACAGTCCCATCTTACTGATTCTTAGACCCCAGAGTTTTGATAGAGATTTTAAATGACCAGTCTATCACTTTGGCATAATGAAAACACCAATAGTGCATTCCTGGGCTACCACTAATCTACGAGAAACAGAGTCTGAGTCTTGTGGAGAGAGCAGCATTAATATGATATTCAGACAGATCATCTGGAATAGTTCATCTAGAAGCTCTACTTTTTCATAAAAGCCACACCTACAGTGGGGAAAATTGTCAAAATCAACTTTTAGAGCTCTGGAAATTAAACACAGACTTGCAACAATCCAGGGAGCATTAGGAAAAACAGCTGTGTTTTAGTAAGAATAGCAAGATTTGTCGCGTTTAATGGTCTTATTCCCATTCCGGCTCTCCTCAGCTCTGCAAGTAGCCTTGAAAACCAATAGTTTCCAATCCTAGGAGCTGTGAAAAGCCAGCAGCCTAATAACAGCCACCAGTGGAGGGTAGAACAGATTTAGAGACTCCAACAAAAACCCAGCCCCAGAGAACTGGCACTATTTGACCAGCATTGCAGCTCCCTAGAAAAGCCCTATGCACAGAGTTTGTCACTATTTGACCTGACTCAGAACCCTCTTAGTAAGGAAAGCCATATCCAGGGGCATTTGTCATAAACAGTCAGTGGCAATTGTTTAACATCACAGCTGTCTGATGTAGCAGTACCAGCTAGGGGCACAAAAGAGACTGGCCAAGTAAGGGGAAGACTAGGGAATGAAATGTCCATAGAGGATTTTGAAAAGCTCTAACATATTTCTGGGAATCTAGAAGGCCATATACATCTTGTGCACATGATCAGGAAAAACTTGAGATGATCCTAAGCTTTCACCACTGGCTGACCTTGAGGTAGTATAGAAATGGGAAGTGAAGGCTAAGGGAGAATTGAAAATTGCCTGGCTGAGTGTTGAAGGCATGCTACAACAGGCACACAGAACCCCTTGGTAAAGGGAGTCTCATTGTTTCAGGTCTTTAAGGATATCTCTGTTTAATCATTAGCTGACCACTAAGCTAACGAGCAGAGACTCGAGTGGTTGCATTCTACAAATAATATAGACTTTATAGAATTAGTCTGAGAAGAAAATCATTAAACAGAAACATCCTAAACAAAAAGAGGAGAGGAGGGATCTGATTTCCAGAGTTGCCACATTAAGTATCTGAAATGTTCAATTTTCAACAATTATGAGACATGAAAAAAAATAGGAAAATATGGTCCATATGTAGGGGGAAAAGAGCAGTCAATAGAGACTGTCCCTGAGGAAGCCCAGTTGTTAGAATTAGTATTTGTAAACTTTAAATTAGCTATGGTAAATATGTTCGAAGAACTAAAAGAAATCATGTAAAGAATTTAAGGAAAGTATAAGAATGATGTCTCACCAAATAGAGGACATCAATAAAAAGATAGAAACTTTAAAGAAAGGAATAGAATTTAGAAGTGTAATACTTGAAAATAAAAATTCACTAGAGAGGCTCAATTGCAGATTCAAGCAAGTACAAGGTGAAGTCAATGTACTTGAAGATAGGTCAGTTGACATTATCTAGTCTGAGGAACAAAGGAAAACAAGGAACAAAAATGAAACAGAGCCTCAGAACCTGTGGGACATCATCAAGTGTACCACATACTTGTAATGGAAATCCAAGAAGGAGTAAGGTGAGAAAAGGGGAGCAGAAGGAATATTTGGAGAAATAATGACTGATAACTACCCAAATTGGATGAAATTAAGAAATCAATTCCATCTAAAATCGGTTCAAAAATAATAAAATACTTAGGAATAAATTTAACTTTTGTACTTCAAAGTACAATACCAAGAAAGTAAAAATACAGCCTACAGAATGGGAGAACATATTTGCAAATCTAATAAGGGAATTTTATCCAGAATGGATAAAGAACTGTAAGTCAACAATAAAAGACAATCCAATTTTAAAATGGGCAAAAGGTTTGAATAAATATTTCTCCAGAGAAGATACATGAATGACCTGTAAGCATATGAAAAGACGCTCAACATTGTTAGTCATTAGGGAAATGCAAATCAAAACCACAATGAGATACCACTTCACACCACTAACATAGCTAGACTAAAAAAGACAATAAGTGTTGGTGAGGATGTGGAGAAATTGGAGCCTTCTTGCATGCTGGTGGGAATGTAAAATAGTTCTGCCTCTTCGGAAACAGAGTGACAGTTCCTCAAAATATTAAACATGGAATTACCATATGATTCAGCAGTTTCCTAGGTATAAATCAAAGAGAAATTAAAACATGTTTATACAAAAACATACAGAAATGTTCATAACAGTGATACTCAGGATAGCCCAAATGTGCGAACACCCAAAATGACCATCAACTGATGAATGAATAAGTTAAATGTGGTACATCCATGCAATGGAGTATTATTCAGCAATAAAAAGGAAGGAAGTATCGATACATGTTAACAGCTTAGGTAAACCTTGAATATATGCTAAGTGAAGAAGCCAGACACAGGTAGCCACATATTGTATGATTCCATTTATATGAAATGTCCAGAATAGGCAAATCCGTAGAGACAGAAAGCAGATTAATGGGTGTCACCTTCTGGAGGAGAGAATGGAGAGTGGCTACCAATGGATCCAGGGCCTCTTTTGGGAATGATGTAAACGTTCTGTGATTAGATAGTGGTGATGGTTATACAACTCGGATTATACTTAAAACTACTGAATTGTATATTTTAAAAGGCAATTTCAGTGATGTTTTAAGTATATATCAGTAAATCTGTTATAAAACAAACATCTCATTGTTCTATTTTCAGTAAGCTTTTGGTCAGAGGGAGGATTAGATAAAGGTTTAAAAAATCTAAATGTAATGAGCTAGAAATATAGATGGAAAGCATAAATTCTTGTAGGCAATTTTAAAAATTAAGACCAAACAATAAGATACTGAGTACTGACCTAGCTGCTGTGTTTGGGAGATGTAAAAAAATTTAAAACAGATTCTGCCTCAAAGGAGCATCCACCTGGAGGGAGATGACATATCCATAAAAAGCAAAATTTAAAATAAGAGGGAGACTGTGATTCAATGCCATGCAGATAGGACAGAAAATAAACACAAGCCTTTAGAAAAGAGAGAAATCCCTTTGCAGGGGGGTGGAACTTGACCAGTAGAATTTGTATAGGTTCAGAGTTGTTGCCTGGGCGTTCCCGATAAGGAGGTGGCACTGAAAGTTTAGAGTTAGCAACACACCTGGGGTTTAAACGGTAGTGAACTAGACAGACTCATAAGGGACATGATTGAAAATGTATATACCAGCCTGAAGACATCATCAGAACCATGTTTTAAGATGACTGATGGCTGTGGGATTTTAAATGTTGATTGAAGGAAAGCTTGAAGGACTAGACTGGTCACTTCTTAGACATTGGTAGACAAACAGCCAACCATAGTTGGAAAAGAGAATTGTTTTGGGGGCTACACCATTCTCCCCATCTCCTATCTCACACAGAGCTGGGGTTTTAAAACTGGAAGGATCAGGAGAGTAGTGTTGGAGGTGAAGAGTAAGTTAAATGTGGAATGTAAGGTATCTGTAAGTTAGAGGGCTTCATTTCATAATCAAATTGTGAGATCTTGGTGATAAATCAGATTCCTGATTGACTCTGTGGTTTATTTTCTCATTTGATCTTTGATACAATGCTTACCATGGAATCTCCTATGCCGGTCCCATTCAGGCAGCCCAACAAATCATTGAACTTCAGGAAGCTGCGCAAATCAATGCAGGCTTACAGCCGACCAACCTGGGGAGGAACAACAGCCTGCATGACATGAAGACGGTGGTGAAGACCTGGAGGAACAGGCTGCCCATCGTGTCTGACGACTTGTCCCACTGGAGCAGCGTCTTCATGTGGCGGCAGCATCATTACCAGGGTAAACCTACCTGGTCCGGCATGCATTCATCATGTAATTTTCCAGACACCCCACTGTTCTGGTTTCATGTCTTATTTTTCTTTTATTATTTTATTTTACCAGATTTTCTGTTTTGGGCGGGTATGGTAGATGATGGTGGTATGAAGAGGGTAAAGATGAAGGTGGTGAAAGACGGGAAGAATTTCCCGCACCTGTTACATTTTCCAGCTAGAACAGAAATGCTGCTGGACACTGCCTGTTGCAGCAGTGGCTCCAGCCACTGTGATCGGTGCTCTAGGTTGTGGCGCTCTTTGCTTTGAAGTCCCCCCAAGGGAGAGCTGCTCTCACTCAGATGGCAATGTGAACCCTCTCCAGTTTTCTGGTCCCCTCGGCACATCCTAAACCTGCCAGGCATGTGTGTGTTTAGAGCAGCCTTTGTGACTCAGCCAAGATGGTGGCAGTCAGCTCGATAGGTAGTGCGTTTTGTGTCTTACTTTTGATATAAAATACAAGGAAAAGTGATGAGGGATTATCATGGAGCTTCCATTTTCGTAAGTCACGTGTGTGTGTGTTTTTCATTTTTTATTTAAGCCTTATTGTGGAACACTTTGAAAATGTTGGGCATGGACTGATAAGTCATTTCTTTGGTCTCTAGCTATTGTAACTGCGTATGAAAATAGTTCTCAGCATGATCCAAGTTCAAATAACGCTATGCTTGGAGTTCACGCATCAGCTTCAGCAATCATCCAATATGGAAAAATTGCCCGAAAACAAGGACTGGTCAATGTGGCTCTGGATATATTAAGTCGTATTCATACTATTCCAACCGTTCCTATTGTGGATTGCTTCCAGAAGATTCGACAGCAAGTCAAATGCTACCTCCAGCTGGCAGGAGTCATGGGGAAAAACGAGTGTATGCAGGTAGAGTGCCAAGGGGACCTGGGGCCTGCCCCTGTGCCGAGGAGGTCTGGTAAAGAATGATGGGCATGTCCACGTGGAAACTCCTGGTTCAGATAATAGGGAAAAAGGGTTAGAACGTTCTACAAACATATCCTTATTAGTGGGAAACAGTCCTTTCTAACCAAGAAAGGGAAAGGAAACCACTTGAGTATTTGAATTAATTGCATTTTGTCTGCTCCGTTCTACCATGCACTTGGTTTAATGTATTTAAGGAAAAAACAAGCTGCAGAAGTATGAGGGTAGCAGTGTTCAGAGGAATATTAATAAAAACAATGAAACTGATTAGACATACAAAGCTTTGGAGAAAAATAATAAGTAACACAAGGTGTCTAGAAGTGAATTTCGCGTTTAGTGGTTCAGTTCAAATACTACTTGTCAGTCAAGAGATACGGTAGGCAAATCTGTTGTCAATTTGAAGTACACTTGTCAATGACCTTCAGAATGTATTGTCTAGATAAATATTTTAATGAAGTTATTGTCTAGAAATTTCAAGACCTTTTTTTCTACTCTTTAAACAGGGCCTTGAAGTTATAGAATCTACAAACTTAAAATACTTCACAAAAGAGATGACAGCTGAATTTTATGCACTGAAAGGAATGTTCTTGGCTCAGATCAACAAGTATGTATGTTATATAGGAGCAGAATAGGAGAAAAACTCATCAGGTTATTTAAATAGTTATTTATAACTTGAAGCTCGTGTGAAGATCAAGCTGGAAATTGGTGTGATTTAGTAATAGTTGTCAGGTGTGATATTTCAGGTATTTGACCTCTGCACAGATAGTAACTTGCTGACTGATAAGCCAGTTTGATGTATAGCACTTTCTTTTTAAAAAGGAGTTGCTTGAACACAGAACTGCTGAATGACATGGATTCATTTCCCCACTTCTCAGCATGCAGTTTGGAAACAGAGTTGATCTCTTTTATGGAGATGCTTCTTATTTTAGAGCAGGGGGTCAGTCCACTGTGGCCTGTAGGCCACAACCAGCCAGCATCTGGTTTTTGTGAATTATGCACTGGAACTCACGCACACCATTGATGTGACTGTGGCTGCTCACGCTCCAGCCAGAGTCGAGGAATTGTGACAGAAATTGTATGGCCTGCAAAGCCTAAGCCATTTATGAATTGGCCCATTACAGAAGAAGGTTGCTGTAACCTCTTGTAGAGAAATGAACATCAAATGAAATTTTATAAAAAGTATACAAATGAGACGCACTTATAAGATGCTGCCTCTTGCCATATATAGAGGTTTAAAGCTCACTTTTCAATTTTCAGTATCTAGGAGTTGCATTTTTGGCTTATTTTAAAACAAAGAAGTGATTTTTGTCAAGATACAAGTGTTTTATCCTTTTTTTTTTTTAAAGTTTTAAATTCACATGACAAAATACGCCATTTTAAAATGTACAATTCAGTGGGTTTTAGTGTATTCACACTGTTGTACAACCATCACTACTATCTAATTCTAGAACATTTCTATCATCCCCAAAAAAAACCACATACCTATTAATAGTCACTTCCTCTTTTTCCCTTTGTCCCCTGACAACCATTCCTAATCTTTTTGTGTCTATGATTTGCCTATTCTGAACATTTTGTATAAATAGAATCATATACAACGTGGCCTTTGAGTCTGGCTCCTTTCACTTAGTATAATGTTTTCAAGGTTTGTCCATGTAGTAGCATGTCTCAGTGCTTTCTTCCTTTTCATATTCCGTTGTATATTCATACATTTATTCATTCAACAACTGATGGACATTTGGGTTGTTTCCACTTTTTGGCTATTACGAATAATGCTGGTGTAAATATTCATGTCCAGGGTTCTGTGTGAGCATATTTTCAGTTTTCTTGGAGTGGAATTGCTAGGTTATGTGGTACTTTTTTATCTTTGAGAAACTGCCAGTTTTCCACAGTAGCTGTACCATTTTATTAGGTTGGTGCAAAAGTAATTACAGTTTAAAAGATTAAAAATAATTGCAAAAACCGCAATTACTTTTGCACCAACCTAATACATTCCCACTGGCATTGTTTGTGATTTCTAGTTTCTCCACATCCTTGTCAGCACTTGTTAGTTTCCATTTTTCTGATTATAGCCATTCTAGTGAGTGAAGTGGTATCTCATTGTGGTTTTGATTTGCATTTTCTTAATGACTAATGATGTTGAGCATCTTTTAGGTGCTTCTGTGCCATTTATATATCTTTTCTATAGAAATATCTATTCAGTTATTTTGCCTGTGTTTAAATTGGGTGATTTGACTTGTTACTGTTGAGGTCTAAGTCTTTTATGTCTGGATATAATTTTCTTTCAGATACATCATTTGCAAATATTTTCTCACATTCTGTAGGCTCTCTTTCCACTTTCTTGATAGTGGCCGTAATGCATAGAGTTTATCATTTTGATGAAGTGCAGTTTGGTTTTTCCTTTGTTGCGTGTATTTTTGGTTTTGTGTCTGAGACACCACTGCCTAACCCAAGGTCATGGGATTTACTCCTGTGGTTTCTTGTAAGAGTTTTACAGGTTTAGCTCTTACGTTTACGTCTTTAATCCATTTTGAGTTAATTTTTTTACGTGGCATGAGGGCAGTGGTCTAAAATTTATTCTTTTGCATGTGTATATCCTGTTGTCCCAGCACCATTTGTTGAAAAGACTTTATTCCATTAATGTGTATTACACTGGTACCACACTGTCTTGGTTACTACTGCTTTGCAGTAGGTTTTGAAATCGGGAAGTGTTCTCTAACTTTGTTCTTCTTTTTCAAGATTGTTTTAGCTTTTTGGGTCCTTAACATTTCCATATGAATTTTAGGTTATTTCTGGGGGAAAAAAAAAAAAGGATGTTGGAAATGTGATAGGAATTGCACCGAATCTGTACGTTAATTTGAGGAGCATTGTCACTGCAGCCGTACTAAGTCTTCAGTGTGTGAACACAGGGTGCATTTATTTAGGTCAATGTTTTATAATTTTCAGTGTACAAGTCTTACATTTCTTATGTTAATTTTATTCTTTTTGATGTTATTATAAATTGTTTCCTTAATTTTGTTTTCAGATTTTTCCATTGCTAAACATAGAAATACACCTGAATTTTATATATTGATCTTACATTTTTTATCTTTGCTGAATTTATTTGTTGTAATAGTTCTTTTGTAAATTCTTTAGGTAGGGCCTTCTGCATGGAAGATCATATAATCTGCCAATAGAGATAGCTTTGCATTTCCCTTTTTAATCTGGATGTGTTTTTTTCCCCCTTGCCTAGTTAGTTGCTCTGGCTAAGAATTCCAGCACTAAGTTTAAGTAGAAGTTGTGAAAATGGGCATCCTTATCTTGTTTCTGATCTTAGAGGAAAACCTTTCACTCTTTCATCATTGAGTATGATGTTAGCTGTGGACTTTTCATATATGATCTTCATTATGTTGGGATAGTTTCCTTCTGTTCCTAGTTTGTTGAGTGTTTTATCATGAAAAGGTGTTGGATTTCATCAGGTTCTTTTTCTTCATCAACTGAGATGATTATGTTGATCTCCTTCATTCTGTTAGTGGGGTGTATTATATGGATTGAATTTTGTGTGTTGAGCCACAGCTTGCCTTGCTGGGGTAAATCCCACTTGGTCACTGTGTATAACCTTAAATATGCTGCCGAATTTGGTTTGCTGGTCTTTTGTTGAGGATGTTGCATTTGTATCCATAAGGAATAAGGGTCAATAGTTCTCTTATGATGTCTTCTACATTGTTGGTGTGACACGAACGTAGTGCAAACACTGGAGAACAGTTTGTCAGTTTCTCAAAAACTTAAACGTAGAATTATCATATGCCCCAGCAATTCCACTCCTAGGTATATACCCAAAAGAATTGAAATGCTCATGCAGGTACTTGTTCACGAATGTTCCCAGCAGCTCTGTTCACAGTAGCCAGAGTGTCAAAACAATTCAAATGAATGGATAAACAAAATGTGGCATACATATATATATATATGATGAAATAATATTCAGTCATAAAAAGGAATAAAGTACTCACATATGGTACAGCGTGGATGAACCTCAAACACTATGCTAAGTGAAAAGCCAGAGACACACAAAAGTCACATAATGTATGATGCCATTAATATGAAATATGCAGAATAGGTAAATCTGTGGAGACAAAGCAGACTGGTGGTCAGCAGGGGCCAGCGATTGTGGGTAATGGAGAATGACTGCTTAATGGCTTGGGGTTTTCTTTTGGGACCATGCACATGTTTTGGAACTGCACAGAGGTGATAGCTGTACATTTAAATGTACTAAATGACACTGAATTGTTCACTTTAAAATGGTTATCTTTATGTTGTGTGAGGTTCACCTGGAAAAAAGCCAAATTTATGTTTTGGTTTTATGTCCTCACAGGTCTGAAGAAGCAAACAAAGCCTTTTCGGCAGCTGTGCAAATGCATGACGTGCTGGTGAAAGCGTGGGCCATGTGGGGCGATTACCTGGAAAACATCTTTGTGAAGGAGCGGCAGCTGCATCTTGGCGTGTCTGCCATTACCTGTTACTTGCATGCGTGCCGGCATCAGAATGAGAGCAAATCAAGAAAATACTTAGCCAAGGTGAGGCTAAAAGAGTTAACTTCGACCAAAGATCATGTGATAGCCTTCAAGTTTGGATGAAAATCCACAATTTCTGAATCCATGCTGGGTGTGAGGCTCATTTCATGCCTTAACTCTGAATTCTCATCACTCTTCAAAGTATCTTCCACAATTCCATTTTAAAGCTGAGAAAACTGAGGCCTGGACATATTCAGTCCCAGGACTTTTCAGCAGCAAAACCGAGCCTGGAGTCTGGGTCTTAGGACTTGAGTCCAGTATTCTCTGTGGGATCTTACACTGGACAGAAGTTCCTGCAGACTGGGAGGGGTCTGCAAGGAGGACTTCGCTGCTAGATACCATTAGATTCTGTCCCTGACCTGCAGGGACAGTGCACACATCACAGAGCTGGTCAGCTCTAGTCGCAGGTCACATTGAGTCACGTGGTTTCTGCACACACTGCAGGGCGAGATCACGGCTACTGGTGCTCTCATCCCATGTTGCCCCATTACAGCACAGGGCGTGCCCAACAAGGATCGCTTCAAGTTGAGATTCCTTCAGTATTTCTCCTTCTCGTCCCGGCCAAGAAATATACATACAACCCAGAATTAATTCTTGCAGAAAACTTAAGAATTCTTAAGTTACTCTGCTTTTCTGTTTTGTCCATTAAAGGTTGGGATTCTTTTAGAATTCCTTGATGTGATATCAAAATTTGGACTGTGTATCAGCAGATAGTGGTTATAGCCGACTATAGAAATACACCAACTACTGCAACACAAAGAAACTACGTGATTCCAAATTTGCTTACTTCTAGATGTCATTGTTTCAGACATCCAGGGACAGGAGGCTTCTAACGTGGCCTCCCTGAGGGTAGGGTAGTATCGTTCTGGGGTTTTTAGCAAAAGTCCATTGTTTTGGTGCAATCATGAATGAATTAGCAGGCTGGCAGGCCCTTGCATCTGCCTATTGCTTCTAGGGTCACCGGCCACCGCTGACCAGCTGATTAGATCTGTTAGTATTTGGCATTAAAACTAAATCTGGATATATAAAAACTTCATTCAAATATCTATAAGATTTGCCCGTTAGGTAAATATGTTCCCCGCTGCCAGTACAGCTACTCTGCGTGGTATTTTAGTGTGGGGAAAAAGTCATTCAAGGGCCTCAGGATTTTCATTCAACTCTAGAATTTTTCCTTCTGTCTTAGGTGCTGTGGCTTTTGAGTTTTGATGATGACAAAAATACTTTGGCAGATGCTGTCGACAAGTACTGCATCGGCGTGCCACCCATCCAGTGGCTGGCCTGGATCCCACAGCTGCTCACCTGCCTGGTTGGTTCTGAAGGAAAGCTGCTTTTGAACCTTATTAGCCAGGTGGGAGTAACCAGATGCCTTTGTTCACAAAAAAGAAACTATGTCTTCATTACACATTCTTTTCTTCCAGAAAGAAAATGTGCATGCTCAGAGTATTTAAAAGAAAGAGATGGGAACATGTACACATTTAGGTTTCACTTGATAGAAAGCAATTAGAAGTTACTGAAGAATATCTCAGGGTTGAAGTGAAATCATCTGCTGTAGCATTACAGTGTGGAAATGGTCATTTCTTTGCTTGAGCATGTTGCCACGTAAGATGCAAGTAAAATAAACATTGTCTTAACATGTAAGATTGCTAGTGAGTACTCAGAGTTAGTTGCAGTGAAATGTGTATCTGGTTGATATTTTACAGCTGCTTTCCTTTTGTGTGTTGGGAGCTCTCCGAGCTTCCCTTCAGAATAAAAGTCACCTGTGAGTGGTGGTTGTTGCCCTTTGTACAGTTGTTCGGCTGCAGCTGTGTGTTGTGTGCACTGGGGTGGGGTTAGGGGATTGGACAGGTAGCTTTCATGACCATTATTTGAGACTGGTTCCAGAACGTTGGGGTTAGAGGAAGGACCAAAAGAGTAGAAATTTGGAGATACACTTCAGTCTGGGATACAGCACCTTTGACTGCGTTTCCCTTATTAAATTATAGTCACGTAATTTTTCATGGATGAAGAGCATTGGCAGCAGCTCTTAGGAACGTGCTGCTCATCATTCTGTGGTTTACTTTGCTTTTTACGTGCGGTGCATCATCTGCCTTGTACCCAGACATGGTTTTATTTTTTCCTTTGAGAGGAGGTAGCTATGTTTCTGGATACAGGTATTTTGCTTGGGGACAGATTATACATCTGTCGGGATGTATATTCAGTCTCTGTATTGTCCTTCATAGAACCTCTCTTAGTGTACGTTAGCCAGCCACCCTGTGGCAGAGCTAGATAATACATGCTCAGCCCTTTGGCAGGAGCCATGGGACCCCAGTTTGGTAAAACTGGTTTTTCTTACCGTAAGCCTCCTTGCTGCCATTATGCAGAGTGAAGCTGTTCACTAATGAGCCTACTGTCAGTTAGCGGGAGTTGTCTCACAATTCCCAGTAACGGTGCCAAATACAAAGACTGACATATGTCAGCTTGTGCTTTCCTGTTGTTTGCCTGAGTGCGATCCAGGCACTCGTGCACTTCGCTTTCCTGAGATTTACCGACTCAAATGAAAATCTGGTTTCTGTGTCATTCACAGTCTCCATGGAGAACTGCAGTGCACTGTGTTGATCTTTCTCGGCTCTTTTAAAGCTACGCTAGACGTTTTACCTGCTCTTTAATCTGCCTCGCGTATCTGAGCAGTGGCGCATGCAGTGTTTGCTTCCTTGCTCCAAGTGCAGACCAGCCACCCATTTCTGATTGACATCAGTTAGTTCGATACCAACTGTCTTCATCCAGAAGCACAGTGGGAGCAGTGCTCTCATTACTCCATGTCTCTGAGCAGGTTGGACGAGTGTACCCCCAGGCTGTCTACTTCCCCATCCGGACCCTGTACCTGACCCTGAAAATAGAGCAGCGGGAACGCTACAAGAGCGGTAAGTGTGGGCAGGGCCAGCTGGCCAGGCCACAGAGCGCTTGTTTCATGGGGGCGTCCCACACTCACTGCTGTGGACAAACTCCTGCCCACAGCTGGCTCCTAGCACATGGGCCGGCCTTTCCTTTAGCCAGTGAGAGGGCACTTTGGGGCCAGAAGGCAAAGCCTGATCTCAGTGAAGTTTCTGGTTCTCCTATGCCGTAACGTCATTGGGTGTCCATTTACCTGAGCGATTGATTTGATCCTTCAGTAGAAATCATACATGAAATTTTTAGCTATGGATAATTACAAAGTTGAACTTGCCTCGTTAGTTATAAATACATCCTGGTAAGCAGTGTCAGTTACTATGTTTATGTTATTTAGGTTACAAGGAATGTCTTCAGCTATCAGAAGAATCAGCATAGAAATCAATCTTACTAGATGTAAAAATTTACTCAAAATATACGATTTGTAATCGATTTTGAGTAGTCCCAGTGTGCAGAGAAGAAGTAGCTTATTTGATGGTTTTAGTTACCCACTAAGTAGGGTACTTTTTAAACAATTAAAGGACCATTTACTTCATGATGTTTTTAATACCCAGACATTCATGCTGCAAGGCCAGCGTCTTTCTAAGAAGGTGACTCTGCTGGACTGCGGGAACGCCACCTGCCCGTGAGCTGGGCGGGGTAGGAGACAGCGCAGCACAGTTCAGCTCTAACCTTCTGCGTCACAATTTGGTCATTTCAAAATGAAGAATTTTATTCTAAGTTAGCTGAAGCTAGGAAAGTGGGGGTCGGGTTTTACAACATATTCCTCATATATCAAGTGACTATTTTTTCCAAAATATTTTACACATGTGGTTTGGCTTTTCCAGATGAAAAAAATGTAGACTTGCTTGTTAACTACTTTTAGATTCTCTGGGCTATAGTACAAGGAATGTATTATATCACACTTTTTCTGAACATTTAAAAAATGTTCACACGTAGAGTCAAGTTAAACAGGGGGAGTACCCTGAACCTTGTGCAGCCTCTTGTAGGTTCCCCAGCGAGCGTGCTGCCACATGTGCTTTCTTGTCACCGTGTACACTTTTTCCTGAACCGCGTGAAGCCAGCTTGTAGACACTGTCTGTGCCCGAGTCCCTCCGCGCACGTCTCCTTAGAACCGGGGATTCTCTCATAGTCCCTGCGGCAGCGGCCTCGTGGTGTGTGCACACCGGCAGGAACCAGCGTTCCTGTGCCCCGTGGGTCCTCTAGAGCCCCGAGCTCTGCATCGGTCAGTTGTGCGCTGACACTGGCGTTGTGTGTGTTGCTCTCAGATTCTGGACAGCAGCAGCCAAGTTCAGTGGGTAACCAGTCCCATTCTGCATCAGATCCAGGGCCCATACGAGCAACCGCACCCATGTGGCGTTGCAGCCGAATCATGCACATGCAGAGGGAGCTCCACCCCACCCTCCTGTCTTCCCTGGAAGGCATCGTCGACCAGATGGTCTGGTTCAGAGAAAACTGGCACGAAGAGGTATTTGGCTCTGGGCTCAGGAGTGTGTGGTTCTGTATGCTTTTGTGGCTGTGTGATCTTTAGTTAGCTGCCTGGTCATCTTGGATATTTGTTGTTGAGTTGAGTGATGGAGCTGGCAAACAGTTAATATGACACACGGGTGCGGCCTTAAATATTTGGAACGGAAGCCTTCAAAAGAAGATGAAATTGAGAAAACCATGCCTGCCCTTAAAATGCTCACTTTTGCTCACTCGTCTGAGTGAACCACTCTGGTACCACCAGCTGACCGGGCAGCACGGGCGTGAGTGGGAGTGGTAGCGTGGGTAGCAGACCGGCATTTAATCCTAGACGTGGGAGTTAGTGCTCCAGTGACCAGCCAGGCCACCCCCTTAAAGTGTTTCTATAAGCTGGTGATGACGTAATCAGCCTTTGTCATCCAAATAATGACCTGGCTGGCCACGAGGCCCCCTGCTGTTGCTGTGTTCTTTTGTCTGCGCACACGTGCGGCAGTAACATGGAGGCCCCTGGAAATCAGGCTTTCCCTTCGTTAATCAACAGACGGGTATGAGTAGGACCAAAAGGGGGGGGGACTGGGTTTTTTGTTTTTTATGTTCAGGATACTTACTCCTTATTATTAAAAACGCAGCTCCCAGTGTGGGACACACACTGATTTTACACTGTGTACAGTGGCCCTGGTGGTGGGCAAGTGCTGGACACATACTGTGGGGTTGGTTAGTTGCTTGAATCAAGCTTCCTTTTGTGAATTGTTTGGTCTCCTGTTCGCTAGGTTCTCCGGCAGCTCCAACAGGGCCTGGCGAAATGCTACTCTGTTGCATTTGAGAAAAGCGGAGCAGTGTCGGATGCCAAAATTACCCCCCACACTCTGAATTTCGTCAAGAAGTTGGTGAGCACGTTCGGGGTGGGCCTGGAGAACGTGTCCAACGTCTCAACCATGTTCTCCAGCGCGGCCTCCGAGTCTCTGGCCAGGCGGGCACAGGCCACTGCCCAGGACCCCGTCTTCCAGAAGCTGAAGGGCCAGTTCACAACCGGTGAGTCTGACTTTGTTCATCCTGCACTCGAGGAGGCTCCACTCGCTGTTTGTCCTCAGTCTTTAACATGTGAGGGAATTGTAGTCACTGCTTTTCGTACCACTGTCCTGGGCGAGCTGGTTGTACTGTTCAGACCCAGCGCCCAGGGAAGCCAGGACCCTCCCCAGCCGGGACGACGTGCTCTCTGCAGTGCAGGGCAAGGTGTGGAGCCAGAGCGCCGGGTTCCCCCTCGGGGGATAGAAGCAGGATGGTTGCAGGGAACCTTCTGCTCCCTGCTCCCTCCCTCCACTTGGTTTTTGTAGGAAGAGGCAACAGAGTAATAAGATAAGTTAGTGAGATTCAAAGGTGCGGGGCTTGGGGTGACAAGTGAAGTTCAAACTTGTAATGTATTCAGGTGGCAGAATGTAGGGACACTGTATTTGTATTACTCGTTCCCGGTTCAGTTTCATGCATTTTCCTGGACCCATAGGGGCACGAATCCTGGCACCACCACGCTCTGCGTGGTCTGAGGTGAGTGGGCCAGTCTCCCTTCGCCTGAGCTCATCTCTCTTAGCTGGATGGAGATCCTCGCCCTCCCAGCGCACAGCAGTCACCTGTCGCCCGGCGTCCGTCCCCGCCCCTCTGCCCCCCCCACCCCCCACTGACCTGCCCGTTCCCCTGGCAGAGGGGCCTGTGTAGCCTGTCTTCTGCCAGGAGCACCAGGGCCTGGACTCGAGCCTGAGTGACGTCTGCAGGCTTTTGTGTCTTGAGTGTCAGCCCGTGGGTGATTGTCATGAGAACAAGATTTGTCTGGTAAAATTTCCCAGAGCTAATAGAAACATTGCAGCTTAATTACTACTTTTTGATTTGTTTCGAAAACATTCTTTCTTCACTGATATGTTAGAGCATAGAATAAATGGTTCACATTTTTAGGTAAAGTATCTTTTAAAGACTTGTATCAGAGATACAGCATCGGGACCTTTATGTAGGGGCCTCTTGGGGGCCCTGTGGCCTTTCTATAGGGGACGTTTGAGGGTGGGGGTGAGGTTCTGTGTTGGCAGTCTGTCCCGGACACTGGGAGAGCTGGCTGACACCAGGGCTTCGCTTGCTGTCTGGGCCTCATCTTCACTTTACCGAGCAAGAGGGATTCCGGGGCTTGGCGCCAGGCTAGATGTAAAGCACTGCTGTGTGAGGCTGGGAGGTGCTTGTGCAGTGATTTTGGGGTGGATTAGAAACAGCCCAGAAGACTAAAAATGTTTTTAATCTTATTTTATTTTGAAGATTTTGACTTCAGTGTTCCAGGATCCATGAAGCTTCATAATCTTATTTCCAAATTGAAAAAGTGGATCAAAATCCTGGAGGCCAAAACCAAGCAGCTTCCCAAATTCTTCCTCATAGAAGAAAAGTGCCGTTTTTTGAGCAATTTCTCAGCACAGACCGCGGAAGTAGAAATCCCGGGGGAGTTTCTGATGCCGAAGCCGACACATTATTATATCAAGATTGCCCGGTGAGTGCTCCTGGCCTGGTGTGGCCACTGACACGTCCGCAGCAGACAGAGCGCGTGACAGGCCTGCAGGGCAGACCCCGTGCAGCGTTTCAGAGAACATGAGATTGTTCCAGGGTTTGGGTGATCAAGCCCCTGAAAGAGCCTGGTCTAACTGATGGGTTAAGTGTCCTGTTTAAGTCAAGTTTGTGTTTGCTTCTGAAAGAACCTTTTCTGAATCACCACAGAACTTGACAAAATAAAGTTTCCTGGTCTTCTGTAAATTCTTAAAGCGTATTCAAAACAGGATCGGACAGTTGTAAAATTTAGTAGAGTATGTAGCATCTTCTTTGACATGGAAAGAGTGCTGTGAAGAAGCTTCCCTTGACAGATAGGTGTTTGTTTTATTTCTAAATCAGACGCAGGGCTCTGCTCCTTATGTCCGGAATTTGGTTTCCCTTTCCTCCAAACCTGACTCTGGCCCTGGCCAGCCCTCCTCCTCCCTGACTTCCAGCAGTGGCCGAGGCCCATGGTGAGGAGGGTGAGGGCAGGGGTGTGCCAGGCCCCACGCCCGCTCCTCGGGGCGCCTGTGAGTGCCAGACGGGACTGTCCTGCTCCCGACGGCCAGGCCTGGGCCCTCCCAGCTCTCTGCTGTGCTCAGGGCCAGGCTGGCGGCCCTTTGGTAGCTCCTGAAGCAGGACCCCTGGCATGATTCTTTGAAACGCCAGCTTCGTCTTTTTTGCCTTTTGTTTTCCCTCTGCCGAGGTTTCTTGTCGTTTTTTTTTAAAGATTTTATTGGGGAAGGGGAACAGAACTTTATTGGGAAACATTGTGTACTTCCAGGCCTTTTTTCCAAGTCAAGTTGTTGTCTTTTTCAATCTTAGTTGTGGAGGGTGCCGTTCAGCTTCAAGTTGTTGTCCTTTCAGTCTTAGTTGTGGAGGGTGCAGCTCAGCTCCAGGTCCAGTTGCTGTTGTTAGTTGCAGGGGGCACAGCCCACCATCCCTTGTGGGAGTCGAACGGGCAACCTTGTGGTTGAGAGGACGCGCTCCAACCAACTGAGCCATCCGGGAGCTCAGCGGCAGCTCAGCTCAAGGTGCCGTGTTCAATCTTAGTTGCAGGGGGCGCTGCCCACCATCCCTTGCGGGACTCGAGGAATCGAACTGGCAGCCTTGTGGTTGAGAGCTCACTGGCCCATGTGGGAATGGAACCGGCAGCCTTGGGAGTTAGGAGCATGGAGCCCTAACCACCTGAGCCACCAGGCTGGCCCGAGGTTTCTTGTCTTGTTTTGTGATATCATTTCACTGTTTATACCTTGTCAGAATGAGATGGGGTCTGACTTAATTAACAAATAATGGCTGTAACTACACAGTCTGTTTTTCCCATGACAATTCTGACTACTGCTTTTGGAAAGCTCCATTTTCTCCTCAAAGAAAACGATTGGAAATCAAGGCTCGGGGAGTTAGTGTTTCATGGTTTGCTTGTTTCGGTAGGTTTATGCCCAGGGTAGAGATTGTCCAGAAGCACAACACCGCGGCCAGGAGACTGTACATCCGCGGGCACAACGGCAAGATCTACCCGTACCTCGTCATGAACGACGCCTGCCTGACGGAGTCGCGGAGGGAGGAGCGCGTGCTGCAGCTGCTCCGCCTGCTGAACCCCTGCTTAGAGAAGAGGAAGGAAACGACAAAGAGGCACTTGTTTTTCACAGGTAGGAGAGCTGTGCGTGGGCCTGGGGGCACACAGGACACCTCAGCCTCTGCGGGAGTTCTGTGCAGCATGTGTCAGCAGTGGGGGGCACTGAGTGGCACAGGCAGGGAAGGCCTTGAGAGGAGGGACAGGTCCCCCGACAGAGCCCTGCTCCTGCAGGAAGCCTTTTTGGCCTTGAGGCTCCTCGCTGCACGACGGGTTCCCTGAGGCGTATTTTGGGGGAGGAGGCGCCGTGCCTGTGCACTCGGCATGTTCACTCCCCCAGGAGTCCGCCACGCTCTGGGGCACCTGGGCTGAACGAGGGCTGTTTGTGGGCCTGCTCCCCGCCCACTGCGTGTTGAGTGTGGCCTCCAGGACCCACCCTGCAGTGTGCGCACTGCCCGGGCTCGGCTTCAGGGACTGAAATGCAGGACTCGGGCAAGTCGAGGGGCTCTGAAGGCCGGAAATCTTGGGCAGGTGGCAACCAGCCGTATCTGAGTGAGGTTTTCCGTTAACACCTGTCGTGGGTGATTCACGAGTAGCCCGTTTCTGTCTGTAATGGGCATAGATGAGATGCCTGTAATCCCACGCAGAGAAGAAAACCTCCGTTAAAACATTTTAGCTTTTAATCTCTGAGGTTTGGAGCCCGTTGCAAGGCTAATTATCTAGTTGCATATGGAACTTTCTTCTGGTAGCTAAGGTGTAATTCAACCCATTTTGACCAAAAATCTCTTACCCTTAAGTTCAGTGTCCCCCACATGTGAAGTAGATGAAAAAACAAGTCTATAGGAAGCTGTATGCTTGTTAACTTGGATGTCCCATGACCTATAGTGCCGACCCCCCATGGCAGCCCAGATGTGTGCCCTGGAGGCCCTTTGGCGTTTCTCTGTAGATTGAAGATGTGACTGCACGCCTGTAGCTATGGTCCAACTGACGTTAGACCGAATTAATGCCGTTTGTCAGAAGTTAGTGTCTGTGTGCCCCACGCCGACACTCAGCCCACGGGTGGGCGCCCCTGGTGGCCTAGAGACGGTGGGGGGCGGCACAGGGTCACAGCTGCGTGCGCTCAGCAGCTCAGCAGCGCCTGTGCGCTTGTCAGTCTCTTTGTTTTTTGTTTTATAAGACTGCCTCCTAGATGCTTTCTGTTCACCAGTGTCTTAAACATGGGGTGATGGCAGCTCAGGCTTAGTGCCCTGAGCTGCATCAGCACGCACTATGTGACCAGCATCCTTCCAGCTTACCCCACGCACACTTCCTCCACTCACGCCACACCCAGCCTATGCTGCCAGGGTGTCCCTGAAGGTGAGCGATGCTGACCCTGGTCGCTGGCTCTCAGCTGCCCCCTCTCCCCTCTCTCCTCAGTTCCACGCGTTGTGGCAGTGTCCCCGCAGATGCGCCTTGTGGAAGACAACCCGTCTTCTCTGTCCCTCGTGGAGATCTACAAGCAGCGCTGCGCCAAGAAGGGCATCGAGCACGACAACCCCATCTCCCGGTACTACGACCGACTGGCCACCGTGCAGGCTCGCGGGACCCAAGCCAGCCACCAGGTACCGACTCTGGTGCTGCCCGAGGCCTCAGATGTGGCTGCTTTCTGTGGTGGTGCTTCCATGTCAGGTGTGCTGAGAAAAGTTGTGTGTGTGTGTGTGTGTGTGTGTTTGGGGCAAGGGGTGCTGAGAGCTTCCTGGTTTGGACTTGTGCGATGGTAGAAGTGAGGTGGCCACGGGCTTTAGTGAAGTGACGTTTGCTACAGACTGTTTATTGTAACAGGACAAAGGGCTAAGTTTTCATCCTTGGAGAGTTTCTAATCCTTTACCTGCACTTCACAAACAGCTCAGAAGCTAGAATTTTAAAACTAACTTTATGGCAAACTCACTGGCAGCCAAACCTGGCCTGCGTGATGTGAGGCTGTTTATCCACTTCATGTTCATGTTCCTCTGGTTTGCTGCGGGGGCATTAGGGCATGTACAGTCTCTGTACTGTGTGTTCGCTCCAAAGCACAGAAAGTGGCGAACCCGGAAACTTGCCAGTCCCAGCTGTCTTGGTTGCCTGGGGTGGGAGCACGGTGCCACCTCAGACACCCATCGGGCGGACTGTGTTCCCCCGGCCCTGGGTGGAGGGCAGGGCGGGTGTGGGCCCCCATGAGATGGGTTGTCTGGGTTTGGGTGCTTCCCCAGGGGCAGCTGTTTTGGCCTCCCCTCCTCCCCTCCTGGAGACCACTGTGGTCCTGCCCGTGCTTCCTGAGAGAGCCTCACGGGTTCTAGGAAGACACCACAGCTGGAAGCCGTGACCTTGACTCCACTCTCCCAGGGACTCACTTTGGTTAGTCTGGGGCCTGGAGGACTTGCTTTTGTTTAGGAAGATGGAGCCCACAGGTTGCTCATCTCCTCCGCCATGGCAGTGCTCAGAGTGCAGGCAGGCGGTCCAGGCCACGCAAAGTGAAGGGACATCCCTCTGTTTTGATTGGCCTCTGTGGACAGCCTGTCACCTCCCTTGGGAATTGGTGTCAAGGCTTCATTGGAGCACAGGTCACTCTGTGGACCGTGGACCATGGGCAGTTTTGAGGTGTTTGTGGGAGATGAATGGATTGTATTCTTTTTTTTTTTTAATAGATAACTAATATACCTGTTAAGCCACTTCTCACATATGAATGTTGAAGATACCTTTTTATTTATTTATTTTTTTATTGGGGAATATTGGGGAACAATGTTTTTTTCCCAGGACTCATTAGCTCCAAGTCAAGTCGTCTTCAGTGTAGTTGTGGAGGCTCAGCTCACTGGCCCATGTGGGAATCGAACCGGTGACCATTGGTGTTATGAGCAATGCACTCTAACCACTGAGCCAACCGGCCGCCCCTGGGTTGTATTTTTAAGGTTACATTTACCTTTGACAGTGTGGAAGCCACTGACCTCTATTTGCAAATACATGCCCACATCAGGATTTCCCTGTTGTTTTATAAACAGCATGTGTAACTGATGAAGCTGATGGTTGGTCCAGCTTAGAAACAGTGCTGGGGTCCTACTGGACCAGCTAGAAATGTGACAACACAAAATGATCCTAGGTTTATGCCCACCTCCTCTTACTGTTTGTATCCTAGTTGGTTGCATTAACTCTGCTTCTTTATCTTCTGCCTTTTTATAACTTTTATTGAGATATAATTCACATGCCATAAAATTCTTTAAAATGTACAATTCAGTGTTTTCATTATAATTACAGAATTGTACAATCATTATCTATCTTTAAGACATTTCATCACCCCAAAAAGAAACCTCATACCCATTACTAGTCATGCCCTATTATTCCTTTCTATGCCCAGCCCCTGACAACCACAAACGTTTCTGTCTCTGTAAATTGGCCTATTCTGGACGTATCATATGAATAGAATCATACACTGTGTGTTCTTTCGTGGCTGGCTTCTGTCACTTGGCATAATGTTTTCAAGGTTCTTCCATTGTGTAGTATGAATAAATAGTTTGTTTCTTTTTATTGCTGAATAGTATTCCATTTTATGAATAGATTATGTTTAAATTATTCATCAGTTGATGGACTTCTGGGTTGTTTATACTTTTTGAGTATTGTGACTAGTGCTGTGTGAACATTCATGGACAAGTTTTTGTGTGGACATATGTCTTCATTTCTCTTAGATACATACCTAGGAGTAGAATTGCTGGGTTATGTGGTAACTTTTACATCTTGATAACATTTTGGTAAATTGCCAAACTGTTTCCCAAAATGACCACAATGTATTAGAGTTCTAATTTCTCTACATTCTTGTCAATACTTATTATTGTCTGTCTTTTTGATTATGGCTGTTCCTGTGGGTGTGAAGTGCTAGCTCACTTTGTAGAAAACTAGTGATATCGAGTATCTTTTCATGTGCTAGTTGGATATTTGCATATTTTCTTTGGAGAAAAGTCTATAAAGCCCTTTGCTCATTTTTAAATTGGGTGATTTGTCCTTTTATTGTTGATTCTAAGCATGCTTTATATGTTCTGCATATAAGTGACTTATTACAAGTAACTTAATTTTCTTCCCTGTGTATTGGCTGTGTTTTCCTGATTCTTTGCATGGCATAATTTTTTTGTTGACAACTGGACATTTCAAATAATGTGGCAACTGTAGAAATCAGATCCTTCCCCTCAAGGTTTGTCGTTGCTGTTTGTTTAGTGACTTTCCTGGACTAATTCTGTAAAGTCTGGGTTTTGTCATGTGCAGCCATTGAAGTCTGCACAGTTGGCTCAGCAGTCAGCTGAGAGTTTGATAGCGATTTTCTTAAATGCCTTGACCCAATAAATCTTACACCTTTTCTGAGGGCCTCTGTGTGTATGCGTGTGTGTGTGTGTGTGTGCATGTATGTGATGGGTGTGTGTGTATGTGTGTGTGCATGTATGTGATGGGTGTATGTGCATGTGTGTGTGCATGTATGTGATGGTGTGTGTGTGTGTGTGTGTGTGTGTGTGTGTGTGTTGGGGCGTACCTTCTGCCTGGCCAGGTAGTTTATAACTGCCTGCACCCTCACTTTCTGCTTTTGCAGAGTCGCAAGGTCAACCATAGGTGAATGCATTGCACCTTTGGGGGGTTTTTTATGAGCATGAGCACAGGTGAGTGTGTAGAGCCTTCTGGGATCTTTACATGAGCACGAGAGTGGACTCCCAGGTTCCCAGGAGCATGTTGTTGCTCTTCAACGTCCTGTATGTCATCTTATTCTCCAGCTTGTTCTCTTGTTCGGGCAGCTTCGTTTGCTCCAGCTGGTATCACTGCCTCAGCACCTGCGGCGTTAAACCGTTGTCACTGATTGTTTTCAACAAATGCCTTTCGATTTAAATAGGATCTTCCTCACTGAGTTCAGTCAAACAGAGACAAGCCTCATTAAAGAAGCTGCCAGACAGGTCAAATCGTGACAATTCTCTGGAGAGGAGGCTTTTGGGGGATCACCAAACCATTCTGCTTACTCCAGTGACTGTTAGGCTGCTCGCTTTTATAGCCATGGTTGCCAGGCTGTGCTGGAGGTGTGGAGAAGGAGATGGAAAAAGGACAATTAGACTGCCACAAAAAGGACAGTTAGAATGCCACAAAGCTCACTGTTCTCACCAAGATTCAGCCTTTTTTTCTTGAATAAAAGCTGCTCAGATTGTTGTAAGCCTTTGTTTAATTTCCAGAGTTCTGGAAAAGATTACTTTGATGATTTTTGCCAGCGTTCTTACTGCTTTTATGGAGGAGCACCTTTTGGAAGTCCTCTCTCTGCTATCTCAGAAATGCTTCTGTCTGTTTTACAAATGAGGAAACGAACAGAAACTGAACGTGTGATTGATGGTCTGCGTGGTTGTTGGTTGCTTAGGGCCTGCATTTTAGTGGTTATTCAGAGAACATGGGTTCTCTGTTCTGTTCACCCAGAACAGACCTTGTACCTTTACCAGTTGGTCTAACAGGAACTAAATTAAATCAGTAAACTTTTTACTGAGGCCATCTCTAAATTTGTGTTGTTTGCAATAGTCTTGTGAGTCTTCCAGTACGGAATTCAGTTTAAAGTGTTGGGTAGCAGCTGCTCTAATTTTAGACTAGCTTCTTTGGTTTCTGGAACTTTTGTCTTTCATAGTCTTAGATATGAAGCGGTGGTGTTGGTATCCACCTGTTGTTTTGTTCTGTTTGTTAACTGGCCTGGCATATTTTGTAGTTAGCATGTTATAATATTCAGATATTCGCCTAAATTTTCAGTGAGACAGGTATCACACATCATATCATGCAGGTGAGGCTTTTCATTTAGACAGCTCCATTGTTGCTTTAAGCACAAGACATGGAACCCTGGAGGGAAATTGGCCGATCTTGTCCATCCTTATGTTTCGTCAGAGGACACTGCTTATGTATCTGTCGACAAGATTCACTCTCCTGGTGCTAAGAAATTACAATTTGAGAGTTTTTCTTTTTTTTTTTTTAACACACAAACAGGGTTTATTAGTGATAAGTTCTCAGGGAAGAAAATGGGCCTAACCAAGGTGGGCGGGAGAGAGAGAGACAGAGGATGAGAGAGTGAGAGGGACAGAGAGAGAGAGAGAGAGAGAGAGAGAGAGAGAGAGAAAGAGAAAGTGAGAGAGAGCAAGAGCCAGAGTTTGCCTTTTGAAGGAAACAGTGCGCGAGTGAGATGGCAGTGTCATGGAGTCACGTATCATCCCAGGTCCTTCGAGACATCCTCAAGGAGGTTCAGAGTAACATGGTGCCCCGCAGCATGCTGAAGGAGTGGGCTCTGCACACCTTTCCCAACGCCACCGACTACTGGACGTTCCGGAAGATGTTCACCATCCAGCTCGCACTGATTGGCTTTGCAGAATTCGTCTTACATTTAAATAGACTCAACCCTGAGATGTTACAGATTGCTCAGGTAACTTGGGGTGAACAGCCAGACACCCTCCTTCAGACGTCTGCACTCTGTTTACGTTCCTAAATTGTCTCCTTCTGAACTTTAGGACACCGGCAAACTGAACGTTGCCTACTTTCGATTTGATATAAACGATGCCACTGGAGACTTAGATGCCAACCGTCCTGTCCCTTTTCGCCTCACACCCAACATTTCTGAATTTCTGACCACCATCGGCGTCTCTGGCCCACTCACTGCCTCCATGATCGCTGTCGCCCGATGCTTTGCCCAGCCCAACTTTAAGGTAGGTCTCAAGGTCGTCTTGTGAGAAGCGCAGGCTGGGGTCACGCAGCACATGTGGCGGCCTCACAGGAAGTGCCAAGCGCTAGCGAGGCGGAGATCGCTGAGTGAGGTCGAAGAGGTTGGTGCTGCCGTACACTGAAAGCACATTCATTTGGGAAAAGGGGTTAAAATGTTCTCTGTCCAGAAGTGTGTAGGATGTTGAGGAGCCCAGTTTATAAAAAGGCATCTAGAAGCCGCTGTTGGATAATTTCCCCCAACTGTTACCCTTGCATGTCAGTTTTTTTTACTCCATTTTATAGCTGCCTTCTGCTTCTCATTTTGCAAACCTTTGTGCTGTGAAAGGGTGCAAATATTCTCTGTAGGGTGGTGCCTGTCTTGTAGTGATGGGGCCTAAATTAATGTGACAGGCAAGGCACATAGCAAACCCCCAGGAAATGACATGTGCTAAGATGCCCTTGGCCATGTGAGGGTGTGTGACAGCTCTGCCCACGCTGTCGTCAGCTGAGGCCAGGGAAGGTGGGCGGCATGTCAGAGGTCATACAGCTGGGGGAGGCAGATGGCGATTCAAATCCAGTGCGTTCTGACTCTTCACAATTGGGGACAGAACACAGTTTACTTTTTTTTTTTTTTTTTTAAACTTATGCGACCGGCCATACCTTTCTTTTTTCCTTTTTTCTTTTTTCTTTTTTACCCCCAGATAAGCATTTTATGTCTAGAGAAGGCTTCAGACACCAGTTGCTTTCCCAAAACATTTACTCAGAACAGTTTTAAAATTATTGAAAACTCTGAACAAGACTTTTTGTTATATACACATCTCGCTCTTTTTGATGTTCGGTTGCACATCAACGTGGAATGCTGTTCTGGCGTCTTGGGAATAACTTATGAACATGAATGAAAATACATAACCTTTAGGTTTTTTCCTGAGTGAGGCGTTTGTGCTCGAATGCAGTGGCTTTGGCTTTAAGGCTTGAAATGTGAAGTTCTCATTTAGATAGAAATGTTCCACTTCTGGAAGCAATCATAGCGTAATCCTTAGAATGGCATTTAATTTGAAAACTTGAAAAAGAATGAAGAAGGCTCTCTTTATTTTATTTTGTTAATTTATTTTTCAATTACAGTTGACGTACAATAGTTTCGGGTATACAACATCTATATAATTTCCAAAATGATCACCCAGATAAGCCTAGTTCCCATCTGGCACTATACGTAGTTATTACAATATTATTGACTATAGTCCCTATACTGTACTGTACATCCTGTGACTGTTTTTATAACTGGCAGTTTGTACTTTTTAATCCCTTTACCTCTTGACTCATCCCTTCACCTCCCCTCCCCTCCCAGTTTATTTTCTGTATCTGTGAGTTTGTTTTGTTCATTTTTGTTTTTTAGATTCCACATACAAGTGAAATCATATGGTATTTATCTTTCTCTGACTTACTTCATTTAGCCTAATACCTTCTAGGTTCATCTATGTTGTTGCAAATGGCAATATTTCATTCTTTTTTTATGGCTGAGTAATATTTCATTTATATATATATATACATACATACATACATACATATACATATACATATACATATACATATATATATATTTTATCATGTTTCCCCGAAAATAAGACCTAGCCGGACCATTAGCTCTAATGCATCTTTTGGAGCAAAAATTAATATAAGACCTGGTATTATATTGTATTATATTATATCAGGTCTTATATTAAAATAAGACTGGGTCTTATATTAAGTTTGGTTCAAAAGACACATTAGCTGATGGTCCGGCTAGGTCTTATTTTCGGGGAAACACAGTATATGTATATATATCTCACATCTTTTCTTCTTTATCCAGTCAGTCATCGATGGACACTTAACGTTGCTTCCATAGCTTGGCTATTGTAAATAATGCTGCAGTGAACATAGGGGTGCATATAGCTTTTCAAATTAGTGTTTTGGGTTTCTTTGATTAATACCCAGAAGTGGAATTACTGGGCCATAAGGTAGTTCTGTTTTTAATTTTTTGAGGAAGCTCCATACTGTTTTTCATAGTGGCTGCACCAGTTTACAGCCCCACCAACAGTGCTCGAGGGTTTCCTTTGTTCCACATCCTGGCCAGCACTTGTTTGTTGATTTATTGAAAACAAGGCTGTCGGTGTTGTGATGGCCTGTTACAGCCCGAGGAGCACCATGCGTTGCTCGCTGCACAGACTGCTGGTATCGATAGGCCCAGATTTCCTCACAGCCTAAGTGTAGTCAGTGCCTTTCCATTAAGCGCAGACGTCAACGTGCGGGAATCTCTTCTAACAGCACATTCTATTGGCACTTAGTAATGCAGAGTAAAACCCTCCACATGTTCGTCTAAAGTTACTTTTTATTTAAAAAAAATTTTTCATGGAAATAGTGGACTTAATAATAGCCTTTGTTGACTGCTGTTGAGGCTACTTTTAAACAGTCCTGGGTTCCTGAAATGAAAGTGCTCTTCACCCTTCGAATTTGACGATGGTCGTTGAATATCTCAGTTCATGAAGATTTGCAGGCTTTGGCGTCAGTGTGTTGAACTGCCCTCCTGTCCTTTCTTGGTGATCTCAGTACCAGCGTCCACCCTCTGGGTGCCCCGGCCCCTCCCCCCCAGTCTGCTCCCTCCGCTCGAGCTCGCGCTCGCGCTCTCCACGATGCCACAAGACCCCCTCCCCCCACCGCCTCCAGTCTTTCCAGCTCCCTCCCTCTGGGTGCAGTTCCAGTGGTTCTCTGGCCCCGGGAGAGCTGCAGCCTTGGGTCCCTCTCGCCTGGCTCCCTTCCTTCACCTTAGGTCCCCTGGGTGGGCCCCCTGCTGTGCTCGCCCTCTGCGGACTCCTTGCCCGCCACTCCTGGTGAGATGGGCAGATGCAGATGACGCCACCACAGAGTGCCATGTCCGGAAAGTGGATGGCTTCACTTTGGCACCTGTCAGAATGTGCTGCCAAACCCACTGGTGCCTGTGTCTCGTCTGTGCGTTCTGATGAGCCGCGAACACAGACATCGTCCCCTCTCCTCCCGTTTTCCCACTATTCGTCCCCCACACCCTCAGTGGCTGCCTTTGCCAGCCCGTCCACATGTCTCCACACCACACCCCTCCTCCCCCCTTCTGGATGGTTCCTTTGTCTCAGCTTGTAGCTCGGGTGGCCCCTCCCCTTGGGCATGGAACCGCCCCCCCCACCCCCAGTAGCCCCCCAGGCACTGCTCCCCAGCATCAGGTGCTCATCTCAGCAGTGTCCTCTCTCTTCTGGGCTCTTTACATCTACGTACTCTTTGAATTTCACAACACTTTTTGGGGAGGCTCTGTTACTATGCTCTGTTTATAAAGGGGAAACTGAGGCACGGGGTCCAGTAACTCTCCCAGCGTCCCCCAGGTAGGAAGTGGTGGAGCTGGGACCACACAGGCCTGGGGCAGCTGTCCTGAGTCCTCCGCCATCACCAGGGGACTACCTGGGGGACGCTGGGAGAGTTACTGGACCCCGTGCCTCAGTGCGAACAGCTCAGCCCTCTGCGTGCTGTTCCCTGGGCCTGAGACATGTTCCCTGCAGCACTCACATGCTTTGCACCCTCCATTCCTTCCCACCTCAGCCTGGGTGTGACCGAATCATCACACGCCCCTCTGAGACCCCCGCGAGCCTTCCTCACCTGCTCTTTGCTCCACTGTGCCCATCCCCGCCTGGCACGTTATACTTTCCTTTGTTGGGACATGAGCTGCATGTGGGCAGGGGTGTTGGGCTTTCTGTGCCCTGAGCTGCAGTGCCAGGAGCGGTCTTCCTGACTGGCCCACCAGGCGCTCACATGTGTGGAGTGGGACGAGCACAGACAGATTGGCAGCAGCGAGCAGCGCTAGGTGGCAGGTGCCATCAGGGTGGGCCCTGGTTCTGTTGCAGACCAGACAGAAATGGCGTGCCTCGGCGCCGCGGTTAGGCCGCCGCTCCACACGGAGGCTCCCCAAGCACATCTGCAGGGCACCTGCCGAGCTCGCCCTCATTGGGAAGCTGTCCCTCTGGATTGTTCTTGGTTAAACACAGATCGTCTCTTTCTCTCCTCACACAGGTGGACGGCATCCTGAAAACTGTGCTTCGGGACGAGATCATTGCCTGGCACAAAAAAACGCAGGAGGACACGTCCTCTCCTCTCTCGGCTGCTGGGCAGCCAGAGAACATGGACAGCCAGCAGCTGGTGTCCTTGGTTCAGAAAGCTGTCACCGCCATCATGACCCGTCTGCACAACCTCGCCCAGTTTGAAGGTGGGGAGAGCAAAGTGAACACCCTGGTGGCCGCCGCCAACAGCCTGGACAACCTGTGCCGCATGGACCCCGCCTGGCACCCCTGGCTGTGACAGCTGCTCTCAGCACCCGGAATGTGAAGGGCGCCTCAGGCTCCGAGCCGCCGGCTTCCAGCTCTCTCTGCCTTACTCGCTGGTTCTCAGAAGTCCTGTAGCTCTACTGCTGTGCAGTTGTCTGTCTCCCTGGTAGCTTGTGTGCAAGAGGATGAATTCAGTTGGGAGGGAAGCTGAGCTGTTACGATGGTGAGGTGATTCGAACAGCAGAGCCGAACCTCACTCTAAGCTTTGAAAACAACCTTTCGAGAAAGCAGGACTCCGGCCTGGCATTTCTTTGTGAATTCTTTATCGCCTCCCTCCCTCCGTGCAAGCACCCAGATGGAGTTGTAGGAAGCAGTTCCGTACGACTGTTTTTAACTCTTTCAGAAGTAATACCCCATAGGAGCTTCGTGGTTTTGTACAGGCCTTTGTAACAAGTGTACAGAAAACCCACTTTGTTAGAGAAACAGGAATTATGAACAAATCGTGCTGGTTTTTTTCTAAGCACAAACTTTTACTCTGTTTGAACCGCTCTGGGAATCTCATTGAGTGTGTGACATGGAGCCACGTGCCTCGTCACCCTGCTGGGACCGCCATTTCTCACAAACTCAGATGTGGGTTCCTCTGGGAGAGCGGCCGGTGACTCACACTTTTTATTGGCTGGCTCTCTGGATGTCTTCTCGGCATTAACTGTCACTGTACCTGGAAAAAAATCCCTCCTTCCTCCTAATTTAAAAAGAAACAGCAACACAAGTTTGTCTGTTAACTCCAGTGTGTGTTCACATTTTTATAAATATGAGTATTGAGAATGTTCTATCTAAATTTGTACAGTGTGATTTTTTAGAATAAATATTTTATAAAAGGGTATGTTGTCCCTTGTGTGTTAAAATGCCTGTTTCTGGGAGGTGTTTCCTCTACCTAAGCGTCCCTCTGGCCCTCGGCCACTGGCGGTCCCGGGCCAGCGTGGGCCACGCCCCGATGTGGCTTTGTGGTGACGGACAGGTGCTGCCTGGCAGGGTCTCGGCCTGGAACGCGGGTCTGCACCAGACGCTCCGCATGTGCTGGGATGGTGACAAGGAATGCTGGTCCTGATCGCGATGGTGGCAAAGGCGCCCAGGAACCTGGTCCCTTTCCGTTTTGTTTACACATTTCAAGGCGGCTGCCGTGTGACCTGTGCGCCGAGGGGACAGCGCCAGGCAGGGCCTCCTGGGGCCTGGAGGCCTCAGTTTGGATCCGCGCCCCCAGCAGGGCTGTTTCCTGGTGCTTGGAGCATCTGAGCGCTCAGCTGCACCAGCTCGTCCCCGTTTGTCAGCACCGCCGGTGGGAGTAACCAAGCAGGACGCTGCCCTAGAGGACGGGAGGGTCAGTTCCTCACGCAGGCTGTGATGTCCCAGCGTGAGAAACTGAAGCAGGACAGGATGGGGCTGCTGCTTGTTCTAAAGTGACTCACCCGTTTAAGTGCCTCGTCGCTGGGAGGACGGCCTTTCCACAGCTTGGACTGGTCAGTGCCAGGGCCTGGAGCCCTTCTCAGGCCCCACTCACCCAGGTCTTCCCCGTGCTCCACGCTGTCCCCCGCTGTCCCAGGCAGCGTGGGGTGAAGTCTGTAGCTGGGGTCACTGAAACCTCTCCACGAGGCCCAGTTCGAGGGCCATAACCCAATGTGTTAGAAGAGGCGAAGCTTTAGGCCTTGGTGGTGCTGGGTTGTGACTGGGAGGCCCGCTCGCCTGCAGTGGGTGGGACCCACGGCCACAGCGGAGGTTATACTGGTGTCCAGTCCTCATGTGCAGATGGTCCATCAGCCCCCAGGCGGCAGCCCCCACTTTACAGAGAAGGGATTTTCAGCTCCCAGAGGGGAAGGTCTCATCCACAGTCCCAGAGCCAACTGTGGAGAAACGGAATCAACCTTGTCCAGCTTGACTCCAACCCTCCTCCCCCTCGCCCTGCACCCTGGGACAGGGTTGGAGGTTGAGGGGCCAGGGGTTGTCCATCCGACTATACGTTCCTCTTCTTTCTTTGGAGCTAATTGCGTTATTGTACAATTACTTGGAGGACTGTCTTTGTGAGAGTGTCTGTGAGAGGAGCCGTACTGAAATGACAGGTGATGGCTGACAGGCAGCTGCTGCATTTCCCCGAAAATAAGACCGGGTCTTGTATTAATTTTTGCTCCAAAAAACGCATTAGGGCATATGTTCAGGGGATGTCATCCTGAAAAATCATGCTAGGGCTTATTTTCCGGTTAGGTCTTCTTTTCGGGGAAACACGGTGATAGGTGCTGTCATGCAGCCATCAGGCCCCCAGGAGAGGAGATGCCCCCTGACCGGCCTCACTGTGTAACAAGGCCTCCAAGCCTGGGGTCAGGTCATTTGACACATTAAGTTGCCTTCGTGCTCTTGGAGAATCACGTGGAACATGGTGATTGACGTACGAATGGCGTTTGGGTCCAGGGAGTCTGGAGTCTGTCCATCATCTCAGGCTCGCCCACACCACGCCCCGGTTTCTAGAAAAACCAACCTTTGAACAGCCAGGGCAGGAGTTCCAGGGGAGATCCAGCATCTTCTGAGCTCCATCTGAAAGTGGCAAGATCAAGGACCTGGACTCGGGAGACCCCGAGCCAGAGAGCCAGAGCCTCCGAGACCGTGAGCCTCGGCTCTCACCTGAACATGGCGTCGCTGGAAGTTGGGCCCTCGGGAGACGAGGAAGGTCAGAGAAAGGGCTCATTTACCGGGGGGCACACACGGTATATGTCCAGAGTCTCCAAACACTATTTCAAGGTAAGGACTGTTATTAGACGTTATTTTATTGTGGCAAAATACACATAACAAAATTTACCCTCTTAGCCATTTTTAAGTGTGCAGTTCAGTGGCATTAAGTACAATCACATTGTGTAACCATCACCACGGTCATCTCCAAAATTGTTTTCACCTTCCCAAACTGAAACTCTGCCCCATTAAACACTAACTCCTTGTTCTCTGTTCCCCCAGCCTCAGGAAAATACTCTCCTACTTTCTGACTCTGAATTTGTCTATTCCAGGCATCTCGTCTAAGTGGAATCATACAACACATGTCCTTTTGTGACTGACTTATTTTACTCAGTGTAATATCCTCAAAGTACATTCATTTTGTAGCATGACAGTTTTCTTCCTTTAAGGCTGAATAATATTCCATTGCATATATACACCACGTTTTGTTTGTCCATCTTCCATCGATAGACACTTGGGTTGCTTCCATCTCTTGGCTAGTGAACAGTGCTGCTCTAAACACGGGTGGGCAGTGCTCTGTTTGACTCCCAACTTTGAATTCTTTTGGGAATATGCACAGGTGGAATTGCTGGATCTTACAATTCTGTTCTCCAGTTTTTGAAGACCTGCCACAGTTTTCCATCACGGCTGCACCGTCTTACACGTGCACCAACAAGCACAAGAGTTGCTCTTTCTCTACATCCTCATCGACATTTGTTTTCTGATAAAAACACTTGTGTTTTGATGAGAATCATCCCAATGGTGTAAAGTGGTACCTGTCTTGTGGTTTGATTTGCATTTCCCTAAAGATCAGCGATGAGCATCTCTTCATGCGCCTATTGACCATTTGTGTACCTTTTTTGGAGACATACCTGTTCACACCTGTTGCCCATTTATTAGTCAGGTTGTTGGAGATCTTTATATATTCTAGATATTAACCCCTTATCAGATATGATTGGCAGTTATTTTCTCCCATTCTGTGGGTTGCCCTTTCATTCTGTTGATGGTGTCCTTAAATACTGCTGCTACAGGTGATTAATTTTTAATGTCGTACTTGACAAAGGGAAAATATAACTGGTATACAAGAGAAAAGTTTGGGAAATAGTAGTTGAAACATCTCATGCTTATATGGATTTCTTTATAATGTATGATTTTTAAAAAATCTATAGCTTATATTTAATTCCAAAATTTAATGAAGAGTCAACTAAGTGTGGACCTATAGCATACATACACATATAGATGAAAATCTTAAAATACTACCAAGTATAATTCAGACCTGTTTTTGCTCCTGTGCCTCATGAACGTAGCGTGATAAAACCGAGTTAATGGTGCATTATCCTTTTCATATATTTCTGGATAACATGCATCATTTTAAAGGAATTACCTCGTTGCTATATTCCTCTGGAACTTACCAATCTACCTCCAAATGATATTGTTCTTCACCTATAATGGAATAATCTGATAACAGTAAACGTCCATCTCTCCCTTCCCGCTGTGCTATTAATGTTACATGTTTTGCTTTTATGTTATTAACTCCATGACACATTGTCATTACTGTTCACACCAGACCGTGGGTTCTTAGCAAGACAAGTTATATTGTTCCCTTATCATGGAGGGTGGGGGGGTGAGGAGATAAAAACGCCTAAAAAGGCTCCTTGGGAAGCTGGTATATATTCACTTTTTTAGCTCTAACAGCGTTTTTTGGTATGTGTTTCTTAGGTTTTTCTATATATAAGAATATGTTCGGTCTGCTTTGCTTTCTGGTTTGTGAAAGGGGGTGGGGACCAAGCTGCCAGTGTCCCCAGACCGTGCTGCCACACCAGAGAGGGGGCGGCCGAAGGCAGGTAAAAACGTCTTCAGTTTTACTACTGCTATGAATGGGGCTTTTGCTTGGTTTTAGTTCTTTGCCTGATTCCCGGAGCTCCCATAGTTATTTTAGCCAGTATTTAGTTGTTTGTCTAATGATTCCTGCGGGTTGAGGGTCTGGGGCTGCCTCGTCTTCCATACTGCTGATGTCACACGAGGCAATTGATTGACATTTTTCATTTTTTTAAATTGAGCTGTAATTTACAAAAGTATTAGTTTTTAAGATTGTAAATGATTGTGTAAACATTAATTTTAAAATTAGACTAAATCCAGCCTGTGGTTCACAGAAATAAGCTCTGAGGCGCTGGGGTCTTCTCAGTACAGACCATGTAGTGAGTGACATGGCACCAGCCAAAACCTGTCCTCCCAGCCTCACATCCTCTAGACAGAAAAAAAGGGAACAGTTACTGCAGGAGACTCACTTTTAAATAAAGTACAACTTTATGTCTCAGAGGACTCTAATCATTGTTGAGTTTCCATTTATGAGAACTCAACATTATTTTAGAGGAGAGAGAATTTGTTCTTTTTCTGGGCCAATAGAAAAAACTTGTTAAGTAGCAAAACAAAAGTACTATTTTTATACTAGCCAGAAGCCAAATAAGATGGAAATAAATTTGCAATAAGATCACATTTCATATTGTATGTTTATAAATCATATCCTAAAAATGATAGTTTTATGAAGCTTTCATTTGAACTATTGTGCAATCACCTAAACAACAGCAATTAAACTTAAAGAGAAAATGGTCAAAATTATTTTAGAAGACAAAATAATTATTGCTGTACTTATGGATTCCTGCAGAGGACTTATTAATAACAACAATTCTGTAGTAACAGTACCTACAAATAGAATGGAGTGGAAGCAACTAACTTATATGATTCATGTTTAAATAGTCTTCAGTTATTAATCATTATATCAAGATTCTGAGTTGAACCGCTGTATAATCTCTGAACTAAAAGCAATGAAGCTAAAAGAGAAAAAAACTCAAAATTACTTCAGTACAGAAATTACTGAGCACAGAGTCTGGCTGAGGTTCCGGGTCTTCCGATGGGCGCATTGGAGGCTGTACCTCAGGCTGTGTGGACAGAACGGGGAATCCAGCTCGCAGCGTAGACATTTCTGTTGTTGGTGGAGTGTATGTTGGGACAACGAAGACTGTTGGGGAGAATTCTTGGGGGGCCTCATCCTCGTTGTCCTGAATATAGCGAAGGACAGGTGTCTTAGGCTGGTCCCTGGGAGCCCGTGGTAACACCTGTGTCTGAGGGGAGAACTCAGCCAGCAGCTCCAGGCAGGTGCGTGTCCAAGCGTCTGGGCTCTGCCTGGCCATCAGGAGCACGGACAGCCTGGGGGAGCACCTGGGTGCAGCCTGGGTGCCTGCACCTCACAGCTCGACGCTCCTTCTTCCTGAGCAAGTCCGGCTTCCAGAGGATTCTCTGTGGGCCTCTCAGGCCTCTGCCAGATGCTCCACTCGAACTATCAGGGACATATGTTCAACTTTGATTCCTTCTGATAAGTTTCATCTGGAGTGTGCATTCTCTTGTTGTAAATCGTGTTTTTCTTGTGGAAATGAGCTGGCCTTGATAATGGCCATTGCGGATTTCTGTTTCCAGGATTTGGGTCTCTGGTGCGAGTCCCAGCTCTTCGCATGCATGGCTGGTCTTTTACTTCGGGAAGGTTCTTCTCTCTTTTCACAGGGAATTTGCTCTTGATTAAATATCCAATAGAAATTCATGTTTTTATCTCAGGGCAGTTTCTGCCAGAACTTTCCATTTCACTTTCTACCACTGTTGTTTTAATTTTAGAGTCATAAAGGAGATGGGACATTTCAACACCCAGGTTCCGGTCCAAGCACAAGTGCTGTGAGTTGTGACCAGGAGTTGACGAGGCTGGTTTCCCCTGAGAGCAGAGCAGTTCTGACCCCTCACGCTGCAGGAAGGCTTGACAACACCAACGCCTGCAGGTAAGTGTCAAGCCTGTTTTCAGTATTTTTCAAACCTCCAAGATCCTATAACTTTCATATATGAACTACCATTGATACATTAAAAATGATTTCAAACGTTTTTATAGAAGTTTGTGGATTTTAATTTTTTCTCATTTTATTGAATATAACTGACATCAGAGTGTATTATTAGTCCAAGGTGTACAATATGATTTGATATATGTGTTTACCACTGTGTTTTCTCACTAGGGTGAAGTACTCTGTTTGCGGATTTTTCAGTACGATCTTTAAGAGCATTGATGAGTTGATCTTACCTTGCTACTTTACCATATATTTGGTTTCCTCTTTCGTCAAGAGTTTTAAAATACTGTTTCCCCCAAAATAAGACCGGGTCTTATAGTAATTTTTGCTCCAAAAGATGCATTAGGGCGTATTTTCAGGGGATGTCTTATTTTTTCATGTACAACAATCTACATTTGTTCAAATACAGTCATGTCGTCTTCTTCTGGAACATCATCATAGTAACGTACTAAATGCGTCCGTCTGGCTGACGATCTTACCTGGGGCTGATTTTCGGGGAAACACTACACTTATTTTAACTCAGCCACATCAGTCAGTTTCTTCAAAAATCCTTCCAACTTGCCTTCGGAGGGATTTTCATTTCTTAATGGAGCTGTCACCTCCAGGTCCACGATCCCACTGTCCATGGTCTCTCCACAATGTCGCCGACCCTTCCTGTGGGACCGAGCCGGTGGCCTCACATCTTTACCCGTCCCCCGCGGCTGCTGTGTGGTAAGTGGAACAGAGGGGGCAAAAGTGGGAGGAGAGCCCAGTTAGGGGAGAAGTGTGGCTGTTTGGCCCTCCCCTCTGTCCAGGTGGCCCCTAGCTCAACAGACAGCTGGTGCCAGAGAGCGCAGCTTTGGGCATGCCGACTGCAGATGGCTCAGCGCTGGGAAGGGCTCAGGGTGGCAGCTGACAGGGTGAGGGGCAGCTCGGGAGCTTGGAGGCCCCGGATGGAACACTGGAGATCTATTTATATCAAAGAACTGGGGTTAAGGCTACTGGCTGATATGAGGGTGCAAAGGCTTCCCCAAGTCCCGCAGCACTGCCCTTCTGTCAGGGTGTGAGGCAGCGACAGGCGCTGGACTGATGGAACAGGGTTCCCAGCCCTTGTGTGGGAGCAGGAGGGAGAAGGCAGACATCCCCGGGTGTCTCTCCTCTCAGGCTATGGCATTGATTTCACTCAGTGAACAACTTGCTGATGTTTTACATCTGTACTCACTTGACTCCCTCTCAGACCAAGACGCCGTGTATTTCCAGGGGTCCAGAAGGTGCCCTTCGATGCGTCCCACATATCCCCCTCCCCAGAGGGAAGGCCTGTTTTGACATGATGTCATTTTGTCTGAGTTTTTTGCCAACTTTTTTGATAACCATTCGTGTTGTTGTATCAGTTGATCTTTTTATTTTAATCTGATTTTACAGATAAGGAAGTGGAGGCTCAAGAGTGAAGGTCACACAGCTGTGGACTGGAGCGGGATTCAAACTCAGGACTCTCCTAAAGCCTCCGGATCTTGTCCAGACTCCGGGAAGGTCACAACCGGGGCATCTCTACCCAGAGCCCCAAGAGACGCTGGGGACTATGGTTCTGAAAAGTGCGCATCCAGCACCCCTGCCATTCTGGGCTTGCGACACAGATGCAGAAAGGTAAGTCCTTGCCGCTGTCCCACGTGTACATGATGTCAGAACACTTCCGTGTCTACACGGCTCTGAGCACTTTACACAAGGACACATGTAAGTGGTACAGTGCCCTTGGAGGAAGGGGCTGTTATCCCCACTTTACAGATGAGTAAAGTGAGGCATGGGTTAGGTAATGTATCCAAGGTCACATTACAAAGCCAGGATAATGACACTTTGCCTCTTGAGGGCATTGAAAAGGAAAAAAATCTGCATGTGTGTGTCTGCATCTGATCACCAGGCAAAACGCAGAAGACAAGTTAATACGGTTCCCTGAGGGAAGGCCAGTGTTTCTGTTGGTGGAGGGGAGGATGAAGGAACAAACTAAAACTTCCCAAAGAGCAGGCTTTTAAAAAGTCATCAAGATAATAGGCAGGGAACGTGCGGGAACAGACAGGTAGGTGTACTGACTTGTTGAGAAACCTGACAGTATTTTGACTTCGACAGCAGAAAAAGCTGGCGAGCCCCAGGAGAAGCTCAGCGTGTCCTCACAGGCAGCAGAGCGCAGGACACGTGTGTGTGCGTTTTCTAGTGACAGTGACGGGGTGGGAAATAGACGAATATGACCAGACAACGTCAAGGAAGTTAGCGGAGCAGAAAGCAGCAGGACTCTATTTCCACTTTGACGAAAACGGGAGTTACGGAATCTGGTGTAATGATTTTGGAATTCCAGAGTCTATTCGAAAGCTTGGCTAGTAAATTGTGGTTGATTTTGGTCACTTTCAGCTTTTAGTGCAGTAGCTGCCCAGCCCCCCAACCCCGTGGCGGGCGGCCGTGCCTGCGCTCCTCGTGAAGCGTGCTGAAGCCAGAGTCGCAATAAGGACCTTGTCCTCCAACTGTCAGCTTCTGTGTTCTGATTGCTGCTTTTGACCAAGGAACAGAAGCAGGAGGCCATTGTTGCATCCAGGAGCTTCCAGGGGATTTAAAGGAACAGCTGCAGTTTTATTTTTTCCCCTTTGGGAGACAAACATTTAACGATTAGGATATTCAAAAGCAGCTGCGTGGACAACCTCTGTCAACTGAGGATGGCCTCCAGCCAAAAACTAGTAAGAAGCTGGGACCCTCAGTCACAAAGCAACAACAAAATGAATTCTGAAGGCAACCTGAGGACGCTGAGAGGATTCTTCCCTGGTTGAGCCTTGAGAGGAACACAGTCTGGCTGACACCTGGATTGCAGCCTGTAAAACGCAGACCACAGGACCAAATTAAGTTGCGCCAGAAAAAATGTGAGAGAATTTTTTTTAAAAAGCAGCCACCTATACAAGGGAATTTAGAAAGCTATACTCATGCCTATGGAAAGACATAGGCTCAGGGAAGACCTGACACGACCTTAAATTTTCACCTTCGGCTGATCCCACTTTTAACTTGAAAAAATAAAAACCCCGGGAAAAGAGGAGAATCTGATTTGCAGAGTTACATTATAAGATTCAAATGTCTAGTTTTCAACAAAAAGTTAAAGAAATCGTCACAGAAAGCAGACTTGCTAGACAAGGACTAAAAGCTGCTCTAAGGACTAAAGGAAGACATGGAAAAAGACAGGAAAACAATATACGAACAAAATAAGATATTGATAAAGAGAGAGATATTATATAAAGGAACGCCCTCCCCCCAAAAAAATTCTGGCACTGAAAAGTCCAATAACTGAAATGAAAAATTCTTTAGGCGTTCAAAAGCATATTTAAGTAGGCAAAAGAAACAAACAATGAACTTAAAGACAATTGAAATTATTGAGAAAAAAGAATGAAGAAAAGTGAACAAAACCAAAGGGATTCAAGGGACACCATCAAGCAAACATATGCATTGTGGGAATCCCAGAAGGGACGTGTGTGTGGGGGGGGGGGAGAGAGAAGAGAGAGAGAGAGGCAAAAATGAATAATTTAAGAAATGACAAAACTTCTCAAATTTTATGCAAGACATGAATCCTCAAATCCAAGAAACTCAACAAACTCCAGATAGAATAAACTCAAGAACACATTATAATCAAACTATCAAAAGACAAAAACAGATTCGTGGAGAACAGCAAGAAAGACCGTCACATACATGGAATCCTCAATAAGATTACCAGCAGATTTTTCCATCAGAAACCTTGGAGGCCAGATAAATAGTAGATTTATTCAAATTGATGAAAGAAAAAAAAAAAGTCAGAGTTCTGTATCCTGCAAAACTGTTTTTTGAAAATGAAGGAGAAATTAAGACATTTCCTGGTAAAAGCTGAGGGAGTTCATTACCAACAGACATGCCTTGCAGGAAATGCTAACGGGAGTCCTTCAGTACGAAAGGATGCTAGACAGTAACTCGAAGCTGTAAGGAGAAAGCAAGATCTCCAGTAAAGGTAAATACACGGGCAATTATAAAAGCTATTATTGTAATTTTGGTTTGTAAGTCCACTTTTTATTTTATATATGCTTTAAAAGGCAAATGCATAAAAAACTACTAATATATATTGGCACAAAATGTACAAAAATGTAATTTGTGACATCAATAACAGAAGGGGGAGTTGGAGCTGTATAGGAGCAGAGTTTGTGTATATTATTCAAGTTAAGTTAGCACATATTCAAATCAGATTGTTATAACTTTAGAATGTAAGAACAATCCCCATGGTAACCACAAAGAAAAAAATCTATAGAATATACACAAAAGGAAATGACAAAGTAAAAACGTGTCACTATAACAAATCAAATAAGCACAAAAGGCAGCAGTAATGGAGGAAATGAAGGACAAAAACTATAAGGCATATAGAAAACGAATACCGTGTTTCCCTGAAAATAAGACCTAGCTGGGCAATCAGCTCTAATGTGTTTTTTTGAGCAAAAATTAATATATGACCCAGTCTTGTATTAATTTTTGCTCCAAAAGATGCATTAGAACTGACTGGCTGGGTCTTATTTTCGGGGAAACACGGTAATAAAATGGAAGAAGTAAATACCCCCTTATCAGTAACTACTAATGTAAATGTATCAAACTCTCTAATGAAAAGACAGTGATATACCGTGGTAGAGTAGGTAGCTCCAGGCTCGTTCCCCCATGGAAACATTAAAAACAAGAACAAGTAGAGAGACTAAAATGACTTTATAGGACCTCTGGAAACCAGTTAAAGATCTATAGCAACCAGGTGAATGCCCAGTCAAGAAAAAGTCACATTCAAAATGGTAGGAAATTTTGTGGCAATTTACTTGCCTTTGCATCAACCCTTCCTGGCACAGCGCTGCGCGGTGGGGAGGAAGTGGCCCAATTCCTAGTTTCCTCCCACCCCTCTCCCCCCACATGTACATATGAGGTAAAAAAAGAACCAAATTCTGGAGCTGAAAAATACAATAACTAAATTGAACAGTTCAATAAAGGGGTTCAATTGCATACTCAAACAGGCAAAAGAATCAGTGAACTTGAAGGTCATTTGAAGTCATTGACTCAGAGGAGTAAAAAGAAAAAGTGAAGAGAGCCTAAGGGATTATGGGTACCATCAGCCGACCAACATAGGCATTACTGGAGTCCCAGAAGGAAAAAGAGGCAGAGAGCTTATTTGAAGAAATAATGGACAAAATTTTTCCAGTTTCAGGAAAGAACTGGACATGCAAATTTAAGAAACTCCAATTCCTACTAAGGTAAATTCAAAGAGACCCACAGCAAACACAGAACTGAAGGGGCAAAACAGAGAGCTCTACAATAGTAGTAGACTTCAATACCTCACTCTTTATAGGTCAGAATGAGACAGATCAGTAAGAAAACGGGGACCTGAAAAACAGACCAGTTAGATCTAACACACATATACAGAACACCCCACCCCACACTAGTGTAATACACACCTTCTTCAAGTGCACATAGAACATTCTCCAGAATACACCAGATGTTAGGCCATAAAACAAGTCTCAATAAATTTTAAAAGACTGAAACCATACAAAATATTTTTTCTTACCATAATGGAATGAAATTAGAAATCAGTAATGAAAAAAAAATTCAAATATGTGGAAATTAACATATCACAAGGGAAGTTAGAAAATACCTTGAGATAAATGTCAGTGAAATTATAGCATATCAAAACTGAAGTGCTAAAAAAGAAAATTTATAGTTGTAAATGCTTACATTAAAAAAGAAAAATGGTCTCAAAGCTACAACCTACTTTACACCTTAAGTAACTAGAAAAAAATAAACCCAAAGCTAGCAGTGGAAGGAAATAATAAATATTATGGCACAGAAAAAAAAAAAAAAGAATAGAGAACAAAGAAATCATTGAGGCCAAGAGTTGTTTCTTCAAGAAAAATCAACATAGTGACAAACCTTTAGCTAAATGACTAAGAAAAATAAGAATTATTAGAGTAATAGTTGACCCTTGAACAATGCAGGGGTTGGGGTGCTAAGCCCAGTGCAGTCAGAAATCTGTGTATAACATTTGACACCCCCCCCCAAACTTAACTAATGATAGCTTACTTTTCACCTTAATAACATAAAAGTCAAGGGGCCGGCCCGGTGGCTCAGGTGGTTAGAGATCCATGCTCCTAACTCCGAAGGCTGCCGGTTCAATTCCCACATGGGCCAGTGGGCTCTCAACCACAAGGTTGCCGGTTCAACTCCTCCAGTCATGCAAGGGATGGTGGGCTCTGCCCCCTGCAACTAAGATTGAACACAGCACCTTGAGCTGAGCTGCCTCCCGGATGGCTCAGTTGGTTGGAGCACGGGCTCTCAACCACAAGGTTGCCAGTTCAATTCCTTGAGTCCCCCAAGGGATGGTGGGCAGCGCCCCCCTGCAATTAAAAATTGAACACGGCACCTTGAGCTGAGTTCCCGGATGGCTCCAGATGGCTCAGTTGGTTGGAATGTGTCCTCTCAACCACAAGGTTGCGGGTTCGACTCTCGCAAAGGATGGTGGGCTGTGCCCCCTGCAACTAGAAAACGGCTACTGGACCTAGAGCTGAGCTGCGCCCTCCACAACTAAGATTGAAAGGACAACAACTTGAAGCTGAACGGCACCCTCCACAACTAAGATTGAAAGGACAACAACTTGACTTGGAAAAAAAGGCCTGGAAGTACACACTGCTCCCCAATAAAGTCCTGTTCTCCTTAAAAAAACAAAAAACAAACAAACAAAAAGCACATAAAAGTCAACACATTTTGTATGTTGTATTATACACTATTCTTACAAAACAGTAAGCTAAAGAAAATGTTAAGAAAATCATGAGGGAAATTCATTTACAGTACTGTACTGTATTTATTGATACGCTAAGTTTACATCATCTGTTTATAAGATGAATTGCCTATCAGTAACTGCATCAATGTTGTCTTATACAAAACACTGTAGATGTTAGAGGTATGATAGACATTAGACATCAAAAATGAAAAGAATGTGAAAAAGAAATTCATATTTACTTACACGTTTTACAATTCCTCTATTGATAATGAAGCAGCAGCAACATGATTGCTTTATGGCAGCCTGTAGTTGATGTAATTGCTTCACAGTACTAAGGAAATCTCAAAAAAATTTCTAATACATTTGTGAAATAAAATTTGTGGTTTTTAATAAGTGGATTGCGCAGTTGTTAAGGGTCAACTGTACTATGAATAACTGTATGCCAACAAAATGGATAACCTAGAGAAATGGACAAATTTCTAGAAACATACAGCTTACCAAGACTGAATCATGAAGAAATAGAAAATCTGAATAGACCTATAACTAGTAAGGAGATTGAATCAGGAATCAAAAACCTCCCAACACAGCAAAGCCCAGACTTTCACTAGTGAATTCTACCAATCATTTAAAGAATATTTAATACCAGTTGTTCTCAAACTCTTCCAAAAAACTTGAAGAAGAGAAAATGCTTCCTAATTCATTCTATGAGGCCAAAGACACTACAAGAAAACTACAGTAGTGTTCCTCATGAATATTTATGCCAAATCTCCAACAAAATATTAGCAAATTGAATCCAACAGCATAGTAAAAGGATTATACATCATGACAAAGTAGGATTTATTCCTAGAATGCAAGGATCACTCAACACACAAAAATCAATGTAATATATACCATATAACAGAATAACAGGAAAAATCACATGATCATCTCAATTGATGCAGCAAAATCATTTGACAAAATTCAACACCTTTCATAATGAAACCTCAATAAACTAGGAACAGAAGGAAATTATCTCAACATAATAAAAGCCATATATGAAAAGTCTCACAGGTAACAATCAGACTCAGTGGTGAAAGGCTGAAAACTTTTCTGTTAAGGAACAAGACAGGGAAGCCCACTCTCACCGCTTCTATTGAACATAGTACTGAAGTCCTAGCCAGAGCAATCAGGCAAGGAAAAAACGAAAGGCACTCCAATTGGAAAGGAAGAAATAAAATGATCTGTTTGTAAATAACATGATCTTATGTGTAGAAATCCTAGAAAATACACACACAGTTACAACTAATCAATGAAATCAGCCAAGTTGAAGGATACAAAATCAACAAACCAAAATCAGTTGTTTCTATACACTAACAATGAACACTCCAAAGAGAAAATTAAAAAAAGCAATTCCACTTAAAATAGCATTGAAAAGAGTACAATTCTTAGGAGTAAACTTACATGCTGAAAACTACAGAACATTGCTGAAAGAAATTAAAGATTCAGATGTTAGTCTGTAATCTTTTCTGGGTACCATGCCCCAGTCAAGTTCTCACATAACATTAACTATCACACCAAGTGTCCGCCAAATGAACGGTAAAACAAAATGTGATATATTCCTACAATGGAGTATTATTCAGTCATAAAAAGGAATGAAATTTCGATATATGCTCTAACATGGATGGACCTTGAAAAAATAATATGCGAAGGGAAGTAAATCAGACACAGGACAAATATTGTATGAGTCTCTCTGTATGAAGTACCTATATGAAGAATAAGTAAATTCATAGAGGTTCCCAGGGCCTGGGTCAGGGGAGAATGGGATTTGTTAGTTAACGGGCAGTTTCAGTTTGGGAAGATAAAAACGTTTTGGGTATAGATAATGGTGATGGTCACACAACATTGAAATGAATTTGATGCCACTGAATTGTACATTAACCAATGTTAGTTAAATTGATAGGTATTATGTTTTACCATAAAAATATATAAAAAAGAAAAAAAAATCCAACAAATATGACCAGTGTGTGAAGAAGTCAACAGACAGGCGATGTTTTCCCTCACACACGTTTCTGCTGGGTAGAGCACTTATGGCTGACTGCCATGTTTTCATGAGTTTCTTCCACAATTCTATGCTTGTTTGTCCTTTTTCCTTAGAAGGCCCCTGCAGTATCTCTGACCACTGACTTCCTTTCTTATAGGACTATCACTTGGAAATTGGAATATCACTTCCACGCTGAAATAACAGATGCCAAAAATGTAAAGTTGTGAGTTTATTGCATATGTAACAAAATGAACCTGACCTCCCTGGTCCAGCCTGCTGTACAATCACTGTTTGTTTTGTATTTCCAGCTGGTTCCATAACCACATTAAATAGAACTAGTATTTCTTTAAATACTTTTGATTTTGACATAAAACAGAACATTAGTGTACAACTTTCACAAAATAAATCAGCAATAAAAACAGTGGGAAGAATAACAAGGATAGCAGCAATACTTAAAAACAAGACATTACAAAATAAATTAAAAAATACATTATAAAGTGGTTGAGAAACAAAAATAAACAAATTTTAAAAATTCATACTATGTTTCGGGAAGGCTGCCGTGCGCGTGGCATACCCCTGGCTGCAGAAGCCCGTCCTGACAGCTGACCTGAGGGCCGCCCGACCTAAGCGCGGAGCGTTAGGCCGAGCAGGCTCAGGGGCCACAGTTCCATCCCACAGGCGGAATCTCCCTGCAGACGTCACGAGCAAGTCACTGTCCCCCAGGCCGCCCCTCTACGTTTCCTCCCCAAAGCGCTGGCAGAGCGGTGGTTCGCTACATCCCTGAGGGTTGGCTGCTGACCGCTGGCGAGGGCAAGCCTGGAAGTTGCGCCCCTGAGGCATCTGGGCAGAGGCGAGGGGGCGGGCGGGGTGGGTGTCTGGGATCACCGACGGGTGACCAGCGAGAGTGCACGTGTGGACCGGGTTCCTGCAGATTGGGAGCTACACTGTTCTCTGGGGTGGATCAAAGGCCCAAACCACTGTGGATGTTTAAGCTTCTAGAAGTGCAGTGCCGCTGACGGGCAGGCCTGCGTGGCAAAAGTAAACGGAGCCCTGGAAAGCTCTGCACTTTCAGGCGCCTGGGTGACACGCACAGCTGATGGGCGTGCCACGTGCGGCGTAAGGAGGAAAGCAGAGAGCCAGGCCTTACTGGCGGGTAACCGGTGCGTCCTGAGCAGCCCCTGCAGGAGCAGGACACGACCCTCTGGATCTCACTGAGGAGACACGTGACGCGAGAGCAGCCTGGGCTGCGGGTTCTGAGGCTCACGCACGCTCCCAACAGCAGGAAGGAGTCAAACGCGACGTGCCTGCTTCCAAGTCTTTCCAGCCACTCAACCCTCGTTTCCTTCCTAATCACTACACAATTTCGATCACCACCATAGGAAAAATCGGGTGGGTCTCCCCACTTTCAGATCTCTGATGGATGTCTTCTCCCACCACGTGAGCTGAGACCTGTCTGGTGGGAGGTCGGTATTTTCATCTCCTCACGTCCACAGGAAGACTACGAGGGAGGACTGGATGGACTCAGTGGGGAGCCAGCTTCTAGAATGACCTCGGCAAGTATCATGGCAAATGAGACACAGGATAAGCCCAACTGGGGCAAAGCCCAACTCTGGAAAGAGCCACCGTTTCACTTGGACTTCATGAGTGGACTAAGTTTTCCTTCTGTGGCAGGAAAAATCGACACCCCTTCTATCTAGATCCCCAGTCAGTACAGAAGCTAGGCTTTCTCGCAGCCCCTGGAACCCACGGCTGGTGACCCGTGGCCCCCACTGGGCAAAGCTCAGCGCAGGGGGCGGGTCTATCTCCTAAGAGGGCCGAGCGCTGCCCGCGCCAAACCGCAGCCCACTGCTGGGGAAGCCAAGGGCCGCGCAAGCGCAGAAGGGTGAGTACGCTCCCTACCGCGTCTACCGGGGTTAGTAACAGAAAGAACAGTGAAACAGTCGTCCAAACGCTCCTTCCAAACCCATCTCAGACCCACAGCTGGATTCCAACGCTTAACTCAAGTTTTTCAACAGCAAAATTTCAGCAGTGAAATGTCTTGCTAAGGAATTATCCTGCACTTGCCCCCAAAACAAAAAACAAAAAACCAGACAGGAGAGCTTGCTGCTGCTGCCATTGTCCCCTGAAGTTCAGCTATCCGAAATCAAGCCGCTTAGTTAAAACACTGTGTGAACTTTTGTGCAAACTGGAAAATGGTGTTAGAAACTTAGGGTCGAGGCTTGCTTTGGCCTTGCTCATCATACGAAGACATCTGGGCAAGTAAATCGAGTGGCAGTTGTCACTGTCACCATCTGACAGTGGGGAAATTGGCTGAATGAGTCAGGGTGGACGCGTACCCCTCTGCTGTCAGGTTTACATCCATGCCCTCCTTTGTGCAAAACTAACGTGGCGTGGATTCCGGTCATTGCGGTTCTGCATTCCCGCTCCCTTTTAAGCTAGTTTGCACCACCCCAGCAGCTAGACTAACAGAATTTTGTTGAGTTAGTTTAGATCTTAGCCATTTCCGCACAATAGTTTGTTAGTATTCAAGTGGCTCAGTTGCCACTCATCTACATACAGGTGGTAGCTGAAGCCACAGTTTGTGAGCTGAGGCTGGTTTTGGCCTGTTCTTTCATAAGCTTCGTTATGTGGTGGTTTCATTGGAAAAATATTTCGAACTGGATAGATAATGCGGCAAAATGGACTCTTTAAAGGAAAGATCATTTTTCTCTAAGTAAAACAAAATTTTCAACCAGAATACCCTGAAACGACCTACCCTGGGCCTCCAGCTAATGCTGCTAACGCTGCCCCCCAATTCCTTTACCTTTCAAAAAGGGAAGCACATTTTGGACTCAAGTTTCCTGCTGTGGCAGAATTCCAATAAGCATATATATTATACAGTTACTTTTCAGGTAGAATTTAATCTGCTACCCAGAGCAGGCTGCTAGGATGTGAAATTTGGAATTTGTTTTGAGGCAGAAAAGCTGGGATAGCTGCCAGTTACAAACCCTCAGTAAGCCAAGCTCGGTTCCGTAACTGCAGGTCGACACTCCTATAAAGAGCACAGGGCCGTGAGCCTGTCACCGTGTTACAACCGGAGCAGAATATCCTGTGTGACCGAAGCCAAATCTAAACCTGGCTGCTTTTTATTGGATGGGTGATGGAAGGGGGTGGGAGTACTGTCGTAAAGGAGGAAAATATGGGTGGGAGCCACCAATCAAAGTCCCCCCGCCCCCTTCGCTCCCCCAATGAAAAGGAGGGGAGACAACCCTTTCCCTCAGGTTATCTAGAATTCCAGTGCCTCAGCCCGCTTTGCAGGAGGCGCGCAGAAAGCGATATGCTTTTGGTCTGGCGGTCGTGAGCTAGAATCTGTTGCCTTTGGTTGCTCTTCACTCCACAGCAAACCCACAGGTCTCTTCCACTGCTGTTAGCAGCTTCTCGTAGAGCTTCTCATAAGACTCATAAGGTGGAATGTCGATCCGGTTAAAGCTGGAATGGGACAAAAGAGTGACAGTCACTGCTGGGGGCAGTCTGGCCATAGGAGCTGCCTCAGGGCCAAGGACAGGCAGGAGCAAAGCATTCGCGGGGGTTGCAGGGCAATGAGAAGGTGGGAGTCTCTCGTCACCAGTACTCGGGGGTGGGGGGTGGGGGTGGGGGATAGGTGAGTTTTCCACACCCCACTTGTGCTTTTCTGCTTCTAATGCCAAGAGTTTTCAACACACAGCAATAAAGGTCTTTAAAACTAAAATAAAACCAAACTACTATCTACTGTTGATATTAGGATAAAGCTCTTAACTTGTTTTGTTTGTATTTTTTGTCTTTGGGAGAAATCACTCAGTACCAGGAATACCATCTTTGTAGGCCAGCATAACCCAGACTGGCCGGCAGTCAATTGCCACTAATAATTTACTGTATGTCAGTCTATTCCTCTGTGACTTGATCTGAGACCAAAATGGGGCAGCCTGGAAAATCCCCTGCAAAACCAGAAACTGTATCTCAAAACTAATAAAATGTCAAATCCCTGCTAGATGAAATGAATCTTAAATTTTGGACTCAGTATTTCCATGGGGAAATTCATTTCCAGTGACTGTGCAAGGAAAAAGACACTCTCTAAGAAGCTATTATCTCAACAAACAAAAAAATACAAAACTGTGATCCAGAGGACACAGTGTGGCCTATTGAATTACTAGGGGTTAGGCAACTAAGGATGGTTTTTGTTAAGAATGAGTCGGGCTAAATGGTGTTGCAGTCTTTTTTCAGGAGCATTAGCATCGGGGGAGATTTTCCATATCTGTTTTATTCTAGGCACTAAACTAGGAAAGGACAAAACCTTAGGAGGAGGGGGTGTGCACACGGCACCCTTCCTGCAGCGCCAGGCTGGGGGCAACGCTGTGGACGCCCCTACAGTCCCGGAAACAGCTTTCACAGCCTTTCACACATGTGCAAACCCCAGTTAGCCTATCTAGCAGCTTGCCCAAAGTCACATATCAGAGCGTGTCCGGGCCAGCATCTGCACCCCCGTCCTCGGCTTACATTGCATCACAATGCATCTCAGCAACATGTGGGACTGGTTCTTCTGAACTAGAGGTAACTGTTCTCAATCAATTGTTCTGAGACAAAATGTATGTGATTTGATTTTTAAACCACAAAGGAAATAATCCACTACAGATACCGTGTTTCCCCAAAAATAAGACCTACCCTGAAAATAAATCCCAGTTAAGATCGCCAGACAGACACATTTAGTATGTTATGAGGATGTTCCAGAAGAAGATGACATGACTGTATTTGAATAAATCTAGATTGTTGTACATGAAAAAATACAACCCTGAAAATATGCCCTAATGCGTCTTTTGGAGCAAAAATTAATACGAGACCCGGTCTTATTTTCGGGGGGAACATGGTATTAAATTGAAATTTAGGGAGGATGTATTTTTCAAAATAGGCAAGTGCATCTGTCACACGCAAAGTTGAGGGGACAGTGGGGCCCCAGGAAGGTCAGATAAAGTGAAGACCAGTAACTCCCACTTAAAACTACAACTTGTCCCACTGACAGGTACACGTGTGCGCTCATGCATATGTGCAGCGAGGCCCAGAAAGTGCAGACGAACCCATGGGAGTGGCAGCCAACACCAATCACATCCCACAAAACTGGTTTCATGGAAGAGACTTCTCATAACCCTTACATGTGACACGCTGCTCAGTGCTTGTCCCATTCAACACTGGTGCCATTGCCAGTTGTTACCTGGGACTCTGCATAAATGAGACAGCTTAGAAAGTCGCGCGAGAGAGCACACGCTGTAGAAGCTCCTAGGGGATAGCGCCTGCACAGCCCTTTGCTTACCAGGTATGGGCCTTTGGCAGGTTGTCTGTGTTGGCGTCGATCAGGTGGATGGTGAACAGCCGGGGCCCTGCCGCGCCTGTAGAACCTTACAAGACAACATTCTAGTTAATGCACTTCAGAGGCTGGGCCTGGGCCCCACTGCTGAGCATACCCTCGGCCCAACGCCCCGGCGGGCTGTCCCGCCAGAGGGTCACAGAGTTGCCATGGCAACAGGAGCCTCTGCCTGGCCATCAAGTGACTAATCAGACATTTAGAAAGTCCCTGGCGCAGAGCAAACTCATGAGCACTCTCCTATGCACCTGACCATGAGCTGGCTCCAGTGGGGGTGTCTGCAGGTAGAATCCTTAAATCATCAGGGATTTTCTTTTAATAGAAATGTTTAGCAAGCAGGCCCACTATTGGTAGAGGACAGCGGTGGTAAAAGAAAAGCAGGATATAGTCATGAAACATCTTCAGGCAGAGGTATGATGGGAAAAGACAGACACAAACACCTGGGACCAAAGCCCAAGGAAATGGAAGTAACTTCTCTCTCAAAGAAGTGCTTAAAATAAGAAAAAGTCTACAGAAAATGTTCTATAGGTGAAATATCTCTGTTCTCAGTATTAACAAAGTTCAATTTACTAAATTTCAATATATTACTATTCTTCCTACTCCTTCTGGTTATCAAGGTTATCAAGTGACAAAAATCTGAAACTTTACAAGTCACAGGGCCGGGGAGAAGCCTACGAGGACTTTCCCAGTTGACTAGCTGTGGCTGACCGTGAGCCTCTCTGATCTCCTCGTGAGGCACAAAATCTTCAGCATCTATAGCCTTCCAACCGCCACTCCTGACCTGGGTGAGCCAGGGACCCAGTCAGAGCTGGAAGGCATGAGAGCGCACGTGGGTACCTAACTGGACAATGCAGCCTGTCAGGTAGCCCCTGTATAGATGAGGAAACTGAAGGCCAGGGAGGACCCCTGGAGCTAATGACCCACATGGAAGCAATACACTGGGTCTCTTGATTCAGGAGGGAGGGGCCTGACCTAAGTATCTACAAATGAATCCATAGTACACTTTAAAAACTCTGATTTCTTTCGCAAAAGCCTTGTTATTTGTACCCTCCTTTGTCAACCAATTCTATGGGAGGAGACACACTGGGCTCCACTGGGTCCTTCCTTGTTCAGATCATTCCAGACTCGGCTCCGAGTGGACATCAGGCTGGCCAGCACCCGCCACGGCTGCTGCAAAGTAACGTCCACCTGCTGATTCTGGCTGCAGAGACACTAGGAGGGGTGGGTGTGACAGGAGGCGGGGCTTTGTTCTGCTGGTATCCTCTCCTACACGTTTATATTTACAGACACTTCCTTTCAACTTGGGAAAAGGATAGCAGAGCCTTGAGGACTGGGAGCAGAGATAACGGCAACCAAGAGACCATCACCTTTATGGGGAAAAGGGTCTCTATGGCCAGTGGGAGTGAGAGCCCCTCTGCCAGGTGAGCACCGCGCGGTGATGAAAGCACACATCATGTCGCTTTCTAGGCGTTTCAGGAAGACCACCCCACCACATTCCTGTTCTCCCTGCCCCGGCCCAGGGGACAAGACGCCCAGTGTAGATGCCCTGCGCCAGTGGCCCCGCCCCCACGTCAGTCACCTTGCAAGGCCTTGAAGCCTTGGAGTGGGACTCGGGTGGATCCTGTCACAAACTGCAGGAGCCTGGCCCTCCTCTCCTCGTCGAAGGTCTCCACAGCCTGCCAGAACCACCTGACGACGCTGCTGTCAGCCGCGCAGTGCTTCAGCCGCGTGTTAGCCTTCCAGTCGTTCAAGTCGATCTTATCCAGGCCGCCTACGATCAGCTGTGAAGGGTTCATGGGCAGTTACTTCTCGGATGTGTAAACCTCTCAGGTCATGACATGCCTCCCAGGTCTCCAGTACGTGAAAGGAGCTAAAAACTTGGTCCCAGAGCAAAGTAGCAGCTATGTCCAAATAAACTAGACACACATTTAAACAAGAAGAAAGGCAAGCAAGCAGTACGCCTGAAGCACAACGCCTGGCTTTCTGCCACCTCAGGCTGGTTTCCAACCCCTAGGATTGTGGTACACAGCCACTGACAGGTCATTTTCTGCCACCAAGTTTGTGTTTGTGTTTTTGTATCACATTGGTGCGGACGGAAGAACCACCGGCAAGACTGCATGGAGCTGAGTGTAAAACGGGGCCGCGCACATCTCAGGAACCTCACACAACAATGATGTGTGGAATTTAAAATCTGAAGAGAGGGGTGGCCGGATGGTTCAGGTGGTTAGAGCGCGAGCTCTTAACAACAGGGTTGCCAGTTCGATTCCCACATGGGCCAGTGAACTGCGCCCTCCACAACTAGATTGAAAACAACGGTTTGAGCTTGGAGCTCAGCCACCGGTGGGCGACCAGTTTGCTCAGTGGTTAGAGTGTGGTATGCATAACACTAAGGTTGCCGGTTCAATTCCCACATGGATCAGTGAGCTGTGCCCTCCACAATTAGATTGAAAAACAAAAACGACGACTTGACTTGGAGCTGAGCTGCACACCCCCACAACTAGATTGAAAAAAAATAAAACAACAACTTGACATCCTGGAAAAATACACTGTTCCCTAATATTCCCTCCCCCGCCCCCCCAAAAAAAAATCTGAAGAGAAGGGAATGAAGCAGGAGTTACATGCTGGTTTCTGCAACTTGCTTAAAAAGTTCCCTCTGGAGAGCTACTGTCCCACCCAAGGGAGGCTCCGCTTGGCTCAAGCTCTCGGCATCTTACTGGTGGCGGAAAGACAGAACAATTTTAAAGGCTTGAGCTATCTGGCACCAAATAGATGGATTAGATGGATACGAGGTGAATGCCTCATTGTTTAAGTACATGAAGTGTGATTAGAGAAAACAGTAACACTTTGTTCAGAGTCTAGTAAGTGCAGAATAAGAATAGCACGTTGACATTGTGGGAAAAGTTGGCAATATACAAGATAATTTCCTCGATCTGAGGTGACTACACAGGACGGGGTCAGGAATCCCTACTGCTAGAGATCCTGAAAATACGATCAGCCACAAACCACCCTCAATAAGGCCCCCAGAATTATCTGGATTCACTGATGCCAGGTAGATGCCTGGCCTTGTCATAAACTGGCTCAACCCTCCTCAACCCCCTTCTCACTCCAGCCCTGACTCTACTCTGGGAGCCCCGACAGACCCCCACGCCTGTGAGGAATCCCCGCAAGCCTCAGGGCCCTTTAAGAAAAGCCTGACTCGACACGCTGAGCACGTACCTCCAGTTCCTTTTGGTCAAAAGGCTTCAATAAGTGTTGAGGAATGAGCTCATTAAACCCTTTCTGAAGAGCTAAGAATTGGGCTTCAATTCCTCTCATAAATCTCCAATTTACATATAACCTGAAAGAAAAATTCACAAGTTGGAAGCAATACCAACGGTTCATGAAAAATGTTTTTCTCCATTAACAGGTTCTGACATCCACCTGCTGAGTCCAACGCCCTGCCCGCCCAGCCGCCCCAAGGTGGGAGGAAAACCCGTGAGTTGGTAATACCCAGCCTAAGGATCAGGTTAAAATAAACCAGCTCGTGCCCTTATATCTTCTGATTCACTGCTAGAAATAGCAGTAGGGTTTAACCTGACCTATCCTAACAACTGCCACAATTTAAAAATGTATTGGAAAATAAAATACAGGATGCTGTGAGAACTACATACCAGTTGGACAGCCTGAGCACACGGAGGTGCCCTTGTTTCTAAATCTCCACTCTAAGTGACTAGTCATTTATTTGCTGTGATTAAGTGGGAAAACAGACTACAATGGAGTAGACTTCCTGGAGACTGGGCTCAAGGAAACGTCTAGGTTTCCTTCTCTCTCCTACGCTCTGGCAGCTTTGGATGGATCTGGGTGGTCACTTGAAAGTCCTTCCCCCACCTGGGTTCTGGGGTCATTAGTTTCCCTCTGCCAGGTCAGGCCTGGTCGCATCCGGGCTCCTCCACGCAGACCTGCCCCTGCTGAACCTAACGGCTTCTGGACGTCTCTTCTGTAATGTGCTTCTGGTCACAAGTGCTGGCAGGGACAGGCAAATCTCACGCAGCAAGTGAGCCCCACAGTCCATGAACTCAGCCGTGCCCGGACGGCCCTGGGCACCTGTCCCCACTGGCAACCACCAGGTTCCCCAGAGCATTACCGGACATATTCTTTCTTGTTCTCCTCCGTGACAGGAACATTTCTGCCGTTGGGCTTCAGTTCATGCTGAAGAATCCTCCCGAAAGCGTTGTGTTCCACACAGAAGGTGTGGTCCAGCACAGGGGTGATATCGTTCTCTCTGGCAAAGTCAGGACAGAAGACAGATGTCAGTTAGAGTTTTGCCGCCACATGGCAGTGAATGGAACGTTAAGTGGAACAATCCAGTACGAAAAGAGAGCAAGCGAGTAGTTACTGACTGCAGACCAGAGAGGACAGGAGAGCCTCAAGTGGACACAGCTCGAGTGAGGGCAGGAGGGTGTGGGTGCTGGACGGAGCCCGGAGGCCACAGCCCCAGTTCCAGATGTGTCCCAGACTCGGTTTTCTCATTCACAGGAGGGTGACAGTACCTCTACCATTCTATGATTTTATAAGATACCTGGTTGCTTTGTAAACTGAGTCTGTGAGCAGAAAGGAGGGAATCGTGAGGAGGAACTGAGTCAAAAGTAATCAACCTGCAGGAAGCCACATTAAGAAAAAATCACTCCCCCTTTTTAAGGCAGCCTTTTCAAGTGCATCAGTTCAAACAAAGAAGCACTTGAAAATTAAAACTGGCTTTAATATGCCATATTTTTTGAAACAGAGTAAAAGATTTCCTACAGGATGGAGGCCCTAACCCCCACAGGCTACCTATTTCAAGTTGGGACATACGAAACGAGGCTAACCAGCACACAGGACACAATCGAGAGGCCTGACTCCCGTTCAGCTCATCAGCTTGTCCTTCCTTTGCCAGAGCCTGATCTGTCATTCCTGTGAAACCGGCTCCTGCACAAGGACCACGACACCTACTACACCGTAGGAACACCATGGCACTGTGCCTGCTGCTTTTACGAGAGTGTTTAGGATATTCTAAGCCAAGGTGACTAAATAGTAATTTTTTTTTTTTTAAGATTTTATTGGGGAAGGAGAACAGGACTTTATTGGGGAACAGTGTGTACTTCCAGGACTTCTTTCCAAGTCAAGTTGTTGTCCTTTCAATCTTAGTTGTGGAGGGTTTCGTTCAGCTTCAAGTTGTTGTCCTTTCAGACTTAGTTGTGGAGGGCGCAGCTCAGCTCTAGGTCCAGTTGCCGTTGCTAGTTGCAGGGGGCGCAGCCCACCATCTCTTGAGGGAGTCGAACCGGCAACCTTGTGGTTGAGAGGACGCGCTCCAGCCAACTGAGCCCTTCGGGAACTCAGCTGCAGCTCAGCTCAAAGTGCCCTGTTCAATCTTAGTTGCAGGGGGCGGAGCCCACCATCCCTTGTGGGACTTGAGGAATCGAACTGGCAACCTTGAGGTTGAGAGCCCACTGGCCCATGTGGGAATCGAACTGGCAGCCTTTGGAGTTAGGAGCACAGAGCTCCAACCGCTTGAGCCACCGGGCTGGCCCAATAGTAATTTTGTTTTGATATTTTCTTATATCCAAGCATTTGACACTAGATGCTTTGATACTAATTTTGTTTTTGATACTTTCCCTCTAGCGATTAATTGGTGATGCCTTAGAGTGTCAAAAACCCCAGGCCTGGGGTTTAATATTTGTGATCATACATTAATCATTCAAGGAAATAACAAAAGAAACTAGTCCATGAAAAGAAACTAGCCAAATATGAGGAAAATAAGTCAATTAAGTTTTTTTTTTTTTGTTAAATCTACTTTTATATTTCTGGTGGCAAACAATAGTTTGTTTATATCTCCTCCAATTTCACACCCATCTCCAAAATATATACACACGCACACACAAAACAAATGTATATGGCATATACTAAGAAGGGTGGCTACATATTAATTTTCAATTGACTGAGCAGTGAGTCGATACTTACAGAATCCACACTAAGCTCTTATGTAGTTCTGGGTCCACCGATTCCAAATCAGAGAGCTGGATGGGTTTCCCCAGTAGCTGCTTGTAGAAGGGAACTGTGAAACCCCCGTTTATGTAGTGTCCATGAAACACCGCCAGACCCATGATCCGACCCACAAAATGGAAATAAGACAAATGGTCCTGTAGGGGGCGCCAGAGAACATGAATTCATTAGCTAAATGACAGGCCAAACAAAGTGTAGCTTGGGGATTTCTCCAGCTTCTAGGGAGAACTGTCCCCCAGTCAACCAGACACTGAATCAGTTACTCACAGGCTGTACTCATGGCCAAACGAAAGAAGGTTGCTTAGTCAAAATTTTGAGCATGTCTTTTGTATAGATCGTCTGAACATTTTATTTGCTGTTAGTTCAAACACCTTTTCCTCAGAATGGCTACATAATTTATGGGACCCAGTGCAAAATGAAAATGCAGAACCCCTTATTCAAAAATTAAGAATTTCAACATGGTGACAGCAGAGAGTCAAACCAAGCACAGGTCCTTCTGAATGCCCACCCTGGAAGCTGGCCCTGCTTCTCCTTCCCATTGCACTAAAAAGAAATAAAGAGCAAGGGGCAATTCCCCTGCTTCCTCTGCCACCCCTCCCCCTGTCCCACGAGAAAGAGGAAGACAAGAAATCTAAAAAAGGAACACAGAGGAAAATAAATATGAAAATCAAATATAAGAAGAACCAACCATTCTAAAACCCAAGCTGTTCTGGTTTTTAACTAAAAAGGGAACCTCACAATTCTACATTCAGGTTGGAATCATAATCAGAGAATTAGTGAAAACCTTGTTTCCATGTTGGGAAAAGGTTTGGTCACATCTGAACGCTTGTGGTCGAGCTGGTCTGTGACATGGCCCCAGAGGCCGTGGGCCCCACGGGAAGAGTCTTACACTCACCCGCTGCCCAGCCCTGGGCCAGAAGCTCACTCTGCACTTATTTCCTCATCTCTAAAACAAGCAGCGAACAGTGTCTGCAGCAATGGCCAAAAGGCCAATTACGGAAATATTCCAATTTTGACTGGGAGGAGGATGGACTTTGTGACCCGCTCACTTCTTAGAATGACACTGTCAACATACACAGTCATCATAGCAGAGTTCCCTCAAGTGGCAATAAAACGCTTTGAGTACATGAGCAGCTCAATGTCCGCCTTGTTCTCCTTGAAAACAACATACCCAAAGGTCCCGGTCACTAGAAATACAGGGTTGAAATCATCTCTCTTTATCCAGTTCTCACTCTATTTTTCAATGTTCTAGTTACCACAGACCTTAATTTGACAGTGAATAAACCAAACATTGAGACTGAAGCTGAAAATCCACTAAAAAACTTCTCCAACTTAAATGCCCTACCTCTTTATTCAATAATACTTACAGGGTTGATTGAAGAATCTGGGTTGATTTGTAACATGTAAATATTGTCTGTAGAATATTGGAAGAGTCCATAATAGGGATTCAACATTTCATGGCACAATAAATAAAGCCACTCCCTAGGAACAAAGGAAGAAGAGAAACATTTTATATGTGTTAAAATACCAATTTAGATCTTAACAAAAGGACTGTACCGCTGTGTCCTGGAAAGCCAAACTGGTAAGAGTACCTGGCTGGGAGTGAATGTGATTTGCACAGATAGGGAAAATAAGTCTAAAGAAGTAAAAACTTGCTTCTAGTAGCATCGGAAACGGCTTTTCTGGCCAAAATGCCAACCACAACTCAAGCTGAGAAACAACGGTTGTTGACGAGAATCAGCAGCACCTTAAAAGTACAGCATTCTCAGCAGTCGGCTTGGTGTCCTTGGCCCAGCTGAGGTTTTCTCTGCTAGTTTGCAAAGATCGCAACCTCAGGCGATGAGGAACGACCGGATGGCTCAGTGGGTTAGAGCGCGAGCTCTCAACAGCAAGGTTGCCGGTTCGATTCCCACATGGGATGGTGGGCTGCGCCCCCTGCAACTAAGATTAAAAATGGCAACTGGACCTGGAGCTGAGCTGCACCCTCCACAACTAGATTGAAGGACAACGACTTGGAGCTGATGGGCCCTGGAGAAACACACTGCTCCCCAATATTCCCCAATTTAAAAAAACACAAAAAAACACACCTCAGGCGATGATGTTAATGATGTGTTAGTAACTAACAGAAGTGCAGTAAAAAGCAATATGATCCTACTTTTATTTAAAAAGCGTGTGCACACACAGACACAAAACAGAAAATCCATACGCAGAGCACAGAAAAGACAGGAAGGACTCACACTAACATGTTGACAGTAGTTAACTGCAGAATCACATTCTGGGGCATTTTCATGTTTTTCTTTTGCTTCTTTCTAGTTTTTAAGTTTCTGATCGATTGTAACATGTAATAATGTTTAAATAAGGAAAAAACATTTTGCAGTCTGGGGAGGCAAGGGTTGTTTAAAAATGTCTTTTGCCCTTCATGAAGTTTCTGTCATGTTCAATTCTTATTTTCTGCCATTAACATTTATCATTTCTATAATTTAAAAAACTAGTTTAAAGCTTAAAAATATGTTAAGAGTTTTAAAATCTGGGTGGGGTGCATAAGAATGAATTATTTTCTTAATTCCTTTGTTTGAATCATTTCCTTATTAAAAAAAACACACAAATCAGAAACGAATTTAAAAAGCACTCTAAATAGAATCTGTATGATTCGATTGCTATGTATGGCCAGGTTGTGACAAGCCCACGTATGGGACAACCTCATACAAATCCCTATGGAAGTTCTGCACATAGCTTTTTTGTTCTTTCTATTCAAACTCCTTTCAAATGGATAAATCTCATTAAGATAACAGCTTCAAATTTTCTTCTGGAATTCCTTACTCTTTCAAATAGAAAAGACAGAATTGAGAAAGAATAGGAAAGGATAAGCACAAACGCAAATATCTACGAAAATTATAAGAATAACCAAAAAATTATCAGGCCATAACAAAGTTGTGTGTTGAACTCCAAAGAACAGAAAGGAACTGCCAGAGAGATGAGATTCCAAATCTTATAAAGTCTATTGACTAGAAAGGCAAAATTTCCCAGTGATAGTACTTTGATTCATCCCTAAGTTTTGGAGTTTGAATTTGAGCAGAATCATTTTCACAAAAACTAAGGACAGGAAGTGATTAAAATGCAAGCAAACATTCTGACCAAGCCGTGGACAAGGTAAAGAGGCCTATTAGGAATGTTCTGGAAGTGTACTATCTATATAGGCAAGAGAACGGGAGTGGTCCAGAACCAAACACTGGGAAAATGAGTGTAAACTGATTCTCATCGAGCAGATAATGAATACATACATACATGTATATGTAATTTAAGTCTCTCCCTCATGTCTATATAGGTATGATCCCATTTAGACCTGGGGTAGAATCTGAGAGCTGAAATAACAATGCAAGATCAAACTGGACGTGGCAGAACAAGGATTCACAGCTTTTTCCATTACAGCACCATGTCAATCCAGGGAGCTACACGAACATTTATCTGCACGTGGAAGACTTGATAAGTGGAAAATGCACAAGAACACAACTCCTTCCAAACCCAGCCAAGCTATTCGCATGCGTGCCTAGGAATACAGAATACCAGCCATGCAAAGGAATAATGGTAAATTGAAACAGTTTGCGATACTGAACTCTAGAGACATCTTGAGACTACAGGAAGGAAATAGCACAGACGAGAAAGTAGTGATTTGATTTGAATTGTTCGGACAAATATGAATGACTAAGTGGCAAGATTCTCATCTAAAAAGGGGGACAGAGAGCCTAAGCCTCTTGTCAGGAAATGGAATTAATGTTATCAAGAGCATACAGAGAAGTTACATTTGCCACAAGAAAGATGATTTCTAGAATCAAGAGGGAGAAGATCAAGGAAGAAACTTGGAACAACTGTGAAAGGAAAATATTTCCTGTGGGGAGGCAATACCAATGCGAACTCAGGAAAATGCAGGCTCTTCCGGACACTTATTCAGAGGGAGTCAAGGACAAGTTGGAGGTGGGAGGGTGAGATAAAGGAAGAGAAAGGGAAGGAATCAGTGGGATGGTTCTGTCCTAGGACCAGAGGGCATATGGTGACTTTCTTTTATTTATTTATAATTTAATTCAATTTTTTATATTAGTTTCAGGTGTACGGAACAACATAATTAGACACACCCCTCACAAAATTATAACCCCCCCAAGTCTACTACGCCTCTGACATCATATATAGCTGTTACAATTCCCATGACTATATTCCCTGTGCTGTACTACTTTACATCCTGTGACCATATATATATATATATATATATATATATATATATATATATATATACACTGTGTTTCCCTGAAAATAAGACCTAGGTGGACCATCAGCTCTAATGCGTCTTTTGGAGCAAAAATTAATATAAGACCCGGTATTACATTATATTAATTATATTATATTATAAGACCCGGTCTTATATTATGCTAAAATAAGACCGGGTCTTATATTAATTTTTGCTCCATTAGAGCTGATGGTCCAGCTAGGTCTTATTTTTGGGGAAACACGGTATATATTAATATATAGATATAGATATGACTATATCTATCTATCTATCTATACACATATACTTTCTTCTTTTTAATTCTTTTCTTTTGGCTGCTGAAATATCCCAACTCTATCCAGAAGCTGAATAAGACCTCATTATAATGCATATCAGAACATAATTTTGCTTGGAAAAACTGCTGTAGGGCTGACAATTTGCCTGTTTTCTAAATTGTGAAGGTATGAGGCTCTCCTATCCAGACTCCCTGACAGGGCCACTATTACACATCTTCTTGGGTCCTTCTTTGCAGCATCTACCAGTCTTATGGTTTTATACTTACTTGTGTAAGTCTTTGACTGATGCCCGTACCTCATCAGACTGAGAACTCCTTTACATGGGGCATGTGGAGGGTAAAGGGGACAGAGAACGTGTAACTTTGCTCACAGCCATATCCCTACTAGTGCCTAGTAGGGATGTGGTAAAGGCTCAATATTTAAGTTAATGAACAAATACGATTCTTACAAGGGCATACAAATTATAGGGGTATTCTCCTTTAAGAAGATTTGGTCATGTGATAGACACATTATTTTAATTCTTTCATTTTATATTTTCTTACAATGGAATTCAGTGAATAAATATGCTATGGTGATTTGAAAAAGTGTTGAAGCACTGGAAGAGAAGTTGAGGAAATCTCCCACAAGAAGTGTGGGGGGAAAACAGCAAAGACGGAAGATAAAAGCGATGAGAGACATAAAGGATCAACCTAAGGAATCCAAAATCCGAGTTAACAGGTGTTTCAGAAAGACCAGAGCAAGGACATGGGGGAGAAGAAATGACTGAAAAGTAAAACTCATTCATTCGGCAGATGTTTATCGAGATGAGCGCTCGCATGTGTTAGCTGCTCTGTCGAGAACTGGGTACTCAGCCTCCACGGACACAGAGTTCCTGACCGCAGGCTGTGTGCCCGCTGGAGACGCAGGCAGAGGGAGAAAGCTCACCCAGCACACCGCGCCAGGCGGGTTAGAGCCTGGGGTGACCTGAGTGAACCGATGGGACAAGCTGTGTGACACTGTGGGGATGATTTCTAGGCAGAGGGACACACCTTCTGTGCACCAGGCGGCAGGAGTGGGGGGGAGAGGCAGAGGCAACGGCCAAGCAGTGTGGGGCAGGCGGGTGCAGGCAGCCCTGCAGGGCAGTCAGGTGGGAAGGGAAGCCTCTGGGGGCTCAGGAACAGGGGAGAGACTCAGCGGAGTTTTTAGAAAGGTCATTCTGGATGCAACAGCCTGTTGAGACAAGGGAGAAAGTAGGAAGGTAAGTGAAGCAATCAAGAGCCAGACAGAGGGGAGGGAAGAGGAGGGGGCAGGACTCTCTTCTGAGGGTAGAGCTGCGAGGACCACGCGCTGGACTGGTGCTGAGCCAGAGGAACTAAGTGGGGCCATTAGTGAGGTGGGAAAAACTAGGGAGGAGCTGGTATGAGAGAGCAAGCCAGAAATTTTGGACTGTTAAGTGGACGATGCTTTAAAAATATCCAAGGAGGAATGAGAGGCAGTTGGATAAACAAGTGTGGGGCTGAGGGGAGAGGAGTGAGCAGGAGGGATACCTCTGAGTGTCCTCAGCACGGAGCCAGGGACCTCGGCACGTCCACCCAGGGGTGCAGAGGAGTACTCGGCCCAGGACCCAGCTCGGAGGCATGCCAGTGCTCAGACGTAAGGAAGAGGGAAGTGCCAGCAAGGGGAGCTGGGGGCGAGCCAGGGGAAGACCAGGAGTGTGGGGTCCTAGGAACCAAGTGCAGACAGTGTTTCGAGAAGCAGGGAGAGACCAACTACACCAAGTACTGCTGACAGACTAGGCCACAGACGGAGGAGGCAGCACTGGGCTTGGTGAGATGCAGGTCACGGTCACCCTGACCACACGGGCTTCAAAGGGCGTGGAATGGAGTCAAGAGAAAGTGAGGGATGTGGAGACAGGAACAGGGGTGCTCACAACTCTTCTGATGGGTTTTGCTATAAAGAGAACGGAGAAACAGGGCAATGACTAAGAGTTAAGCATTCTTGAACACATTTGTGTCTGTCCTGGAATTTCTAATTGCCTTTCTTTTTACTTTATTTGCCTTTATTGCCTCCTTAAAACTTAGACAGGAAAGGGATGCAGTGTCCAGGGAAGTTGTGGGGGCATGTTTGTTTAAGGAGGGAGTTGTTGAAACACATTTGTATATTTGTATGTGGTGAGATTGACCCACGAAAAAAGGACATTTTGATGAAATGAGATAGATGTGAAGTAACATAGAAGCCAGAGGCCTGGGGTGCCTCATGCAAGGCGCGGGTCGCTCTGCTTCAGAAACACGCACGGGCACCTCCGGATCACGGCAGGAAAGGCCGAGCCATGGTTGCAGATACAGGCAGACTGGGTATTGGTGGGGCTGAGCAAAGACTTCAGATTGCTTCCGCCTCCTCAGTTAAGTAGGAAGCAAAGTCAGCAGCTAGGTGGAAGCGAGGCTAGAATCTGAGAAAGAACAGGAGGGGTGACAAGAGAACTGATACCTTGCGGTTTGTGGCCATCAGTGCAGAGAAAGACCAGCAGTGTGGAAGTACGTTTGCCCCTCGTCACACTGAGCTGCTCAGGTGAGGCGCAGAGCCACCTACGATGGGTTTATGCAGAGCGGGGGTTTTGCCAGGTAAGTGCAGCATATGGCAAGAGGAGCGGGTGCTGAGCAGAGGTGCCGGGAGTGATTATGGTGCGATTACGAGTAAGGAGGAAGTGAGGACAGGAGGCGGTGGAAAACAGAAAAAGGTGGTCGAGTCTATGGATGCTGGGTGCTCCTGGATAGGGCCAAGTCACGTGTGGTGGAGAAGTGACGAAAACCAGACTGTCACCAGACCATTGTTCAGTGACACTGGGTGCGGGGAGATAGGACAGCAATGCCTTCAAAGTTCTGAATGGAAATCATTTTCTTCCCGGAATCTATAAAAAGCCAAACTATCACTCAAAATGTAAATTAAAAGATATTTTCAGACATAGGATCTTGGAAAATTCACCTCCCACACCATCCTCTCTAAGAAAGGTACTTGAAGATATACTGTAGTAACAGAAGGTCATAGAGGAAGAAACGAGGACGGTATGGGATTCACAAAACACAGCTCTGACCCAGGAAAGCAGCGAAGTCCCATGATGACAACTGTGCAAAAGGCCTGGAGAATCATCAGGCAGATGGGACAGTCTCCACGAGGGAGATCTGGTGGGGGATGGGGGAAAGGTGATGGCAAAAGTAATTTAATGGGGCGATAGAGACAAAACCTAGTTTAAAAAGGAGAAATTCTTCGAAAAACTTGTTCAAAAGGGTAAAATAAATTATAGACTACCAGGGAATATTTACATTGCCACAACAGTATAAACAATGTATTGGTTTTCAACTCTTAAAAACAATAGGCAAGGGGGCCGGATGGCTCAGTTGGTTAGAGTGCGAGCTCTGAACAACAGGGTTGCCGGTTTGATTCCCATATGGGCCAGTGAGTGAGCTGTGTCCTCCACAACTAGATTGAAGACAATGAGCTGCCGGCTGGAGGGGCAGCCGGATGGTTCAGTTGGTTGGAGTGCGAGCTCTTAAGAACAAGGTTGCTGGTTCAATTCCCACATAGGATGGTGGACTGCACCCCCTACAACTAAAGATTGAAAATGGCAACTGGACTTGGAGCTGAGCGGCCCTGGAGAAACACACTGTTCCCCAATATTCCCCAATTAAAAAAAAAAAAAAAAGTAAAAAAAAAAAAAAAAGGCAGACAAGCATAGGAGACTTGCTTAATTTTAGATACAGAACAGAATATAAATCTTCAACCTTGACGATACACAAGTAATATTACAGATGACAGAATGTCAGAGGGAAACCGAAGGAATGCAGAAGGGGAAGTCACGAGTATTATTACCCTTTTCTTATGAAAAAGAGAGGACAAGAGGTAATGTCTCCAGTGGACCAACCAGAAAATAATGGTGAAAACACCTTACGCAAAGTCACAAAGACTATGATAGGAGATCTAAACATCCTGACATTACTAAACTGGGAAGTGAGAGTCTTAAATTAGACCCTCACCACAACCATTATTCAGTCTGTCTGTGTCTATGACCATAAATCATGAAATCAATAGATAATATCTAAATTTAATCGATTTGATGATAGAAAGATACCTATTAGAAGGAACAGTTAAAAGAGCAAAAACGCAGTTATGTCGAAGGTGAAAAGATGTAGGACAGGAAATACCGTGTTTTCCTGAAAATAAGACCTAGCCAGACCATCAGCTCTAATGCATCTTTTGGAGCAAAAATTAGTATAAAGACCCGGTCTTGTATTAAAATAAGACCGGGTCTTATGTATATCAATTTTTGCTCCAAAAGACTTATTAGAGCTGATGGTCCGGCTAGGTCTGATTTTTGGGGAAACACGGTAGTAGCTTTTCATTATTATATTCTATTTAAAAAATCATTTGCATGAATTATTTTGAACAAAATTCCTTTGACATGAATGCAACTTACATGCCCAGCGCCCACGCCCGGAAATCCTCTAATGAGACAAGCAAGGCCGCCTCCCTGATTAATTTCAGGAGCAGGTCCTTCAGGGTTCAGGTTCAGTCATGTCAGATGAAGAAGGGGGAAAGTTTAAAAGTTTAATTCTCGCTTTACACAACGGAAATTAATGGTGAGGACCACGTACATTCCGATAGGTTATGGCAAGATGCTAGTGTGCATATGCTCTCAGGTTTTCTAATTCTAAGAAAGCTCACTGAAGGCAACGTTTCAAGTCCTGACTGTTCCAAGACAAGCACCAGAAAGTGACAACTTCTCTCTGTAAGTATCACATTTATGCTAAAGTCTGTGCAGCGGAAAGGGTGAATAAATTAGCACCTCACCTTGCCACTCCACCATAATCCAAACCTTCTTCCCCACGAAATTTCACCATTAGTCGTTTTTTCAAGTCTTTCGGTCGCATCTTCATTATCTGGCGATAAGACTCCTACGTATGAAAATTACAGTTTCAGAGAAGAACTTTTCTTATTCTTCAAGTTATAAAAAGATGAAAAGTTACTGATAATGGAGCCAGATTCAACGTAAGCATTCATTCAAATCTGAGTTCTATCTGGCCCCTGTGCAGAATGTTTATTTGGCTTCTAGTACATTCTGCTTCCACCACCTTTTCTCCCACTGTTTCTCGCTCAGAAAGCACAACAAAACAAACATGTGCCAGATAATACTGTACCTAAAGGAAACACATATTCACTTTTCAGCACAACCACTAGTGACTTAAGAACAAATGTCCTCAGCAGACTGGACTTTCTCTACACAAATTAATTTCAATGTCTACTATAAACACTTTATATATTTTAACTCAAATGAAGATGTCACTAGAAAGTCTGAATATTAAAAGAATTCTGAGCCTGTTTTTACATCTCAAGTGAAAAATCACATGACTCTCACTGAGTCAAAAAGCAAAGAAGGGTTTACGTGTGATAAAGTAGCTCATCCAAAACATAGAAAACCTGTGGTCAGCCTGATATTCCCTCACAGTCAGCATTTGAGTGGGACTAGCTAAGTGTTTGTAGATATGTTCAGTGATAAGGCACTTACGAATCTTTTCATGCTTTAAATTTAATGTAATTCAAACTCTACCATCCCAAGTGGGAAAGAGGAGGTTGAGTGGAAATGATCCAGCAGCAAAACGTCAATAATTCAGCTCTTTTCTAACCCTGGCAACCATTTAAGATGCTCAGTGGGCAAAAGTGGGCACTTCAGCTGACCCACTCGTCCAACAGTGGCTGCGCACCAGCATCAAGCTCAGCCCTGGGCACTTCTTTGGTGCCCTCCGCTGTTCTCGAGGCGCTGGGCTCCCTGCAGTGGCCTCTGCGGCCTCTCGGGCTGCAGCCCAGCGGGAATGTGTTCAGTTCTCACCCTGTCTCATTTGGTCACGTCTGCCAGTGATTCCACAAGGCAGGTGGGCTATGGCCCAAACACAGGTGAGATGCCATCTTATGATCATCTTCCTTGAGAAAAGGGCCCTGTCTACAAGAGGGCCCTGCCTATTTAGGGACCCTGATCCTGCCAGGGGGCTGGATAAGGGACAGAGCCCTTCCCAGGAGCCATCTGATCTTCCTATTTCCAGAAGAGACAACAAGGTGGCTACTCGGCCACTCAGCGTCTCTGAGGAGGCAGTGCCATTGGACCAAGTTCCATACGAGGCCATAGCAGGAGTGACTGGTGCAGACCACAGAGATATATAAAGTGTGTAATGCGGAAAGCGGGTTACAATGCTCAGTTCCTCTTTCTGCATAATTCTCTAGATTTTCACCTCAAAAGTCATCTCAGTTTTTACACTGTTATCACAGGAGGAAATGCAGGTTCCTCTTTCTACATGGGCACTGCTCCTGATAAATGCCTGCATTTTACGGAGTAATAAAATCAATACCTGAAACAGCAACCAGAAAGAGGAACTTGCTGAAATGCAGAAATCGCTTGCACAGCAGTCCCCTGAGAGCACCCCCTTAAAACCAAGGAGGTTACTGGGGGGCCATTCCTTTGGCTGAATTGCCCTGTTTACTAACATGGATGCAGAGACTGTGCCTGATTGTTAGTTGCACTCAATTGCATACCTCAAATATTTCTTCTCTGGACACTTCGATGCGGCAATGACCGGCCTGGGGTTGCTGAAGTGAAAGTTCGTGTCTGAGGACCTTCAGTTTCTGGACTAAATCCCTTTCGTATCTTTGGGCGGGAAGCTCCTCATCTTCCACAGAGCCCTCACTGGGCAATGGCAGCGGCTGGCTGGGCTCCTTTAGTTGGCACTGGTGACTTGAAAAGGACAGAAGCATCAAAGTCACTCCACAAGCAGTGGCCAAGGGAGCTGCAAGCAATGCCTCCCATACCAAGGGACCAAAAAGAGAGTTCATTACACAGAACTTCAAGCAGACACTTTTTCTCTGATGCCGTGGCCGTGTACACATTGCTGGTGGCCACCATTAGCCTAAATATAGGTCTCACACACAACAAAGGAGCTATCCTACTTCCAAGCAACAGCGTAGCTGATATATTACCATCGCTATAAATAAAGACAGCAACTGCTGTCATTTGTCATGCATCTAGCATGACACTGATCAACACACTCGTAGATGTGCCTTGGCAGTTAGAATTCAATGGAGTCGATGTGAAACATTTTTCAAGCAGATTATAGTGGAGGTGGGCAATATGCACAAGAGCAGACTACTCAAGTGAAATCTAATGGTCGCCATTCATTTTCAGAACCAAATGATATCTAAGCCCATCCATTAAAAGCAAAATTCCATAAAATAAAAGGACTAGGACTAGTAGAGAGACAAAGTGGCATTTGTCTTGTTCATGTTTTGCCACTGATGTCGGTTGTCAATGGGAAGAGCCACATGGGCTCTTACGTTCTAAGAACACAAGAAGCCTGGAACACTGGACGTGGGAGCCAAGATAATTCCGTTATCTGGAAGGACGAGCACAGGAAAAGGCTCCTGCAAGTGGAACTATCGACTGTGGCAGCCCTTCTAGACAGTGATGAAAACCTCATTTTACTGCTTCTCACTCTAAGGGCCGTGCATTTCATCACAGCGCACATGTGGAAGCTTTGGAAATGAACCTGCATAATATTGCCATCGTGGTGAATTTCATTTTGGCTGCAAGAAAAGGGTGGCAACAATGTGGCTTCAATGCTGCTTGTGGTTAACTTGAGAGTTTAAAACATGCAACTGTCCATCAAATATTTATCATATTTTGCTTTTGCTTATTCTCCACTAACAAACAATGCAGTAGATAAATTCAGAAAAATAATAATAGAAGACATTCAATGATAAATGGAAGAGGTCAACAAAAATTTTGTAAAAGTCTTACTTCATGATGTGGTGTAACCTTGGGTCTGTAAACTGGGTTGTTCGGTTATTATGATCTACAAAATATATTCTCCCGGAAACTGTACTTCTGACTTCCCAACCTGGTGGCAGTGGTCCAAGTTCATCACAGTTCACGCTGTTAAGGTCTCTACCAAACAGAAGACACAGAGAGGTTTGTCCGGAGGCATAAGACCAGAACTTCAGCGAGAGGAGCCACAGGAGCCCATTAGTAGTGCGGCTGTGTCCCAGTTCTAACTGACAGTCCCGGTGCTACTTACGCCAAACTCCCTGAGGCTGGGTCGCTGTGCTGCAAGTGACAGCAAAATCCTACAGATAAAAAGGCAACTTTCGGAGCCTATAACCAGGACAGGGAACATGGTCTACTTGGGGAATATCCTTTCTTATACCTGAGATGGCCAAAGAGTAGGAAGCACCTATATTGCCGGAAAACTATCTGAATTCGCAGGTTAAATGAAATGCTCAAGAGAAGTTCAATGAAATGCTCAAGGTCAGAGAAGTTGCTTCGTTGAAAAGCCCCCAGACAGCCAAGTCTTTTAAAGCTGATGGGGATGGATTAACATGCATTTGAAATCTCACAATTCTAAACAGCTATACCGGGAAGAGTCACTCTCAGTTTTTCCTTGGCTTTGTTAAGAAAGTGTTTCTCATTCCAACCTCTTGATTAATTACTTCAGTATAATCCAGTCATATGGGAGCACAGCATTACTGACCAGGAGGCTTTTCCAATTAGCACAAATGACTGATATTTCTTGTGGTGGCTACCACAGAGACACCTCATCCATTTGCAGGTAATGTCCATTCTAACTATGAAAGTGAATCGTAAATTCAACATAGACTTGAAAAATCAAAGACAGGAAGCTTGTTCCCAGATAAAGAAAATTATGAATGAAAAGGAAATGAGCATTACTAAATAAATGTTATTAGGTAGTAATGCTATTCTAAAACAAACCAAAAAACTTTAAAAAGGCAAAGCAAAGAAAAACAAACAAACAAACAAACAAACAAAGAAACATAACTCTGTTACGGGTGGGGCGGGGGTCTCTCTGACCTGGGCTCAGATGTATGGCCTTGTAGAAGGAATTCGTATAGAAAAGCTTCATCTCCCCCAGGAATGGTCCCCAAGGGACTGAGGCAATAGGGACAGTAAAGTAGAAGAGAGAAAGGGTGATAGTCTTTATATTTCCTTTTTAACTCTTTATTATGGAAACTTTTAAGCATATAAAAAATAGAGAGAGACCATAATGAATAACCAACTTCAATAATTATCAAGTCATTGTCAACCTGTTTTAAATACATCCCTATTCACTGCCCCCACAACAATTATTTGAAGCAAATCCCATACATCCTATCACTTGTTCCATCAGTATTTTTAGTTTAAAATGAGAGCAACACAGCTTGAAGGGTTTATTGGCTTTTCAAGCCAGGGCACATTGGATTTAATCTAGGTGTGAGGGCCTTTTTTTGGTTATGAGATTTGATTTCAAGATACAGGACTGTTTTCTAAAGGCCCGTTGTGCTCCCCAGCAGCTGCCGATTTACCACGTGGAGGGTCTGGAGGTGGCAGCAGAGCTGGGACCCTCACCCAGGGAGCCCGAGTCCAGGACCCCGAGACGACATCCTCTTTGAGCTGCCACTCTTCTAACCTAAAGGGCTCTCTCATCCAGTCAGGGGATCCAGGCAACTGCTGGAAAACCGGCTTCGGTGCGCATGGGAGAAACCTACCTTGGTATCCTGGGGTCGTGCCACGTGCTAACTCCAGTCTGTGTGTGCAAAAAGTAAACTTGCCCCTGCACTGTTGTTCTTTGTTCTGTGTAAGAAATTGGGGGTGGGGGGAGATGGTGGTGGACACAATTAATTAGGTAAAATTCAGTTCCAAGGGGAGTTTTCAACCAATCCTCCAAGCACAAAGTCTAAGCTTGCTTTCAACATTCTTTAAAATTATCAAGAATTTGAAAGGGCAGTGGTTAACTTTTGCCCGACTTCCTCACATCACAAGCCGTATGCAAATGCTGGGGCCTGTCTTCCTTTCTCCTCTTCACACCTGGAGAGGCGTGTTCTCCTTACTGGGCCACAGCCCTGGATGACATGCTGTTTATGTATCCAGTACCTAGGAGTGACCTTACCTTGACCTCTGTTACCTCCATATGCTCTTACTTCTGGTATGATCTGCCATATCTCAATTATATTCCATCTTTCCTTAGGTTCTCCCTGTGATTGTCAAGTGATCCCTTTTTTTCACTCTTACCCCATACTGTCCTTTCCACATTCAAATCACAGAGCATTACAAATACCCTCATCTAGCCCACGTACCATCTTGATTTCCTTTGGTACTCATTTGCCTAAAATTTTCTAACAATTGCTAAACTGGGAGATTGGGGCAATTGCTGACAAATTCGTGACAAGCAAGATTTATCACCATCTTTTCCCAGTTGTCTTTACATTGACACAACCATCATATGGCACAGCTCTGCACACATCTGCAGTTAAGGCATGTACAAGTTACTAAAAAAGGTTGAAAAAAAATCAAAGCTCTCTGGAACACAGTAGATAAAGCTCGGGAGAGCAGGGTGAATTCTCTCACCATAGCCTTCGGGCAGTTCTGGTGACTGGTGGCCATGTGGTCGGTTCTGAGGCGTCTGGAGTGACCCTCGGACCTCAGGATTTCGAAGTCGCTGTGCCTGAAGTCTTTGATCTTGACTTGGGGATTCCCCAAATCTGCAGTTCCCTCCGCCAGCAGCAGCGCCAGTGCTGTCTGTGTACGGGGCTGGCTCCTCCATGAAGCAGCTGAGCGGCCTCCCAGGCCCCGAGTCTTCACACACGGTGCTGAAACGGGGAAGAGCACAGCGCGCATGGGCACAAGGGCCGGAACTCAACGGCTCTCACAGCTGTTTACTTTGCTCTTCTCGAACAATGCCAAGTGCTTCGTTTCATAAAAATCAAACTGTCCTATTTAAATAGAAAGACTTCTGCATGAGGAACAAGTGGCCAAAAGGGAGCCATATATAAAGTGCCATCAAGGTCACCTGCGGGGCTTCATCCTCGGGTAGAGCTGAATGACTGAAAACACCAACTTCACACAATAAGGAGCTCATGAAATGTGATTTGATTTTTCTTGATTTAAAGTCAAATCCAAACATTCCGTTTCCCTTGTTATTTTCCACAATAATGACTGTAAGTACTCTTTAACATAAATCTTCAGCTCTGAACAATTTTGAAGACAATTTACCTTAATAGGTTATTTTCCATATAAGCAAATACTTTTAAAAAATACTTTACATTGAAAAATTTCAAATATACCCACCAATTGGGAGATGAATCCCCCCGACCCAGCTACGATGATGACTGTCTCGTGCTACTCTGCCAATTCTTCTCTCCTCTGAGCCATTCTGAAACCAATCCCAACATTTTCCCATTTCATCCTCGATTATTTCCACATCTACCTCTAGAAGGGCTTTTTCCATTATCATGACTAGAAAATGTACATTAATTTTTTAAATACCATCAAACACGTGTTCACTTTCTCCAGTCAATTGTCTCAATCAGGATCCAAATGAGGTCCACACTTGCGTTTAGTAGGTATGTCTCTTAAGTCTCTTTTATTATTAATTTACAGGTTCTTTTCCTTCCCTGCGATTTACTTTCCTAGCAGTATTTGTGAAGACACTGGGCTGTGTCTTCTACACTCTACAGAGTACCCCCTTCTAGATGGTGGTTGTTACACCCCTGTGGGTTGTGCAACACGTTCTTCTGTCCCCTGGATTTCCGTTAATGTCAGATCACCTCTCCTTTAGGACGCTGTTAACAGCTACGAATCATGATTACTCAGCTTCATTAATTCATTGGGGATCGCCAAGTTGTGGACCAATGAGATTTTTTTGAGGTTTTTGGTTTTTCTTTTCAGGTGTTTTAGAGTTTTGTTTTTCTCCCTGGGTCATTATGAATATATAATGTTCATTTTTAATACACTTGATGTGTTTCAATCCATTGCAGTTATAATTCTTACTGATGTTCCAACTGATCAACCTTTGGCCAGTGAGAACCTCTTTAAATTGCATCCTGAGTCTTTTGGGCACAACCCCACTACTCTTTACAACTTCCTTTAAACACAAGGAACCTGGATTCCTGTTTCATCCCAAAGTCCTTTCCTGCGTCTCAAGCATTCAGCACCCTGAAAAGCTGTGAAGGATAACTTCACAGAGAGAGCGGGAGCAAGAACCCAAGGTGGCAGAGAACTCAGCAGGCGTTGTCACGGTGATACGTACCCTTCATTTTCTAACAGTCCTCTGCAGTCTACCACAGACCCTCCAGTGCCTATTCTGTCTCGTGTCTGTAAACTGACTAAAACAGAAAAGAACGTCTTGTGTTAAAATCCAGTGGCATGGTATACAATTATAATACAGTGAGCCATTGTAAATGTATAATTGATGCACATTATTTATTTAAAAAGCGAGGCATGGACATCTACACACACACATATATTCCTATGCTTTAATCCAGGAGCTGCAGACCACACCACCTGGAACATTCCTTATAAATGTGGAGCAGGAAGAGGTTCTGTGTTTTCCGTGCTCTCCATAAACAGAACAGAACACAATATTCACTTCCTCTAAGTTACCTATCTTTCAAGAAGGTTTCGACTTATGTTGAATGAAGGATACAGAGAGCACTTCCGGAATGTACAAAGTCTAGATGAAGCTAAATATTTATTCTCGGTCCCTACTGTGAACAGCAAAGACATTTATAAAGTTGCTCCCAGTTATTCATTTTCCCCCAGCACCTCCCTCCACAAAGAGGAGAAATCACAAACAGAAAAGCATTAAGTGAGAACTTTTCCATTATGACAGTTTTCAGGATGTATACTCACTGCTCACTTATCTCGGGTCAAGTCTACATAAGATAATACCTAAAAGATTTGGGGTCATAAGTCCCTCTGGTTGTTGCTGAGATACTATGTTTTCTTTGATTCCTCGCAATGTGTACAACCAGCAGACAGCATTTTAGAGTCACCCTAAAATGCTAATAAAATCTGAACAGGATGAGCTATACTTAACAGATACATCATTTCCAACAGAATACCGCCAGTCAGCACTGTAACATTGGCACATTTCATTTGTTCATTCTAAATAATTCAGTCCTCTAACTATACAATCATATTGCATGGAAGTCTTCAGAAATCATCTTTGCTTTTTACATAGATGATGGATCTTCCTGAAGAAACTATTTCTTAACTCTTGACTATGTGGCCACCAATCTTATCATCTACCCTTGGATAATACAATGACAAATTCATTGTCCATTAATGTGATGATAAAAATGACATTGAAAATTATAACCCTAAATCTTTTTGTACCTTAGTCATTTTAACTCAATTTTAAATGACAGGTTGAAGGGAATTAGATAAAATAATAAAAACCACACAAGATGAAACGTTTTAGTACTGAAGAGATGGCCCACGTATGTGGTTTGTCCTTCGAAGTATGTCACCTTTGTCAGTGCCTGTATGTGTTTTCTCAGTGATGAAGAGCTGAATGTTAAGTTCTGTAAAAGCATCTCTTTATACAGATGAGAAAGTTCTTACCCACTATTTGGCCACGAACTGCATCAGTATCTGAGGGATTTAGTTTGCATAGATCCAAACGCTGGTCTGCAAACAAACAATTGAAAACTTAACCCAGGGAAATGTTAACTAGGGAGGAAGGCAGGAATTCTGTATTCAGTATTCAAAAAAAAAAAAAAAAAAAAAAAGCCTCATAAGCCTTCTTCAGTTGCATTAGAGGCAGAAAAGCGTTTGGTTCTTACATCCAGTATCTTTTAATCTGCTGATGGCATTGGACAGCAGCCGCACACAGCCCAGGAAGCCAGCTCCCTGCTTCTTGTGAATTTTCTTGTGGTTCCACACGCTGATGGTTATAGAATCAGTTTTCCCAACATATCTGAAAGCAACATGTAAACTCATTTTTAATTGTATTTCTGAATTATGATAGCCCACTGAGATTTTATCTGATGGACTTGTTAGTATAGAAGAATCCTTTTAAAATAATGTTAGTTCTATATTCCACACGTAACAGGCACTAAATAAATATACGTCTACTAACTGCAACGGGCTGGGAAAAGAACTACAACCCATTATCTAAGAAGCAAATGTAGATAATCACATAAAGATAATACTCTTGTAACAGAGATGTACTATATTTTACTAGTTCCAAAGGACAATGGCACGATTCATAAATGCCCACCAGTGTTAGACTTACTATTGAACACTAGTTTGCAACAAGGGATTACTTAGAAATCCACAGATCCATCCAGCGCACACTGACGGGACCTAAGTCAGACACTCACCCCCACTTATTCTCAGAGTAAGTCACCCACAGGGGGAAGCTTTCAGGACAAGGACGGACAACCACTTTCCAGGTCACTAATGGTACCTCAGTGCAACTGAAAGGGAGTCTTAGAATCCAGCTCCTAAAAATCCCACCCAAACCCAGTACAGTTTGTGTTGATACAAAACCAATTATCATGATTACTTTGACAAAAATTTCGTAGCAGGGACATGAAAACATAAGTTCAAGTAAAATAGTGGTTTTCAAAGTGAATCCATTTTATGGATTAATGTAGGAAATTGTCTGATGGGGTGTAGGCTTATATACATTCAATCATTCCAAACTATTTTCTCTTGCAGAAAATATATTTGTACTAAAAAGCAGAATTAAAAAAAAAATCATCAGAAATATATAAAATGTATATTTGCATAAGAAACATGTACAATAACAACAACAACAACAATAACAATGATGCGTTTTTAAAGTAAAAACTCTACAACCAGGTTTAGGGCTTCACTGAGAAAACAGTAGTATATAGAGGACCTGAACTATGGACCTTGGGAAGATTGAAACGTTTGAGGATCACAGTTATGAAAGCAAACCATAAAAAATCTATGAAAATGTCAAACATAAGAACTTCAAAGAATATGAATTCTAAAATTAGAGAGTACAAATATTCATTTGGCTATCCATGTTTGTTATCAGTTAGAAGTTAGAAATCCTTTCTTTCTTTTAATGACATGCTTCACTTTAAAATCTCGATACCTACGTTCCTGCTGCTCCCCAAATGGCATATAGAATATTCAACTCACAGATCGTAGTGCTGGTTCCACTTTGGGTCCAATGTGTTTTTCACAGTGTCCGTTGAGTGGCACTGTCCAGATCCGTCCACTACAATCTTTGCAAACGGGTCGGGGAGTCCTAGAGGAGAGGGGACAGCCACACTTGGATGAGGCTATAGATCGACCAGGTGACACAGAACAGTCTTGCCAAAGGCAGCTTCGAGGTCATCTAATGTGGTAACGATGATTACCCTGCTTTCTCTAATTTAAGGTTAGTTTTGGTCTAGTTAGCTGTCTAAGAAAGGCAATCCAGTATGACGTCACCCTCAGATTTTTTGAGCCTAGAAAAGAAAACCAGGCTTAAAGAAAATTATAAAAATAAGCTTAAATTCAAATTCCCATTTTTGCTGATCACTAAGTAGGGCTAACTAAATGGAGAAAAGGTGTCTATAATTAATTGTATTTACACTTTCTAAAAAGGAACAGTGCCTAGAAGTCTTGTTTACTGATTGTTGTCTATTTTATCTATGGAAGCAAGTGTTCACCAAGGCTTAATAAGTTCCTAAATTAATCAGATAGGATTACAAGATCAGAGAGGTGGCAAGGTAAGGAAGGGTTTGGGGACAGGCCTGGCTGTGGGCCACCCCTCTGGAGCTTCCTAGTGACTTGAATAAAGCCTGTGAGCCTAAGTTTCTTCCTTTAAAGTGTGAATAATACCACTTAAGAACTGAGCAGTGTTCTTGCGAGGATCAGAAAGAGTGTGAAGAATTTCATGCTGCAGGCACGTACTTTATAGCAGGTGAGTTTCTTGCGTTAAGGGGTGCTTCCTTCCTTTAGAAAAGGATCCTCTATTTTTAAAAATCCCTTTAATTACAAGGCTTTTAAAATGTGATTTAATTTATAAAATTTGATTAACAATTTTACTCAAACCCAGCTATTTTACAGAAAAATGTCTCATCTGTATTTGAACTGAGAACACTCCATCCAGCAGAAAGCAATGTATTAATGAGTGGAAAGACAGAGGAAACAGGGTGTGGCCAGAATAGGGAAAGAGAGAGAGAGAGAGTTTCTCATCTGAGTTAGAAATTCCGCGCCTTGGAGCTAAGGAGCCATGGTGTGGTAGTCAACTGGGCAGTGAAGTTTGTCCAACCACGGGTTTCTACTCAGTCAGGGCAGGACATTTAGGAGAATACACCCAGTGTTTTTTAAAAAGTTTAAAATTTCAGAAATATGTGAAGACTATTAATATTGTAAGAGAGCAAAAATGAGTGTTTACTTACTGAAGAAGTCTTTCTTTGCAAGGTTCTTGGCACACAATACTAAAAACAAACAGAAAACGCCAGGGTTAGCATTTATGGACGAGATTCTCACCACAGCTAGTAGCTATGGACTGAATTGTGTCCCCCACTCCCCCAAATTTGTATATTGAAGCCCCAACCCCAATGTGATGGTACTTGGAGGGGAGCCTTTGGGAGGTGCTTAGGGTTAGATGAGGTCATGAGGGCGGGGCTCTCACGATGGGATCAGTGTCCCTGTAACATGAGACCACAGCGCTCGCTCTCACTCTGCCCTCCATGGGAAGAAGGTAGAGTAAGAAGGTGGCCGTCTACACGCTGGGAAGAGGCCCCTCACCAACGGGGGATTTTGCTGCCACCTTGAATCTGTCAGCCTCCAGAACTGTGACAAACACATGTGTGTTATTTAAGCCATCTAGTCCATGGTATTTTGTTATGTCAGCCCAAACTGACCGAGACACTGGTCTATATTTACAGTGGAAAAAAATTCTAAAAATTATCTTTGCCAATGATTGCCTTTCGAATTTGGTACTACATCAAATAAAAAACTGACAAGTAACAAAAAAGTGTTTTCTCCTCTAATCGGGAATCAATAACAAATACAAACTCTTTTAGTTTAAACTTAAATTCTGACTTAAACACAGATAAATATATCAATATGCTCTGATTAATTGCTCAGTTAACTACCAATTCAAATTAAGACCTCCAGTATTTACCTTTTTAGCCACTCCTAGCAACAACAAAAGGAAGCCTGCGTTTTTGATATTATGATAAATAATACAATTTTGTAAATGTAAACTTTGGTATGTTGGAGAATAGAAAGCAAGGGGCGCATGATAGAATATATGGGGATATCGTACGGTATTGAGAAAAACAAATGACAAAATGTATGTTAAGAATTCAGCACAATGTCAGTATATAGAAAGAATGCAATAAATGCTAGTGTTGTTATTTTACTCAATTACTGTAAGAAATTTTGTCACCAGATCTGTTACATGATTAAAGCTACTGTATCAAGGGAAGATACACCAACGTCTCTTTTATACTGCTTCACAAATTTTGCTAATTTTTAAGAATACAGTGTTTTGTTATGAATCTATATATTACTTACAAAAATATATTCATATATATAATTGTTCTGCAAACTTCACTCAGAATATTTTTATATTACTGCTTTATCAAAATATAATTCATATACCATACAATTCATCCATTTAATGTGTATCACTCAATGGTTTTTAGTATACTCACAGGGTTGTACAACCATCACCACAATAAATTTTAGAACATTTTCATCATCTCCCAAAGAAATCCCGTTCCCATGAGCAGTCACTCTTTGTTTAATCTCAAATCCTACCAGTCCTAGGCAATCACTAATCTACTTTATGTCTCTGTGGATTGGCCTATTCTGGACATTTCATATAAACAGAATTACATAATCTGTGGTACTCGGTGACTGCCTTCTTTCATTGAGCATAACGTTTTTCAAGTTCCTGTTGTAGCATATATCCGTCCTGAACTGAGTAATGTTCCATTGAATATACCACATTTTCCTTATCAAAGGATGGACATTTGGGTGGTTTCCACCTTTTGGCTATCCTGAAAAATGTTGTACAAGTTGCTGTGTAGATATGTATTTTATTTCTCTTGCAAACCCAAGAGTGGAGTTGCTGGGTTACATATATGTTTAGCATTTTGAAGAACTGCAGACTGTTTTCCACAGCATCTGCACTATTTTACATTCCCACCAGCAGTGTCTGTGTGTCCGATTTCTCCGCATCCCCAACTAATCCTTATTGTCTGGCTCTGTGGTTTATATCTCTATGGTTTTAATTTGCATTTCTCTGATGACTAACGACTTTGAGCATTTTACTAGCTATTGCTTACTAGCTATTGATATATCTTTTCGGAGAAATTTCTATTTAGATTTTTTTGCCTATTTTTAACTGGCAGCTTGCCTTTTTAGCTAAAGAGAAAATATACTTTTCAGAGTTGCCAATATTCTCCCATTCTGTGGGTTGTCTTCACTATCTTGATGGTGTTCTTTGAAGCAGCTAAGTTTTTTATTTTGATGAAGTCCAATTTATCTGCTTTCTTTAGTTGCTTGTGCTTTGGTGTCATGTCTAAGAAGACTTTGCCTACGAAAAGTCTTAAAGATTTAGTCCTATATTTTCTTCTAAGAGTTTTATACTTTTAGCTTTTTTATACATTAAGCTACTCTAACTACTCTTAATACTCTTAAATTATTCTTACAGTACTTTTAAATAGACATTTAGGTCTGTGATCTATTTCGAGTTCATTTTTGTGTATGATGTAAGAACGGATCCAACTTCATTTCTTTGCAGGTGGATACACGTTTGTACCAGTAAGCACAGTTTGCTGAAAGGACTATTCTCTTACCATTGACTTGTCTTGACACTCTTCTTGAAAAACAATTCACTGTAAATGTGAGAGCTTATTTGTTGACTCTTAGTTCTATTCTGTTGATCTATGTATCTCTCCTTGTACCGTGACCACACTGTCTTGATTACCGTGTCAGTTTGTTCAGGCTGCTATAACAAAATACTAGACTCAGCATCTTATAAATAACAAACACTGACTTCTCACAGCTCTGGAAGTTGGAAGTCTGAGAGCGGGGTGCCAACATGGTTGGATGAGGGCTCTCTTCCAGGTTGCAGACTTCTCACTGTATCTTCACATGGCAGAAGGGGCGAGGGCTCTCTCTGGAGTCTCTTTTAGAAGGCACTAATCCTACTCGTTAGGGTTTTACCCTCATGACTTAAGCACCTCACAACTAATCCTATCACCTTTGGGGTCAGGATTTCAACACACAAACATTCAGACCATAGTAATTACCACAGCTTTGTAGTAAATTTTGAAATTAGGAAGCATGTGTCCTCCAACTTTGTTTTTTCCAAACTGTTTTGGCTACCTGGGATCTGTTAAATTGTCATATGAATTTGGGGATCAGCTTGTCAATTTCTCCAAAAAAGCCAGCCTGGGTTTTGATACAGATTTCACTGAATCAACAGGTGAATTTGGGGAGTATTGTCATCTTAACAATATTAAATTTTCTAATCCATGAACATGATATCCTCCCATTTATTCAGATCTTATTTAATTTTAACTTTGTTTTGTAATACTCAGAGTATAAATTTTATACCTTTTATTAAACTTATTCCTAAGTATTTTATTCTTTTTGCTATTTATTGTGAATGAAATTGTTTTCTTAATTTCATTTTCATATTGTTTATGTCTAGTGTACAGAAATACAACTGATTTTTGTATTTCAACTTGTGTCTTGCAACTGTTGAACTCATTTATTAGCTCTAATCATTTTTGTGTTTTGAATTTTCTCTAAAGAAATTCACATCATCTGTAAATAGAGACACTTCTTTTCAATCTGGATGCCTTTTCTTTTTCTTGCCTGACTGCTCAGTGTCTCCAGTACAATACTGAATACAAGAGGTGGGCATCCTTGTCTTGTTTCTGATCTTAGGGGAAAGCATTCAGTCTTTCAACCACTGAATATGTTAGCTGTTGGTTTTTCATGGATGCCCTCTATTAGGTTGGGCAAGTTGTTTCTTAGTTTGTTTAGTGTTTTTATCATAAAGGGATGTTAGCTTTTGTCAAATGCTTTTTCTGCACCTATTGAGATGATAACTTGGTGTTTGTTCTTTCTGTATTGATAGGATGTACTACATTAATTGATTTTCAGATGTTAAACCAACCCTGCATTCTGAGATAAATTCCACTTGGTTATGGCACATAATCCTAATATGACACTGTATTTAGTCTGCTAACATTTTGTTAAGGAATTTTTTTGTCTATAGTCATAAGGGATATTGGTCTGCAGTTTTCTTTTATTTTTTCCTTCATTTTAAAATGAGTTGGGTAGTATTCTCTCTTGTTCTATTTTTCTTTTGAAGAGTTTGTGAATAACTGTTATTCATTCTTCTTTAACGTTTGGCAGAATTCACCAATAAGCCATCTAGGCCTGGTGTTGTTGTTTTTTGTAGGAAGCATTTTTCAATTACTAATCCAGTTTATTTTTTTATAGGTCTATTCAGATTTTCTATTTCTTCTTGAATCAGCTTTGGTAGTTTGTGTCTTTCTAGAAATTTGTCGATTTCACCTAAGTTATCAATTTGTTGGCACAAAGCTGTTTACAGTGTTTCCTGATAACCCTTTTTATTTCTGTATAGTCGCTAGTAATAGTTCCTATTCATTATAATCTTTATAACCTTCCCTTACAATGTAAATCTCTCTCTCTCTCCCCACCCCCCAGTCTTTTTGGTGCATAGAGCATAATTTATTACAGCTTCTGATGGTGTTTTATTTCTTGTTTCTCGAATTAGAAAAGTAATATATATTTGTAAAAAAGTGAAAATTTAGAAATGTGTAAATTGAAAATACATGCCCCTAAAACTCTTTATTTAGCATTTTCCAGGATAGTCCCACATGCTTTTTTCCCCCACTGAACTTTAGAATCATTTTAGGCAAGTTTAAAAAAATTACTTAATAAATAAATTTGGGGGGAATTTACTTCTTTACAATATTGAGTATTACCATTCTTGAATGCAGTATATTTATCCATTTATTAAATCTTCCTTTAATGCCCTTAAGTGAAGTTTTAAAGTACTTCATAAAAGTTTTCCACATTCCTAATTGGGTTTACTGTTGACTGTTTTTGTTGTTGCTGTTATTGTGAATGGGGCGTGCTCCTTTCATTGCATTTTCTAATTGTTATTTGCATACAGGAAAGCTTTTACTTACATTCATTTAAATACCCCCTCTTTTTCAACTCTAAAGTGGGCCTGTGATGTTCTGTTTCCTTCAACTTCCCTTTTTTCCCCACAGCCTTGAATGTCTCAAGGACCCTCATGTCAAACTCCAAGTGTTCAAAACTGAAGTTGAAATCTTCCCACTCTGCCTGAAATCCTGGATTCATTCCTTCAGAGATCAGCAAACACCCATCAACTGCACAAGCCAGAAATCTGTGTGTAATGCTTTTACGTCTCAGTCTCTCTCCAATGTGTTGACGTCTTGCCATCTCTACCCTTGGTTCAAGACCCCAATATTAGCCATCACAAAGTAATCCTTTCAAAATTCCAATCTCATGTCTCTTTCCTTCTTAAAAATTCCATGGAGACTTCCTATTGCAAAATTCCAGACATGTCATGCTCTGACCCTCATCTACCTCAACTCTCCAGCCTGAAATATTAGCCACCAGTTTTGGGCTCTAGTTTTTCTGAGGTGCTGGTGCTGGATTGCTTCTGACTGGATGAATTCTCGTAACATCTCAAAAAGATTACTCTTTGTTCATGTTTAAAAGACTAGCAATGTTTTCACTTAAGGCTCACTCCAGTGGAATTTGGTTTTATCACAAAGTGGGAAAGATCTCAACAGTGTCAGCATGAAGATTATTTTGCTTCAGTTGCGTGCAAAGAGCATTTGGGGTCATACTGAATCTAGTTTGGTTAATGGCATATGATTTCTCCTACCCGAATAATTCTGTGATCTTGAGATAGAATTCTCCTTGTCCACCCTAAGAGATATCGTGATAAAAGATAATTAATTACACAGCATAAAATCCCACACTGTCTGGCTATACCACTCATTTTTAAACAAATACATATATTGTACACCAATAATAAGGGAGGTTCTGGGGATGCAACAATGAACAAAAGAGACGCTGACTTGTACAGAAAACGAAGCCTAGTTTTTCAGTGCAGACCAGCACATGGTTGCTTCAACTTCACTTCGAAGTGTCCCTCTGCCTTGGAATCATGCCACTCTTACATCCCATAATTTCTAAATCACATACCAGAGTTTCCTAATGTTGGGGATGAAGTAAGCGCAAATTACATAATGTTCACTTAGCATCTCAACATACATGGAAGGGCAGTGTTTTGCTATGTTGTACATTCACAGTTAGTAAGACAAGCTTCTTTACCAGGTCCCTGACAAAAACACAGGGTCTCCCAAACAGTATTTGTGGTTGTAATTTTTATTCTTTTCTCCTCTTATATTTATATGTGTCACCAAGTCCAAGCTTTTCTTTCTTCTAAATGTCTCTTGAACTTGTCCTTTCTCCTACTTTTGTACCCACTCTCCTAAAGCACCCAGGGCAGGTGTCATTTTTTCCCACTTTATTGGTGAAATTATTAAGACTCAGCAAGACTCAGCAGTCGTCCCCACTTCCACCCCCACCTCACAGTACACGATCACAGCGGCATCACAGGTGTTATCTGAGTTTGAAATGAAATCCTCTATTTATTTGTATGCTGCTTCAGGTCTGCCTCTCCCCTACAAAAATACCCACTGGAACAAGGCCTGTGCATGTCTTTTGTATTCACCACTGTATCCAGGTACGGTGCTCGCGGGGGTTACTTTCAAAATGCTTGCTGAATAAATGAATTCGGTAATAACTGTTTTTCCTTAACTAACTACTCACCAGAACAAAAGCGCCAAGAAGGCAGAGACCGTTCTCCTGAACGGTTATATTCCTAGCATGGAGCACAAGGCCTGGCATAAATTAAATGTTCAAGAAATGTTTGCTGAAATAAATGAATAGTGCCTGAATGAAGGAATGAATGAATGAATGAAGGAGACATTTTCGCTAGAGCCCCACTGTGGTGGTCTGGCCGCTATCCCATCCCCCACCAGGAGTCCAGGGCCTGGCAGCTTTGCACATATACTGTTGCCTGACAGATCTTGTTCTTCGGGAGGGTCTATGCTATTCCTTATGGTACCATTAGTGATAGTTGGTTGGCACGAAGAAAAACAACTGTTCCCGTACAGTTAACCAGGACTAACAGTACAATGAGGGAGAAATAACAGGCATGTCAAAAAAACAAGTCAAGTCCAGAGGGCATTTGGGACTTTTTGTCTGAACAAAGCCCTTATTAATGAACAAAGTCATTTTTACACTTTATGGGATGATTTCGGAGGACTGATTAGGCCATTACGTTCCAAGATAATTTATAACTGAGGGACATATTCATTTTTACATTTTAATCTTAAAATGTTGCTTTTCTTGACACCCTGGATTTGCCCTGCAGAACCCACAGGTCTCACAAGGGGCAATTTCCTGTTGGCTTTTGTCTGAGTTCTTCCCAAGTATTACTGGCGAGATACCTCTGCCCTGGGAGGTAAAAAAAGTATCTCATATAAAGTCTCTGTCTTTCAGAATAATTTTCATCTCCAGATCATGTTTCTGTCTCACACAAACCAAATGGGATTTTTTCAACCATGTTAGAGTGGCTCAAATGTATCAAGAGTCTGGGTGATTCTACAGGTGGAAGTCTATTTCCTTGCTTTAGAAGATAGGAAAATTCAGGTTTTCATTAGTGAAAGTTTTATCTAAATATTTAAAGTTATATTCCAATAGTAATCAGTTCCTAGATCAGTTAATTATCAATGTTTTCTCCCTAAAAATGTTAATTTTTCCATCCAAATGTACTTATTCAAACACCACATTCAAAGACAATGTTTATTAACTCCGACACTTGAGCTCTAGCTGTCTAGTACGTCACCTCCTGAAAAGCACAGGGTGATTTTCCATGATTTTACAACCAGGAACTAAGGAGCAGTTTGCAACTTGAGCTTCCAAAACCACCCTAGAAAGCAGACTGTCTCCCAGGCAACCATCTGACTAATACCTCTACCACAACATTTGATGAAACCTATCAATGGAATCACAGTGGATGGTTTGGAAGGTTTGGAAACTTAGTCACTGCTTTGTGAAACTTAAAAAATGAAATCTAATTCCCTTTAGTATAACTAATAACAGAAGCTAAAATTTACTGAATTTTTTTACAAGGTAATTAATTAGGCAACTATGCTAAGTATCTGACATGCATGATTGCATTTATTCAAAACAATTCCATGAGACAGTTACTGTTATATGTTCATTTTCCTGATGGGAAAACTGAAGCTTTACAAGATTACATAACTTGACCAAAGTCACAGTTACTAAAAGCTGCTGCTTCTGAATAGTGAATCCATTTACCCATTTAAATATTTCCTGATTACCCACCATAGGCCAAGCCCCTGTTCTAAACTCTGAGGATTCTAGAAGAACAACAACAAAAAGTTGCTTGTCCTGAGGTATGTCCCATGCCTGAGGGTTTGATATTTAAAGAAAGTAAACTAAGATCATTAAAAAACAAACAAAAAAACTTGCTTAAAATTGACTCCTCAAGCTTGGACTATTTCCTAGTTATACACTATAAAATAATGCTCAACTTTGTCAGTAAGGAAATGAATTTTAACCAAAAAGCCTGCCATTAAGTAAATTATACTACATTGTCACCTTAGGAGGAAACTGAATGAATTCCATTAACAGGAGATAATCCCAGGCTAATAGGGAGGAAAACCCCACATAAATCCAAACATCCTCAGCTACCTGACTCCTGAAGACCTATTCATATCAAATGAAGCTGTGTTCTTCTGAGGAAGCCATTTTAAACAAGGTGATAACTGCTGAGAGTAAAGGGGAAATTGGGAGATTTACTGGGAAGAAAGCTAAAATCAAGCAAACAAATCTACTACTTGATAGTCACACCACATCTACAACAAATAGGTAAGGAAAAAAAGTAATAATAAATCATAGAAGAGAAAGTTCTGTCAGCATTTTCTCCCCTTCAATTACTGAGCTGACAAACGAAGTTTATTAATTTGACACATTAAAAAAAAATCAACAGAAAACCCAAAAGTGAGGACAAATTTAGCAAGGTAATATACTACAAATTATTTCCACACATGGTTATGAAAAACCCATAACACACAATCTAGAACAAAGTCCCTTATAGTTTCTTTCCCATTTATCATATTATAGTGTGAGGTTCTATACCACTGAAATATTTAAAGGTATTATTTTGCATGGTTTTATAAAATCTTTTATAACTACTTAGCTAATCATTTTTCACATTACGGTGTAAGTCAGAGTGAAATCATTATGCTCAATTTAGTCGAGAAAAGCAGAAACTCAGGAGATTGAACTTGCTCAAGGCGACCCAGCAAAGTTAGTGATGGAGATAAGAACTTGATCCATCCATGAATGGAAACCACGTAATTCACTGAATTATGCTCCTTTATTATTACAACTGAGTGTTAAGACTGAAACAATTTGTTACATTACAAATTTCAAATCAATGTGGCCAACATTAGATTCATAAGATCATTTAGTTAAAAAAAAAATCAATCATGACCCAGCAATTCCACCCTTAGGTATGTAATTGACAGAAACGCACAGGTACATATGTTCGCCATGTAGCTGAATGGTTATAGCTGCAGTTAATAACAGTCAAAGACTGAGCCGCTGAGATGTGCACTGACAGTATAATAATAAAGAAGTTGTGGTATTAACAAAATGGAATCTTGAACAGCAAAAGCGAAAAACAAACTACAACTACACACAAAATTATCAATGAATCTCACAAACATGGTATTCAATGAAAGACACAATATATATCATACTATGTCATTTACGCAAAGCACAAAACCAGGCAGAACTAAATATACAGTTGAAGGTCTGACCACTTCAGCCGGGTGATCAAGGTCAACATCAACAGTCATAAATCATTTTGACAGTGTGCACTTTTGATGTGCTGTGATGAGAATGGCACTTTACCACATAAAATGAATAATCCCAGTCTAACCATGAGAAAAACATCAGATAATTCTAACTGATGGACATACCTGACCAGTACCCCCCAAAACTCAAAGTCATCAAAAACAAGGAAAGTATGAGAAAACTGTCATTGCCAAGAGCAGCCCAAGGAGAAATCATAACTAAATGTAATGTCATATCCTGAATGGGATCCTGGAACAGAAAAAATCATGAGGTAAAAACTAAGGAAATCTTAATAAAATATTTAGTTATTAATAATGTGTTAATATTGGTTTATTAATTGTAACAAATGTACCACAGTAATGTTAAGATTTTAGTAACTGGGGAAATAGTGTGCAGGTGTGTACAGTGGGGATAATATGAGAAGTGCACTTGCTTTTCAGTAATTCTGTAAATCTAAAACTGCTCGAAAAAATAAAGTATGAATAAAAAAATTAAAACAAAAACAGATTACAACAAGCAGTATGTACAGTATGACTCCTTTTTGGGTAAACCTGTGTGTGTGCGTGTGTGTGTGTGTGTGTGTGTGTGTGTGTTGATAATATGTACTTAAAAGTCTGGAATGATATACACTAATGTGGTAGAATTTATTGTCTTCTTTTTGCTTGGCTGCAGTCTTAAGTTTTCTGCAAAGAATGACTACATAAATAACATTTATAAGAAAAAATAAAATCTTACTTTTTAAGGTAAAAAATTAGTGACTTGTGAAAAAGTGTAATGATAACAAGGATTCTTAATCCACTTCTCAGCATCGGCAATAATACTACCGCCATTTCCTATTCGTCATTCAGATTGTTAATATGCTCTTTATGATTCCCACTATCAGGCAACTCAAAGGACTGGAAATGGCATTTTCCAGGTTGGTCCATAAAGATGTTAGAGGAGACAGATGCAAATAAAGAAAGGGACAGCAATGAAGGCATCAGAACGTTAAAATATAAAGCTTTGAAGACTGTTCTGAGGATAACATTTTCAAAAAAATTCACAAACAAAATAGTTTTCACAGAGCCCTGAAAGTGTTCATTCTATTATTCTGCTTACTGCTTTGCTATCTGATACATTGTGGCTTTTAATTTCATTCTTTTAGAAAAAAATGGCGGCACCACATTGATCACACTTCCAGCCTGAGTAAAACTGACAGGTTATTAGGTTTCCAGGCTGACAGACTGAACACATGCTGCTGTCCGCCTTTTCCTCACAAAACCAACAAGAATGATAAAATACATACTGAGGACATATATTCACATAGCTCTGCTCACAAATTAAAAAAAAAAAATCCCTAAAAGATGGAGCAAACAAGGAGAGGGAAAGAGTAGCAATAGACAGATGGCACAGCCCCATTCAGGCAAGTGTAACCGCAGAAAGTGGCACCAGCACTCATGGCACTCAAGGTGTGAAGTCAGGAGGGTGAGGCCCAGGGGAAGCCACCTGACTGGTGAGCTGGGCTAGGATGAGCCAGGCATGCCCACTGTCCATGGGGGCCAGTGAGCCAGGGCCCGGCTCTGCCTCCATTTGCAAGATGGGGTGTGAAGCATGGCCCTGGGACAGGGGACAGTGCCGGGGGTGACTCATGTACAGAGCTCGCTCACTGCACAGAATGACAGCCCCTCCCTCCATTCCTCTTGCACCTTCACTAAGAAAACAGGAAATCCCAGCTGCAAAAATGAATAAATAACTAAGAATCCCCAAACACTTACAGAAATTCACATCGTGAAAAAGAAAAATAAATTCAATAAAATAGTTTTCTTCCTAAAACTGAGAGGACGTTCTTTTCAAACATGCATGGAATTAGAAAAGCTGACTATGTACTAAGCTATAAAGGAAACAAATTCCCCAAATTGATAAACAGTCTGCATTCATTTACTAAATAGAATAAAAAATCCACACCAAATATATATCACAAATAAATCCAAACATAGAAATTTTAAAACCTATTCCAAAATAACTTGTATTAAAAAGACAGTCAAAGTGGAAATAAGAAACTATTTAGAATCAAATGAAAACAAAGAATACTACATGTTAAAATGCATATGCTTAACTCCATTCATTAAAATCCCAGAAAGATGGAAAGTATATGAACTAAATTTCTAACTCCAAGAAAGATAACTAAAATAAGTCCAAAGAAAGAAGAAAGAAGGAATTAATATAGATAGTAGCATACATTAATGAAAAGAAAACAGGAGAGTTGTCAGTAAAATCAGAAGCCAGTTCTTTTAAAGGATTAGCTTTTAAAAAATGAACAAATCTTTTATAAGTAAGTTCAAGAAAAAAGAAAGGTGGCACAAATAACCCACATGCAGACAAAGGAGGAGATGAAACCACAACAGTAAATTTTACAAATCTTAAGAGTGTACCACAGATACTTTAAACCAATGGCAAAAAATAATTTTTTTCTAGGAACATACAAATTTCCAAAATTGGCCCCCAAAGTAGTAAAACTTTGAGCAATAACCATAGGAGTTGAAATGATAATGGAAAAATCTACCCACAAGATCAAGGCATCAAGCCCAGACAGTTTTACAGGAGAAATCTACCAAGATTTCAAGGTACAGAATTCCCACCTTATTAAAAAAAAAGGAAGCCACTCCGACTGAGTTTACAAGGCTGATATCAAAACCAAGAAACTACAGGAAAGGAAAATGATGAGCTGTGGGAGAAGTCCCTAAGACTCCCAATATCTAGTTCTCCAGTCCTTCAAGGTAAATGGAAGGCGATACTTCCTAGGTCCCCTGAATTAGCTGGGACCATGTGTCTGTAGTATTTCTATGTAGCAGAAGGTGTGTCTCACTTTGGGCCAAAGCACAAAAACACAAGGTGAAAGGTCTCCATGCCTCCGAGAAGCCTGAAACCACCACTTGAGGTGGTAAAACAGAAGAACCCCTATCAGCCTTGGTATCTGAATGACTATGAGGAAAACAGCGGCCACTGAATCACAATGTACAAGTGCACAAATTAAAGAACAGTTACCTGGGGAGCATGGGTAGGAGGGAGGGAAGGGATGGTGCAGGGAGAACAGCAGGCTTGGACTTGGTGGACAAGGGGAATTTAGCCTAACACTGGGCTCATTCATAAGGAGAATGTATTAATTTATACGAGTATATTGCTTCTCAATTAAAAGTAAATCTCACAGGTCCAGGAAAAATGAGAAAAGAGAGTGGGCAGAGGAGAGGAAGAAGGAAAACTTGAAAGAGGGAAGAAAGTTAAGGAGAAGGGAAAGGAGAGAAATCACTTATTAAAATTTAACAACTGGAAAATAATCTCTCAGTATTTATAGAATCTTGAATTGGAAGAGCACTTGAGACCACCCTTTTAACAGATGAGACTATCTAAATATTGGTGCATTGCTTTCTGTTTACCTTCTTTTTAAACCAGGTGGAAAATAAACATGGTAAGATTTATTTTTCAAAAAAGTTTCTAGGTTTGATTTTGTAGGAAGCAATTTCCCTAACTGGACACATATACCTAGAGTTAGATTCAATAATTATTAACTGTGAAATTCACAATTACTAATATTTAATGAGCTTATTCTGTGCCCAATACTATTAATAGCAATTGACAGATTGCATCTTATCTAGTACTCACAACAGATAAGGAAACCATGGCTAGATGAGATTAAGTTACGTGTCCAAGACCACACAGCCTGTAAGAAGACCTTGAATCCGTCTGACTGCAGAGCTCAAGTTCTACGCTGCACCCTACTTCAATACAGTATGTTCTGAAAAGGTATAATTATGGCATAATTATGAGAAACTGACATACAACATAAGGAAGCCAGAATACTCTAGAGAAACATATTTTTTTAAAAGCAAACAAATATGACAAAAAAATAAAAAGGGAAATCTGCTAGATCCTGCGTCTAACTAGAGAATGAAAAAAAATTGTAAAGTAATGGTCTCTCGTTAAGCATACATTTTCAAATATAACAACTAGTTAAGACAAAATTCACAAACCACAAACACATACTTTTAAAGTGTGAATACCATTCAATGGCTTTTAGTATATAGTCAGAGTTGTACAATCATCACCAGCATTTAATTTCACAACATTTTCATAATCCCCCAAAGAAGCCCTGTACCTATTAGAGGCCACTCCCCACCCACTCTTCCCCCAGCCCCTGGCAACCACTAATCTACTTTCTGTCTCTAGGTATTTGCCTATTCTGGGCATTTCATATAAATAGAATCATAATATATGACCTTTTATGACTGGTTTCTTTCAATTAGCATAATGTTTTCAAGGTACATTTATGTTGCAGTATGTATCAGTACTTCATCCCTTTTTGCTGCGAAACAATATTCAATTATACGACTGTAATACCACTTCTGTTTAACTACTTGTCAGATTACAGACATTTCAGTTGTTACCACATTTTAGCTACTGTGAATGACGCTGCTACTGAACACTCATGTAAGAAAGTGTTATGCAGGCCTATGTTTTCAAGTCTCTTGGGTATATACCTAGGGGTAGAATTGCTGGGTTATGTGGTGATTCTGTGTTCAGCATTGAGGACCTGCTGAACTGTTTTCCAAAATGGCTGCACCATTTTATGGTCCCACCAGCAGCGCACAAAGGTTCCAATTTCTTTTCCTCCTTGGCCACCACTTATTATCTCTCCCAGCACCATTTGTTGAAAATACTATTCTTTCCCCCATCTAATTGTTTTGACATCACTGTAAAAAATCAATTGACTGCAAACGTGAGGGTTTATTTCTGGACTCTCAGTTCTAGTCCACTGATCTATACGGTATGTGCCTGTCCTTATTGTCAGTAATATCTGCCTTGATTACCATAGTTGAGTAATAAGTTAAGCAATCAGGAAGTGTGAGTCTCCAACTTTGTTCTAGTTTTCCCAGACTGTTTTGGTTATTCTGGATCCCTTATATTTCCATACGAATTTTAAGGTCAGCTTGTCCAATTATGCATAAAGCATCTTGGGGTTTTGATAGGTAGATACCGTGCTGCATCTGTAGATGAGTCTGCAGAGCACTGAGATCTCAACAGTACTAAGCTTCCAATTCATGAACATGAGATTTCTTTCCATTTATTTAGGTCTTCAATTTCTTGCAACAATGTTGTGGAGTTTTCAGTGTACAAGTCTTGCACTTCTATTGTTGAATTTATTCCTCAATAGATTTTTTTTATTTTAAAGATTTTATTGGGGCAGGGGAACAGTGTGTACTTCCAGGCCTTTTTTCCAAGTCAAGTTGTTGTCCTTTCAACCTCAGTTGTGGAGGGTGCTGTTCATCTTCAAGTTGTTGTTCTTTCAGTCTTAGTTGTGGAGGGCGCAGCTCAGCTCCAGGTCCAGTTGCCGTTTTCTAGCTGCAGGGGGCACAGCCCACCATCCCTTGCGGGAGTCGAACCGGCAACCTTGTGGTTGAGAGGACACGCTCCAACCAATTGAGCCATCCGGGAGCTCAGCGGCAGCTCAGCTCAAGGTGCCGTGTTCAATTTTATTTGTTTATTTTTTTAATTTATTGGGGTGACAATTGTTAGTAAAACTACATAGATTTCAGGTGTACAATTCTGTATTACATCATCTATAAATCCCATTGTGTGTTCACCACCGAGTCAGTTCTCCTTCCATCACCATATATTTGATCCCCCTTACCCTCATCTCCCACCCCCCACCCCCCTTACCCTCTGGTAACCACTAAACTATTGTCTGTGTCTATGAGTTTCTGTTTCTCATTTGTTTGTCTTGTTCTTTTGTTGTTTTTGGTTTATATACCACATATCAGTGAAATCACATGGTTCTCTGCTTTTTCTGTCTGACTTATTTCGCTCAGCATTACACTCTCAAGATCCATCCATGTCGTCACAAATGTTTCCGTGTTCAATTTTAGTTGCAGGGGGCTCTGCCCACCATCCCTTGCGGGACTCGAGGAATTGAACTGGCAACCTTGTGGTTGAGAGCCCGCGCTCCAACCAACTGAGCCATCCAGGAGGCAGCTCAGCTCAAGGTGCCGTGTTCAATTTTAGTTGCAGGGCGCGGAGCCCACCATCCCTCGCGGGACTCGAGGAGTTGAACCGGCAACCTTGTGGTTGAGAGCCCACTGGCCCATGTGGGAATCGAACCGGCAGCCTTCGGAGTTAGGAGCATGGAGCTCTAACCGCCTAAGCCACCAGGCCGGCCCCTCAATAGTTTTTTGATGCTATTTTAAAAGGAACTTTTTAAATTTCGTTCCCAGTACATTAGTGGCTGCATAGAGAAGGGAAGAATGAGGGGATTTGGGTGTGACAGCTAAGGAATGCAGCGTTTCTTTTTAGGGTGATGAAAATGTTATATAATTGATTGTAATGATGACTGCACAACTCTGAGTATACTAGAAACCACTGAGTGCTACACTTAAATGGGTGGATGGATTTTACATTATGTAAATTACATCTCAATAAAGATGTTACTGGGTGGGGGGAGAGGAGGGGAAGAGGGCGAGAGGGGGAGAGAGAACATGAGAATGAGAAAATGAGAATTAACCCTACTGAGTAGATGAAACAAACTCTTAGCATTTTGTACTTTTTCATTTATCTCAATACTAAAGCGGTTCTACTTCCCCAGGCCAATGTCAAAAGGACACTGATGATTTACTTGGAAACATCAAACGTGTTAAATTAGTCTGAAGCAAAGTTTGATATGACTGCCATAATATTAAACCAGGGGAAAAAAAAAACTACTGCTTTACTTTTGTGTTCATCAAGTACATTTTAGATTTGACAAGTAAATAACCTGCCCATTAAACAAACCAACTATAGATTGCTGCAGTGATTTCAAAATTGTTACAATAGTCTCTTATCAGAAACCCCTGCTCCCTGTGTTGATTCAAATCCAAATTATTCTAGAAATATTATCAAAACCCTTTCTGACAACAACTCAAAGGTCTCCACTGCCTACAAACTACTTTCTTTGGAGTTCAAGACACAAAATACTCCACCAACTTTATCATCAAAATATGGTTTACCTAACTGTTGCCAGACCCCAGCATAGCAGTTTTTACCTCTGAGCCTTTCTTCATTTCGCCTATTATCCTCTTTCTATGATATCTAACCATTATTCTTGAGCTAGAATGTGGGCTCAACCCCAGTATGTGGCACATAGTAGGTGCTCAGTCAATATCTGTTGAAGAGCTCTACTTACTTTATGCTATACTCTTTCCCAAACACTTCCCCTGTGTTATCTCCTGGAACCCTTCCACAAACACTATGAAGAAACCAAGAGTCTGGGAGGTTACCTGCCCAAGGCTACACACACCCAACCCCCTGTCCAGTGACTGCAATTCTATTCCTTCTTGGATTACGGCTCAAATCCTATCTCTTCCCTGTTAAGCCAACAGTCATTTCTCCTTTCTCTGAATTTCTAAAGTACTTCCTGCCTTTGACACATAAACCTATATACTCCTTGAATTATATATATACATATACATATACATATACATATACATATATATATATATATATATATTTATTTATTTATTTATTTTTTATTTTATTTTTTTTTTTTAAAGATTTTATCGAGGAAGGGGAACAGGACTTTATTGGGGAACAGTGTGTACTTCCAGGACTTTTTTTTTCCCAAGTCAAGTTGTTGTCCTTTCAATCTTAGTTGTGGAGGGTGCTGTTCAGCTCCAGGTCCAGTTGCCGTTGCTAGTTGCAGGGGGCGCAGCCCACCATTCTTTGCGGGAGTCGAACCAGCAACCTTGTGGTTGAGAGGACGCATTCCAACCAACTGAACCATCCGGGAGCTCAGCGGCAGCTCAGCTCAAGGTGCCCTGTTCAATCTTAGTTGCAGGGGGCGGAGCCCACCATCCCTTGCGGGACTCCAGGGATTGAACTGGCAACCTTGTGGTTGAGAGCCCACTGGCCCATGTGGGAATCGAACTGGCATGGAGCTCTAACTGCCTGAGCCACTGGCCCGGCCCGAATTGTATTTTTTAAGGAGACTATTCTTTAGAGTAATTGCATGTTCACAGCAAAACTGAACAGAAGGTACAGATTTCCCATACACTGCCCCCACACAAGCACAGCCTTCTCCACTCTCAACATCCCCCATCAGAGTGGGACATTTGGTACAATTGGTGACCCTGCAGAGACCATAGTTTACACTAGGGTTCACTCTTAGTGCCGTACATTCTGTGGGCTTTGACAAATGTGTAATGATATGTAGCCACCGTTAGAGTACCAGACAGAGTATTTTCACTGCCCTAAAAATCCTCTGTGCTCTCCCTAGTCACCCTGTCCTCCCCCTAACTCCTGGCCACCACTGACCTTTTCTTACCATCTCCTAAGTTATGTCTTTACCAGAATGTTATATAGTTGGAATCATACAGTATGGAGCCTTTTCAGATCAACTTCGTTCACGTAGTAACACGCATTTACCGTTCCACCAAGTCTTTTCATGGCTTGATAGCTCATTTTTTTTTAGTGCTGAATGATATTCCACTGCCTGGATGTACCACAGCTGCTTCCAAGTTTGGGCAACTGTGAATAAAGTGCCATAAACATCTGTGTGCAAGTTTTTGTGTGGACATAAGCCTTCAACTCCGTTGGTTAAAGACCAAGCAAGGCAACTGCAGGATCCTACGGTGAGAGCGTTTAGTGTTGTAAGAGACCGCCAAGTATCTTTCAAATGGCTGCACCATTCTGCGTCTGCACAGCGATGGTGAGAGCCTGTCACTCCACGTCCTCTCAGCATTTGGTGCTGTCGGTGTTTTGGGTTCTGGCCATTCTAACAGCGGTGCAGTGGTATTTCATTGCTATTTTAATTTGCATTTCCCTGATGACACACGATGTGGCAGGCATCTTTTCATGTGCTTATTTGCCATCTGTACATCTTCTTTGGTGAGATGTCTACTCAGGTCTTTTGCCCACTTTTTAAAATTGGGTTTTTTTCTTATCAGGCTGGTGAAAATTCCACACAAATGCTCTGAAGTTTTCCTCGTTGATGCAAACCATAAAGTTATCAGAAGAAATCAGGGCTATCACCAAGCCAATCCATAAACACAGAGAGACAAGTGGGTGGCACGGCACCTCCTGGCTGCAAATGTTGGGGCTTCGGCGAGGACCACAAGTGTCAGGACACTGCCAGTAGTTCTCACATGTTGTTAGAAAAAGTCCCAAGACTCTCCAAATCCACAATCACTACTAATCTAAGCAACCTTTGGTAAAATTCAAACCAATAAACAACGATTTTTACTTCAAGTTGATCTGTTAAAACAGTAGGTGTCTGCACCTTATTTCACGAATGCGTTGCGTTGTCTAATGAGAATTACAATTTAATAGTGGTGCCAAGTCAGTTCAATAGGAAGAGAATAGTCTTTTCAATAAATGGTGCTGGGACAACTGGATACCCACACACAAAACAATGAAGTTGGACCCCAACCTGACATCATATACAAAATGCAGAAGAACGCATTAATCTTCATGACCTGGGACTGAGCAGTGGTTTCTCAGATGTAACATCAAAAGCACAAGCGGCAAAAGAAAAAAATCAATAATTTGAAATCAGAAACTTTTGCTTCAAAAGACACCAAGGAAAGTAAAAAGACAAACTATAGAATGGGAGAAGATATTTGTAAATCAAATACTTGCAAAATCTGGTAAACGATCTATAACCAGAATTTATAAAGAACTCTTACAATATGGGCAAAGGATCTCAACAGATATTTCTACAAAGAAGATACAGACACGGCCAGTAAGTCCATCGAAGATGCTCACCATCATTAGCTGTGAGGCAGATGAAAATAAAAACTATAAGGAGATACCACTTCACATCCACTGGGACGGCTAAAATGAAGAAAGATGAACAAATGCAAATGCTGACAAGGATATGGAGAAACGACAACACTCAGATGTTGATGGTGGGAATGTGAAATGGTGCAGTCACTTTGGAAAACAGTTTGGCAGTTCTTCAAAGTTAAACACAGAGTTAGCAAATGACCCGCAACTGTACTCCTCTTTATATCATCAAAAGAACTGAAAACAAAATCTTGCACACAAATGTACATAACAACATTAAGTATAATAGCCAAAGAGTAGAGACAATCTAAATGTCCATCATCTGATAAATGGATAAATAAAATGTGGTCCATCCACACAATGCAATATTATTCAGCCATAAAAAGGAATGAAGTACTGATATATAACATATGCTATAGCATGGATGCACCTTGACAATATGCTAAGTGAGAGAAGCCAGACACAAAGACCACACGTTGCGTGATCTATTTACATGAAATGTCCAGAATAGGCAAATTTATTAGGCCATAGACTGAATGGTTGTGTCCCCTCCAAATTACCATGTTAAACCCTAACCACCAAGGTGATGGTACTTGGAGGTGGGACCTTCGGGAGGTGACTAGGTCATGGGTGGAGCCCTCATGAATGGTATTAGTGCCCTTCTGAAGGGGCCCCAGGGAGCTCCCTTGCCCCTTTGTCTGTCATGTGAGGACACAGTGAAAAGACAGTTGTCTGCGAACCAGGGACAAGGCTTTCACCAGACACTAAATGTGCCAGCATCTTGATCCCAGACTTCCCAACCTCCAAAACTGTGAGAAATGTCTGTTGTTTATAATCCACTTAGTCTGTAGCATTTTGTTATAGCAGCCCAAACAAACCAGCAAGACGTCTATAGAAACCAAAAGTAGATTAGGGGATAGATGAGACTGGTGACAAAGGGAATATAATAAGTGTCTGCTAAAGTACGTGGGGTTTCAAAATTTTGCCGGTGATGACAATATCCTGAAATCAGGTAATGATGATTATACAACTCTGAATAGATTAAAAACACTGGATTGTACATTTTAATGGGTAAAGTTTATTATGATAATTATATTTCAGTTAAAAAACTAAATGCAACGGTAATTTGAAAATTAATATATGTGGTGTTTGTTTCTAACACAAACTCTTCAGTCTTAGTTTTATCTTATTAGAGAGTTACTGGTCATTGTTTAAAATGCCATGCTGTGTGGAATAAGAGGTGTTACATAAATTATTTAAACAGGAATAAAAAGATAATGGGTATCTACTACAAAACGAGCCAGTGTCTGTCCCAAAACAGTTTACAGTTTAGCTCGACAAACAAAATGGCATCAGCAAGGAAACCAGACAATAGTGCAAAGCAGATCGCTTTTGCTAACCACATTCAATTACTCATCAAGTCATATCAATTCATCTTTTGTAGTATCCTCAATCTATTCTTTCCAGGCCCACTGCTATCGCTCAACTCCAGGCAACTCTTGTGTCATGTCTGGGTTTTTACAATGGGCTCTGGCATCTCTTTTCTTTAATTCATTTTAATCATGAAATAATTATTTGTTGGATCAAATGAATAAAATACTCTCTATTATATAACTCCCCTACACATAAACCTCTGAGCTTAGCACTGCTTATAAAATGAAATATAAATTCCTCCCTGCTCTGTCTGAGACAGTCAGAAAGTGAGAGAGGTCGGGGGAAAGAGAATAAGATATAATCCTGCCCCACTCACTTTCTGGTCTCATCCCCACATCTGCTATCAAGCCCCTCCCCTCCAGGGGTACTAGGGTCCTCACTGTGTCCCACATCCCTCATGCATTGTTTTCTGCTCTCCTTTGCTTGGGTCGCTCCCGCCGCCCTCCTCTCACTCACCCAGACCTGGGCTTCCAGGCCTAGCTGAAGTCTCCCTTCTTCCATCATCTGTCCCCTATCCTCTCTTGCTCTGTAAAGTTACTTACATTTCTTAGTAGCTACTCTCCAGATTTTAAATTCACTGAAAGTAGGCTCCATGACAAGGTAAATCCAAGATTAACATCTTGCTTAATAAACACGGCCATATGGAATCAAATTTGAAAATGAGCTGTACAGACAGACTACAAGAATTCCGAGAAACAGAATACTATTGTGAGAATACTTAGAAGGATTGTTTTTGTGGAGGTGAGACAAGGTGAATTTCAAAGGGCAGGTAGATTTGGGTTTATGGAGAGGAAATAGCCTCAGAAATCAGATGGGGGAGAGCATATCCCAGATCCACGTGTCAACTGCTTGCATTTCACAGGGAGGATCTAGACTCAGAAACAAATTGAATCTTTAAAACACAATCGATTATTTCTTTTGTCTTCAGAAGTTTCAAAATTTTACACTAGTAGTCAAAATAATGTTGGAATGTAAACGGGCACTGAGCCACTTAACAACCTGAGGCTTTCTTTCACTGACAGGTCTACTCTTTCAGTCTGTTACTCACCTGTGATAGGATTTGAGGTTAATTTTCTGCAAACCCACCTGCACACATCTTTTTATCACACTACCCTTTTCTGTTTACTCAACTGAAATCTCCAAATAGATAGTGTGTGCTATAAGACAGTTCATATTATAACATTACTGCAAATTCTGAAAGGACCTGTGGCCTTCACATGACAGTACGTAAAAGAAAAGGCCTTATGTCCTAAAAAAAAAACCCATGAATTTCAGACTGGCAACTACAAAAAAATATTTTCATGGACATGAATTAGTAAAAGTCAGTTTGGAAAAGGATGGTGGGAAACAGGTGGATACTAGTTGATACTTCTTGAACATACACTAGTTTTTCCAACAGCAGCTGCACACAAATACCGTGACTCCTCTGTGACTCATCCCAGACTAGGTGGCACAAAGTCGGGTTGTAATCTCAAGTGTTCTGAGAAGCGGGCATTAAAGAAAACAAAGCTCTTTAGAAATGGATCTCCTACTAACTGATCACGATGAAACAATGAAACACTCATCGGGTACCACAAGGTGGTGGGGGCGGGGGCAGCTAGCTGTCAACCTGCCCATTTCCTTCCCTGCTGCTTCCTGCATGGAAGGTGGTCACATCCTGCTGTCAGGACCCCCATCTTCCTCCCACATAAATCCCCCTTACATTCAACTTCCCTAACCCAAGTCTTGGGGGAGATGGGGAGAGGGAAAGAAGGGGAGAAAATGCGTTACATTTTCAGGAACTAAATAAATTAATGATCTCTGTCCCAAGATATTAAATACCCCCGATCTATCATTAAATGCATAATTTGTGTCATGCGGGGGGCCCTGCTCGCTGCGCCATTTGTCATGTGGGAGACCCTGCTCACTGCGCCATTTGTCGTGCAGGGTGTCATGCAGAGTCTCTGCTCCCGCTCCCCACATAAGAACGCAGGATATGGTGAGGCCAAAAAGGAACACCCACGGAGCAATAGGTAGGGGAGTCATACCACTATATTCTCTCTGGCGGCACTATACTCTCACTGGAGGCTGGATCCACACTGTCCGCAAACCGCCATCCACACTTGCCAGCCCAGCCACCATCTTCTTGCTAGCCCCCATTCTTTTTTCTCTTTCCTTCTAGCGTAGCCACAGCAGTTATATTGGCGGCTAATTGGCTAACTGGCTACAGCTGACGGCCATCTACTACCCGAGCCAGCACTCCTCCACGTGAGGCCGAGAGCCTGTAAACTACTTTCTGGGGCTCTGCCCCCACAATTTGTAATAGGAGAAAACTAGCATGACATAAGCAAGCTGTTAAGAGTTCCTTGTATGCCATTTCCATTTTCCTTTCCTACCACCAACAAAAGACAATGTTCAGTGAACTTACAGTGTTTCCCCGAAAATAAGACTGGGCCTTCTATTAATTTTTGCTCCAAAAGATGCATTAGGGCTTATGTTCAGGTGATGTCATCCTGAAAAATCATGCTAGGGCTTATTTTCCGGTTAGGTCTTATTTTCGGGGAAACACAGTACTACCTTGGTGTGGGGGCAGAGCCCCAGAAAGTAGTTTCCAGGCTCTCGGCCTCACATAGAAAGGTGCTGGCTCAGGTAGTAAATGGCCATCAACTGTGATTGCATGGCCATCAGCTGTGGCTAGTTGGCCGTCAGCTGTAACCAGTGAGCCATTGGCCACTAATGTAACTGCTGTGGCTACGCCAGAAGAGAGAGAGAAAAGAATGGGGGCTAGCAAGAAGATGGCAGCTGGGCTGGCAAGCGTGGATGGCGGTTTGCGGACAGTGTGGATCCAGCCTCCAGTGAGAGTACAGTGCCGCCAGAGAGAATATAGTGGTATGACTCCCCTACCTATGGCTCTGTGCGTGTTCCTTTTTGGCCTCACCATATCCTGCGTTCTTGTATGGGGAGCGGGAGCAGAGACCCCGCAGGCCGCCCTGCACGACAAATGGCGCAGCGAGCAGGATCTCCCGCATGACACTTGGTGTTAGAACCTTTTTCTTAAAGTGAAATTCAGGAGAGATGACAAGTTTTCCAAAAAATGTTACCTATAACGTTCATAAGAGATGGCACGTTTTCTATAGAAATGTTATATATAACATTACTTTCACTGCCCAAGGTTATAAGGCAAACTTGAAAATTCCGCACACATAAAATTCTGCTAGGGTTTAACCCTAACAAGGAAGTTATGAGGGTCTTAAAGAAACAGCTATGCTCTAGGATCAGGGACTGGCAAACTTTGGCCTGGGGGGGAAAAGGGGGGCCAAGTTTTGTAACCAGGCCTACTGCCTGTTTTTGTTAATAAAGTTTTACTGGAACACAGCCACGCACATCTGCTTACTTAGTGTTTGTGGCTACGACGGCAGAACTGGATAATTATGACAGAGACTGTACGGCCTGCAAAGCATAAAACGTATGTTGTCTGGGCCTTGCAGAGGACGCGTGCTGGCTCCTGCTCCCAATCTATCATAGTGTTGACTGTATGTGCATGACAACCTCAGTGGGATTCATGAAGAAGGAAAAACTTTGCCCCCCAAATACTCTCCTGCCTCTGACTACTTATTCATTTATTTATATAGCTGTTAAAAACAAACACAATTTGGTGAAATTCATGCAATGCATACCCAGCCAGCTTGAACCAGATGTAAGAAATAATCATTCTGCAAGAACACCAGGAAGCATTCCTCTCAAATTGCTATGTTGTAGTCTACTGAAAAATATGTGCAGACTACAAGCAGAAAATGAGAGAAAACTTCCACGTGTCTCTCTGAGAGTCTGGGCAGTCACAACCCTCGGCTCAGCCCTGGCCCATCGTTGGCAGTGGAAGGCGCAAGGGGCCTTTGGGAGGCCTCCATTACAACGGGCCCAGCACTGGGGGTTCCATGAGAACTGGATGGTTCCCAGTTCACTCCACCTACAATCTCTCACTGTATGAGTAGGAGAAGCCCTGCTCCAAAACCACCCAAAGAAAGGACCCATTTCTGGAGTAAGACTTTGAAGACAATAACACTCGTAAGTCAGTCATTTGGAGCACTCGAGAAACAAGGATCTCTCGCCAAATGCTAACTTTCCCGTAGGTGTGAAGACTTATAAAGGTCAGAAGTGTGGAAAGGAACGCAATTTTAAGTGCTATTTTTTACAAGTCCAGTTTTGGACAGTTAGGAAGATGACCAAAGTATTGATGCTAAAGAGTCTCAAATCCATCACCTCCTTCAAATAGAAAATGTTCCTTGCCCAGGTCCTTGTTCCAGCTGCACCCCAGCTACAGCCTCTATTCTTTCTAGCCACACTCGGCTTCCACCCCATTCTAAGTCATGGTATGTTTAAGACTTTGAATCCCAAGACTTGTCACTTGTATCACTCTGGGCTCTAGCTCTGCCCTGATTTCTTCCACTCTGGGTGGCAACTGTAACTTCCTTCTCTCACAACGCGTCCCCCTTTGCCAAACTACCTTCTGCCCTCACCTGGATGTATAGATTCCAATTGGATTGTTGGGGACCTGAAGTCACGTATAATCTCTCCTCACTATAGCAGGCTGAACAACGTGCATGCACTTTGAAATTATCAAGTCCTGGGTTCAAATCCTAGCTCAGCTATTTACCAGGTGGATAACATGGAACAAATGACAATGTCTCTGGGCCTTAATTTTATCATCTGCACCACAGAGGTACTACTTCTTACTTTTTGGGGTGACTGTGAGCATCGGAGTAGGTACTCAATAAAGAGAGTCGCTATTAATATTAACCTATTGTAATGACTACTCCTAACACCATTACCACTTATCAAAGACTAACTATATGCCTGGCAATGTGACTCACTTAAATTCACAAACTTCTGAAGTATGTGATATTTATACTCATTTTACAAATACGGAAACAGACAGAGAGGTTAAGTAACTTGCTTAAGATAACACATCTTAATTGGTGGGGTCAGGACTCCAGTCCTACTCTTTCAAGTACAGTTGCTTCTCATTATTCATGGATTCTGTATTTGTGAATTTGCCTGCTTATTAAAATTTACTTGTAACCCCGAAATCAATACTCGCGGTACTTTCCTGGTCGTTCCCAGACATGTGTAGTGTGACAAAAAACTTGAGTCACCCAATGGACACATTCCCAGCTGTAGCTGAACAACGTGACATTTTACCTTCTTGTTTTAACTCTCATAAACAAGTGTCCTTTTTGAGGTCTGTGTAAGCCCACCTTCTTCAATTTTGGTGTTTTGTTGGTGATGTTGCTATTTGAAACAGCCCCCAGGACAGTGCTGAAGTGCTAGCTAGTATTCCTAAACTCAAGAAGGCCGTTACGGGCCAGATGTATGTTAGACAGACTTCACTCAGGCATGACTTACAGCGCGGTTGGCAGTGAGTTAAATGCTAATGAATCAGCAATATACAGTAAATAAGATGTCTTTAAGCAGAAGCACACATGAAACAAGCGTATGTATTTGATCAGCTGATGAAAATGTGGCCAGAGGCCCACAGGACCAAATCCTGTATTTCTTAGGAGCGATAGTTCAGTACTCACTCATTCCGTGCTGTGGTGACTTGACAGAACACAGTTACCAGGAATGAGAATCCTCTGCATAGTTCTCTTTTTACTGACTGTTGGGTCTGTATTATCCGCACCTCAGATACTATACACAGACCCACAGCAGACCTTTTCACTCCCATAGCCCATACCACACCATCAGCAGACACAGAGGAAGGAACAAGAGTAGAATGAAGAAAAGCTGTAGCAAATGTGGTGGTCCAATCGTACATAGTTCAAACAAGGAGAGGAGAGCATGCAAACTCCACACTGAAAACTCTGCTCCTTCTTACTTCCAGAATTACTGGAAGCTTTGGTAATCTCTGAAATCCCTAGATTCAGAAAATGTTTCCAAAATGAATTACAAACTAATTAATCAAATTTAAAGTTGCCTTCAGTCTGCATTCTTCATAATTGTCGAATTTCCTTTTTTCTCATTTCAAAGCCACTCTCCTACTCTGTCTTCAGCTCTAGCTGACTGAAATTACGTGAGAATATGGACAGTTTTATCACCACAAAGATTTACTGTATTATGTCCTGGAAAACAAAAATTCCCCTGGAATTACTGCCAAAAATTCAATAAAATGCAACAAAGCAACCACCCTATAACAGCATTAAATTATTACCAAATTGCTAGAGCCCTACCGAAATGGCACCCAAAATCCTGAGTTTCTGCATTTTCATTCCTAAAATTCTCATGTAAAAATCACTTTATGCCAAGCTAAATATAGTTTATGATTTCTTCTCTCCTCATATAGAGGGCTGCTCTTTAAGACTTTTTTTTAATTTAGAAAAAGTGTACTCCAAAGCATATCATCCTACATGTATGCTCTTCTTTATGTATAGTCCAATTTTTTTTTTAAAGCCAAGTATATATTCCCAGGTTGAAGAGAGATTTTTCAGTTATGAATGGATTATAAGTATTTTGCTAAAATAAGTTTTGCTGTCTAAATATTAAAGCTTTGATAAATAAGACTTTCTATATTGTAATACATTAATTTGAATTTTCAAAAATAACAAGTCAAATTATAACTTTCATTAATATCTCAGTTGAAATTTATACACAAGATTAAAAATACCTGACAGAAGTTATTTGAAACCATATATATATGTATTTGAAACCATACATAATACATATATAATATCTCAAAATTAAAATAGAATGTGACCTAAAAGTAACCTTAAATATTTCGGGACAGCAAACTAAAAATACTAGAAATACAAACAGAATCAAAATAGAAATTTATAAATAATACCTTTTGTAAGAAAGGAAATCAAGAACAACAATGAGGGGTGGCCGGATGGCTCAGCAGAGCACGGTCTCTGAACAACAGGGTTGCCGGTTCGATTCCCACATGGGCCAGTGAGCTGCGCCCTCCACAACTAGATTGAAGACAATGAGCTTCCACTGAGCTTCAGCTGGATGGCTCAGTTGGTTAGAACAGGAGCTCTCAACAACAAGGTTGCCAGTTCAATTCCCACATGGGATGGTGGGCTGCGCTCCCTGCAACTAAAGATTGAAAACGGTGACTGGACTTGAGGCTGAGCTGCACCCTCCACAACTAGATTGAAGGACAACTACTTGACGCTGATGGGCCTGGGGAAACTCACTGTTCCCCAATATTCCCCAATTAAAAAAAAATTAAAAAAGAACAACAATGAATAGTTTTATATATCATAAAGAGAATATCTCCTATTAATTGCCAAGGTTAAAACTGAACAAATTTAGGGCAATATTTGGCAACTTTATTTCTAAGTAACTTGACAAGTAATTTTTAAAATACTTACAGCTCTGACTAATCAGTGTCTTTTAAGTCACTTAAATTTAACATAAGCAGCTGCTCAGGAGTCTAAGAGGTAAATTTGAAGAGTAGGAAAGGGAATTCCACTCAATTCAAATACCACGTATCCTGCTGTGAGTTTCTCTAACACAGATGAGCTCATGTTCCATTGTTCAGTGGGAATGCCATCATTATAGCCTGGAAGTCCCATTTATTCATTTGTGAGTTTCCAGAGCAAGGAAGTGGAGGAAATGGAATTATCTGAAATCCTAGGCAAGAAAAACAAAGTCCTCACCTAATTTGGCTTTAGCCAGAAACTATATTGTAAGAAAGCTGTGCAAGAGAGGCTGTACCTGGGTCTCATTCCCAGCCAGGCTGAGGTCTCACTCCGGCTATTGCGCTGGCCCTGTCAATGCCCATTACAAATAATACCAGAACTTCACTTCTCTTTGTATTGTCGCAACACCCACCATCCATGGACCAATTCAAGCATTGCTAGACTTTCCTCTCTGCTGGTTTTGTACATTTTTAGTATCCATTTTAGCAACTTTCATCCACATTGAGATGTCTGCCTAGGTGTCCAGGGAATCTCCTGAGGTACAATTATTGCTTTTGCCAGTAGTTACCAAGTTGCATAGATTTTGAGAGATCTGCCACAATCTTATTTTTCTCATAAGATGCTATTTTTAGTGTATGATTTGCAGAATGCAAGGTTTTTCAGGAACGTAAATATAGCAGAAAGAGCTTAAATACTTATCAAGTACCTACCTACTGTGTACAGGCAATGGGCTAAAAACTTAAAGTTATCTTCAGGACCTAAGAGAATATGTTTTCTTAAACAGGTGCTCATTAATTAGCGAGAACCGCCATAACAAAGTGCCAGGTGTGGCGTGGCTTAAACAACAGAAAATTCATTGTCTCTCAGTTCTGGAGACTACCGTTTCCCCAAAAATAAGACCTAGCCAGACAATCAGCTCTCATGCATCTTTTGGAGCAAATGTTAATATAAGACCTGGTAATATTATATTATATTGTATTGTATTGTTTTGTATTTGTATTTGTATTTGTATTTGTATTTGTATTGTATTGTATTGTATTACGACCTGGTCTTATATTATAATAAAGTAAGACCGGGTCTTATATTAATTTTTGTTCCAAAAGACGCAGTAGAGCTGATGGTCCGGCTAGGTCTTATTTGCAGGGAAACACGGTAGGAGTCTGAGATCTAGTTGACAGCAGGGCTGGTTTCTTCTGCGAACTGCAAAGGAGAATCAGTTCCATGCCTCGCTCCCTGCTTCTCTGGAGGTTTTTGGCATTCGCTGGTGTTCCTTAGCTGCCTGATCTCTCTACCTTCACTTCATGTTCATGTTGCATCACCCTTCACGCGTGTCTGTGTCCAAATTTCCCACTTTGATAAGGACACCAGCCATTCTGGATTGGGGGCTCACCCAACCCCATTATGACTTCATCTTAACTAATTACATCTGCAAGGACACTATTTCCAAATGGGATCAGATGCTGAGGTTCTGGGGGTCAACATTGGAATTTGGGAGGGACAGAATGCAATCCATAACAACCTCTAATTCACAAACTGGAAAATGTTAAACGTTATCATTATTTCCAGCTCCTGGTAATGGTAGATGAGGTAAGTCGGTCTGCTGAAAACAATAAATGCTGGAGGAAACACAAAAATTATCTCCCGAAGAGCACCAAAGAGCTACTAACAAGGTGGTGAGAATGTAGAGCCCAGATCCAATCAATACTTGAACCTAGAGAGAAGGCAGAAGTCCAGCTGCTTTTGCCCTGGAGTCACTTGCTGAGAGGTAACTTTTTAGGGCTTGGGGTCAAGGGCTGGAATCTGTTAACTGCCAAGATGGCGTCCTGGTGAAGCCTCTTTCAGTCTGGTCCCCCAGAAGGCAGCATACTGCCGGGAGGAGTTCAGACAGCAGCCCACCTCCGTATCAGCTGGGTGGCCAGGGAAGCTCAAGCCTCGGCTCCAGGCTGCTATGGATACCGCGCAGGCGCAGATGTGCAGCGCACCTGCACTACTGGGAAACCACCGATCAAGCTTCAGGTGGTCAGTAGTGGCACACAGGTAGGTCAGATACAAATACCCCTGCGTAAATTATGAAAATGGGATTGTCACTGAAACCACGACCCACAGAAGGCTGGTTAGAACACATGCCCTGAACCCAACTAAATCAATGCCTGCTAAAACACATCTGCCACAGGACTTAAACAACATGCAGAGTCTCACAAGATTCAAAATCTCCAGGACATAATCCCAAATTACTCAGCATACAAAGAACCAGGAAAATTCCAACTCCTATAGGGGAACATGATATATACCATGCAAACACTAATAATCGTAAGAAAGCTGCAGTAGCTATGTTAAAATTAGACAAAGTAGACTTCACAACAAAGAAAATGATAGGAGATAAAGAGGGACATTACATAATGACAAAAGGGTTAATTTGTGAAGACACAACAATCCTAAACCCTAAATGGATATGCATCTAACAAAAGAGCCTCAAAACACATGGAGCAAAAATGGACAGAATTGAAAAGAGAAACAGAAAAACCCAAATGACAGCTGGAGACTTCAACACACCTCTCAGTAATCAATAGAACTGGGAGACAGAAAGTCAGCAAGGATACAGGACTGAACGCTATCAACTACTGTATCAAACTGACATTTCTAAAACGCGGCACACAACCACAGCAGTACACACATTCTTTTCAGTACACACGGAACATTCATTAAGCAAATCTGAACAAACTTAAAAGAACTGAAATTGTACAACATATGTTCTCTGATCATAGTGGAATTAAACTAGAAAGCAATACAAAAAGGTAATAGAAAAATCTGCAAACACATGGACAGTAAACACATTTCTAAATAATCCAGGGGTCAGAATGAAGGTCTTAAGGGAAATTAAAGAATAATTTCAACTGAAAGAAAATTTAAAAATTAACATATCAAAATTTGTGGACTTCAACCAAAGCAGTACTTACAAGAAAATGTATGAGATAAAAAATTTTTCTCTATTTTTCTAATGTAAAGGGCACAGTGGAGGCACATCTGAAAATTAAACTTTAGTCACATTCTGGGAGTTGATACCCAGTGCTGTAAAAGTGGGCTGAAGACCCACCACCACGTAACCACTTTAGGACTGAAAACATCAATAAACACTAACTCTAATTTAAGCTGCACTTCTACAGTTTCTCAAGATTCATTAATAAACCAAAGTCACTAAGAAAAACTCTAACAGAATGTTTAAAGTATTTGTGTGTGTGTGTGGCTCAATGTCCAAAGAGAGTCCTAACCAATCTGGCTTAAAATTTTCAACACAAGCTATTGAATAGGGTATGTTTCCAATTAAACGAAAAAAAATCAATAAAGTAAAAATGATAGGAAAAGACGGTACAGGAATTATGAAAAAAAAAAGTCTCAATTAGCTAGCTTATTTTGATAAAATGTACAAAACAATAAATTCATATCTCTTAAAATATATTAAATAATCAGAGGTCAAGCTAGTCATCCATAAAATATCACATATAAGAAAAAATGTTTATTAGAAAAGTTGCAAATGAAAAATCTAACTTTATATGTTAAGAAATTAGAAAAAGAAGAGCAAAATAAACTGTTAGAGTGAGAAACTCCAATTTAAGTTGAACTGGAGTCCCAGAAAGACAAGAAAGGGAGAGAGAATGGGGCAAAAGTGACAATGAAACAGATCCTGACTGGGAATTTTCAAGAAGTGATGAAAAACATCAATTCATAAATTCAAAAATCCCAAGAGAATAAATAAAAAGAACTATACACCTGGCTATATCACAGGGAGACTGCAGAAAATGACACAGAAAGAAAAATCGTAAAAGCAGCCACAGAAAAAGATTACTTTCGGAGCACTGATGGCTGACTTCTCAAAAACCAGCTGTGGAAGTCAGAAGACAGGAGGGAGTACCTTTCACAACTGCTAGCCTAGAATTCTCACTACACAAAAACGGCTTTCAAGAATCAAGACGAAATACAGATTTCTTCAGACAAACAAAACCTGGGTTAATCACCAGCAAAATTTTCATTGTTTCCTTCACAAGATGCTTTTATATAAAACACAAACAAAACAAAAAACATGGGAGTTCCCAAACAGAGAAGTTTTATAAAGTAATTATACAATAAAGCTAAATTTACTGTAAGAATAAATAAAATAATCTGCCCTCTTCCCTTACATTCAGGAGTTAAATTGATCCTTGCATTTAAAATGTAACAGGCAATTATCTTATTTTTCGTAAGGTAAAGAAATTGAAGTGAGGGTAGGGGAAACTATAATAATGAACATCGTCTTATGGACATTACAAAAGGCAATTGAGTTAGAAGGATGTCTGTCTATGAGCATGAGAATTCATGCTCGTAGAGAAAGTCAGCCAGATAAAACACAGAAAGCCAGGTGGCTCACAACGCAGAGAGAACATTCTTTAAAAATCTGACATGACTGCCTATAATGTAGAACAGTTCACTTTCTCGTTTTCATCACTAATTGACTCATATTTCTGCTTGTGTCACCACACATCAGGCCCCTATTCATAGCCACTCTGCCTGGAGCTTTACTGAACAAAGGACAGCAACACAGAAAACAACAACAGAGAACACTAAGCTATACACTTGATTAAAACCAGACAGATTTATATTTGTACCATATCTGGTCAAGAGAAATGACACAATTTAGCTAAATAAGACACTCTTTTCCATTCAGCCATATAATGTGTTCCCCTGAAAATAAGATCTAGCTGGACCATCAGATCTAATGCGTCTTTTGGAGCAAAAATTAATACAAGACCCGGTATTATATTATACCCTGTACCATATACTATATTATATTATATTATACCTGGTATTATATTATATTATACCTGGTCTTATATTATAGTAAAACAAGACCGGGTCTTATATTAATTTTTGCTCCAAAAGACACATTAGAGTTGATGGTCCGGCTAGGTCTTAATTTTGGGGAGACACAGTAATAGAGACTTTCAGCCCCCTGAAAGTCTTCTCTCCCCATTAGATTACTTGTATAACGTCCCTTAAGCAGGTATTCTTCCTCATTCATTCACAATAACATTTAAGAACTATTAGGTTGGTGCAAAAGTAATTGTGGTTTTTGCAATTTTCTTTTTAAACCTTTAAAACCGCAATTACTTTTGCACCAACCTACTAGTTTGGCCAGGCCCTGTGCCACTGGAGAAACAGGTGATTCAGTCTCTGCCTCTTTCTTTAGCAGCAACAAAGACAGGGAGGTTCTGAGGACACTGCTGTGGGTAGAAGAGAAAGGGTGACGAGACCCTGCCAAGCAGGAAGGGTGGGAGGTCATTCTACAGAGAAGGAACATGTGTAAGGGTATGTTTGAGAGGCATGGAGCATTCGGGGAAAAGTGTGCTTCTATGGGATGTATGGTTCAGGAGTAAGAGGAAAGGCTAGAGTCCAACTAGAAAGGTCTGATCTGCAAGGCTCAGGAATTTGGACTTTACCCCGTGGGCAATAAGAAACCAAGCAGGGCCAGACTGGGGCTTTTAGGAAGCTATAAACTCTGGCACTGGAGTAGAAAAGGAGAAAGAATGGGGGAGAGGTAGGAGGCAGAAGACTGACCGACTTGGAGGTTGTTTCAATAGCCTAAGGAGGGCTTATTCTACCTTCCCCTCTTTCTGCAGCAGCCAGCATGGTGCCTTACACAGAGTAAGAGAACAGTAATGCTGAACGAAATTGACTCTAAGAGAAAACTACCTACATTACTTACCAAGTGCTTTCCTGCTTTCTAAGGCAATTCCTTTCTCATGATGGGGAGTGGGAGAGGCCACGCCACGTCCACTCTAGATACCACCAATGCCTTTCACACCATCCTAACATACAGATCCTAAAGAACCCAGGTTCTCGCAAAATGTCCTTGTCTTCATTTTGGTACATTTTCACTGATCTCAAAACATAGGTGGAAAACGTAAAGGAAAAAAAGGGGGGATGGGATCAAATAGGTGGTGACGCAATATACAGAGGATGTATTACAGAATCGCATGCCTGAGACTTATATAATATCATTTAACCAATGTCATCCAATAAATTTTTTAAAAATCTGCAAAGCAAATACTCTGACCAGAGGATGACACACATATATTTTTAAATAATGAAACCAAGGAAAGGGTTCAATGTATAGCTAGTGCCTGTGTAGAGCTTTTCCAAATAATGTAGTTTGGGATTTGCATTGACTTTGCCACCAAGATCCACATCCTCTATGAACACTCCCAGTAACAGAGACCTGAATGCAATCCATAGTAGAGATTTGGTGGGCTGTTTAAAATAGGACAGCGTCCACCCAAAGCAGCCCCCATTAAAATTCCAGCTGTCTTTTTAAATATTTTTGTCAATTTATGCAAAAAAAATCCTAAAATTCACATGGAAAAGCAAAACAATGACTCACACTTATCAATTTCAAAACCTATGACTTAGCTCTGGCATCAAGATGGTGTGGTGGGTACTGGCATAGGTTAGACGTGTACAAGTATTTAGATCAATGGGATAGAACTGGGAGTCAACAAATAAGCCCTTACATTTATGTCAATTGACTTTGGGCAACTGATTTCAGAGTAATGGAAATGTTCTCAAATAAGGTCATGGTGATGGTTGTACAACACCCTGAATATACTAGAAGCCACTAAATTGTACACTTTTAAAAGGTGACTTGGACGGTCAATTCTATCTCAGTAAAGCTGATATGTATATTTATGTATATATATACATATATATATTATATATACACACATACACCCACACACTTTTTTTTAAAAAGATGGTACCATCGATTGTTTTTCAGTTAGATTGGCATCTGCACTGATGGTTTTTTTTCTTCTATAAACTTAAAATCAGCTTAAAAATTATTTGGAAAAATACTGAACCAGAAAATCATCACAAAGGTGGGATGAACAGCGTAGGGATAATGACTCTATGAAAGACTTTTAACCTTAAATAATGCCGATATGTTATACTCTAAATACATAGGAAAAATCTATTTAAAAACTGTCGAGTTAATCTCCTCATTTTGGCCAACAGTCTCTGTTTTTACAAAGTCCAGAGCTATTCGGACATGAGGGCTAAACAACACCAAAGGGAATAAAAGCACAAGGTAAAGACATGGGCAGTCACAACGTAACTGGGTGGGACAGAACGGGAGTCCAGGCATTTATTTCCTGTATTCAGAGGGTTTGAAGCCAATTACCCTTGAAACTAAAAGGGATTCTACCTTTTGTTTTAAACAATTGGCCCAGGATCAATAATCAAGGCTTATAAATACTCAAATGGGGAGTGGCTGGTTAGCTCAGTTGGTTAGAATGTGGTGCTAATAACACCAAGGTTGCTGGTTCGATCCCCACATAGGCCACTGTGAGCTGCACCCTCCTTAAATAAATAAATAATAACAAATGCTCAAACGTTCACTTAAATACACTGAGGTTGTCAACAGGCCAGATTGCAGGAAATTTACGAATTTAGTGCTGGAAAGATGTTGCACTCTACCTAGTAAGAAAGGAAGAGAACAATCAGCACCTCAATGTAAGAATCTGCACTTGCAAATTCTGAGCCCAATATTGTAGAAATATATATCCAGCCTTTCCAGGTGATGTGTGCAAAGAAGCACGTTTATTTGAGTAAGTTTTATATCTTTGTTAAAACAACGATCATTAACTCATAGCTTATACTCAAGTATAATACTAACTCAAGTTAATACCAGAAACAGTCTATCAATGGTCAAATAGTCTGAAATAGGCAAGAGAAGGATGATTTCATGATGTGGAGTGAAGAAGATGAAATTTAGACATAACCCTGTGAAGCAACAAGAATATTCAGTCAAAAAGAGATACAAAATAAGCCTCATTAAAATTTAAATCCAAACCCAAGAAACCAATTTTTAACTGCACCCAATACATTTTTCAGCCATTTATTTTCATTTTAGAACTCAGTTCAGTTTTCTGAAAAGTTACCAATCAGTTTGACTCTTGATAAGGAACATAATATTATGTCCTGAAGAAATCTAGAGGGACAGGAAGGGGGGTAGTGTTAAGAATGTAGCATGAAGTTTCCACTAATTTAAAAACTGAGATACAGTATTCCTGGCTCTATTTGGCACAGAGGTTTAGATATAAAAATACACTACAGGAGACATGCACAGTTAAATTTCAAATTGAAACACAATATATATATTAATTTATGGTACGATGTGCAATCAATTTTTATAAATGGAGATGGGAATTGCACATCTAAAGGTCCAGACATTTTCATTTCACAGTGAAGGGAGAAAATGATATATACAAAAACACACAGTAATTTAGTTTTTCTTATTTTGCATATCCACGTCTAGGTAAGCTCAAAGACTATTTTGTATGATATTATTAAGAGGGATAAAGAATGTGATATTATGGCGTGCATTTGAAATTTAAAAGGCATTATGAGTTGGCCATCCTTTTCTAGGAGCATACGACGATTCTGAATTTTGATCCCATTTAAATCTATACTCTGCACAAAATAGAGGTAAAATACGCTCTTCTATAAATAGTAACTTGAAATTTTTATCTTTAAAATCTAGCATGTTAATGGAATCATCTCAATATTATTCTGTTCTAACATCCTATACATCTGTCTCTAAAAAGCCATGAAAGAGGATTTATCTAGTTATATCGATATTGTAACAAAAGCATGCTATATGATGCAGGGGAGGGTGAATTCCTAAATTCATTGCTTAAAAAAAAAAAAAAAAAAACAAAGAAAAGGGAGAAATAGGTCTGGTAGAAATTCAATAATGGAGTAGGGACTGTACCCTGGTCTAAAGTGCAGATATGGTGCTTATAAATAAAAGTGGGTGGGGACAGTGTGCAAAAGTCAAAACTACATATACCAGCTATCTTCTAACAGAATCTATGAAACCTGGAAGTTCTCACTGTATAGTTACACTGTTCTGCAAAACGACGCAAACACTGAGAAATATAATTGTATTATCTGGAGTTAACATAGAAACTCAGGGGAGTGGAGAAAGGAAGGGAAAGATATTGTCAATTGCAGCCTAATCTCTCCTGTTCTACTTTACTATTGTATGTATTACCATATGCAGGTGTTACATTTTCAAAAATAAAAAGTTTAATTAAGAATAAAATAAAATGAAATTGCTAGATCTCTTTACATATAGATCTGTTTCTAATTTGAAAAATAAATTATAAAACAATTTTAGTATGATCCCAGGACAACAATATAATGACAATAAAATATTAGCAATAAATGTTGATATAGGCATAAAATGTGTAGGTTTATATTTCAAACTCTGTAACCAACATCATCTTATGGGGTAACGGGGGTGGGGTGGGTGGAGGGGGTGCTGGAGAACAAACAGGCAGCTTTCACTGTCTATGGCAAATAATCCTGTAATTTAACAATTGAGTACATTACCTTTGTCAGGAATTCTACAGATAAAGACTATAAACTAATATATATGCCTGACAAAATAACTGAAAAAAAAATCAGAGTAAAAGATTAATAGTAGTATTTCTGAGAGAAAGGGAATGTGCAGGTTACTTTTTCCTTCATACTTTTCTGTTTCTTTCCCCAAATATTGTACAATGAAGATGTATTCCTTTATAAGGGAACACTTGCATTTAAAAAAAAAAAAAGACTTTTAAGAATACATTTAGATGAAAATCTTCCAATATATAGGCATGTTGACTCACCATATAGTTAAAGGTCTAACTTTACGGAATATCAAAATACAGCATTTCATCAATTCTAAGACCTGCACTTTAACATCTCTGAAATTGAGGTGCTTTTACAATCAGCCAGTGACAGTCATGATGTAATTGTCATTGTCTGTGCCTGTGTGGAGATCAAAAGTATCAGCATTAAAATTTACAGAGATTACAAAAGCTAAACACAGAATAACCATATGACCCAGCAATTCAACTTCCAAAGGAATTGAAAGTAGAAACTCAGGCCGGCCCGGTGGCTCAGGCGGTTAGATCTCCATGCTCCTAACTCCGAAGGTTGCCGGTTCGATTCCCACATGGGCCAGTGGGCTCTCAACCACAAGGTTGTCAGTTCAATTCCTCGAGTTGCGCAAGGGATGGTGGGCAGCGCCCCCCGCAACTAAAATTGAACACGGCACCTTGAGCTGAGCTGCCGCTGAGCTCCCGGATGGCTCAGTTGGTTGGAATGCGTCCTCTCAACCACAAGGTTGCCAGTTCAACTCCTCGAGTTGCGCAAGGGATGGTGGGCAGCGCCCCCCGCAACTAAAATTGAACACGGCACCTTGAGCTGAGCTGCCGCTGAGCTCCCGGATGGCTCAGTTGGTTGGAATGCGTCCTCTCAACCACAAGGTTGCCAGTTCAACTCCTCGAGTTGCGCAAGGGATGGTGGGCTGTGCCCCCCGCAACTAGCAACGGCAACTGGACCTGGAGCTGAGCTGTGCCCTCCACAACTAAGATTGAAAGGACAACAACTTAACTTAGAAAAAAAGGCCAGGAAGTACACACTGTTCCCCAATAAAGTCCTGTTCCCCTTCACCTATAAAATCCAATAAAATATTTGAAAAAAAAAGTAGAAACTCAAATAAGATACTTGTAGCCCCATGTTCACGGTAGCATCATTCACAACAAAGGTGGAACCACTAACAGATGAATGGATAAACAAATTACAGTCTATCCATACCATGAAATATTATTCAGTCTAAAAACTGAAGGAAATTCTAACACGTTACAACATGAATGAACCTTGAAAACTATGCTAAGTGAAAGCCAGAACCAAAAAGACATATTGTATGCTTCCACTAACAGAAATCTCTAGAGTAGGCAAATTGATAGACAGAAAGTAGATTAGAGGTCACCAGGGGACTGTTGAAGGGAAGAAGATATTTGCAATCAACACCTTCGATAAGGGGCTAATATCCAAAAATACATATATAAAGAACTCAAACAACTCAATAACAAAATACAAACAATCCAATTAAAAAAATGGGCAGAGGACCTAAACAGGCACTTTTCCCAAGAAGACATACAAACGGCCAACCGATATATGAAAAGATGCTCAACTTCACTAGCTATTAGGGAAATGCAAATCAAAACCACAATGAGAATACTACATCACACCTGTCAGAATGGCTATCATCAATAAGAACAACAAGTGTTGGAGAGGCTGTGGAGAAAGAGGAACCCTCATACATTGTTGGTGGGAATGTAAACTGGTGCAGCCGCTATGGACAACAGTGTGGAGTTTCCTCCAAAAATTAAGAATAGAACTACCAGAAGACCCAGCAATCCCTCTTCTGGATATCTACCCAAAAATCTGAAAACATTTATTCGTAAAGATATATGTACTCCGACGTTCACTGCAGCATTATTCATGGTGGCCAAGACATGGAAACAACCAGTGTCCTTTGATGGATGACTGGATAAAGACAATGCAGTACATATACACAATGGAATATTACTCTGCCATAAGAAAAGATGAAATACTGCCATTGCAACAACATGGATGGATCCTGAGATTATTATGCTAAGTGAAATAAGTCAGACAGAAAAAGGTGAGAACCGTATGATTTCACTCATATGTGGGATATAAAACTGAAAGCAACGAATTAACAAGACAAACAAAAACTCACAGACACAGACAACAGTTTAGTGATTACCAGAGGGAAAGGTGGTAGAAGAGGGAAAAGGGGTTCAAATATATGGTGATGGAAGGAAATCTGACTTTGAGTGGTGAGCACACAATGCAATATATAGGTAATGTATTATAGAATTGCACACTTGAAACCTGTAAAATTTTATTAATCAATGCCATCCCAATACATTTAACAAAACAAAAAATAGAGGTTACGAGGGGGTTGGGAGAGGATAAAATGGAGAGTTATTACTTAATGGTTACAAAGCTTCCGTTTGAGGTGATTTTTTTTTTTTTTTTTTTTTAAAGATTTTATTGGGGAAGGGGAACAGGACTTTATTGGGGAACAGTGTGTACTTCCAGGACTTTTTTCCAAGTTAAGTTGTTATCCTTTCTATCTTAGTTGCAGGGGGCGCTGCCCACCTCAAGGAGTTGACTGGCAACCTTATGATTGTCCACCAGCCCATGTGGGAATCAAACCGGCAGCCTTCGGAGTTAGGAGCACGGAGCTCCAACCGCCTGAGCCACCGGGCCGGACCCGTTTGAGGTGATTTTGAAAAAGGTTTGAAAATAGCAGACAGTGGTGATGGTTGCACAACATTATGAATGTAATTAATACCACTGAATTGTATAGTTAAAAATGGTCAAAATTACAAATTATATTTTATATATTTTACCACCATAATATAAAAAAAGTAATAACGTAAAACACCAAACCAAACCAAACCAAACAAAACAAAAAAACCCCAATGAACTTTACACTTTAAGTGGGAGACAATATCTGGTATGGGAGTTATATCTCAATAAATTAGTTTAAAAACTTAGCGATAAGAACGGAGTACATTTTTAAAATTTGCATTGTGAACACTTTCTATGTCATAGTATGTGGAGAAACACAAATATTGTTGAGTTTGTGTCAAACAGTTGATTCAGAAGAGATGGACACTGAATGTGCAAATATTTTAGGAATTCTTTAATCAATGTGGCTTATACTTTTAAATTATATATGCACAAGAATACTACAAGATTAAAGCCTATACTTAACACGTTGCGTACGGATCACGAGAATCTTCATGAGGGATTTAAACCCCGCCGTATGCAACGTGTTAAATAAGTCGTGCTTTCAATAGTGTAATCATACAGAAATAAAAACCAGAGATAATAAGAAAGCATTGTCATCATTTAATTCCTACCATGTTTCCCCGAAAATAAGACCTAACCGGAAAATAAGCCCTAGCATGATTTTTTTTCAGGATGACATCCCCTGAACATAAGCCCTAATGTGTCTTTTGGAGCATAAATTAATATAAGACCCAGTCTTATTTTCGAGGAAACATGGTAGCACTTTTCCTCTTTTAGTGGTGCATCTAATGGCACGTCTCACAACCAATGAGGTTTTAGATTTGAGTTGAGACTTCGTAAAAAGGATGGGGAAATGGAGACATGGAGCTTTTAATTTCCAAACACCTAGATATACACCACTCACAGTATCATATACATGTGTGCATACACACATGGACCCTTTCCCTGACCTTCAAATCTTACACAAATTTTCAGTCCAACAAAGTAATTTCTGGAAAGTAATATAAAAACACTGGGGAAGAGAACTGAAAATGAATACTACTTTGCCAATGTGATGTGTTATTTCAAGTACTAAAATAAATGCACACTGCCTCATAACAAAGCAGAAATCTGATTAGGTAAAGTGTCTATTACTCATTTGAACCCACGACTCTGAGTATTTTATATATATATATGGAAACCAGAGTCTTTTTATAACCAGACTTTACTAATGAGAAGCTCATGCCAAGACACGACAAACACAAATCTTAAAACGTTTCCACTTAAAACATGAACTATTTAGCAATACTTTGATGTAATCTTGAAAATGCCACAACACTGAGTTTAAAACCCCAATTACATTCTCTGGTTTCGATGATGGTAATCATTTGTCCTATTGATAGTAAAAACACACTGTATGACACATACGAGTTCAAAGAGGAAATTCATACATTTAATGGAGATAATTATTGGGACTTCTTGTTATGTATGAAAAGAAATCTGCAGTGGAAATCTCTGGACACATAACTTTTCAACTGGAAAAAAGTATTCTAAAACTTTAAATTTTTACAGTAACTTAAGAATCAGTTTGGTCACTATAGAAGTAACACACGCTCAACATAGAGAGTAGAATAAATAATAAAAGCACTATCTTTTATTCCATTTATTAGCCATGTGACCTTGGGCAAAGTCGTAATAGCTCTAAGCCTCGTGGATCAAATAGGAATAATAGTAGTCACTTCATTGAATTTTAAAATATAATTATCCTACCCACATAGTTTGTTTTGCTACCTGCCATTTTCACTTAACAGAATGTGTGGATAGTTTCCAGGTCATTAAATATCCTTACAGAAAATGTTTAAGGGCCACGATGTAGTCCATCAGATAGCTGTTCCGTAATGTATTCTGACCCCTATGGCTAGGCATTTAAACTGTTTCCAATTTTTGCTATTACAGTGGGGCATCTACACAAGGAGTCTAGCAATGGCTGAAAGGCAGATATCCTACAGTGCAGTGACAGTGACAAGGGCAACACGCAGACCAGCCTGTTTGCCTGTAAGATGGCTGCTGTGCTTGCTGGCCACCCAAGCTCCCTTAATTCTGGCCTTTTCTCAGGTTTGGTGCCCAGACTTCACCATTCTAGGAGTCTGCAACAGCCTTCCTATAAATTCTCTCATGCTTCAAGTAGCCAAAGTCAGTTTCTGTTGCTTATAACCAAACTACTTTACTGATATACAAGATATCATTCTTTCCCATAATATCCCATTAATTTCCAAACTGAGTCATTGAAAACCTCTAATACATGCACAGGTACACATGTGTGTGAGTGCACACACATACACACACACATGAATAAGCTACACAACCAAACAACCTATGTCCCAGGAAACAGTGGGTAAAACTAGAGAGCTGCAATGCAAAGTACAAAGGCTCTCAACAAGAAAGACATTTTACTCCAAAGAAAATTATGACACGACAGTTTTCATGCATTTACAGGCCTGGGAATGCTACAATTTCACTAATGCAAAATTATATACACTATATAATCTACAGAAAGACTAATCTAATCTTTCTCAGAGAAAGAAAATCAAATTGCACGTTATACCCAAATATTAATACTAATTACTGATACTTACATACCACTCTACTATATGCCAGGCATTGTTGTAGCTACTTTACATATTAGCCATTTAATCCTTGCAATAAACCTTTAAATAGGAATTATCATTATCCCATGTTATATGTGAGGAAACTGAGGCATCAGCAAGGTTGAGTAATTTACCCAAGGTCACACAGCTATTTAGGATTTGAACCTATACAACCCAGCTTCATAATTGGTATTCTTAACCATCATATATACTGCTTCTTGATTTTTATCTTGTAATGACAGGCTTTTGATTTCTGATCATATATTATTTTTTTATTATTAGGTGTCATAGTTGGTGCCTAAATGGCAAGAGGATATTTACCACACAGATGGACTCCGATAAACCCTTCAACTTCTACTATAGCCTCTCCCACTAAGACTGTGACTCTGGAACACAGAACAATTTATCTTTCCCCTCCCCCAAGAAATGCCTAGTGCCGTTCTATTTCTATTGCGGTCACTCAAGCTATTCCCACTATTTAAAATATCTTCCCAACCCATCACCCACATGCCTACTTCCATCCAATAATGCAATGCCAAGTTCAAAAGCTACATCTTCCAAAAACCTTCCTCAAACCCATCCAGATGGAATGAAGATGCCTGCCCCCTATACTCCTGGGCTTCTGTTTATCTCCAGTACAGCATATATTGCAAAGTACTGGCTTTCCTCCCAACTTCTCCCTTCCCAATGTGAGATTCTAGAAAGCAGGGACTACATCTGCTAAATTCTCTTCTTTTTATGGGGTATTCTCCACTGTAGAGAAAAAAGTTATTGCAATAAGTAGTTGCTCAATTAATGTCTATTGAAGTTGAAGACTTTGCTATCAAGATGGACTATCCCAAGGAAGCAAACTAGAAAATATCAAAACTTTAGAAAAATTTAGCTTATCATTAAACTACTCTAAGCCCTGGTAAATCTAAAAACCTATCATTAAGAGACACTATTATTTGTGGAATTTTAACATTTATCTCAACAGGTCCTTTTATGGTCTGAATGTGCACACTGTGGGAAATGAAGGAGGAAATTTTCTGGAAAACTATTTAAAATATTTGGTAAATACTGGGAACACGAACCACAAGGAAAAAGCCTCTCCTTTGGCTGCCCCAGAACAAGCAGGGAGGGTAACGACGGCTGACAAACCTGACAGGTGGCCAGCTCTCACTTTAAGAATCCCGCTGCTTTCTGTCATCTCTTTTCTCCCTTCCGTTGGTTTTCCTCAAGTGATGTACAGATTAAACCAAAGCTAAGAAGGTCTTTGTAATTTTTGAGTCACATGTCTATCACTGCAGTGAAGATGAAAGTCCCTTTCCATTTTCCCCGTATCGATAAGTAAATGTGGAAATGGTAGGAAGAAATCCAAATGTAGTTCTAATTATTCACCAAGTGGAAATAATATACTGTAGATTCCGTGACAAGTTTTTGGTGAAGGTACATTCTTGTGTCACCAAAAGAAACAAGATTTAACAAAGACAACTCACTGCCCACACCCCCTCAGGACGAAACACAGAAGGAGCTCTCCCTGTGCCTGCAGGAAGGGGGTGGAAATGAAGTGCACCGTTACCACGTGATTCATTAACCCTTCCGCCACCATGAGAACCCTCGAGAGCAGGAGCATCTCAAAGAGCACATTCTGTTCAGAAAACTAAAGCCTCACTTTTAAAAGTATAAACCTACACTGAAATCTTTCCGACAGGGTTGGGTTGATTCTTGAGGAGCCAGGCTCATTAGGAGTTCCTGGAAATCCCTTGCACCTAACACAACTAACAACAGAAAACAACTATTCTCAGACACAGAGAAGGTTGGGTAACAACCTCCAACAGTTCCCACTGGAAGTGATCTTTCTGTCCTATTTGCAGGGCCGCCCTGTGCCAAACAGCACACAGTTATAGGAGGCAAGCAGTATTAAGCAGGTCCCAACTTTCCTGACGCCAATTGCAAACTGGCATCCAATGGCTTTCGCAGAGAAAAGAGGTTACCCTTAACAAAATCGTACTTGTTCTTTTGAGTAACAACAGCAATGTAGTGAGACATTTTATTGCTCACCTCGACAGCAGACTTATTTGCACGTGTCCATACTTGACCCAGAAAATACGTGCTAAACATCCCAAAAGTGTGGGAGGGATGAAAAGGGAGGTTGTGAACCTAATCTGCCTGTGTGAGAACACTTTCAAAAGTCATTCTTCTTTTTAAAAAATCATTCATAGCAGACACCTCAAACTCCCTTGAAAGTTTAAGACAGTCCCTGAAAGTCTGGGAAAGGCAGTAAGGGAACAGACCTGACCGAGTCAGAATGAGCTCACATCCTGCTCCCAACCGAAGGAACACTCGGCCTGTGTAGCTGTGCGGTCTTGACAGCTGCCATGCCAGGCATTCCTTGTGACGCCCTTGAGCTCCAGACTTTCAGTTTTAAAAACACTGATAGGATCTCTCATCTTGAAAAGACTCCTTCCTTTAGTAAAGGATAACAACACTTACGACACAAAAATCTCTTTAGAGGTGGGCACGTGCTTGGGTGTACAAGTGTACCTCCCGCGGGAGCACAGATGCTAGAGACCCTGTATCTACCTACATATGCCTGCCGTCTCGGGTCCCTCTGGTGATGCCAACCCCAGGCGTTAGCCTCGTGCTGCATGACTTCCTCCCATGGGGACACAGCTAAACAGCTGAGAGATTAAGTTTTAGAATTTCTAAGACTAGAACTGTATCAGAGAAGATGGCTTGAACATCAGGCAGACAGGTACATTTTATATTAAGTGGCCACATCGACCAAACCAGGACACTTTTTAGAAAAAGAAAGGGTGCTATTATTAATTATGCCAGGACAACAGGTTTAAAACAGAACTGTTATAGGCAGAAGCAGAAATATGGCTACTCTAGAATATGTCCACCAGATACATTTTTTTTCCAGTTCCAAGAGATATTTCTATTGTTCTCTGGATGACAAAACATGCAAGAAGTCACCTCCTCTTAGATATATGCTGTTTGATAATGACAGAATAATAGGAACTGGGGGGAAGGAAGGTAAGATCTGGCTAAGACTTGAAATACTTGAAATATGTTGTCTGCCCAATACACTAATGCAGGAACTGATGGCATTCTTGCTCATCCAAGATTGGAAAAAGACACAGAAGCACCATCCATTACATGCACAGCGCTTTCCAGAGCCATGTTTTCAATTCAGTAACTAAAGATACAACTGCAAGCCTAAAGTAATATGCACACCTGAAATCAAGGAAGAAGGTTAGTAAGAACCATGGATGGGATTCAGAATCTACAAGATTAACAAATCTGCAGTGTGACCTGTAATGTAGAAGAGACTGACGTCTCCGAGTTCGATATTAAGAAGTTAAGTAAATTTTAAGAATTTGAAAATCAGTCTATACATTTGGAAATAATACGTCAAGAGAATACGATGACTTCTTATGCACACTTATTTACCCCTGTTCTCTCCTCTCCAAGCCCGCTCTACTCTACACTACTCTGTGAGGCAGAGGCTAGAGCTCCACAGACCCCCATGCTGGCTGCCTGCCTGTTTATGGCTGCCAATGGGAAGTCCTAGAGAGAGGCTGAAAGAAAGGAGAGAAAGGGGCTTCCTTCCTGCTTTCCTATTTTTGTCAGCATCACTCCAGCAGCAGCTGGATTTCCAGTTGCAGAAATTTACCAACAGATATACTCACACATGTGTAACCTGACACAGTCAAGGATATTCACGGCAGCATCGTGTGCAAGGCTGGAGACGCCCTCCCTACATGTCCCCAAAGAAGGTCAGTTGATTTAACACACACAAGGCAATAATAGACGAATAGAGTAACAAAAAGGACATATGACGTACAGAAAACAAGTATCAAAATAGAAGTCTTTCTTTATCAGCAAGTACATAAATGTAAATATGTTAAAGTCTTCATTAAAGGCAGACTGGATAACAAAACATGATCCAACTATATGCTGTCTACAAGATACTCATTTTAGATCCAAATACACAAATAGGTTGAAAGTGAAAGGATAGAAAAAGATATTCCATGCTAACAGTAACCAAAGATAGCTGGACTGGCTATATTGATAACAGACAAAATAGACTTCAAGATAAAAAAATCATTACAAGGGACAAAGACCTTACATAATGATAAAAGACTAAATTCATCAAGAAGATATAACAATTATAAACATATATGCACCTAATAATGGAACCATATGAAGAAAAAACTGACAGGATTGAAGGGAGAAATAGAAAGTTCTACAATAATAGTTGGAGGCATCAATACACCACTTTCAATAATGGACAGAACAACTAGACAAGATCAACAAGGAAAACAGAAGATTTAACACTATACATCAAAAACCTAGCAGACATACACAGAACATTCCACCCCACGATAGCAGGAAGCACATTCTTCTCAAGTGCATGTGGAATATTTTCGAGGATAGACCATATATTAGGTCATAAGACAAGTCTCAATTAAATTTTAAAGACTGAAGTCATTCAAAGCTTCTTCTCTGATCACAGTGGAATGAAACTGGAAATTAATAACAGAAGGAAGTCTAGATTTCATTAACATGTTGAAATTAAACAACACGCTTTAAAAAAACCCAGTGAGTCAGGAAAAGTTACACAGTAATTCAGAAAATATTTTGAGATGAATGAAAAAATACATCACATCAAAATGTACGAGATGCATCAAAAGCAGTGCAAGAGGGAAATTAATAGCTGTAAATGGCTACATTGAAAAAGGAGGATCTCAAATGAATAACCTAAATTTCCATCTAAAGGAACTAGAAGAAGAAGGACAAATTAAACCCAAGGCAGATAGAAGGAGATAATATAAAGTAGAGCAGAGCTAAGTGAAATAGAGAATAAAACAATGGAGAAAATCAACAAACTCAAAAGTTGGTTCTTTGAAAAGATCAACAAAACTGACAATGAAATCACTAAAATAAGAAATGAAAGTAGGGTCATTCCTACTCATCTTATAGAAATAGAAAGAATTATGAGAATACTATGAACAACTGTATGCCAATAAATTAGATAAAACAAACACATTTTTAAAGACATATAACCCACCAAAACTGACTCGAGAAGAAACAGAAAATCTGAGTATACCTACAACAAGTAGAGAGATTGATTCAATAATCAACAATTTCCAAAATAGAAAAAGCCCAGGACCAGATGGCTTCACCGTGAGTTCTACAAACATTTAAAGAAAAATTAACACCAGCCTTCACATAGTCTTCCAAAAACAGAATAGGAGGGGACACTTCCTAACTCATTGTGAGGCCAGTATCAACCTGATATCAAAGACAGACGAAGACATCACAGACCAATATCCCTTGTGCATATGAGTATAGATACAAATAATCCTCAATGAAATACCAGCAAATTGAACACAGCAGTGTTATCAAAAGGATTACACACCACGACCAAGTGGATTTTATCTCAGAAATGCAAAGGTGGTTCAACAATCAAAAATCAATGTAATATATTAATAAAGAAAAAAAGCGCAATATCTGAACTGATGCAGAAAAAAGCACTTGACAAATTCCAATACCCTTTCATGGTAAAACAAAAACAAAAACAAAAACAAAACCATACTCAACAAGTAGAAAAAGAAGAGAACTCCCTCAACTGGATAAAGGGCATCTATGAAAAACTGACAGCTAACATCATACTTAGTGATGAAAGAGTGAATGGTTTCCCCCTAACAACTGGAATAAGACTAGAATGTCTGCTCTTGCCAGATGAAAGGCATCCTGATTGAAAAAGAAAAAGTAAAACTACCTTTATTCACAAATGGCATAATCTTATATAGAAAACCCGAAAGAATCCACCTAAACACTAGTAGAGCTACTAAATGAGCTCTGCAAAATTAGAGTACACAAGATGGACACACAAAAATCTGTTGTATTTCTATACACTAGCAATGAACAATCCAAAACGAAAATTAAAAATACAATTCTGTTTACATTAGCATCAACAATAAAATATTCAGCAATATATTTAACCAAAGAAGTACAAGACTTGTACACTGAAAACTACAATATATTGTTATCAGAAAATTAAAAAGACCTAAATAGATATCCCATGTTCAGGAACGCAATATTTAATAATGTTAAGATGGTAATAATTTCCAAATCGATCTACAGATTCAAAGCAATTCCTACAAAACCCTCCAATGGCATTTTTTACAGAAATGGACAATGTCATCCTAAAATTCATGTGCAGTTGCAAGGGACCCTGAACGGTCAAAACAAGCTTTAAAAAGAACAAAATTAGAAGACACTTCCTACTTCAACTTACTACAAAGCAATAGCTACCGAAGTGGTGTGGTACTGGCATGAGGAGAGACATTGTATATCAACAGGATGCAACTGGGAGTCCAGAAATAAAGCAATACATTTATGGTCGACTGATTTTCAACAAGATGCCAAGTCCATTCAATGGGGGAAAGTTTTTTTCAACAAATGGTGTTAGGACAACTGGATATCCACTTGCAAAAAGATACATTTGGACCTCTACCTCACAATATATACCAAAATTAATTAAAATGGATCAAAGACCTATATGTAAGAGCCAAACCAATAAAAATCTTAGGAGAAAATAGGGATACAGTCTTCATTATTTAGGGTGAGGCAATCGTTTCTTAAATATGATACCAAAAGCATAAACAAAATTTAAAAATAGATACAAGATTTCGTCAAAATTAAAAACTGTTGTGCATCAAAGGATACTATCAAGAAAGTGAAAACATAACCCGTAGAATGAAAGAAAACATCTGGAAATCATATATCTGTTAAGGGTCTAGCATCCAGAATATATAAAGAATTCTTACAACTCAACAACAAAAAGACAACCCAATTAACAGAGATTTCTTGAAATGTCTATTCTAAACACAATACACAAATGGCCAATAAGCACATGAAAAGATCCTTAACTTCAGTAGTCATCAGGGAAATGCAAATCAAAACCACAATAAAATACCACCTCATACCAGTTAGGATGGTTGTAATAGTAACCTCACAAACAAAACAAAATAGACAATAACAAGTGTTGGCTAGAATGTGGATAAATTATAGGACAGGAAAATGATGCAGCCGCTGTAAAACGGTTAGCGGTTCCTGAAAATTTAAACACAGAATTCCATATGACCCAGCATCTCTATTCCTAGGTATAAACCCAAGAGCACTGAAAACATGTCCACACAAGAAAATTTGCACACGAATGTCATAGCAGCATAACTCATAACAGCTAAAAAGCGGAAACAACCCAAATGTTCAACGGATGAATGAAAAACACAATGTGATGTATCTATACACTGAAATATCATTCAGCCATAAAAAGGAGTGAAGTACTGATACATAATGCCATGACATGAATGAACCTTGAAAACATGCCAAGTAAAAGACCAGACACAAAAAGCCACATGTTATATGATTGCATTTTAATGAAATGCCCAGAATAGACAAATTCATAGACACAGAAAGCCGGTTAGTAGGTGCCAGGGCCAGCAGTGGGGAAACGGAGACTGCTTACTGGGTACTGCGTTTATTTTTAGGGTGATGAAAATATTCTGGAGTTAGACAGTGATGGTGGCTGTACAACACTGGGAATGTACTAAAAGCCGCTGAATTACACATGGTGAATTTTACCTCAATTGAAAAAAAAGAATGGGGCAGCTCCACATATATTACTGTGGAAAGCTCTTCAAGATATAATATTGAGTGACAAAAGTATAAACTTGTGTGTCATATACTCCTTTAAAAAGGGGGGAGGGCAGAGTAGAGGAAGACTATATAAGCATTTTTATCTAACATAGCTTTGCAAAAATATACAAGAAATTGTTACCAGTGGATTGCCTCTGGGCAGAGAACTTGAGGGCAAGGGGCAGGTGTGAAGAGTATTCCTTTTCAAAATAAGCCGTCTTGTACAGTTTACATGCTGCACCATGTATATATTACCTTTCCCCCAAACAAATGAACCTTTTAAAAAGAGCAAATATTGAAATAAAGTGGTAGTTACATAACGAAAACATGCTCATGGGAAGATTGTTGAGCCATGCTGGGTGGTGTGGCGGGGGGGTGGGGTGGGGGGCGGAGAACACTGAGAATGAGATTGTACACGTGTTTATCTAATAATGAAAGATGCTGGAATACTTTTTAGGAACACAGTTACACATTTCCCAAATATAAGGTTTATAAACAGTGTGACGCTTACATAACAGAAACGGAAAGGCTGTGAGAGTGTGTGACAACAGGCTGGTCCAACTACAGCGGCTGCCCAGCACGCCATCCCCAGGACCCGACTCCCCAAGTGCATGAAAGCCTGGGCTCCTTCCTCTTCCCACTTCAGATATCTCCAGTCTGGGGCCTTGGCACTGACAGGTAGGGGGGTCTCCATATGGAAAGGAGCCTTAAAACACCTTTTCAATGATTCAAGGAGAGAGAGGGAGATTGTATAAAATACCCATGATTATAGTCCAACAGCCTAGTTTCAACTTTCTCTTGACTCTAAAGATCTTCCAACTGTATTGCTATCCCTAAAAATTAAACGTACTGTTTTAGCTCCTGGCTCACTCGTCTCTGGGCACATTGACAGGGCTTGGACAAAAAGAAGTCCTATCATTATGCATTACTACCTACAACCTACAATTACAAACCAAACAAAGTGCTTGTTTTACCCACACTCCCTCAGACTGGCGATGGTTTGCCATTTCTGTCAGATCACCCACCACGAGATCACCCCTAATCTTTAAATTCATTACAGAAGCTTTGAGTGATTCTGGCTACAATAGCAGAAGGTTCCAAAGCAGCAGGGAGTGAGAGACAGTCCTTCCTTCCCTATCATCATTTCTAGAGCAGAAAAAAATAACAAAACTGGAAGCCCCCGGCAGCAACAGCTTTTGCAGTTTGTAACTTAATTTCAGGAAGTACTCTATGAAACCTCTGAAAAGAATCTAAATTTAGATCGAAGTCTTTCACCACCAATGCCAGCCTCTTTAACTGAGGAACCCACACGCAGCACACTGGGGGTGCGGGTGGGGGGACGGACAAGTATACAATACGTATAAATGTGTCATCATTGAGGAAAGTAAAGCTGGCACTCGTCAGGCCAAAGAAGTTTTCTTGGGGCATCACCAGCATCTTGATTCTCAATAAAGGCACAGTGACTACAAACCTTTAAGGGAAAGAAACAGTGAAATCAGGGAGGCAGATTTTCTTCAGAAGATTTCTGCTAAGAGAGCAAGAACTACTTTCTCTCTATACCAGGATGTCTGTATGGATATAACCCGGCATCGAGGAACTGAAACCAACATATTGTCTAAAGAGTCCTCCAACACTGAGTCAGACAGGAAGGAAAAACCATCTACTTGCTTACCGCTGCTACTTCCTCAACACCTCACTCTTCCCAAATGAGTGAATTTATACCTTTAACTCTGTGATAAATCACAGCAAAAGCAAAGGTGTGACTTGAGATTTATGACAATTAATAGGGAAATAATGCTCTTTTCTCTGCATCTTTTTTTACCTTGAAGAATAAGCCTGATCCACTGAAAAATTAATCTGACCCAATGTTCCCAAAATATAAAATATTACATATACTTGTTAAGAATATTTAACAGTCTATCCCACTTCATACTCCAACATGGTTCTATTTTGCAAGCCACATCTGTAGACAGGTTTCAGCAGATAACTGTGTAAGAGATAAAAAGAGTGAGATTTTCTGTTCTCGTAGACTCGCTTCCTCCTCTTCTCCCCACCCCCAATCAGCTGGGAAACATTCCCAGATTCTTCCCAAGCTTAGTTTGGAAGCAAAGCCCAGCCTTGATAAACACTCAGCCCAGGAAATGCTTTGGATGGTAGACCACTTAGAATACTTCGTTTGTCCGTTCCCAAGAGGTCTCTTTTCAAACTCTGTTTGATAGGCGGTTTGGCGGTTTTATATTTTCACTAAAACCTCCTGGAACATTGCTGAGAGATAAAATCATAGCAGTCTGGAAACTATACAAATGGTGGAGGGAAGCACCACACCCAAGGACAAGCTCCTCAAACTTCAGGGGAAAACTATTGTTCAGAGGAGCTCCCAACAGTACTTGCTCCTGTGGGAATTGGGGACGGGGGAGGGGAGCAGAGTCTCACTTCCCACTACCTGGGACACTGCCTGGCTCCTTCACAGTGCCACCCTGGTAGCTGCTGGATGCTGTTAGGACACAATGAAAACAACTACTGGAGAATGACCTGTTTTTTTTTATTTTGGAAATGCTCATGTCCTTGTTCCTGCACTGAGAACACTTGACTCAATCACGCTGATACCAAGCACACTTTTTTTTTTTTACATAATCATAATTTCACATCATTTCTCTTGTGTCCTTTGGACAACCACTGGCGCTGTATTTAGGTACCGTTCAAAATGTCTCCAAGACCCAACAATTATCTGTACGAGCAAATTCTCTCCTAAACTTGGGTCATAAACGTGAAGCCTCAGGAAAGCTAGCCCTTGCCAGATACTGGCCAACATCTGGGGGCCAACTTCATTTATTCCTTGCAACAACCTTATGAGGTAGGTATTGTCTGAGGCTTAAAGAGAAACGTGATTCGCCCAAGGCCACTGGTATGTGGAGGAATTGGGTCTGGTGCCTCAAGTGCACTCCACTGTCTCCAAAACCAGGCGAGAGTAGTCCCTACCTCGTAAGCTAATTGACAGGAGGAAATAATGGTAACTCATAACGACTGCTTAGTATAGTGTCTGCCTGGCAAGTAGTAAAAGCTTCAATAATTGACAAATATCTTTATCATTATTGCCTAAAGTCACTCATCTCCTGAGCAGCCACGCTGGAATTGGTGCCCAGGTCGATTGTACTCTAAGACCCATACGCTACCCACAGTGTTCACCTTATAATTCTACGGTCTAGAGGTTGCATACCTAACGTAGTTTCCACTAAAAAAGGCCAAAGGACAGAAGGGGCATTCCAAAGAATTACATCCCAACACTGAGGCTCTAAAACTACCATGTGTCAGACTCTCATTCTAGACTATTTTTGGAGCGACTCCAAACTTCGGGCATGGAGGTTGCACCGCCCCAGCGTAAGTGATCCAGGGCAGAGCTACGGGAAGATAAACACGATAAACAGGGCGGGACCTTCCACGGAGCTGCCTCCCCAGCCTCCCCAGCCAGGGCAACTCCCGCCCGAGCACTTTATGTTTGACCCAGTCTGCCCACAGAAAGATTTGAAACAGTCAGTACCTGACTGTAAATGAGAGGAGGCCCAGTGTCAAAAAGAAAAGAAAGAAAATCACTACACAAACACCAACTTATCATCAAGATGGGAGGAGCAGCAGTTGGGCCCCAAGGAAAACTCCTAAGGGGGTTTTAAGTGAGCGTGTTGCAACCAACCAGCAAGACAGTAAAGCGCGCATGCGGAGGAAGGGCCAACCCAACTTCCCCAGCGCCTGCTGCATTTTATCAGCACGTGCAACACAGTTTATACCTATAACATTTCACTTGCTTTACAGACCTACCGACTCTAGTTGGAATGGTTTTTCAAGGGTCAAATAGGGAATCTGATGTTAACTTTATAACAATGCATAGACTCCGTAAACAAATATTTCCTTCCTCTGATCTTTATCCCCTTCACCTGGCATATAGCAGTTGATCAATAAATGTTTGCTAAAAGAAACTTTGTGGACCATTTAGTCTATACTTGGCCCCAATAAAGGATCCTTGTAAAGCACCCTAGCAAGCCTACTATCTAGTATTTGCATAAACACAGTAGCAACACTCACTACTTTGTGAAGGGGCCTAATTTATTCCCTCATTAGAGGATCCTGTTCCCAAGTTCCTCCCAGCGGCGGCGGCGGCAGCAGCAGCAGCAGACATCACAACTAACTTCTCTAAGGAAGCACTTACCCTGCGCACACTTCCCAGCACTTTCCACAGCTAAAAGGGGCAAAGCCAGCACTGGAACCCCGGCCTCCAGTGCCCAGGCTAAAAGCCACTACGCGACTCCATTCACGGGCTCCTGTGCTACCTGCCTGCTGAGCACAAAAGAAGCCCTTCTACACAGCAGGCCTCCAAAATGAGAATTTTCATCTGACTTTCTGATCGAGTCTCCCCCACAGTCACCACCCCACCCAGACCGAGCCCAGCCTGCCTGCCGCTGAAGCTGTGCCCTTTATTCCCTGCCCTTGTCGGGCATCTCTTACGTGGCCCTGCCCTTCACACGGACACACCGGCTCCACTCTGTCTTTACGGATCTCCCACCTGGATCTTTCCAGAGCCACTCCAAATTTGGCCTCCCCAGAAGCTAGACTTCTCTGGGCCGCAAGGAGCTCCCTTTTCAATCTGGCACTTTTCTTACTGTGCTTAACTGTTTCTAGCGAATGTTTCACTTACTTTGTACTGTTAAGTTCTGGTAGAGATGATTATATTTTTCAATTCTCCTCTCAGCCTTAAGTATCCGGCTCAATACTGGGTGAAGCTAGTTAAATGGCTTTGGTGCTTATCCTCCTTTAGAAATAATTTGACTAGAAAATATCAAATTAGAATGCAAAAAATATGAACTATAAAGAATCAAGCTTCATTAAAATAAAAAATGCTTATTTTCCTTTATATTTTTCAATGGTACATAGTCTTTAAAAAGAAACTATAGGGGTGGCCGGCTGGTTCAGTTGGTTAGAGCGCAGTGAAGCAGTGCTCATAACACCCAGGTCACTGGTTCGATTCCCACAGGGGCCAGTGAACTGCGCCCTCCACAACTAGAGTAAAAACAATGGCTTGACTTGGAGCTGATGGGTCCTGGTAAAACACACTGTTCCCCAATATTCCCCAATAAAAATTATAAATAAATAAAATAAACTGTAGAGATATGCTACATTTATATAGTAACATATTGGGGTAAAATCTATTTCCCTAGTATTTGTTTATTTAAAATGATTATTCTCCAATTAGATGCCCTTTTTTTTTTTTTTTAACAAACTATGAGGTCATCTGACATCAATCAGGAGAGGCTGATAAAATGTAGAAACAAATTAATGCATCACAAGTGCATTCCTTGCTGTCACTACATATCCAACATAGGTCGGGCCTGGTGGGGCAGGCCGGGGCAGATGGGGCCTCTGCTCCACATAATCGTTCCGGAGCTCAGGCTGATAGTCTCCACAGTTCAGGGGGCCCCAGGCTCTTACTACTTCAGCCCCAGAGTGGGACAAATCACTTCCTCTCACAGTTCAGTAGCCAGAACCAATCATGTGGTCCCAGCTCACTGCAGGGCAGCTGGGAAATGTTGGAGCGCACACAGTCTCTGCCACAGAGGCAGCTCCGGAGGTACGAAAACGGAGCTATTATCCCTGATTAGGAGAAAAAAGCAAGATGCACAACAATGCACATAGTATGCTGTCATCTGTGCTAAAGAGAAAGGGAACAGAAAATCTCCTGAAGAATACAGGAGAAGCTAGTATTACTGTCGCAATAATAGTTACCTCTCTGGAGCCAACCAACAGGGACAGGGAGGAAGGAGGACTTATTTTTAATGGGTACCCTTTTACATCATACGCATTATCCATTTCAAAACCCCAAAATACGTTGTTTTAGGCTGTGATGTATACGTTTCATATCAATGAGTTGCTTTGGTTTTTTTTCTGAATAAAGTTCAGTCTATTCTAATATAAGAAACACCAAATCCTTGACTCATCCTGTCTGAAATTAAACACCTAGAGTAACACTGACATAATCACATCCTTTTGTAAAGCCTTGCTGAGAAATCTTGGACTGGCTTCTGTCTATTCTAAATATAAACATCACTACTACGCAGGTGATGAGAAAAGCACTTAACGTTGATAGAATGTCTCCTTTTGGAAATTATTTTCCTGTTATTTCGATTTAAGTACCATTTTCTAAAGTAAAATTCCTTTTCTAAAAGTATATTTTTTGTACTGTTAAGCTGAACCCTATACAAAACAAAATACAGCAAACAAGCCCTCCTGGGGTTTCTAAAAAGAAAACACTGCTGTTTCAGAATACATTAAAATATGGAATGCACTGAGATAGCCTTTTCCAAAATCATAACCAACACCCTCAAATAATATGCTTCACGTGCCAGATGTGCCAGAGGACAGCCTCTGGGGCTTCTGACAAGATAACCCAACAGCACATCTGCTCCACTCATGTGGGTATCTTCAACAAAAGTAGAATCCTGCTGCCATTCTGCTTATGAAGTAAGCCATAAATAATGCAGTAAGTAAACAGGTCAAGTCTCTAAAAAGACTTCCATAATCCATACAAAAAACAAGAGAAAAAAAAAACCCACTCAGGCTCATACTATCCCATTCACAACATTCTAAATACCAGGCTCCAAGAGAAATAGCACTCTAGCAAGGTTATGTGATATCCTTACTGGTTTTACTTCTAAATTTATACTAAGCATATGACATGGCAACTTTTTACTACACCGAGTTGGTACATAAACAGCCTGTGACTATGTCTCCAGCTCTACAATACACTGTCCACATTTATATTTTAATGGAAAGTCAACTACCACTCATTGCTTTCAAATATCAGGATTATGCTTTCTACACTGAACATGTTTGGGTACCAAAGGCGTTTTCCTCACCAGGCTCTCTACCAACAACTTGGGCTATTGTAAAAGGTTACGGGCACTATCATTTAACCTGCCTTTAGCTTCCCAATAGGCTTACTCAACCAATATTAATGCTTTCCAAAAATGTATCTCAATTGTCTTCTAAATCGCTGAGGTAAAGCAAATAACCAAAGTTGCAAAGCTTGTCATGGATCCTGTATCATCCATTATTAAACCTATACGATGATCAGTATTACATTGTCAATATTGCAACACACAAGACCAAATCCAACACTAAGTTTAGGACAAAAAAGAAAATGAAAAGAAACTTTAGATCACACTGTGTTGTGTTTAAACTAAAGACAGATGGCATTAATTTGTGGGTATGCAAACAATTTCCAGGACTTTCAAGTCAGAGACAGCCATAATTCCATATATATCACTGATTTTAAGACACACTTTTTCATATTTTAACATCTCTGAAATCTTCAAATGAATCCTGTGTTATACTGTAATTACTGGTGTTTTTAGTGGTACATAAAACAATGGTGTGACTTTCAATCAAAGTCAACTTAGGTTCATTGAACTATGACAGATATATTAATTCAAAGCCTTTATTATAGGGAAGGGTTGGTAGTCATCTATCTAACAAAAAAATTATACTCTTGCATAAGAACCAATTTTTTGCTTTCTATACAACCTGAATTAAATTTACAAACAATTAACCATGTACTTTCTTAAAATACCCTATTATCGCTAGAGAAGTGATGTAAGAATGTATTCTTACAATCTGAATTTTTGTTTAAATCTTAGTACTGAAATAATCCCAAATAAAACAACACTATACAACAGGACAGAAACATTCGAAAATACATATTGATGATGAAATTTGTTGGGGTGAGCTCACATATAAAGCTACCATTCCTAACTCTTGGCAAAAATGTTTGGCACTTTTACAAAAATACATCTTTTGCTTCATACTTCTACAAAGAAGGCATACTTCTTTTTCAGAAGTTCATTAAATGGTAGTTTACCACCCTTCCACTCTGCATACACAAAGCTAGCATTATACATTTTTAAAAAAATGGTATTGTCTAATTGTAAGTTGCCTCCCTACCATCCATTTTCCTGTTCCCTTAAAGCTCCTGTCCTGTATGTTGGGTGGGACTAACACCAGTACTAGATTCCAGGATGGGTTTTAAATGTCCAACCAGCACATCCTACCATCCTGGCCACAGTGGTTGGTTCAGAGATGCACATGTGACCCACCTTAGGCCAATCAAACAAGAAGATTCATCTCCAGGACTTCGATTCCAGGAACGAGCTGTTCGGGAAGCAGACTCTTACCATCTGTACTGGTTAAAAGCTAGAAGCAAAAAGCCAGGAGAAGTGCTGGTAGCGACCTTCTGATCACAAGAGAAAGAGACAAGAATGGCTCTGGGGTCACAGCACTGAGAAATGGAGAGAAACCAGGTTCTTGCCATGCTGATGGAATTACTTTTGGATTTTCAGTTGATTAATGAATTAATCAATTAATTCATTTTTGGGGCTGGGGGAGAAGAGGAACAATGTATTTCCAGGACTTTATTAGGGAACAGTGTGTTTTTCCTAGGACCCATCAGCTCCAGGTCAAGTTGTTGTCCTTCAATCTTAGTTGTGGCGGGTGCAACTCAGCTCCAAGTCCAGTCGTCGTTTTCAATCTTTAGTTGCAGGGGGCGCAGCCCACCATCCCATGCGGGAATCAAACCGGCAACCTTGTTAAGAGCTCACGCTTTAACCAACTGAGCCATTCGGCCGCCCTCAGTTAATTTATTGAATAAAATTCTTTTTATTGAGCCAATTTAAGCTAGGTTTTCTGCCAATTACATCTGAAACATCCCGTGTTTTTTTAAACTAATAACAATAAATGTGGTATTGTTAATGTAACATAAAAGTGAAAAACTGAAATTGGCTGAAGAATTTCAATGAACACCCCAATGACCTAACCTGAGCTTTTAACTATCTTTATTATCTAAGAAAGAGACAAATTGTGGTCTGATGTTCCCATCAAGACTATGAGGAGTATTAAGGGACTTGGTAGGAAAGATTCCAGATAAGGAAATGTTCTGACTACTTATCACAGCATTACTAAGGACCTATAAAGAGATAAGCAAAAAGGGAAGAGCATATGCCTTTGCTGAAAAAGGCCCTTTCTGCTACAAACTACCATCCAAGAGACTTAAAGAGAGAGAACAGGCTGAAGACAGGGAGGGCGGTGGCAGACTGGGCAGGAGAGAGACTGTGGGGTAGGGTGGACGGAAGAGTCTTGATCCCCAGGCATCTGAAGACCTGACACTCTTGTTAGGTATTCTCATCCTGAAAACTGGAAATGTCATTCAAGATGCGCAAAAAGCATCCTGAGTGAGGGGTCAGTGAATGATGTCCCTCGATTCCAACCAGTTATTTCCAATGGCCCTGAGGGAGAGGCCAAAGGGACAGCCAGGGAACCAAAGGCAACAAAAATGGGCCAAAATTCTAGACTTGAGAACATTTCAGGCTTTGGTTCAAACCCATGGAATTGCCCAGAAGCTGAGGAGAAAGCAGACTCGGTGTGGTGGTGTTATGTGGTCAAAGAAACCCCAAGTCTGGCTGACGACAGCCTGTGACTGCCCAGTCCCCAGGCCTCCTAAATCATAATGTGGCCAAAAAGGAGTGGCCTACTAAGACACGCTGCCTTGGGGATGGGCGTCCTCCAACAGGACATGGGAGAGAGTGACACAGGAGGCCAGAGAGGCAGACAGGGCAGAATCAGAAGGGGTTTGATTTCATTCTGAGTAGGAAGCCACTAGAGGAGCTTAAGGAAGAGAACGACATGGTCTGATTTATGCTTTGAAAAGATTTGAGATGGCGAACAGACTAGTGATTGCCAGGGGTCCCAGGAATGGGGGCCAGGGGGTGGCTGTGGCTATAATGGGACAGCACAAAGGAGCTTTCTGGTGTCAGAACACACGTTGATTGTGCTGGTGGTTATACAAATCTAGACGTGAGGACACTGCACAGAACTCTACACACACACACACACACACACGCGCGCGCGCACATGTAAGTGGTGAAATCTGAATACACCCAGCGTCGACTGTCAGTCTCCTGGTTTTGATATTACACCGCACTTACGCAGGATGATAAAAATGGGGGAGGCTGAGTGAAGGGCACAGGACCTTCCTGTGGATGTCTCTGCGACGTCCTGCGAATCTATAATTACTTCAAAATTAAAGTTAAAAATATATTTTGTATAGTTGAAAGTTACTGAGAGTACATCTTAAAAGTTCTCATCACGAGAAAATTTTTTTTAAATATGTAAGGTGATGGTGTTAACTAGGTTATTATGGTGAACATGTACAAATATTGAATCGTTATGCTGTACACCTGAAACTAATGTCGTATGTCAAGTATACCTCATTTTAAAAATAAATTTAAAAAACTGAAAGCATGAAAAATCATACTTAAACAAATCGTAAGATAATGCTCATAATATTTGACCCATAAAATATAAGTTATTTTATTTGGGGCTTTAAGGGAGAACAAATGTGTTTATGATAATAAAAGATTAAATAAATAAAACTCACATGGTGAGTGTGTGAAAAGTATGCATCTATTTCTCTTTAGACCAAATATATTAAATTTAGGTTTATAATCTAGTAGTCTATATAATTGTCTCTGTTCATAGTATTTTAATACGGTACTAGTCATTTGAAAACAAAACAAGTTTGAATCTACATAGGAGATTTCAGGAAGGAAACTTGGTATGTAGACAAAACGTTATTTAAGTAATAAATTAGAAACTACTCACAAAAACAAGTTTTTAAGATTTTGACTAAAATTCTTGCTACCTTTTTACATTACATCCAAATACAGACCTAGATTTTTTTCTATATAAACACATTTGCTAGCGGCTGGCGTGGGCGCCAAAAATCTTGAGTTTTAACAAGCCCCTGGTTTGATTCTGACACGCACTCGGGTAAATCATTCATTCTCGACAGAGAGTATTCCCGAGAAGGGTGGTGAACCTTGTCTCTCGGAAGAGGAAAAAACCTTGGGTATCACAATGTTTATACCAAAGCTATAGCCTGCGTAAAATAAACAAACAAACAAATTTAAAAATAAAAGATGTCTATGGCTACCATTTAATGCTATGGATTGGAGATGAGTCAAAGTAGAAGCAAAACCATGCCACACCCACCAAAAGTGTTAAAATGAAAAAGAAAACACCAAGGTTGGCAAAGACATGGAGCAACTGGACCTCTCATACACTGCTGTATAAGCACTTTGGAAAAGTGTTTGGCAGTTTTGTTCAAGGTGACCACCTGTCCACTCTGTGACCCAGCACTGCCATTCCTAAGTATACACCCAACAGACGTGCATACACATCCTCTCCATAAGACACACACGTGACTGTTCATAGCAGCCCCAACTAGAAACTACCCAACTGTCCATCATCTGGTAAAGAGACCAATTACGGCATACTCACATAATAGAACACTACTCTGCAAAGAGGATGAATGATACACAACCACACACAACAATATTGGTGAATCTCACAAATATAATGTGGAGCAAAAGGAGCCAGTCATGAAAGAATGCATGCTGTATGATCCACTGATATGAAATTCAAAGCAGGTTGTTGTAAGTCAGGACAGTGACTCTCTTCGGGGGTAGGGGTGGGGGGTGAGGGTGTAGAAACTGGGAAGGAACTTGTGGACATTCCAGGTACTGGTAACATTCTATTACCTGACCTAGGTCAGGGTTTCTCCAGCACTACTGACATTCGGGACCAGACAATTCTTTGTTGTGGGGTCTGTTCTGCGCACTGTAGGAGGTTTAGCAGCATCGCTGGCCTCTATACGCTAGATGACACCAGCATCCATAAAGTTGTGACCGTCAAAAACGTCTCCGGACATCGCCAAATAAACATCCCTTGGGAGGCAGAAGTGCCCCGCGTTGAGAACCACTGACCTAAGATATAGTTACACAGGTATGCTCAGTTTATAAAATAGCAATAAAATGGACACTGCCCTTGCCTGTATGTATGTGATATTTCAATAAACGGAAGCAGGAAAACCATTTAGGAGATGACTACTGCAGGCAGCCAAGTGAGAGGTGACTGCCTAGGACTAGGGGGCCACAGTGGAGATGGAGAGAAGCAGACAGATTCAGGATGTGTGATACAGGGTAAAAGTCGGCAACTTCTAGCCGATGAGAGAGGAGACTCCAGGAAGACACCAAAGTTTTGGTCTGAGCAACTGACTGGTTGATGATGTCACTACGATGGGGCAGACTAGGGTCAGAGCATCTTGGGGAATGACCATGGGGGGTGGGGGGATAAAATCATGAGTTATCCGGAGGCAACCAGCATGCTGTGCTCCTGTACTAGACAAGCTCTGGACTGTAACGACTACTGTGTATTTCCCATTCTCGGCTCAATCAGTAGTCTTCAGTTTGGTTTCCTGATCTCTCTCCACCATTGTACACAATTAAACTTGCCACTGGCCACCCCTAAATCATCAGACCATGAGAAGCTCCACGTTACCCTGACAAAGACACCTGGCCATCCTCACCCCTGCTCCTGGAGCTGAAGCTCAAGGCAGTGGACAGAGAAGCCGAGGGAGGAGGGGCACCAGCATGGAGAAAGGGCAATTCTAGCAAGTCACGTTCCCTCTCTACCTCAGAATGAGCCCAAATTCATCCTTAGTAACATCTCTGAAATAAATAACTAATCTTTTAGCAGGCTGGTTTGGGTTGCAAGTAGCATTTAAATTAACAAGGGCAAGAAGTGTTTTTTCGAGCAAGAGATGATCACAGCTTGAACTGGGATGGGGGCAACGGACTCGAAGAGAAGACACAGTGCAGATAAAGTGTGGTGGCCGAAATGAGAGGCCTTGAGGGTAAATTAGATATGAACAATGACAATGAGTCTTCACTTTTGGTTTGAACAACTTGGTAGATTTAATGAAGTGGGGAAAATTGGGGAAAGGGAGGATTTGGGGGAGGAGGAATCAAGAAGATTATCTTAGACACGTTAAGGTGTTTACTAGACATATTTGGGGGAGAACAGGAACGTCACGTTTCCAACCCTGCAAAATTATGGAGGGAAAAGAGGGCTACCTTATCCCCCAAAAGCTTGTCTAATATTGTGACTGTGAATTATCCTCACTAAAGCCTAACAAGAGTTAAATCGATGTCCCACAAGTAAACGTGAGCTTCTCCTGCACATGGTTATTGATTTTTGTAAGGCATGTGAATTTATTATAGTTGGATTATGTGTGATTCTGAGTATTTTTAATCTGCACATGAAATGGTTATCCATCTAGGAAACTATCCTTTTTTCTCCTATAAAATGTGCTTTTAAATAATAAAATTGTATACTAGCATGTTTTATTTCTTTTTTAACCCAGAAATAAAAACACATGAGAGAAAAAAAAGAAAACCCAAACCTTTTAGAGTTTGGCTTGATATCTTGGCTCAAGTAAGGAAATGTGTAGGAGAAACTCTTTGGAAACTATGAAACAATCTAAGATATAAAGTGTTAATAATACTGACATGTATAAACAGGCATCAAGCAATTCTCAAATGTATAATTTGCAGGTAATATATGTAGAAACATAATCCAGTAAAATTTAGGATTTTTATCCCAATCACCTACGAGGAAGAAAAGGCAATAAATTCCCACTGGTTACAACTTTTTCTACTTTTACAGAAAAAGCAAGAGATAACCCCAAGTAACATTCCAGATCAATGATATAAACCAGCACCACTATTCAGAATCAAGACCCCCGTCTTTCAAAAGACTCACCATAGAATGTAGGTCTAAGCAGGACCAGATTTCTGAATCTGGAAAGAATCATTTGAGCTTACTTTAATATCATGTTGGAACTTTTTTTTTTTTTTTGGAGGGGGGGTGTATCTCAGTATCAGAATAAACATTCTCTGGAAAAATAAGTTTGTTCAGACCTATAGAGAATGCAGAGTATTTTACTCTTCCTGGTAAGGAAATATACATATACAGGGGTATATGCCCTTAGATACTATTTCAGCTCTTTGAAATATTATTTGGCACAACTATTTTGAATTTTCAGAACACCTACTTTTGAAAACAATTACTACTGGCAATTAATGTACTAGTTGCTCTAAGAAACTCGTAAGAGCCGTAGATTCTTGAGAAGAAATCTATGCTCAAGAAGGGGAGGGAAAGGGGGTAGATTAAACAATACAAAAGGAATACAGTGAAAACAAGTTTCTTTCCCATGGACCCTCCGGTTCCAATTCTCCTCCCCAGAGGAAAACAATCAAGATTTTCAACAGTATCCTCACAGTGATATTCTATACAAATACATCTATAAATTTCCCTTTTATTTTTTGTTTTGTTTTACTATTCAAGTAGTAGGTAAAATATCAACTCTTCTGAAACATACTTTCCTTCTCCCATTCAATAGTATATATCTTAGAGAATGCTTCATATCAGAAAATAAAGTACGAGCTTATTCTTTTAAACAGCTACACATCCCTGGGGATATACCATAATCTATTTAACTAATTCTCTACTGATGCACATTTAGGCTGTACTAAGTCTTTTACAATTTGTAACAATGCTGCAATAACTTTGCACCTAAGAAGTCACATAAATGTGGGAATGCATTTATAAGAAAAATTCCTAGGGGCAGAATTATTAGATCAAAGGGTATAGACATTTATTATCTGCTAGTACAAAACTGTTCTCCTTACTCTACTGCATCAACTTACATTCTCCACCAACAGGACAAGAGTTTCTGCTTTTGTACACCTTTGTCATCATGACACTTTCAAACTCTCTGGTCTCTGCCGATCTGCTACATGAAAAACTGTTTCACCTTTAGTTTTAATATTGATATTTTGTTTTGAAAACCATTTTCATTCTGGTCTGTTAATTGTTCCTATTCTTTGCCAAATAGGTGATTGGCCTTTTTCTAATATATTAAGGAAGCTAGACTTCCATTTTCATATAGATTGCAAATTGTTTTTTCTAGTTTGTCTTTGCCTGTCAATTTTTATCCATTTTATTTTACTATGGAGAAATTTTCTAACGACTAAAGTTTTCTTATTGTTTATAATTATTTTTCAGCTGATTCTTTTGGATTTAAGATATAAAATCATACCATACCAAGTAATAGGCAATTTTGCTTTCTGCTCTCTTTTTTTAGTTATTAACAACTGTGACAGTGTACACCCCTGTATTGTCCCTGATTTTAATGGAATGCTTCCAAGGTTTCCTAATTAAGGATGATGCTGGGTTTGGCTTGTAACACTATTTCTCTAAGGAACTTTCTGAATGCATAGAGAATTTACCAATTCGTTCCTGAGGATTATTTTCCCATGTTTACCAGCAGGTTCTGTAGTTTTTCTTCAGTGTCAAAGTGCATCATTAGCGTTAGCATTTACATGGAATAAGAAGTAACAGGAATCTAGGACTCTGGATTTACCTTGTGCTACTCTATAAATAATTCAAACTTATCTTGCATTAGTGATAGAAAAACTGAGTCATGAAAAGATTGTAATTCCACCCACCCCATTTCTTCATTGTGGCACTTTTCTGACTTAGAAGCAGAATTCAGACTTTCTGATTCCCAATCCAGTGTTTAAGCCACAAGAAAGCACAGTGGCCTTTGGAGAATTCTGCGATGCCCAACACACGAGGAAGAAAGCAGGCTGCTGTCTACAGCCCTCAGCTTCACAACGTTCCCTTCCAGCCTCCTGAAAGCAACCTCCAAGTTGGACTCAGGAGTTTCAAACATCTGAAATGCATCACCCAGCAGCCGGCATAATAGGTTCACGCTCGGTGATACATGATGTTGCTGACATTCCTCAGCCAATTAGAATTCCTTTCAGCTGCAATGGAGGTGAACACAGCTGGAAGTACCGAGTGGGGCGCATCCCCAGCAGCACTGATTGTACATTATTTAAGCCGTGTTGGAAAACAATACAGAGATTTTTTCCCCCTTTAATGCAGAAATACAGAAACAACATTCCACTTAGTTTAAATATCTAAACGGAGTAAATTGCATCTGTAGACACAACAGTAATTCCAACATTTTAAAGATTTGCCTGATCCACATGGCGAGAGGCTTTTGTTTTGCCAACACAGCCCTGCAGCTCTTCTTTGACTCGAGTGGCCTTAGGGACTGGTCAACTGGAGTTGGAGTGTCGTGGACAAGAAGCCAATTTAAGTTTGGGGCTTTCTCTCAATAAAATTCACCTACAACAAGCCAATCAGTAATTTAAGTTGTTCAGTGACCTCAAAACACACATTTTTTTCATTCTCTATTTGTTAAAAAATATTTAACCTCTAAAATGGTTTTGAAATTTGATCCAAATAAGAATCCTAAAAGTTAGGGTTTCTTAACTAAAAACTACCAAATTATTTCATCCATTTCGGAAGGTCTTTTGAACGTCCCTTTCAGCACTCACTAAAATGCACAACTCAGCTATTTTAACTTTTAACCAGTGCCCACAAATGTGTTACACAACAACCAGTCTAGTTAACTGGATCATTGAGCTGATGTTGAATTATTATGGGTGAGTCTTTTTTTATTATTATTATTATTCATGAGGAAATACATTTTGAAGAAGTAACTCAGCCCCCAGAACCTCCCTGGGTTACCCGATGTTCCACACTAGAACCTGACAAGGTGACCAAATAGAAAAAATGAAAATTTGTAAAAGAGAAGGAAAACCTCGAAGTCCAGACACCACTCTAATGGTTGCAAAAATAGGAGTTTTGAACTTTGACAAATAGACTTGAAGTCAAAATTGTAATTTGATAAATCAGAACTACTGTAAAAATACAGACAGAAGTAAAGTATATGAGATATTTCATTTCTCAAACCTGTTAGGTGTGTCAAGAAAAATAAAAAGAAAGAAAATGGATTTTTAGAAAAGGGTTTTCTAAAGACAACACAAATGTGATCAAATCACAAATGAAATCAATACTAGAACCTGTATTTGGCAGTATATGACTCCTTTTAAAGTATAATTGTAGTTTAAGTTTTGTAGTAGTATTTGATTGAACCCATCCCACATCCTTAGATAATTCAGTTCAAAGAAGTGTCTCAACCTCATAAACTTGAGGCCAACCCTGAGGAAAACACACAAACTCACGCATAGCACATGAAATTCCATCTTATCCGAGTTAGTTGTTAAAAGTTTGCCTGCCTTACATAGGGAGGTTCTTTACTAGGAGAAATTGACAAAAGCAACACTCTTAATAGATTTATCTTTTTAAAGAGAAACATAACTATTTTGAATCAATTAGGTCACCTGTTACTGATCAATTAAACTTATTTACAGTTATTACTACGACTATTTCTCTCCAAGTTGCATCATCTGAATGCCAGAACACAAGTCATTCTCACATCATATGTGCTACAACTTTAAAAACAGCCTCCATTCCCAAACGCTACCACGGAAGGTCTCTTCCCGCCCCACCCCCGAATTGGAATTAGAATTTTTCTCTCTTCACAATACATAGTCATGCTCCAAAACATATAAAAACACAAGGAGGTCTGAGAGATTTCAAGGCATAAAAGCACAAAAAAGTTTAGTCATTTGGTGTTTCAACTAACTGGTTAACATTAGAATAAAATTTAATTTGAAGAGCACTGTGGAACACTTAGAGCTCAAAATTCCACTCTTTTACCCAAAGTGGCCTAAATAACATATCTGGGATTCATTTGTGTACCACATAAGAACAAAGTTTTTGCAAATCCTGCTTGAATTTAAAATGAAAATGTTTCTCAAGTGTTTGATTTGCCAGTGAACTCTAAAATGTCTGCAAGATAATGCTCTTTAACAAAGATCATTCGACTTTGAACATATTGTGCCCCCCAACCTACCGAAACCTTTACAAACTATTATCCTGCTAAAAAAACATAGACATTCATTAAAATTATATTCTTTTATATATAAAGACTCAAACATTCTGTTTAGGCCAGGTTTCCAAAGCAGTTCAGCATACTATCCAATAGTTTTTTGTTTTTGTTTTTTGTTTTTTAAAAACGGGGTTCCACAGGAAGAAAAAAAAAGGAAGAAATCATAAATGTAATCAATACATGAAAGTAACGCTTGGCATCAAACATGAGTCCTGTGTTTTAACACAAATTTCTGAATATCAGGATCGAGCCCTAATAGAAAGTACAAGCACCCAATAGTAATTTGGAATAAGCCAAATTGATAGATCCTGTGAGGAGAATTAAAGAATGCTATAAAAGGAGTTGAAATCTCATTTTTCATGAGGAAACTGAGACTCAGAAAGGTTATATAAGTTGTTCCATACTACGCAGTTTATGGCAGATCTGACCAAAATTGAGTCTCTTAATTCTAAATCCATCGTTCTACTTACCACCAAATACAACTCTAGACCCGAAAGTTCTAAATGCTCTAACTCCAATATCCTCATATTTTGCATTGAATTACGCTGTGTGCTATTCACTAGTTAGAATAGCTCTCATTTCTAAACGTCATTTGTTCAAGTATCACACGTGGAAATAAACTCTGAAACCTGTAACAACATGAGTATACGACTTTTGAAAGATGTCTATCCAACTTGCCAGAAGTAAAGAAGATATTTCAAACTTCCCCTGGCAACATAAAGATGAAGCCAAAACCTAGCCTATCTTCAACAAAATATCTAGCTCCAACGTTTCCACGTAAATTAACAGACAACTGGCATCACGTGTGTCTGCAATCATCCCTAAACTCTCAATTCTATTGCAGGGATGACCACAGTCACAGATCCTCTCTTATCACCAATAACATTAGCTGCGAGAAAGGGAAAGGTGTTTCGAAAAGAACACTCATCACCTGATCCTTCACTACCAAGTGATATTAAAACCCTTTAAAGAATTTCTACATCTATGACATATAAATTCCTGAATCCAAAAATAATTTGAGAGAACAAACAAAGTCTTCCCTTTCATGAGGAAAAGCCCCATCCAGACCTGACTACTAGGATTAATACATATACACCGGACACAAACATTGTAATTAAAATCTATTCCTTCTAATATATTAATCACATTTCCACCAAAACTCACAAAATCAGTTACTTTTTCTTTTAACAAGAAAACTGAAATAAATCCGATGTCAATTATAGGTTACTTTGTAAATGAAAGCCAAATTAAAGTTGTCAGTAATTAAAGTTTTACAAGCATTGCAAAGTTAAAAATGTGGCTTTTATATAACCATAAAAATAACAATGTATATGCATCTATAAAATGAGAAGTGTTTCCTACCAGATCCAGAATAAAGGGTTATGTTTCTCCAGAAGTAAAGATCCCTGGGATATGCCTGTTACTTTACAAAACCAGGATCTGGGTTTGGGTCTGAATCATCTGATCCGGTTATATTATCTGATCTTAACCTGGTTTGACATCTTTATATATAGATCTAAAACAAATTATATCCCTCCTCTTGAAACAAAAGATGGATCACGCAACCATGGACTTTCAAAGGAAATTTTAGTTAGAAAACAATCACCCATTGCTGTTTTCACGGATTTTACTGATGTAAATCATCAGTATTTAGGGCTATGCATCTGTCATGAAGTGTCCAAACCGCTCACTGTCTCTTTGAAAGGGGATCTGATTTTGGAGTCCTCACCAGACTGCCACTGAACAGAAAAATCCTGGGGAAAACCCCTTACAGGGATTAGCCTGAACTTTTTATTTCCTTTTCAGAGCTGGAAATAATTCGCGTTTGGAAAGTCCCCCAGCAGAACAGTATTTGCAACACTACAATCTGGCCTCAGCTATGAATTGAAACTGGGAGACGAGCAGCCGCCCCGTAATGCTGAAGAGAGTGAGAAAGAGCAGATGAGGGTGCAAACGGGTCCAGGGCCTCTGGAGCCCGCTAGCGAGGGGCACCTCCACCAGACGCCGTTGGCACCTACACACATCCAAACCACCACGTCGCAGGCCCACAGCAGAGCTTAGCGCTCACCCTTGAAGGTGGCACTACAGAGCCACCCAGAAGGTACCGGCATTTCATTGAGACTAAATGAGAGTGAATCAAGGAGCCTGCGCTAGTGCAGCTACCTACCATAGCCTCCAGTGTGTGGGGTGGGGGTGTGGGGAATCAACGCCCAATCGAGGCTTAAGGAGGGGGGGCGGGGGGCGATGGTAAAATGCAATGCAGTAAAGGAAAGCATGGAAGAAGCACAGTCAAGAGTAGATAGTGGCCTGGCCAGAGTGAGAAAGGAAGTGGACTAGACTGAAACGGTCTGAACCAGAGGGGAAGTGAGAAGAGACCCGGGAGAAGCTACAAGATAGGATTGAGGAATTCGAGGCTGAAGGAAAGGGTGGAGGCCGCGAGACAGAAGCAAGGGGGCGGGGCTGGAGCTAGGCGAGGGCGGGGCTAGGGAGAAAATGAGGGGCGGAGTTCAGGAGGAAAGTGAGGGGGCGAAACTAGGGGAGAAGAAAGGGGCGGGGTCAGGAGGGGAGAAGCAAGGGGGCAACAGGGTAGAGGGGAAAGCAAGAGAGAGGATGGGAAAGGAGTGACAAGTGGGAGCGGGCAGGAGGGAGAAGCGAGGGGAATGGTCTGGGGAGAGACAGGGAAGCCAGAGAGGATGGGAAGGTGGTGAGAAGAGAGGGGCGGGGCCAGGAGGGAAAAGCGAGGGGGCAGGTGAGGGGAGAGGAAAGAAAGCGAGGGGAGGAGCCAGGAGAGGAGAAGCAAGGGGACACGGGGGAGGAAAAGGTGGAGAACAAGGAGGATGGAGGGGAGCAGCGAGGGGGCAGGTGGGAGGGAGGAGGGAAGCGAGAGGACGGATGGGGGGGGCTATGAAAACCGAGGGGGCGGGGCCGGGGAGAAGCGAGGGGGCGGGGCCGGAGGGAGAATCGAGGGGCACTCGCCCAGGGGGGTGACGAGGTCCTGGGACAACGGCCGGCGTGGGGGAGGGCCACTTCAGCAGGGCGCTCCGCGGGAAATTCCGGGCCGTGCGGGGTGCCAGTGGGCGCTGCGGGGGGCAGTGTGGGCCTCCCACCCGCCGTACCTGTCAGACGGATCTTGATGCTGGAGCCGTTCCTGCGCGTCCCGGGGTTCGACATCTCCCGCCAACGATCGTGCAGCCGCGGATCCAGCGCCGCCGCCCCCCGGCCCGGCCCGGCCCAGCCCCGCCGCCTCCTCAAGGTTACGGCTCCGGGCTGGGCGTCGGGGTCCGAGCCGGGACACAAACTCCGCAGCCCAGGCGTCCGGGCGGCGGGCGGATGGTCGAGCCGGAGGATCGGCGCTCCACCCGGCGCCCCGACCCTCGCTTGCTCCCAGACCAGTCTAGTCCGGAGCCGCCGCCTCCACCACCTCAGAGCCGGACGCTCGCCGCCCTCGCCGCTTCCGCCGCCGCCGCCGCCTCCCGGAGCCGCGCGCGCCCCCGCCGTCGTGCCGGCCCGGCCCCGCGCGCGCGCCCGGCCCGTGCGCCCCCGCGCCTGCGTGCGTGCGCGTCCCCGCGGGAGAGGCGGGGCGCGGCGCGCCGCGCGGCTGCATTGCCCGCCCAGCCTCGGGCATGCGGGGTCTGGAACCTGTGGTCTCTGCTTCCTGCTCCCCCCAGGCCGGGGGCCACTTCGCTGGGATTCCGAGGACGCGGTCGGGGCCCGGAGTCGGAGAGCGCCCCGGAACCCCGCAGCCGAGGCCCGTGCAATGGGCTGCAGGGTTGCGGAGACGAGGCCGCTGGCGGTCAGCGCCAGGGTTGCCCCGAGGCGGGCGGGCGGGACGGCGCGGCCCGCGTATGGTCGCCTTCGGTTTTCGACACAGTCTGGGAGGAAACCTACTTTCAGATGCGACGCTGAGGTTCAGAGAACCGAATTGATTTTCCAGGTCTCTGACTCAAGGCTCCGGGCTCCTGATCATTATTGAAGTGATGGTTACATGAACCCGTGGCCTGTTACTACACCAAGCACCTTCCACAAATAGGCAGTGTTTTCTCTCCCTCTTTTTTATTTTATTTTATTTATTTTATTTTAGGCTTTTAGATAATGCAATTTCAAGGGAGTGACTTCTCAAAGAGACAAAGTCCTCTAAATGTGTTTGTAACTAGTGCTCTGTATTGACCTGTAACAAAGTTGCCAGAATCACAGGAAATGCCACATTTGGACAAAGTGAGCAAGATTCGGAAGAAGGATAAAGTGGAGAGGGAGATGTTTGTTATTATCCAGTCTGCATAGAATTTAACCAAACAAAACGTCTGTACAGCCTGTGTTTCCCTGCCTTCTGCTCACATTTCCCTTCCCAGAGTTGCCGTATAGAACTAGAAAGTTCATGATGCCTTCTCCAACAAACCACGTCCTCTCTCAACCTGTTATAGAGGGGAAATAATTTGCTCTTCGGAAAAGCTGGGTTAGTTTATCAAACTTTTTTTTTTTTAATTGGGGAAGGGGAACAGGACTTTATTGGGGAACAGTGTGTACTTCCAGGACTTTTTTCCAAGTCAAGTTGTCCTTTCAATCTTAGTTGTGGAGGGTCCCATTCAGCTTCAAGTTGTCCTTTTAGTCTTAGTTGTGGAGGGCGCAACTCAGCTCCAGGTCCAGTTGCTGTTGCTAGTTGCAGAGGGCACAGCCCACCATCTCTTGCGGGAGTCAAGGAATCGAACTAGCAACCTTGTGGTTGACAGGATGTGCTCCAACCAACAGCCATTAGGGAGCTCAGCGGCAGCTCAGCTCAAGGTGCCGGGTTCAATCTTAGTTGCAGGGGGCGCTGCCCACCGTCCCTTGTGGGAGTCGAGGAATTGAACTGGCAACCTTGTGGTTGAGAGCCCACTGGCCCATGTGGGAATCAAACGGGCAGCCTTCGGAGTTAGGAGCATGGAGCTCTAACCGCCTGAGCCACCGGGCCAGCCCCCCAAACTCGTTTTTTGACCAACTACCTAACTCTTTGAATGCCTTTATTTGGTTTGTGTCCTAAGGAAACCATGCTCTGAGCCATGGCTGCCATCCCCTGCAGCCTTGGGCCTTTTCTGAAGTCACAGTCCAAAGTAGAGCCCTCTCCCTAGAGCCCCTTGACACGCCTGCCTCTGCCTAAGCTCTGTGAAAGCAGTCTCCTCGGTTGGACTCCAGGGTTCTTAGAGCTTCATCAAATAGAAGGACAGGCCTATGTCATTTCTCTGCCCCACTGCAGCTCAAACTTTCAATGATTCCAGTGGAATATCCAAGAATACAAGCTATGTTTAAGTAACAGAGCAGTAGATCCAGAATCCAGCTCTGTTTTTCTGAGAGTGAGTCTTGGGGTCAGAAAAAATCCATTTAGTCTCTAACGATCCAAGTAATCCCGATTCCTCTTTCATCCAGTCAGTAGTTCTCCGTCTTCATTTCCCCCATATTCAATTAGTCTCTTTTTTCTAAACCAGACTAAGCATCTCTATGGCCACTCTTCTGATCCCCAGCTGTTTTCCTGACTGAAAAACCTTTCATTTATTAACCTGTTTTCTTACCTGCCTAGACGTCTGGACTTTCCTTTGTTTGATTGTTTCCTCAACAGCCAAGTCAGGAGGTCACTTCTGGAAGTTACTAAAAGTTATTTAGTTTACTCATTAATAAGAAATTGTCACTTAACTAGATACACCTAACGGTGTCTTTCAGCACAGCCTATACAAGCAGCACCTTCCTAAATGGAAGCTAATGTTTTATTCATTAGCAAACACGGGCCACCCATTATGTGGCTAGGAGCAAGGAACACAAATAAGTCACAGCTATAGCATTTCAGAGGCTCAGCTGACTGGGTGAAACATGAAAACAACTGACAACCGTAAAGTGCTGGAAATGCGTACAGAGAGCTAGAACGTCAATTACAGGACAAGTCTGTTTGGGATCAGAGAAATGGGGGAGATCTTAGAAGAATCATGGAAGTCCTGATGTAGGGCTTAAAGGCAGTGTTCCAGTTTCTTGGGCAAAGAAGTGGGGAAGGGCATTGTAGACAGATGGAAGAGCTTGTGCAAAGGCACGAAAATGAACGGATTTCAGTGTAAGCACAGTCACGCAGCTGCTTTATCTTCCATCTTTACACCCCACTTCATTAAAAATTGGTAGATGATGAAAGCTATTTGCCCACTTAAAAATCATCAGGCACAATTTCGTGCTAAGGCTGTGGGCCAACCCTTATATTGAACTTAAGGTGTACCTCGATATCTTCTCATCCTGTATCACATTTATCAAAAATACTATCTTCTGAAGATAGTTGGGACAAATAGTTGGCAAATGTCAAACAATTCTGAGACAGAGATGAAGTTCAGTGAGTGTCTTCAAGTATCCTCTTTGTAATGACTTTACAAAAGAGCAGTTTTGACCCTGCTTTTTGTGTAGAATTTGGCAGCTGATTTTATTTCCCCCAGATATATCACTTCCCTGAGTCAGTGCTATTGGGCTTTTGAAACATTTTCCAGTGGAAAAAAAACAACAACCTCTCTTTGGATCTGACTGCAGTCATTCTTAACCTGTTTTTTGAGTCCCAAACCTCTTTGGAGAATCTGATGGAAACAGATTCCCCAGAAAAACTCGTATGTGCAAATACACACCAACTTTTGTATCTGATTTCAGTGTGTACATGATTTCCTGAAACTTGTGGCTCTCATAAAGTCTCATAACCCCTAGGTTAAGAAGTCCTAATCTAAAGGAAATGATCAAACAAATAACACTGGGAATGTCCTGTGTGTATTTGTTTAGGAGCCAGCACAGTTGTAGCCCCTTTTGAAAGCAATGGGTATGCTGAAAGGAGGGCAGCTGTCACCCACACAGACCCACACTACCCTGGCTCCATCACATTGCTAGAGCAAGTTAATTAAATTCTCCAAGCCTTACTTTGTTCATCTGTAAAATGGAGATAATAATGCCTCTCAACTCAAGTTAAAATAAATCATGGATTTAATTTAAATCTTTCGTTTAACTGAAACCATGGAATTAAATTAAATCATGAATGTAGCTATAGCAGTCTATTACATCAGGCACTCAGTAACTGGTAGCTCTTAGTACATGTAAAATGTGTGTCTTTGCTCAGAAACCTGCTGGTGCTGTGACCCTGGGGAAATCTGGGGTGTTGTGCAGAAGGTCCCTGGGGGGGTGGGAGGGGATGGCCAACAAATGCCTCTTGAGAACACATTGTTGTTCCTGAGCTGGTGCCTCTGGGACCAGTGGCTAGATCAGGTTAGCCTTTACGGTCTTTTCTAGATCTAGGTCTAGTCTTCTTTTGCTTTTCACCTGAACATCAAGTTTTTCAAACCATTGGAGGTACAAAATTGTGATTAATTAGCACATTTATTTATTCTTTTATGCCCAGAAGTCTTCAGGATCTTCCTCTAAATTACAACCTAAACTTAATATTACCACTATGCAAGTCTTACTATATACTATGATCATTAGTAGGGTTTATTACTTTTTTTAATTGAAAATTTTATTGAGATAATTGTAGATTCACATGCAAGTTGTAAAAAATAATACAGAGGAAGCCTTGGACACTTCGCCCGGTTCCCCCATAGTAAAAATCTGCAAAGTCGTTGTATAATATCACAACTAGGATACAGACATTGATACAATCCAACAAAATTCAGATTTTCCCAGTTTTACTTGTACTGGTGTGTGTGTGTGTGTGTTAAGTTCTATAGTCTTAACACCTGTGTAGGTTGAAGTATCCACCACCACACTCAAAATACTGAACAGTTCCAACACCATGATCCATCATGTTTATAAACACACCTTTTGCCTCACTCCCAACACTGGCAACCACTAATCTGTCCTCCATTTCTAAAATGTTGTCAATTAAAAAATGTTACATGGGTGGAATCATACAAAATGTAATCTTTTGGGATAGGTTTTTCTCACTCAGAGTAATTCCCTAGAGAGTCATCCAAGTTGTTACATGTATCAAGTTCATCAAGTTGTTATATATCAAATAGTTCATCATCCAAGTTGTTACATGTATCAAGTTCATCATCCAAGTTGTTACATGTATCGAGAGTTTGTTCCTTTTTATTACTAAGTAGTATTCCATGGTATGGATGTATCACAGTTTGCTTAACCATTCACCCTTTGAAGGACACGTGGGCTAACTCATTTTTGGCCATTACAAACAAACTACTATGAACACTCGTGTACAGGTTTTATGTGAACATAAGTTTCCCATTTCTCTGGGATAAATGCCCAAGAGGGCAACTGCTGAGTCATATTGGAAATTACATGTTTAGTTTTATAAGAAACTGCCAAACTGTTTTCTGGAGCAGCCAACACATTTTACTTTCCTACCAGCAATGTTTCTCAGCATTCTTGCCAGCATTTGGTATTGTCATTATTCTCCTTTGCCATCCTGGTAGGTGTGTAGTTATTGTTTTATGGCTGTGGAATTATTTGAGGTATAGATTATTTCTTCAAATATATGCAGCCAGATAATTAGGGACAATTCTAGAAAAAACAGTCTTTCTTTAAGGTCTTCTTTAAAAAAACAAAAAAACAAAACAAAAAAAAAGTCTTTCTTGAAAGATCCTGGTTGAATCCCACAGTCTATGTTCAAAAACAGCAAGGTCATCAGTGAAAATGAGCTGCTATTATTTTATTAAACTGCCATTATTTATTATCAAACTGCCATTATTTATTAAAAATGTAATTTTTAGAGAGTAGTTCCTTTAGATGAGCGGTGTTTTAAACAATTAAATTGATTATCCTAATAAAAATAATTAAGACACTATTAGGAATATAATAAGCTCAACTTAAAAAATTCAGACATGACAATTTTATTGTAAATAAACAAAAGAAATGTCCAGGCTTCTGGTCTACTACAAGATTTTACAATTTTTATTGGTTCAAAAAAATAAGATAAAAATTCTCCCAATTCATTACATCTCATCTATAATATAGAAACAGCAATAACCAGAGAAATTAACAAAATGAAATCCCAAGTAAGACCCTGAGACATTGTTTACTGGCTAAATATTTTTGCTCATTTTTGGACAGCATTGGAGGAAGCTCTACTATATTCTATGCCAATGGTTCTTGGAAGTGTGGTCACAGGAACAGCAGTGGTCACCTGGTTAGAAATGCAAATTCTCAGTTACCACCCCAGACTTTTATCAGAAACAGTATGGCCAGGATGCCTGCTCTCCTAGGAATTAACGCCATCGGTCCTTTTATCTTGGGGTCACTCTCTCAAGACTGTAAGCTCTGGAAGGAGTTCCCAATTGGCTGAGTCTAGTCCAGGGTCCATGGACTGGCTGCTTGGGGACAGCGACAAGGAAAGATGAAGCCTCTTTTACTTTCATAATGGAAACTGGGGCACGGCCTCCTGCCCAAAGTACGCACAGTAGGGCTCTCTCCCTAATAGATAGAGAACAGAATAGGCCACAAATGGCTAATGTCTGCCTCAGAAATGTGATGGGGGAAGGAGGGCAGCAGATTAACATTCCCTATAATTTGATTAAAATGATACCAATAATTTAGAGTTCAATTTTTGGTTCCCCAAGCACACACTGACTCAAATGTGAAGACGGAGGCAGCCTAATGAGAGGAAAGACTGAAGGAAGTCTGTGATTTAAAACGAACTGGAAAATTCATGAATCACACACTCTTGCACTAATGATCAAAAAAGGGCTGTAGTAAGTGCCCATCTGTGGCAAATATTAACCATACTTTCTGCTGGCAAGGAGGTGACCCAATTCCCCAGCCCTACAGATGCGCTGGACCAGTAACGGAATCATCATTCTGTGCATTCCGCCCAGTGTTTAAATCAAACTCATCCTTCTGCTGAGATTAGGCGAAGCTCTAATCTTACCCTGATTGTGCAAAAAACAGAAACAACTGCAGATGAAAGTGACAAAGATTCCCCTAGTACCGAAAAGGGTGGGAACTATACCTCATTACTTAAAGGCATTACTATAAACAAATTAAATTAATTTGGGGTTCTGGTTTGTGGGAGGGAGGGCTGCTCTATAATTATTAGCTTCCATTCCTGCTTAGTGAACGTGATAAAGATTTTCAAGAACAGCTATTTCAGATCCTGGTTCATCCCTTTTTCAGTGCCTGTCATAGCACTGGGGGGCTGGGAGAGGCAGTGGAGGTTGCTGAAAGCTAACACTTTGTCCATCCATCCATCTCTCCAGCCAGCATCAGTCTCCAATCTGTCCAGGATCTCCCTGGATGAATGGGGCTTGGGCCACAAAGTAGCTGTAAGACTTCCATTGTTTCTTCCCAGGAACCATATTTTAGAAAACACAGTTTTGTCATTTGTATGCACCGATTTATGAGTTCACTTTTCCTCTTTATTGTAATGTAGAATATTAAACAAACATTTATTAATGTGCTAATGTGCAAAGAATTTTTATTTGCTATTAAAAACATTTTTATTGTGACGCATTTACAGAAAAGTGAAACTCCTATGTTGTCACCACATAGCCGGGCCCCAGAAGACGCCTGCAAATTCGCCCTCCTGATCCCAATCTCTCCCAGCTTCCTCCCCAGAAGACCACCCTCCTGACTCTTACACTCATGTCTTTGCTTTTATTCATAGTTTTATCCATTCAGTATAAATTTCTAAGCATACAGTTTTCTTTTGCCTGATTTTTATTTTTCTATAAATGTACTATTTTGTATCTTTTTTTTTTTATTCAACACTACGTTTTTGAGATTTATCCATATTACCACGTTGTGGCTATAGTTCATTTATTTTTATTGTTTGTATAGTATTCTATACGAGTTCATTCCTTTTTATTACTGAGTAATATAATACTTCAATTTATCCTTTCATTGACATTCGGATTGTTCCAATTTGGGGCTAATATGTACACTGTGTTAAATTTTGAGTAATCTGAATATCATATTAAATTGCATTTCCTACTTACTAGTCATAGGGCATTTCTTTGGTTATTTGGAATCCCTTTAGTAAAGTGCATATTCAAGGTTTTGGGGTTTTTTGGGGGTGAGGGAAGTTGGTCCATATTTCTATGGGAGTTTCTGTGTTTCTTACTGATTTATAGGTATTCTTTATGTAGTTTGGATATGACCTGTCAGTGTTTCTTTTTCCCAATTTTTTTATTGTGGCAAAATACACAATATAAAATTGAACATCCTAACCTCTTTTAAGTGTCAAGTCAGTGGTATTAAATACATTCATAATGTCGAGTTCCATCACCAGAACACCACCCCTCTCCAGAACTGTTCCATCTTGTCAAACTGAATCTCTGCACCCATGAAACACTAACTCCCCATTCCTCCCTGTCTCCCCAGCCCCTGGCAGCCACCATTCTACTTTTTGTCTTTGTGAATCTGACTATGTGAGGTACCTCCTATAAGTGGAAGCATATGGTATTTTTCTTTTTATGATTGGCCTATTTCACCTAACATCCGGTCGTCAGGGTCATCTATGCTGTAAAATGTGTTGGAATTTCCTTCCTTTTTAAGGCTGAAAGGTATAGATAGACCACACTTATCTGTTCACCTGGCAATGGACAGTTGGGTTGCTTCCACCTTTTGGCTATTGTGAATAATGCTGCTCTGAACGTGGGTGTGCTGCTATGAATAATGTACCGCTCTCAGTTCTTTTGAAGATATACCCAGAGGTGGAATTGCTGGGTCAGATGGTAATTCTATTTTTAATTTTTGAGGAACCTCTGTACTGTTTTCCGTAGTGGCTGCACCGTTTTACCTTCCCCCCCACAGGGCGCAGGGGTTCCAATTTCTCCACATCCTTCCTTCGTTTGTTATTTTCTAGTTTTTTTCATAGTGGGTGTGAAGTGGCAACTCATTATGGTTTCTATTTACATTTCCTTGATGACTAATGATATTTAACATCTTTTCATGCACTTGTGGGTCATTTGTGAATCTTCTTTAGCGACATGTCTATTCAAGTCCTTTGCCTATTTTTGCATTGGCTTGTTTGGCAAGGAATTTTAAAAGGTCGATTAGGTATGGTCCCTGCATTTGGGGGCTTACATCTAGTAGTGGAGACCATCACATAAGCAAATCATTAAAACGATGTATAAATGAGGCAGAAAGTCTAGACTGAAGGCTTCCCTTTCTTGTAGACACCGATATGCTCTTGGTGTCAGTGGACACAGGGAAGGGTGCAGCAGCTTCACCTGGAAGCATGTGGAAGGCGATGAACATTTGTGCCCCGAACCTTAAGCAGCAAGTTTCTGAAGAGGTTCAAACATCAGCAGTGATTAATTCAGGAGCATCACCAGTTGAAATATCTTGGGACATAGGGTTGGTTGGTAATTTTGTTTCTCAGAAAGCAGTCCCCAACCTTTGCTTTTTAAAAGGGTTGAGCAACTTTTCTCGACAAGCCACATCTATTTCTGTTGAGTATACCAATTTAGACATTGCCATTTGCTCAAAGCAAAGTTAGTGATGTCTTAACTGAGCACGGGACATGGCTGCAATGTCTCTCTTTAATAAGTGAGAATCCTTGGCATCAAATGAGAAAACCGTTTTATTTTCACTAAGGGAAGTACAAGCTACAAAGAAGAAAGGCCGTACTCACTACACTTGAGCTTATGGATTATGGTTGGATTCGCAACTCACTGACAAAAATGAAGAGACTTGAATGTGAATTGTAATCCTAAATAAACCACATTACGCCGGAGTGGAATATTTTGATAATAATGGGTGGTCTTAGGAGAAGGCTTCCCTTGGAAAAAGGGTGGAGCTAAGTATCCTTAGAGATGTTTCATGGAAGCCATGCATCCTTGCCCTGAAGGAGTTTCCACTTCCTGAATGCAATCCTTTGCAGAATGAGTCCTATGTAAGTGGGAGGGGAAGGGGGGCGGCAGGGGATTGGTGCCAACAATAAATGACTCAGGAAAATGAGGAGCCTGCTGGTCCCCTGGAATGTGGTGTTTGGGGAGCAGCACTAGGTAGTTTTGCCAAAGAGCTAGTTCTCGTCTTCTCAGGAAGAATCAGCCTGAAGTTCCAAAGGAAGAGTTGTCTTGACCTCTGGTCACTCAGATGAAAAACTTCCTGGGGTTTTGACGGGAGAAGAGAAACTGCAGGTAGAAAGCTAGATTTATGGCCGTGGGCAAAGAGAAAGCTCCTTTCTACAAAATACCAGCTTATTAGAGTGGGTATACTCCTTCTAAAGGAGTCCCACAAAAATGGCGTTCAGGCTTCCTCTGGATTCTGATTTCTTTATCACCCAAATATTACTTTCCCCACCTTTCCTCAATACTAGAGACATGTTGTGTACTGTTTAACAATTGTCAGAGTTTCCTTCCCTCAAAACGCACAGGGAACAGAAACCCAAGGCACATGAAACCAGGATAAACCCCAGAGCAACGAGTTCCCTAGCAAGCTCCACATTAGGGACATAAGCTGGGCTGGATGTGGCATCAGCAGAGTGGGCTTAAATACCCCCCTATTTGCTGGCTGTGTGATCATGGGTGAGTCTCTTAAATCTCTGAGCTTCACTTCCCTCATCCATAAAATAGATACAATGTCACCATCAAACCATTATTATAAGCTTTTCTGGTATGAAAGACACTATCTGTGAAAATAGTTTATAAAAGTGTCATATAGGTGACTGTTCCTAATCTAGAGGTGTTTGTAGCTAAACCCGCAAGCTTCCAGAGAGGGACTTGTGTTTGCCTCATAGATTTACTCAACTGAATGTGCAAGGAGTGACCAGAACTTTATAAATAAGAAAAGTTCCTATAATTTTTAACAACTGTTACATGTTATGATTCCCCATTCCCCCCCCAAAAAAAACACCTCCAAGACTATACTTTCAGGGATCATTTCTATAGTTCGTTACTAGAGAAGTTTCTCTGATCGTGTAGAGCACCCGAAACCACGAGGAGGAGTTGCAGTGTTCTCTCCTGAGCGTGAAGCCGGCTCTTGGTGTTGTGTTTGCAACTGTCATTAGCCATTGATGATCGTTCTTCTCTTCCTTTGGAAGAGTGAGAGGGAGAGAACGCAGGCTGAGTGGTTTCGTGTATTAGTAAAACATTTAAAACAAACAAACAAACAAACAAAAAAAACCCTCCAACATTTTAAAGCCTTTCTAAATAATCCTGTTTCTCAAAGACAAGCCATTCAGGGATGTATTTTCCCATTTATGATTCACCCAAATGGCGTGAAAGGGTGTTGACTTTGGAGGAGCGATGCTCACACACTGAAACGCCTTTTTATTACTGGTTAACTCCCAAGTCATTTGTCAGACTTTCATTGTACGTAGTTATGCTTTAGGAATTTAGGACTCAACTCCTAAGTTATGCAATACACCATGAGATTATACAATTCTAATGTCTTTGAGGGTTTTTTTTGTTTTTGTTTTTTTTAAATTGGGGAATATTGGGGAACAGTGTGTTTCTCCAGGGCCCATCAGCTCCAAGTCGTTGTCCTTCACTCTAGTTGTGGAGGGCACAGCTCAGCTCCAAGTCCAGTCACCGTTCTCAATCTTAGTTGCAGGACGTGCAGCCCACCATCCCATGTGGGAATCGAACCAGCAACCGTGTTGTTAGGAGCTTGCGCTCTAACCAACTGAGCCATCTGGCTGTCCTGAAGTTTTTCATTTTTAATTATTACTAAAAAACTACCAAAGATAAAATTGGGACTCCCCTCTATTGTGTCTCCCAGCCAGAAGTTAGCATTTTGGTGAATAGTCTCCCAGAATTTTTTTCTATACATATACTACCAGATATATAATATTCATACAAATAATATACCGTGTTTCCCTGAAAATAAGACCAGGTCTTATATTAAGTTTTGCTCCAAAAGTCACAGTAGGGCTTATGTTCAGGGGATGTCATCCTGAAAATCATGCTAGGCGTCATTTTCCGATTAGGTCTTATTTTCGGAGAAACATGGTATAAACACTGGTATTTCTTTCTTTCTTTCTTTCTTTCTTCCTTTTTTTTTTTTTTTTTTTTTTTAAGATTTTATTGGGGAACAGTGTGTACTTCCAGGCCTTTTTTTCCAAGTCAAGTTGTTGTCCTTTCAATCTTAGTTGTGGAGGGTGCCGTTCAGCTTCAAGTTGTTGTCCTTTCAATCTTAGTTGTGGAGGGCGCAGCTCAGCTCCAGGTACAGTTGCCGTTTTCTAGTTGCAGGGGGCACAGCCCACCATCCATTGCGGGAGTCGAGGAATCGAACTGGCAACCTTGTGGTTGAGAGGATGCGCTCCAACCAACTGAGCCATCCGGGAGCTCAGTGGCAGCTCAGCTCAAGGTGCTGTATTTAATCTTAGTTGCAGGGGGCAGAGCCCACCATCCCTTGCAGGACTCGAGGAGTTGAACTGGCAACCTTGTGGTTGAGAGCCCACTGGCCCATGTGGGAATCGAACCGGCAGCCTTCGGAGTTAGGAGCATGGAGCTCTAACCGCCTGAGCCACCGGGCCGGCCCCAACACTGGTATTTCTTGATTCACCAATTTGAGACATTATCTGTTGGCTCCTCATTATGAAAGACGAGGAGTTGGGTAGCTAACACTTCCTTCCTTCTGCTTCCATTTTTGTGGTTACTATTTTGGGTTCTTCTATTTGTACTTTTACATAACATTTTTGAACCTGTGTTTGCTCTTCTATCAGCCTATAACTTGCGATCCCCTTCACTTTGGATGAAGATATGGGCACGCTACCTTTTGCTCCACTTCTCCTCTACACGCCCACTTTCATTTTTTGTCAGCTATATTTTGACAATGTCAAGGACGACAACTTTCATGTTCTCTTCTGCAGGAAGTTGACTTCCCTGTTTTGTTTGTTGGTTCCCTAACTATTTTAGAGTCAAGATCAAAATCACACGACTCTTTGGTTTGCTTCACTTTGGCCGTGAGTGTCTTACACAATTTGTCCCGTTGTTTCTAACAGCCCTGCTTTCTTCTTTTTGATGGAAGCAAAAGACGTATTTTCTTCATCGTGTCATTAACATCACCTGGATCTTAGATATTCTGTTACTTGGATCTATTTCATTCTTTTTCTTGAAGGCATTTTACCTGGAGCTCCCTGCATTTCTGTTTTAATTTGGAACACCTTTCCAGCTACTGCACAACTCTTATCTTGGTACAGTTTTCACTGGATTTCTGGGATGGTTCTACCATTTCTTGAAACATATCTCTTTTTGGGGGTGGAAGTGGGGATAGATTGCTTTTACACTTTTTTGATGGAGTAGCTTGCTTAGAAAGTACTTGAAAGGTAATAATTCTGAGTTTATATCTGAAAATATGATTATGCCTTACATAGCTATTCTCTGTTCTAAATAATTTTTCCTCAAAACTTGAAGGCATTGTTCCATTATCTTCTAGCATTCAGTATCCCCAAAGAGAAATCTGATGTTAAGCTGATCTCATTCTTTTTTAGGTAACTTATTTTTTCTCTGGAAAATTTTAGGATCTTGTTATTTTTTAAAATAATTTTTAATTTTTCAATTATAGTACAATACAATATTATATTAGTTTCAGCTGTACAACATCGTGATTAGACATTTATGTAACTTATGAAGTGATCACTTTGATAAAGTTAGTACCCATCCAACACCATATATGGTTTACAGTACTATTGACTATATTCCTTATGCTGTTCTTTACATCCCCATGACTATTTTGCAACTATCAACTTGTATTTCTTAATCCCTTCTGCTTTTAAACCCCCTCTCCCAACTCTGCTCCCAGCTGGCAACCATCAAAATGTTCTCTGTATCTATGAGTTTGTTTCTGTTTTGTTTATTTTGTTCTTTAGATTCCACATATAAGTGAAATCGTATGACATTTGTCTTTCTCTGTCTTGCTTACTCCACTCAGCACAATATCCTAATTGTCCATCCATGTATTTGCAGATGGCAAGATTTCATTCTTTTTTATGGCTGAGTAATATTCCATTGTATACATGTACCACCTCATCTTTATCCATTCATCCATTGATGGACACCCAGACTGCCTCCATATCTTGGCGATTGTAAATAATGTTGCAATGAACATATAAATGCACATATCCCTTCGAAATAGCATTTTGGGTTTCTTCAGATAAATACCCAGAAGTGGGATTACTGAGTCCATTCTTTGTCTCTTCTTATAACCTTTGTTTTAAAGTCTATTTTGTATCCTATAAGTATTGCTATCTCAGCTTTGTTTGTTTGTTTGTTTCCATTTATATGAAATATCTTTATCCATCCCTTTATTTTCAGTTGGTGTGTGTCTTTCAATCTGAAGTGGGTCTCTTGTAGGCAGCATATGTATGGGTCTTGTTTTCTTATCCATTGAGCTACCCTATTTTTTGATGGGAGCATTTAATCCATTTACATATAAAATAATTGTTGATAGATATGTAATTATTGCCATGTTTATTCATATTTTTGATCTTTTGTTTTCATCTTAAAGAAGGCTCTCTAAGATTCCTTGTAATACTGGTTTGGTGGTGATGAACTCCTTTAGCTTTTTCTTGTCTGGGGAGCTTTTCATCTGTCCTTCAATTCTAAATAATACCTTTGCTAGGTAGAGTAATCTTAATTGTAGGTCCTTGCTTTTCATCACTTTGCATATTTCATGCCAATCCCTTCTGTTCTACAGTTTCTGTCGAGAAGTCAGTTGACAGTTTTATGGGAACCCCCTTGTAAGTAACTGCTTTTCTCTTGCTGCTTTTAAGATTCTATCTTTGATTCTAAACTTTGGCATTTAAATTATGGTGTGTCTTGGTGTTGGCCTCTTTGGGTTCATCTTGTTTGGGACTCTGCGCTTCCTGGACTTGTATGTCTACTTCCTTTACCAGGTTAAGGAAGTTTTCAGTCATTGTTTCTTCAAATAGGTTTTCAATTTCTTTCTCTCTCTCTTTTCCTTCTGGTACCCCAATGATGCAAATGTTGGTATGCTTGATGTTTTCCCAGAGGTCTCTTGAACTATCCTCATTTTTCTGGACTCTTTTTTCTGTTTGCTATTCTGTTTGGGTGTTTTCTGCTACCTTATCTTCCAAATTGTTGATTCAATCCTCTGCTTCGTCTAACCTACTGTGGATTCCCTCTAATGTATTCTTTATTTCAGTTATTGTATTCTTCAGTTCTGACTGGTTATGTTTTCTGTCTTCATTTTTATGTTTCCTGTCTCTTTGCTGAAGTTCTCACTGAGATCATTAAGCATCCTAATAACCAGTGTTTTGAACTCTGCATCTGGTAGATTGCTTGTCTCCATTTTTCCTGGAGCTTTGTTCTGTTCTTTCATTTGGGATATTTCTTTGTGTCCACATTTTGGCTGCCTCTCTATTTGTTTCTATGTATTAGGTAGGACTGCTATGTCTCCTGGTCTTAGTAGAGTGGCCTTATGTAGCAGGTGTCCTGTGGGGCCCAGTGGCACAGTCTCCGTGGTCACCAGAGCCAGGTGCTCCAGGTGTGTCTCTTGGTTGGGTTATGTGTGCCCTTCTGTTGTAGTTGAGCCTTGGTTGCTGTTTGCACATCAATGGGAGGGATTGGCCCTTAGACTGATTAGTTGTGAGGACTGGCTGTGACTACAGTGGAAGAGCTGCTGTGCAGGGGCTGACCCTACAGAGCAGGATTCACTTTAGCAGTGCTCTGCTGTCACTGGAAGAGGCTTGGGTGGGTCCACAAGTTGGGTGAGGGTCTCAGGGAATCACTAGGATGGGGTGAATGGTGTCAACCAGGTTGATGGAGACTCAGATATGGCAGCTGTCTGCATCTGCACACTAGGAGGGGCAAGGGCTCCACAAAGAAAAAATGGCTTCTGCCAGCATTTCTGTCTGGGAGAAAACTGTACCTCCAGCCCTCACCCTGAGACTAGAAAATTCAGTTCCTCCCCATATGTCACTGGCTTTTTTTAGCTGCTGGCCCAGTGCTAGAGTTCAGAGCAAGTGAGTCTGTGAGCAAGTAAGTCTGTGCTCGGACCCTTTAAGAGGAACTCCTGGGACTGTAGCCACCCTTCATCTTAGCCACAATCTCCACTGGTTTTCACAGCCAGAAGTTGTGGGTACTTCTCTTCTTGGCACTGGATCTTTAGGCTGGGGAGGCTGGTGTGGAGCTGAAACCCCTTGCTCCTCAGAGGGGACTTCTGCAGCTGTGACATCCCACCTGACTTTTAAGAGCCACATGTGGGTGTGGGGACCAGCCCATTCCATGTCTCCACCCCTCCTACCAGTCTTAAGGTGGCTTCTTCTGTATATCCTAATTTATAGGACTTCTGTTCAGCTAGACTTCGGGCAATTCTCAATGCTGATTGTTTTGTAGTTAAGTTGTAATTTTGATGTGGTCGTGAGAGTAGACAAGCACAGTATTTACCTTCAATGCCATCTTGACCGGAAATCCTCCCAGCTCTTCTGTTTATTTTTGGTGTTCTGAAATTTCATGGCACTGAATGTAGGTATTGATCTTTTACTCATTTATTCTTCTTGGCATTCAGTGAGTCCTTCAGCCTAGAGATTCCTTCAATTCTGATATATTTTCTTTCATGATTTCTTTAATAATATCTCTCTGTTTTCTCTTTTGTCTTTTGTTGGGAACTCCAGTTATTCAGAGGGTGAGCCTCCTGAATTAATCCTCTCTTATCTTTCTCCCAACTTTATCAACTTTATTTCTGGTCTATATTCTGAAAGATTTCCTTACCTTTATCTTCAAACTCTTTTCTTTATTATTTTTTTCCTGACAGTCATTTAATTTCTGAGGTTCCTCTTTCATGTCTTTCTGTTTTATGGCTGCAGTATCTATGTTCTCAAATCTGAGAGTTAATTCCCCTAGCTTCTCTGAATTATGTCTGTTTCTTCTGAGGATAGTTGTTTCATTCACCTTGGCCTTTCTCTTACACCATGTGTTGGTTTTCTTGTGCCTGATCATGTCTATTTAAGAGTGGGAGCCTGAGTTAATTTTTCTGGACAATTGGTTCAGATTTCTTATATATACACATCTAAGTATTCCCATTAGGATTCTCTCTACAATAGATTAGCTAATAGGGTGCCCTATGGATGTGACAAAAGGTTTCTTGAGTAGCAGCTGAGTAAGAAGAAAGTCATTCTGATTCTTGATCTTTTGTATGTGACTTGTTTTTACTCTGGAAATTTGTAGGCTCTTTTATCAGACTTTTGAAATTTCACAATGATGTGCTTCAGCATATGTTAATTTTCATCCATTTTTTTCTGGGCCATTCATTGGATCTTTTAAATTTGGAAATGTTTTCTCCTGCTTTGAGAAATGCTCTTGAATTAGTTCTTTGATTATTTTTGTCCTCTACTTTATTCATTCTCTACTTCTGGAATGCCTCTATTCAGATTTTGGACCTCATAGATTCCAAGATTTATATAATTTCATCTTTTCTATTTTTTAAAAGCTTTGTCATTTTGCTCTACTTTATGGGAGATTTCCCCAACTTTATCTTCCAACTCTACTGTTGAGTCATTCATTTTTACTATCATATTTTTAATTTTCAAGTCCTTTTTGTTCTTGGACATTTTAAAAATAACATTCTATTTTTGCTTCATGGAAGAAATATCTTTTCTTATCTCTCAAGTATGCTAAGATTGTTTTTTGTTCAGTTTTCTTTCCCCTGCATGGCTTTTCTTCCAAATACCCCATCAGTACCATTTGTTTTTGTCTCTATTATGCCAGAGGCCTTCCTCAAATGTCTGGCAGTTCTTGGTCTGTGAATTTAAGAGTAAAGTATTGAGGAACTTATCTCAAGCTCAGTGAGCCTGGGGTAAACTGGCCGGGTTGTTTCCTTGTGGAACCCACCATGTCAGTGTCTTTTGGTCTTTCTTCTTAGGATGGTCAGATTTCCCAGAGAAAGATCTAGTCTTTTGCCTGGAAGATATCAACCCGGCTGGCCCGCATTCCATTTACCCAGTGGGGTGTGAGGCTGAGGGGGGCACACCATTCCCTATGTAATTTACTTAATCCTCCTGCATTCAGCATGATAAATCTGCTTTCAACCTTGCCCAACGTATTCCAGTGTAGAGACTTTTTTTTTCACACAATCGTGAAAACGAACTTCCAGTTTACTGTCAGGGTGAAGGGGAGGACGATCAGCTTCATGAAAGATACAATGGCTTCGTTTTTCTTTTTAACTTTTAATTATGGAGAACTTCAAACATCCAATAGGAGAATAAAAAGACTAGTATGATAACTCTCCATGGAGACACACCTCCAGCTATCAACACATTGCCAGTTCTGCTCCATATGTACATCTCTCTCTCTTCCGCTTCCCTCATCCCATTTTATTAGGTTGGTGCAAAAGTAATTGTGGTTTAAAAGGTTAAAAATTGCAAAAACCGCAATTACTTTCGCACCAACCTAATACTTTGAAACAAATTGCAAACATCATTTCATCTGTAATCATTCAGTACTTACCTCTAACAGATAGGGATTTTTTAAATTAACATAACCTTGATTATACAAAATAAGAAAAGTTAATTTTTTAACATCATCAAACATCCATTTAATGTTCAAGTTTCCAATTATCTCATGTCATATGTGTTTTATTTATTTTTATATTTACTTGTTGCAATCAGAATACAAATAAGGTCCACACATTCTGGCAGGCTGATCGATATGTCTTTTTATTTTTTATTTATTTATTTTTTAAAAGATTTTATTGGGGAAGGGGAACAGGACTTTATTGGGGAACAGTGTGTACTTCCGGGACTTTTTCCAAGTCAAGTTGTTGTCCTTTCAATCTTAGTTGTGGAGGGCGCAGCTCAGCTCAAGGTCCAGTTGCCGTTGTTAGTTGCAGCCCACCATCACTTGTGGGAATCGAGGAATCAAACCAGCAACCTTGTGGTAGAGAGCCTGTGCTCCAACCAACTGAGCCATCTGGCCATCCAGGAGCTGAGTGGCAGCTCATTGACTTATAGTTGCAGAGGGCGCAGCTCACTGGCCAATGTGGGAATTGAACCGGCAGCCCTGTTGCCCAGAACTCGCGCTTAACCAACTGAGCTACCCGTCCACCCCCAGTATGTCTTTTTAGTTTCATTTTGTAGCTAGCCCTCAATTTATAGCTTCCCCCATGTGCAATTTTTTAATTGGAATGTATTGGAGACTGAGTTGTCATTTTGAGTTTCTCACAGTCTAGATTTTGCTGATTGCATCTCCGACTTCAAGTTCACTGATTCTTTCCTCTGTCTGCTCCATTCATCTGTTGAACCCATCCAGTAAAATTTTAATTTCAGTTATTGTATTTTTCAGTTCTAAAATTTCCATTTGGTTCTTTTTTTATCTCTTCTATTTCTTTGCTGAGATTCACTGACCCTAGACTATCATCGAAATGATGTCTTTAAAAATGTGAATATATGCTAGAGTGGCAGAAAGTGGTAGTCAGCCTCCAAGGTGACTTCCAACGATCCCTGTCTCCTAATCTTCACAACCTGTGTAGCAGCTCCAACATTCTACTGTGTTGTCTGTGTAACCAATAGCATCTGTCAGGAGTGATGGCATATCACTTCTGAGATTAAGTTATAAAGGACTGTGGCTTCTGTCTTGGGCACTCTCTTCCTCCCATGCACACGCACTCAGATCACTTGCTCTGGAGGAAGTGAGCTGCCCTGTGGTCAGGAGATTCAGGCAGAGTACCATGTTTTCCTGAAAATAAGACCTAGCTGGACAATCAGCTCTAATGCATCTTTTGGAGCAAAAAGTAATATAAGACCCAGTCTTATATATTATATTATGTTATACTATATTGTATTATATAGTACTGGGTCTTACATTATAGTAAAATAAGACCAGGTCTTATATTAATTTTTGCTCCAAAAGATACATTAGAGCTAATCGTCTGGCTAGGTCTTATTTTCAGTGAAACACAGTGTGGTGGGGAACTAAAGTCTCCAGCCAATAGCCATGGAGGAACAGAAACCAATTACCTACCACATAAGTGAATTTAGAAGCATATCCTCTCCAAGTTAAGCCTTCAGATGAAGCTGCAGTTCCAGTAGAAGCTTGAAAGCCACCTCATGGAAGACTTTGATCCAGAATCACCAGCTAAGCTGTCTCCAGATTCTGACCCACAGAAACTGTGCAATAATAAGTGCTTTTTTTAAAGCTAAGTTTTGAGGAAATTTGTTATGTATTAGCAGATAAATAATACATCGGGGTTTGTACCTGAGTCCCTGCTCTACCACTTACTAAAAGATGCAGGACAAGTTGGATAGCCTCCTGAGCTCCAGTTTTGTTACTTGGAAACTGATGACCATTTTTGCCTCACCTACCTCTCAGTGTTGTTACGAGTCTCACATAAGATAAAACATTATACAACTATTAATTTATCAAAACTAACCCCCATTTTATATATGAAAACTGGAAGGCCAAAGGAATGGAAAGAATTGACAGATGAGGCATTAAGGAACAGAGGAATTATGTGACTTGTACAGGCTTCAATTACTTAGAAAAGGAGCAAGGACGAGAATCCAGGGGTCTTGACTCCAAGTCCAGTTATTTCCCCTATGATGCCTAAAGTATCACATGCTATTAACATTAAAAAGTCACTCCATGTTTCAGGAAAATAGAAAGCAGGTAGATTATGGCTTGTACATGGTTAACCAAGGGAATTGTATTTCTTCTATGGCACATGACAAATCTGAAATAAATGCAAGAGGGTCAGACTTGTTCCAATTCAAATTGCTTTTACATTGTAAAGCCAATGCAGAACCAGTTACTCCTTCCTTCCGCTCTCTGTTGCTCTGCCAGTCATTCCAACACGCTGAGTCCAAGTACGTGGGCACCCAGCCAGAAGGTGACTAACACCATCTCTTTGCACCCAAAACATGTATAATAGGCAAATAACTCCTTTATTTAAAACCTTGCTAGACAAGTTGGTATCAGTCTCTTTAAACTACAAATACTCCTTTGTTATGCAATTTCAGTAAAAAAATAGTTGACTGAGAAGAGAAAAAAAAGTTAACAGTATTTTGAGCCAACAAGGTCAGACCATTTGGGTAACAGTGTTTAACCTTAACAGGGTTTCAAACTTTTTTTTCCTCAACTATTTTGGTAAACTACCTCACTTTCTGCTTTCCCCTCAACTTCAGTCTACTGCTAGGGGAAAAAGTGACATTTTAAAATGTTGAATAAGAATCTGATCCCAATCAGATAAAAATAATGTGTATATTGACTTGAAGGGAAAAGTAAACATAAAAACAGTTGTGTTGGAGTGGTAGGATCATTTTTTTTCCGTTCTTGGTTTTGTTTTTAATTTTTTAAAATAAATTTATATATAACATAGAATAAAACATTACATATACTACATAGTAATATATCTTACATATAATTTATATTATATTTTTAATTTAAAAATTCAAATTTCATACGTCTGTCTTAAAATGGGATTTACTAGATCTTTTGGGTTTAAATAATAACTAGTTATGGTTTATATTTTTACTCTTCATGTGTATCAGTTATATTCTTTAGTTGCAAGCAACAGAAACTAACCCTGGCTACTTAAACAGAAAGAGAACCTAATTGAAGAATATGGGAGAAAGTATAGGACTCAAAGGGAGGCCTTAGCAAAGCAGGAAGCAGTCAGCCACGGACAGTGGCCACTACACCGAGCATAAGGCCCTAGCCCTGGAGTAAGCGAACACTCGCCAACTACTTCTGTTTCTTCTGTGTTCAGTGCCTGGGTCTAAGACGCAAAGTTTTCGGAGAGCGAGATTCTGCTTGGCCAAAGACGTGCCATGCTAGGATGTCCTGAGCTGATGAACGAAAGAGGGAGTTGAAAGAAATCTCCCAGGTCCCCTCCATTTCCGCGTGGGAGATCCATCCCAACACAGCTCTTAGCAGCGGGCAGATAGTCACCCCAAAAGGAGATGAAAATACTGACTGGAAGGCCCAATGTCCACTAAGTGGTAGGTTTGTCCTCACCACTGGATGAGAAGTTTGTGAGAACATGAACTGTCTTCCAGCAGTGTTTTAGATGGACATCCACACATCTTTTCTCCTCACCCATCAAGGACCAGCGAATACATGCTTTGGGCATGACATGTGATGCTTTGTATAACTTGATCTAATAGCTACACTCAAATTAGGTGAATCAAATCTAATCTTTTAAACATATCCCACATCCATTACCAATGCCTAGTGCTGTGTTTCCCATCCCAGGCACTGTCTCTCCTTTTCACCTCCTTTTGATGACCCACATAGCTTTCCCTGAAAAATATTCTGTATTAATAGGCATTGCATAAAAATGAAAAGGGAAGGGGACCCAAATGTTTAAGAAATACTGGTTCAACCAAATCTACAAATCATAGTTTGTCTAGATAGCTACAGACCATTCTACTCTGTTTTGAAGATCTTACTTTAAGTAACTATTAAACCACATTCTCAGGAGATGAATTCCACATGGGTTTAAAACACAAGTGGTTTAACTGCATTTTTAATAGAGGTGAAAATGTCAAAAATTTTATTAACATTCAGTTTAAAAAGCTTTGTAACTGTGGTCCACCAAGATATAGGAGTGCTGCTTCTTAAAGAAGTTACCCTTTAAGGTTTGGTCCTTGGTTTAGAAGTTCTGGAGCTTTGGTAGTTTTTGTTAAGAGCTTTAAGAATTCATTATCTTGGTCCAGGGCTGGTAATATCATGCCATTTTCTTCTTCCTTCTGGGGAGAAGAGACACTGTTACACCTCCAGGCTCTCAACACATTATTACTACAATCAGCTCCTTAACATCTGTGGATTAGAATTTGCTCTAAATTGGCCTCAAGGCTCCCTCTGAGAAATTGAAGGAGAAGCATTGAAATATCTCAGGATGGACCTTAAATGTAGTTTTTTTTGTGTGTGATAAAACATACGTATCATAAAATTTACCATCTTTGATCATTTTTAACTGGACAGTTCAGTGGCATTAAGTCCATTCACATGGTGCAACCATCACCGTCCATCTCCATAACTTTTTCATCCTTCTAAACCAAAACTGTTCCCATTAAACAACTCCCCATTCCCCTGGAAACTACCACTCTATTTTCTCTGAGTATGACTACTCTAGGTCCATCATGTAAGTGGAATTATACAGTATTTGTCCTTTTGTATCTGGCTTATTTTTGAATAAAAAACAGCTTTTTGATACATAGAATACTAGCCTTACAGTGAGTAAGGATACAAATGGGTGTAGCTGTTACTTCTAGATCAGAAGTCTTTAACCCGGAGCCCTTAGATGCGTCCTATTGATCCAAACCTTCTTTAAGGGACAAGTCTCCTAATTATAAGGTTTTCAGAGGAGGTTTAAATTCAGAAGATGCTCATCAACAGTCTGGGTCTTCTCTGCTTTGAGAGCGTTCTCTTGGCCCCAAACCAAGATTAGCTGCATCCGGGTAGCAACAATCACCGCCCTGGTCTTATTTATTGTATAGCTCTGGTCTTATTTATTGTATGGCTCTGGATTCAAGTTTGACACCTAATAGTATCACTCATTCTGTAACCCCCTAGCTCCATGTTTACCTGGCCACCTAGAACTTTGAGCTCACCTTCCTCATATGAAACTTAGCTAATATAAAGCAAACCAAATCATAATTAGATACCACTTTACACTCATTAGGATGGCGATGATAAAAAAATGAAAAGAAAATAAGTATTAGTGAGGATTCTGAGAAATGGAAACCCTTGTGCATTGCTGGTGGGAATGTAAAATGGTGCCGCCACTGTGGAAAACAGTATGGTGGCTCATCAAATTTTAAAAATAGAACTACCATATGATCCAGCAACTCTACTTCTGAGTTTATACCGAAAAGAACTGAAAGCAGGAACTTGAACAGACATGTCTACTCCCAGGCTCATAGCAACATTATTCACAATAGCCCAAGGGTAGAAACAACCCAAGTGTCCATCAGTGAAGGAATGGATAAGCCAAGTGTGGTCTATCCATACAGTAGAATATTATTTGGCCTTAAAAAGGGAAGACATTCTGACATATACTACAGCATGGTTGAACCTTGAAGACGTTATGCTAAGTGAAATAAGCCAGTCACAAAAGGACAAATACTAACGATTTCACTTAAATGAGGTACTTAGAGTAGTCAAATTTACAGAGACAGAAAGTAAAATGGTGGTTACCAGGGGCTGGGGGACGAGGAATGGGGAGTTAGTGTTTAAAGGGGACTGAATTTTGGTTTGGAAAGATGAAAAAGTTCTGAGATGGACAGTGGTGATAGCTGCACAGCAATGTAAATGTACTTGTCACTAAACTGTACACTTAAAATTGTTAAAATGGTAAATTTTGTAATGCATATTTTACAATAAAAGTTTTTTTTAAAAAGTCTGTTATCTGATCATTATTCCCTGCTCCTGCAGAAAACTTAGAAGCGTCTTGTAGACTTCATCCCAAATATCCTATTCTGGAAAGACACAGAAGGCAGTAAATAGCAAAATATTTCAAAAGCTGGCCTGCCTTCGTTTGAATTTTTCAATAACAAGTCACTTTAGCATCACATCCCCTCCCATCCTATTTCCCTCCCCCAAAGTTTGGCAAGTAGGAAAACAAGACTGAAATTTGAAACCAGAGGCAACAGGACAAGCTTCTGTGGGACTAGAATGGTTTCCAGGAGCCAGAGAGCTGCCACTCCAAGGCAGCCTGTACAGCATGGCTTGGGGAGAAACTCAGAACTGAGGCACGAGAGAAGCCCGCCTGTCCTGTCACTGGCCTCGCAGTGGCAACACAGGCCCCTGCCAGGTGATCACCTGCTGAGGTGGCCCACCAGGAGGTACGGGCACGGTTTTACACACGGAAGTCACTTACCTCACAAAAGTGGTTCTCGATAATGTTCAAAGCAGTCAGGGCAACCTGATGGTTCTCATGAAGTTGCAAAGCCTCGATTCTATCAACCCCACCAAGTTCTTCAATCAGAAGGCACAGGCTTTCCTTCTCCAAAAGCTTCTCTGCTGCCTGGGGGTGGCAGGATGAGAGCTAGTGAGACTCTTGGCAAAAGCCTGAGGTGGGGCAGCTTCCTCGGTGGAATCAGACCAAGAATCCCGTTTCTGGGCGGCCCGGTGGCTCAGGCGGTTAGAGCTCTATGTTCCTAACTCCAAAGGCTGCCGGTTCGATTCCCACATGGGCAGGTGGGCTCTCAACCACAAGGTTGCCAGTTCAATTCCTCGACTCCCGCAAGGGATAGTGGGCAGCATCCCCCGCAACTAGCAACGGCAACTGGACCTGGAGCTGAGCTGCGCCCTCCACAACTAAGACTGAAAGGACAATAACTTGAAGCTGAACGACACCCTCCACAACTAAGATTGAAAGGACAACAACTTGATTTGTAAAAAAGACCTTGAAGTACGCACTGTTCCCCAATAAAGTCCTGTTCCCCTCCCCCAATAAAATCTTAAAAAAAAGAAAAAAAAAGAATCCCGTTCCAGAATGGGCAGTCAAGGTTTCACTTTTCCCACATTGATTTAAAATTGCACGGTCGCCCTCCCACTTTGGCTATTTGTGTTATATATGTTTAGGTTTCTCTTCACTGCACAACATACACTATTTCTTTTGCTGAATGTGCTGTCATCCATTAATGTATCACTATTGATATTTAGTAGATAGCCCCTGTCTAATTAACAGAAACTGCTTTAAATAACAGTTTGAAAGAATGTTCAAGTAAAGCTCGGCACATGCAGGTGTTTGGCCCTATCCTCCCTGAAAGCCTTCAGAGATGAGACAAGAGGCCCTCAGTAACTGCACCACAGCAAATAATGAAGTTCCTGGAAACAAATAACGTGAGAGGCTTTATCGTCCAGGGCTATTCATTCACTCCAACATGTGTCCATAAACGATGGGAGAGGCACGCAAACTGGAGATACTGATGCGATTTACAGGAGGCCTTTTGTAACCCATACTAACGGGGAGACACAATTGTTATGTTGTAGAAATATGTAAATACTTGTTATGGTGTAGAAAATATAATGTAGCAAATGGTCAGAGGTTTAAGTTACAGAAGATGTGCACAAATGACTCCGACTGTAATACAAGGCCTTAATGAACAATACTGTGCCAGGTCGATCATAGGAGAATGACATTCCCAAAAGAAGGAATGGCGAAAACAAAGTTTTGGAGCAGCAAGTACTGCATGTTATGAGACGAGGGAGTAGTTCAGCTGAAGAGAGAGATAAAGAGCAAACTTTGCTGTCATACCCGGAAGGACTCTGCTCGCTATTTTGTGAGCAGTAATAAAAAACCTGTGGGTCAAATGCAACATCCTTTGCGCCATATTGTTTACCCAATGAGAGTCTGTCTAAGCCTTGACACCCTCTAGTCCTCTCTGTGGGTCCAAAATGAGTTACTGGATTTGAGTGAACAAACTACTGTGTTTCCCCGGGTCTTATATTAATTTTTGCTCCCAAAGACTCATTAGAGCTAATGGTCCAGCTAGGTCTTATTTTCAGGGAAACACGGTAAGAGAGGAATCGACATGCTAAGTAAGGTAGCCTCAGAAAGAAAACTGGGCTGTGGAGCAGCAGGAGCCCTGGAGAAGGACTTTGGGCCCTAATAGCAAATGGCCCCAAAGTTACTTCAAAGAACCTCAAGTGCACTCTGCTGCCCATTTGAAGCTTTCTCCTGTCTCATCTCGATCTTTCTAACCTACTATCTCTGATCCAGGGGCATCACTGGTTCATCAGATGTGATTTGCCCAGACTCTCCCAAGGAAAAATCCCAAGTGTTTAATTTAAATGAAGCAGATGAAAGCACAAGTGTACTTTCACAAATGTGTTATGTCCAACTTTGTCTGCTGGCTGCCAACTCTCTACTCTCTGTGTGATTTATTCGAAATCTCAGTGTCTAATTGGGCTGTGTTTCAAATCTGTTCTTGACTCAGGTCTGTTCTTTGCAAGACAGTTACATGAAAAGGGTGCTTATAAAGGGAGCTTTCAAAAGGAGTTCCCTGGTGTTACTTTGAAACTTTTCAAAAGGATCTTAACCAAGTGGGCCCAGATGGTTCCTGCCTCCTGCTAGTCACACCTTTGTGTAGACTCAGGCTGATTTGTGTAACCAATAGGATGTTGCTGAAATGAACCCCTTTATAGATCCTAAAAGACAGGGGCCCTTCCACCTGCTTCCTTAGGTTATGTGCTCCAGAGGAAGCCAGCTGCCACAATGTGAGGACACTCAAGCATCCCATGGAGAAGTCTGTGTGGTGAGAATATCTCGCCAGGCGTGTGAGTGAGCCATCTTGGAAGTTGACCCTGAGCCTCCATCAAGTGTTCCAATGAGACCAAAGCCCCAAGTGACATTTTGGATTTCATGAGAGACCCTGAGCCAGAACTATCCAGATAAGCTGCTCCTAACCTTGGAAGTTATAATATGTGAGATAATACAAGTGGGTTTTTTGTTTTATTATTTAAGGAAGGCACAGCACACAGTGGCCCATGTGGGATCGAACCAACAAACTTGGTGCTACCAGCACCATGCTTTAAGCAACTGACCTAATCGGCCACCGCCAATATATGTGTATTTTAAGCCTCTAAGTGCTAATTTGTTATGTAGCAATAGAAAATGGACACAAACAGTATAAAAATACTGGCTTAACTTACCTTTATTTCAGAAATAGGACTTTTTAGAATTCTAATTCAAGCCTTTGTAGTCCATGATCCCAGCCATACAGATGAATGGAAAATACCTCTAGTATGGTTCCTTATATATATCCCTGCTAACTTACTGCTCCTTCAAGTATACCCTATGCTCCAGCCTTCTAAAAGAGCCTGTCACGTGGCTCACTGTTTGTTTTCTGCATCAAACCGTTGATTGGTTTTTTTCTTTTTTAGTTTCAGGTGTACAAAACAGTGCAACAGTTAGACATTCCACCCCTCACAAAATGACACCCTCCCTCCCCAACCCCCCACCCCTGTCGATTGGTTTCTCCATCTCACTTGGAGTCAATCAGAGGTCTCATGGACCTTATGTGATCTGGCCCCTGGGTGCCCTGAGTCTGATCTCCCATTATCTTCCATTCCATCCCTTTGCTCTCCTCTGGCCACCCTCCCCCTTGCTCTTCCTTTGACCTAGAATGTTCTTTCCCAGATAGCCACACGACTCACACTTCTTTGAGGTCTTTGCTCAAATAGTCTTCCTCAGAGAAGTTCCTCCTAACTATTGCATATTAAAGATCATCGTCCCCTCCCCACTCTGAGCCATCAGTGACTACCTCGTTATCAGCTATACTACCCATAACTCCCCACCTGATGTGTCTGCTCCCCTCGCTACCACTACATAAGTTCGATGAGAGCGAGGACTTTGCTCTGTCGTATCCTGAGCATCTAAAACAGTGCTGGGCACAAAGACTCTCATTTGAGAAAATGAACATAATGGACCTTCTTTGAAAGTCCTCTTGTTCTTGTTCTCCATAGACCATCTGGACAGAGGAAGGGGATGGGGGGGTGGTGGGTTGGCTAGGAAAGGGAATCCTACTTGGGTTTTAAGAACCACATTAAATGTCTTAAGTCTGGTGACTGCTATTTAGAAACCAACCTGTTCAGAACAGCTCACTTGGAGGAGAGCATTGATGATGTCCAGGACGATGATGGATAATTTTGGTGTCTCGGATGGTGAGCAGGTTCACCAGTGGCTCTAAGACTCCAGCATGGATAAATTGGATCAGCTGGTCCACGGTACCCCCATTTGTGAAGTTAGCCACTGTCCAGATAGCCTCTTTCTGGACTTTAAAATCTCCCTGCAGAAAGAATATTTACTTTCCTTACAGATCCTGAAGAACTTAAATACAGTAAGACTAACTTGGTTCCATTTCTAGGTAGGCTGTGGCAGCCAGGACTGTACATACAATCTACACAGAACACCCTGACAACTTGCCTCTAGTTCTGCAGCAAAAGACAGCATCTGTGAGAAGACAAGAAAGAGTCAGGTGGACTCATACGGGGTTTGACAGGCAGTTCCTAAGTTCAAATAGACTCATTTCCTTAAGTCAGGTTATGGGAAAAATAGAACCAATATATACCAATCCAGGTAATTGATCTAAATTAGAAATTATGCTTGGGAGTTGAGATTCTAGCCTATGTCTACATTTCTAGTCTTTCTGCCCAGTAAAACTTTGGACAAGAAGCTCCATAGTTATAAAGCTGAGCACACAGATGTGATCTTGGGGACTGAGCCAGCCCAGAGGTGACAGAAGACCACTGAAATATCACTCAGTGCATCCCTTGCATTTATGACAAGCATTTGGCCCAGAGATATGGGAGTAATTTATCATGGATCCTTTTATGCCTGGGCAGAAGGAGTTGTTCCCCTTTTGTGGCCTGGGAAAACTGTGACCTCAATTTAAGGCAAAAATAAAAAACCAAACAACTTATGGCTCCAAGCAAGTTATAGTTCAAAAGGCAGAGTTTGAAATGAGATTACTTCTTGACTCATGACTGGAGGCTTCTGATTAGAATATGGACAGACTCACAGAACAGAGAATAGGAAGCATCTAATAGATTGGAAGATGCTATGGTTGGAGTTTCACACCTGACCTAGCTTTTCATACTTAATGGAAACCTGAGAACCCACCATCCAACCTCAGAGCAGAAACACCCAAGCAGGAAAGCACACCTCATCCATTAAAAAGGTGGCAAGAAGAAATACTGACGATATTGTCCTGGGGCATAGGGAAGTGACAATCAGGAGGAAGGAGGAAGCTTTATTGTATTTCAACTTTCACATTTGGATTTTCTGTGTATATTACCACTTTAATCAATGTGATTTTTATACTGAAAAGGCCACCTTTCTTTAGTATATAATATCACCATAACCGGATATGTTTTTCTTCCTAAAACAAAACAAAACTTTTCCCTCTTTTGGCAAGTAGAGAGTAGGTGGCACATTCTTTGAACATTACACAGAGATAAACTACTATTTACCAGCTCAAGATTTTTCTGGATATTTGAGCTGTGGGGCCACCTTTTCGATGAACAATGCTTGTTTAGTCTTCTAAATTTTTCATGGGTTGTTCAAAATGCGATGTCCTTTTTTACTTTTTTCTTTTTTAGGGAGCGCTAGGAAACTAATGTTTCATAGCTCCGTTGTGAGCTCAATTAGTTAGCTTCTTCACCTGTGCCTGAATTCCTGAAGGAGTTCAATACAGGGCCAGTTGGACCAAATGTGCCACTTACATTTTTTAGCAGAGACACCAAGGGAGGCAGCGCATTGCAAGCAATCAGCTGCTGGATGTGCTGGTGGGGCCCCGCGGCCACGTTGCTCAGGGCCCAGGCTGCCTCCTTCTGGATGGCGGACTTGGGGTGCCTCAGGAGTCGGGGCAGCACACTCAGGATGCCTGCATCGATGGCCACTTGCGTCTGGAGGTCTGTTCCTGTGACGACGTTCCCCACAGCGCCAAGAGAGGGGGTCTGGAAGAACAATGCAAAAGCATCACCAAGTATTGCAGGTTTATCACAGTGAAAGGTGACAATCACACCACAATCTGTGCTGATGGCTCTCTGGAAGCCCGTGAACAATGGTTATATCCATGACCCTTATTAATTCAGCACATTGATGGCTGTTTATAGAGCTTACAGGTAGTTGCCAACTTCCTAGTAGTTCTGACTCAAGTGGGATAGACGTCAAGGGATACTTTTATCAAGAAATGACGTGGTCCCTTTTACATCCTTAGATTGGGAAAGCTACAACATTGTGGGTAGTGTCCAACTTCCTAGTAGTTCTGACTCAAGTGGGATAGACGTCAAGGGATACTTTTATCAAGAAATGACGTGGTCCCTTTTACATCCTTAGATTGGGAAAGCTACAACATTGTGGGTAGTGTTTATAATGTCGATTGAATTTATAGCTAGCACCAGAGTCAAGTTTCTGTTGTATCTTTAATTGGAGCTAATGAGGTCCCAACGGCATTTGTTGGCATCGTCACAAACACCCCTCTCAAGAACGATGAAGGTCCACAGGAGGGGTCTACGATTGGACTCAAGACAATTGTCCTAGGAGGGTTGACTGTGGCTTTATTTTGGTTTCTCTGCACTGTGGTGGCAGCCCAGTGCAGCCCATCAACAGTCCTAGAGTTTCCCCAGCCTATTACACTGGGTATCTGCTACTCATGTGACAGGTGGAAGGTGTGCTATAGGCCAATCACCGCCTTGCCAGGACCGGCAACTTGGGCCCAAACCCCCAGAATGAGGAACTTCTTATAGATATTCTCTTCACACCCTCCATACCACCAGCACTATCTGCAAACTAACCTTGATCTCTGAGGAATACTGTGCTACTCTCGGAATAGGTGATCACTGAGGCTGCATAACATATAGCATTAGACACAGAAGTCAAAAGGGGCACCCACATTGTAACTACATTTTCAAGAAGTATATTTTGTAAGTGGCATGTTTCATGACACAGAAAAGTATTTGATATTGCTTTTACTTACTTTTCACCTATATCTGAAGTAGTCTCAGAGAACTGGGGAAAGGATAAGAGGGAATTTCCTTTTATACTTTAGTAAGAAACTTAAATGTTACATGAGCTTTACACACACACACACACACACACACACACACACACCCCTGTATAAGCGAACTTATTAATGGCTACTTGCATAGACCACTGGAAGGAAAGGCCGCAAAATAATAGTTGACTGAGTGGAGGGATTGTAAGCAATTTTAATCTGTATTTTCTAGTTATCAGATTAAGAAAAAGTACGTTACTTAAGACCCACTGGGATTTGGGATCAAAATAGATACAAGTGTTTGACTTCGTGAGTGGCAGAGACCAGGGAAATGCAGACGACAAGCTTTGTTTGAGGTAAAGGATTAGAGCTGAGTGTGGAAGACCAGGGCTGGGGAAAGAACAGACCTTGCTAAAGTGAAAACAATGCATGACTATCGGCAGGCCCACACCGAGACAGGTGGGACCTGGGACACTTACTAAGACGTTGAGTTCCGAGCTGGCCATGAGCTCAACCAACCTGGGCAGGAAGCCTGTGTCAACCACTTGGCTGATGCGCTCGTTGCTGCCATCGGTGAGGTTGGTGAGGGCCCAGCAGACGTCAGAGAGAACCTCGCGGTCTTGGTGCTGCAGGAGGTGAAGAGCATGGGCAACATCTGCTTCAAGGCTTTTTTGCAAGGGTACGGATCCTTGTTCCAGCACAGGTTGGACAAGGTCCACGTGATGTTCCGCAGAAATGTAATCTGTAACAAGAGCCTGCTTCCAGCATCGTGTGCCAAGAAGAAACAACGCAGGCGGCACCATGTCCTTGCCGGCTTTGATCGATATTATTGACCAGCATGAACTACAGCATTTGAGCGTCAAACAGGAATTTGTCCTCTGTAGTGAGGGACATGAGGGACACCAAGAATGAGCTTTACGTTTTCTATGCAAATGTTCGATGGAGGTTTCCTTAGAGTCCTTCCCCACCCCACTCAGTTGATGACCGCATTTCATTTTTCACTGGCAAATCAAAGATGCAGCAAGAGTTACATGTCCTTCCTACCAGCCTGAAATCAACACATCATAACCACTCTTCTTATCGTCTAGTCGAGGATCAGCCTTCCTACCCTGCCTGCCCCTGGATTCCATCACTTTTCACCTTTAAAGATCCCAGCCCCAGATCACCTCTCCCCTGGATCGCTCCCATCAGTATAGAAACACACTCTCCAACCTTCAACTCTGACCCCTGGTACCTCTCCAGCCACCACCCCACTTCTGATTTCTGAGTCCATCCTCAAGGAGCCATCTATATTCACTTTCCATCTGTCCTTCTGGTTTCTGTCCCTACTTCTTAGTGATGAAATCAGCTCCTTCCAAGTCACCAAATCCCACAGCTGCTTTCCCGTCTTAAATTTACTGTCTCTCTCCATCGTATTTAGTAGCCAGTTGTTCCCTTCTTGGCATCTGTGAAACCAAACCTGGTTTTCTGTTATTGAATGGACTTTCTTCTCAGTGTTCTTGGCAGGCTCTGCCCGACCTGTGAATGTCAGAGCCCCCAGGACTTGGTCCCGGGCTCTCCTCACATGCTAGGCCAGGCGTTGGCAAACTTTTCTGTAAAGGATCAGGTGGTAAACATTTTCAGTTTTGCGGGCCCATAGGGTCTGTTACAACTAGTCAACTCTGCCCTTGTAACACTACAAAAGCCACAGACAATATGTACGTCAATGAATGTGCTCCAATAAAACTTTATTTACAAAGCAAGCAGCTGGCCAGGTTGGGTTTGCTGAGCCCTGCTCTGGTTGGTCTTGCCCAGCTGGGTGACACACTTGTGCACAGAGATAAGTATTTAGAGCTGCACACCCACCTACCTGACCCTGCTGTCACAGTGCTTCTCACTGACTTCAACTTAAATGTACAACTGAGCCTCTGAGGCCTCCTTCCCTCCATCGTCCTCATTTCTCTAGGAGGACAGTCATCTAAAACCACCAGAATTTGGGGCATCCTTGTATTTTTCTGTCTCACTTCTATGTGTGGTACAGCGGTATCCCAGGGCCATCAGCTTCCCCATCCTCTGCTATCATCCTACAAGCAGCCAGGAGCATCTTTCTGAAAGATCAGACCACTTCCCTGCCTGCCTTAAAATCCTCCGAAGGCTTCTCTGTGACACCAGGATGATGGCCAAGTCCCCTGGCCCACGTGCCGCCTCACACTTCCCTCTCTTACAAACCCTGTGGTCATGCCAGCCTTTTCTGGGCTTAACCATGTCAGATCTTCTCCCACCTTGAGGACTGGGTGTGTATTCCCCTGGGTTTTGGAAGCTAACGTCTCTTCATTTTTGTTTGAGGCAAAGCTAGAACCCAAATTTAACTTCTTATCCAGGGAGTCCTCTGCTGTTGTCACATCAATCAACTTTGACTTTGAGCTTCAAACTTAGACCCTATTACCTAAGAAGAGACCTGGTGAGCCACCAGTTCTGTGCTCCTTGAATGGAGAGCTTTGTCGTCTACTTTTGCAGGACTGTAAGCTTAGAAAAAGCTTAATGGACTTCTTCCAATACCCTCAACAGAAAGGTCAGCACTCCTGCCTGCCGAGGACACATTTGGATCAATTTCTATCTGAAGCGATAGTCAGTCCTAGGACTTGTTTAAAATTGCTGTCACACGGGCCACGTGGTAACCACACGGCCTCGCATTGATTTGGAAGTACTTCCCCAATTTCCCAACTTTGAGAACTTCTTACCTAGCTGGGTTTTCTACTTTAAAGATACTTACTGGTATATTTGATGAAACCAGGGCCAGCAGACGTGGGATGGCATTGCTCGTGATAACCAAGTCTCTGAATTCTGCGCCATCACCTACAAAGAGATGAGAACATGACCTTCAAAGAGGGAATCTTGAGGTCTGTGACTAATTCTTTAAAAGTCTGTGCAAAGGGTGAGAGGCCAAAACTCTTTCCTGGGTTGGGCACGTAGATGACAGGATAGCCCTGAACTGGATCCCGCGTCTCCACCATGGGGCTGGGTGTATAGGCCTGAGGTGCCGAGCAGGCACCACCCGGCAGTGACAGCCATGGCGCAATCTGATCTGTGGACACATAAAGGAGCCAGCCACCTGGACCTAGGCAGCATGCTCTAAATGCGGTTGGCATGTCACAGCATGGTTCTCAGGAAGACAAAGGCCATTACAGACCAAACTGTCTTCCCAGAAGGACTTGGCACAGGGCAGTAACTTCCAAAGGCAACTTAGAGCACAGTCTGGGAGATGGATAGATGGTGTCATCAGCTCTTTGCGACTTTGGCTAGCATACCAATTTTAGACCTTAGAAGCCTCAGTTTGTGATTCTTCAACTGTCAGGGAAGGCATGAGTTATATTACACCAGCGAATTTTGCCGGTTCCTTACTGAACCAAGCAAGATAAGAGACAAAGGCTCTGCAATAGATGCTTTATTTCTGCAAGCATTTAAACAAGCAGACTGATTTTATATTCTGTGTTTGCTAATCCCAATATCTGAAGTCCTTGGAGGTCAAACCACACTGTTTGTTTCTGCTAACTCGGTCTTGGTGGGGTATTGATTCTTTGAATTTGAAAAGGCTAATCTTTGGCTGATCTTACTATGTCAAAATCCTGAGGGATGCAATTAAGTTCATTTCCCCCAGAAAACATTTTATTTATATTCAGCCAGGAATCCCGGGGCTGCCAACCCTGCATCACTGACACCAGCTCGGCCTTTACTAGACCACGCAGGGAATAGGGCATCACGTCCCAAATCTGCAAGGCTCATCTTAGGATTGTGTTTTCAGGGAAGACCTTTACCCCAAGCTAAGGAAACACTTTTTGTATGGTCCTTTGGCAACTTTCACTGGAGGTAGAATTCTTTTAGGATCCTGGTTTATGTAAGGCTCTGTCATAAACCCCCATCCTGCATGAACCAAAGGCTTGTCTTTGTTCCCGAAGCCATCAAGACCGGAGGCTGTAGGACCTGGTATCCCTAGGTAGCCTGTAGCTTCAGTGTGTACTGCATTATCTGGTTTTAGCTTCCATTTTTGGCCTCTGAACTTGACTCAATTTTGGAAAATTTCCAGGCACATAAAGTATGGGGTCCACAATGCTATCCAAAGGACTCCCATTGCATGCCACATGCCTGGCCCACTATTTTCTTAGCCCCCTGAAGGGAGAGTTTCACCTGCTATATTACCAAGGGCCCACACTGCCTGTTCAGACACAATCATATGCGGGGAAGACAGAAGTTCAACCAAGGGCTGGATGGCTCCCGCTTCCACAACAGCTCGAGTCTGCTCCGAAGTCCCTGAAGCAACGTTGGTCAGAGCCCAGGTGGCCTCACGCTGCAAGCAGGGGTGAAGTGATGATTTCAGGAACTCCACCAGCCTGGGAATGAGCCTTGCTTCAACAATCAGGTTTAGAGGAGGGTTCCTTTTCTGCAACAGTATTTACCTTTGCAATGAAGGGGAAAACAACAAAACATGAGTCACATGAATCAGGCATTAAGAACCTCCTTTCTAGATGTTCTTGGCATTCCTAACTATCACATGACACAAACAGCTGACCAGAGCCACTTAATGTCCTCGAGTTTAGCCTATAGCACTTTACAGTGATGAAGCAACATTTTCCCCTTCAGGTATTATCTATCACTGGGATTCCTGTAGAGGCCAATTTAAATTAAGCAATTCATCTCTGACAACACTTGTATATCTTAAGTTGTTCTCAAGGACAGTGTAGAGGAGACACTTAGTCTCGCTTTTGGATAGACTAACCTTTTCTTATATTGTGTGGCCATTATTGCCACTGCCAAGAAACCAAAGAGGCCACCGGAGCTCATTTCGAGCTATGAACCTGTCAACAGCAGAAGTCTGTTTGGCGATACCTGGCTGCCTAGGCGGCCTGGAAACATAGGTCTGGATCGGAGGCATTCACACCATTGATTATTTCTTGCAGGGTGAGGCTGACCTGCAAGGAGACACACATTCAGGTCAGAGTTTCTGCCAAAAGGAACCATGAAGGTCGTCTAGTCTAGCCATCTACCTGCTTAGAACAGGCTGGCTTGATGAGTATGTCCCAATCTGCATGCTGGTCTTTATCAGGAGAGGGAAGAGCATTTGGTGGTTTCACAGGTCTCACAGATCTTTAGGACACGTCTCATGCTTTAGGGGACAGGTAATTCCTATCGTCACTTGGATCCCCAACACCTTTTTTTATTACATGCAGTAAGAACATGCTAGTGGATGTCAGCCAAAATGGCAAAGGACCTCGAAAAATTCTCTCCTCTATAAATGCAATAAGAAAACTGACAATAGTCAGAATCCACTTTTCAGAGCTCTAGAAACTGACCAAAGGCTTCTAGCAATTTGTTTTATGCGAGCCTAAATTCTTGTTCAAGAAAAATATCTAGGTCTAAGTAAGAATAGTGAGCACTGTAGCATTTTGCCTTACCTTATTCCCACCTACTCCCCAGATTCATGGTAGCCTTGAAAACAAACAGCTCAGCAGCCACTGGAGGAGACAGAATAGTTGTTGCTCCTTTAAAGTCTCATTCCCAGACAATTATTATTTGACCTGTCTGGTAGTTTTCTGGGAGATCCCATTTGTAAGATTCATTTTATTTGACCCATATCTCACACAATACACAATTCTTTTCCCTGAGGGTAGTTGTTAAAAACAATTAGAGGAAGTTGTTTAACTTCACAGCTGACTGGGGGAAGGGGTTTGCTGAATAACAATTGGTGCAAACAATAGATTAACAGAACAAAAAAATAACAACAACAAAAAAAGGCAAAGCTATGGAATGAGATGTTCATCATGGCTTTGAAAGCTCTGACATCGTCCTGAAAACCAGCAAGCCATGTGGCATGTATGGGGCTGTGCACATGCTTACAAAAAACTGAGAAGGCCCTGAGCTCTCATCTCTGACAGACCTGATGGTCTGTGCAAGCAAGAAGTGAAGGTTTAAGTCAGGCTTGTCAATGGCCTGGCTGAGTGTTGAAGGCATGCCCCAACAGGTACATAGAACACCTTGGCAAAGATTGGGTGAATTTTTGGTTCCAAGTGTTTAAGGAAATCTGTCCAATCATTAGCTGACCACTAAGCTAACTGAGCAAAGAACTCAGTGGCCACACATAACAAAGAAAACAGACTTTACAAAAGTAGTTCAGAAGCCACTGAACAAACAACAACCAACAACAACTAAAAACCCTGGGCAAAGGGGATCTGATGTCCAAAGTTGCCATATGATATCTTTGAAAATGACCAGTTGTCTAAGAAATTGCAAGACATGCAAAGTATGGCATGTACACATGAAAACAAAGCAAATCAATAGAAACTGTCCCTGAGGAGCCCCAAAATTGATCTTACTAGGCAAAGACTTTAAATATGTTCAAGGTGAAGAGAAAACAAAACAAACAAAAAACATGTCTAAAGAACTAAAGGGAAGAATGAGAATGATGTCCCACCAGAGAATATTGATGAAGAGATAAAAATTATAAATAGGAACCAATTAGAAATTCTGGAATTGGAAAGTACAATAACTTTCCAATTCACTAAGGGGCTTAAGGGCAGATTTGAACACACAGAATAAACAATTAGTAAACTTGAAGATAGGTCACTTGAAATTATCCACTGTGAGAAAGATAAATAAAAAAGAATAAAGATGAAAATTAGCAGATCTGTCAGACACTATCAAGCATACCAACTTATGATAAATAATAAATAGGACAGAGAGGAAAGAGAGAAAGTGGCAGAAGTATATTTGAAGAAATGATTTCCAAAATCTTACCAAATTTGATGAAAAATTAATCTACACATTTGAGTAGCTCAAAGAACTCCAAATTGGAAAAAACCTGAGATTCAAACCTAGCTAGACACCTCATAATCAAACTGTTGAAAGCCAAAAACAGAGAGAATCTAAAAAATCAGCAAAAGAGAAGCAACTCATCATGCATGAGGTCTCAATAAGATTAAGAGTTGATTTACCATCAGAAAGCATCAGGAGACCAGCGAACAGCAGGATGACATATTCTAAATGCTGAATGAAAGACTATTAAGCAAGAATTCCATATGCAGCAAACTATAATATAATGAAGGAGAAATTAAGACATTCCCAGATAAACAAAAACTAAGAAAACCTGTTGTTAGAAACCCACTGTACAACAGAGTTCTTCAGGTACTAGAAACTAGACAATAATTCAAGTCATAGTAGGAAATCAAGAATGCCAGCAAAGATAAATGTATTGGCAACTGTAAAAGACATAAAAAATACAAATATGTTTTTGATTGTAACTCTTTTCTATATGATTTAAAAGACAACTGCATAAAGCAATAATTATAAATCTATACTGATGGGCATACAATGTATAAAGAGGTAACTTGTGTGACAAAAAGAACAAAAGGAGGTGGGGAGAGAATGAAGCTATAAAGGAGCAAATTTTGTATACTATTGAAATTAGGTTGATATAACTCCAAACTAGATTGCTGAAGATGTTAACTATCCCCAGGACAAAAACTAAGAAAATAACTTTAAAAATACAGCAAGAGAAACAACAGGAAAAGTAAAATATTTAACTAGAAAATATTTATTTAGCACACACAAAAAAATGGAGAAATAGAGGCACAAAAAGACATAAGACATAGATAATAGCAAAATGGTAGACATAAATCCTATTTTTATTAGTAATTTCATTAAATGTAAATACATTACATTTAAAATACATTACATTACATCCCAATAAAAAGCAAGATTTGGTAGCATGGATTTTAAAAATCCATGATCCAAATATATGGTGTCTACAAGAGACATACTTTAGATTCAAAGGCACAAATGGATTAAAAATAAAAGGATTGAAAACAATATGTCATGCAAACAGTAACCAAAGAGTGCTGGAGTGGGCATACTGATATTAGACAAAATGAACTTTAAGACAAAAGTTGTTACTAAAGGCAAACGATGTCATTTTATAATAGTGAGTTTATCTTTCAAAAAAATATATAAAACGTATGCACCTATCAACAGCCCTCAAAATATATGCAGCAAAAACTGACAGAACTAAAGAGAGAAATAGAGGATTCCACAAGGACAGTTGGAGACGTCCAACTCCACTCTCGGTAATGGATGGAACAACTAGATACACTATTGGCAAGTTAATAGGAGACCAACAACAGTACAAATTAACCAGACCTAACAGACATCTACACTGAGGAACAGCAGAATGCACATTCTGTTCAAGGGCACATGGAACGTTCAGGACAGGCCATGTGTTAGGCCTTAAAACATGTCAATAAATATATAAAGACTGAAATCATGCAATGTTCTCCAACCCAATGGAATGAAATTAGAAACCAATAATAGGAGAAAATTAGGAAGTTCACAAGTTTGTGGAAATTAACACACCCCTAAATAACCAGTGGGTCAAAGAAGAAATCACAAGGGAAACTAGAAAATTCTTTGAGATGAATGAAACAAAAACATTAAAAAACTGATAAGATACAGTTAAAGCAGAGTTTAAAGGGAAATATATAGTCATAAATGCATATATTAAAAAAAGTAGAAAGATTGGGGAGGGCCCAGCTCGCGCCATGGGGCTGTGGAGGATAACACAGATGGATGCGAGTGGGGCTTTGGCTGCTCAACCCCGACGGCTGCCCCATGGCCGAGGAGGAGCTGGAGGCACTGGTGAAGCAGAGGCAGCCGAGGTGCAGGATGCAGAAATGAGTATCTTAGCCCAAGTTCTGGGTCAGTCAGCCCTGGCCCATTAAGTAACTTAGCACTTGTAAAGTCCCAGAAAACTAAAACAGTAGAGAATCTTACACAGATGGCAAGATATGGACAACTAAGTGGGAAGGTAACAGAACAAAGTTTAATAGAAATCCTTGGAAAAGGAAACCAACGAAGAAAAAAACACAGTTAAATTGAACAGAAAAAAAGTAATGGCCTCTGATGATGATTACTGAATTTAAAATGCTTAGACATGGAACTTAAGGGAATGATTCTAAGACAGACAATGCTAGGCAGAAGTTAAGATCTGATTCAATGTTTACGTGTATGAAAATCGATATAGTATACCATATCAATAGAATGCTGAGGAAAAATCGCCTGATCATCTCAACAAATGCAGGAAGAGCATTTGACAAAATCCAACACCCTCCTGTGATTGAAAAAAAAAAAAATTCAACAAACTAGGAATAAAAGGGAACTTCCTTAACCTGATAAAGGCATCTACAAAAGAACCCACAGCTGGCGTCATGGTAAAAGACTGAAAGCCTCCCCCTTAAGATCAGGAACAAGACAAGGATGGCTGCTCTTATTACTTTTATTCAACATAGTATTGGAAGTTCTAGAGAGGCTATGTGGGCAAGAAAAAGGAATAAAAGGCATCCAGATTGGAAAGGAAGAAGTAAAATCATCTCTATGTGTAGATGACACAATCTTGGATATAGAAAATCCTAAGGAATCTACACGCACAGAAATTTAGAGCTAATAAACAAGGTTCAGCTAGGTTGTAGGATTAACATACAAAAATCAATTGTATTTCTATACACTAGCAATGAACAATGCAAAATAAGAAACCAATTTTATTTACAGTAGCATTAAAGCGAGTAAAATATTTAGGAGTAAATTTAGCAAAAGTGTAACCCATACTGAAAATTATAAATGAATTTAGAGAGGATCTAAATAAATTAAAAAATATCGTATGTTCATGAATTGGAAGACTTCACATGTGAAGATGGCAATATTCCACAAATTGATCTACAGATTCAATGCAATCTCCATTAAAATCTGAGCTCTGTTTATTGAAGAAATCGACGAGCTGGTTCTAAAATTCATATGGAAATGCAAGGGATCTCAAATGGCTAAAATAATCTTGAAAAAGAACAAAGCTGGAGGACTCACACTTCCCAATTTCAAAACCTATACAAAGCTACAGTAATCAAGTCTGTGTTGTGCTGGCCTAAAGATAAACATGTAGGTCAATGGAAGAGAATTCAGAGTCTATAAATAAACCATATTTATAGTCAATTGATATTTGACAAGGGTATTAAGACCATTCAGTGGGGAGAAAATAGTCTTTTCAGCAAGCAGTGCAGGGACAACTGGATATCCACCTGCAAAACAATGAAATTAGACCCACACTCACACCATGAACAAAAATTATTAGGTCGGTGCAAAAGTCATTGCGGTTTTTGCAATGATTTTTAACCCTTTAAGCCGCAATGACTTTTGCACCAACCTAATAATTCAGACTGGACCAATGACCTGAATGTAAGAGCTAAAACCATAAAATGCTTAGAACAAAACACAGGGTAAGTCTGCAAGACGTTGGATTAGGCAATGGATTCTTAGATATGATACCTAAAGCACAAGCAACCAAGGAAAAAAGTAGATAAACGGGACTGCTTACAAGTTTAAAACTTTTATGCTTCAAGGAGTCTATCAAAAAAGGGAAAAGACAACCCACAGAATGGGAGAAAATATCTGCAAATCATATATCTGGTAAGGGTCTAGTATCCAGAATGTATAAAGAACTCTCAGAACTCAGCAATAAAAAGACGAATTACTTGATTTTAAAAATGGGCAAATGGTTTGAATAGACACTTCTCCTAAGAAGATACACAAATAGCCAATAAACACATGAAAAAATGCTTGTCATCATTCGTCATTAGAAAAACATAAAAACCACAGCAAGATAGCTCTTTGCACCCAGTAGATGACTATCATCTAAAAATGGACAATAAGAGGTATTGGGAAGAGTCAGAATACAGTGGTGCAGCTACTTGGGAAAAGTTTGGCAGCGTAGTTGTGTCCTATTGCTACTGTAAGAAGTGCCATGAATTTAGTGGCTTAAAACAACACCAGCTTATCCTCTCACAGTTCTGGAGGTCAGATGTGCATAACCAGTTTCATGGGACTCAAGTCAAGGTGCTGGTAGGGCTGGTTCCTCCTGGCGGCTCTGAGGGGAGAATCTGTTTCCTTGCCTTTTTCCAGCTTCTAGCGGGGCCACCTGGGTTCCTTGGCTTGTGACATCCTCCCTCCATCTTCAAAGCACAGTAAACTGATCTCTGCCTCTGTTATCATATCACCTTCTGCTCTGACTTGTCCTGCATCCTTATTATAAGGATCGATGTGATGACACTGGACTCATCAGATAACGCAGCATAATCTCCCCATCTCAAGATCCTTATTTGTCTATAAAGTCCTTTTAGTCATATAAGGTAACATCCATAGATTCTGGGGATTAGGAGATGGAGACATTTGGGGGGCCATTATTCAGCTTACCATAGGCAATTCGTCAAAGAATTAAACATAGCATGACCATATGACCCAGCAATTCCACTCCTAGGTATATACCCTAGAGAATTGAAAACATGTCCACATAAAAACTTGTATACAAATGTTTATAGCAGCATTATTTGTAATAGCCCAAAAGTGGAAACAACCCAAATGTCCACCAACTAATGAGTAGATAAACCAAATATGGTCTATCCATGCAATGAAATATTATTCAGTCACAAAAGGAATGAAGCAATGATACATGCTATAGCATGGCTGAACCTTGAAAACATGATGCTAAATGAAATAAGCCAGGCACAAAAGACCACATATTATAAGATGCCATTTATAGGAAATATCCAAAATAGGTAAATCCGTAGGGACAGAAAGTAGATTCGTGGTCACCAGAGACCTGGGGAGTGACTGCTTAATGGGTATGTGGTTTCCATTTGAGGTGATGAATATGATTTGAAATTAGCTAGTGGCAATGGTCACACAACCTTGTGAATACACTGACAAACACTGATTATGTACTTCAAAAGGGTGAATTCTGTGGTGTATGAATTGTCTTATTTTTTTTTTTTTTAAGGCATGCTAGTACAGGACAAAAAGGAAAACAACTCTTTCATTTCGTAGTTTCATCTTCCTTGGGTGGGAGGGCCTCTTAGGGACTATTCTAAACAAATGAAGCTAAGTAGAGATACGGCACTGCCCTACGGCAATTCAGAGAATGGTTACAGCCACTCTGTTCGATGGCCGGCAACACATCACCAGGTCCATCTGCCCCGAAGGCACCCATCTGTGCCCTCTAGGAGCCCTAAGCCCAGCAGCGTGGATAAAGTGGGACACCGACAGTAGTGGATCAGGAAAGGCATGTACAATAGGTACAATCCTACTGAAGTTCTAAGAAGGGAAACAACCTGGGCAGGGCATTCTGGAAAGGATTCCCAAAAACATACAATACTGGCCTTGAGGTCAACTCCAGATTTGTATTGAGCAAGGTTAGGTGGATGGAGAAGGAAGACAGAGGGCAGCACTCAACTGCTAGGCAAGTCTTGACCTGTCGTGAGGAGACTCCGCTGGTGAGATAACCTTAGTGACCCCTCATTTCCTGTTTCCGGCTGAGTGGTGGCAAGTGAATTCTCCATTAGAGGCAGCAGCTTCCCATTAGAACACAGATCCCAGACTCACAGCCACAAAGATAATGACCTTTAGCTTTTGGACCACACCAGCTTAGCTTTCACCATGATCTCTCTATAGCCTTTCCTTCAAGACCCTCAATTAGAGCTTGCAAGTTCTGAATCAAACATTTTCAAGCCAGAGAAACTTACTAAGGACGTATTTTACACACAACTGCTCTAAATGCCACCTTCCAACATACCCCTTTGGTCAGTTGTTCAGAAGCTGGATCAGGGGAGAGACTGATGATATTTCTTCTCTTTAAGGCCTGCTCACCTTTCTTGGCTTTCTGGAGCTGCAGGTTGACCACTATCCGCTGTTGCCGTCGCATCTAGTGAGGGAAAGCAAGCAAGCGCTGGAGCACTTAGACCAGGGAAGTCAGGCTGTAATCACATTTAGCCTTTAGCACGCGTTTCAAAGCATCTGATTTCATTTTACAGGTGCAACAGGCTGGCAGTTAAGATCACACAGCCAGTAAATAGTCTCGGCTTGGTTTACCTCCTCTGCTTTCTCCTCCTACACCCCACCTAGAAAAATAATCAACCTTCTTCCCAAAGTAAAGGAAGCTCATGGACGCCCTTGGCAGCCCAGGATGCTCGGCTGTGGGGACATCTGAGCAAAGAATCCTGTTGCTCTGAGTCTGAGCACATCGTCACTGGTGCTATTAGTTCCTGAAGAGCAGGCCTGGGCCTTCCAACTGTGGGGTGACAGGTGGGGCTACGAATGGCACCCTCAGGCCCAGATGTCCCCGACCATTTCCGCTGTTAGGGAATCTCTCCCTGGGTCATTCAAACCTTAATCCAGTCCCGAGAATTTTACTTGGACACCAGCCTGAAGGAGATTAAAATTAAAAACAACCCTTGTCTCCTTATAGCAAGTGAAATTCAGACACTGTAGTTTTGAGAATCCTGGGGAAATGATCTGACATATACGGACAGATGAGTTTTAGGCTGAAGACTTAAGTATTAATTTGAGGAAGTTTATATGTATCAGATACTTCTGGTCTCTTCAACAAGCCATGTCCTTCTTGATTGAAAATAGGGTCACTGTGGTGTTATCTGGCAACGCAGGGACACACTGGGGCCCAGAGAGCCAATTGTACTGTTGCCCCATCACTGAGTGGCCCTTTGCTGCATGTTCTCCCTTCTCACCTCCTGGCCCTTCCTGCTGCTCTCCACAGAGAGGGTTCAATTTCATCTGCAGTGGTCTTGGAAGCCAGACAGCCATGCTTGTTGGAAAGGGAGTAAGAGTGATTTGGCTCTGGGTGTTTTCCTAACCGGCCATCTGTGTGACTTTGTGCTTCTCTCATCCTCAGCGGCCTTTCAGATTCCCCAGGTGTACCCAACTTTCTATATGATAGTTAAGATACATAGATGTAGGATCCAGAGCTAGAGCTAGAAAACTGAGACCAGAGAAACTGAATGAGAGTTAGAACCCACACATAGCACAGGCTCCCTACCCCCGCCCTCGTGCTCAGCCCAGCAGCTGCAAGAACAGTCTGGACTTTGCAATGCCAAGTCTTATTTCTGCAAGACGGGCTTAATGGCCGCAGTGTATTCCAAACATTTTAGCTCCTTGGTGAGCCTTTGGGACATGAGTGGCTGCAGTTAAGCACCTGTAATGCCAGGTATTTGATGCTGTTATCCAGTCCCTCAGAGGCAGGTATCGGCCCTGTTTTATAGATGAAGAAACTGATGCTGAGTTAACAGGTTCCACATCACACGGACACCTTGATTTGAGTCCATAATTGCCTGACTCCTAAGTTCTTGTGTTTTTGTTCTGCTCGCCCTCAAGATTTTATTAGGAAAATTTCAAACATACAGAAAAGTGGAAGGAATTATTTGGTGAACACCCACGCACCGATCCACAATGAACATTTTGCTTTGTCACCCCCTCTCCCTACCCTCCACTCCATTTTTAATGCATTTCAACCAGTGCTTTTTACTGTCCTTGTCCTGACAGAGTGAGTCAGGTGCTTTATACTCACAGATGCATCTTTGCCTCGGTTCTTAAATTTTCTCCGCCGCTCTCCTGGAGCTTCTAAAGTCAGCATGTAGACTGGCGGAAGCAACCTACCTGTAGATAGGACAGTTACAAAGAGATTTTCAGTGTCTAGTGCGTGGATTACGTACATTAAGGCCATCTGGGTTCTAAGCCCTTCAGGGACTCACAGTGGGATGGAGAGCAGACTCAGGATGTTCATGCCAGTTCAATAGGTGACGAGTACTGTGGGAGCTCAGAGGGGACCAGTCCCGGGCTGCAGGAGGAAGGGAAACATCTCAAAGGCGTTTAGTCTGAACCAGGTGTTTGATGGCTAGGGCAGGCTGGAAGTAGAGCACTGAACCCTTCCATGTGGCTGTGTCCAGGAGTTTTGTACAGAATAGGATGGTGAGGAACCCAACCAGGCTGTGCTAGGAAGATGGTCCTCACCTCCCACACCCAACCCACCAGCAAGTTGGGTCAGGGCAGCCTCAAGGGTGACCCACTCCTTTTAATTCTTCGGTAGACTGCCTCCACCCTGGACCAAGCCACCATCACACCATCATCTTTTACCCACACTATCGCAATTGCCTCCCAACTACTTTCCATTGTCTTATTCCAATCTCTTCTCTACACAGATGCCATGTGATCTTTTAGAGAAAAGAATCTGATCATGTAATTCCTCCCACTTAAAAAACCCTCTACTGGAGGCCCACTGACCTTAGGAGAACACTCAAACTCCCTATGATACCCTGAGTGACCTGGCCCCAGCCCACTCCCTCTCTAACAACTCTTTCCAATCTAAGAATCTAAGTAACTTCCCACTTGGTTTGTTTTCTCCATAGCTTTTACCACCACCCAATACTTTGTTTATTGTGCACCTTCCTTCCCCTACTCTACAAAACAGTAGGACCATGTGTGGCTTAGGTATGATTCCTTAGCCTTGTCACAAAGCACAGCATACAGTAAGTAGGTACTCACATATTTGTTGGATGAGGGTGGTGAGTGATAAGGTCACAAATGGAGTTGGCCCCCAGTTAGAGGAGATTATTAAAATCAGGCAATGTTTGAACTTTCTACAAGGCAGCAGAAAATGATATTTCTTACATGTGTGTAATGAATGTCTGTCTGTTTCCAAGTATAGAGAACGGGCCAGACTACCTTATGGAAAAGAGAAAGCTTGATAAAGACCCGAGTCTATTGACTCTCGTCTTGAGTGTATCACCGCTGAAAATGATTCGGGTAGGAAAGACTAATTTAGACCTATCAGTTTGGAAGGGATCATGTAGACAACTTGGAGAGTTTCAAGAGTAGAGAGCTAAGACTTAAGGAGATGAACTCTATGTGAGAACAGAACAAGAATTGAGTCTTGGTGACACACATATTAGGGTCCGAGGAAGTGAAGAACAAGCAAGAGACTAGGAGAAAAAATGGAATTTGAGACAGAATAGAATAGAGTATCAAAGGCACTACCAGTAACAGTGGCTACCAGGCCAGGGACAAGTCCCTAAACCAAAGTGCACACACCTTAGTGTGTCCCAAAGCCACAGTAAGACAAGAGAACACGTCAGCTAAGGCTGAGGTTTCATTGTGGTGACTTTGCCTGTTTGAAAGCATTGGTCTCCTTAGGAGCTTGGGCAAGAATAGTCTACAACTTGTCTGCAAATCCGCAAATGGGAAATGCAAATTAATTCCTGGAGTTGACCAATCCCCCATACCCACAGCCCCGAGCACAGCCCAATCTGGAGAGGTGGGGAGTGATACAGTGGTTCAAAGGAACCCTAAGGGAGCTCTCAACCACTCTGTGAACAGGTCATGTCAGCCACTTCTCCATCGCCACCCCACCCCCATGTAGAGGGGCCTCAGTGACACCCACAGTCCTTCAGCTGTTGTGTATTTAAAGCAGGGGAGGCACCTCACAGAAGCTGGCTTAAAATAATCTTAGGCTTTAGATTAGTTCAATTAAAAATTCAAGCTGGGGGAAGCTTTACCTCCCACAACACATCAGAAAGAGGAGAGACCTACATCACAGGACAATCTCAGCCTTGCAATGTCAGACCAGAGAGCAACCATGTGCTATCTTTTCACCTACTTTTAAGTAAACTCAAATTCTGCCCTGTAAGGAAGAGTGGCTTTTAATGAGCAAAAGGTAAATCACTGCTGTGAATTATGACATCCTTTAAAACACCATCTCAGAAGAGGCTGTAATAAGCAGTTTCAAGAGGATTATCAGTTGGGATCCGAGGTTTGGGTTGAATGAGAAGCTATATCCTCCATCTCCAAGAGGTTAAGACATATAGCATCTTATAAGCCTGGAGTAGACTAGTATTAGGGGACTATTGCAGGGAGCGATAGACCAAAACACAATGATTCCACGCCAGGACCGTCGGACACTTAGGATTAAATGAAGCAACATTAACAGGAAGGTTGAGATAATCCCTTTTTGCAGGTGGGGAAACCATCCCAGACGTCAGAGGCCCCGAGTTCCCACAGCTGTCACACATCAGAGCCAGGACTTCTGCCCAGATCTGTCTGATTCCCGCCTCCACGCTGTGCGTCACTAAGCTTTGCAGCCCACACGTGAGAAGGTCTGATTAGGAGACCACCAAGCCACTAACACATGGGGAGAGATGTTGGAAACAAGGAAAGCGCGTGTTTTAAGCCATGGAAACTGCGGAGGCCACCTCTCCAGTGCTCTATGCTGCCACCTCATTGCTGTCTCACCCACTGTAAGTGGCAAAACCAGCCCAGCTCACGAGACTCGCTGAATGTGCATAAGTAAGAGGCCAGTTTAGTACAAGCAGATAAAATGCTTTTGCTTCTGGAGATAGTGCCTCGTTCTAGGACCCTTGCCATGGGAACTATTCATCCTTCTGCCACATCCCAGAAGGTATGGCCATAAGGAACCTTGGAAGTGGATCCAGGGGTTCAGACGGCTGCCACTTCCTTTTAAATCAAATACAAGTGAAAGGCTAGTATGAGATGGCATAAGCAGAGAAAGCTCAGCTGCAGATCAGTGGAGGTCCTCCCCATCCCTGAGGTGCCTTGAGGGAGCAGTTTGAAAGTCACGGGCTTGGCCAAACCACTTCATTGGGGGACATTCTGCAAAGCCAGCTGCAAAGCAAATCCTTCTGGCTTTCACAGACTTTTCTAGTCACAGCTCTAAGTGTGCTTCCTTCCCCTCACACTGCTATTTGTAGCGTCCAGGAGAGCCGGCTACCGTCATTCTGCACCTGCAGCTTCTCTGAGTTTGAGCCCCAGAGAAAGCCACCCTGGTTATGTAGGCAAATGTCACCAACTTACGCGCTTTACCTCTCCCAACACATTAGAAAGAGGAGAGACCAATGTTGCAGGACACCTCCCCGGCCTCAGGCCAGCTCTTCTGCTCCCCACACACTGAGACCCCCGGCCTGGCTGTGAGGTGGCAGAAGCCTAGCTAAGGGACCCTGGCTGAAACTTGTTAACGGTCCTGAGTCACTTTCACTGGTTAGGGCATTACAGGCCATTTTGGGGTTTTCTATGCTTTTCTTGATGTAGCCCATCTTTGACTGTGAGCATCTTTCGTGAACGGAGAACTGTGTTAAATTAAGATCTATATCTCATCATCCAAGAGTTGGCTTCTCTAAAGCAGTCTTTTCTGATTTTAAATTAACACACTGCAGCAACGTGTTGAGAATTAACTTGCAATAACACCACTCCTCCCCCAAGTTAACTTTTAAACAGTCACAGCACCCCTGCAGGCCCCCAGGCTCCGCGTGCACCCTGGGGCTCATTACAGGAGGGGATCTGGGTACACGGCTTGGGGACCTGCCTCTCCACTTTGCCTGTGCCAGGGACAGATTTCCATGTCAGTGTGTTCGGATCTACATCACTAAGAGACACTTCTTCAAAGTGGGATTTGTTTCAAGCTAAAGTGGGATTTTTTTTGAGCGAGTGAGGCTTATTCCCCAGAAAGGACTGAGCTGACCTCTGCTCCAAGGTGCACCCCTCAGCAAGCATGCCCTGCCAGGGCTGGGGTGGGACCCCAGTGTGGGAACAAGACTCCACCTTGGCATTTGTTGGCTCCCACAGGGCTTTGCCAACATGGACAAGACACGCACAGACACCACGTTTGATGCAGGGATGCCTCCCTCCTTGGCTCACACTGGCCCAGAGGGGAGGCAGGTGTCACAGCAAAGGAGGAGGCAGGAGACCAGGTGATCCCACCTCCAAGGCTTGGGAAGGCTTTGTGGGAGGGGGCAGAGTCAGGTGGACAATTCCCACAGGAGACAATGTCCTGAGGGATATTTCAAGGAGAGGAACACAAGCAAAGGTGCAGGGCACACAGATCCACAGGCTGCTGTGTGGTCACACACGGCCCACACACCCTGCAAACTTCTATCTGTGCTGTGAGGCGTAAACGGACACCCAACATCTGTCACATCCTCCTTACCCATCCCGGAAACAATCAAAGAGCCCCTGAGCAGCACAGTTCTGTAAACCAAGGCTGATTCAACAAGGAGAGACCCAGGCACCATCTGAGAGCCATTCCTCCTGGCAAGCCACTGGTTGTGGGTGGGTGTGTGTGGGGGAGGGCCGGTGGGGAGGCAAGACCGCCCCCCTCATCGCCAGGGTCCCAAACAGCTTCGTGGTCATTACCTGAACAAGAGCAAGGTGTCTGAGCAATCCCTAGAGAGAGGGCTGGGGAGACACGATCAGACCAGAAGCCCCCAGCACCTGCTGTGTCACTCACCTGGCAGGGAGCCTTAGCCTCCAGCCCCCATCAGCCTTAAATGCCCTCAGCAGGTGGCAGGTGTTTCCAGCATTCGGCCCTTCCCCACAGGCGTGGTTTCTGACTTAAGCCAATGGTTCTTAGCCCTGGCTGCACACTGGAGTCACGTGAGGAGCTCTGAACACCCGGCACCTGGGCCCGCCTGGCCCAGAGGCTGACTGAGTTGGTCTGGGGGAGGCCCAGGTCTCCAGGTGATTCTCATGTCCCGACGAGGTACAGATGGGGGCCTTGGAAGTGCTGCCGCTGCAGACTTTTGAGACCCTCAAATGAACTCTTCAAGGTGAGGGGCAGGGAAGGGTTTGCACACTGGGTGTTTGAGGCTTCCGGGATCGGCTAGATTGCGAGTCCTCTTCCTAAAGTTGAGTATTAGGTTTAAAGCTGCTCTTGAACAGTTAGCAAGTGTTTATTGCCATGGCAGGCAAGGAGACAGTGTGGTGGGTCTGCTTCATATTGCAATGGAAATAGGAACAAAATTTCATGTATTTATTCAACAGATATTTATCGAGTCCCTTCTGTGTGCCAGGCCCAGACATGTAACAGTGAACAAGATGACCTGGTCCCCACCCTCCCATCAGGAGCAGAGATGGGCCCTGCCAGCAGAGTGGAAGCAGGACAGCAATAGAGACAACACATGACAGGGGAGGTCAGGGAGGGCTTCCTGGAGGAGGTGGTACCAAAAACAAATTCTCAGGAAAAGCAGGAGTTAGCAGGTGAAAAACTGTGAGAAAGATTCTCCCATCAGAGGAAAAGGCACCGAGGCAAGAAAAATGGCGACAGTTCTCCTGGGAACACAGGCCAGTCAGGATTGTCAGAGAAAGGATGGGGTCTGGTGCCAGGGCAAAGATGGGCTGGGATTCAGGGGAGGGGGCAGTGGGAGCTGTCCACCCTGGTCCAGGCAGGAAGGGGTTGCACTGTGTGTCGGGGGTTTTAAACCAATGATAAATGGACAAGTCTGTTTGCTTTTTATTATCAACACCAGCCAGGGATTCTGCAGTGTTGGTGAGCTATACCCACCTTGTTCCTCCCTCTCTCAAAGTGTTTGGGCTTCGTCCTGAGGGCAGCAGGGAGCCCTGAAGGCCTCAGCAGGGCTGTGCTCCTATTTGCATTGTTTTTACTTTTTTTTATTGTGGAAAGTTCCAAATCTATAAAAGTAAAGAGAACAGTACAAACGAATCCTCAAGTACCTGTCACCCAGGTCCAATGATCACCAACACCATCTTCTCTCCTCACCTTCTTCATTTTGTATTTATTGATTTTTGCTGGTATGTTTTAAAGGAAGTCTCAGGCATCATATCCTTTGATCTATAAATATTCAGAACGAATATCTAACAGACTTTAAAAACTAAAGCGACAGACCATGAGCACAGCTAACAAAACCAACAATCACTCTGAGTGTGTCATGTTGGAATATTTATACTAGCCTTGGGGAGGTAAGAGGTGGATTTTTTCCAGGGTGGGCCTGGGGGGAGGGGGAGCACAGAGGAGGTGGCTGGTCGGGGCCCAGGGCCTTGAGTGTGGAGAGGGGAGGGTCTGATCCCAGGACTCTGCGATTAGGGGAGATGAGGGGTGTGGAGAAGCGGGGGCTCTGAGTGGATGCAGCATGACTCAGAAAAGCCCTGTGGGTGGAATCTGAGTCCTCAGAGGGAAGTCACTGCATCTTCCCCACTCCTAAGCCAAAGCGTGTGCGAGGGCCACACCACCACCGAGGCTGGGGGCCTGCTGTTGGCCTGTCTCTTCCAGTCTCCTTCCTCCATCAGCCCCACCCTTCACTGAGCACACTCCTCAGCCCTCCCAACCTCTGCTTGGAGCTGACACCTGGGGTTGCACTGGCCTGGCAGCACTTTCCTACACCTATCCAACAAACTCTTAAATTCTCGCCATTGGATTACCTGGATGGACTTGTTACCTGGTTTGTTTAAATCCCCTTGCCTCCTGTGATGTAGTAGCAATTACCAGTCCAATGTCACAGAGTGGAAAACTGAGGCTGCCAACATCGGTGTGACTTGCTCAAGGTTACATGATGGGGAAAGGCCAGGTCTATCTGGGCCCATCGTGGCCTCAGTGCGCTCCTGTCTGTGCTGGGATGGCACCTGACTTTTTTTTTTATGATGGTAAAATACACATCAAATTGACCATTTTAACCATTTTTGAGTGTACAGTTCGGTGGCATTAGTGAATTCATATTATTTGCAGCCATCACCGCCATCCATCTATAGAACTGTTTTCAGCTTGCAAAACTGAAACTCTACACTCATTAAACACTAATTCCCCATTCCCCCTCCCCCAGTCCCTGGGATCCCCCATTCTACTTCCTGTCTCTGTGAATTTGACCACTTCAGGCCCTCATATAAGGGGGAATCAGACACGATTTGTCCTTTTCCGACTGGCTTATTTCATTTAGCATACTGTCCTCAAGGTTCAATCACATTGTAGTGTGTGTCAGATTTGCCTTCCCTCTGATTTCATTCTGTAAAACACGGACACGTTTTCCATGTTTCTGTGGTATTATTACTCCTGCTATTTACAGAGGCATCACAGCACATGGTGTGGGGGGCGCGGTCCCCTTGGCAGGGAGGCGTGTTTATGATGGACAGCATGGATACCGGCCAGCACAGGGGGGTCATAAAAGCAGACTGATTTCTGCTCAGTTTTCGTTATTGTTTTTAAATCCTCTACATTCAATGCACCCCCTTGTTGCCCATATCCCTGGCCAATTGCTTTTGCCATTCCCCCAACTCGGTACTGAAACTGAGGATCCCTATGACTTTGATTAAATTTAGCTTTAAATTCTAGCTCTAGAAATCACCTCAACACACACACAGACCTAGCCTTTCCCCGGGATAATCAGGAAGCCGTGAAGCAGCAGAAGAGAGTAGCCCGGATCTGACTCATGGTCACAGTGAGACCTCCGGCAACTAAATGTGACATCTTGACCTAAGTTATGTTTCCAGCTCCTGAGCCCTAAGGTGGAGAGACCCCCGGCTACTTTCCCCTGAGACCAGACCGAGGGACGCTGAAACAGACTTAAGAACTGTCCTGAAGATCTGAAGACATGATTTATTACCCTTATCTCACCTCCAACTAATTAGCAACCAGCACGATCCTAACCCAAAACCCACGGTGTCTTGTGATCTGTAACCTACACACCACTGGGGAATCGGGGCTTTAGACAATAAGCTCCTTGGCTCTGTATTGGCCAGTTCAGTATTATACTGTTTTACTTTCTGTACTGCAAACTCCTCTTGTGCATTTCTTTGGGCCAGTGCATGCAGACTGACTGACTCATTTAAAAACAAACAAACAAACATTGAGGTCCTGGTAACAGTACATCACTGGTTATTTATAAATGCCTATTGATTATAGTATCACTACAAAAAGGGTTTTTTAAAAAAAGTATCCCTGAATTAGAGAGTTGATGTCACAATTCCGCTGGGAATTCAGGGAAGGTTTTGTGCTCAAGGATCGTCTTTGGGAATCCAGTGGCTCCTGATGAAGGCAGCTGTAAATATCCTTGGCCTCTGTGAGGGTGAGCTTGTGTGTGTCTGTGTGTGTCTCTGTGTGTGTGTTTGTGTGTGTCTCTGCGTGCTCATATGGGTCAGAAAGTCCCCAGGGTCTGGGGGGACTTGAAGTTCCCAGAAACTGACCCCTGGAGCTAATTTTAGACTCTTGGTAGATGCTATTTGGCCCAGAACCAGGAGAGGAAGAGGAAAGGGGATAGTAAAGAAAGAAAAAGCAAGTGCGAAGACAGCGAAGGAAACCAACGCTGATGATCAGGTCTGAGGGCTCTTCAGTAAAATCCAAAACTGAATCCCTCCACACAGTAGTTATTTCCTAAAAACTTGTTGTTTTATGTCCTGGTTCAGTACGATTGCTCCCAGTTTTTCTCATCTGCCTGACTTTCCTAAGCATTTTCTTTTCTGGAGGTGTGGGGGTAGTCTACAGAATCTTCTCTTCGTTGAGCCCTCTGAAAAGCAGAAGCACAAATCACACCCAGAGTCCACAGTCATGTGTAGCCTTTTCCTAACACCATGTACCTCAGGAGCAGGGCATGGACAAGGCTCCATGTAGGAGCAGCTACTGGGCACCTACTCAGTGCAGAAGTGAATCAGACAGTGTCTGCTGCCAGGGAATTTAAAACTCTCCGCTGTCATCCTTGAGTGCCTAGGCTCTAATAATCATACAGGGCCTTTTGGTACACTATTATTATCACCTCACCTGTGTAACAACCTGGGCGATAGACAGCATTATCATCTCCGATAAGGAAGTGAGGGAGGTGTTGAAAGATAGCTCTGTATGTCCTGCACGATGTTCCCGCTGTGAGATGACTCTGTGGGGGACATGCTGTCCTCACAGAGTGCAGGAGAATGAGGAGAAGAAGGCCAAGATTTGCTCCAGCCCAGCCCCTGGCCCCAGAGGGAGCACCATAGATATGTGCTGAGTGGGTGGATGGGAGAGTGAATGGATGGATGGAGGATGAGTGGATGGATGGATGGATGGATGGATGGATGGGCAGATGAATGGATGGATGGATGGATGGATGAGCAGATGAATGAATGGATGGATGGATGGATGGATGGATGGATGGATGGATGGATGGATGAGTGGATGGATGGATGGATGGATGGATGGATGGACGGATGGATGGATGGATGGATGAGCAGATGGATGGATGGATGGATGGATGGATGGATGGATGGATGGATGGATGAATGGATGGAAAAAGAGATTACCCAGCTGAGTTGGGGTTTAAATACTGAGCTTTTCAGACATTTTAACCTTGGGAGATTCATGGCAAGTAAAGAGACTTTCTCCTTTGGAAAAATAAGAATAAATACTTCTTGATGAAGAGGAACGATGTTGGGTGGTGTTGGTGGGGAGATGAAAAGTTGAAGATTTTTGAGGTATTTTTGAGATAATAAAATGAAAACAGCACTTTAGTGCCAAATAAAATCGAATTGAGATATTAAGTCTAAATACAGTATGAAAAAGAAAGAAATGCAGCTGGGGAAATTTGTCTTCCATAAATCTGACTACTATATTTCTGGGATCCCATAGAATTCACAATTAATTAGGAAATCTCCAGTTGGCTTGGAATCAGAGAATTTTAAAGCTGGGCTGAGTTTGGAGAACTCCTTGTCCAGGTGCCAGCTTGTCTCTTCCCTAAATTCCAGAGCCTTAGGTTCAGAAAAACCTGTCCTAGGCCCCACCTTCCATTTCGGAGCCTATGAGGAAGCTTCCAGCAGTGACCTGGCAGGCTGTCCCCTCCCTGACATGACCCTGTAGAATTCCAGGGGTCTCTGGGGCCAGGGGCTATTTCTTGGCCCAGACTCCGTGTTTATGTTTGGTCTTCAAGGAGCATACTGTGACTTTTCCTCCACCTGCCAAAGTTTCATCCTGCACCCCTCCCGGGAGGGCACTGAACCCCTCTTCCTCCAAGGTGGCAAACAACATCTGTGACTGTAGTTTTTGGAACACGCCAGGAAGGAGCCTTTAATTACCACCCTGGGCTGGAAAACCAAAGAGAGTCTCTTAAGATACATCCACTGACATTTGTTTCCTTTCTTTCCTAAAAAAAAATAATTTCAGATCCTTAAAATAGTCCTTCTCATTGAAAAACCTTCAGGCAACATAAATTTAAAGATTTAACAAGAACAACAACACAGTCCTGAAATCCTACCACCCAGGACGAACAGGTGTGATCGCCTAGCTGCGCATCCTTTCAGACAAGCTCTAGGTACACCTATTTACAAAACAGGCTGGAGCTGTTCTATAACCCGTAAAAAACACCCAAAAAACAAAACAAAACCACAAAAAAACAGTGTGCTGTGGGCCTTGCTCTGTGCCAACAAATAAGAATTTACATTGTTAGTTTTAAAAATATCCATTGCACCTTTATTCATATGTCACATTATTAACTAATCCCCTATGGATAGATGTTTAAGTTGGCTCAACTTTTCATTCTTACAATTTTCTTGACCACCCCCAACAGTAGTTCCCTACAGAATTTCCCCCTTTGCTTCTTTCTATGGAAAGCCACCTCAGAGTTGTCTGAAAGATGGGAGGGAGAGGAGAGAGGAAAGAAAGATGACCTTTGATGACCTTTGGGCTTCTAAAGAGATTCCCCCAAGGAACTGAGGCAGGAACCTGGCATGGGCACTGCCTGGCGAGGGGCTGCTCTGGGCCCAAGGCTGGTGGGAGGGCCGGAAGCCTCAGGCTTGTGTCAGCTGTTCTTCTCCAGGGCAGAGGGCTCCAGGGGCTGAATACCCTAGAGGTTTGGGCCTAGCCTGCCCCCCCCCCCTCCCATGGAGAGCCCGGGATCAGGCTGCTGAACACACGACCCTGCAGGCACCTGCAGAAACGGCCTGAGGAGCACCGAGGCCTGAGAAGTCTATTCTGACTGTTCTCTCCCCTCCCACCACCAGCCCTGAGCCAAGTTATCAAAACTCGTAACTCCAACCCTTGACCTTGCTCAGTCAGAGGAGCCTGGGCTGGAGGGAGGCAGCCCAGGAGACACGCATAAGTGGATGGGCGTGCAATTTCTTGAGGTCTCCATTCTGAGTCATTCAGGGAGACCCTTAACATGTAGGTAGCATCTACTACTTAAAAGCATTTTCAAGATAAGCTACAGACCAAGAAAAAAACATTTACAAAGCAGCTATCCCACGATAGCTTTGTATCTGGAATAAAGAACTCTCAAAATTCCATAAGAAAACAAACTGCCTATTGTTAAAAAATAGGCAAATGATCTAAACAGAGACTTCACTTGAGGATATGCAGGTGACAAACAAGCACCTGAAAAGATGTTCAATATTATTAGTTGATGATGATTAAAATTTTAAAAAAACATTTCCAAGTCCATAATCCCACTTGATCATTTCATAATTCTGTGAGATTAGCTATTATTATTATTATTCCAATCTGATAGTGAAGAAATGGGGGCTCATGGAAGTTAAGTGACTTGCCTAAGGTCAGAATTGAGGCTCAAAGCATGCAACTCTTTCCACTTGGGAGGTTTCTGCATTCTAAGAATGTTCTAGAAGTCAATACTTAGTATCCAATTGGACAAGGCCACACTTCTATTTTAAGCAAGGAGAGAAGACCACACCCACCCACATACCCCCCACCATCCTGACTAGCCTCCGAAGCAGTAGGACCCAGCACACGACCTGCCCCTATGGTTGCCCACTAAAGCGTGGAGCAAGTGGCTGTTGAGTGGTGGATAGCAGGAGTTCTCGTAGGCTGGGAAGGGCGCGCTCTTTGGCCTTTTCATAGTTGGCACTTTGCTTCATAGAAAGGGGGCCTGGCACACACCAGGAAATCTGTAGCTTTGGCTTCCTGGCCCTGGATCTAGATGGGGGTCCAACGTACTTCGACTTACCTTGACTGAGCACTTAGTTCCAGCTGAGGCTCTGGGCTGTGGTCCTGGCACTGGGGGACTCTCCAAGGGCACCGATGATGGGGGTCTTCAGGCTGACAGAGGAGCAGAGGGCACAGGATTGATCACGGTTCCTCCCTCTCCTCCACCTGTATCTCCCGTACCTCCACTGTCTTCCCCAGTCCGTTGTCTGTTATTCACCCATTAAGTGCTCAGCACAGGGTTTCCCCACCAGAGGCCAAGAGGCAATGCTGCAAACTCCTTGAAGGTGGAGAAAGTGTCTAGTTAATTGTATATCTTTGCTAGCGCCTAACTAAGAACTTGGCACGGAGCTCAAAGAACTGGGGAAAGGAAGGAAGAGGGGGCAGGGCGGGGAGAGACTGACGCAGAGGGCTAGCAGGTCCAGTCCTCCGTATGCCAAGTGCAGGGGTTTTTGGATGTGGATGCCAAGACAATTCCCACTTCCACGACCAACCAAACAAAGTATGGTGTGTGCAGTCATTATTCCCGTGACAAGGCTCTGGCTTTCATTCATTCAACAAATACTGACTGATCATCCAGTAGGTGCCAGGCACTTTCCATATATGAGCTTATTTAATTCTTAGAACAAGCCTATTTGCTAAGTACCACTATTATCCCCATTTTACAGACAAGAACACTGAGGCACGGAGAGGTCGCAGAGCTAGTAAAGAGTAAACCCAGAGAATCTGGTTCAGTGTCCAAGTACTTGACCACCATATTCTACTACCTCTTAGTAAAGGGACGAGGCCAAGCCCTTGCCCTCACCTTGCTTACATTCTAAGGGGGAAAGGGCCTAGAAATCATCTGGTAGATCTATAATGCATTGTTGGATAACAATAAATGCTAGAAAGAAAAAAGCCATGTCTTAGATGCTAACTTGCTGTGTGTCTTTGGGCGAATTTTCTTATCTGCTAAAAGTAGGTCATTACTCATCTGCCCACCCACTTGCCCAGGTTGTTGGAAGGATCAAAACGAGATAATGGACATGGGAGCCCTTTGTTTTTATTTTTTGTACTGGCACCAACCCATGACTCCAGGGAATTTTCTTTCCCCTAGGGGATGTAAGTCAGCTAGCTCTCCATAGAAAGACGTCACTAAGCTTCCCTCAGATATCTTTACGAGCCAGATTCATTCCAAATCCGGTGTAATTCTTACTGCATTTATAAAGGCAGAGAGCATTGCATGCTCCCACCTATGTTACTACAACTACATTGGGAAGTAGTAGTCACCTGAAGTTACTTCGAGGACCTTCCCCAGACCAAGCATTCTTACTGAAATGGAACTTTCTGGAACACTCACCATTGAAAACTCCCTTGTGAGAAGCTCAAAGCATGAGAGACCAAGGGGCAGGTGCTAGATGTCCAACATTTGCTCCGGATCCATTTGCCACCCTTCTCCACACTGCCCTGTATCCCTGCCTCTCCAGGTCCCTGCTCTCTGGATTCTGGTTGGGTTTGGCTACAGGAGATGTGGGGAGGAGATGCGTGAGCAGGCCGGAGAGACAACTGCCCAGCTGGGTCCAGTTGGGCAGTAGCTGCGCCATCCCACGGAGGGACACACTTTTCCTGCAAATATATCTGGGGTGTGGTGGTGTGGGGGCAGAGCCCCAGAAAGTAGTTTCCAGGCTCTCGGCCTCACGTGGAGGAGTGCTGGCTCGGGTAGTAGATGGCCGTCAGCTGTGGCTGATTGGCCGTCAGCTGTAGCCAGTTAGCCAATTAGCCGCCAATATAACTGCTGCGGCTACGGAGGAGAGTAGCAGAGAGGAAGAGGAAAGAAGAGAGAAGAGAGAATGGGGCTAGCAAGAAGATGGCGGCTGGGCTGGCAAGCGTGGATGGTGGTTTGCGGACAGTGTGGATCCAGCCTCCAGTGAGAGTATAGTGCCGCCAGAGAGACTATAATGGTATGACTCCCCTACCTATGGCTCCGTGGGTGTTCCTTTTTGGCCTGGCCATATCCTGCGTTCTTGTGTGGGGAGTGGGAGCAGAGACCCCGCAGGCCTCCCCGCACGACAAATGGCGCAGCAAGCAGGGTCTCCCGCACGACAGGTGGCTTTCCCATTGCCTCTCCAGAGGTGGGGGGCAGCTCACCATCCCCTCTGGGTTCCCCTTAACCCTGCCCCATTAAACTCTAGGCAGTGACTCCATTGGAGCGTGCTTTTTCCTGCTGGGGCCTGGATGGGAAACCTCCTGCTGGGAACATCCCCTCCTAGAATCATGGTGGGACAGGGTCCTGTTTCTTCTCACTGGCCCCCATTCTCATTAGGCTTTGTTTAGCACATATTAATGTTTTCCAGAGGCTTTCTGTTATCACCTGATACCTACAGCGTGTTATTGTATTCTGACCACTGGAATCCCACAATGAAGGATCGGATTACTAAGCAATTATGACATCGACCTTCACTAACACTGCTCTGCCTGAATACTTCACACCTGAGGGTGAAGATCATGTAGGAGTAAGCCAGAGCACTCCAGCGCCCAGGCGTTGGCGCGGGGGGGGGGGGGGGGGTGCATTCCAAAGACGGACTCCCCCCACAGCCTTTCCTGGATACCTGGGCATTGCCCTCAAAGACCCCAGGGAGAGGGCACCATGGGGAGGCCCCCCTCTCCTGCTCTACTCAGAGAAGCTCCACTTTTACCTGTTTACAACCCAGACTGCTGCCCAAGGGTCTGCCCATGAAAAGTTCTCCTGCTAAAGAAATTAAAAACAACCCGTTAGGTGGTCAGAATTTGGGGAGTAGCACCGTGGTGAGCATGACACCTCAGCAGCACTTAACAAGAGCCATACTCGCAGGCACCAAAGCCAAAATCTTATTTTACCTTTGGGGAAACCGAGGCCCAGCAAGGAAGAAGTGTGGTTCACCCTCAGGAGTGAAGTATTCAGACAGAGCAGGTGTTAGTGAAGGTCGATGTCAAAACTGTTTAGTAATCCGATCCTTCACTGTGGGATTCCAGTGGTCAGAATACAATAACATGCTGCAGGTATCAGGTGATAATAGAAAGCATCTGGAAAATATGTACTAAATAAAAGGTTCTTTGGGTTTAAAGTAGCTGCTTCCCAGCCAAACTCAGAGAGACCAAAAAGGAAGTCCACTCTGTGCTCAGGTAGGTTTCTTTTTCCTTTAAGAATGAACTGGGGCCGGCCCGGTAGCTCAGGCGGTTGGAGCTCCATGCACCTAACTCCGAAGGCTGCCGGTTCGATTCCCACATGGGCCAGTGGGCTCTCAACCACAAGGTTGCCGGTTCAACTCCTCGAGTCCCGCAAGGGATGGTGGGCTCTGCCCCCTGCAACTAAGATTGAACACGGCACCTTGAGCTGAGCTGCCTCCCAGATGGCTCAGTTGGTTGGAGCGCGTCCTCTCAACCACAAGGTTGCCGGTTCGACTCCCGCAAGGAATGGTGGGCTGTGCCCCCTGCAACTAGAAAACGGCAACTGGACCTGGAGCAGAGCTGCGCCCTCCACATCTAAGACTAAAAGGACAACAACTTGAAGCTGAACGGCACCTCCACAACTAAGACTGAAAGGACAACAACTTGACTTGGAAAAAAGGCCTGGAAGTACACACTGTTCCCCAATAAAGTCCTGTTCCCCTTAAAAAAAACCAACCAAACAAACAAAAAAACCATGATGATTTAAAAAAAGAATGAACTGAGACACCAATAACCTAAATATAAAAGCTAAAACCATACAATTCTTAGAAGAAAACACAAGGCAAAACTTCATGACTTTGAATTTGGCAGTGGTTCCTTAAATATGACCCTAAAAGCACAGGTGACAAAAGAAAAAAATAGAGAAATTGGACTTCATTAAAATTAACTTTTGTGCATCAAAGGACATGATCAAGAAAGTGAAAAAGCCTACAAAATGGGAGAAAATATTTGTAAATCATATGTTTGGTAAACGTTTGGCATCTAAAATATATTAAAAAACTCTTACAACTCAACAACAGTAAGACAACCCAACAAAAAGCGGACAAAGGACTGAATGGATATTTTCCCACAGATATACAAATGACCAGCATGAAAAGATGCTGAACATCGGTCGTTAAGGAGATGTAAAAAAAAAAAAAAAACATAATAAGATACCACTTCACACCCACTAGGATGGTAATAATAAAAACAAAAAAGGAAAATAACAATGTTGGCGAGGATATGGAAAAATTGGAACCCTTCTGAATTGCTGGTAGGAAGGTGAAATGATTTGGCTGCTGTGGGAAAGTTTGATGGTTCCTCAAAAAACTAAACATAGAATCACCAAATGATCCAGCAATTCCATTCCTAGGTATTTATCCAAAAGGACCGAAAATGGGTGCACAAATAAATACATGTACGTTTACGGTTAGAGCAGTACTACTCAGAATAGCTGAAAGGTGGAAACAACCCCAATGTCCATTGAATGGAGAAAGAAATTGTGGTTTATACATACGGTGGAATATTCTTCAGCATAAAATGGAATGAAGCACTGACACAGGCTACCACATGGATGAATTTTGAAAATATTACACTAAATGAAAGAAGCCAGACACAAAAGATCGTATATTATATGATTCCATCCAGATGGAATATCTAGAATAGATAAAGCTATAGAGACAGAAAGCAGATTGGTGTGTGTGTGTGTGGGGGGCTCGGCAAGAAACTGTTTGACGGGTACTAGGTTTCCTTTTGGGCTGATGACAATGTTTTGAAACTGGATAGAGATGGTAGTTGCACAATTTTGTGAATATACTAAATGCCATTGAGTTATTCACTTAAAATGGTTAATTTTATGTTAATAATTTTTGTCAGTTAAAAAAAAGTGAGTTAAATTAAGGACCTGGAGGGTGGAGATAGGGGTGATGGCAGATGCCAGGAAGAGAGTTCCCCAGGCAGATTTTGCCTTCACACCCAGAGGTCATCTCTGATCTTGAGAAGGGCATAAAGGACTCTTTTCCATTTTACAGATGCGAACGGCAAGCCCAGAGAGGGCAGGGACTTGCTCAATAACAAAGCATACATGGAAGCCGTGGAGGAGTTAGAGGCAGGGCTTTAGAACTCAAAGCTGGCACTGCACCATGATGCTACGTGGCCTCTGAGAGCCCTGGTGGGCTGAAGGGGCCCATCGCCATGTTTGCAAGACTGAAGTTCAAGCTCACACTGGCTTGCTGGCCTGAGCATGTGAAAAGGACAAAATCATCAAGCAATTGGCTATCCAGGCTCTTCCACGCCAAAGGCTTTGGATGAGTCAACCCGGTCCTCCTCCTTGAGTTGGCCCCATCCCTGAGCACAGTTACAGGAAAACTCATTAGCCAGCTGTTCTATTTCTTCCCACAGACTGCACCCCTGGGCTGAGGTCAACAATCTCCCCACAAGGGCCATGGGACGAAGGCAAATGTCCTAGAATTAGAGCATTCACTGATCGCCCTGACTGATTGGAGCGTCCAGTCAGGCCCTGGAAGATGAGGCCAGCTGAGCCACTGGAGCCCTGAGGGGTTCTTTTCTTTTCCAAGGTTTTGCTGGCTCAGACCTGTTGGGCCTCTGCTGGGCACCCAGTCTCTTCCAGGGTGGCCTCAGGTGGGTACCACAGAGGATGCTGGCAGAGGTGGGAAATGGGGTGCGGGGTGCCGTGGAGGAGCCACCTGAGGAAATTAGATGTAATAATGAGAGATGAGCAAGGCGGAGTAGGGGCTAAGCATTTTTTGAGCACCTGCCTGCCCCAGAGGCTGCAGAGTGGGCATCTCACTCAGTGTTCCAAGGGACCTGGGCCTACCAGTGAGGAGAGAGCTGCCAGGACTCGTGCTGCATTCCACAGTGAGGCAGGAGTAGCTGGGATTTGAACGCGGATCAGCCCCACTCCACTGCACCACCTACCTTCCATGAGGGGATGGAGGGGGTGCTGGATTCACAGTGGTTTCAATCCCAGTCTGCCCTTCCTGGGCTCTGTAATGCATCACTTCCTCCTGAGGATGTTTTAGCTTTTGCATTCAGCAAGCTGAGTTTTTTTTCTTTTTTTTTTTTTTTTTTTTAAGAGTTTTGTTAAAATATAGCCAACATAACGAGTTGAGTTTTTTTCTAAGTTTTGTGGTTCATGAATTTAAAAAATGGGTCTTGGTTATCAAAAAATGCCTGGAAAGTGCTGTTGTTGGAGAGACAGTAGTGGTTTGGATGCAGGGGGCGCCTGGGAGTGGGGGTCACAACTGAACAGGAGGCTGGTGGCCAGTGAGAGGGGTGGAACCTGGTGTCAGAGGCTGCATAGCCCTATGGGCAGTGTCTGGTCCCAGGATCTGCGCCCCAGGCCACCAGGCCAGGACAACAGCAATGACATCTCAGTTTGTGGTTCACGGCAAAACCCTATTTAAAAAAGTACAAGCAGCCATATTGGAATAAACAAAGGAGAATGTCTGGCCTTTCCTTCCTTATTAGAACAATTAAAGACAAGCAGCTGTTTTGTTTTAATGACAGTCTAATGCATTTTAGTCTGACTTGGCCAATACTTGCATTTTCTTTTTATGTGGATTTTGGTCTCATTTCCCTGGTGACTTCCATTTATGTTAAACAGAAACGTGAAAATGAGACAGCTAAAAAGACAATGCGGGGCCGGCCTGGTTGCTCAGGTAGTTGGAGCGCTGTGCTCCTAACGCCGAGGTCGCCAGTTCGATTCCCACATGGGCCAGTGAGCTGCGCCCTCTACAGCTAAGATTGTGAACAACAGCTGTCCCTGGAGCTGGGCTGCCGTGAGCAGCCAGAGGTTGGCGTGGGCTACCGTGTGCTGCTATGAGCGGTCGGCAAGAGCTGCCATGAGCTGCTGTGAGCAGCCAACTGGTGACCGATTGCCTTAGCCAGGGGGAGCACAAGGCTCATAATACCAGCATGGGCCAGGGAGCTGTGTCCTATACAACTAGACTGAGAAACAATGGCTTGAACTGCAGTGGGGGAGGTAGAAGAAGGGGGGGAAGACAATGCAATTGAGCGGTCAGGGACAACAAATGACAAAAAAAAAAAAAAAAAAATAAAAAAAAATTGAGCAATCATAGCTTCCGGAAAGGGGTAGCTAATTAAGTGAGACCCAAGTCTCCTGGATGCGGGACAAAGGCTGCTTGAAGCTATCGGTGGAAACCAAGGATTCCCAGCCCAGGGATTCTCAGTGACGATGGGTGTCAGGAGAGAGTGGGCAGGGTTCTTATTCTGGACTCGGGGATCTTCAGTGGGAAAACAATCCCATCGTGAGTTTCACTGCCTTTAACTGAAATGTACTATTTCCTCCCCTTTTTAACAGGCAATACATCAGTCATATTACCAGTACCTATGACTTTGTCAGCAATGGAAGTCACCAGTATTTTCATAGTGTATTACGATTGTTTCAGAGAGCTCAAAAGATTGTGAATTCTCATTGCTTCAAAACTACAGTGCTTATTAGACTTGCCATTAGATATATTACTACCATATCGTGCATGTTTAATATTTTGTGAATTATAAATTTTTATTAAACGTATTGGTTTATCATTGGTTAATAATGTGATTGCAAGTGTATACTTTATAATACGACATCCATCACCTTGTATTTGACCCCCTTTACTCTCTTTGTCCTCTCCCCACCTTTTTTCCCCTCTGGTAACCACCATTCTCTTGTCTGTATTTATGAGGTTTTTTTTTTTGTTTGCTTGTAGGTTTGTTTTGTTTGTTCATGTGTTGCTTTTTCTTTTTTATCCCACATATGAGTATAATCATGTGGTTTTGTCCTTTTCCATCTGACTTATTTCACTTAGCATAATATTCAATATCCATCCATATTGTTGCAAGTGACAATATTTCATTTTCTATGTCTGAGTAGCATTCAACTTCATATATGTACCACATCGTTTTTATCCATTCATTCGCTGAAGGACACTTAGGTTGTTTGCATGTCTTAGCTATTGTGACTAATGCTGCAATGAACATAGGGGTTCACATATCTTTATGAATAACTGTTTTCAAATTTTGGGGGGTACTCAGAAGAGGGATTGCAGGGTTATATGGTAGCTGTATTAATTTTCTGAGAAACCGCTATACTGCTTTCCATAGTGGCTGCACCAATTTACATTCCCAGCAGAAGTGTGTGAGGGTTCCTTTTTTCCCACAACCTCTCCAACGGTTATTACTTGTCTTATTGATAATAGCCATTCTGACAGGTGTGAGGTGGTAGCTCATTGTGGTTTGATTTGCATTTCCCTTATAACTAGTGATGTTGAGCATCTTTTCATGTTTGTTAGTCATCTGTATGTCTACTTTGAAAAAGTGTTCATATACTCTACCCATTATTTCATTGGATTTTGTCGTTGTTGAGTTGCATGAGTTCTTTATATATTTTGGATATTAGTCCCTTATCAGAGGTAACTTCTCCCATTTGGTTGGTTGCCTCTTTGTTTTGTTAACGGTTTCTTTTGCCCTGCAGAAGCTTTTTGGTTTGATCTAGTCCCATTCATTTGTTTTTGCTTTTACTTTCCTTGCCTTTGGGGTCAAGTTCACAAAAATATCTTTAAGACCAAGGTCCATAAGTTTAGTGCCTATATTTTCTTTATGTATTTTATTGTTTCTGGTTTTATATTCAAGTCTTATATTCAAGTCTTTAACCCATTTTGAGTTAATTTTTGTGAATGGTGTCAGACAGCAGTCTAGTTTCAGTCTCTTGTACATGGCTTTCCAGTTTTCTGAACACCATTTACTGAAGATACTTCCTTTCTCCATTGTAGGTTTCTGGCCCCTTTGTTGAAAATTAGTTGCCTATATATGGGTGGGTTTATTTCTGGGCTTTCAATTCTGTTTTATTGGTCTGTTTTTCGGCCAGTCAGGGAGCATGATACCTATGGGTTTGCTCTTTTTTCTCAGGATTGCTTTGGTTATTTGGAGTCTTTTGTAGTTCCATACAAATTTGAGGACCTTTTGTTCTATGAGGTGTAATAAAAAAATATGGGGAATGTTTAAAATTTTTAAAAATTTATTACAGTAAAAGACACATTGTCATTAATCCTCCTTAAAATACTCCCCCTTGCTTTGAACATACTTATCGCATCATTCTTGTCACTTTCTAAAGCAGTTCTGGAAGTCCTCTTTCATGAGTGTCTTTAGTTGCACTGTCGTGGTTGAATCGATTAAAAACATTTTCCTTTCATGATCATTTTGACTTTGGGGAAGAGCCAGAAGTTGCAAGGTACCAGATTCGGTGAATAAAGTGGATGAGGACAACCATAGTGTTTTTATTTGACAGAAATTGCCATGTACAAGAAGCGATGTGTGACACAGGCACTGTCATGATGGAGGATGAAGTAAAGAATAACAGCGGTGAGAGTGGGCATCCTTGTCTTGTTTCTGATCTTAGAGGGAAAGCTTTCAGTTTTTCACCACTGAATATGTTAGTTGAGGGTCTGTCATATATGGCCTTTCTTATGTTGAGGTACTTTCCTTCCATACCCATTTTATTGAGTTACATTTATGTAAAAAAATTTCATACATACAATGGTAATTTTTCTTCTGATTGCGTCTTATCTTCATTCACCTGTGCAAGTTTCGTCCTTTTCCTCTTCCCCTTTTATGTTTCTGTTGTCACAAGTTATCCATTTTGGTACTATGTATTCATCTCCAAATTGCAGAAATTATAGTCTTTTTAATCATAAATGGATGTTGTATCTTGACAAATGCTTTTTCTGCATCTATTGATATGATCATATGATTTTACCTTTTGTTCATGTGGTGTTATCACATCGATTTGTGTATGTTGAACCATGCTTGCATCCCTGGAATAAACCCCACTTAACCATGTTGTATTATCCTTTTAATGTATTGTTGTATTTGGTTTGTTAGTATTTTTGCATCTATAGTCATCAGAGTAAATTTCTAGTTCATCTATGCAATTTTCTTTTTTTGTGTTGTCCTTGCCTTGTTTTGGTATCAAGGTAATGTTGGCCTTATAAAATGAGTTAGGCAGTATTACCCCCTCTTTGATATTTTGGAAGAGTCTGAGAAGGATAGGTATTAAATCTTCTTTGAATGTTTGGCAGAGTTCACCAGTGAAGCCATTTGGTCCTGAACTTTTGATTTTTGAGAGGTTTTTCATTATTGTTTCAATTTCCTTACTAGGGATTGGTCTATTTAAGTTTTGCTATTCTTCATGGTTCAGTCTAGAAAAGTTATATATTTCTAAGAATTTGTCCATTTCTTCTAGGTTACTGAATTTGGTGGTGTACATCCTTTCATAGTATTCTTATTATAGTCCTTTGTATTTCTGTAGTGTCAGTTGTAACTTTTCCTCTTCCATTTCTGATTTTATTTGAGTCTTTTCTCTTTTTTCCTTAGTAAGTATAGCCAGATCTTTGTTTCAATATTTTTTTCTATTATCTTTTTGTTCTTTATTTCATTTATTTCTACTCTAATTTTTATTATTTCCTTATTTTCACTGACTTTTGGCTTTGTTCTTCTTTTTCTAGTTCTTTGAGGTGGAATGTTAGGCTGTTTATTTGAGATTTTTCTTGTTTCATGAGATAGGTCTATAATGCTATAAACTTCCCCATTAGTACCACTTTTGCTGCATCCCCCAAATTTTGGTATGTTGTATTCTCATTTTTGTTTGTCTCTATGTATCTTTTGATCTTTTATTTCTCCTTTGACCCAATTGTTGTTCAGTAGCAGGTTGTATAATCTCCACATATTTGGGGTTTTTCCAGCTTCCTTCTTATAGTTAATTTCCAGTTTCATACCACTGTGGTTGGAAAATATACTTGTTATGATTTCAATCTTGTTAAATTTACTGAGACTAGTTTTGTGCCCCAACATATCCTTCAGAATGCTACTTGTGCACTTGAGAAGAATGTATATTCTGTTGTTTTTGGATGGAAAGTTCTATAAATATTGACTATGTCCATTTGGTCCAGTGTGTCATTTAAGGCCAATATTTCCTTAGTGACTTTCTGTTTAGATGATTTATCCATTGCTGTCAACAGGGTACTCAGGTCCTCTACTATACTTGTATTTTTATCAGTTTCTCCCTTTAGGTCTGTTAGTAATTGCTTTATATGTTTTGGTGCTTCCATGTTGGGTGCATGCATATAAATAATTGTTATGTCTTCTTGATGAATTGTTCCCTTTATGATTATAAAATGTCTATCTTTGTCTCCTGTTACTTTTTTAAATCTCAAAATCTATTTAGTTTGATATAAGTACAGCTACACCTGCTTTTCTTTGGATACCATTTGTTTGGAATATCATCTTCCACTTCTTCCCTTTGAGCCTATGTTTGTCTTTGTAGCTGAGATGGGTCTCCTGAAGGCAACATATAGTTGGGTCTTGTTTTTTAACTACATCCAACTACTCTGTGCCTTCTAACTAGCGAGTTCAGTCCATTTACATTTAGGGTGATTACTGATATTTGAGGATTTACTATAGCCACTTAATCTTTTATCTTCTGGTAGCTCTGAATCTCCATTGTTTCTTTTTCTTTGTGTTTCTGTCTGTTTAGTTTGGTGGTAATCTGTGATTTTTTCCCCCCTCCATTTCCTTTATTTTTTATGTTACGTGTCTCAGCTCTATATTTTTGTTTCATGGTTACTATTACATTTATGTAAAAACATATTGCATACATACAATAGTAATTTTTCTTCTGATTGTATCTTATCTTCATTCACCTGTGCAAGTTTAGTCCTTTTCCTCTTCTCCTTTCATGTTTTTGTTGTCACAAATTATCCATTTTTGTACTGTGCATTCATTTCCAAATTGCAGAAATTATAGTCTTTTTAAAAATGCTTTTTTCACCATCTTTAACCTTTATGCTATAATTGATTAATAACCTTTTCAGAAATAGAGTTTCTGTCTCTCATCTTACTCAAAGTTTTGTATACTTTTGGTTTCAGGTAGAAGAGCTTCTTTCAACATTTCTTGTAATGCAGGCTTTGTGGTGGCAAATTCCCTCAGCTTTTGTTTGTCTGGGAGAGCCTTTATTTCTCCTTCATATCTAAAGGTTAACTGCTGGATATATTATTCTTGGCTGGTGGTTTACCTCTTTCAATATTTTGAATATTTCATCCCACTGTCTCCTGGTTTGTAAGGTGTCTGCTGAAAAAATCTGATGATAATCTAATGAGGTTTCCTTTGTAGGTTACAGTCTTTTCCTCCCTGGTTGCTTTGAGAATTCTTTCTTTGTCAACAATTCAGAGATTGATATGTAGGGTACTTTTCTTGTTTTGTTTTCCAGTATATGGTATTATAGTGCAGGTTGTTGTCCTCTCTTACCTATTTGCACCTTTGGGGTTGCAGTGGAACGGCAGCACTTTGGTTAAGGAAAATGCTGCATAGCCAATGGGATGGGGGGTGTCTCCTCTGTGGCCAGCTCACCCTGGTTACGGGGCACTACCACTGTGGTGGGGGTATGTGGCCGGAAGTGGAGAACTAGTTTTGTGAGCTCCCAGTACTACCTCCTTTTTACTAATGGTCGCTGGCCCCGCTGTGTCTTGGAGGTGTCTCCACGGCCTCTACCAGGCTCTGCCAGGATGGGTGGGGGAGGAGAGGCAAGTTGATGATTTTGCAGCCCTGCTGTACTGTTTAAGTCATCTCAGTTTTCTCTACCTGGCTCTGTTGGGGTTGTTGGGGCTATGGAGGCAAGCTCCAGATCCTGCTGCTCCACCCCTTTCCAGTAATGGCTGTCAGTAGAGCTGTGTTGTTTTAAGCTTTCCAGCAACCTCTACTGGGGTCTGCTGCAATGGGGAGGGGAAAAGAGAGATACCTTTCCTTGGGGGACTATTACTTCTCTCCCTCTTATGCTCCAGGCCATAATGTGAGTGCTACAGCCTGATTTCTCCACTGCTGCTGCACTCACTGGAGCCTCAGTGGGCACCGAGCTACATCTATGGCAACTGTCCCTGTCCTGCCGCCCCTACCCATTCCAGTCCACCTGCCTTCAGATGTTCCAATGCATGGATCTTCTGGGCATGTGTGTGTGTGTTGTGCAGGGGATCCTCTGTTGAGTTATAGTTGTAATTTAAGGAGACTTGTAAATTTAAGAAGAGAAACAAAGGAGACTTCTCACTTGCCATGATGCTTACATCACTTCCACAGTTTGATTTTTAAGTTTATTCGTTAAACAATATATCAGGCCACAAAATAGGCAATAACATTTGGGATGCTTATATTTTTACAATGAGTTCAGTTTTTTTGAAAAAAAAATAACTGCAAATTAATAAGTAAAAGATAAACACAAATGGCAAAGAGTTAAAATTGTTATAAGATGAAATCTAAATGTCTAACAAAAATAAGAAAAATGTTTAACCTCATAATTAATCAGTGAAAAGAAAATAAAAATCGCAGAGAGCAATCATTAGACACCATAAGACTGGCAAAAAAGGAGAAAAAGTCTGTGAAATAATAGGCAAAAAGGTATGGAAAGTTGAACCTCATATAGTCCCAGTAGAATACAAACTCAATAAGAGATGAATGTGGTGATATTTAATAAACCTCAGTTTAATTTTACTTCTGATAACACGCTTTTGGGATTGTCTGCTACAAGTGTGATGGTTAGATGACATAGGATGTTCAGTCTAGAAAACCCTTTCCTGGGATCTAGGGGTTGCAGAAGAAACCTTACTAGGCTGGGGTATTAGGGGCACAGGAGTCCAGCAAGCTGTACTGGAAGGGCCTATCTTAAAATTTAAAAATGATAAGGTGTATTTAGCTTGTTTACTGCTTATTGCCAACTCAAACATGGTGTTCCTTTAATGGATTGGTTAAGAAGTCCATTTGTTCAGCAAATAACTCAATTGCATACAGTTTATACAGCACACTTTTCTCACATTACTCTAACAGCCCTGCACTTACAGTGACTGTATATATATAAGATGATAAAAGTACACGATGGAACAAGGAGTCCTGCCAAAGATGAGAAACTGGGGAAATTCCACAACGTAGGTCTACTGCCTTTAAAGGAAAAACCTCTTTTCATTTGACTTCTATCTTGACACATTCAGTCTGGAGAACGCCATAGAAACATTTTTATTTTTATTTTTTTTTACTTATAGTGGCAGCTAGTTTTTAAGGTCACAAATTTCCTGGGTTTAAATTCAGACTATGTAATCTTGGATAAGTTGTATGACGCGTCTCTGCCTCAGTTTTCTCATCAGCAAATGGGAATAATGACAATATTTATCTCAATGGCTGTGTGATCGAGTGAGTTATATGTGTAAAATACTGCAGTAGGATGAATCATGGCTCCCAAAGATATCTGGTCCTAATTCCTGGAACCTGTAAATGTTACTTTATATGGTAAAAAGCATCTTGGCAGATGGGATTAAGTTAAGGATCTTGATATGAAGAGGTTATCCCGGTGAACTCTAAACGCAATAATATGTATCCATATAAGAGGGAGGCAGAGGGAGATATGACCACAGACAGACATAGAAGAAGGTAAGGATGGAGGCAGAGATTGGAACGATGTGACCACAAGTCAAAGAATGCCAACAGCCACCAGAAGCTGGAAGAGGCAAGGCACAGATTCTCCTCTGGAGTCTTCAGAGGGAGTATGGCTCCGCTGACACCTTAATTTTGGCCCAGTGATACTGATTTCAGACTTCTGGCCTCTAGGACTGTGAGAGAATAAACTCTGGTTGTTTTAAGTTGCCTAGCATGTGGCAATTTGTTAAAGCAGGCACAGGAAATGAATACACATACTTAGACCCATGCTTGTGAGACGCTAAGCATTATAACAAGTGTTTGTTATTAGTATGCCAAGAAAATAGCCAGAAGTTTACACTCTGAAATACTGAGAACTGGACAGCGCAAGGATCGCTAACTGTATTTTCAGGGAATTTGTTTGTGTCTGAGCACAGAAGGGGGTTCCAGACAGAAGCTTATTCTGAGGAGGGAAGTGAATAGAACATGCCATTTGGCAGTCCACTTTCTACCAGCAGAACTTTTAATCATATGCAAAAGGGAGAAGGGACCCCTGTAGCCTTAGATAAGGGAGGCAATGGCCATACTCTATAGCCTCCCCTTTCTGCTTAAACAAGAAGATGTCCTATTTATAGTCTAGGCAGTAAAATCACCTGGAAGGGTATGGGAGGCATTTGTCAAAGCCTTGAAAACAGTCGTTCTCAACAGTATCTGGAGCTAAAATTTGCTTCCCAAAGTAGATGCTGGCATCAAAGCAATATTAATTCCCAAAGAATGATAAGAAACTCATGTAAAAGAAAGTGTCTACTATAGTGACCACAAACTTTTGGAGTCAGATAAACTGGTCCCTTACTGAACCCCTGCTCTGCAGGGACAAGTTACATGAGCCCAAGCCCTATTTCACGTCTCTGGGCCTGTTTTCTTGGTAAACTGTGGGGGCTTAGGGGGAAGGGAGAGAGAAAACATTGCGTCATTGGATTATTATATGAATCAAATTAAGTAATACATATAAAGTGCTTGTTCTTTGACCTGGTGAGCAATAAATATTCAATACAGAGTCCAAAAAAGGTGGAAGCACGAATTCATTCAAAAACATGGAGGATTAACCAGACAATTGACTTAAATAAGGCTCAGGGAACGTAAAATAATTTGTGCACACAAAGTTCCATTAGGTTTTTCTATTTGTTTATTTTAGCTCCAAATATTGTTTTCTTTACTCTCTAAAGCTGAAAAATCCAGTAGCACAATGTTTGGGGGGGTATCATAATAGGATTGGAGAGGTTGTTCCTGAAAAGTAATAGGAGGTAGTCCAATTTTTAAATAAATTTAAATTGGGGAAATATCCTGCCTACGAAATAGATACTGCCATCAAAGCAGTATTAATTATAGAAATCTTTTCGCCAAGTTTTAACTCCAGAGAGGAGATTATGAGAAATCACTTAACCTCTTCACAGCTAGGTTTTAAAATTGCATGGAGATGAAAGGATTGACAACATAAAGTAGCCACAGAGGCCACACAGACATGTATTAGCTGAGTGGAGAAAGCACACGGCCTCCCTGTCTGCTTCACTCACAGCACTCGTGTGTTGAAAAACACCCCAAAATGGCGAGTAGAATAATGGAGTGGGAACTGGGGCAATGCCATCTGCTGCCTTCACTAAGCAAAGTCCAAGATGAAAAGCTGAATTTGGCTAACTTTGTGAGTTCTTCTTCTTCTTTTTTTCCCCCACCAGAAGCCCTACCTCCTTCTCCCTTAGTACTAAGATACCTATTTTAAGTCTAAGGGTGGCCCACTTCTGGCCAGTGGCATGCCCAGAGAAGTTTGCTTAGGCGAGGGTTTCTGGGACAGACATGTTTTTCTGCAGTAATGGCAAAGGAAGCAGAGCGATCTCTCTCCCTTGTGCTGCCCTTGCTTCCAGCCACGGAATATAGTTGTGTGATGCTTGGAACTGCAATGTGTATCAGGGGACAGTGAGAGGAAGGGTGAGAGAATCATAGATACGGACCTTAAGCTATGACATTATTTATGTCTGCTGTGCCCACTGCAGCCACCAACTGTCCTCCTTGGGATTTCTAGTTACATGCAAATGTAAACTATTTGCCAGGTATTCTGTTTCTTGCAAGTAACAGTATTTGTAATTGATACAATATATACAAATACATTCAGATTGTCAATAATTTAAGTTCAGGGACCTTGGGGCACACTAAGCTGTTGGCCCTCTGTATCCACATCTTAGGCATTCAACCAACTGTGGATCAAAAATATTTAAAAAAAAATGTTACCTTGTCGCTGACGTGTGCTATGTAGGTAGGCCTACGATGGTTGAGTCTGTATTGAACATGTACAGACTTTCTTCTTGTCATTATTCCCTAAATAACACAGTATAACACTTACTTACATTGTATAGCACTTACATTGTATTAGGTATTATAAGTAATCTAGGGATGATTTAAAGTATACTGGAGCATGTGCTGTAGGTTATATGCAAACATTATGCCGTTTTATATAAGGGCCTTGAGCATCTGTGGATTTCGGCATCCATGGGGGTCCTGAAAGCAATTCCCGTAGATATCGAGGGAGGACTGTACATTACATCTTTGGGGAGAGGGTGGGAAATGACTTCAAGTTACTCAACAGAGAATAAAAGGAATGTTAAGGAGAAAGAGAAATCAAATTTAGTTGTTCACTGATTTGTTCAAGTATTTATGAATTTGTATTATTTGACAGGCACTGTGCTACTGGGAATACTTTGATGAGAGATGGACAGTCTCTGCCCTCATGTGGTGTGCACACTTCATAAATAATCTTATGAAAAAGATGAATACCAATGGCTGGATACATTTTGGAGACAGTGGGAGTTAAAGATTTGGGCAAGAGTTTACAATTTTGCTTTTTCCCCTTTGCTCTCCAGGAGTCCCTTTATTGAAAAATGAACCAGACTCAGCACTGGACAAAAACTTGCTGATGTAAATTGTGAAATACAAAGTATAATACATTATAAATCTCTTTCTATCTTCAAAAGATGGTCATGGCAAGGTGAATGTATTAAAGTAGAAATAGGGCTCTGAAAGTATGTTCTTTGAAAAGAAAATAAAGATAGAGTTAGGAATACCATACCAGGTCAAAATTATGACTGCCTTTAATATAGTAATATATATCTAAATTATACCAAGAATCAAGGATAATAGATGTTTAAGAATAGTATACAGTTATATATGATAAAGAAGAAAGTATAGTTGGACAACTCCCTCATTTTCTTATTCCAAAGTTACTAACCTGTCTGTATGTTTACCCAAATTCTTTGCCTTTCATTCTCAATAGAACAAATGTCTCTGATCCTACAAGAAGCCCCAACCCCCTTCTGTGCTCTGGATTCCATCCTTTTCCAGGACTGTACTCCTTCAAACATCCTCTCTCCCACTGCACCATAAATCTGTCCCTTCCTCCTGGTTTATTCTCACCAGTGCAGCACAGTAATCTAACATTTCTAGCATTTTCTATCATTAAAGAAGTTTTTCTAAATCTCTGTCCCTCTTAATCTAAAGAGATGCTGGACTCTCTTCTCACCACCAATTTTCTCTTCGAGCTCACTAAAACCAGGCTTTTACGCCCTATATTCCACTGGAACTGCCCTTCTCAACGTCACCAAGAGACTTTGTGTCACCATACTCTCCATGCGCACTCTCATCACGACCTCCTGGCAGTATTTGACATAGTTGGTCATTCTTTCTTTCTGTGAGGTGGAACTACATGAACTTTCTGGTTTTGTAGTAGGTCTAAAGTGAGTTAGGCAATTTTCACTTGGCTCGATGTAACACGAATACTTTTTTCACTTTCATGATTGCAGTGTCCAGAGTTTTTTCCCTATCTCAGTATCTATTCCTTATCAGTCTCATTCCTACTTTCACCACCTTTGCTTAACCTTAACTCCCTGTCATCGGCCCTATTTTCTACTCTAGCTATCTCCCTCCAGATGATCTCATCTACCCCCATGGTTTAAATAGCTTCTTTGTGCTAATGTCTCATATTGTGAGCTTCCTCTCCTATGAGGTCTAGACACTTATGTGCAACTACATACTCACCACCTGCTTTTGATACCTCATAAGTATCTCAACCTTAACATGACCCAAACAGAATTCTTGGTTCTCACCCCTAATATGTTAAACTCCTAGTCTTCTTCTCAGGAATGGCACTGTGGCATTGCCAGATAGTCAAGCACAAAAGCTAGGATTCTGGATTTCTGCCTTTTCATCTCTCACATCGTCTATAGAAAGTTACCTTGCTTATACCTCCAAAAAATAGCATATTCACCCACTCATTTCCAGGTACAGAACCAACAGCCTGGAGCAGGGTTCCTCAGCCTTGGCACTACTGACATTTTGGGCTGAATCATTTTTCACTGTGGGGGGTTGCCCTGTGCATTGCTGGGTTCTTGGCACCATCTTTGGCCCCTACCTGTTAGGTGCCAGTAGCATCCCAGTTCCCAACTGTGACAACCAAGTGTGTCCAGGCATTGCCAAATATGCCTGGGGCAAAATTGCCCCCCTGAGAACCACTGCCCCAGAGCCATCTGCCACTACCTCTTACCTGGATGACTACAAGAGCCAACCAAGCCGGTCTCCCTTGCTCCTACTTTTGACCTCCTACATGCAGTTCTCCTAGTACGATGAGTTTTTAAAAATCATACATCAGTTCATGCCATTTCCCTGATTAAAACATTTTATTGGGAGCAAAACCAAATTCTTTATGTAGTTACAATCATTGTTCACATCGCTCATCTCATACGATTCACTGCCTTCCAACCACATCATTCCTCAAACATACGAGGCTTGTTGCACTCATAGCGCCCTAGCACTTGTTCTTCTCTCCGTCTGGAATACTTTTCCTTACCACTCAGATCACAGCTTAAATGTTTCCTTCTAAGAAAGTCGATCGCAGACAATTTATTTAAAATATCCTGCATCCTACAACTCCCACCTGTGCTTTATGACATCTTCTTAGTCTTTTCACTAATCTCATTCATCTATTTGTTTGCATGTTTATTGTCTACATACTCCCAGGAGACTGTAAGCTCCATAAGAGCGAGGAACTCTATAACAGCATTATCTTTCTTGTTCATCACACAATCCTTAGTGCAGATTATTTATTGATTGAATGAATAGACAAAAAAATTCAAACAACTCAACTTTATATTAATGTGACTTTGAATAACATGGGTGCTAGTCACAGCCAGCCATCAACTGTAAAATCGTTGATAATAAAATAATAATAAATCTTAGCAATAATTTTCTGCTAGATGTCTCTATTAGATGACCTCTAAGGTTTCGTCTGCGTCTAAAATTTATCTGATAGCTTTTCAGATCATTTGACTGTACTACATTCCATCAATGTATAAAGTTAGCATCTTGACACCCTTCCTTCCTGGGGAGAAAACTGTCAGAATTCCCCATGGAGAAAGGTGTAAAAGGTGTTTGGATACTTGACTTTCTTGGCTTTCCTTATCACAGAGTTTCCAGAAAACACAAATGCAGTCAGAAAATCTTGGTGCCTGCTAAGATATCCAGTGATTTCAGGATTAATTTACAATGTAAACAAAGTATTCACCTAAAAATATTACCTCTGACCAAATATACCTTTGATTTTTCAATATGATAAGCTTGAAGATATATTCAGTGTAACAATGAATCACCAAATATGTATAGAGAGACTACTATGTGCCAGGAAGTGTTCTAGGGTTGTGATACAATAGAAAACAGGAAGCAAGTCTCTGCTCTCACAATGTATACAAATTGTGATACGTGTTAAGAAAGAGAAGAAAAATGAAGCAAGAAAGGGGTATAGATTGTGATCACAGTAAGTGATCTGTTTTATATAAGATGTAAGGGTGGACCTACTTGATTTGAGGCCCATATTTGAACAAGACAAATTAAATGAGGGAGCAAAAACTCATATAGACTCCTGTAAAAACTCAGATGGTGTGGCTATCTGGGAGAAGAGTAGTCTTCAGACAGAAAAGTATAATAAGAACAAAGGATGAGGAATGACAAAGGGTCATTGGGGCTGGAGTAGATAGAGAAAGTGGCAGAAATTAAGATCAAAGAAATAAGACATTGGATTGTACTTTTAAAATTATTATTATTTTTATTTTTTAAATTTTATTTTATTAAATTTATTGGGGTGACAATTGTTAGTAAAGTTACATAGATTTCAGGTGTAAAATTCTGTATTACATCATCTATAAATCCCATTGTGTGTTCACCACAGAGTCAGTCCTCCTTCCATCACCATATATTTGATCCCCCTTACCCTCATCTCCCACCCCCACCCCCCCATACCCTCTGGTAACCACTAAACTATTGTCTGTGTCTATGAGTTTTTGTTTCTCATTTGTTTGTCTTGTTCTTTTATTGTTTTTAGTTTATATACCACATATCAGTGAAATCACATGGTTCTCTGCTTTTTCTGTCTGACTTATTTCACTTAGCATTATATTTTCAAGATCCATCCATGTTGTTACAAATGATCCTATTTCATCTTTTCTTACCGCCGAATAGTATTCCATTGTGTATATATACCACAACTTTATCCATTCATCTATCGAAGCACATTTTGGTTGTTTCCATGTCTTGGCCACTGTAAATAAAGCTGCAATGAACATTGGAGCACACGTGTCTTTATGGATGTTTTCAGATTTTTTGGGTAGATACCCGGGGGAGGGATTGCTGGGTCATACGATAATTCTATTCGTAATTTTTTGAGGAACTTCCACACTGCCTTCCATAGCGGCTGCACCAGTCTGCATTCCCACCAGCAGTGTATGAGGGTTCCTTTTTCTCCACAGCCTCTCCAACACTATTTGTCTTGATGATAGCCATTCTAACTGGGGTGAGGTGATAGCTCATTGTGGTTTTGATTTGCATTTCTCTGATGATTAGTGATGTTGAACATTTTTTCATATGTCTATTTGCCATTTGAATGTCCTCTTTGGAGAAATGTCTCTTCAGGTCCTCTGCCCATTTTTCAATTGGGTTGTTTGTTTTTTTTGTTGTTGAGTTGCATGAGTTCTTTGTATATTCTGGATACTAGCCCCTTATCGGAGGCACTGTTTGCAAAAACCTTCTCCCATTCAGTTGGTTGCCTCTTTATTTTGTCGATGGTTTCTTTTGCTGTGCAGAAACTTTTAAGTTTGATATAGTCCCACTCATTTATTTTAGCTTTTACTTCCCTTGCCTTTGGAGACAAATTCATAAAATGCTCTTTAACCCAAGGTCCATAAGTTTAGTACCTATGTTTTCTTCTATGCAGTTTATTGTGTCAGGTCTTATGCTTAAGTCTTTGATCCATTTTGAATTAATTTTGGTACATGGTGACAGATAGCAGTCCAGTTTCATTCTTTTGCACGTGGCTTTCCAATTCTCCCAGCACCATTTATTGAAGAGGCTGTCTTTTCTCCAGTCTATGTTTTTTGCTTCTTTGTCAAAAATTATCTGTCCATATTTATGTGGTTTTACTTCTGTGTTCTCAATTCTATTCCATTGGCCTATGTGTTTTTCTGCCAATACCATGCTGTTTTGATTATTGTAGCCCTGTAGTACAAGCCCAAATCAGGAAGTGTGACACCTCCAGTGTTGTTCTTTTTTCTTAAGATTGCTTTGGCTATTCGGGGTCTTTTGTGGTTCCAAAGAAATCTGATGATTTTTATGTTCTATTTCTTTAAAAAATGCCTTTGGGATTTTGATGAGGATTGCATTAAATCTGTACATTGCTTTGGGTAATATGGCCATTTTAACTATGTTGATTCTTCCAATTCATGAGCATGGAATGTTTTTCCATTTCTTTGTATTTTCTTCAATTTCTTTTAAAAATGTCTTGTAGTTTTCAGCATATAGGTCTTTCACATCCTTGGTTAAATTTATTCCTACATATTTTATTCTTTTTGTGGCAATTGCAAAAGGAATTGTTTTTTTTAATTTGTTTTTCTGAGATTTCATTGTTAGCATATAGGAAAGCAATGGACTTTTGTATGTTGATTTTGTAGCCGGCCACATTACTGTATTCGTTGATTGTTTCTAATAGCTTTTTGGTGGAGTCTTTAGGGTTTTCTATATACAGCATCATATCATCTGCAAAGAGTGGCAATTTAACTTCTTCATTCCCAATTTGGATGCCATTTATTTATTTCTTTTGCCTGATTGCTCTGGCGAGGACTTCCAACACTGTGTTGAAAGGCAGAGGTGATAGGGGACAGCCCTGTCGTGTCCCTGAACGTAGAGCAAAGGGCTTCAGTTTTTCACTGTTAATTATGAGATTAGCTGAGGGTTTGTCATATATAGCCTTTATTATGTTAAGGTATTTACCTTCTATACCTATTTTATTGAGTGTTTTAATCATAAATGGATGTTGTATCTTGTCAAATGCTTTTTCTGCATCAATTGATATAATCATATAACTTTTGTCTTTTATTTATGTGATGTATCACATTGATGGATTTGCGTATGTTGAACCATCCTTGTGCCCCTGGGATGAACCCAACTTGGTTGTTATGAATAATCTTTTTAATGCATTGTTGTATTCGATTTGCTAGAATTTTATTTAGGATTTTTGCATCTGTATTCATCAGAGATATTGGTCGGTAGTTTTCTTTTTTTGGTGTTGTCCTCACCAGGTTTTGGTATCAGGGTAATGTTGGCCTCATAAAATGAGTTAGGGAGTACTGTCTCGTCTTCAATTTTTTGGAAGAGTTTGAGCAGGATTGGTATTAGATCCTTTTTGAAGGTTTGGTAGAATTCACTAGTGAAGCCATCTGGTCCCGGACTTTTGCTTATGGGAAGGTTTCGGATGACTGATTCAATTTCGTTACTAGTGATCGGTCTGTTTAGATTTTCCAATTCTTCATGGTTCAGCCTTGGAAGGCTATATGTTTCTAAGAACTTGTCCATTTCTTCTAAGTTATTGAATTTGGTGGCATATATTCCTTCATAGTATTCTTGGATGATCCTTTGTATTTCTGTGGCATCCGTGATAACTTCCCCTTTTTCATTTCTGATTTTGTTTATTAGTGTCTTCTCTCTTTTTATCTTGGTGAGCCTAGCCAAGGGTTTATCAATTTTGTTAATCTTTTCAAACAACCATCTCTTTGTCAGATTAATTTTTTCTATTGTCTTTTTGTTCTCTATTTCATTTAGTTCTGCTCTGATTTTTGTTATTTCCTTTCTTCTGCCTACCTTAAAATTAAAGGTAAAAATTTATATACAGTAAAATGCACAGATCCTATGTACGCAAATAAATTAGAGAACATTTATTCCTGTCATCCCAGAAAATTCTGTGATCCCTTCCAATTGTTCCAGTGCTCCCATAGGCCACCACTGTTCTGATTTCTATCACCAGAGATTAGTTTTAGCTGTTTTTGAACTTCATTTGGATGGCATCACACAATATGCAGTCTTTTGTGTCTAGATTCATGTTGGTTTTGTTTTAGATTCATCCATGTTGTTATATGTATCAGATACTCATTCTTTTTTTTTCTGTGTAATACTCCAGGTATGAATATATCAGCATCTGTTAATCAAATCTCATTGATATTTGGGCTAGTTCCTGGCTGCCACTAATATGTGTGTATAAGTCTTTTGATGGACATGTTTTAATAGCTTTTGTATCAATACTTAGGATTGACATTTTGAGGTTAAAGAACTGGTGCGTGCTTAGCTATGTAAAAAGCTGCCATATCAATTTCAACTAAGTGGTTTGTCATTTTACACACCCACTGCAGTGTATAAAAATTCTAGTTCCATATTGTTGTCAGTCATTGTCTTTTTAATTTTAGCTATTTTAGTGGGTGTAAAGTAGTAGTTTTCTCGTTGATTTAATTTGTATTTTTCGGATAACGAGTGACGTTAAGCACTGTGGCTGGTCAAGTCTTTTCTCCCATTTTAACTGGGTTGTCTTTTTATGATTGATTAGTACAATTATATATATTCTGGTTGTCTACCTGGCAGTACATTCTCTCTCCTACAGGGGATCCTTTTGGGTGAGTGGGACCACATAATATGAAAATTGTCACACGTGGTGCTCACTCCCATATGGACATTTTCATGTCTTTATCCCAAATCTCCTTTTTCCTGACCTTCCAATCTTTCTTCTTCCAGGTTCCTGACTAGCTTGCCAAGCCATTTGCCTTCACCTATGATTCTGTGTCTTTTCCAAGCTCAGCTCTGGCAACTTCTCTTTCCACATAAAGTAGATGACCGGGTTACTGCCCAAATCTTTGCCCACTGGATTTCCCCTCATTCCTGTCTTCCAAGGCTTGCACCACCAACACATCAAGCCAATCCATATGTATACCATGCTTAAACTTTTTATCTCCCATCAACTAATGATAAAAGGTTCCCTGTGTGATGTGGAACAGTAGTGGATGACATCGGTGTCTAGGCTAGCTGCTATGTAGTTCATTTGTTCTGCCCAGTCTCACTTGTTCTTGATCCTACATGTACTACTTCTAACTTTATTTGGATTTCTTCCGGGCCCTCTTAACCTTAAGTTGTGGTTCATCTGACAGAAATCAACTCAGGGTGGGCTGTTCCACGAGCATGGTCACTTGATGTCCTGTCAGAACAATACAAATTTCTGTTGCACGGCCTTGTTCCAAAACTGATGGTGTCTGCGTTGTGATTCATGCATTAGGGTTCGCCATAAATCTCATGGCATATTTTTGTACCACGGGTATTTCCAAAACTATAGGATCTGTCAGGTTATGTGGTCCGAGAGGCAGGGCTGTTTGCACTGTTACCTGGATCTACTGCAAAACCATTTCAATTACTTTGGCCCCACTCAAAGATAGCAGCATTTCCTGTCACACAGGATGAGTCACAGTATTCTTCTCAGTAGTGGAATATGCTGTCTCTATGATCCAAAGAGGTTTCCTTGGCACTGTGCTTCCTTCTTCATGGTGGGTAATGCAAGCGTAAGAAGCAATACTCTGTACTGTACTTTGAAGGGGATGTCTTAGAATGCCCTGGGACACTGGACCCTAAAATTCCACTAATGTGGTGGGCCCTTGAAATTTCTTAGAGGTTCTGTCTCCCCTCTGGAGTACCTGTGTCTTACCAAGGCCTTCCACAAACTGTAACTGTTCACTCATCTTGTCCAATTAGTATGATGTTATCAGTATAGTGAACAAGTGTGACGTTGCAGGATGTCCAGCCAATGTATGTGTCTTTAGGATATATTATGATAGAGGGAAAGACAGTGCACATCACTCCGGGGTGAGAATGTATGGCTCATGTAGGAGCTGCAATAGTAGCACTGTGTTTGGTCCATCTTCAAAAGCTTTACCAGGGTGTTAAATCCTGTATGTTGGTAGAGTGTTTCTTAATTGATAAAGTTATGTTCCACATCCTTGATCATGCACCCTCATAATCCAACGCCCCACAAAATCGCTCAGCTCCTGGTGATACATGCTGGTTAGATTCTGCAATTCCTTTGGAAGATAGTCTCTTTCCTTCCTTATCAGGCCCAGTACATCTATGGCCTGGTGTTGCCGTTACTTAAGCCTATGTAGGGGCCTAGCTAGGTACCAGGAGGGAAGATGGGGGGGAAGTCACGGGGGAGTTCATGTTTTGCTGAAGAAAAGCCTCTGCATTGTCTTCAAAAAATGGGGGAATGCTAACCATTAAGGAATATGAGGATTCATGATTTTTGGTGTCATCGACCCCATCCCATGTGTCACAGTCCCTTTTCCAACCAAAGCCTTGACCTTGGCATAGATAATATGCACTGTTTAAGAGCTGAACCTTCTTTGGAGCCCTGATGCTCTTTCCACCCTAGTCCTAGTCCTCTCAGCATTCTCTGTCTGCTCATTGCATGGGAGAGGCCTCTCTCAATGCTACCACAAAGGCCCTTTGGCTTTCCCACTGAGCTTTAAATTGCCAATTATCTTTTTACTATCTTCTTCTAGAGCATCAGGCAAGCTTTGCAACTGTCACCTAATTCCTTCATCTTTACAATTAGTATTTCCCCCATATTTTCCAAATGATTGATATACTAAAGGCATTCCTTTCCACTAGTATACGATCCTAGTTCACTGCTGGTGAAAGTCTTAATTGCCAAGGGCTATCTGTGCTCCACTTTCCCAAGTGGTGAGGTATTCATTACTAGTCTGACAGTGGATGATCCAGCTCCCAAATCCCATCCACACTGACTTTCTTGGATCATTCCTGGCAACAAATGTCACAGGTTGGTTTCCCGGGAAGCAGACTCTGAGATAAATGTGAGCTGAAAACTTCATGGGAACTGCTATTTTCGGCCATTATTTCTTCAAATATATACACATTTTTTTTGCCCTACTCTGTCTCACCTCTCCTCCTTGGACTCCAATTACACATGTTAGATCACTTGAGATTGTCCTACAAGTCATTAAGGCTATCTTCATATGTTTTAAGTCTCATTCTGTTATGCATGAAAAAATGAAATTAGACCACTTTCTTAGATTATATACAAAAATAAACTCAAAATGGATTAAATCCTTAAAATAAGACCATAAAACTCCCAGAAAAAAACATAGGTAATAAACTCTTTGACATCGGTCTTAGCAATATTTTTTTGGGTATGTCTCCTAGGGCAAAGACAACAAAAGCAAAAATAAACAAATGGGACTACATCACACTAAAATGGTTTTTTACCACAAAGGAAAGCATCAACGAAACAAAAAGGCAATCTACTGAATGGGAGAAGATACTTGCAAATGATAACCGCTGATAAAGGCTGAATATCCAAAATGCATACAGAACTCATACAACTCAACATCAAAACAATAAACAATCCAATTAAAAATGGGCAGAGGACCTGAATAGACATTTCTCCAAAGAGAACATACAGATGGCCAACAGACACATGAAAAGATGCTCAATATCACTAATCATCAGGGAAATGCAAATAAAAACCACAATGAGATATCGCTTCACACCTGTCAAAATGGCTGTTATGAATAAATCAACAAACAACAAGTGTTGGTGAAGATGTGGAGAAAAGGGAACCCTCATGCATTGTTGGAGGGATTGTAAATTGGGGTAGCCACTATGGAAATCAGTATGGAGGATCCTTAAAAAATTAAAAACAGAACTACCATATGACCCAGTAATTCCACTTCTGGGTATTTATCCAAAGAAATCCAAAACACTAATACAAAAAAATATATGCATCCCTATGTTCACTGAAGCATTATTTACAATAGCCAAGATATGGAAGGAACCTCAATACCCATTGACAGATGAATGAATAAAGACGAGGTGGTACATATATACAATGAAATATTACTCAGACATAAAAGTGAATGAAATTTTGCCATTTGTAACAACATGGATGGTTCTAGAGGGTATTATGCCAAGGAAATAAGTCAGACACAGAAAGACAAATGCCATATCATCTCACTTACATGTGGAATCTAAAGAACAAAATAAATAAACAAACAAAATAGAAACAGATGCGTAGATACAGAGAACAACTGATGGGTCTCCAGAGGGGAGTAAGGTTGAGGGGATGGGCAAAAAAGGTAAAAGTGATTAAGATGTACAAGTTGCCAGTTATAAAAATAGTCACAGGGATGTAAAGTACAGCATAGGGAACACAGTCAATAATACTGTAATAACTATGTTTGGTGTCAGATGGGTACTAGATTTATTGGGGTGATCACTTCATGAGGTATATATATGTCTACACAGTATGTTGTACACCTGAAATTAATATTGTATGTCAACTGTAACTGAAAAATAAGTTGAAAATTAAATTAAATTTAAAAAATAAAGTGGAGATAACACTCCAAATCTTTCTGTTCTTCACATTAGATAATTTCCACTAGTTTACAATTTCACTAATAATTTCTTCTGCAACCTATAATCTGATGTTTAGATTATCCAGTGAATTTTTCATTTCAGATCTTGTACTTTTCCATTTTAAACTTATATTTGTTTATTTTTTTGTCTTTTTAATTTCTCTGCTGATATTCTCCATCTGTTCATTCTTATGACCATCCTTTACATTCTTAAATGTACTTGTAATAACTATTACAAACTTCTTTTCTCTTAATTCCAATATCTGGATTTTCTTGAGGTCTATTTTTTTTTTTGAATAGAAAAGTGATGTACTCTGAAATTATTATTTTGTAAAAGTACTTCACTGATTGTCATGTGGTAATATGGGCTTTAGGGGCACAAAAATCAAAGAATGGGCACCATTTATGAGGATAGTATTACAGTCAGATGAGGGATGATGGTTGTTTGGTCTTGGGTAGTAGCACTGGTGTGGATGCAAAGGTTCTGTCAGGTCTTGCCCATAGCCTGGAAGGAACACTTTTAAAATTAGTCCACCTAGAATAGGTACCTTCTAAAATCAGTCATCCTAGAGGAAGTACCTTTGTCTTATTAGCACACACTTGCAAGTCTGCATACTGAAGACCTCGCAACAGAGTGATATGTGCAAAAATATCATTTTGGGTCTGATGGGTTCAAACAAGTTTTAATTGTAACCTCTTAATTTCAGAAGAAGCCAGAAAACAGACTATTTTCAGTAGCTTGGGTACAAATGAGTAATAAAGGCCAAAGGGTGGTCTTAGCATCCTTTAAAGCAGTGGTCCTCAGCTGGGGGCAAATTTGCCCCCTGGGGGATATTTGGCAATGTCTGAAAACACTTTGGAGTCTGAAGACTGGAGGAGTGGAGTGCTACTGGCATCTAGTGGATAGAGGGCAGGGATGCTGCAAAACACTACAAATACACACGATAGCGTCCACATGAAAAAGTGGTGTCCATTCCAAATGTCAGCAATGCCTTAAAAGTTATTACATCGTAAGAATTGGAAACCACTAATATCTAAAATCTAATTTTATGTTTCGACTCACGCCCTACCTTCCCAGGAGTTGGTGTTAATGAGACTTCGCTCAGAGTGTATGCTCATCTAATTCAAGTTACTTATAGTTTCTTACAGTGTTCATAAGGCAGAGGATTATAAAGTCCTGATTTTTACTCTCAAACCTCTTTATACTTTGCAATTCTCGTTCCAAGTTCTCCCGGAAATTGGGCTGAAATAAAGGGAGGTCAAGATCTCAAATCCGTTACTAGATATATTGTGTTCCATGAGACTGAAAAACCCACCAAATCCTGAGCCTTGCAATGGCCCTAAGGAAGCACTGTAAACTCCGCTGCTTTTAGAATATCTATCAGCCCGTCCTATTGGTTTTAAGATTACTGCTGCCAGCTTCCGGGAGGACTGCAAGCCTCTGCGCAAGGCGGGCAGGTAACGCGTGCCAGCGAGTTCAGTCCGGCAGCCGTGTGTCCCAAGCACAACTCTATAAACTCCCCGAGAACACCGCTCATTCGAAGATGGGCGGAGCGGGGTGGAAGGGGCATGCCGAACCTCGTCTGTGGACTACAGCACCGAGGCAGCCAAGGCCGGTCAGCGGTCTGCGAGGCGACCCGGCTCCCTGCGGACGGTTGGAGAGGCTGCGGGAGGGGCAGCGCGCCCGGAGCGCCAGTCGCGCGGCCGCTGGGAAAGTGGGAGGGGGCGACCGGGCCGGGGGCGCAGGCTCTCTTTGGCGCGCGCGCGCTCCGGGACCCCACCGCCCGCCCGCCCGGGAGCCGAGCCCTCCGGGACCCGCCCCTTCGCGTACCGGGGCGAGCGGGCGGCGCCGGGCGGCGCCTCGGAGCCCGCAGACGCTCGGGGAGCTTGGCGGAGGCGGCGGTCCCGGCGCTTCCCAGCAGCGGCGGCGGGGGCGCGGGAATGCCGTCGGGCACGGTCCCGGTGCTCTTCTGCTCGTCAGTCTTGGCGCCGCCCTGGTCGGTGCCGCAGGACGCGGGCTATGAGCTGCTTATCCAGAAGTTCCTCAGCCTGTACGGCGTGCGCCGCGAATTCGGGGTGCAGCTCTTTGCGGAGGAGAGGGGCCAGTACGTGGACCTGCCCGAGGGCTTCGCGGTGAGCGAGCGCTGCGAGGTGCGCCTTGTGCAGCTGCGGATCCAGGTGGATCCTGCGGGACGGCCGCGCGCCCTGCTTCGCTCCCGGTCCTCGGGCGTCCCAGTCCCCGCCGCGGTCCTCAGGTGCCCCGCACTGCCCGGGCGCCGGGCCCTGAGCACATCGCCTGGTCGGAAGGGCCGCGCCTCTTTCGCCAGCTTCGGGGACGGCCCAGAGAAGGCGCCTGTTCGAAGGTGACGGTCACCAGCTGTCCTCTGTCGAGGCGAGGGCGTAGGCTTCTCTGCTGGGCGCTGCACGCGATCGCCCCCACGCGTGTGGTCCTCAGCCGCCCACATCCGCCTGCTGTGCCAGGAGCACGTCCCAGCTTCCTGCATGACCGAAGAGCTGTGCAGTAGTGGCTGTGTGTTTATTTCGGGGTGATGCAGAACCGGGGATGCAGAGGCGGTGGGAGTATTGGCCTTCGGGTTTGTTCCCCGGAGGTGTGTGCACCACGTGCGGAAACCCAGACTTCAGGAGTCAGCCCCCTTCCCCTCCTCTTCCTCATCTTTCGGTCTCTTGAACTTAAGCCTCCCCTAAACTTCGGTGAAATAACCATTTGTTTAGCCTCTTCCTGGTAACTGTCAGTTGAATCTGATCACATAGACGCCTCCTACACTGAAAAAGTCATTTGACTACAGGACAGCAATACCTTCTTAAATATCAACTTTAGCTACATCACGATTTTCCTGGTCGTGCTTAGTAAGTTGTGATGTCTGAGGATTATTTTATAGCTTTTAATTTTTTTTTTAAACCATGTTTTCATACTCCGGCGGGTCGGTCTCCTGTCTTTTTACGCCCAGAGAATTCACTGGAGGATTTATGCTCAGAGAATTCACTGGAGGATTTATATTTTTTTAAAGAAAGAACGTATAGTTTAGGTACTACACCATCAACACTTTTCCCCTGGTTGAGAAACTGATAAGCCATTTCTTCAGAAGACCAAACTGAAATGTGGAATTTGGGGTTAGAGGACATTGTAATATTCAAATGTTATTTTCTGAGGATTATTCTCTAGTTTTTTTTTTGTTGTTGTTGTTCCCAAGCTGTAGTTGACTGTGGGATTGGTCTTGTTTCCTGTCACCCCAGCACCCAGAAGCTTCCAAAACAGGTACTTTCACATGAGTAAAGTTCCTGTGTTCAGAGGACAAAGGCTTTGCCAGTCCACTGTCCACCCCTGGAGAGCCAAGAGGGAGACAGATGGTTTCTGATACCCCAGAATTTGCCCTGCAGTCCATATGGAGAATTTGGAGAATTGTGGTTCTGAGGTGTTGACCACTCTCTATTTTTATGTCTTCCAGAGTTTTCCTGGCTGACACCTCTCTGCAGCCTTCCTTGTCTGTCTTTAGATTATTGTTGTCAAAATATGTATGAAGTTTGATGCATCTTTAACAGCCATTAATAAAGGTGGGAATCCAAAATCTGAAGCTGCCTGGAGCTATACTGAGCAGGCAGACGTCTTTGTGATGATGTCCTGTATGGTTGGGAGGGAGAAGGGTAGGTGGGCACCTCATAAGATGTGACGCCAAATGAGCCCCCCCGACATTTATAAGTTTCCCTCCCCCCGCCCCCCCCCATGCAAGATAGGATTTTTTATTTTGAAAAATTCAAGGCCTGGGTCTGACAACTCTTTTTAATTAACCACTCTGGAAATTAATAATATACTATCTGTGTATACTTGAAATGTCTTGCACATTCTCAAAAGACATATTGTTCAGGTCACTTGTGGCTTTTGAAATATTTTGTTTGGTATAGGAGATAATGTATAGTTAGTTTTTTTGTGGGTCTATCCTTTTAAGCATGTTATTTTTTCTCACTAAAGAGTCCAAGAATTCTTAAGTATCTGTTATATAATACTTGATACATTGTAAAGTATTTAAAAAGTTTTCTTTTATATTATTTCATTTTGGTAATCATAATACTTTGAATTCTTCAGCCAGGTGCCTCCCCCAACTTAAAAATAGATAATGTCAGGGGATACACACACATATATATATACACATACCCCACATACATATCCATATACCTATTCTGATAACTATTTCTATTCATATGAGAAGATATATATTTATATGCACATGTACATACACGTATGTTATGTATATACACTCTCAGAAGAGAAAGGGAAGATATTTCTTTTCATGACCATTTTACTGTATATTTTTGGAAACTAGCTCTATAATCACAGAGACATGGACATTTTATGGCTAGACAAGACCATAGAGATCATTCCACAAGCATTTCAGTGGCGGCTATAAGTGCCTGGCATAGTGAGTGCCAACATGGATAAGACCCAATTCTTGTTCCTTACCAAATAATCGAACTCATTTTGCAGAAGAGCAGAACGTAGAAGGAATTGCCCAGGGTTCCGCCATAATGATGGAGATAGCAAAGAACGTGGAGATCCTCCCTGAGAGCTGACCATAGCATTCGTGTTCTTTTTATGCTTAATGAAAATATCAAGCAGAATGGAAAAAAAGCCACAGACTTGAGCTTGTAACAGCATTTGTTTTGATGCTGCTCACTGGTTTTTGGAATAGATGCCTGTCACTTCAGAAAGACTCATGATAGTCCATTAGTGAGGCCATGCTGCTGGGGTGGTAGGCCTCATCTCCCAGAGGCTGGGACAAAGAGCAGAAGTTTGGTCACATGTCGTCCACTGCTTAAATCATGTGACTTGTTGTTTCTCCAGATGTAAGCCTCAGAGCCGCTGTCATCCTGGTTCACATACTATATATTCTAGAATGTATTCTTCATTTACATAGGGGGGCTGAGTTTGCTTTCATGCTTGTTCTGACTGTCATTGCTGAGGACCTTGTAAAATAGAGTGATTGCTCGTGCCTCACCGTGGGGGCATCTGTGAGGACTGATCCTTAAGGCCCCCATTGCCAGTATTGGGCTGTAGTCACTTTTTAGTGTCTTCGTTTCTGAAAGAATTCTGTCAAAGTGACAAAATGTCTACTGACAGCTCAGGTAGCTGAAGACAGTGCTTGTTTCAAGCATGGCTTATGCATCTTTGTAGCTCTGTCAGATGCTTGAAGTGTGAGGAATTTTAAGATGCATGGGGAAGAAATGTAAATGAGAGGATTATGCAGTGGGAATTTAGGTCATTTTTGTGACTGACAAGTTTTAAAATTTCAAGAAGTATTTCCCAGGTTTTAAACTAATGGAAACATTCAACCTGGAAACTCACATAGATTTGATGTTGTACCATGGCCAATGTATTTTCCAGCTTGTCACCAGGGGAGGCCGAGCCCAAATAGAACAGAGGAAGAAACAGCCATGGTGAGAAGGACCCCAGCGAGAGGATTTTGCTTCTGTACGGAGCAGGAAAGACTCTGGCAGCGGTGTGTGGGCAGAAGACAAGGGCTTCCCTGGGAAGGTTATTTTGACCTTTTCCCAAGATGGTTAATTGGGAATAGATTCGGCTCCAGCTTTCATTTCTTGGAAGTTCATTACTACTACTATTTTTTAAACGGGCACAGACATTTTATAGCTCGAAGAGACCCTGGAGTTCATGGTGGGAAGGGAGAGAAGGCAGGGTTTGGAAAGAAGAGGGAAAGGAATCTGCTCCCTTTGGACTAGTTTGATGGTAGTGATTTTTGGATTTGGAATCTTCACCATGGGAGCATGTGGTGAGAAGCAGGTTGAAATAAATATTCTTTTGCAGCCTAAATTAAAAAGCCCCAAACTTGTTTCATGTGATGAGAGTCTTTTGGTGACATTTAGAAATCCACTTTATGGGTCATTTCCTTCATTCTGCAGACTAGGTTATCATAACAAGTTAGGCAATATTAGTATTTCTATATATATTATTTTTTAAGGGATCTTTGTAGTAAATGGTATTTTAACCTCATTAAAGAAAACTTTTTTTTTTTTTACCGTGTGCTGAACGTCAAAGTGTAGTGTATGTTTCCTGTATGACGGATATTCATTCACCTAATACATTTATTGACAGATTGCATGAAGCTCTTTTAATCCTTGCAATCGTCCTATGAGGTCGATACCGTTTTTCTTCCTTTGTTACAGATTAAGAAACTGCTCTTTGGAGATGTTAGTGATTTGTCTAATTTCATGGTATTGAAATTGGTGAAATTGAGATTTGGGTCCAGATTCTTGTGTCCACAGGCTGTACTGTGTTGGGAGCCTTGTAACCCGGGGGAGTCACGTGACACAGACCCCTCCTTTAAGTGAGGCAGTATTGGGGCAAGGTCTTACTATACTTGTGGTTTCAGATTTCCTTGGAAACACTTCTAAGTGAAGTAATGATCCCCCATCTCTCCTCTGGACTCTCTCCCAAGCAGATCCTGTCTATTTTGTGACTATACTAGACTACCAGAATTTTGAAAACATCATGTTGACAATTTCAAACTTTAATCATGCCTAAAGATACACTGTTTACTCACTGTGGTAGTTTGCTAGGGAGCTGCTGTGACAAAGTACCATAAACTTTGTGGCTTATATTAATACAACAGAAGCTTATTTTCTCTCAGTTCTGGAAGCTAGAGATCAGAGTTGGTTCCTTCTGGGCTGCGAGGGAGAATCTGTTCCATGCCTCTCTCCTGGCTTTTGGTGATTTGCTGGCCATCTTTGGCATTACTTGGCTTATGGCCACGTCATCCTGATCTCTGCCTTCATGTTCACAGGCCTCCGCGTCCAAATTTCCCATTTTTATAAGGACACCAGTCTTGTTGGATTAGGCACCCACCCTACTCCAGTATGACTTCACCTTAACTAATTATATTTTCAGTGACTCTATTTCCAAATAAAGTCACTTTCTGAGGCACTGAGGGTGAGGAATTCAACATATGGCTTTTGGAGGACACAATTCAACGTGTAGCACTCACATGCGTCACTTTGATGGCGAGAACAGGACCGGTGCAGAGCATCACTGAGCAAGGCCAGCCACCCTGCGTGTGCCTGTCCTGAATACCCAGGGGGACTGAGCAGGGAGGAGCCGAGGCGTCGCAGATGTGGCAGCCATTGTTGGAAAGTGGTCACAGGATATGTGGTTGTGAAGGAGGGTAAATACTGTCATGATAATGGTAATAATGGAACTTGTGGATGAAAAATCTTTTGAATATGAAATCTAAGGTCAAATCCCAGCTATGAAAAAAAATTTATACTTGAAATTGATCTCTTAAACTCTTGCTTGAGGAAGCCATGGGCTGTGATCAACATTTTGTATTGAAATAGATTGAAATGTGTATTATTTATGTATGAGTGTAGCAATCTATGTAGATATAGGAATGTGAGTATATACACACATATATTTTTATATGTGATTTTTTTCATGCTCCTTAATATGTGATGTGTAATTGCTACATTTTTACTTGTGATGGCATTTGGTCAAGTCCACTTTTAATTTGCTATCTTGTAGTTGAAATATGTAAATGTTTGACTGTGAACAGCATGTTTAGTTATCTACAAAGTTTTGCCTTAAGAGAAATTCATGGGTTAAAGTAAGAAGTCCTTGAATTATATAGTCAGTGTGTAATTTAACAAAAGCTTGTTGGATAGCAGTAATTTTGGATTTGTTTCTACCTGCTTTTTAGTTTTATGTTCCATGGTCTCCGCTACAGATTATTTTAAATTTTACTCTGTAAGCAATGCCATCATCAAATTTAAGTTTTTTACGGTTGTAACATTTTTTTCTGATTATAAAAGTAATACAGATTTTTAAATAGCATTTGGGAAATGTTTTTAAATAGCCCTTGGAAAATATAAGAAACGCTTAAAGAAAAAATATTACCACTACCCCTAACTGTATAACCACTAGTTATTATTTTCATATATTTGCTTCTACTTTTTACTCATACTTTTACATTTTGGAAATACTATTGAGCTGTACTGTTTTTAACATTAACATTAGATTATGATAATTTCTTTGTAGATGGTACAAACTCTTTGAAAACATATACATAAGTTATTTTAATTGGCTAAAAATATTTTGTCATGTGAATGTGTTAAAATTTGTGAAATAATTTCTGTATTGTTGTTGTCCTTGGTTTATTGCTAATTTTCACTATTACAAACAATTCATTGAACATCTTCATGGATTTTTTTTTTTTTTTCTGTAATTCAGATGATTTCTTTAGGGTAATAGTTGTAGAAATTGACTTACAGGGTCAAACACGAGGACCATTTTTCTCCCTTGATTGACCTCACTGCAAAAAATGTCATTGTGTAATGAGTACTAAATCATTCTTTTTTCTTTTGTCCTCAGCTCACTACCCTAGGAAATTTTACACCTGCAAGCACTGTGTTTTTTTGCTGTGATATGCAGGAAAGGTTCAGACCACTCATCAAGTATTTTGGGGATATTATTATTAAAGATCGGTATGCTTGTTTAATTTCTCCAATTTATTGAAGCATTATGTATATTCATATATACATACATCTGTGTATTGCTAATTATCTTTGTTGTTGTTGTTTTTCCAGTTATA